>NC_081408.1:506554214-507944214 GCF_030272615.1 Cryptomeria japonica
ATAGGTCTTTGGGTGATGCGCAAGTCAAGAAGAAGCTCAACTTGATAGGATAAGCTCAAAAGACGGGGGGAAGCTTGGTGTGATGGGATAAAAAATTAATTTACTGGGATGATCCTTATTCACAGTTTGGACAAAAGCTCATCATCTCATGGGGGAAAAGGTGAGTGCAAGGATTTAAGCAAGTGGTGTGAGTGATCAAGATGGAAGCGACCTGCACAAATGAGGGAAGTGAATGGTGGGCTAAGTGTCGAATTAATGGCTTACATGACTAAAGAAATATGGATGCAGGATTGGGGGAAAGAGGAGGCTAATTAATGGCTTACATTACAAATATATGGATACCAGACGTGCAGGGGGGAGTAATGCAAGCAAAGGGGATGAGTGACCAAAGAGGCAGTGGATCCAACTTATTTACCTTGACGCTTGAAACCAAGTTTTCACCAAGGTACTTTCCCATAGCATCACAAAGTGGTTTTCACTGATGGACGAATTGATTTTTCTTTACTTTTTTCATTTTTTTGTATTTTTATGATTTTTTTATTTTATTTTTTTATCTTTTTCTTATTTTTAAAAACTGATAACCTCTTAAGACTAGACGTAGAATCTCTTCAGATGCATGATATTCATGGGCTTATCCAAGGGATCTCCTTTAGGTGTAACCAACTAGTAGGCTCCTGATTCATACATTGCAGTGATGACATAGGGTCCAAACTAATTAGGTTCAAACTTGCCTTTCTTCTCACATTCCTAGAGATTCTTTTGATTTTTCATAAGTACTAGGTCACCAATGTCAAATTCCTGGGTTTTGAATTTCTTGTTGTAACTTAGTTGTAGGCAATTTTGATATAACCGGAGATGATTTAAGGCCTTGAGACATCTTTCATCCAACAGTTCTATCTCTTGCAATCTGGCCACTCCGTATTCTTCATCAAGAAGGTTGTTCTGCAGTGATACTCATAGTGAGGGGATCTCGACCTCAAGGGGAAGGACAACTTTAGAACCAGAGACTACGGAGTATGAAGTAGCTCCTATGGGGGTGTAGATGCTTGTGTAGTAAGCCCAAAGGACAAGATGGAGTTGCAAGTGCCAATCATGGCCACCTTCATTAACTTTTTTTTTGAGGATCTTGATAAGAGTTTTGTTTGAAGCCTCAGCTTGACCATTACCTTGTGGGTAATATGGGGTGGTGAAGAAGTGTTGGATAGAAAACTTCTAGCATAATTCTTTGACATCCTAATATTTGAAAGGTATGCCATTGTCTGTAATGATGAATTTGGGAATTCCATAGCGACAGATGAGGTGATTCAAAATAAATTTGGAAATCTATTTTCGAGTGGTGAAAGTGAGTGGTATGGCTTCCACACATTTGGTGAAATATTATGTGGTAGTTATTATGAAATTATGGTCATTGGATGAGGCAGGTGGATTTTTCTATGAGATTGAGCCCCCATTGAGAGAAGGGCCAAGGTGTGATAAATAGTTGTAGATCCTGAGAAGGTGTATGAATCTTGTCACCATGTTTCTGACAAGGGATACATTTCTTCACATAGCGGTAAAAATCTTCTTGTTGGAATCAAGGAACACTGAGAGGGGGGAGTGAATCAGTGTTCTATCGGTTATTAAATTTTCTGACTTAACCTTAATCCACCAAAACCATAAGCATGAAATTAAAATGCAAAAACTCAAAACAATCAACCACAAAATCATAAAACCAGGATTTTTACGTGGAAACCCAAATGGGAAAAACCATGGTGGGATTTGAACCCACAATATTATTCCACTATGTCCAGTAGCAAAACAATATTACATGAAGGGGAATGCACTAGCATTCAGGCACACTGCCTAGAGCTTACAACTCAATTACAATAAGGGCTACAACCCCGGAAGGCTCACTGTCTTACAAATTATCTACAATGATGAATTACAATGAATGAACTCCAAAATAGCATCTAACAATGCCTGGATGAGTTCTGGTTAAGTACAAAACTCTGACTGTATCTGCTTTGATTTTTGTCTTAGTCAGCTTTCAGATCAAGAATGCACACGTGAAACTATGCCAAAAGGGATTCTCGATCACTACTCGCTCATATTACTTTATACCATACATCAAAAAGATCTTTTGCACCAGTCTTATATATCCGCAATCACAAAATAGACAATTATCAAGTCATCCTGTAGTGTAACATGTAATCATGTGTCGGCTTGACCGGATCACTAAAAACAAAAGCGGATCACCAAAAATATGATAAAATGATGTCTCTATGTCAACCCTATGATCCCATGCACGATTCATAACATCGCAATCACCAGAAAACTTCTAGACCAAAACAACTCTGCTCAACTTGAAATATCGGTTAACTGGTTACCAATTCACATCCATTTCTGGTTATCAAGATCTATAGCTACTAGATAGAATTCCATGAAGAGTTGTCATCAATGACAACCCTAAACTATTATCCATGCACCAAAATTCACCGGATGAGTGTCAATTGCCAACACTTCTTTCATGGTTGGCCAATAGTATCCTGTGTGCAAGAGCTTCTTGGCCAAAGTGAGGGCACTTGAGTGTGCTCCACAAATACCTTCGTGCACTTCATGTAGTGCTCATTCAACCTCCTCTTTTTCTAAACACCTTAGGAGGGTTACGTCGAAGTGCCTTTGAAATAGGGTGTCATAGAGGATAGTGTAGCAAGTGGAATGACATATGAATGTTTGTTGTTGGCTTTTGATAAGGTGAGGGGGGATGATGTTATCTCGAAGATAAGAAAAGGTTTCTTGGTACCATGGGGAATCAGGCCCAACAAGGACACACAACATTTTTTATTTAGGGACATCATATTCTAGTACTAAAAGATACTCAACCAAGAATTCACATTTTTTATTGTTTGCGGGCATCTGCAAGAGGGAACCAATTGTGGTCATTGCATCGACAACTTTGTTGTTTGTCCTAGGAACCTACTCAAACTGATTCAAGGTGAAGTGTCGCTTGAAGTCATGTACTAGGTGGCGATAAGGGAGTGTTGGTGTAAATAATTATTCATCATGGATATTATTACACCTTACTTAAATTTACTTAGGTACATGCATTTAATAGTAGTTTGGGTATGAGACACTTGGGTGTTTGTGCCACATTGGGATAGTGTGTGTAGGGGAATTTCCACCTTTAATGGTGTGATCTTGTTGTTACACTCCACATTCAGTGGGTGATCCACCTCATGTGGAATATTATATTGTTTCTCCTACCTACCCACACCTATTTCCTACCTATCCTTGTTTCTTATTGAGCCACATGTCATGTTTGTGTGTTCACATATCCCTAGCCTTGCCTATATAAGAAGGCTCATCTACATTGTTTGTATAGGCAATCATTGAACATCTTGTAATGATCTAGTTGATCATATTTTGCATCTTGATAGAATATAGTTTATTCTTATCATCTATTTTGTCTCTCTTATTTGTGCTTTCCATTTCCTCTTGATCTTGGCAAAATCTCACATGGTATCAGAGCTGTTCCATATCTGACATGGTATTAGAGACATTAGAGTGCCATTGATTTGCCAATTAAGAGAATTTTGGGTTTTGCATTTTGGAGCTTTCTATTGCAAGTTATTATTGGAGCTTGTTGGGTTAGATTTGAGGTCACCATTGGATTGAGGAGGTTCAAGCAATTAAGAATCACCTTTTATTTCATCCAAACCCGATATCTGAGGCCAAATCTAGAGCCATTTGAAGGTGGAGGGTGGTGACTTGTCCCGACACCGATTTGCAATTTTGGATCATTTTTGGCCAAATCCGTCATCGCCATTGCACTCAAAAGGCCCAAAAACCCCAAGATTGACTGTCAATTCGTCAAAATCGGCCTCTGTCACCCCAAGTTGAAAAAATCTCCCCTCCCAGCCCGCCGTACGGACTTGCAGGTACAGTCTAAAAATATTTTTTTATTTTTTTCTATTTTTAATTTTTGGAAAATTAAAAAATAAAATAAAAATTAATTTTTATAAAGTGCGAAGGGGTTTTTTTTTTTTTTTTTTGGTGGGGGGGGGGAAGGGGGTCTGTACGGGCCTGCAGGCCACTTGCGGCTATCGTAGGTGGTACCTACGGCCACCTCCGCAGGGTACCTGCGAGTACTGCAGAGTACTGTGGCAACCACAAGCCACCTGCGGTGGTCCCCACAGGGATTTTTTTTGGTTTGTTTTTGAGTTTTTTTTAATTTTTAAATTGTTTTTAATAAAAAAAAAAATGTTAATTTTCTTATTTTTTTACAAAGAAGTTTTTAAATAATTTTAAAAAAAAAAATTCTTTTTTTCTTATTTCAGTTTAATAAGTTTTCCCCATAATAAAAAATAAAAATGAACTTTTTTTATGAAGTTTTTTTTTTGTCTTTAATAAATTTTTATTAAAGTTTTTTTTCATTTCATTTTTTTTTGCATGGGCTTTAATAGGTTGTTTTTATTTAGATTTTTAAAATCTTTTAAAAAAACAAACATCATTTAATAAGTCAAATTGGGAACACTTTTTTTCTTGTCACTTCATACCTATCTTGTAGTGCTTCCAACCGACAGTCAAGGGGGAGGGGGGGGGGGTTGATTTGCTCCTTTATATCTCTTGGCCACATCCCAATCGGAGGCGTCTTTTTCTATAGTATTCTACAAGGCTTCTTGGTGACATCATCTTCATGTTTCCAGATTTGCACTATCATGTTGTATGCTCTTGCTTGAGCAATGTTGTACTCGCACTATCATAAAGTGCCACACCTCTTTGTATCTTGTCATTGTTGACACATTTGATGTAATCCTCTTGTACACGTAGATTAGGAATATCTTGTGAGACTTGGTGCATGGCTCCAGTTGAAACTTAGATTGTACACATTTGTGCATGGCTCCCGTGAGACTTGGATTGTACCAGTATTTCTGAGTATCCAAATGATGCTCACAGCAGGTTGTCTCCATGCCTGATCTTCTTTTTGTTGCATCGAGTGATTCATCGTCATCGACTTGGTACCTAGTTTTGTCACACTGACATTATTGGTGCAACATTAACTCTCTTTCTTCCTTATGGGGAGGTATTTTGGTCATCATCATTGGACCATCTTTGCAGGAGATTCGACATTGAGGGGGGGCTTCATGGTCTCTTCTTCTCTCTTATGGGGGGGACATAGTTTTGTTCTTCTCATTCATCATTGAGAGCATTGTGTGCTTTCATCATCTCTCTTTTGGGGGAGGGTTTTTTCCCATCGGGTTTTTCTCTCTTTCCTCGCTTTATGGGAGATTGCATTTGCATTTGTACATGGGTACCTAACATGGCCTCGTAGCCAAGACCCATCTTGCATTTCTTAGTTGCATTGTAGAATTTAGTGCATTCCCCTAAGTTGCACTTAAGGGGGGGTGGTGGTGTAAATAATTATTCGTCATGGATATTATTACACCTTACTTAAGTTTACTTAGGTACATGCATTTAATAGTTTTTTGGGTATGAGACACTTGGGTGTTTGTGCCACATTGGGATAGTGTGTGTAGGAGAATTTCCACCTTTTATGGTGTGATCTTGTTGTTACACTCCACATTCAGTGGGTGATCCACCTCATGTGGAATATTATATTGTTTCTCCTACCTACCCACACCTATTTCCTACCTACCCTTGTTTCTTATTGAACCACATGTCATGTTTGTGTGCTCACATATCCCTAGCTTTGCCTATATAAGAAGGCTCATCTACATTGTTTGTACAGGCAATCATTGAACATCTTGTAATGATCTAGTTGATCATATTTTGCATCTTGATAGAATACAGTTTATTCTTATCATCTATTTTGTCTCTTATTTGTGCTTTCCATTGCCTCTTGATCTTGGCAAAATCTCATAGGGAGCAACTTGTCATTCTTGGTGTGATACTCATCATTTACTTGCTTTATATCAAGTTGAGAATCTCCATAGACTTGTAATTCTGTGATCTTTCATTGGATAGCCAAACAAAGTCTAGTGATTAGAGATTCATACTCTACTATGTTATTTGTGCATACAAAGAATATCTTGCAGGACTTAGGGATGCAATTTCCTTGAGGTGCGATCAATAGGATACCTGCCTCTGATACAAGTTGTGTGCAGGAATCATCAAAGTATAACTTCCATTGAGTTGATTGTATGATAGTCATGATGGAATCATTAGGGAATTTTGTTATTAGGGGGTGATCACCTTGAAGTGGTGCATCAACCAATTGGTCAACTATGATTTTCCCTTTGATTTCTTTTCTATCCATGCACTCAATGTTGAACTCACTTAGTAGCATAACCCATTTTGTGGTGCGTCCTGTGAGAGCGGCCTTAGACAACAAGCACTTGAGGGGATCAATTTTTTCTATGAGTTTTATCTTGTTGTTGAGCATGTACTGGTAGAGTTTTTGAGTACTGAAAACCACTATGAGGCAAGCTCTTTCTATGGGAGTATAGTTGAGTTCATATCCCACAAGAGTGTGGCTGATGTAGTATATTGTATGTTCTTTCTCTTTGTTATATGTTTGTGCAAGTAATTCCCCCAATTCCATTGTAGTTGCTAATATGTACAAGAGGAGGGGTTGCCCTAGAATAGGTGGCATCAAAACTGGAGGGGAGGCCATATATTCTTTCTATTTTTCAAAGGCCTTCTGACATAAGCAGTCCCACTTAAACTTAGTGTCCTTGCATAGATGTGTGAACTGATGACATGTGTTTGCAAGTTGTGCAATGAACTGACGGATTGACTGAAGCTTACCTTGGAGACTGCGAAGTTGTATGAGTGTCTTTGGAGGAGGCATTTCTATTATTGCTTTGACTTTGGCTGGGTCCACTTCTATTCCTTTGTGAGACACTATGAATCCTAACAACTTTCCTGATGTGACCTCGAAAATACACTTCTTAGGGTTAAGAGGCAACTTGTATTTCTTAATGTTTTTCAAATATTTTCCTTAGGACAATAATGTGCCTTCTCATGTTTTAGAATTACCTAGGAGATAATCCACATAATCTTCCATAATGTTGTGCAAGAGGTCATGAAATATGGTTGTCATTGCTCTTTGATAAGTTGCTCCGACATTATTTAAACCAAAGGGCATGAACTGATAGTAAAATGTGTCCCAAGGGGTAGTGAATGTTGTCTTGTCTTGGTCTTATTTTGTGATCCTTATCTGATTATATTCAGAGAATCTATCTATTAGGGAGATCATTTCATGTCCAGCTATGAGGTTCACAATCATGTCTATATTTGGAGGGAAAGACATCTTTCAGATGCTTTGTTGAGGTCTCTAAATTTTGTGCATATTCTTATGCCCCTAGCGGGCTTGCCGATAGGTACAGTTTTTAAAATCCATTTAAGATAATCAATGGTTTTCATGAATCCAACATCCAACATTTTTTGTAGTTCTTCTTTAACCAGGAGGGCAACCTATTGATGCATCTTGCGAAGTTTTTGTTTGACGGGCTTGGTATTTGGCCTGACATCAAGATTATGTAGTACCAACTCTAGGTCAAGGCCTGGCATGCTAGCATACAACCAGGCAAAGTTTATTTGTGTCTCTTTGAGGAAACTCATGAAATTTTGTTTCTCTTGGTTTGTAAGAGACTCTTTGTAATGAGCACATTCTTTGGATTATCATTTTTACCCATGTTGATAGGTGTTTGTTTCTTCGATTAGCAAAGGTGATTTCTCCTGATACGAGAGAACCATGGTAGGCAAGGCAAAAACCTCATCTTCTAGTGCCTAATTTAGGTTTTCACTACAAGATACATCCTTTATTTTTACTATTTCTGAGTCTGAAGGTGCCTGAGGGAGGCTTTCACTAGGGGACATGATTTTTCTTATTATTTTCACTTTTGCGACTGAGGGAGTTGACTTGACTACTAAAGTATGCCTCTCGATTGGGTTGGGCTCCATTCACGGATGTGTGATCTTCGAGGTCTCGCATAGTAAGTAATGCCAAGAGGGCATTGTCATTGGCATATTTGTCAAGAATGGGTGGTCCTCGTTGGTCCCAATCAATAAGAGTGAGGTGGGAATGATGGTATGATGAAAGAATAAGTATCTAGTAGATTAATGAGAGGGGGGGGTAAATTAGTAAACTGAAAAACTGATACAAACTTACCAATCTCAAATTCAAGCTCACAAAGTAAACTTTCACTATCAAGATCAATACTCAACATCAATTGGTTAACTATTATAACAACTTAACAGTAAACAACTTCAATCTTGTAAACATCAAAATTCTTAATCATATATCAACATTTTCCATCTCTCAATGCTTCCAATTATCATGCCTTATCAGAAGTTAATCAAATCAACAAATAAGATCATAACCACAAAAACATTCACCACTTGACACAAATATTTATACGTGGAAAACCCAAATAGGTAAAAACCACGGTGAGATGAGACTCATAAGATAACTATCTGAACTCTTTTGAAGTTCACCCTGTTAGGAGCCAAGCTTGTTAAAGCTTTTACAATAAGTCTTGTTAAGAACTGATCCTGTTAGGAATCACCCGGTTAAGGGATTTACAAAATGCCTTGATGAAAAGAAAATACCCTGTTAGGAGTAACCTCGGTAGATGATTTGAGAATCCAAGCTAATGGACCACCTCGATAGAGGATTTAAGAAGTAAACCAAGCTTGTTAGAGCTTACCCGGTTAGGGGATTTCACTTATGCTGTAATTGTTAGAAAACAACAGGTTTTCTTGATCTGTTTGAATAACACTACATTTGCTTGATCAAATCCTTTTAAGCTTCAATTTGCCTTTACTCAAACTACAGATCCATTCTCCGATTAGGCAACCACACACTCAATTGATTTCAGCCAACACTTTTCCAACAACTTTACAAACAACTTCATCGACCTTAAATACAAATCAATTAGGTCGGTAACACAACAAAAACCTAATTTTCTCATAGAGATTACAAACAAATCGGTTCAAGTGTGATCATTGGATTTACATAACAATCTATACACATTCTTCAAGAAAATTCCGACCGCTCCATGATCACCACTTCATCGAACTTTGTAACTCATCACGCGCTATGCATTAGATGCAATCCACTTTGCTCATTCCTTAGACAATCAAACAAACGAACAAATGCGCCAAAACAATCTAAACTTATCCTCATACAATAATCATATGTGTCGCCATCATTATCGCTCATCATTAGATCTTAAACCTACAAACTTGATCGGTTAGGGTTTAACAAAAACAACTAGTAGGGTTTACCGGTTACATTGCATAGAAAGGGTTTAACCTTATACACCGGTTTACCAGTTCATCTCACAAACTAACATACCAGTTTACAACATCTTCCTGAAAGCTCTTCCTACTGGTTACAAGACAATATCAATAACAAAAATAATATTAGCAATATCATAAGTACCATTACCGGTTCAATTGACATCAATGACAACATAACATATCATTAATGCAATCTTTATGCAAATGCCAACAATATCCCCCTTTTATATTGATAGAAATATAAATATCAACGCCTCTGATTGCTGTTGTGATTGGTGAATAGGAATATAGGAATCCTAGTTTACATTACCAAGTATTCACCATGCTCTGTCTGTCTTCAGCCTGTCTCTAGTTTCCCTTTGCTAGTCACATGATTCTTCTCCTCAATCACATAATTCTTCTCCCCCTTTGACAACAATGCCAAATTGAAAGTAAAACATGCAATATCAAAATTTCAATATGCATCAACAACATATTGTAACTTGATGCTCCCCCTATATACATCCACTTTTTCATCAATCCATGTAAAATTTTGAAAGTGATTCAGGGATTGATGCAATCAGCATCATGCTCAACTAACTTTATGAAGAGGGACAACCCCCAACTGACTTCTAAGATACTCAAAAGTGGTCTTAGGCAGAGGTTTGGTAAAGATATCTGCAAGCTGCTCCTTGGTAGAGACATGCTCTATGATAACATCTTTACTTTGAACTTTTTCTCTGAAGAAGTGATACTTCAATTCAATGTGCTTGGTGCAAGCGTGTAAAACAGGATTCTTAGAAATATTAATGGCACTTGTATTATCACATAAAATCATTATAGGTTCTGAGATCTTCATCTTAAAATCTTCCAAAATGTGCCTTATCCAAATAGCCCGTGTACAATTCATATAAGCTGCAACATACTTAGCTTCAGTAGTAGATTATGAAGTACCACTCTGCTTCTTACTACTCCATGAAACAAGCCTTCCTCCTAGAAAGAATGCTCCATCGGTAGTACTTTTTTGGTCATCAATATTTCCTGCCCAATCAACATCTGTGTATGCTTTCAAATCAAAGTTTCCACCATATGCAATCAAGTCTACTTGCAACCACATTTCTGTTATTTGTTGAGCTCTTGTGCACATAAAATCTGAGAGCAAATATAGACAACTAAAATTGTCCAGTCTAATTAAATAAATATCTTCATTTATTTAATTATTTTAGCCTAATTCTTCTATTAATTAAATAAATCTTTATTTATTTAATTAATTCATTTATCCTTTTCTAGCCTTATTTCTCATTTAATTAATACATTTATTTATTTAAATTATCCTTTTCCTGAATTAAATAAATATCTTATTTATTTAATTGATCCCACTTCTTCTATTAATTAAATAAATCTTTATTTATTTAATTAATTCATTAACCTTTTCTACCCATGACACATGTCATTCATCTCTTCATTTATATACTACCTACCCTCTCATTATTTTATTATTTTATTTACCTACCCTCTAATCATAGCCGACCATTTATCTTTTACACCTCTCAATCTTATCCCTCCATTTCTTATAGTGTCTTCTATATAAGTAGATGCTTCCTTCATTATCAACCCTAAACTCACTATGCATTCAGCCCCGACTACGCTTTTGAACTTGCATATGCAATCAAGCCTACTTGCAACCATATTTCCGTTCTTTGTTGAGCTCTTGTGCACATAAAATCTGAGAGCAAATATATCAAGCAAGATCAATGGAGATAGGAAGAATAAAGATCCAAACCCTATTGGACATGTGATGGTATAATCTTCGTGATTTCATTTGATTTGCATTGTCTTAGGTAATCTTCATATGTTATGGTGAATCTTTGTTGTTGTTAGGCTAGGGTTTTGTAGTTGAATTCATTTAGTCTTTCAATTATTGTGATGCAATTTTTGTGGTTGGAAATCTCTCATAATTATACAGAGGATCTGTTCTTTTTTATTTTAATTTTGATGCAAAATATTTTCTAAAAAATCGGATCTTTAAAAATTAGGGTTTTTCCTTATTTTGATCAGATCTCACAAACGGCTTCGAATTTTGGCATCAAATTTTTTGTGCAGGTCAGGAAATGTATCAGAAGGATTCAACAAAAATTTCAGATTTTTTGGATCAAATTTTCATTTTATATGAATTTTTTATGAGTTTTCATAAAAAATTAATTTTGAGAGCAAATTAGCAATTTTTTCGGATTTTCTTACATTTTTGGAAATCTCTCAGAATTATACATAGGATTTGTTCTTTGTGATTTTAAATTTGATGCAAAATCATTCCTGAAAAATCAGATCTTTGAAAATTAGGGTTTTGCATTATTTTACTCATATCTCACAAACTGCTTAGATTTGTTGCAGAAATTTTTTTATGCAGGTTTGGAAGACCATCAGGACTCTTCAGTAAAAATTTCAGATTTTTTGGATTGATTTTGCATTTTATATGATTTTTTTATGATAATTTTTGGAGCAAATTAGCAAATTTTTTGGATTTTCTTACATTTCTGGAAATATTTTGAAATTTTACAAGTGGTCTTTTTTTTATGATAAATCAAATATCTGAATTGGTCAACAAAACGCATTGTTGAAGGCCCCTATTTCACAAAGTCTTTTGGATTTAAAATTTACCTAACTTGTGTGCTTGCAGGAAGGGGTGATCATTTGAAACAATCCAAACTACTAACAAATCTTTGTTGCAGGGCCTTGACAAGGATTTTATTTTGATCTTTATTGTGTGCCTTGTTTTCATAGATTATCAAACACTTCAATTGGTGCACTAAAATTGAACCATTGTCTTTTGTGTCTTGAGCAATAGACTCTTTTTGTTTAATCTTTAGAGGGCCTATCTCCCCGTGTGGTCATCAAGACTACTAGTGAGGAGAGAACGACCCAAGTGGTAGCAAAAGAAAAGCCATCTTCTTCTGAACCACTATAAACAACTGTATTCATGGTGAAAACTATGGATAACGTGTGCTGATTAGTTCATACCAACATTATGTCTCCCCATAAACCCGTTTGATCAAATTTATTTGATCATTTGTAGGATGTAACCCCTACCGACTGGGAGCCTTCTGCATTTATAGAGCTGAAAGTGCCGCATGTATGGCCACACGAGCGGATGCCCTTACTAGCACCTTTTTGTTTTAGAAGCCAAAATCCTTCTAGTTGTTGGGGCAGGAGGTCGGACCTTTGGTAGCGGCCCACACACATACGGTTCTTAGTAGAGATACAAAGTTTGCCACAGGGAGTTTTCATGGGGACTAATGCTTGGCTGCCCCGAGAAGTGAGTGCGCGCGCGGTAGTGCGGGCACTGCACTGCACCTCGGCTCGGCCCCGACGAGAATGCAAACAGGCAAAAGGTTAATTCAAATAGAATTGCGATGCCCGACGAAAAACTAAAAAAGGGTGCAACACCGGGACTTCCTGGGAGGTCACCCATCCCAGTATTACTCCGACCCAAGCACGCTTAACTGCGAAGTTCTGATGGGATCTGGTGCACTAACACTGATATGATCGCACCCGTTATGAGCTTGTCGTAGTGTGTACTTAGCAAAGCGCGACCCACGTGTGAATCCACCCCGACCACCCACCCTCATTGAGGTGCACACCTTCCCTCGCCAAGCGCACCCCGTTCGCTAAGTGTGAACCCTGCCTGGGTGCGCGCACCTCACTCGGGCGTCGGGTGTGCACCCGGCCCGGCCTACGTGCGTGCACCTGGACGGGGCGTCGTGTGCGCACTTGACCCACCCAAGTGCGCGCGGTGTCCCGTCTGCAACGCGGTGCCCGCACACCACCTCAGGTGCAACGACCTGCGTTAACATGTGGGTCGAGTGCACCCCGGTGCATGTTCGGGGCGCCTCAGGTGCACGCTTGATCTTGCCCCGGTGCACCAAGGCGCTCAGTTTGCCTTGGGTGCGCCCCGAAGCGGGGTTATTGGAGCGCCCCCTCTTTTTTTGTCAGAGCGTTTGGTGGGGTTTCTCGCATTGGCTCTTCCCAGGCCCAGTTGTTGGGTGCGCACCCACCTTGGCACGCACGAAGTCGGAAGTTGGGTTAATTGCCCGGGTGTGCACCTTCGCCAGGGTGGACACCTTGGTGCGCACACCTTGCCTGGGCTGCGTACTAGGGCGAGCTCAAGATGGCACCCGCGTTCCGTTTTTTTCACTATCTTTCAAAACAAAAATTTTAAAATCTCATTTTTTTTTGCCTTTTCTGAAAATTAGTGAAGGTAGCGCATCAAAGGTGCGCACCTCGATGCCCACCTTGGTGTGCTCCGAGGTGCCCACCACGGTGCGCAACGCTGGTGTGAACCCGGGAATGCTCCAAAGTTTTCTCCAAGGTGCGACGTGCACGAAATCGGAGCCCGGTTTGCCCTGAGTGCGCACCTCGCGTGCACCTTCACCGAGGCGGGCACCTTAGTGCACACCTTGGTTGGGTTTGCCTCAGGTGCGTTCTGAAGTGGGGTTATTGGAGCGCCCCCTCTTTTTTTGTTGGAGTGTTTAGTGGGGTTTCTCGCATTGGCTCTTCCTAGGCCCGGTTGTTGGGTGCGCACCCACCCTAGCGCGCACGAAGTCGAAAGTTGGGTTAATTGCCCGGGTGCGCACCTTCGCCGGGGTGGGCACCTTGGTGCGCACACCTTGCCCAGGCTGCGCACCAGGGCAGGCTCAAGATAGCACCCACGTTCCGTTTTTTTCACTATTTTTCAAAACGAAAATTTTAAAATCTCATTTTTTTTTGCCTTTTCTGGAAATTAGTGAAGGCAGCGTATCAAAGGTGCGCACCTCGTTGCCCACCTTGGTGTGCTCCGAGGTGCCCACCACGGTGCGCAACGTTGGTGCGAACCCGGGAGCGCCCCGATGTGTGCTCCAAGGTGCGGCGTGCACGAAGTCGGAGCCCAGTTTGCCCCGAGTGCGCACCTCGCGTGCACCTTCGCCGGGGTGGGCACCTATATCTTAATGAAAGGTTAATTGCTAAAATGAGTTTTGATCGATGGTAAACTGCAATCAACCAAACCCATCTCCTTATTTCTATATGTAGGAAATTGTCTTCAAGAGCTGTGAGTGAGGAATTTGGTAGAATAGATGGTGATAATCAGACTCAGATTTTGAAGGCACAAAAATAAAATAACCAAGATGACAACTCCCCTTAGTCTTGAGAATTTCTAAAGACCTTCTAATAGTGGATTTTGTGCATCATCCTAATCCAAAAAACATCAAGTTTGTTTGCCTCCGATATTCGGTGGACCAGGGTGAATTGCTCCCCCCAGTCCCGGCAACTTTGCTTGAACTTTTCATCATAGGTTTTAATCTATTTTTCTTCCTTAGATCTTAGTTTATAGTTGTGCATGAAATTTGCAAAATTCTATTACTATTATTTTATGTCAATTTCTCATTATTTTTCCTACATCTAGTATTGTAATTCTATCCTAATTCAAATTTAGTTTTCATCTCTAACAAGGGAGGGAGGAATTAATATATTCTGTATTCAATCCTCTTAGGTTTAGATCAATCAAATTTAATTCTCTTCCCTTAATGTAAAGTGGTCCTAAGCAAAATTAGTGGCTTTATAAAGTAAGGCGTTGAAGATCTAATTTTCAACATCTTACAAATATATATCTTATTCATACAAAGGTTTGGGTCAATGCCTCTCATATCATGGTAGTCCCATACGGATGTTGAAATGTGATCTTGCAACATCTCCAACAGACTATCAAGTTGTGTTTTTGTCAATTCATAATTAATGTTGAGTGTCCTTCCTAGTGATATTTCAACTGGACTAGCTGTTGTGGAGATAGAGGTAACATCAAGATCTATTATGTTCTGGCTACAATCATTAGGCAAAAAAATAGAGAGCATAGATGAAGTTTTTGAATCTTCATTGGCCCTAAACCTATGGACTAGACAAGTGAGGCATGATACAAATTCTTCTTGTTGCGAGTCTAGGCCATAAGATTTTTGTAGGATTCTAGCAAGTACAACATCTTCATCTTGGGATTCCATCATAGGACTTCTCTTTATCACCATAAGAGTGTGCAATGAGTATTGTTCATCTTCTTCTAGGGTAGGCCAAATTGATTCTTTCATATTTGAATGAGGTTGAGCTGGTGGGTATAATTATAATTGGTTGGTTTTATCCCTAGTGGATATTGTCATGTTACTTGACCGATAAGCAATAAAGATATCAATAGTTGCCAACTAGGGCCTTGCCAAAATCAGTGGGTATCCACCCAAATAGACCTTAGGTTGAAAAACTATAGAGTCAACAAGATAATCACGAGTGTATAGTGATCATTAAATCTTGAATCACTCCTATATTCATTATAAATCTATCTAGACTAACTGCAATACTATTGGTGTTGGTTGTATGTTGTCCAACTATAGCTTATACAGTGTTTGCTTAGTCATGATTTTTATGGCTACCTCAAGATCTATCATTGCATTTTAAATTAGGGTCCCATTGATGCTTACATCTAGAACTAGGTTCCCTGGATTCAAATATTTAGGGACTACTATGATTCCCAACACGATCTTTGTTACAAGATAGGGTTTTCATTGCACCAAAAGATCGACCTATCAATGCCCAATGTAACTACTAGACTTATAGAATCCATAGGAGGCTATTAAACCATATCGTGAATCCCCGTGAGGGATGCTGGCCCACTGCCAACAATCCTCCTCCCAACGTCACTCGCCATGGCCTGCGTGATTCAAACCTGTGATCAAGCTTTGATACCACTTGTTACAAACTAGGGTTGCCATTGCACCAAAAGATTGACAAGTCAATGCTCGATACAACTACTAGACTTATAGAATCCACAAGAGGCTATTAAACCATGTCACGAATCCCCGCGAAGGACACTGGCCCACTGCCAACAATCTCAACCAACTGTCTAATGACATGGACTATTTTAGGGTCTTGTTTCTTCTTACCAAGTCATCTAAGACACATTTCTCTAATATCCTTAGTGTAAATGGCAATGTCCTTGATAGCTTGTAGGAAGGGTATTTTTATACTCACGATATTTATTTGTCCTAAAAGGTCAAATTTAGGCTCAAATTGTTTTTTTTGGGTGTGTAGCCTCTTAGGAAAAGGTGGGTCTTACCAGGTGATTCATCATGTGTTTCTGGCTACTCTGATGACTGGTTAGTGACGTTAATCACTAGTCATTAGAATGTTCTATAATCTATGGAGATGTAGGACCATGAAGAGTCTTAGCTAATTGTAAATGGACATCACTTATCTCAACTATATAGGTTGGATATTGAGTTGTCTCATTAACATAAGCTTGTTGAGCAGGTTTGTTGTTAGGATTGCGTGAGGGTTAAGTAGGCAACTAAGGTACTCTTGGTGGAGTAGAGGTAGGCATGTTATAACTTGGCATAATGGCTAGCTACTGAGGAAGTACATTAGGTATTAAGGCATGCTATAGAGGTGAAGAGTCCTAGTTGAAGAAGAGTCCTAATCCTTTTTTGTCTACAGTGAAGATAGTACTCTACAAGAGCATCCTCAACTTGTTTTTTCTTAAGGTGAAGGGTATCCAACTAGGTTTCAAATTAACTTATTATATATTTCTTTATATTAGAGAGTAGGTTGTTTAATTCCACCCTTGAGACACTAGTAGATGTCTTAATGGTAGGAAGAAACCCAAATCTCCTATCCTTCCTCAAAGTAGCCTTGGAGTAATTCCTTGCTAGTTTTCAAATATCCTCAAAGGTTGATTATGTAATATCACCTCCACCCATCAAATTAAGTGAATCAATACATTCCTCATTAACTCTCCTAATAAAATCTAGTTCAAGAGACTCAAGAGTGAGCCTATTATATTTGGATTTCTTCAAACAAAATTGGAACCTATTCATTGTTGGCAGCAACAATGAAGGAAAACTAAGAGGGGAGGGGGGGGAATCAATTTTCACCAGATTAAGAAAATTAAGAACAATCTCAGATCTAAACAACTAAAGAAAGAATAAAGATAAAGACAATAACACCTACACACATAACACCAAGATTTTGATGTGGAAAACCTGGTTAAGGGAAAAATCATAGTAGGAACCTACCCACAATAAGATGATACTCTACAGTAGTATGTGTAAATATTACAAATGGGGAATGCACATGTATTAAGGCATATTTCCTAGAGCTCACTACTCAAAATATATGACCTAGAAGGATCCAACCCTTAGGGAAGGTTCACTACCTTACAATAATGATCGGACTACAATCCGGAATACATGAACTACAAAGATAACATCTGTTAATGCTTGATGATAGTTTTGGTTAAGCTCAAATGTCTGCCTTTCACCAATCTCTACTCAATACACCACACAAAAGGATAAATTCACTTATGCACACAAAAAACCACTCTATGATAATGCAAACACCCATCGATACCCAAATTACATGAATCTAACACCTATTTATACAATACATCAACCTTGACTACAAGGTCGAGCAAATCCTCAACCCTTAATTATAAATTTACATCACACGATACATAAATCAACCACCATAATAATATTATGACATAGATGACATAGCATGGACCTAAACCAAATCTCTAAATATGCAGCACTACCGAAAATCTTGCCAAGAACAACCACAACACCTTACACCATCAGAAATACCACATAACACGAAGAATATCACTGGATCAGCAAAATCACCAAGAATGTGCACAAGGATCAATGTAGACCACCAAAAAAAATAGAACACAATCAAGAAACACCAAAAAGCATGTTAGAACCATCCGCAATAGCTGCACCAACAACACTTATTCAAATCTTCATCGATTAACACACTGATACTCAAGAACATTCATCACCAACAAGTCAGACTAGAAAGATAGCTTGCATAGCACTGAATCACAAATCATCTGAAATGAAGATACACATGACCATCCAAAACACTCTCCCAAATCCATAACTAAATATATGATCATACCAGATCACATCAGATCAAATACAAAACTCTAAATAAAAAGACTAAAATCCAAACCAGATCAAATGATATGACAAGAAAACTTCCGGATCACTAAAACCAATAAGGAATGAAGTATTCTAACATCCCAAATAGATAAACCAATTGGATCAACTCAATGCAAACATTAGATCACCAAACAACTCTCTGCAACACAAAAACATAGGAATATGTTCACATCAATGACAACAACATATCCTAGAAACAACAATACCCAACAATCTCCCTCTTTGGATGACAACATATGAATATGAAAAAAATCGACACCAGCAAACTCCCCCTAAAATCATGCACACAGCTCTAAAGTTAAATAATTTTTTCACATGTATCTCTCCCCCTTTGATATCAATGCCAAAGAAAGATTACAAAATATGCTTCTATCCCCTAAGAAAATCTCTCTAAAATTCATCCTCTAAGAAGTACAATTGCTCCTCCTTAGCATAAACTCACAACTGGTCATTTGAATCACATACTGACTACTCCAACTGAGTAGCAACACCAACTCATCAACTCAGATAAGAAGACAAGGATTTGAAATCCACTGGATTGATGGAACTCCATACATCTAATTCTCAACAAGAGGGGAAAAGACCCCTAACTTGTCTCTTTAATAGACAAATGTATTTGTGGGCAAAGGTTTCGTAAAAATATCTGCAATTTGATCCTTTGTAGATACATATTCCAATCTGACTTCCTCATCATTGACTTTCTCCCTCAAGAAATGATACTTTATTGACACATGCTTTTTTTTAGAACAGAGTACCAGATTCTTTGAAATATTGATAGCATTTGAATTGTCACAATATATAATAGTAGGCTCATCATACACAACTCTAATATCCTTCAATGTCTACTTCATCTAAACTACCTAAGTACAGTTGCTAGCAGCAACAATGTATTCAACTTCAACAGTAGAGAGAGATACAACATCTTATTTCTTACTGGACCATGAAATTAACTTCTTTCCTAGAAAGAAATATCCACCAGTAGTGCTCTTGCAGTCGTCAAAATCACCTGACCAATTAGCATTAGCGTAGGCACATAGCACAAAATAATCATTCTTCAGATACCATAAGCCATAGTCAACAGTCCCCTTCAAGTATCTGAAAATCCTCTTCACAATAGTAACATGAGTCTCTTTAGGATCAACTTGAAATATAACACAAAGATAAACAACATGCATAATATCTGGTCTAGTATGAGTTAAGTACAACAATCCACAACCATAGATCTATACAAAGTCTAATTAACTTTATGAGATTCATCATTCTTAGACAACTTGCATCTAGTCACCATAGGAGTTCCAACAGGCTTAGAATCAGCTAACCAAAACTTCTTCAACAATTCCTTCACATACTTAGATTGAGAAATGAAAATACCTTTATCGGTCTGAGTAATCTGCAATTCTAGTAAGAATTTCATCTCACCTATCATAGACATCACAAATTCTTTTGCATATCATTAGCAAAATTCATAAAATCATCATCTCCTCCAAAAATGATATTAAAAAAAAAGACTTCAACAATCAAAATGTTATCATTCTCAACTTTAAAGTATAAGTTACTATCGGTGGTACCTTTACAAAATCCCAACTTTAACAAATAATTATCCAACCTAGCATACCAGGCTCTAGGGGCTTGCTTCAGTCCATATAGTGATTTCTTAAATTTGCATACCATATCTCCTTCATCTGATAAATAAATTCCATCTAGTTGCTCAATGTAGACTTCCTCTTCAAGATCACCATTCAAAAAGGTTGACTTGACATCCATCTGATACACCTTGAAATTCTTATAAGCAACATATGCAAGCAACAATCTAACAATTTCAATTCTAGCTAGAGGAGAAAAAGTTTCTTCATAGTCAATTCCTTCCATCTAAGAACATCCCTTGCATACCAATCTTGCTTTGTTTCTTACAACTTCATTGGATTCATTCAGTTTATTCTGGAACACCCATTTAGTGGCAATTACATTATTGTCTTTAGTTATCGAAACAAGCTCCCAAGTGTTGTTCTTCTCAATCTGATTCGATTCTTCTTGCATAGATTTTATCCAATTCTCATCTTTACATGCTACTGCAACATCTTTAGGCTCAATTTTTGAAATCAAACATATCTCTTCAGCAACAATCCTTCTCCTAGTCATCACACCTTTTCTTTTATCACCAATAATCTGATTTTTTGAATGATTTAGTCTTACATACCTTGGAATCTTCTGATTGTTCTGATTGTCAGGCTCTTGCACTTCTTCACGGGAAACAACAATATCCAAATTACAAGTCTCTATCAGATCAATCTACTTCAAGATCTCAGTCTGTACAAGCTTTGAAATAACATCTTCATCATCAAAATCATATTCACATGCTCTGATTTTCTTTCCAAGACATTCATCAACCTTTACATTTGCACTCTCAACTATCTTCTTCAATCTCTCGTTGTAACACCACTAGGCCTTGCTCTTAGTAGAATATCCCAAGAAGATTCCTTCATCACATCTTGCATCAAATTTCCTACATCCTCATCTCTCTTGATATAATATTTACTTCCAAAAACTCTAAAATATCTAACTTTAGGAACATGACCAAACCATATCTCATAAGGAGTCTTACCAGAATCACCTTTAATATGCACTCAGTTGAATGTGTAAACAATAGTGCTAACAACTTCTCTCCAAAAGGTTTGCACAACATTTCCTTCAATCAACATAGTCCTTTCATTATCCAAAATTATTTTGTTCTTTCTTTCAACAACTCCATTCTGCTGAGGGGTTATAGGAGTAGATAACTGTCTTCTAATTCCATTCCTCTCACAAAATATATCAAAATCTCATGATGTAAATTCTCCTCCTCAGTCAAATCTAAAGCATTTCAACTTCAATCCTGTCTCAGTCTCCACTCTAGCTTTGAATATCTTGAATTTCTCCAATGCTTTTGATTTCTCCCTTAGAAAAGTAACCCACATCATTCTAGAATAGTCATGAATCAACAACATGAAATATCTGTCAGCCTGCATGCTTCTCACTCTTGTAGAACCACATAAATCAGTATGAACAAGATCTAATAACCCATTAGATTAATGCACCTTACTCTTAAATGAAGTTCTTATTTTCTTTCCCATATGCCATTCCTTATATTCCAGATTAGCAAGCTTCACAATCTTAGGAAAATCTCAAACAACTTGAGTAGAACTTATCCTTACCATGTAGTCAAAATTAACATGACACATCCTCCTATTACACAACCAACTTTCATAAATTTGAGCAATCAAACAACTTTTCTCACCAACATTCAAGTAAAAGATATTACCTGTAGCCTTAGTCCCTGATGCAATCTCTATACTAGAGACATTTAGGATCTTGCATTTACCATTATTGAATTTCAAATCATATCCTTTGTCAACCATATTTGCAACACTCAAATTATTATGTTTCAAACCTTCAACATACAAGATATCATCAGTATTATGCTTACCATTGAAAGATATAGAACCTCTACCATGAATCACACAAGCTTTGTCATCTCCAAATCTCACTATTCCACCATCATACCTTTTCATATTCACAAATTTGCTTTTGTCATGTGTCATATGACGTGAACAACTGCTACCAATCACCCATTCATCTTTCTCTTCAATGTTAGCAGCCAAAGCTTTTTCCTCAACAATGCAGCTTGTAGAATTCATGATACCGAATCATCTTCCTTGATAGTAATAAATACAAATTTGTCTTTTGAATTCTCATTCTTTGATTCTTCATCTATCACACCTTCATCATCAGCATAGTAGCATCTCTTCTGATTTCTCAACTTTCGGTAGGGCTTATAGGGCTTATCATAATCATCATGCTTTTCATATCTATCATTCCTATCAAATATATCATATCTTTCATGCTTATCATATCTAGACATTCTTTCAAGGCACCTAGAAGCAAAGTGTCCTATCTTATTACAAGAGAATCATTTCAAAGGTAACTTTCCATCATACTTACTGACTCCTTTAGTCAATCTTTGAGCAATAAGGGCTTCAAGCTCATCCAATTGTCTTTTTTGCTCTTCCATCTCTTCTTTTTCTCTTTCAAATCTTGATACCCAACATGAACTTTCTACCGGATCGTACTTCTGCTTCCCGGATTCAGAGGCTTTAAAAGTTATCTTAGATTTACCATGTGATTCTCCAAATTCACTCAACTTAAATGCAACAAGATTCCCAACCAACATGTCCCTAGTTACAATAGTCACACTCTGGATCTCATCAATAGAAGCTACCTTATGCTTGTAAGCAAGAGGCAATAATCTCAACACGTTAGCAACAATCTTATCTTCTTCAAGGGTTCCACTAGCACATATGATATTCATGAAAATATCATTCACCTTAGCCATAAAGGATGTTATGTTTTCATCTTCTCCCATCTTCAATACTTCATACTTTCCTTTCAAACTTTGCAACTTAGCAACTTTAATTTGCGCATCTCCTTCATAAAAGGTCTCTAGCTTCTTCTAGATCTCATGTGTAGTCTTCAAAACCATCACATTAGTCATCTCTGAATTAGTCAAGGAACTCAATAGTGCTTCCTTATCTCTTACATTATGTTTAACATCCTTGATCTCAACAACAGTAACCGGTCCATTTCTGAGGAACATTGTAGACATTCTTTATAATCTTCCAATACTCATCTCTAAGGCACTTAAGGTGAACTTCCATCCGGTCCTTCCAAACAGTATAGTTGCTTCCACCAAACCTAGGACTTTCCTTCTTGAACACATAAGTTTCCATCCCGGATCTTCTCAAGTGGTCAAGCTTCTTCAGGAGGATCTAGCTCCGATACCAATTGTTGGTAGCAACAATGAAGGAAAACTAAGAGGGGGGTGAATCAGTTTTCACCGGATTAAGAAAATTAAGCACAATCTCATATCTAAATAATTATAGCAAGAATAAAGATAAAGACAATAACAACTAAACACATAATACAAAGATTTTGACGTGGAAAACCTGAGTAAGGGAAAAACCATGGTAGGAACATACCCACAATAAGATGATACTCTGCAGTAATATGTGTAATAATTACAAATGGAGAATGCACATGCATTCAGGCACACTGCCTAGAGCTCACTACTCAAAATAGATGACCCAAAAGGCTCCAATCCTGAGGGAAGGTTCACTACCTTATAGTAATGATCGAAATACAATCCAAAATACATGAATTGCAAAGATAACATCTGCTAATGCCTGATGACAGTTCCGGTTAAGCTCAAATGTATGCCCTTCACCAATCTCTACACAATACACCACACGAAAGGATAAATTATCTTATGCTCACATAAACCACTCTCTGATAATGCAGACACCCATTGACACCCAAATTACATGAATCTAACACCTTCTTATACAATACATCAACCTTGACTACAAGGTCGACCAAACCCTCAACCTTCAATTACAAATTTATATCACATGATACATAAATCAACCATCAAACCACTATCATGACATAGAAAACATAGCATGGAACTAAATCAAATCTCCAAACATGCATCACCACTAAAAAATACTGCCAAGAACAACCGCAACACGTTACACCACCAGAAATACCACATAACATGAAGAATATCACCAGATCAACAAAATCACCAAGAACACACACAAGGATCAATGCAGACCACCATAACAAATAGAACATGATCAAGAAACACCAACAAGAATGTTAGAGCTATCCACAATAGCTGCACGAAAACTACTTATTCAAATCTTCATCGATCAACACACTAATACTCAAGAACATTCATCACTAGCAATTCAGACTAGAAAGATAGCTTGCAGAGCATCAACTCATGAACCATTTGAACTGAAGATACACATGACCATCCAAAACACTCTCCCAAATCCACAATAAAAGATATGATCATATCGGAGGACATAAGATCAAATACCAAACTCTGAATAGAAAGACTAAACTCCAAACCAGATCAAATGATATGATCAAGAAAACTTCTGTATCACTGAAACCAATAAGGAATAAAGTATTCCAACCTACCAAATAGATAAACTAATTAGATCAACTCAATGCAAACATCGGATCACGAAATAACTCTCTGCAACACCAAAACACAGGAATATGTTGACATCAATGGCAACAACATATCCTAGTAGAAACAATACCTAACAATCTCCCCCTTTGGCATTGATGGCAACATATGAATGTGAAAAACAATCAATGAAAAGGAATGAATCAACACCAACAAAATCCCCCTAAAATCATGCACCCAAATCTCCAATGTTAAAGCAGTTTTTTACATGCATCTCTCCCCCTTTGACAACAATGCCAAAGACATAATACAAATTATGCTTTTCTCCCCTAAGAAAATCTCTCTAAAACTCATCCTCTAAGAAGGACAATCACTCCCCCTTAGGATAAAATCACAACTGATCAACTGAATCACATACTTGACCACTCCAGCTGAGTAGAAGCACCGACTAATCAACCCGGATAAGAAGATAACGCTCTAAAATCCACCAGATTGATGTAACTCCATGCATCTAATTCTGAACAGGAGGGGAAGAGACCCCTAACTTGTCTCTCAAATAGACAAATGTATCTGCAAGCAAATGTTTAGCAAAAATATATGTAATCTGATCCTTTGAAGATACATATTCCAATCTGACTTCCTCATCACTAACTTTCTCTCTCAAGAAATGATACTTTATTGACACATGCTTCTCTACTTTAACATCACCCATTGCTGCTACTATCTCTTGTGCATGCTCTTGAGTAGGTTCTTCTTGAGTGTTACTAGAAGATGTTGGATCTATATGTGCAGCAAATGAATCTTTTGATGTCTATGTTGAAGCCGATGAGTCTTGTGACCCCTCTCTTGAAGTCAAGGCATATCCTACACTTGATGTATAGGGAAGAAACCTTCCTCTAGCATTTCTTTGCCAGTGTATGCAATGAAAGTGTTGAGCTTTTGGGCTAGCTTCCTACACTTGATAGTAAAGAAGTTGATGCCAGTTCAAAATATAACTTCCCTGATCTTGAATACAAACACTTATGCTACCAAAAGCGTATAACTGAAAGAAACTTTGCGTAAAGTAAATAAATAAAAGTAATCCTAAAACTTAGCACCATCCCCAACAACGATGCCAAAAATGACTTGTCTCCACTATATCCATTCAATTGGTACAATTTGTCATACACACAACCCAATTGAGGTATTTAATGGGACAACCCTATGTCCTAAGTGAAGGCTCATTTAATTATTGACCAGAGACATATCTTCAAAGATGGCACTAGCATTATATGTGCATTAAGGATCCTAAGTCCTCTATCATTGCATAAAATGAATGTATTAATTTACTAAGGACATAAACAATAAACATGGAGAATGCTTGAAATTAGAAACTAACTAATATAACAACTGTTGTGGGCAATTCTAGGAGTAGCTTACCAGTGGTTGTGGGTACAACTAATAAATGCAATCAAACAAACTAGAAGTTGATTGCAATTAGGACTCTTAATTACATAATATTATTGAACACAAATTAACAACTGAAGATTAAGAATAATTATTAAACAACAACAAATAACAAAAAGAGGAAAGGAGTCTCAGAGTACCTCAAGTGGCCCTTTCTTAAGGAATGTAATCTTTGTGAAGGATAACAATTTGCTTGAAAACAAAAAAATATTAATTCTATCATTATTAACAATGCCCATAATAACTAGGTAGTGATTACACAAATGATCTATTTGTAACAAAATATATATTATTTGTATTATATATTCAACTGATAAGTACAAAAGTAGATCGATTCCTAATAGTAGGAGAAGATTCTAATTGGAATGACACTTTCCCTATTTAAATCATTCAAAGAAAGCATGCCATTAGCTTCTTCCAACTAACTCTAGCCAAATGTCACTTCTCCTTAAGACTAAGGCAATTTTTTTTATAAAAAAAAATACATTAACAAATTAACACTATAGAAGTTTGTTTCATAATAGACTCTTTTATTGAGTAGTAAAACAAAACTAGGAACATGGTTATTGCATTAATTTAGTATTAATGATGCACAACTTCATTGGTTTCCATGATGCATAATCTTCTCAATTCCTTTTGAAAAGATAGAGTCAAAATAACAATTCTTCAACCAAGACTCTTTTTCTCCAGGTTGCTTCTCCCACACTTGCTAACAGAGTTCCTCCTTCTTCAATTGCGGATGAAACAAAGATCTGTCGGCTATAGCTAGCTCCTGTTTCTTGTTGAATGTTAGTTCAGTAATGATATAATCCACATAAATCATTGACTCCACTTCAAAGCGCACCCGAGGCAAACCTAGCCAAGGTGTGCACCAAGGTGCCTGCCCCGGCAAAGGTGCATGCGAGGTGCGCACCCGGGGCAAACCGGGCTCCGGCTTCGTGCACGCCGCACCTTGGAGAAAACTTCGAAGCGTTCTTGGGTTCGCACTAGCGTTGCGTACCGTGGTGGGCACCTCGGAGCACACCAAGGTGGGCAGCGAGGTGCGCACTTTTGATGCGTTGCCTTCACTAATTTCCAGAAAAGGCAAAAAAAAATGAGATTTTAAAATTTTCGTTTTGAAAGATAGTGAAAAAAACGGAACATGGATGCCATCTTGAGCCCGCCCTGGTGCACAACCCAGGCAAGGTGTGTGCACCAAGGTGCCCACCTTGGCGAAGGTGCGCACCCAGGCAATTAACCCAACTTTCGACTTCGTGCGCGCCAGGGTGGGTGCGCACCCAACGACCGGGCCTGGGAAGAGCCAATGTGAGAAACCTCACCAAATGCTCCGATAAAAAAAGAGGGGGTGCTCCAATAACCCCACTTCGGAGCGCACCTGGGGCAAACCGAGCACCTTGGTGCACCGGGGCAAGATCGAGTGTGCACCCGAGGCACCCTGAACATGCACCAGGGTGCACTCGGCCCACATGTGAGCACAGGTCGTTGCGCCCGAGGTGGTGTGCGGGCACCGCATTGCAGACGGGACACCGTGCGCACTTGGGCGAGTCGGGTGCGCACCCAGGCCGAGTCGGGTGCGCACACGACGCCCCGTCTAGGTGCACACACGTAGGCCGGGTCGGGTGCACACCCGATGCCCGGGCGAGGTGCGCGCACCCGGGCAGGGTTCACACTTGGCGAACGGGGCGCGCTTGGCAAGGGAGGGTGTGCACCTCGGTGGGGGTGGGTGGTCGGGGTGGATTCGCACGTGGGTCGCGCTTTGCTAAGTACACACTGCGACAAGCTCATAACGGGTGCGATCATACCAACGTTAGTGCACCGGATCCCATCAGAACTCCGTAGTTAAGCGCGCTTGGGCCGGAGTAGTACTGGGATGGGTGACCTCTCGGGAAGTCCCAGTGTTGCACCCTTTTTTAGTATTTCGTTGGGCGTCGCAATTCTATCTGAACTTTTCATGCATCGTATAGAAAGATAACTGTTTAGTTTCTCCAAGGGATTATGCTAAAAATTTGTATAGCATGTCATGTTGAATTCATAATAGCTACAAAAGATGGTGGCTCGAAATAAGCGTTCTTTTAACTCACATGTTTCAATGGACGTCCTATTTGAGGTTGTTGTCAATGTTCAACACAAATTCACACAGTTCCCATAATTACTCTTCTTTTTCAATTAGTTATCACTAGGTTGGTTTGAATGATCATTGCACTCAATTTTTGATTTACTTTCCTTGATGTCTTCTTATGCTTGTTAGCTACAGACCATAGTCATCTAAATTCAATATAGGGATAAGGACAGGGTACCCACATGTCGTGGCGATTATATGTATGTAATATGGTCCTATTCTTATTCATTACTAATGTACCCTGATTTGAAAGTGCCTCTATGCCCATTCCTGATGTTTTTATGTGACTGCTTTCTTTTCTATGCTTCATATTTGATCTTTTTTTGGTTCAACCATTTTTTGTTCTGTATATATCTACCATGCTTATTTCTACAATGAGGTATATAAGCCCAACAAAATCCCTTTTGGAATACTGTGGTTCATTGTATCTGGCAGTTATAAAATTCTCCAATGCGAATGATGTCCTTGAAGGTGGACAAACAAGCTTTCCTTAGATCATAGCCAATGTCTTTGTTAACATTTTGGGTGAACATCTCTACCATTTGTTTTTGTGGAGCTCGGTTTGCCCCGGGTGCGCACCTTCGCCAGGGTGCGTACCTTGCTGCACACACCTTGGTTGGGCTGCGCACCTTGGTGGGTGCCATGGTGCGCTCCGAGGTGCCCAAGATTGGTGCGCACCAAGGAGCGCTCCGAAGTGCGCACCTCTGGTGCGCGCGAAGTCGAAAGTTGGGTTAATTGTCCGGTTTGCCCCGGGTGCGCACCTTGCATGCACCTTCGCCAGGTTGGGCGCCTTGGTGCACACACCTTGGCTGGGCTACGCACCAGGGTGGGCACCTGGGCGCGCACACCTTGGCACTCGCGTTTCCTTCAATTTTAATTTTTTTTTGACAATCTCTCAAGTGGGAAATTCTATAATCTCAATTTTTTTTGCCTTTTCAGGAAACTGTTGAACGAAGCGCATCATTGGTGTGCACTAAGGAGCGCTCCGAAGTGTGTTCCAAGGTGCGCACCTTTGGTGCGCTCCCAAGTGCTCTTCAGCTGCGTGCACCTACCCCGGGCGCGCACCCGGCCCCGCCCAGCTTCGCTCACCTGTCCCGGGCGTCTGGTGCGGAACATAGAAGGTCCTAATTGAACAAGGAGTCATTAAGATATTCAAGGAAAATAAAGATGACTTTAAAGGAAAAGATAAGCCAAGATTTTGGAACAAAAACAAGAACACAGTCAATGATGGTGTTGTTGATGCCAATACGGTACGACCAAAAATCATTTTTTTGGATCAAGTTCTACAAACAATCAAGTGAATACTCAAACAACTTCAAAGTCATGAAGGAAGTACACCCCATTGGGAGAACCACTTGAGTCGGTTTTCAAAAAGCTAGTGGCAAACAAGATAATAACAATTCCAGATCTACCTCCATATGAGCCAAAGGTGAAACCAAATTGGTGGAATGATGATGAGTATTGTGAATTTCATAAAAGCAAGGGACATAAAATAGGAAATTGTCATTGACTGAAGAACATCTTACAAGATCTCATTGATAGAGGTGACATTGAGATTGAAGGACACTCATCCAACCAAGAACATGAAATGTTTAAGAAACCATTCCCAAAGCATGACAAGGGAAAATCTAAAGCCACAGATGACCAAACCAACTATACCAGAGCATCCTATAACTATGATTCAACTGTCAATCATATTTTGATGGACAATTATGTCTCTACCATTATCATCAAGGACAAAACGCCTGAGAATTCTACCTAAAGACCCAAGATTGTCCTAAAAGGCATTGGATCTTCTTCCGAACCTACCTCCGAATGTAATGTTACAACTCGTCAAGGTAAATTCACTTTGCAAGGTGCTCCAGCTAAAAACACAGCTTCTTCGTCAACCAAACCTGAGTATGACGTTGTAGAACAGTTAGGGAAGACACCCACTCTTATCTCAATCCTTGAGCTCTTACACATATCCCCTGCACATAAAGCCATTCTTGACAAAATATTGAGAGACACCTCTGTCCCTACTGATCTGAACGTGGACCAGTTTCAAGCCATGGTGGGATACCTTTCCATTCCACACTCCCTTACATTCACAGAAGCCGATGACGCCTTCGTAAGTTAGCCACATAATGCACCTTCACACATTGAATCCTTCATACACAAACATCGAATAAAACGAGTCCTGATAGATGGAGGAGCTGGTCTCAACATTTGCACATTGAGCACTATTAAACAATTGGGATATTCTGATAAAGTTGTGAATTCTACAAACACAATTACCATCAAGGCATATGATGATGAAGAGCGCTCATCCAAGGGTACAATCACCTTACCTCTTAGAGTTGAGCCAGTTACAAAGGATGTGGTTTGTCAAGTCCTAGACCTGGATCTCACATACAATATATTACTAGGACGTCCTTGGATTCATGAAATGAGTGCAGCCCCATCAACATTTCATCGATGTATCAAGTTTCCACATAATGGAGTTGAAGTGACTATCAAAGCTGACCCAAATCCATTCATATATTGCAACAATCTGTGACCTAGATCAGAAATAATAATCCCAGTCAATCGAGAAGCTATTCTTTCATCAGCATATGTGGATCCAGAATCCTTGAAAGCTTCTACATCAAAACAAGCAGAGAGCAAAGAAAAGTTCAAGTTTAAAGACATGGGATGTGGTGAGTATATATTCCATGTTGATCAAATCCCACTATCTCCTAAGGTATTCAGTCGACAAGAACAACCTACAAAAAAATTGGAATGCCAAGGAATTGGGTGTGAACCACCTAGTGTTGTGGCTACTAAGTCCGAATGTAAATCTCCTCTAGCGGTGCAAGCAACTCTTGATATCAATACTCCTAAGAGTGGTTCCAACAAAGAATTTATTGAGTGTATTGCCGACCCCTTTGAGAACTCACATAGCCTTACCATATCATCCACTCATTCCATTTCCACTCCACTTCCAGACTTGGATCAACAAGAATCACAAAAGCCCTCACTTATTGGGGATCAAAAATCAAGATTTGAAAAGAAAAATCTAAAAGTCAATAATAAAGAAAAGTCCTTTAGTCTAAATCAAAATCAAAAGCTACTGGACTCTGAAAAAATCAAAGTCAAGGATAAAAATCCTATGAAGGAAAAAGAGCAAGAGATGATCTCCCCTAATATCAAGATAACTGGGGGCAAAAGTTCTAAAATTTCAAGTCATAAAGCATACTTGTTGATCCTAAGTCTCCATCATGCTATCCTACTTTCACTTCTTTTCGCAATCATAAGCCTTCATCACTCATCCACTTGTTTCACACATCCATCCCCTTTTGGCGATACATCATGGACCTTTAATGGAACTTCCTCAAAGGACTTTGTTGTCAAGGATGCCCAAACTTCTTTAGGTGACACGCATATGGGCCTATGTAGTCCACACACTAGTAATTCTATCTCAGTTCCTTTGTTAAGGAAGAGAGTCACTCAAGCTACACATCATTTAGTCAAGGAACAATGTAGTTACCATCATAAGGTAAAACCTCGCACATTCGAGGTGGGTGACTTAATTCTCAGAGAACATCATAAAAATCAGCAAGACAGAGAGAAGAAGGGCAAGTTCAAACCAAATTGGCTTGGTCCTTACATCATTACAACAGTCTATGGATCCGATGCATATCAACTTTCAACCCCAGAGGGCGAACCTTTGGAGGATCCTATCAACAATAGGCACCTTTGCAGGTTTTATACAAAGCTCTTTAGAGTACCCTAATTCAAAAATACAAAAAGAAAAAAAAATTCAAAAAAATACCAAAAAATCATAAAACATAAAAAATTGTTACTTGGTGAAAACCTAGCAAATAGGCGCCTTGTGACACAAAAAAAAATTTGAAAAACAAAAAACATTTCGTCCAATGGTGAAAACCACTTTGGTGGTGCCATGGGCAAGTACCATGGTGAAAACCGGGTCATCGGCGCCATGTGTAGAGACATTTCTCCTCCCTCCTTCAGGATTCAATCTCATCCTTTCACTTTGCACACACTCACAACCTATCCATCCATAATACACATACCCATTCCCATCATGGCTTGTCATTGATCTACCCAAGATTGGTTAGTCATTCATAATAAATCTCCCTTTTCACCCCTTTCCATCCATAATAAATCAGATCCTATTTGTGGCTAAGGCAGATCCTACGTCTAGTGATGGGTGTGGAACTAAGAGCATCACATGTTCTAAAAAGTACAATTTCTTCTACTTTTCTTCAATCTATCCGCGCACAATCCGCAATAAAACAACACTTGCATCGCCAATCCACAATAAAGTTTCACTTTCTCCACAATAAAGCATCAGTTTCATGGATTCAGTCAGTTTTAGATGAGACACAGCAGCAACAATGGGCTTCAACAAATCAAATCTTTCAACAGACTCAGACAACATTATGGTTCAGTGTTATCTATCCTTTTGTGAAAGTAAACATTGTGACCACAATCAAATAAGACTTATACAAGTGACAAGAGACACTAAACTTGAGGACTATAGTGGATGTTGGTGTCGAGTCTTGATTTTCTTTTGATTTTATCTTTTTGGTGACATGTCTTTTAGCTTTTCCAGGATGTCTCTGACTAGAGATTCTATCTCCAAGATGTCTTTGATTAGAAAGGCGAGGATGGGGTATCGTCACCTATTTTTCTTTGCTGTCTATGGATTGTCTTTTAGTAATGCTATGACTTGTCCAAGGATATGAGGACACTGAGAGTCTAGTGTGAACTGGGGCATTCCTTGTTTGTCACTATCTTATCTCCATGCAAACAGGTACAATGACTTTCTGGGTCGAACATATGCCTTGATTGTCATAACCTACTTTCCATAATAAAGCTCAATGATGATAATGCACAAGAAGCTCTTTTCACTTTCATATCTTCTATCTTCCATCCCCCTTTCTTGATTGACTTCCATCGTCCTTCTTGAGTCCATGTAGCCTTCTATCACATGACTGAGTATAATGACACACCAAAAATATTTGCATTTCATGTAGTTGCACCTGCATTACCACATATTAAGCATTTCATACATACATATAGATATCATAATTGCATCACATCCTGCATACAACACATGTTAGCACATTTTACATTCTCATCATGAAAATAGTCATTTGCATTATCATATTCATCTGCATTTCATACATTCACATTCACATATGCATAACATATAAAACATAAAAGAACAAAAATATGGCATTTCATCATGTACATATTTGCATCCATATCATAACCATCACATAGAAACATACATCATGAAATATCTCATCACATAGGTACACATGCATATAGCTGCCGCAAAGATGAATCATCTCATATATATCTCAAAAATCATAAGTGTCATGATACAATGATGTCAAAATCATATGGCTACAATCACCCAAAGGTGTCTACATCATCATAACAAATGGTACAAAACTGATACATAAGAACCCACTAATCACTCCTGTCAGTACTGCTGGTAGTGCTAATTATGTCCATGTCATGGTATCCCACGCCACATGTCCCACCCTCATCTCCAGTCCGGGATCCTGAAACACTCGTCTCAATGCATCCCTGTCTCTGTCTCGATCATAGGGTACTAACTCCCCATCGATCGGTATCCTTAATATCCTGTATACATCTTCTAAGGTGACTGTCATCTCACTCATCAACAAATGAAAACTACAAGTCTCTGAGTGCCATCTCTTAGCTAGCGTAGTTAGCAAACCCATGTTCGCTCGAAACTTAGGCACATACAGAATATGTCGCAAGCCCATAACCTCAATAGTAGCTCGATCCTCGAATGTCAGCTTTGGTCATAATCTCTGCGTCGATGGGAATCTCTCCCGTTACTCCAGGATAGGCAAATACTCCTGCAGTCAAGCAAATCAATCATGTCAGTCATAGTGGCATTCACTATTCATCACAAAATGTTGCTTATTATCCTAAGTGCTTATGATACTCTATCCTAGTGACACTCACCGTTCATCACAAAGTGTTGCTTCTATTCTAGTGACACTCACTGTTCATCACAAAGTGTTGCTATTTATCCTAGTGGCACTCCTTGTTTATCACAAAGTACTACGATTTTTTTTTTTTTTTGCACTCCCTATTCATCACAAAGTGCTGCTCATATTTGCATTCACTGTTCATTACAAAGTGTTGCTCCTATTGGTACCCCTTGTTGATCACAAAGTACTATATCTTGGTACTCCCTGTTCATCACAAAGTGCCTCGATCTATCCTAGTCTTCCCTAGAGGACCTGCTTGAGTGTATCCTCGTAGCAGCTTATCCAATTGATAACGTACGTTCATCACAGAACTGCCGATTTGACCTTGAAGACATAAACACGCCTTCATGACATAAACGCACCTTCATGACATAAACGCGCTTACAGACTGCACAAACGTGCTTGCTCTGCACAGACGTGCCTGTCCTACACAAATGTGCCCACATTGCACAAACGTGTCTGCACAACACAGACATGTTCGCATAGGACATAAACACTGCTGAATTCATAGACGCGCCTGGCACAAACACAAACGCACCTAGCCAACCTAGATGCGCCTGGCACCAACACAGACGTGCCTACACATTTTTGACATTTTTTGACATTATCCTAAAGCGCATTTATTGCACTAACTAGCATGCATTTATGACAACAATTAATGTGACAAAGTACAAGGAGGTTTTGAGGTACTCACTGGCTCTCTTGCATTTGCTGGCCTCTGAAATCAGCAAACGCGATCGAATCTATGCACCAATGCCATCGCTACTGACAGCTGCTGCTCTATTCTCTCTTTGCACTCTGATCTCTTAGATGTGTGGATGACAATGAGGATGTGTTCTCTCATGGTCTATTTTATAGACTGCCCTAGCCCTAGCCCTAGCCCTCGTCTCCTGAGTTAGTCTTCTTTATCCCATGACTCTGTCACTCTATTCTATTCGGTCAGTCCATTCTAGCCTTTCTTTCTTATTGAGAGATTGTCTGCGAACTTTCCAGACATTTTCATCCAATCTCTCGAGGGGGCATATCATTCCCATCTTGGGGCAACTTTGTATCAGTTCATCTTATATTCTTTGAAACAACGCGACAAGCTGCATTGTTGCAAAGAGGGGCAAAATGTAGACACCTAAAATTGTCCAGTCTAATTAAATAAATATCTTCATTTATTTAATTATTTTAGCCTAATTCTTTTATTAATTAAATAAATCTTTATTTATTTAATTAATTCATTTATCCTCTTCTAGCCTTATTTCTCATTTAAATAAATACATTTATTTATTTAAATTATCCTTTTCCTGTATTAAATAAATATCTTATTTATTTAATTGATCCCACTTCTTCTATTAATTAAATAAATCTTTATTTATTTAATTAATTCATTAGCCTTTTCTACCCATGACACATGTCATTCATCTCTTAATTCATACACTACCTACCCTCTCATTATTTTATTATTTTCTTTACCTACCCTCTAATCATAGCCGACCATTTATCTTTTACACCTCTCAATCTTATCCCTCCATTTCTTATATTGTCTTCTATATAAGAAGATGCTTCCTTCATTATCAACCCTAAACTCACTATGCATTCAGCCCCAACTACGCTTTCGAACTTGCATATGCAATCAAGCCTACTTGCAACCACATTTCCGTTCTTTGTTGAGCCCTTGTGCACATATAAAATCTGAGAGCAAATATATCAAGCAAGATTAATGGAGATAGGAAGAATGGAGATCCAAACCCTATTGGACATGTGATAGTATAATCTTTGTGATTTCATTTGATTTGCATTGTCTTAGGTAATCTTCATATGTTAGGGTGGATCTTTGTTGTTGTTAGGCTAGGGTTTTGTAGTTGAATTCATTTATTCTTTCAATTATTGTTGTATCCATTTTCACCATATACAGATACCATAATCCATAGTCAACTGTACCTTTCAGATATCTAAAAATTCTCTTGGTTGCTATCAGGTTTGCTTCCTTTGGATTCTTTTGAAATCTAGCAACTATACCAACTGCATGGACAATATCGGGTCTGCTGTGAACAACATAGTGTAATTTTCCAATCATTGACCTATATTCCTTTTCATCAACAGACTTAGATTCATCTTCCTTGGATAACTTACAACCTGTAACCATTGGTGTTCCAACTAGTTTATAGTCACTCATGCCAAAAGTCTTCAAAACCTCTTTCACATGCTTAGATTGTGTAATGAAAATACCATTCTTCATTTGCTATATCTGCAAGCCTATGAAATTTTTTATTTCCCCTACTAAAGACATTTCAAACTCATTTTTCATTTCATCTGCAAAACTATTACTCATGACAACATTACCTCCAAAAATAATATCATCAACAAATACTTCACTTACCAGTATTTCATCTCCTTCAGACTTGAGATAAATATTACTATCATCACTGGTTCTTGCAAAGCCTATCTTCATCAAATGTGTATGAAGCTGTTCATACCATGCTCTGGGTGCCTGCTTTAATCCATAAAAAGCTTTATGCAATATGCATGCCATGTCTTTCTCATCTGTCAAAGCATAACCATCTGGCTGCTCTATGTAAACCTCTTCTTCCAATATCCCATTAAAAAATGCAGACTTAACATCCATTTGGTATACCTTGAACTTCTTATGGGCTGCAAATGCAAGTAAAGTTCTGACATCTTCCAGTCTTGCTACTGGTGCAAAAGTTTCTCCATAATCTTCTCCTTCTTCTTGAGCATAACCCTTGCAAACTAATCTTGCCTTGTTGCGAACTACAACACCATCTTCATTTAACTTGTTTCTAAATACCCATTTAGTACCTGTAACATTCTTGTTTATCGGTCGGGGTACCAGGGTCCAAGTGTTGTTTTTCTCAATTTGATCTAATTCCTCCTCCATAGCTTTAACCCAATAGTCATCACCAAATGCCTCCTTAGCACTTCTAGGTTTAATGGTGGAGATCATGCAAGAGTTCTCTCTTATTATCCTTCTAGTTAGTACTCTAGCATCCTTATCCCCAATAATCTACTCAGGACTATGGTTCAGTCTTACATACCTAGGAATAACATGATCATTCTCTTTAGGTTCAGCTTCTTCATTATCATCTTCTTCTGAATTTATTTGTTCTGGTTGAACAAGTACATCAAAATTTGCTTTACCGGTTTCAGGTTCCAAAAGCAAAATGCAAGGATCTTCATCCTTTTTCTCTGAACTGGTTCCTTCTAAGACTTTAGGATATTCATCTACTCGAACATCAACACTCTCAACAATTCTCTGTGTCTAGTTGTTGAAGCATTTGTAGGCCTTACTCTTGGTGGAATAGCCAAGAAATTTGCCTTCATCACTCTTAGCTTCAAACTTGCTTATGTAATCACCTCTTTTAATAAAACATTTGCTGCCAAATATCTTAAAATAGCTAACATTAGGTGATCTCCCATACCAATATTCATAAGGAGTCTTGTCCTTACCTCTTTTCATTAGAACTCAGTTAATTGTGTAGACAGCTGTACTTACAACCTCTTTCCAAAATGTTTTTGCTACACCTCCTTGTATCAACATTATCCTAGCAGCTTCAACCATTGATCGGTTGTTCCTCTCTATGATACCATTCTGCTGTGGTGTCCTTGGTGCAGAAAGCTTCCATTTGATATCATAGTACTTAGTGAATTCCTCAGAAGTAAATTCATCGCCTTGATCTGTTCTCAGACATTTTATCTTTTTGCCACTCTCTTTCTAAGCTAAGGTCCTGAATGCCTTGAACTTACCAAAAGATTCATTCTTATCCTTCAAGAATGTGACCCACATCATCCTTGAACAATCATCGGTGAATATCATGAAATATATATCACCTTGAATGCTTCTTGTTCTTATTGGTCCATATAAATCTATATGAACCAAATCTAACAAATGCTCTGTTGAGAAGGACTTGCTCTTGAAAGTTGAAGAAGTCATCTTACCTAACTGTCATTCTTTGCAAAGAGCATTAACTAGTTTGTCTAGCTGAGGCAAACCTCTTACTGTCTTGGACTTGCTCATTTTAACAATGTTATCAAAGTTTATATGATAAAATCTCCTATGCCAAAGCCAGCTATCATCTATCTTTGCAATCAAACAGTTGCTAACTTTAGGATTAAGATAAAATACATTACCTCTGGTTTGTTTCCCGATTGCAATCAATTCACCTTTGTTGTCAAAGATTTTACACATACCATTTCTAAACTCCAATGGGTATCCTCCGTCATTAAGTTGTGCCACACTTAGAAGATTGTGCTTTAGGCCTTCAACCCAATAGACATCGTCGGCACTGCTCTTCCCATTAAGAGAAACAACTCTCTTACCTTTAACCATACAAGGTGAGTCATTGCCAAATCTGACAACACCACCATCAAATTCCTTCAAGGAAAGAAATTTGCTCTGATCACCAATCATGCGATGTGAACAACCACTATCAATGATCCAATCATCAGAGTTGTCCATCCGGGACACTAGTGCCTTCTGATTTGATATCTCTTCCTTAATAGCTACAAACACAACATCTTCACTAGCATCATCATCATATTCTTTATCAGTAATACCACTGTCAATAGCAATAAGATAATCTCTCTTGCCTTTGCCCTTATACTTCTTGAATTTTTCTCTCTTGTATTCATTTTCACCATTAGGATAGTTAGCTGCTATATGACCAATCTTGTTGCATGGAAAACATTCTAAATTTAGTTTACCTCTATATTTACTAGTGCCTCTAGGCAGTCGTTTTGCCAACAATGCTTCAAGTTCCACTAGGTTGTTGCCAACTATGACAAGTATCTCTACTTTTTCTCACAGATGGGTTAGAGACAAAAGCTCTGAATGTAGATTCTGATTTCTGTACACTACCATCATAACCATTCAATTCAAAAGTACCTTTGACCATACTGTTGGATATTCTCACCTTCAGACATTCTCATGTCATCAAACTTTCCTCTTAGGCTCTCCTCTTTAGCAATCTTAACATGTTCATCACCGCTATAAATCTCTTCAAGTTTTTTCCATACTTTATATGCAATTTCAAGACCATGAACATCTACATATTCAACATCAGACAAGGAACTGATAATAGCCTCCAATGCTTGATGATTTTCTTGTTGTTCTTTCTTCTGATCATCAGTCAAGGTTCTAGTAGGTTTAACATATCGAGTTTCTACATGATCCCAATACTGAGTTCCTAGACTCTTAATGTAAATCTTCATTTTTTCACTCCATATCCTATAGTTATCTTTGTTGAACTTCCGACCTTCTTTCTTCATCATGATCTACAAGATCTTTTCCTCAAGCTGTTAGGCTTTTAGGTTAAAGAGGACCTGAGAAGATCTGATTACAATTGATGGTATGATGAAAGAATATGTATCTGGTAGATTTCTGAGAGGGGGGCTAAAAAACTGATACAAACTTCTCAATCTCAAATTCAAACTCACAAAGTAAACTTTCACTATCAAGATCAATACTCAACATCAACCGATTAACTGTTATAACAACTTAACAGTAAACAACTTCAATCTTGTAAACATCAAAATGCTTAATCATATATCAACATTTTCCATCTCTCAATGCTTCCAGTTATCATGCCTTATCAGAAGTTAATCAAATCAACAAATAAGATCATAACCACAAAAACATTCACTACTTGACACAAATATTTATACGTGGAAAACCCAAATAGGTAAAAACCACGGTGAGATGAGACTCACAAGATATCTATTTGAACTCTTTTGAAGTTCACCCTGTTAGGAGCCAAGCCTGTTAAACCTTTTACAATAAGTCCTGTTAAGAATTGATCATGTTAAGAATCACCTGGTTAAGGGATTTACAAAATGCCTTGATGAAAAGCAAATACCCTGTTAGGAGTAACCTCAGTAGAGGATTTGAGAATCCAAGCTAATGGACCACCTTGTTAGAGGATTTAAGAAGTAACCAAGCTTGTTAGAGCTTACCCAATTAGGAGATTTCACTTCTGCTGTAATTGTTAGAAAACAATAGGTTTTCTTGATTTGTTTGAATAGCACTACATTTGCTTGATCAGATCCTTTTAAGCTTCAATCTTCCTTTACTCAAATTGCAGATCCATTCTCCGGTTAGGCAACCACACACTCAACTAATTTTAGCCAACACTTTGCCAACAACTTTACAAACAACTTCATCGACCTTAAATACAAATCAATTAGGTCAGTAACACAACAAAAACCTAATTCTCTTATAGAGATTACAAACAAATTCGTTCAAGTGTGACCATTGGATTTACATAGCAATCTATACACAGTCTTCAAGAAAATTCGAACCGCTCCATGATCACCGCTTCATTGGAATTTGGAACTCGTCATGTGCTATGCATTAGATGCAATCCACTTTGATCATTTCCTAGACAATCAAATAAATGAACAAATGTGCCAAAACAATCTGAACTTATCCTTATACAATGATCATATGTGTCGCCATCATTACCGCTTATCATTAGATCTTAAACCAACAAATTTGATCGGTTAGGGTTTGACAAAAGTAACTGGTAGGGTTTACCGGTTACATTGCATAGAAAGGGTTTAACCTTGTACACCGGTTTACTGGTTCATCTCACAAACTAACATACCAGTTTACAACATCTTCCTCAAATCTCTTCCTACCGGTTACAAGACAATATCATTAACAACAATAATACAACAATATCATAAGTACCATTACCAGCTCAATTGACCTCAATGACAACATAACATATCATTAATGCAATCTTTATGCAAATGTCAATAGGGAAAGTTGAAGTTCTAGTGGGGTGGAAGTGGTGATAGGGGTGATGGTGTTAATGTATGCATCGTCAAATATATCGTCAAGGAACTCGAAAGGCACTTCACGAAATTCCTCTTTATCAGTGTCTTTGATTTCAAAAGGAGGGTCTGTTAGAGCACCAGTGATAGTGATCTTAGGCATTGGTGAGTAACCAAAGCCCCTATTATTCTTGTAGGAGACTAGAGAGATTGGTGCTTCTCTTCCTTGTTCTTGTATTCCAAGACCATGTCCTTTATAGCCCATCTTTTCTACAATAGCAGATGCTTTAGGATACATCTATTTGGGAATATCTACTGGTGCTTCATCTTCTTCCTAGTATACTAAGAAGTGACATTAGTTTCCAGGATCTCTTCATCAAGTGGGCCCCACTGCTGAAAGGTGGTCTTCTTGCATTTCATGGTGGGTTTGTTCTGAACCTTGATTCCTTTAGGTTTTTCATATGACTTAGGAGAGGGTGGGAGTTGACTCACATAGAGAGCATTTTGAAGTGTGTACTCTCCAAAACCATTGTCAATTATATTAACCTTGATCTTGGGTTGAGATGAAGTGGATGCGACATTTGATTGATCAGATGGAGGTGGCGAAGTAGGTGTGTTGAGTGGGCAAAGGTAAGGATGTTTCCTTTTAAGGAGTATGCAATATTGGAAGGACGGTGGATCAAATGGGATGGTAATCTCTCTACCATTATAAGGGAATTTTAGGCATTGATGGTAAGTGGATGGAATATCTTGAATAGAGAAAATTTATGGATGACCAAGGAGAATGTTGGAAGGGAGATCAAGGTCCAAGACTTGACATGTAGTTTCCATCATTGTGGGGCCCACTTGAAGAGGTAGTGTTATGGTGCATTTAGAAACCCTTTTTGCATCATCATAGGCCTTTATTATGATCTTACCAAATGTGTCAACCAAGTCTTTAGAGATGCTTAGTTGTTTAATCAATTTGTATGTACAAAGATTTAAGCCCGATCCACCGTCTATTAGGACCCTCTTGATTTTATACTTTTGAATAATGGCCTCAATGTGGAGAGGTTTGTTATGGGATGATTTAGTAGATGGGGCATCTTTGGATGTGAATACAAGATGGTGTTTCATAGTAAGGTTTCCAATGAGGGCTTGGAATTGGGCTACATTGATGTTATCTAGGACATGAGATTCCAGAAGGGCTTTCTCAAGGGTCACTTTATGAACGAGTGAAGTCTTGAGGAGCTCTAAGATGGAGATTTGTACAAGCATCTTACCGAGATGATCAAGGATATCATAGCGACAACTGGATGATATGGGGACCTGCAGAGGAGGGGATAAGCTTCCTGAATGGTTACTCTCCCTCTATGGATAGTGATGTTGCAGTCATACTAAAAATATGAAGTGGAAGATGAGGCACCTTGAATGAATATCTTTTCTTGGGAGGGTTTACTTGATGATTGTGAGGGAGGGGGATCTTTAATGGTTATCCTGGGATTGTGAGGGCAGGAGAAGGATCAACTCCTTGGATTGTGATGGTGTTGAGGTTGGTATCAAAGGGCTCTATGTGGCCTACTAGGGAGTCAAAGTCGAAGACGTAATTGGTGTAGTTATAATGGACTTCATGAGATGATGAGGCTTTGTCCTTACCATTATTAGGAAAGGGATCCTAGTAAATCTTAAGTTTATCATTTGAATTACCAAGATCAATGGTCATGACCTTAATAATACCCTTGTTAATCAGGTCATGAATGTAATTCTTAAGTTTCATACACTTGTGTGTATCATGACCATTAACACGATGGAAGTCACAATATTCATTCTCATTATACCATCGTGGTTTTGGTTGATTTGGATAAAAAGGGTGAGTCATTAGAAAGACAATGACACCAGCCTTGACAAGCTTCTGGAAGATGACCTCAATGGGTTAGACGAGTGGGGTGTACTCACACTGGGATTGATTGTTGGGATGAGGAGGTCGACCTTGTTTGGAGTTGTTGCGGGGTTGGGATTGATTGTGAGGGTTAGGTTGGGTGTTGAATAGATTATTGGTGGTGGTGGGTTTGGAAGGGATAGTCATGGTCTAGACACGCTTGACATCAGTGACTCCATCATTGACAATATTTTTATTTTGGACCAATACTTGCGGTTGTGATTATACGAGGAAGAACCTTTATTAAATTTTTGATAATGTTTTAATGTTCCTTCCTCTAACAGGACACATTCTAAGGCTAGACCTTTCTTAGTGATTTGTTCAAATGTGTCAAAGCATTAACAAGTCAAGGGTTTAGACAATTCTGGTACTAGGTTACATTGGAACAATTCAATTTGGTATATCCCAAGAAAACTTCTTAATGAGATGTCGCCACCTTTGTAGGAAGTTGGCAAAAGTTTCTCCGAGCCTCTTCTTTGTGTTGCATAGGTTCATCATAGAAGCATTGTTCTCAATGTTATATGTGTAGTGGGACAAAAACTTCTCTATTAGGTTAGGGAACAACTTGATGGAGCCATGGGGTAGAGCAGAGAACCAAGCGAGGGCATCTGCACTAACACTCTTAGGGAAAAGTCTTCTAAGGTAGGCATCATTGTAGGAGACCTCCTGACAAAGGATATAGAATTCTCAAACGTGGTCTCTCGGGTCACCTTTGTCTTTGTATTTTTCAAACTTAGGCATTTCAAAACCAGGAGGGTAGGGGATGACAAAAATGGAAGGGTCATACAAACAAGGAAACATTTATTTGAAAGTGTAAGCTCTCTTGTTAGTCCCATCCTTGAAATTTTTGATGAGGTCTTTCATATCCCAAATTTCCTTCATGAGGTCTAGTTGTTGATTGTGGACATTAGGGACATAGTGACCCATATTAGACCATGGGAGTTGGTTGGACATGGATGAGATACCACAACCACCACCAATATATTGGTAATTGGAACTGGGAAGTTGTGAAGTGATTTGAGGACTTGACACATGAATGGTACTAGTAGGAGGTAAGCTAGTGTTGATGTAGTTGGCCAAGTTGTGAAGAGGTGCAGATGATCTAGGAGGTTGAGAGATAGGTGGATTAGAAGTGGTCGGGGGGATATAAATTAGAGGCATAGAATTTGTTGGTATAGAAGTTGCAGGTGGCGGATAAAGAAGAGAATCAAGGATAGATTGGTTTACGAGGTCACCTTCTAGTGGTTTGTCGAGAATGGATCAATTAAAATTTGGGGGCAAACATGCCCCTTGAGTGATGAGTTGTGCTACTAGCCCATTGGGATTGGATTTATAAAATATTTCCATCATATCTTGATTGTAAGGATCCTCTATGAAGGATTGCACATGCAGAGAGAGCTCAGGTTGGTCAACAAGTTATTCCTCTTCTTGGGGATCTTGCTCAAAGAGGCGACTAGTCTCTGACATTTCATTTCCTTTGGCAGCCATTTTTTCTTTTTGTGAGTGAGTCAAGACCATACGTGCGGGTAACCTCAAAGATGGAAAATGAGAAGGATTATAGAATATATATAATTTGGGGAGAAAGAGTGATGAGAAGGACTTAGCAATTTTTTTTATTGTATTTGATTAGGATTGGATGAAAAATAATTTGGATGGTCCTTGGATTAGGACAAAATGGATTGGATGATATCTTAGCCCTTGGGTTAGGTCATAGATAGGGAAGGGGTTGCAAAGAGAGGTGACAACCAAGCTAGGCCAAACTTAGAGATTGTATTAAGTTTGATCAAGCCCTCTTCTACTTAGGATAGACTTCGTTCCTAAGAAAAATTGGGCAAAGGATTAAGGGTTTTGATCATCCCCAATGATTAAGATAAATTAAGAAATATACCTGAGGTAGATTATGTCTCGAGCACAAAGACAATTGTGGATTTGATTAATGATAAAAGGTCTAAGTCAAAATTTTGCAAAGTGTTGAACTTGGATTTAGAAATTGATTAAATGATTGGATTAAGGTTGATGATTGATTGAGATTGAAAATTGAAGGTTTATTGATTGGTGTGCTAAGTCCTTAGAGATGAAAGATGGAAATGATTGTAGAAGAAAAGATACATTGAAGAAAAGAAACGAAAGGAAATGAAAGTTACCTTAGATGGATAGATGACTCAATAAGTGATTTTGGGGTAGGGAAAGTTGGATAATGGGATGAAACCACTCTTACTGATGCTTTGGGATAAACATGATCTTTGATGGAAAGAACAGGTTCTCAAAGGTTCCTCATCAAACTCATTGTTGTAACCATGTAGGTGTAGTGTCATAAAATTGTGACCCTAGTAATTTTTTATTGCAATAGGGTCCTCACGCATGTGAGATTGAATCCTCTAGCTTGATCAGAGACTGAAGACTGCTCAACCCTTGGAATCTACTACTCCCTTGGCCTCCACACCACTCTATCTACACTCTGCCCTGGAGAAAGGGGTAGGACAGGGGCATGGTTCCCCTATCCCTGCCCTATTTTGGGCCAAGACCTTTCCTAGAGCATGCATTGTAGGTTGTGCAGTGAGCGGGAAACTTTCTTGATGTCGACCTATGACAAAAATTAGTTTCATTAACCCTAGTTGACATGTATTTAAGAGGCATTTTCCCTCTCATTTGTAGAAGGTTCAATAAGGCAAAAAATTGAGATTAAGCATTCAAGCATTCTTTTACAGCATTGAGCATTCTCAAGTCTCCCTTCAAGGCTAGGTGTTGCATTCAAATCAAGGATTCAACCATTGAAGAGGAGATTGATTCCAACATTCGATTCCACACAAGAATTTCTATCAACATTGCTATCACAACCTCCCTTGAGGTGATTTACAATTCAGTATTTCATTTACATCTACTTGCAAGTACTTTCTTTCATTACTTGGTTAATTCCAAAATTGGGGTTTGACCTAAAGGCAAACCCTCAATCCCAACCCATTTTCCTCTCTTTTCTATGTGTAAGTTGCAGGTTCACAACTGTAAGTTTGGATTCGAGCTCCACTTGCAGAGGCAGAAAAACCCTTTTCATTTTGTGGATTTTTCGGAGGACTATGTACATTCCTGCCATGGTCCGGGCAACTTTTCCTTAAATTTGCAGGATGACTTCATCTCGACATATTACTGCCAGATCCATGTGCACAACTTTATCTCATATTCCGACCTTAAGCTATAATCAGTTCTTTGTCACTTTTGCACTACATAATTTAATCAATTCCTTTCCATTTCAAACAGGAAGAGGGGATTAGCTTATCATTCCCATTTTACTCAGAATTCTATCTTCTTCTTTGATGGTTGAATCTGGTGAATTTTCCTCTCCTCTTCCAATGTAATTGGGTGAAAAGTGTTTGAAGAAAAATCCGTAGTGAAACTCTCATCTCTCCTTAGAGGGAAAGGGTAGTTTTCCTCTTGATCTCTCATTCACACATTTCACCATATTACATTTTGGTGAACCTGATGTCTTGCATGCTTTCCTTTGAAAAAAATGCATATTTTTCATTTGCAAGTTTAAATTTTCTGCAAACTTAGTGGTTAAATCATTAAAAACCCTAGTTTTTAAAATTAAAATTGAGCTTGTGATTTGTAAAAATTGCTTGTGGTTATCTTAGATCTGAAAAATTGTCTTGTTTATCAAATTCAATTTCTTCATTGTCTTGTTCAATTTGCAAATCAAATTTACAAAATTAAGAGGTTACTTGTTAAAACCCTAATTTTCAAAAATCATCTTGAACTTGTGCAAAAATTAGATTTCCATTTAAATTTCAGATTTTTGATTGTTCTGAGACTTGTTTTCATTCCTACAATTCAAAATTTCAATTTCCCTCATTTTTCCCAAAATTCAAATTTCAAAATTAAGTGGTTAGCTCATAAAACCCTAATTTTCAAATTTAATTGGATTTTGTGCAAATTTCAAATCAATTTCATTCACATTCAGATTTCTAAACATTTTCCAAGGTGTCCCTATCCATTAGGTTTGACCTTTTTCAAATTTGCAATTCCATTCCTTTTTTTCTACAAAACCCTAATAGGGTCCTATTTTTACATTTGCACCTTCATTTCGCCCATCTAGAGGTTGAAAAATTCATCAATTTTTTGGGGTTATCTTTGAAATCATCATAATATTCATCCCTAAAAATTACAAAAAAAGTTGGTCAGACCATGTCTGTTCCTGCCACGGTCCTCGACTTTTTTCTTGAAATTTCGAGAGACTGTTATGATTGTATTTAATAGCCTAAATCTAGAAGATTGGTTGATTTTGTCAATTTTTGATCCCTCTAGAATCGGAAATACAAAATTCAACATTTCAAATTTCAGTAATTTTTTTAAAATTAAGAGGTTAATTATAGTCTGCCTTGATTTTAAAAATTCTGAATTTAAAATTAAGTGGTATTCCCTTGGCCCTAATTTTAAAATTCCAATTTCCTTTCATTTTTGAAAATTGTGTCATCCTCTTCCCCCAACAAAGTTCAAATTGTGTAATCATCATTTTCTTAAATTTTGCATTAATCAATTTTGTAAGCTTTGTTCTAAAATTCAAAATTCAAATAGTCCCTCTAGTGCATGAGTTTTACCACTGTTAGACAAAGCATTAGAATTAGGGCTTCCCAAGGTTTAATTACCGAGGAGATGGAGCCTAATTTGGGTGACTTCTTTAATGAGGATCATGCTAATTCTTGCCATCCTAATCATGTCTCTATTCACCCCATTGATGAACCCCATGATGAAGATGAAGCTTTAACTAGGGTTTCTTTAGATCAACTTTCTACATTGGACAATCAATTTGATAACTTTCAATAATGGATATCCCAAGAATACCCTAATAGTGAAGCTCTTCCCTTAATTGAAGGCCTTAAACACATAATTCAAAGTGAAAAGAATGGAATTAATATATTACATGGCATTGCACATATTGTTGATTCTAATGTCATGCCTATCAAGAGTTGTGACAAAACCCTAGGTTATTCACAACCTTCAACACAAGTCAATCCTTCTATTCCTTTGACTCTTCTTATGACTAGTATTCCTACTTTTACCTCCAATATCATGGCTACTTCAATTCAAAGTATCATTCCTACAAACATTGGTCATGGGGGCAATCCCTCTTCTTCATTTAATCCTCCATCTTTACCTATGTCTTCCATAAGTATTCCTATTATTCCTCAACCAATCAATGTGACACAAGGGGGCAATTCCTTCAATAACTTTGTTCCTCCTTTAAGTGTCCCTTTTCCTACCCAATCATCACCTATACCTACTTATCATAATGTCCCACCACCTTATTCTTAGTCCATTCCTTCTTTCAATAACATCACACCACCTTCTCAATGAACTATATCTAACATCAATTCTTCTACCAAAATGACAATTAACAATCTTGCTCAAATCGTGTCTTCCTTACAACAACAAATTGCTTCTATGAGTCAATCCAAGTTTAGTGTGCCCACCTTTGATGTTGCGATCCCACTTTCTCTTGATATTGTTAAAGTTGTTCCACCTAAACATGTTGAGATCCCTCAATTAGAACTCTATAATGGAAAAGGTGATCCTCTTATGCATGTCAAAACATTTCAAATCTTGTGTATCGATTTTTCTTATGATCAAAGATTGCTTGCAAAATTGTTTACAAGAACACTAAGAGATAAGGTTTTACAATGGTATTGTTCTTTGCCTTCTTATTCTATCACCTCCTTTCAACAACTGGCAAATGCTTTCATCCAACAATTTCAAAACAACATTGGTCCTAAAATCACTTTGACTGATTTAATGCATTGTAAACAAGGTGTTAAAGAAAAAGTGACTGATTTCATTGGTAGATATAAGCATTTGTGTACTCAAATTACTTTTCATGTACCTGATAATGATATTCAAAGAATTTTCATTTCTAATTTACAAAAAGATATAAGGGAAAAACTTCTTTTGTTTGAGTACTTCCTTTTCATAGTTGTGTGTAACACTCCACAATTATCAACTGGTTGTGGGTCAAATGGAGCAGTCCACTCCTATGGCTCCGAGTGATAAGGGGGAGAGTGTTCAACAACCATTTGCTAAGTTCAAACCAGCAAAAAGCTTCATCAAGTTCAATAATAAAATCAACAACCACAATGTAAATGTTACAACAAGTGTGCCTTCTATTTCTAAATTTTTCCAAAGAGAAAGACAATTTACTTCCTTGAATGAATCTTTACATAGTATTATGTCTCAGTTGTTGCACATAAATGTTATCAAACTTTATCCTATAAAACCAGTTGATCCTTCTAAACTTGCATCCCCTTATTTTGATAACAATTCCTTTTGTCAATTTCATCGTCAGCCTGGTCATGATACTGAGAAATGTTTTGCATTGAAGAATAAGATTCAAGAATTGATTGATAATAATACTACATTTGTGGCAGGTGTGAATGATAAATGGAATAAACCAGTATCTCCTCCTAATAAAAATCTTAATATTTTCACTAGTCCCTTGCCTTCTCATACATCTAACATTATTGAGATTGTGCCTAATTCTTTCTCTTTTGAAGAATCCACATCTATGGCTCCAAAATTGGTTAATATAGTAGAAACACAAGATAGGCCTAAGGATCCTTGTATTACATTTGACCCTAGCGAGACCATTAGAGAACCCGATGGCCCTTTATACATAGTTGCAAAGGTTAAGGATATCCCTTGACGTGGTGCCCTGATTGATCCCTCTTGCATGGTTAATATCATAACTGAAGAGTATCTTTTCACTTTACGATTACATAAACCAATATATGATGCTTCTAATGTGGTTGTGAAGTTATTTGGTGGCTTCTCTTGTCCTTCCATTGGTTCTATCACCCTTCCTGTTGGAGTTCATACTAAATCTATGGATGTCAACTTTGTTATCATACCCTCTTCTGAGCAATTCTGTGTGGAAGTTTGGCTATCGTTGGCTATCTTCCATAAAGGCTATTGCTTCTCCATTCCACAAGTGTCTAAAATTTCTTGACAATGGAGAAATCATAACCGTGAACCATAGGTTATTTTGTCCATCTGAAAGAAGCCCAAGTGTTCCTATTGATTTCTTTTGGCCTAAACAATTTCAATCCCTTCCATCAAGGAGCGATGCTCTTCTTCAATCTTATAAAAAATGGAAGAAAGATACGATCTTATCCTTAAGTCAACCTAGATCTCCAACACTTGACATTCCTATTATTCTTCAAGATGAGACTCTTCTACTCATGGATCGAACTAATCTCCCTCTTAAGGAAGATCAACTTATTCCTATGGATGTGACTTTACCTTCTCTTAAGGATAAAAACAATATTCCTCCTAAGGTTAGACCTATACCTCCTCCTCATGATGGACCTGGTCTCCTTCCTACACCTAATATTCCTCCTTTCTATGGTGCAGTTCCACCTCCTTCCTCTTATTGAGAGAAGAGGCCTGCTTCTCATCTTGTTCAACCTAAAAGACCTCAACCTAAACCTTCAACTATCAAAGAGAAGAACATTCCTACTTGTTAAAATGTTCCTCCTCCTTCTCAGCCTTCCACTAAGACCCGACATAATCGTTTTGCGAGAGAACACCGATGAAGACGTCGTGTTTGAGCTCGTGAAGTTGTTCCTCAAAATACTCAATCTCCTCAGACTCTAACAATTGATATGATTCCCTTTTCTCCCAAGCAAGATGTTCAACCTACATCTCTACATCATAAGCTGCATAGAACATGTGATGGTTTTACTCCTAATTGTGTTCTTGCTCCTCTTTCTCTAAACTTTGATAAAGAAATGGGTGAACATGTTATTCATAATGGAAATAAAACTCCTAATTATTCTAATAATGAGTATGAATATGTTGATGTGGACAAGCATTTATCAACTAAATTTTCACAAACCCTAATCCTAGCTCCTAGAATCGAACAAAGTGACTTACAACATGAGTATAGTCCTTGTTTGGATCTTGTAATAGCTCCATCTGCTGTGCTCGATGTCTCTCCTCTGGTGTGTTGCTCACCTTCCCAAAATAGTGATCGGCAAGATCGGGAAGCGGATGTCATGCTTGATTAGCAATATTAGCACTGTAGATCTTCTCTGTCTCTGTCTCTGTCTCTGTCTCTATCTCTCTCTCTCTCTCTCTCTCTCTCTCCTTTATTGCTCTTTTGTGACCATTCTTCTATGTGTGTCCCTATTATTCTATTATCCCCTTAATGTCTACTTGGGGACGATGTAAAGCATTGAGATATTTTTCTTGATCTCTTTCATGTTGATTCAAAAAACATCCTCTCTTTCCTTTCTTCCAAGGTAGCGTCGTTCTTTGGGGAATGCCGATTATTATATGCATATATACATACATGATATACATGAGTTATCATACAACATACTAACCCCAAGGAAAGTGAAACTACCTCATACCTCATGTTTTGTGTCCATTATCCTTGGGTGTATTCCTCGATTGGGTGCTTAATCCTTGAGATAATGTGCTTCCCGTCTTTTCTTTCTCAGGTGTATCCTACCTTAAAGCAATCACTCCAGATGTGGCGAACGCAATCTCTTTGAGGTGGGGCATACACTCCACTCATATTTTCTTTCTTGATAGTTAAAATTACTTAGTGACCTTTGTTTTGTTTTGTAATCTTAGTATCCTTGCTTTCATGACTCATAGTGAGGGGAACTTTGCTACTTGCAGTCATGGTACTTTCCTTCTCGATCTTCCCTCTTACTTTATCAATCAAAGTCATAAAATCCTAAGTCCACTGGGGGCTTGGTGCATCTTGCCTCCTTGACATTGTAAAAGTCTTTCAATCTTGTTTCCTTTTACTTTACCGATAGTATTGGTGTATTCTCATACTCCCGCTAAACTGGGGGCTAAATATAGTGTCATAGAATTGCGACCCTAGCAATTTTTGACTGCATTAAGGTCCTCACGCATGTGAGATTGAATCTTCTAGCCTAATTGGAGAGTGGAGATTGCTCAACCCTTGCAATTTGCTTCTCCCTTGGCCTCTGCACCACCCTGTCTACACTCTACCCTAGAGAAAGCTGTCAGACAAGGGCGTGGTGCTCTTGTCCTCCCAGGACAGTGGTGTGGCACCCCTATCTCTGTCCTATTTTGGGGCATGACCTTTCCTAGAGCATGCATTGTAGGTTGTGTAGTGAGCTAGAAACTTACCCGATGTCGACTTGTGATGAAAATTAGTTTCATTAACCCTAATTGATATGTATTTAAGAGGCATTTGCCTTTTCATTTGTAGAAGGTTCCATAAGGCAAAAATTTGAGATCAAGCATTCAAGAGAATTCAAGCATTCAAGCATTGTCTTCCAACATTGAGCATTCTCAAGTCTCCCTTCAAGGCTAGGTGTTGCATTCAAATCAAGGATTCAACCATTGGAGAGGAGATTGATTCTAACATTCAATTCCACACAACAATTTCTATCAACATTGCTATCACAACCTCCCTTGAGGTGATTTACAATTCAGTCTTTCGTTTACATCTACTTGCTAGTACTTTCTTTCATTACTTGGTTAATTCCAAAACTGGGGTTTGACCTAAAGAAAAACCCCCAATCCCAACCCATTTTCCTCTCTTTTCTGTGTGTAAGTTGCAGGTTCACAACTATACTTTCAGATTCGAGCTCCATTTGCAAAGGCAGAAAAACCCTTTTCATTTCGTGGATTTTTCGGAGGACCGTGTACATTCCTACCATGGTTTGGGCAACTTTTCCTGAAATTCACAGGATGACTTCGTCTCGACATATTACTGCCAGATCTAGGTGCACAACTTCATCCCATATTCCAACCTTAAGCTATAATCAGTTCTTTGTCACTTTTGCACTACATAATTCAATCAATTCCTTTCCATTTCAAATAGGAAGAGGGGATTAGCTTATCATTCCCATTTTACTCAGAATTCTATCTTCTTCTTTGAAGGTTGAATCTGGTGAATTCTCCTCTCCTCTTCCAATGTAATTGGGTGAAAAGTATTTGAAGGGAAATCCGTAGTGAAACTCTCATCTCTCCTTAGAGGGAAAGGGTAGTTTTCCTCTTGATCTCTCATTCACACATTTCATCATATTATAGTAGGTAATCGTAGAAATGATGCAAGAAGGTTCGATGTTTCAACAAGAGCTTGTGGTTGATGTACAAAAAATTGTGACACTTGAGGATTTGTTATAGCTAGGGTTCTTCTTCTTGACTTGGTGGTAAATGGGCCTTCTGGTATGTCTAAGGGATTTTGTTTTATGGTGCATGAGTAAAGTTGGTCAAATGTTGGGAAGGATGGAATGTTTCTACTCTTGGCAAGAGAAATTAAACAATGACAAGCACATTGGCCAAGGATAATGCGTTATAATAAGCATGAAATTGAGGGGGGCCTATTTTAGCCCAAACAAAATTATTGGTTTGCACAATAAAGATACTTGAGAACATACAACTTAGGTTGAAACTTGGAAACCATTCAATGGGACCCCTTGCTATATAGCAATACCTCAAACAAGCAAACAAATAGAGATTCTGGTAGCATTGGATCCACTCCATGACACTCACTTATAGGGCATACTAGATTCTCTTACCCGAAGATCTTTTAACCGAGGAATTCCTATCTCATCTTGAGTGGGTACATGAGAGGTGTCTAGGGGTACGATTAGCACTCCCTGAACCATCAAATGTGGGATTTGGGCTACCACAACAAGGTTCTTAGTAATTTTTTGATGGGTCTAGTCTAATAATGAATCTAGGAATCAATCCACTTAAGGCTCCAACTAAGCTAAGATCGGTGCAGAGAAGGCCTCTACATACGTTGAATTCACTCAACACTTTGACCGTTTGACTAGGTTTTTGGTATAGCGGCTTGAAAGACATCGCTCAAGATCTTGTCAAGAGAGTCAATATCCTCGACGTGTCCCAATTCAAGATACCCTAGATACCCCTCAACTACTAAAAGAAAAAGGTGAGTATTGTCAATCACCTTTCTCTTCACCCAAGGTCCATGAAGGTGAGGGGAGATGATAATAGGTGTGATGGTAGGTCCACCCTACAGATGCACAAGTGCACAAAACATGACAAAAATTGATTCTTTTTAGTCCCACATGTAAATGTTATCTAATCTAAATGCAATAAAAACAAACTAAACTAGTGGGAAAAATAACAATCTTCGACAAACAAGTTACAAAAATAGTGTTAAAAGTCTACTAAAATAGTCTTGGACAAACGAGAGAGCTGCGAAAACTCAAATTTGATTAGTAACACAAAAATGCTACCCACCTCAGTGTAGACACCAAAGTACAATCACAAACACCAATGTTTGTGCAGACACTAGCGTATGTGTAGACGCTGATTTAAGGCCTGAACCTAAAAAAGCAAATATAAAATGCAAGAAAAATTTGAAAAGAGGAGGGAAATGTATACTTGTGGAGACATCAAAAGACCTTAGTGCAAATGTTACCATCCATGCAGATACTGAAGTAGGTGTCCTATAGAAAATGTTAGCCTAGAAAATTGAAAATTGAAAAATTAAAAATCAAGCAAGAAAAACCATTAGGCGGAGATGTTGTTCTACAATGCAGAAGTTGACGTCTGTGCAGATGTCGAAGCACTAAATCCTGAAAAAATATTAGCTAATTAGCCTAAAAATTCTAAATTCACTGCTAAAAATCCAAATGTTGTGAAAGTAAAAAACTACTAATCTAACTGTTTTTGTGATTTTTAGCCTTGTATTATGATTTTTTTTGTGTTTTTAATTGATTAGAAAATAAAAAAATGTAGAAAACAATAATAAACTATGAAAAGGTGGAGACACTAAAGTAGCTGAACACAGACACTGATCTATGAACCTACAAAAGATGGTTAGTGGGAAAATTTTAAATTTGAACAAAGATGTCATTTGGGTCCATTAGAGACGCCAAAATAGCCTATGGAGATGTCAAAGTGCAGTCTAAGATGCCGATCTGCTAAACCTATGAGAAAAATGCTTAAAAACCACAAAAAAAATTAGCTAAAAGGGACAATGGGTCCGACAAGGCATGCCAAAATGGAGACAAGAAAAGGGGTTAGATGATTCAAATGCATACAATGAACATAGTAACACAAAATAATAAAATAAAGCATGCAAATGAAGTGTTTATACCTTAACTTCTCCTTCAAATTGAACCTTTGGTGAAGCAAGGAATGTGCCCCTTCCTCACTTGATTGGATTAGCACTTGGGAGGGATGTGGATTGATATCCACTACATAACAACAAAGGATCTTGAGGGATTGATGGGACGATGGATGAAATTGGCTAAGTGTGCGGTGAATTGGGTAGCATAAGGGTGCTATGGATGATTTCTAAGGCCTATTTGGACAACATAAACTTGCATAAAGATGAGATGGTTTGTGAAGAGAGGAGACTCCAATTTATAGATTGGAGAGGGGGGGGGGGGATGAAGAGCCAAGATTGATTTGAAATTTAGGGTAGAGATTGAAAGAAAGTGGGAAAGGATTGAGAGGACAAGGTGTGGGGTTCAAGATATTTTCCATAAAGACATTTCTTGTCTCCACATCCTATGAGGTACATGGGGAAGAGATCCCCAAGTACATTGGGAAGGAAAAATGAGGGGAGGAATTAAAAATTCCAATAATAAGGGATGTGTGAAAAGAAAAAAGGAAAAAGGAATTAAAATTTCTTGGGAAGAGAGGGCATGGGGATGTGCAAAGGATTTGAAATCCTTTGACATGACCAAATTTGGCGCATTTAAGGTTTGAAAGGTGAGAGGGGAAAGCCATTTATGGCAAATGGTTGACTTGCTCCAAATCAAGGTGATTAAGAATGTGAAAATGGTTAAGAAGAGTAATTAGGTGGATTATATGGGGATTAGAGTGTAAATGGGAAAGTTAGGAGGATGTGACATGAGGAAAGAGAATGAGTGGAGGAATATAAAATTGAGGGATAATGCTAAGTATGATTATAAAGGAATTAATTAGGCTAAGTGATTTGTAGGAATGACTTTTGGTTAAGTTAATTAATTAGAATTAATTAACTAAGTGGGGCTTGGAAGAAATAATGATTATGGATTACTTTAGAAAAATGGGCAAATAATTAATTTATTGATAAATTAACTTTTGGACTATAGTGATAAAATTAATTAAATTTGATTTAATTAATTTCAAGAAGAATAAGGGTAAACATAATTAAATAAATAAATTATGTAGAAGGGCTCAAATTAATTAAATATTTAATCTAATTAATTATAGATGTCTACAATACCAACCAAAAATGGAATACTTATTGGCTTATAGTCCTATATTTAAATCTCTGAAAAATGGTGTCAACATACTTACTTTGACTTAACAAAAGATTTCTATGAATACAATCCCTAGTAATTTGCATCCCAAAAATATATCTAGTAGCTCCCAAAGCCTTCATATCAAATGTGCCAGGAAGTCAAGTTTTTAGTTCTTTAATGATCGCCTTGTTGTTACCAATAAACAACATGTCATCAACACACAAGACAATAATTAGTAATTGATAATCAATTACCTTAATATAAACACAATTGTCCTCTTTACCTCTAACATAACCCAACTTTAATGTAGATGCATCAAACTTCTGGCACCACATCCTAGGTAACATTCTAAAACCACACAATGACTATTTTAACCTTTAAGCGAAGTTTTCTATTCCTTTCAAAACAAAACCATCAAAATGTTGCATATGAATATCTTCTTAAAGATCCCCATGCAAGAAAAAAGTTTTAACATTCATTTGATCTATCTCAAAATCACAAGCAACAACAATAGATAATAGGAATCTAAGATAAACTATCTTAGCAACAAGAGGGAATATTTCACCGAAATCAACTCCCTCTTTCTAGGAGTAGCCCTTGGCCACCAATTTGACCTTGTACCACTGTAACTAACCGTTTGTACCAAATTTTATCTTAAATACATATTGCAATGTGTGCACCCTTGGTCTCCTGTGTTGTGCAATGCAATGCTCAGGTTTGCAGCATGGCCATTTAACCACCTCTCGTGGACTCATTAAGTCTCGCAGTTGTATTGGGAATTAAAAGGTTGATCTTTTGGTGCAAGGACAACCGTGTTTCCAACAAGTGGTATTAGAGCCTAGGTCACGGGTTCAAATCCATTTCTTGCACTGGGGGGATTGTTGCAACGTGTGCACCCTTGGTCTCCTTGTGTTGTGCAGCGCATCGCTCAGGTTTTCAATATGGCTTAACCACCTCCCGTGGATTCATTAAGTCTCGTGGTTGTATCATACATTAATAGGAAAATATTTTGGTGCAACGACAACCGTGTTTCCAATAATACCTGTATGCGAGATTTTAGTGTAATCAGTCAATCAATTTGAAAACTAGAAACTAACATACCAATGAAACTTTTGGATATAAAGACCAACTTACCTTAAACTAGTTAAACAAGATAATCTTCCAAAGTATGTCTCATTGTTCTCTATCTCATAGGATTCCTCAAGTCAATTATTGCTCTCAGATCATTGAACAACTGGCATTTGGAATGACAACTCCAAGAATGAGTGATAATGGATGGAAATGATCTATATGCAAGATGCATCTAAGATCTATATGATATGATAAGCTTACTTATATATGATTAGTTAGGCTATGATGAAGATAATGATATGATAAAAAAATCTAACAAACTATGCTAACATGATTCATGATTAAAAGGCTATGTTAACATGCTCCTAAATGATTAATATACTAATTATCAAAGAGAGGCAAATGCTTGATGAAAGTAGACTATAATTTGGATGCATAAAACTTGTATATGAATAATGAGAGAAATGAGGCCTATTTATAGAAGAAATGGGAAATTGAATGGTTAAGACCGAGTAATCTTAACAAGTGATCTTCAATCCATGTTTACAATTTTCACCAATGAAATGGTGACAATTACCAACATGAGATGGCTTGAGAGGAGATAGAAGAGGCATTAAATGTCCGAGAAGACATAGTGGTCACCCTAGGGGGTAAGGTTAGGGTTGAGTTATTGGATAATCCTTTTGTCCAAAGGATAAACTTTTGTGCAAGGGTTAATGGATAACCATGGTCAAAGCAATGAATGCTTGAAGAGATCCATGGGTTAGAGAAGGGTTAAGTTAGAGAGAAAGTATCTAACCAAGGGTCAAGTTTGAGCTAACCATTAATGATTATTGAAGACTTTGGAGGTTGGCTTGTTGAAGACATAAAGCCTTTAATGGTTTATGAAGACTTTGGGGATTTTTGAGAAGTGGCCTTCTCTTAAGGAATGTGCAAATGTTTAAGAGGTAATTAGGCTAATTTAGGATGGTTTAGAAGAATCTAGAAGGGGGATTAGATATGCAAGTGGATTTGTTAGGAGGATGCAAGTGGGAGGATATTTTTGGATTTTATTTTGAAATAAAATGATTTATTTAAAAAAGTGGTTATACCTTGCATTGGAAGGATTTTTTAAATAAATTCGATTTATTTAAATAGGAGAAATATTAAATTTAATAGAAAGGGGGATTTAATTAAATAAAAATAATTTATTTAATTAAAGGTTAGAATGTGTTCAATTAGATTAGATTAAATAAATTGAATAATTTATTTAATCAATAGAAGAATGTGGGGGGAGAATTAATTAAATATGATTTAATTAATAGAGGAATTGATTTAATGGATTAAATAAACATTGAATATTTATTTAATCAGATGGTCAGATTTATACGTCTACAATACCCACTTTCATCCATTGGGATTTATTCCTTTGGGAAAAATAAAAAGATTCCAGGTGTCACAACTATCCAAAGTCATCATCTCGTCCTGCATGGCCTGCATCCAAGATTCAATTTCCTTAGAAGAGGGTGCCTCCTTGTAAGATATAGGTTCATCATCAGTACTTAATAAACCAAAATTACAACCAAAATGTAGCGGGCTATACTTGTCAATTGGATTTTGTTGTCTTTGAGACCTTCTCAAAGGTGGAGTAAGAGGTTCTTCCTCACGTTCTTCTTCTTAGGTTCATCATCAGTACTTAATAAGCCAAAATTACAACCAAAATGTAGCGGGCTATACTTGTCAACTGGATTTTGTTGTCTTTGCGACCTTCTCAAATTAACCAGCCATATTTTATAAGGTGTTTTATCAACAAAAGATTTATATGGAGATCTATTAATCAAATAACTAGTGGTACCAACAACTTTTTCCCAAAAACATTTATATAGCTTTGCACTACTTAACATGCTCCTAGCTCTTTCCATTAATGTGCGGTTCATTCTTTCTGCTACCCCATGTTGCTGGGGAGTATAAGGTGTAGTCTTTTTCCTAACAATTCATGCATGTTTACAAAACTCATCAAAATCCTTATAGCAATATTCACGCCTATTGTTAGATCTCAATACTTTTATCTTATAATCTGATTGCTTTTCAACCAATGCCTTAAATTCCTTAAACTTAGTGAAAACATCAGATTTTGAATGAATAAAATAAATCCAAATACATCTTGAAACGTCATCAATGAAGGAAACATAATATTGAGATCTATTCAAAGAGTCAACATTCACTGGACCACATACATCCAAATAATTAATCTCTAAAAGTCTCTTAGCTTTATTAACTCCTTTAGGAAATGAGGATCTCTTTTGTTTAGTAGACACGATGCTCATAGAAATCACTCTTACTAATAGCATAATAAAAATCTCCTCAACTAGTTTCTTATCTACAATGGTCTTAAGACCTTTTTCTCCAATCTGACCCAATCTATGGTGTCACAACATACATTCCTAGTTACAAAAGTTGAATTACAAAGAGCAGAAGCATGTAGCTTAAACAAAGTCCCTATTTGGGATCCTTTAGCAATTACCAAAATTTCCCTTACCAACCTGCAACCAAACTTATCAAATGTCACATGCATTCTAGAATCATTTAACTTGGAAATAAAAAGTAAAATTCTTACAAGATCTAAAATGTGTAAAAAATTATCAATGGAAACAATCTTCCCAACACTAAAACACAACTTTACTTTTCCTTTGCCAACAATAATCATTGAGGTGTTATTAGCAAGAAAAAATTCTCCTCCGTCATAGCCTTCATACTTAGATTACCACTCCTCGCGAGGAATCATATGGTAGGAAGCACCTGAATCAACATGCCAAGCATCATTACTAGTAGAGTTAGCTATAATAAATAAAGCATTAGAATCACCATCATTTGAGGACTTATCTATGGACGCTTTGGTATTGTTTTCCTTTTTTCTACACTCCTCCTTCACATGCCCTCTTTTACTATAGTTCCAACACTTCACTCTACCCTTTTCAAGGGTCTTAGAATGTCCTTTTGACTTATCATTATTTCTATCCACTTTAGGCCCTTTCTTCTTAGACCTTCCTTGTACATGCAAGACATCTTAGGATCCAACATTCATGGTATTTCTCCTAATCTTTTTAGAAATAAGTAAGGAGACCACACTATCCATCTTAGGCTTTACACCACCACTACACATGACAACAACTAGATTTTCCCAAGAATCGGACAAATAGAAAATTAGTAAGATACATTTATCTTCATCTTCTATCTTAACATCTATTGAATCAAGCTAAATTATAATCAAATTAAATGAATTTAGATGTTTAACAATACCCTCTTCCATTTTTAGATAATACAAGCATCTTTTCAAATACAATTTATTAGACAAACTCTTTCTTTGGTAGATTTCACCTATTTTCTCCATAGCTTGTATGTTGTGTCTTTTGTATAGACATTCAGGGGGAAAAAATCTATAAGAAACAACCAAATGGTTCTCTATGCCTTGTCATTTTTCTTCTATTCTTCATCTGTCAACTGAGAGTTAGTTGGTTTCTTTTCTTTGGCAACATACAACTAATGATATCTTTCTTCAATAAGATCTTCAACTTTCAACCTCCACATATTGTAACTAGTACCATTGAAATTATCAATAGCTTGACAAGAGGTGGAGGCCATGGTATACAATCTTTCTCAAATCGGCAAAAACTCCACAAAAAAAGCTCCCATTGCAACAAAAAACCTTCAACACTTATAGATAAATGTGTCCCTCTCTCAATATAATTGTTAGCTCTGATATCAAATATTGTAAAACAAGGTGAAGAAAGCTTGTAATATGGAATTTAAATTGAATATTTTTTCAAATATGAAACTGTTGGAATCCAAGAACATTGAGAGGGGGGGGGGGGGTGAATCAGTGTTCTATCGGTAATGTTAGTTTTCAACTTATTGCTTATTAATTGGTTAACAATAAATAAAATTAAAGTGCATACACCAAAAAACACATAAAGAGGCAACAACATAACACCAATATTTATACGTGGAAAACCCTACAAAGGGAAAAACCACAGTGGAGATGATACCCACAATATCTATATACTTGATCAGGGTATACAAATATTACATAAAGGGGATTGCACATGCAATCAGTCCAAATGCCTAAAGCTCACTGCTCAAACATAATTCTCACCGACTTCCATAGTTGTACAAGATGATTACAAATAAAAATGAACTCATAATATGCATCTAACCATGTTGGATAAGTTCCAGTTTATGCTCTGATAACCTTTGCTGTATACTGGTTTGTTGATGCTCTGTTATGTCCTGTTCTGCTACCAGTTAGGCTGTGCACGTGAAACTACACATAAATGATTTCATCCACTAACCAAAATGCATACCAATAATCTCTGAATAATTCACAACCAAAATTGCATTCCCACAAACTTATTAATCCATCACTGAAAGGATCTCCTTAAATATCCTTCTATCTTTCACCATGTTAGCTTCAATGAAAAGTATAATCCTGTTGGTTGTCAGATCATAATGAATTTCAAACATAATCCCAATGATCATGTCAGCCTTCACACATTACCATAAATTCCATGAAAGAAATAATCAAGGCCATAAGATCTCCTAGCTGGGTCCTATCCATTACTGAGTTTCAAATACACGTTATCGGGATTAGGACTTAGCTGGTTGTGAAGCAAAATGAATACCGGTTAAGTGCAATGAATGTCGGTTAACCCAAACAAAGAAAAGTGATAAAACAACGAATCCAAATAGAATATATTTACACTTGACGATGAGTTCCCATGAGTTACGATCGATGACAACCCAAAATACCATGAACTCTTACCGAATGAGTGTCAATTGCCAACAATCTCCCCTTTGGTATTGATGGCAACACTCATGTGAACAATGGTGCTGTCACTGAAACTGCGCCTCCTCCTAATCTATACATGAATCTGCTATATGCCTCTAATGCTCCCCCTGAGTACTATATACATTTTTCACTTTATTTCTCCCCCTTTGAAATCAACGACAAAGTGAAGTGCCCACAAAGAATTATGTACAGTTATAAACATAAGATGGTTCTATACAAGTTTGAAAATGTTTGCATACATAGACTTCAAAAATGAAAAGTAGGTATCCCAACCTTGCTTAAGGGAGTCAAGAATGGAGATGAATCCATTCAAGAGATTGGCATAATATTCAATTTATTCTGATGTAGTGGGATCCTCCTTCTGCATTTTAAAAATACATTCAGACTTATGAAACAATAAATTATCCAACCGAGGACCAATGAGATTGTAGAGCTCATTTTCTCTCCTTATTATACTATCCCTTTCCTTCTCTAATTTCAAATTTTGATCCATAACCACCAGAATTGGACCATCCAAATAACTTGTTAGGTTAACTGCTGGTTTGTAAGATTTGAAAATCCGAGTCAAATTATTCCTACAATCTGATAGCTGCTTGTCTATAGGGGCTATGAGCTTATCAAATCTAGACAAGTCTTATACTCTACCTCCCTTTGTCATTGTTGCATCAATGGATTGAGAACAAGTTTGGAGTTTCCCCTTGTCAAACTCAATCATTTGCAAAAATGTCTGCTTTCGGGCCTCAACAAATTTATCTTTAGCCTCTGTCGATAAAATTTTCAGTAAAGAATCATAATGCTTGGGAATATAATTAATGATGTCCTCCAATTTATTAGATGATATTGCGCTCTCTTGTGCTTGGAATTCTAGTACCAACTGGTTCAAAACTTCAAAACTGTGCTTGATTAATTCCCTATCTTTTGACTCTTCCTAAGCCAACTCCTGGGTTGCCTGTGCTTGAAGTGCTGCTGCCGCTAAAATTTTCTCAATCGGTGACATCTTGTGGAAGGGTTTGTAAAAAATAATAGAAAATTGTGACAAGTTCCCTTTGGTTATAACTAAGGTGTCAATTGCCAAGCCAAAAGAGATATCTATCACAACTTCCTTACCCTTTTCTGTTAGAGAGGTATCCTTAGAACCCTTTAACTCTCGTGCACCGGTGGCTTCACCACTTGGTGCCTAATCCAGATCCTAAGCATCCTCTGTAACCTTATTATCTAAATCCTTATCTATATTTGCCTCTGTATCCTCTACATTTTGTACATTATCAGCCGATGTATCCTCTGCTGCAAAATTTGACTCACTAGCTGGTACAGTGGTAGCCGGTGGAGTACTAGCAGGTTGTTCAGTGTTTACACTTTGTTGTTCTGTATCTGTTGGTTGCTTATCTTTTAGCAACTGAATATTCTGAGACTCTATAAAACTGGGACTCAATTCATAACCCAAACTCAAAAGAATTCTTACCCAAATGTCTATTGTTTCCTTCCAGATCTCCTCAAACCTTTCCAACATATGGTTATTTATTTTGTGCTTAGGATTAAATTCGGATGAGCCGGTTTTATTTATTGATCTGCTATCTCTGGAGGGGTTATTGTTGGATAAAGATTAACCAATCCTATCTCTTTTATTCGCTAATCCAGATTCTGAGCATGTAATTTTCTAGCTTCTAACTTATCATACAATTTCTTAGGCAAAATTTTCTCAAGTTCAATCAATGCCCTACTAAAAGAATCAAGATATAAAAGAATTGCTTTCTCAATTTGTTTTTTTTCCTTCTTCCCAAATTTATCAAAGAATAAAGAAATGTTATCTAAGTTACCATCATTAATAATTTGATCAATTAGATCCTGAGTGTCCAAATTCTTCTTACCAGTTCTTCTCTTGGTTTCCAGTTTGGGCTGCTCATTAGATTTTGGTTTACGCTTATGTACAATTGTGATTTTAGGTTTTTGGATAGTCTCCTTAACATGTTCTTTCTTTTGCTTCTCCCTCTTCTCCCTCACTACTCTAGAAAAAACTCCTTTCTTCTTTGGAACTTCCTTTATATCCTCATCAAATTCTGTTTCCTCAAAAGAAATAGTCATATATTGTTGGGTAACCTTTTGCTTTCTCTTTGCTGACTCAGCCGGTTTAGGACTGGCAGGTTTAGTGGATGTTGCTTCTGGTTTCTTGGAAGTCTCTCTATACCGAGACCATATTGGGAGTGGCCTGAGCTGCCTTCTGGGCTTCCCTTTCCTCTACAAGTAGGGAAATTATGGTTTCAGCTGGTTGTCGATGATCAAGTTTTCTATGAAAATGCGGGACAACTAATATCCTCCGAGCTCCTCGATGTTGCAATGAATGTATGCCCTAATATATCTTGTGTGAAGAATACCATGGCAAATGCTCGAGAATGCTCCCAAAGGTTCATCTAGAAGGGATTTGAAAGGATGCTTCTTGAAAATAGGACATGGGTGGTTCTTGATTTCCACCACCAAAGGAGTATCGATGTTGGATGATGAAGCCATGATAACCAGATACCGAAACTAGGGTTTTTGAAAAATACTTTAAGATATTGTCAGGAGATGAGATCACTTTTGAAAGAAAGTGCTTGCACAAATCGCCTTGGACTCTGAATCACTTTGGAAATCGCTAGTTTGAATGTTCGATCACTGTGTGAAGAAAATAACTTTACTTTTCCCTTTTTATCACCGTTAACCCTAATTTTTTACTATCATAAATACTTTCAGGAGGGCAAATTGGTTCACATAGTCTGTGAGTAGGTTCTGGTAAACATCTGAAATTTCCTGAGTACCTATCCGCAATTTGAATTCTCTAACTATAGATCTAATCCAGGGTATTTGCATGATCTTCAATGATTTGCCTACCCCTAAGGCAAAGTGCCTTACTTACTGGTTGTGTTTGCTACCAGTGTAGGACCTGATGACTCTACCGAGTGTTCAGCCTGTGGTGTATCTGATCTTCTTACCCATCTTTTCTCATGTTGTTTTCTAATGTCTTTCACTTTTACCTTTCCCTTCTCATCTGCATTTCCATTAGTTGCCGATGAATTCTTACTTCTTCAAAATTTAGCAATATGTCCAATGTTGTTGCATGCATAACAAAAAATATTGTTTTTATGAATTGCTTTGTTTGACCCTTGATTTCTTTGATTACCTTTTGATCTGCATTGCTTAGCCATGTGTCCAAATCTACTACATGCATGACATCTTATATTTCCAAGATCGATGAATGATGCATTATTTTGATTATTCCTATTTCTGCACTGACTAGCCATTTGACCATATTTATTGCAAAAAAAGCATGTACCATTGAATTTGTGAGCATTAGGCCATCTTACTGGGGATTTCTGGTTCTGATTGTTGACATGATTCTTCTTCTATCCAGGTGACTGAACTTGTTGTGCAGTACCAGATCTTTCTCCTTTTTTATAACTAAGACTTCTCTTGTCATTAGAATCTCTCTGACTCTTCAGCAGTTCATCAAGTTCAGCAGAGCTGGCTTGAAATTTATCCTTGTACTCATTTTCAATGACCAAGTCATCTCTCATGATTATAATCTCTCTCAAGTTCCTATTTATTGTTCGAAGACTGGACCAATTCAATTTTAAGCAAATCATTCTCATGTGTCAGTCTGTTGCATTCATGAGATATATCCTTCAACACCTGAGCTAGGTTTTCTTCATTTTTCTTTTTGTCTTCAATCTCTTTTCACATTCTCATGGTTAAGGCTTGCATCTCAATCTTCAAGATAGTGTTCTCTTGAGTGAGTTTGTGACACTGATCCTTCATAGCATCTTCCTCATCACTATTCTGATTTTGCAATTGATCACATATTTCCTTTCTCTTAGCTTGAACAACTAAAAGCTTTCCTTGCAATGAAATGATGTGTTCTTTGGATTTCTTTAGTTCATTTTTCAATTTGTTGTTCTCCATCTTCTCATTATCATGATCCTCAAGAGCAAGTTGAAGTTGTTGCCATAGACCTATTTCCATTGATTTCAAATTCCAGATCTTCCTCAAGTGGTTATAAAACATAAAGAGGCAACACCATAACACTAATATTTATATGTAGAAAACCCTGCAAAGGGAAAAAAAATGGTGGGGCTGATACCCACAATATCTATATAATTGATCAAGGTATACAAATATTACATAAAGGGGACTGCACATGCAATCAGGCCAACCGCTTAGAGCTCACTACTCAAACATAAGTCTCATTGACTTACACAATACTACAAGATGATTAAAAACAAAAATAAACTCATAATATGTATCTAACCATGCTAGATAAGTTCTGGTTCATGCTATGATAACCTTCACTGTATACCAGTTTGTTGATGCTCTGTTCTGTCTTGTTCTGCTACTGGTTAGGCTGTGCACATGAAACTGCACACAAAAGCTTTCATTCGCTGACAAAAATGCATACTAACAATCTCTGAATGATTCACAACCAAAATCACATTCCCACAAACTTATTAATCCATCACTGAAAGGATCTCCTTAAATATCCTTCTATCTTCCACCATGTGGGCTTTAATAAAAGGTATAATCCTATCGGCTGCTGGATCATAATAAATTTCAAACATAATCCCAATGATCATGTCAGCCTTCACACGTTACCATAAATTCCATGAAAGAAATAATCGAGGCCATAAGATCTCCTAGCTGGGTCCTATCCATTACCGAGTTCCAAATACATATTATCGGGATCAGGACTTAGCTGGTTGTGAAGCAAAATGAATACCGATTAAGTGTAATGAATGTCGGTTAACCCAAACAAAGCAGAGTGATAAAACAATGAATCCAAATAGAATATATTTACACCTGACGATGAGCTCCCATGAGTTACCATCAATGACAACCCAAAATGTCATTAACTCTTACTGGATGAGTGTCAATTGCCAATAGAAACTAAGATTAACCCTTATCAAAGTGATTGTAGAATAAAAAATAGAACAAGAAAACCATTACACATGAAACACCAGATTTATGTAGAGAAACCATTTTAGGAAAAATCTCTACCATTACTAATTTGATGAATAATACAACAACAACATACTTCTCTATAGACCTATGTAAAATCTGACAACACTCTATTACCTTGGAAACTGAACAAGACTATATAAATAACTCTAGATAAAGGCTCTAATTTATAGAGGTTTGTGAGCATGAATACTACCATGGTATCACCAAACAATAACAACTAAAAATACTTGGAAAAAATCATGCCTACCTCCCAAAATAACCTCTTATAGATGCTTCTTACTGTTGTCAAATGAAATCTATCTAATTTAGGTGCCCATAAACCAATATAGCAATATTCTATCATAGGTGTTGTTATGGAATATTATGACATCTGTCACAATTTTCATAGATGCTCTTACAACCCCTAACATTTTTCATGGAATATTCCAAGAGAGAACGCATAACTATTTTGTCCTTTTCCTAGAGGACAAATGGTAAAAGTAACTTTGCCTTTACATGATCTCTTTCACTAGTGTTGGTTAAACAATTTAACCTCTTATGGGTAAATTATAAAAGACATTAAGAAAAAAATAAATTATAGGTTTTACAAGATTTATGGCACCCAAATCCTAACATTGCAACTACTATCTTTCAAATAATAGGTGACAATGAGTTGCAACCTTGTCATGTCTCTTATAAATAACATTTAAGTTCCTATTTTGTTGCTCGTCACTATGTGACATTTGTATCTTACATTTTGGGTAGCTCATTGTAATTCGTAGTGGTACAATTTCATGTGTAATCATACTTGGGTAGAAACATAATAGCCTAATTATCCTTGTCTCTACACTGGGGGCCAATAATAGTTTTCAAATAATTCCTCCTTCCTAAGGATCCACTTTCCCTTTGTTGAGTTGTACCTGTTATAACTTGATATTATTTCTTGCATAGAATTGTTTGTCCTTCATGAGGATTTCATCCTTGCTTGGAAGTGCATGTATCCTTGATTGGACCCCTTATTTTATTGAAAGTGCACGTCTCTTATAAATGATCTCTCCTTGGTGTTGAAAGTGTGCAATCATTCACCAATAATCCCCTTTCCTAGCAATAAGGAAGGTGTATAATCTTGTTCTCCTTCCCCTTTCTTAGTTTTAAAGATGCAATCTTTATTAAAGATATCCTATATTTTTTTTTGAGGTAGATATCTTTAGGAAAAGATCTCTTCATCCTCCTTTAACAGTCATATGTCCTTGAAAAGGATATCTCCACTCTTGTTGAAAGATATCTCCTTTACAACTATGTCTTCCTTGCTTAAATATTGCATCCTTTACAAGGATCTTTCTTCGTATCTTAATGGAACACATGCATTTTTGTTGAGCATATCTCCTTGGTGTTATAGGTGTTTATCCTTAATGTTTATCTCTATCTTCTTTAAATTTTCAACATAAAATCATGTTGACATCTTAAGGGGGGGCATATAAGGCCTCCTTTTTTCTTGTGGTAATTCTTTGATGTAACCCCTAAATGGCGGTGTTGTGTTACATAACATCCCCTAAGGCATGGTTATTAATTTTTAGATATTCATTCCTAATCACCTTGTATAGCATGGCTTGCTAATGTGATTGTTGTTGTCCATGCCTACCTAGGTGTTAGTTATCATTGTTGTTTGCATCTCCTCAGGTGTTGATTGCCTAGTATAGTGTGTCTTGCTAGTGTGATTGTTTTTGCTGCACTACATGAATCACCCAACATAACATAAATTCTTGGCTAGTGGAATTCTTTCTTTCTTGTCTCATCAATTGGTGTACATCCTTTTTCTTTCTATAAGTTCACTTGTTCTATTGCAATAACATGCCAAGAATGATATTCATGGTTGAGATATTTTTGACATCAAGGTCTCTTGAACTAGTTGACTTGGAACTATTTGTTTTATTTAGTATTAATTTTTTTTGCTTTGTGTATGTTCGAAGGTTTTTGAATGGATTGATAGGATCCTATGCTTGGGGATTGTTTCTCATTTTCCATCTCCTAGTTTTAAATGGTCCTATACTGGTGCAGGAGCACCTAATTTTGAGTGCATTTTATAGATTTTATTGTGTTAGTCTTTAGTTTGGTTTTGGTTTGTGAATACTGGACTACTCATAGGTCCACATGTGTGTTTGATGTGCGTTTGGAGGATGAATGTCAATTGGATAACGTATTTACTCAATTTTGGCTTATGAGCCCTTGTAAGCCTAAAATGGCATAAACTTGCATTTTGGTGTCAAACATCTTGAAAATCCCCATTTAGCATTGAGACATGTCATGTTAGTGGTTGTAAGTCATTCTAGGTGGTTTAGGATGAGTGACAATGCATAAAATGCAAAAATGCACCTTTTGGCAAAAGTTGTAAATGTTGCTTGACAACATTTTACAACTTTTGAGAAACTTTTTGAAAGTTTGAGCATATCGGTGGTTAGGAAATCAATGGAGAGTTGGTTAGGATATATATGGCATATAAATGCTCTGAGAATGAATGTAAATAGGTTGGTGAATGCATTGAGCAAATTGGAATACATTGTCAAGAACTTTTTCTTTCCAAATTTTTACCTTGCATTTTCTCAAATTTTGAGTAGCAATCCGTACTTCATGGATTGATTTTATTACTATTCTTTGATATTTGATTTGTACATGTCCTTGTAGTGCTCAGGAGGCATTTGAGTTTGTTTTTAGTGCAGGTTTGAATTAAGAATTTGATTTTATAGTGCTCTTTGCCTGAGCAAGGGTTTTAGAGCCCAAATATGGTTCTAGCTTGAAGTCCTTTGAGTTTTGCTCAATAAGCCTTGGGAATCAAGCCATGGAACCTTTTTACAGTGTATATAATCTTTGTCTTAGTTTGGAAGGCATTGAAGGGCCATTGGACATCATTTCCTAGGTGAGCTTAGTCATAGCTCGGTTAGGAAATGATTGAAAGTTTGCAAGTGCTTGTAGGGTTGATCAGTTTTGAAGATGCCAAGTGTTTGGCTTGAGTAAGTAGGGTGTGGTAGAGTGAATGTGGAAGGTTGGAGGTGTGGCAGACTAGGGAAGACATTAGACCCTTGGAAGAAGACCAAAAAGTCCAAAAAATCATTCAAAAATGCCATTTTTGGGTTTCGTACTTGTACATACATACTTGGTTTCCTCACATAATGAATCTTAAAGTTCAACCAAAAGGGTACTCATATCTTAAAAGAGTTTTCCTGGTTTTTTGAGACAATTTTGAGTAATTCCACAAAAACTGGTAAGGTAGGGCTAATTGGGGCTTTAGGGCTACTATGCCTAGAAAGTAGAAGAAAGAGGGAGCAATGGAGAAATGAATGAAACCCAATTACAAAACCAGTTGATTGGCTTGAGAAAAAAAACCTTAAGGACACCTGCTACAACCCCTGCAAGCATATGTTAGAATATTGCTAGATTGAGGTTGGATTTACTCTTGTGAATCTCAACCATGCCTGAGCAGTCATTGAACATAATTTTATTGGGACCACTGCTAGAGAGTTTAAATGTTTTGGTTTGTTGAAAAACCAATTTAGATTGAAGGGATCCCACTAAGACATCACTCATCTTCCTATTGAGAAAGGATTGATCCTCTTTGAGTATCCCTCCCCATCATAGTGGTATTAGAGCAACCAAGATTTGGGAGGAAGCCAGTACATGTCAGACACTAAGTCAATAGGAGAGAATAGTCTAAGGATGGTGATCAATGTAGACTTAGCCAATAAGGTAGAAGATCAAGAGGAAGAGAATAGATTCCTTAAGGAAAGATTACAACAGTTGGAGAGAAAACTAGATGCAATTGAAGACAAGACTGAGAAAGTGACAATCAAGGTCAATGAAGGGAAGGGTAAAGAAGTAGTAGAAGAGGATAGCACACCTGAACCAGATCCTATTCTACCTAAAGAGCCTTAGGAGGAAAATCCTTGGAAGGAGTGTCACTTTTTTGTGGAAAAATGGAACCAGAAGTAGTCATGGAATGGATTGAAGGATTGGAGAATCACTTTGAATATGATGGGATTAGTGAGGCACAAAAGGTGAAGGTAGCCAAATCTAGATTTAGATGAGCAGCCTTTACTTGGTGGAAATTCATCCAAGAGGAGAGGCAAAAGGAGGGTAATAACCCAATAGCCACTTGGAAAGGAATGTTAGCCAAGGTAAAAGAAGCATATATCCCCGAAGATTATGAGATCCAATTGCACAAGAGGAGACAAAAATTGAGACAAAGAGATTTAGATGTGAGCAGCTACACTGAGGAATTTCAGAATTTTTGTCTGAGATCCAAGGTGGTGGAAGATGAAAGTATCAAGGTAGCCAGATACTTGAATGGATTGAGATAAAATATTCAAGACGAATTGAGTTTGTTATGTCCTAGTACCGTTCATAAGTGCTATTAATTGGCACTCAAGGTGGAAGAAAAGAGCAAAAAGAAACAAGAGCAAAGCAATAGAGGCAGAGGTAGGGGAAGAGATGATAGAGGTCAGAGAGGTAGATTTGGTGGAATAAGTGTAGACCAAAGATCCCAAGGGGAATCCAAGTTGGTAGAGAAAAGTGGTGTTTCCAATAGAAAGAGAAACTATAGAGGAAGGGGATCTAGCAACTATAGTAGAGGAAGGTCTACTAGATCAGGAAGAGGGTCCTATTTCACCATAATTAAGTGCTACAATTGCCATCAACTTGGAAACCCAACCTATAGATGTCTAGAGAAGCCTTCTTCATCCCAAGGAGGTGAGAGGAGAGTAAATTATGCTCAAGAAGATGCAACAACCATGAGGGCATCAAAAGTGAGTTTAGATTCAGAGGTTGGAGAGAATCTTATGATAATAAGAGTCTTGATTAAAGAACCGGTTAAGAAGGAATCTAGCCAAAGGAGATCCTTGTTTAGGATAAAATGCAAGATTATGGGAAAGGTATATAGAGTGGTGGTGGATTCAGGATCCACATATAATATAGTGTCAGAGGAAGCAATGAGTAAGCTCAACCTACAAAGAATACCACATAGTTATCCTTATAGGGTTACATGGCTCAACAAGGGATAGCATGTTCTTGTGAATGAAAAAACTTGGGTGGAGTTCACTATAGGAGGCTACAAGGACAAATTCTTGTGTGACATATTTCCCGAGGATGCTTGCCACCGACTCCTAGGTAGGCCATGGCAGTTTGACAGAAAAGCAATACACCATGGAGAAAAGAATGCCTATACTTTTCAAAAGGATGGAATCACCTATAAAATTCAATCCATAGGAGATCAAGCGGAGGGTAGATCAAAAGGTTCTAATGTGCTACTAGTTGGTGAGAAAGAGTTCATCAACACACTCAAGGAAGGAGAAGGAGTGGGGTTTGCAATTGTTGTAAAACCAAAAGAAGACAACAAAGAGAAGAAAGTATGCATTCCCAAAGAAGTGCAACAGGTCCTAAATCAGTTTAAGGACATTATCAGTGATGGAACACTAACAATATTGCCTCCTCAACGTTCCATAACTCACCAAATTGACTTCATACCCGGAGCTTCATTGCCTAATAAGGCAGCTTATAAAATGACACCGGAATAGAACAAGGAGGTAGCTAAGAAAATACAAGAACTCTTAGACAATGCACTAATAAGAAAGAGCATCAACCCATGTGTAGTACCCACCATTTTGGCCCCAAAGAAGGGAGGTACTTGGAGACTTTGCACTGATTCTAGAGCCATAAACCGGATTTCCATCAGGTATATATTTCCCATTCAAAGAATTGAAGATTTGATGGATTGTTTAGGAGGTGCTGAATACTTCACCAAGATAGACCTCAAGAGTGGTTACCACCAAATCAGAATCAAGGAGGGTGATGAATGAAAGACAACCTTCAAGACCACAGAAGGACTTTATGAATGGCTTGTTATGCCATTTGGACTCACAAATGCTCCTAGCACATTCACGAGACTCATGCATGAAGTAATCAAGGACTATATTGGTAAATTTGTTGTTATTTACTTATATGACATCTTGATTTTTAGAAAGTTTAAAGATGAACATCTTAAGCGTATAGAGATTGTATTGAGGAAACTATGTGATGAGCAACTAACCATCAATTTGGAGAAATGTGAGTTTATGAAACATGAATTGATATATCTTGGGTTTGTAATCTCAAGAGGTGATTTGAAGATGGATACCTCTAAAGTGGAAGCCATAATCAGTTGGCCTACACCTAAGACAACAAGTGAAGTAAGAAGTTTTCATGGCTTGGCATAATTCTTTAGAAAGTTCATCAGAGGATTTAGTGAGATATGTGCACCCATGCTTGATACAATCAAGGGGGGTATGAAAACCAAGTTTCAATGGACAAAGGAAGCACAAAGAGGATTTGATCTCTTGAAGACAAAGGTGGCTACTCATTATTCCAAGCTTTGACAAGCTCTTCACCATTGAATGTGATGCAAGCAACATAGCGGTTGGAGTAGTTTCAAGCCAAGACAATAGACTGGTTGCATTTTTCAGTGAGAAGCTCAATGATGCAAAGAAAAGGTATTCCTCTTATGATTTGGAGTTGTATGCACTTGTTCAATCTCTTAAGAAATGGAGGCATTATTTTTTGCCTAAGGAATTTATGGTTTATACTGATAATCAAGCTCTTAGCTTTCTCAATTCTCAAGAAAAGTTGAATCATAGGCATATTAAATGGGTAGAGTATTTGCAGTCATATACCTTTACCATTAAACATAAGGAAGGACAATGTAATAAAGTAGCTGATGTAAAGAGTAGAAGGTTGCTAATAGTGCAAGAAGTGCAACTAAAAAGTATTGGAGTGGATAGTTTCAAGGATTTGTTTCAAGATGATGAAGACTTTGCTACTGCCTACAAGGTTTGTCAAGAGTTTGGAAACCATTTCATAGTGAATATGCATATTACACCTTACAAGATGGACTTTTGTTTAAAGGAGGACAACTATGCATACCTAAAGGGTCTATGAGAGAAAATTTGATGCAAGAGAAGCACAATGGATGCCTAATTGGACATTTTGGTTTGAACAAGACTTTGGAACTTGTCCAAAGATTCTACCATTGGCCTAAGTGATGAATACTAAGAGGAGGGGGGGGGTGAATTAGTATACCAAAAAAATACTAAACTTAAACACTTAAACAATTTAGCAGTAAATCGGTATAATAGTTTTACTAACAAACCAGTTAACACAAATGCAAACCAAACAAAAAATAAGGCATTCACCCATAGAAGCACAATCACCATAATACATGAGATTTTGACATGGAAACCCAAATGGGAAAAACCATAGTGAGATGAAACTCACAAGTAACTATCTGCAGAATAGTAACTAGACTGGTTAAGGTTAGACCGGTTAAGGTCATACAATGTTCTTTACCAGAACAGATCCTGTTAGGGATCTCAATCTCTGTTAGGAGATAAGTCCGATTAAAGACTACCTTGTGAGAGGATTTCAGATCCATAGTTGTGAACCACCTTGTTAGAGGATTTGCAAAGGCTTTGCCAGGCCTACCTGGTTAAGGGTTACAAACTTGTCGAAGATGTGAGTAATCAACAAGTGAGTGATCTAAATAATAGCACAGTATGCTTGGTTAGATCCTTGATAGCTCATTGTTAATGCATTTTAGCATTACTTCAGTCTTCAAAATATTCACACTCTTTTTCTTCACACAGACCTGATCTTCTTCTATGATCGCACATGCGAAAACCTCATCAACCACACAAAACCCTAACAACTTCTAAAACCCTAGACATGATGTCCTTATAAAAGATTATGATTTCATGCTGGTCCAATAGGATTACATTGCAAGCTCCTAGGTTTAGTGCATCTGGACACATTTGGTAACACGACATAGAATCCCTGTCAAAGTGTCAGTGGATGATAACTCATCACAAAAATAATACCGGTTGGTAACTCATCACAGAGTAATATCGGTTCATACATTTACCTATTACCAGTTCACATATTTTACTGATTACCAGTTTGTCAAAATGAAGACTGGGAAAAATGATAACAACCGCTTTGTTTCTTCGTACCACTTTGGGATCCTCAAACTGCTTGAGGTCTTCATACCGCTTGGGTCTTCATACCACTTGAGATGAATAAACACTTTCTGCAAAACACTGATAGTCTAAAGACTATAATACATAATACCGGTTGGAACAAATACCGGTTGAGCATAACTCATACATACAAAAAGTGATCTCAAAACAAGCGTGTGTCCATCAATGACAATCACAACAACATCATAAAAAATGCCAACAATCTCCCCCTTTGGCATTGATGGCAACACTTAGGAAATTTTTTGACAATTTTTTTGACATCTAAGTGTTTTACAACAAACATATGCCATAATCAAAATTACTCCCCCTAAGCATATACACTATCCCTTTTGTAGAAGATACAATGTATACTACTCCCTTACAAAGATAAACATGAAAGTATACATAACATGCATCAAAATTTTAAATACAGAATACTACTCCCCCTTTGCCAACAATGACAAAGTATTGCAGAATAACCCCTGTTTCTCATTATCATTAATATTATATTAATGTGTAGGACAATAAGGAGTGAAACTTATCAAAAACCGATTTAAAATCCTACATAAATGTCTTCATGGATAAGGACCATGACTCAAGCAATGAGGTAGCAACCTCACTTTTCGTTTGCATCTGAGATACTTGTTCCTCCATGGCGTCCAAGGTACTCATTTCTTGAGTGACCGTTAAGGCATCCAAATTGAGATAACACTTTTGAAGTATTTTTAGTCATGGTAGTAGAACCAGTTGAAGTTCTTGCAAATCTCTGGTCTGATTGGTGATTTCCAACTCTATTCTGGCAATCTGGAGTTGAAATCGGTGAATGGTTTGCCCAAATGTGGTGAAGGAATCATAGGGTGTCTTGAAGGTGCTTATATATGCCTGCAAATCAGATTGCAGTTTGTCTTTCTGAGCAAGCACATCATCACAAAATAGATGGGGTTGGCTTATCTTACTGAATAGTAATTTCCCCTCATCCATAGCATCTCTTATGTCTTTTTGCGCTTTCTGAAGTTCTGATCAGAGCTCGTTTAATTTCTTCACTAAGGCAGTGTTCAGTGCCTTTTGATGCTTCTTTTGTGCATTGGCTTCAACAACATCTTCCAGGTATTGCACCTGGTCCTCTACAACTGTGCATAAAAGTTTCAGTTGGGCTAGAGAGGAATCAGTACTGGGGAGGTTGGTACCGGGTATCAAACTGGTAAGAGTTTCTACTACAGTTTGAATAACATCTTGTTCCTTCTTCCTCCTTAGCGCTTCCAGTCACTCTTGGGCAAGCTTAATGCTTTCCAGCAGCTCTGTTTCATTTGCAGATTGGAGGTCAATGGGACTGGTAATGTCAGCCAGTTTGGCTTGACTACCAGTTGCCTTAGGGGTCTCCACTTGTGTGCTCTTTGCCACTTCCTCCTTCTCTTTGGCTCTTTGCTTTTCCTCTTCAGCCTTCTTTTGCTCCTCTGCTTCTTTCTTTCTCTTTTCTTCTTCCTTCTTTCTATCTTCTTCTTTCTGCTTGTCTTCTTCTTTCTTCTTCTCCTCTTCTTGTTTCCTCTCTCCTCTTCTTTTTTTTCTCCTCCTCTTCCTATTTCTTTGTCTCCTCTTCCTCTTTCTTCTTCTCCTCTTCCTTTTTCTTCTTCTCCTCTTCCTTTTTCTTCTTCTCCTCTTCCTCTTTCTTCTTTTCCTCTTCCTTTTTCTTTTTCTCCTCTTCCTTTTTCTTATTCCCCTCTTCCTTTTGCTTCTTCTCCTCTTCCTTTTTATCAGCCTTATCTTTGTCCTATTTTTCTTTGTCCACTCTCTCTTTGTCAGCCTTGTCCTTTGCTACATTCAGAGTGACATTTTCACCATCCAAAGCATCAATGTCAATAGGGTCCATTTGTTCAGTGACTGGTTCTCCTTCACTGTCATACACCTCATCCAGTTTTCCAGTTTCCGGTTCTTGCTCAGCCTTCTTGTTGGATTCAGACACTTGGTGCAACCTCAGACCGGCTTTGGCATGCAAGTGGGTATCTTTTACCACTTTAGGGACTTTCCCTTCCAATAATAGGAGTCTTCTTCTTCTCATGAAGAAGAGGCCTTTGTACTTTTCCATAACTTCATAAAGTTCTGAATTTGACACATCAGGAAAATATTGTGCAAATATTTCTTCTCTTATTTCCTGTTCCTTTTCTATGGAAATGCACCATTTGTTATCTAAAGAATTATATAAAGAATCCGGTGTCACAGATCTAATTTTTGATGGCGACTGGTCATCAATACATAAATATTGAATAACTTCCTATTCAACTTCCTCCTTTTTATTGTCATTAAAATCATCAAAATGATCTATTAAATCACTTAGCACCTTTCTTCTAATATTCTTTATAGTTCTTTGACAATGTGTCAAAGGTTTGTAAGAGGAAATGTCTATATTTACCAGTGCTGATGATGCCGGTTCATTGCTAGTTGTCTGTCTTCTTCCTCATTTGCCTAGTCTTTTTAGGCTGTACCTTAGGTTCTATATCCTCTAAGTCTGGTGAGGTGTTCTTAGTTTTCTACTTCCTTTCAAAGACCTTGGCAGGTGTAGCTTCAGGTTTCTTCTTTGCCGGTGACTGCTTGGTCACTTTAGGACTTGCTGAAGTAATTGGTGTTGATATAGATGGCACTGCCTTTCCCTTCTTTACTAAAGGTTCTTCAACTGGCGTTACCCTCTCCAAATAGGTGCCAGTTCTCTTCTTCTTAGGATCAAGAGGTGAGGCAAGTAGGGTAGAGGCATACCTGTCTAGCATGTCATACATTACCTCATATCCCATGGGCTCCACTTCTTCTTTTCTAGGCTCAACCGCCTCCATTATGCACTAATCTACTCTGATGATAAAGCAGATGTCCTCTTCATACTTCTTGACAATATCACCAGATATTCTCACCCTTTGGCTCATCTTGCATCTAAAATCATCAAATTATTTGTTCAGGACTTCAGGATAATCGGTTTCTACCGCTTGTAGACTCTCTCTGATTTGCTTGGTAACTAGTTGGTCAACAGACCATTGTATATCACCGATGCCTAGGAAATAGGCTTGAAAATAGAAAAACAATCCTACCAATAGATGTCCAAATTTAAATCTTAAGGCATTGTCCTATTTAATTGACTTCAGGTTCACCAAAATTTGTCTTTGCATACAGGTGCATAAATCAAACGAGGCATCTTCCATGATCATCCTGTAGGCGGCATTTACCGCTGCAGTAGAGATAGAGTTAATTTTGCTACCATAGAACGTCCAGTAACCTATCACCATACAAGCATATTTGACCAGATCATCCTTGATGGTATTGACAATCATTCCCTATTGGTCGCTCACAGAACTAGTGAGCTTGGTCATTTCCATCTTAATGACTTTCCTTAGGGCTGGCACATCTCCAATGTTACAGAAACCAGTGATGGCATGAATAGCTTTCAGTGTGATGTAATGTGTGCACTCAAGATACATTTTGTCACCATGCACTCTACTTAGAATGATGCAGATGTGATCTTCTGTGAACTCTTCAAGAAAATACACCACATTGTGAAGCTTCTTCTTTTCCAGGATGCTATATTCCGGTTTGATCTTCTTGTCCTTCCCATAGAATAAACTTAATTGAGAATGGATCACTAAAGATCCTAGGTCTTCTATTTTGTAATCAATATAATCTGAAATACCTTCCTCAATTATAACACCAGCAGGTATCTGGGATAGGGCATTGTATTTCACCTTCCGTTGGATGAAATCTACTGAATCATCAGGTGCACTAGGACTGGAGTGCGATGCAGAAGCCATGGCAAATAGATAAACAAGAATTTTGATAAATACCTTCAGAAATCCGCAATTTAGGGTTTGCAACTTCAGCTTCGCCACACACTACTTCGGTTGTTGGATTATCGCTTTGAGCTCTTCACCTGACTGATTGATATTATCTCTAGATTCTTCTTTCAAAGTTTTGAAATCTCTCTGAATTGAAAGACAAATTGCCTTTTGTTGCTCTGCACTTGAAAATTTCTTCACTTGCAAATGATAAGTGAAAATGACTTGAAAATCCCTTTTAAACAAATTCTTCACCTACCATAATAAATGCTCCACCATTAGGGCATAAACCCTAATTTGCCTTTTACCATTTCCGATCTTTTGCCAATTGACAGGTATCACATACCGGTTAAGGTCTTTTATCAGTGTAAACCGGGGGTTCAAAACATTTCACCATTTTTCTCCCCCTAAGCTTTTTCGAAGCTTAGTTTGCTGGTTCAGCGACTTCCACACTAGGTACAGAAACCAGTTCTTCTTGTGACACTTCTTCAGGTTTCTTCTTCCATGTTGTCTTCATATCTGTTTTAATAGTTTCAACATCAATCTTTCCTTCCGGAGTGACCGGTATATCATTTGATATATTCTTTCTCATTTTGTAGGTTCTGGTAGGGTGTCCCGGTTTGTTGCAATGATAGCAAACCATTCAAGGTGTTCTCAATGGTCCAATATTCATTCTACCATTCTTCCTCCTACATGTTGTAGCAGTGTGACCGCTACCATGACAAATCAAACAGGTTTCTCTCCAACCGGTTGCCGCTTGGTAGCCACCACCACCTCACTGATGGTCATAGGCATTATACCGGTTTGGATTTCGGTTCACAAAGGATTTAGGAAAAACTCCTTGACTCCTTTGAGGATATCTTCCATTGTTTTGTATAAAAGACCTGCATTTAGATGCTCTATTTCCAAACTTGTTGCATGCATAACAATTACCATTGAATCTATTGGATCTAGGCTTATTGTTTATAAAGTAGGGAAAATTATTGTAAGCCTTACTTCTACATACATTGGCAGTGTGTCATTCCTTGAGACAATTAAAGAAAACAAGTTTGAAATTTTGCTTACCTTTATCCTTTGGTGCTGGTTGCTTCTTTGATGCTCCATCTTTTGTTCTAGAGGTCTCACCTTCCTCATAACCAAAAAAACCAAGTCCAGTGGTCTTATTCACCGGTTTTGCTGATTCAAGCTTTTGTTCTAGCTTAACAGTGCTCTTATTGAATTTGGAAAGTATTTCCTTTGACTCAGTGAGTTCTTTGGAAATAGAAGCATTGGATTCCTTCAAGGTTGCATTCTCACAAATAGCCATATTTAGTTTAGCTTGCATTTCTTCTTTTTCCACTTTACTCTCTTGGAGATGAGTGGTAAGTGCACTGATTTCTTGCTTCAGCTCGGAGATCTCACGATCTTTGTCTTTTACCAGATCTTCAGCTTTCCTCTGGTTCTCAAGCTCTTGAAACATTCTGATAGTCAGTCCTTCCAGTTCCCTTCTTAGGTTAGCATTAGATTCATTCAGTTTTTCAACTTCTTCAACTAGGGCTTCCATGTCTGCTTCATCAGAAGAACTATTTTTTAGTAAGTTCCATCAGTTTCTCAGCATGCTCTCTTCTCTTTGCTAGAGAGGCTTTATATTTGACTTTGAGTTCATCAAAGGCTTTCTCGGTTTGAGTGAGATGATGAGTAAGTTCCCTCACAGTGTATTCCCCCACATCTCCTTCCAAGTGGTTAGACTTATAGAAAGGTTGGCTATGATACCAATTGATGAATACTAAGAGAGGGGGGGGGGGGTGAATTAGTATACCAAAAAATACTGAACTTAAACACTTAAATAGTTTAGCAGTAAACCAGTATAATAGTTTTACTAACAAACTGGTTAACACAAATGCAAACCAAACAGCAAATAAGGCATTCACCCACATAAGCACAATCACCATAACACAAGAGATTTTGACGTGGAAACCCAAATGGGAAAAACCATGGTGATATGAAACTCACAAGTAACTATCTACAGAATAGTAACCAGACTGATTAAGGTCAGACCAGTTAAGGTCATACAATGTTCTTTATCAGAATAGATCCTATTAGGAATCTCAATCTATGTTAGGAGATAAGTCCGATTAAAGACTACCTTGTGAGAGGATTTTAGATCCACAGTTGTGAACCACCTTGTTAGAGGATTTACAAAGGCTTTGCCAGGCCTACCTGGTTAAGGGTTATAGACTTGTCAAAGATGTGAGTAATCAACAAGTGAGTGATCTAAATACTAGCAGATTATGCTTGGTTAGATCCTTGATAGCTCATTGTTAATGCATTTCAACATTACTTCAGTCTTCAAAATCTTCACACTTTTATTCTTCACACAGATCTAATCTTCTTCTATGATCACACATGCAAAAACCTCATCAACCACACAAAACCCTAACAACTTCTAAAACCCTAGACATGATGTCCTTATAAAGGAATCTGATTTCATGTTGGTCCAATAGGATTACATTACAAGTTCCTAGGTTCAGTGCATCTGGACACATTTGGTAACATGACATAGAATCACTGCCAAAGTGTCGGTGGATGACAACTCATCACAAAAATAATACCAGTTGGTAACTCATCACAGAGTAATACTGGTTCATACATTTACCTATTACCAGTTCACATAATTTACTGATTATCGGTTTGTCAAAATAAAGACTGGGAAAAATGATAACAACTACTTTGTTTCTTTGTACCGCTTTGGGATCCTCCAACCGCTTGAGGTCTTCATACCGCTTGGGTCTTCATATTGCTTGAGATTGGTAAACACTTTCTGTAAAACACCGATAGTCTAAAGACTATAATACATAATACCGGTTGAGCGTAACTCATACATACAAAAAGTGATCTCAAAACAAGTGTGTGTCCATCAATGACAATCACAACAACATCATAAAAATGCCAACGCTAAGATGGAAAGAGATATCAGGAAATATGTGGAACAATGTGTGGTTTTCCAAAGAGCTAAATGTACCTCTTCCAATGCTGGTCTTTATCAGCCTTTACCTATCCCAAACCGGCCATGGGAGTGTGTGAGTATGGATTTTGTTGTTGGTTTGCCTAAAACCAAATCAGGTTTTGATAGCATCTATGTTGTGGTAGATAGGTTTAGCAAGATGTCCCATTTTATTCCATGTAAGGTCACTCATGATGCTAGTCACATTGCTCACTTTTTTTCAAGAAGGTTATTAGAATTCATGGTTTATCTATCAACATTGTATCAGATAGATATGCAAAGTTTATTGGTCATTTTTGGAAGACTTTGTGGTAGAGATTGGGTACTAACTCGTCTTTTAGTTCAGCCCATCATCCCCAAATGGATGGACAAATAGAGGTAGTCAATAGAACATTTGGAAAACTTCTTAGATTCCTAATAAAGGAGTATGGACAAGTTTGGGATTAGATCATCCATCAAGTTGAGTTTTCCTACAATGACAGTGTGAATAGATCAACTTGTAGAAGCCCTTTTGAGATTGTGTATGACCTTCATCCTAGAGGTGTTTTGGAGCTCAGAGATGTTGGAAAGATGGGAGAATAGAGTGGACATGCTTTGGACATGGCTCAATCCATGCAAGAGGTTCATGAGCAGGTTAGGACAACCCTACTAGACACCTCTCAAAGAATCAAGGAAAAAGTAGATGAGAAAATAAAGGATATATAATTTGCAGTTGGGGATATGGTCATGGTTCACTTGAACAAAGAAAGGCTTTAGAAAGGTGTCCCTAGTAAACTTTAGATGAGGAGGATTGGTCCTTGCAAAATCTTGGCCAAGTATGGCAACAATGCTTACAAACTAGACCTACTCGGGGATATGGCTTTATCTCCCATTTTCAATGTTGCAGATTTGGTGCAGTATAAGGGCACACTTCTAGAGGAGGGTAGTAGAGTCTCAGAGGTCTCTCAAGCACTCTCAAACACTCCCTTACCATCTGCACCTATTCCATAAGCTAAGAAGGTGTTAGACTCTAGAGTTCTCAAGAAAACAAGGCATACTGTCTGTATGGAGTACTTGATCAAATGGAAGAGCCTTCCAGCATCTGAGGCTACTTGGGTACCTGAGGAAAACTTCTGTAAGATTGGATTTTCTCTTTCTTTGTTTCCTCAAGGAGTCACTTGACTTCTTTCTCATTGGGGGAGTATGGTGCAGGAGCACCTAGTTTTGAGTGCATTTTTTCTAGATTTTGGTGTGTTAGTCTTTAGTTTGATTTTGGTTTGTGAATAATGGACTACTCATAGGTCTACATGTGTGTTTGATGTGCATTTGGAGGTTGAATGCCAATTGGAACATGTATTTACTCAATTTTGGCTTATGAGCCCTTGTAAGCCTAAAATGGCACAAACTTGCATTTTGGTGTCAAACATCTTGAAAAACATCATTTGAAATTGAGACATGTCATGTTAGTGGTTGTAAGTAATTATAGGTGGTTTAGGATGAGTGACAATGCATAAAATGCAAAAATGCACCTTTTGTCAAAAGTTGTCAATGTTGCTCGACAACATTTTATAACTTTTGAGAAACTTTTTGAAAGTTTGAGCATATCAGTGGTTAGGAAACCGATGGAGAGTTGGTTAGGATCTATATGGAATATAAATGCTCTGAGAATGAATGTAAATAGGTTGGTGAATGCCTTGAGCAAATTGGAACATTGTGAAGAACTTTTTTTTTTTTCTTCAGATTTTTACCTTGCATTTTCTCAAATTTTGAGTAGCAGTTCGTACTTCATGGATTGATTTTATTATTGTTCTTTGATATTTGCTTGGTAAATGTCCTTGTAGTGCTCAGGAGGCATTTGAGTTTGTTTTTAGTGCAGGTTTGAATTAAGAATTTGATTTTATAGTGCTCTTGGCATGAGCAAGGGTTTAGAGCCCAAACATGGTTCCAGCTTGAAGTCCTTTGAGTTTTGCTCAATAACCCTTGGGACTCAAGCCATGGAACCTTTATACAGTTTATATAAGATTTGTCTTGGTTTTGAAGGCATTGAAGGGTCATTGGACATCATTTCCTAGGCGAGCTCAGTTATAGCCCAGTTAGGAAATGGTTGAAAGTTTGCAAGTGCTTGCAGGGTTGATCGGTTTTGAAGATGCCAAGTGTTTAGCTTGAGTAATTAGGATTGGAAGAGCTAATGCTGAAGGTTGGAGGTGTGGAAAACTAGGGAAGACGTTAGACCCTTGGAAGAAGACCAAAAAGTCCCAAAAATCTTTCAAAAATGCCATTTTTGGGTTCCGTACCTGTACGGAAAGACCTGGTTTCCTCACATAATGAATTTAAAATTTCAGCCAAAAGGGTACTCACATCTTAAAAGAGTTTTCTTGGTTCTTTGAGACAATTGTGAGTAATTCCACAAAAAAGGGTTAGGTAGGGCTAATTGGGGCTCTAGGGCTACTAGGCCTAGAAAGTAGGAGGAAGAGGGAGCGATGGAGAAATGAATGAAACCCAATTACAAAACCAGTTGTTTGGCTTGAAAAAAAACCTTAAGGACACCTACTACAACCCTTGCAAGCAAATTTTATAAGATCGGTAGATTGAGGTTGAATTTACTCTTGTGAATCTCAACCATGCCTGAGCAGTCATTGAGCATAATTTGATTGGGAGCACTCCTAGAGAATTTAAATGTTTTGGTTTGTTGAAAAACTAGTGTAGAGTGAAGGGAGCCCACTAAGACATCACTCATCTTCCTATTGAGAAAGGATTGACTCTCTTTGAGTATCCCTCCCCATCATAGTGGTATTAGAGCAACCAAGATTTGGGAAGAAGCCAATACATGTCAGACACTAAGTCAGTAGGAGAGAATAGTCTAAGGATGGTGACCAATGCAGAGTTAGCCAAGAAGGTAGAATATCAAGAGGAAGAGAATAGATTCCTCAAGGAAAGATTTCAACAGTTGGAGAGAAAACTAGACATAGTTGAAGACAAGACTAAGAAAGTGACAATCAAGGTCCATGAAGGGAAGGGTAAATAAGTAGTAGAAGAGGATAGCACACCTAAAACAAATCCTATTCTACCTAAAGAGCCTTTCCTTAGATCCATCAAAGCCTTATGAGGAAAATCCTTGGAAGGAGTGTCACTTTTTTGTGGAAAAATGGAACTAGAAGTAGTCATGGAGTGGATTGAAAGATTGGAGAATCACTTTGAATGTGATGGGATCAGTGAGGCACAAAAGGTGAAGGTAGACAAATCTAGATTTAGAGGAGCAACCTTGACTTGGTGGAAATTCATCCAAGAGGAGAGGCAAAAGGAGGGTAAGAACCCAATATCCACTTGGAAAGGAATGTTAGCCAAGGTAAAAGAAGCATATATCCTTGAAGATTATGAGATCCAATTGCACAAGAGGAGACAAAACTTGAGACAGAGAGACTTATATGTGAGCAGCTACACTGAGGAATTTTAGAATTTTTGTCTGAGATCCAAGGTGGTGGAAGATGAAAGTATCAAGGTAGCCAGATACTTTAATGTCTTTAGATGGAATATTCAAGAAGAATTGAGTTTGTTATGTCCTAGTACCGTTCATAAGTTCTATCAATTGGCACTCAAGGTGGAAGAAAAGAGAGAAAAGAAACAAGAGCAAAGCAACAAAGGTAGAGGTAGGGGAAGAGATGACAGAGGTCAGAGAGGTAGCTTTGGTGGAAGAAGTGTAGACCAAAGATCCCAAGGGGAATCCAAGTTGGTAGAGAAAAGTGGCAATTCCAATAGCAAGAGCAGCTATAGAGGAAGGGGATCTAGCAAATCTAGTAGTGGAAGGTCTAGTGGATCAGGAATAGGGTCCTATTTTGCCACAATGAAGTGCTAAATTTTCCATCGACTTGGACACCCGGCCTATAGATGTCCCGAGAAACCTTCTTTATCCCAAGGAGGTGAGAGGAGAGTAAATTATGCTCAAGAAGTTGCAGCAACCATGAAGGCATTAGAAGTGATTTTAGATTTAGAGGTTGGAGAGAATCTTATGATAATAAGAGTCTTGATTAAAGAACTGGTTAAGGAGGAACCTAGCCAAAGGAGATCCTTATTTAGGATAAAATGCAAGATTATGGGAAAGGTATCTAGAGTGGTGGTGGATTCAGGATCCACAGATAGTTTTGGAAGCTATTCTAAAAAATACCCCTATAGTTGTATGGGAAAAGTTTAAAATACACCAAAACCCTACACAAAGAAATTCTTTCAAGTTCTAAGGTCTTAACCTAAGACAAAGGAAAATAGAGATAAAGGGTTTCATAGTGATAGTAAAGAGCTAAGATAGTAACCTTATCAAAAGGTAAGAGCATTGTTGTGATAGTGATGGCATCAATGAGAATACAACCCTAAAAACTAAGCGAAGAGCTCAATAACATTCAAAAAAAGAGGGCATAGTTTATCAATAGAGAGACAAATTCAAATATCAAAAGGGTCATCAAATATCTTAGCCATTAGAGAGTTGCACCAAATAGTCATTGTTACAACCCATCTTTCTTTGAGCACTCAAAGGCAAATGCATGAGAGTGCAGTCCTTAAGGACTTAGACAAGCCTAAGGTAAGGTTATGACTATCAAAAGCCAATAAAATAGTTTCGCACAGTCCAAAGATAGTATGAGTAGTCCCAATGAGTAGATTTGATACTATGGCGAGCAAGGAAAAACAATGATAATTAGGTCAGAAGGCTATAGAAGCACCTTCATTTTCACATGATAATGGAAGCTTAAAAATAGCCACATAATACTTTCATAATAAGTTCTTTTACCACTATCATTGTAGATGACATAAAAGCATATTATCATCCAAGTGTATCTATTCACATATGTAGTGACTAGAGGCCTTCATCAAATGGTCAAATATGCAGTAAGAGTAGTGAAAAATGAAAATAAGAGAGTCACAGATGATAACTACAACAGTCATCATAGTAGATAAAGATAAAAGTGACAGTCACAAAGACCTTGTTTGGGAACCCAAAGTGATCCAATGATAGTTAAAGGAGGGTTTTTGACAACCTATAAGAAGATCCCCAACAACAATCCAATAGAAGAGAATATAAAATATATCACAAAGATGACATGATAATAGGCCAATAAAGGCAAGGTTCTAATAAAGAACAATATTCATAAAGGTGGTCCATAGAAGCAAAAGACAAATAAATATAGTGAATATGAAGACATGGTTTCTATCCTAGCAAGTAAAGAAAGTGTAGAGATACAAAGGTTTTGATAGTCATGACTAGTGAAAACAATGAGATTCATGCTAGTGCAATAGAACTAAAGATAAAAAAGTCATTGTATTAAGGTAAGAGTAGTCATTAATGAACCGTCAAAACAAAGTAGATTATCAATGAAAGCATGAAGATGCTAGTATACCAAAGAAGTAGAAATAAGAAAGACTCCATAGATCCAACTAAAGAAGGAAATGATTTTGAAATTCCTTCATCAATGGGGCCTATGTTCTAGGGAGTGAAGTGGCAAGATAGGAGAGTATTGTGCATTTTTTTCAGATTCATCAGCAGAAAGAATTTTAAATTTCAAAAGAGGAGTAAGCATCTAGAACTCCTAACCCCTAATTTCAAGGAAGGTGGAGTCCATATCATTTATGAAGGTTAAGTTCATGCTCAATTATCTTGGTAGATCGATAAAGCACTAAGGAGGGAAATTTGAATTTCAAACCTTAATTCAAGTTGACTCCAAATTCAAAAGCTGAAATGAATTCAAAAGGATCAATCTATAAGATAAAGATCCATATTTTATGTAAGAAGCAACAATTTAGGGGTCAGTTGGGATAACCAAATCATCACCAAAGGACCTGATTTTGAGGGAAAGGAGTAGTGAATTAGCTAGACACATGGAGATTCCATCTTTCCAAGTAGGGACAACAAGCAAGCACTCATTCCAAATCTATTTTTTTTGAAAAGGAAAAAGCCATGTACAACATTCTGATTGGTTCTTCTCTGATTTTCTGATGTACACATCTGTATTACATCTTATAACCTTCTTGGTATAAAAATTAGAGTTGTATCTATGATATGTATTCAAATTTTCCTTGAAAAATAAATAGATAATCTTGTTGTCCCTACTCACTTCTTTTTCCTTGTATGGTGTTTGTATATCCATTTTGAAATTAATTGTGGTTTACTTCAAATCCTTTGTTTTCTACACATCTATGTAATGTTTTTGGCAAGCAGTTATTTAATTAGACTAGTTGTATGTTGTGTCAAGATTTCATTTCAGCTAGTGTTATTGTATGATTCATTTCTTCTTTCATGAAAACTAAAGAGAGAGGCCTCCATATAAAATATTCATGATCATCATAGGTGTGAATAATTTGTGAACATAGTTATCTTCTCCATTGAATCAGTTCTAGGGAGAAAACAATCCCAAAATATTGGTGTATCACCTCCTATTAGCCATAGTAGTTTCAATTTCAAGCAAATCTTTCCCCTTTTCCTCATCAAATTTATTAGTTTTCTAGGAAATCTAAAGGGGAACCAACCCATAATCTGGATATTTATCTTCACAATATGCAACCCATAGGCCTAAAGATCATTCAATGTTCCATAGGATTGTTAAACTCACGAGTTTGGCATAGGGTGCAAATCCTTGTGATAACGAGGACTTGATCAACCCTCAATATTAGTGTCATCACCCCTAGCTTGTCTTGCTCTCAAATTCTCTATCTCTTCATTTATACTTTACCATGAGTACAAGCATAAATTCATACTCCCACCAAAGGGGGGGATAAATAAAATGTTGTAAATTTTAACTCACAATTCTACACTTCTCTTTGGGCTCCTTGCTTTAGTGTGCTTTCCCATATGTCATTTCAAGTTTTTTTGGGATTATATCATATTTTAAAATTTAGTGCACTATGTTTTCCACTTAAATATTGTCAATTGTAATATAAAATCAAGATTTAATATTAGGGCCCTATTATCTTGCATCCCTAAAAATTGGGGACTACTTTGTCGAGTCATTGGAAATTATTGTCAGTGATTGACACTTTTTCTGTTGAAGTTTGAGGAGAGTATTATGTTAGCCTTAACATTACTAGATTTGGTCTTAAAATTAAGATATGACCATTGTAAGTTGGCCTATAATGAAAAATACCTTGATAACCCCATATAAAACATCACCTATATTTCATTTTATTATCTTATCTCATCTCATATTTACAATTTGAGCAAATATTCTTTCTTAAGAGCATATTTGAGCACAAGGAGCATTAACCTATTACATATTATCTTCAATTATGTTTTCATGATGGATTTTATTATGATTTATCATGTTATTGCATCAACACTTGGAGGAATATAAAGAATATAGCATCCTCAATCAAAGGCATAATCATTTCAATTCAACATTTCCATTCAAGCATTTCATTTTAGATTTAGCCTCTTCTTTACCAAGGGTAAGCTCTCATTTTCATTATTATTGTTTTAGGGTTAATTCCAACCCAAGGTTTGAGTTAGGAAAGACCCTATATAGACCAACACCACCTTCTCCCCATTTTGTAGGTTCAAATATGTCTCTTAATCAAGGTTTGAGGATACATAAGTACATAAGACTCATAATCAAAACTTTTCATAAAAAAACATTAGAAAGGGGTTGGACAGTGGCAACAAGCATCTGTTCCCTTTGGACCAGGGATCTTAGCACCATGATCTTCCTTGTTAGGGCTGGAATTCAAAGGGAAAATGATACAAAGACTCGGGATATTAGATATGTCTTCCATGCTCAACTATGTATTTGATAGGACTAGGGTGCCTAACTAGTGTCCAGGCATTTTGAGGTCTTCTTTCTATCACAGGTTCCTCTCTAAATACCCTTTCCAATTCTATACCTCTTATTCATTCCTAAATCTATATTTGTTTATTTATGTTGATTATTGCCACTTTTGAATCATTCGACCTATATATTGAATTTTCAAATCTCTAATCATATGAATCACATCAAATCACAAAAGAGAATAGTCAATTGTTGTGCCTAGCTATTCCTAGGGTTTGAAGTTGGGCCTATTGGTTGTTCTCCAATGTAATTGATGGGATTAGGTTTTCTATATGCTGAATTTGAACCCTCAATATTGAAAACGAGTTCCAACCACAAAACCCTATATCTATAATGAAATTCAACAACACATTAATGAAGAACCATCAAACATGTAAAATCATAAAATAAATCAAATGATACATTCACACATTCAAATAGGTTTGAACTTCAATGTTCTCCTATCTTCATGATCTTGTTTTGATATATTTCTCTCAAATTTGTGTTGCACTTGCACAATAGCTCATGAAAGAATGGATTTGGTTGCGATGATGCAAAGATAAAATCTAGAAAGTATGCTCCAAATGCTTGATTGCTTGATATTCCAAATGCTTGATTGCTTCATGCTCCAAATGCTTAATATAATAAAATGAAAGAGAGAGATTCATTTTATAGAGATTTTATAACAAATGGATGGTTGAGATTCAGATGCAAAAATGATAAATGAAGGGCCATGGTCACATAGGTAAATGGGACCACTAGGATAAAAGGGTAGTTAAAGATGAATGGACAATATTAAGAGGTGGAAAGGTAAAAGATAAGAATGCATAGGATTAGGAGGTTAAATTAAAATGAATGTCTAATATTAAGGAGTAGGTATTTAGAAAAATATGTTGTCATGTGGATAAGAAGAAAAAGCTAAATGAATGAATTAAATTAAAAATGTTTATTTAATTGATAGAAGAAAGTTCACATAAATTAAATAAATAAAATATTTATTTATTTTGGGAAAGAGTGAAGAGACCATTAAATAAATAATAAATATTTATTTAACTAATAGAAGATATTAGGATAAAAATAATTAAATAAATAATAAATATTTATTTAATTAAAGGACAATTTTAGGTGTCTACATTTTGCCCCTCTTTGAGACAATGCAGTTTATAATGTTGTTTCAAATAATAAAAATTAATATATACATGCCCTAGTTTGAAAGGTGATTGTATGACCCCTTAAGAGATTGGGTGAAAAAGTGGCTAAAGGGTTTAGACAATCTCTTGAAAAAAAGAGAGGATAGTATAGACAAAACTACAAAAGACACAGGCGAAAGAATCAAAGAAAGACAGGGTTTAGGTCATTAGGGTTACACGAGAACACGACAAGGTAACACTAGCAACTAGGGTATTATAACCTATAAATAGAAGCTTAGAGGAAGGACCTCCTTAGAAAATACATGTTGGATTGCAAAAAATGTGTTCCTAGAAAAGATAATAGATTTTTAGGGATAGAGCAACAAATATGATAGACAAATGCAACTAATAAAGTTGAAGTGGCAAATGTGATAGACAATTGCAGTTGATAAAGCTAAAGCAACAAACATGATAGACAAGTGGAGTTGATAAAGATAAAGTATCAAATGTGATAGACAAATGCGACTAATAAAGTTGAAGCGACAAATGTGATAGACAAATGTTATTGATAAAGTGAATAAAGTTGATAAAGCTATTGAAGCTAATGCATTGATTGAAATTATTGCCAGTTGTTTTGGTGCCAAGTAGTTGGAGATGATGTAAATATCCAAAGAGGATACATCAATTGGGATGAGATGTTTTGATCAAGAGACACTACTAGTTGTCATGGGAGGGATGATAGGAGGATTTGTTTGAGAGATGAACAAGATGGCACATGAGTTGTCAAATGGATGGGAGAGAGAAATGGAGAGTGATGGGTCCACCATGTGCACCATTAAGAGTAACAAAGGCAACAAGAGGGAGATGACCACTAGTAGGGACAAGAGGGGCAGGGTTATCAAGAGTGGTGAGATCAATAGGGGAAGGTGGAGTGAGACCACCACCATCAAGATCAATAGGGATAGGAGGGGTCAGGCGATCATCCAGGTCTCAGACACCCTCAAGACTAGTCGATTTCGAGGGTGGGAGTTCATCATAGCTCCATCTAGTATAGATTGTGTATTAGTTCTTGTACTATTATATGTAGATAATATAGATAATAATGCAATGCATGCCCCTAGTATTTTTGGTGTGTCATTATACTCAGTTGAATAATCCAAAACTACATGGGATGAAGGCCAAAGGGGAGGTGTTAGAAGGAATGATGGAATATAGAAAATATGAGGGTGATTAGGTTTTGTGCATTTATCATCATTGAGTTTATTATGGTAAGTAAATGCGACTATTTGGATATGAGTTAGACTCAAAAAATCCACATGACATTTGCATGCAGGGAAAATACACATAAATAAGGAATTCACTTGTTCACACTATACTTGTTAGGTCGTTGATGGTCATAGGCCACCATATCCTCATACAATCCATAGTGTTACTAGAGAATAATCCACTAGAAATAATCATGTGATCATGTTCCATCCTGGCCACTCTAGTTTGTAGACATTCTTGAGAAGCATAGTAAGCATGTCACAAAGATCAAATCAAAGAAAAATATAAAGACCTAAAACCAACAGTAGATGAAATCATCATGTCATAGATATTTCTTGCCACAAATTTTTAGATTTTGGTTTGGTCATAATTTTGACAGTATCTTTATAAAGGACAGATAGTGCTTAGGCAAAAGGATTGTCAATTTTACTAGGATCTTCGTCTATTCGAAAGATTAATTTGGTTGAAGCACACATGTTTCTTATGTTCATCTAAAAGTATCTCACTCCACGAATCGATGCTTTATTATGAAAAAATAAAATTCTTTATTGTGGATTGGTGATGCAAGCAAAAATTTATTGCATATAGTGAGTGGAAGAAGAAAGGTATATTAGTGATGTTCCTCACAACATGTGATGGAAAGGATCTAATCTCATCACTAGGTCAAGGATATGCCCCCGATTAGGGATAAGACCTGTTTATTATGGATGAAGAAAGGGTGACAAAAGGTCTATAGTAGAAGGTGAAATGACCTTAGGTAGAACAATGACAAGCCATGATGGGGATGGAGAGGCTTTATTATGAAATGATAGGTTGTGATTGTGTGCCAAGTGAAAGGATGATGTAGAATCCTAAAGGAGGGAGGAGCAAAGCCTCTACACATGACACCAGTTACTTGATTTTCACCATGGTACTTGCCCAAGGCGCCACCAAAGTGGTTTTCACTATTGCATGGATTTATTTTTCTTTACTTTTTTTAATGTTTTAATTTTTTTGTGTCACACAAGATGCCTGTTTTCTAGGTTTTCATCAAGGTGATGATTTTTTTATTTTTTTTAGATATATTTTTTATTTTTTTGTATTTTTGATCTTTTTTTTTTTGGTATTTTAGGGATTCTTTGAAGGACTAAGTGTAGAACTTACGGAGGTGCATGGTGTTGATAGGATCATCAAGTGGCTCAACTTTAAGAGTAGATATCTTATGTGCTCTATAGCCATATGCTATTGTGATGATGTAGGGGCCAAGCCAGTTAGGTTGAAATTGGTCTCATTTCTCTTCACGTTGATTCTTAGGATTTTCTTTAAGAAGCAAGTCACCTACCTCAAATGTGCAAGGTTTCACCTTATGATTGTAGCTTTGACTCATGCGTTGTTGGTATGCTCTGAGATGATTAAAATAATTTTGTCTATGCTCATCCAATAATTCAAGAGACTTTGTAATCCTCATCACTAATAAAATTGCACAAGGGGACCCATAAAGATGGTATCTCCACTTCAATGGGTAAGATAGCTTCAGTACCATAGACGTGAGTATATAGTGGTGTCAGTGGGAGTATAGACACTTATACTATAGGCCCATAAGGTAGGATTAAGTTGTATGTGCCAATCACGACTAGCGTCATTGACTATCTTCTTGAGGATTTTTAGGTTAGTTTTATTATATGCCTTAGCTTAACCATTGCCTTGGTGATATATGGGGTGGAGAAATGGTGTTGGATATGGAACTTCTCACAAAGATCATGAACATATTGATTTTTAAAAGGATGTGCGTGTAAAGTTTTGATGCTAATAGCTAACAAGATGAGAGGGGGGGTGAATCATACAAACTTAATCTTCCGTAAAATCAACAGATTCAACCTTGGTAACTTACACTTCAGCAATATAACCAAAAACTGCTAAACATGCTAACTCATAAACACATAATTATCGTAACACATATAACACCAGATTTAACGTGGAAACCCAAATAGGGAAAAACCACTATGGGATTTTGGACCCACTAAGAAATATACTCTTCTAGAGTATGCTCGGTTAAAAGCAAATCATGTTAAAGATTACAAACACATTGCTAGATGTGACCCGGTTAAGGGATTTCCCTCAAATCTGTTAGTATCTTCACTTTGTTAGAAGTGACCTTGTCAAAGGATTTCAAACACTCATGTAGAATGTTACCTTGCTAGAGGATTTACAAATAAGACTGTTAAGTCTACTCAGTTAAGAGATTTTCTGTCACTTTACAAAATAATAGTAATAAAAATATATCTGCAACTTCACATCTAAAATGCTAAAGAAGATTCTTATTTTCTCAAAACAATCTTGTCATAGGACTTATCTTGTCCCTCTACTGGGCTCCCTACTTTGTTAATCAAACAGGTCTTCAAGCTTCTATGCTCGGTAATCACTATGTAGCATCCCCGTGCTTATACTTGCCCGCATACACTGTTTATCAACAATTCCTTATTTATAAACAATTTGCTAACCGCTTAATCTCCTTGATCACATTTCCCATGATCAATCTTGGCCATCAGATCATCAATCTTGACTAGGTTCAATGTATCCTTCGATCTGAAAATGTTTTACCTCACCTTGGAACTTGCATTCCTTCCTAGGAACTTGTGTTAGGTTATTGCGGTTCAATCTGTGCTGTAGATCTTCCTCTTGATTTTCTATTGCCATAGATCCTTAAAAAACTTCATGCGTGACATACCAATCATCTATTCATCTCTAGCTCATCAACATCCTTCATTAAATAATGCTTTTATCCATCCAATGCAATTTGTCATAACTCGGTTGTTACTTGGTAAATACTAAACTTCACTCGGTAGACATTCTGCCTTCTTTAACCGATATTTATAACCTTAGGGTTTACCGACTAGGTTCCTTAGGGTTTACCGACTAGGTTCTTTGCTTGGTGACATAGTATAGTATTAACCTTACAATCAACAACATATGTAGGATATCAAAACAATCAAAACAACATGATCTCATCATTGTCTAACTCGGTAATAGTTGCCCATTGAATAACTTATTATTCCCCTTCATTATCACATTCTTTCTATGTCACTTACCGACATCTTAATTCTCAGCAATACATACTTCTCAAGATATGGCAACCCCATACTGAATCAAAAAATCAATTTCTTGACATTAATGACAAAATAATATTATAAAGACAGTAATCATCCTTCTTCAGTTATATCAATAATCTCCAACAACTTTCTCAATATCCTTATTGAAATGCCAACAATCTCCTTTCTATTGTAATGCCAACAACACGTTATTTGTGATGATGGCAAGGGGAACACCATATCAACATATGATGTAGCTTAGGATAATTGTGATGATCTGTTTATTGATAACATGTATGAGGGGAATAGCTTCAATCCACTTCGTGAGGTATTCAGTGGTGGTTATTATGAACTTATGGCCATTAGAGGATGGAGGGTGAATCTTACCCATGAGATCGAGTACCCATTGACAAAAAGGCCAAGGTATTGTAATTGGTTGTAGTTCCTGTGTTGGAACATGTATTGTCTCCATGAATATGACACTATTTGCATTTTTTGACAAACTAATAGGTATCTTTCTCCATAGTAGGCAACTAGTAACCACTCTTCATCAGTTTCTTAGCTAAGGTTAGACCTCTGGAGTGAGCCCCACATATACCTTCATGTACCTCACATAACATGGTTTGGACTTCCTCACACTCTATACATATAACAAGAGTAGCATCAAGACCTCTAAGGTAAAGGGTGTCAACAATAATTACGTAAATGGAAGTTTGATAGATAAAGGTACAACATTGATTGTTGGAAAGTTTAGGTGGAAGGGTGTTGTTGTGGAGGCAAGTGAAGATGTCACCATACCAAGGGGAATCAGGACCAATAAAAAATGTAAGCTTAGATAGAGGGATCTCATAAGCAGGGACCAAGAGATTATCAACCAAGAACTCACAGTGGATTGTATTTTATGACTTCTCAATCGAAGAAGCAATAATAGCCATCACATCAAAAACTCTGCTATTGTCTCTAGGAATCTACTAAAAAATTATCTCTATGAAGTATTTCTTGAAATCATCTACCATTTATTTATAAGGCATCAATTTTTCAACCTTTGTCTGATAGTCATTTATTTGTCAGATAACTAACTAGAAATCACCAAACACATAAAGTTCATGGATCCTCCATTGAACTGCAATCCATAGACTTGTAGTTAGTGCCACTTATGGATTCATTTTTGTTAGCTTTTGTTTTATTGGTTTTGTGCCTAATGCTACCATTAGATGATGCATGATAAGATTAGGATCTAAACCAAGCATATTAGCGTATAACCATGCAAAGTTCATTTGACATTCCTAAAAAAATTTGACAAAATTGAGATGTTCTTATTCTATCAATGATACTACAAGATAGATGTTATGCAGATATTCTTTAGTCCCAAGATTAGTTTGTATTGTCTCTTCTACCAATACATGTGATCTCTCATGATATGATGTTAAGGGGAGAGTGTCAATCCTTCCATCCTCTAGCACCTTGAAGAGGTTTTCACCATTAGATGTGTCCTTTTCTTTTACTTTTTTAAGGTCTAAAAATGCCATAGTGCAATTTTCATTAGAAGACCTTTTATTTTCATTTTTATATTTTTACTACTGAAAGGCTTGACACATTCTACAAAGTAAGCCACAATGTTAAGTTCAATGATGAATCTTACTCTGTGGTCCTTGATAAGAAGATCATTTCTTAGTCCCAGGTAATCATCAATAGCCTCATCATTTTGGAATATATCAAGTTGTGGAGGCCCTTGTTGGTCCCAATCTTTGAGTTGAGGGTGGACAAGTGGAGGGCCATCGGTTTGGTCAAGATCAGAAGTGGTAAGGGTAAAGAAGCATGAATCTTCATATATTTCAATGATGTAATTAGGGTCATCGCTAATACTCTCCTCATTAGTTTTGATTGTGACATGAGTTTGACCAACACTACTAGAATGACACTCAACAATGGAAGTTATCACTTTTCATGGTTTACACCTTGAGCTTTGATACATTGAGGGTTTGGGATCTCAAAAGATTTTTATACATGCTTTTCCACTAGCATTATTATCTTGGGGTGTTTGACTTTCTGATGTTTATCCAACTCTAAACCTTTCTTCAAAAATAGGCTCACTAGGTTCTCTAAAAGTTTCCTCAAGATCATAGTCACTAGATGACTTTTTTGAGCCCCATTCCCATTCATTGGAGTTTGTAGATGGACAATATTCTTCAGGTGTTGTATTATCATTAGTGGAACTTGAGGGAGCAATTTGTAATACTACTTGAGATTTAGGGTCACACAACCTCAAGGGTGCATATCCCGATCCTTAGGTCCTTTGTTTCTTAAGTACTAATTCAGGTTGGATGCCTGTTCCATGAATACTTATTATTGTGAGCTAAGAGGACCTTTACCATCATATCTCATTTTATATAGAAACTTGATGCCTTCTCCATAGTTCAAATTAGGTATTTTGATGTTATCATGATGTGAATGTTCCTCATGGTCATTAAATAGAATCTTAAAAAGTCCCCATCTTCCATTTCACCCCATCTGGTAAAAGTTGTGGGATCCCATTTAATAGTAACTACCGTCACAGGTTGTGAAGACTATGGTCTATCATAAATCTTAGGGGAGTCCATAAGTTGTGTAAGATACATGGATTTCTAGAAAATATATTCTCCCATTATGTTGTTTGTGGCCTTAGCCTTGATCTCAGTTTTCTTAGAAGGAGAAGCTTTCAATGACTCAGGACTAACATAAGATGAAGATGAACCGACTTCTTGATTTATAGGTATTGTAGCTTCTATCTTTGGATGAATGTTATTACAATATATATATGGATTTGGATTAGAGGGAATGGTAATCTTTATTTCATTATGTGGGGGATTTGATACATTAATTGTATGTAGAAGGAACTTCTCTAATGACATGGATCCAAGGATGACCCATTAATTGTAACTAGATGATAAAGGAGTGTTACCGTGCTTGAATGGTGTGAGTATTGTGATTTTTCCTTAATATATGCTAATTCAGTGACATAAATTATAGTATTGTCTTGCAAAATGTGGTTAAATGAGGCTTTCTTGAAAACATTTTAATGATTCAACATGCTTATTGTAATTAGTAATAGTATTGTGACTTGTTTTATATCTTGTGTAATACATTCACCTTGAATAATTGAATCATAGTAAGGAAAATTTTGTTGTCATTATCTCACTATGAGCAAGGAAATGTTTGAAATAAGATATTTTAATGATTGATAAATCCTTTAGTAAGGAGATTAAGTATATTGTTTGTAAATGATCTATAGGAAGGATATAGTATGGTCGTGTTCAAAAGAAGCTTTAGATCAATGTGTGGGTACATCCTTATCCTAAGCTTTCGACTTCCAGGAGTAAGTTGAGTTTTAAGGGGGGAGGATGTAGTGCCCCTCCCTGACTCATCCTTTGTGAGAGGATGTGATAAACACTTTTAAATTTTTTCTCTGATAGTCTCTTTGACATTAGTCCCTCCTAGACTTTCATTTTGATTTGTGCATTGATAGACATATATGGATTTTTTATGTAATGTGTTGATTCATGGTTATAACTCTATTTCTATCTTAGATGATATTGATGATACTATATAATTTATGTGGACATATTCTATTCGATGACTTATGTGGATGGTTGATACATCTTAGATTATATTGATGATGGACCTATATTTGCTGGTTTATATGTGCTCATTATTTATGATGGATCATATTGCTTATAGGATTTTGATGACATTATGATCATGCTAAACCTACTCTATTATTATGATAACAAAGTTGATGCTTTGATGATTGTGATTGTCTTCTAGTGTCTTCATGATTATAGATGATGTCATACCACTCATTGCAAGCATGATATGATGTTGCGATTCTTTATCACTTGCTTGATCATTTATGATATATATGTGTTGTATATATGTTGTATTGCATTTAGTGGTGGATGTAGGTTTGCAGGTACCAGACATCAACTCCACCTGGTCTCTCAGGTTTGAGCGTGTCTTTATCCCAATGGCAAGTTGTTGGAGATGGCATGTGTCTCCCTCTTACACTCTAGGCTTAAGTTGTTCACCTTGTCAGTTTTGTGTTGTGGCACAAGTCGGTGGTTAGAGTTTTGTGTCGTTGTTTGACCCCATGTCGGGTTGCCTTGAGGTGATTGTTTGTGATTAATATTTAATTAGCATTTGATTAATATAGCATTAATATTATAATTTGATTATTTATTTATTATTTGGATGATATATATATATATATATGGCTTGGTTAATGATTAGTTGAACTTGATTTATTTAATTAATTGATTTATTGTTGTTGGTTATTTATTATTTTTTTATTTATTAATATTTATTTGATTATTTATTTTTTTATTGCTTAATTATGATTTATTATTTATTTGATTTGATTTAATTATTGCGGAGTTCATTTATAAAGTTTTATTTGACCCATTATTTATCCCTTGGATATTAAATTTATTACCTTTTCTATTATCCTATTGGGTTTGATTTATTATTAATTTACTAATGTTTACAATATTATTGCTATTAAATATATTTTTACCTTGTTGTTATATGGTTATTGGATATATTATATAGTCTACCTACCCTTTTACCCTATTGGTTGGATTGTGGGAGGTAAGTAAATAATATCACTAAATATTACTTGCCTCAATATTGTGCATGGTAGGTATAATATCTAGTTTTATAGAATATTGTGATTGGTCGGTGCATTCCTATAGTTTTTGTTTAATTTTTCTATTTAATGGATTTTGTTGTGTGTTGTCGGGTGGGTATCTCTGCGAATTTCGATTGGGGATTTTGGATTCTTGATTGTTTAAGCTTGGAATTGGATTGCTGGAGTCGGATTGGATTGATTGCACTTCTTCGATTTTCATTACCTTCACTTCTAGATCCAGGTTAGAGGATCTTAAATCTTGCAATTTGATTTTTGGAAAGAGTGTTTTCTCCATGTCTACATTTTGTATACGGGAATGGGAGGAATAAATTGGTATATGGAAAGGAATAATAGTATAAACATTTATATTTGTGTGTAATTGAAATTGGGGAATTGGCTTTGATATATTTCTTTTGTTTTAATTCACATTGGTTTATTTGGTTGGAAATTGCTAGGAATGGCTCTGTATGCAATCTGTGATTCCCTTGGTTGTTTGGATTCATTGATAGAGTCAATTGGTAGTTTACATTGGATTCCCACACTCCCCTATGTGTTTTTGGAGGTGATTGCACTCTCTGTACATGATTTTATTTTATTGTTTTAAGTGTTTACTCTTTGAGTGTTGTTGAGAGTCTCTGTGGCAAATTGTAAGGGATTTGAGTCTGTGATTCAGTTAATTGATTTAGTTTTTTTTTGGCAAGTAAATAGCTGGATAGGACAACACCTATATTGATAGAAGAGGAATTATACATCCGCCAGAGGTGTCTATATTCCATTTCCTCCATCCAAAAAGTTGGTTTTGATCCAATAGAAAAACAAGAAATCACAAAAAAGGCCACTAATTGGCACCTATTCTGCAAAATTGCTCTGTCCAGGGATACAAAATTTGTGTGCAGAGAAATTCTTCCCATCTGCAATCTACTACTACTATATTCACATTGCTACAAATAGAAACATATAAAATCCTATGATATTTGATAGAAAACAAAAAAACCCTGAAACGAAGGCACCATCAATCGCTTTCCGAGGGGCTGGAGATATTCTCATATACCCTTTGAGAAACAAGGGATTGCGCAACAATTGGGCAGTCTCTCCCACAGTCCACATGATCCTCCCCAATTGCCATTTCCTGCACAAGCCCGTTAAACTTGATCTTCACGTAATTATTATTATTGTATCATTTCAGATGGGTTTGAGTCAAATTTCTATGCCTTAGTGTTTTTCCTGAGTCAATCGTGAGTTTAGACTATCGGTTTTAGATTTTTAGCTCTTTGTTTTATATGCGCCACAAGAATTGTTGTACGCACCAAAGTGTTAAATACGTCAGAGTATGTGTCAAATGCGCCAAACTGTGTTTTTGATGGTTTTTTGATGTTTTTGATAGTTTTAATCAGTTTTCTTGATTCTATCTTTTTACCAAAGGCATGTTGTGATGTTCGTGAGGTTCTTGGGTCTATGTTTTGCCTAGATTTGGTTGTTTCATGATTATTTTGGCTTCGGTAAGATGGTTTGTACCTTACCATTGAGGGATATGTTTATAATGTTATTTACCTCCAACAAGAAGGTAAATGCCTTGTTGTTGAGGATGATTTGTGTATGCTCCAGTGTGAGGTCTGTGATCCGTTGTTGAGGATTATATTTTGTTATGGTTGAGTAAGATGTATGTGTACCTTGCTCTTGTTCATTGTTATGCCTTTCATAGTGGAGGCTCTTGTTTTACATGTTGGCTTTATGGATTATGTTATGCTCTAGTTTGTATCAGTGATGTTGTGACTATATTTATATTCTTGGAGAGCCTTCATGATGTTGATGTGATGTCATTTTGTTTATGTATCACCCTAAGGTATTGGTCCATGATTAGGGGGAGTGGGATCTTGCGTGTGTAGTACTAGGGTCATGAACAATAGACATCTAGGAAGGGGTCTAGACCAGATAGAAGCACATGCAGAGTTTTCTTTGTAATTGAAAGTGATAACCTTAATAAACTGATTAGTGGGTTGGGTAATTAGGATTCACTTAATCAAGATAATGAATTCAAGTTTGTGCCCCAATGGAGAGTCCCAGGGAGGTTGTTTAAGGATCTATGATTGGGAAGACTATTGGTGCGGTGAACCGATCTCCCTTGTTTGGCTCCAAGGTTGAGATAGATTCCACATGAGGTTAGCATGTGATGACACTTTTTTCCCTACATGTGACCATGATCCTTATGCCCTTGTTGTTGATTATGCCTCTGAGATTTTTTTGATTTATGTTTAGCCTTGTGATGTGATTTGATTATTGCTCTTGGTTGTTTCTTTGTGGATTATCATGTTAAGTTCCTTTGATGTTAGGTGTTGGCCTAGGTCTAGAGTGTGAGTTAGAACCCTATGTCATCTCCTAGCATGGGGGGTGGTTCCTAATTGGTTCCACATGGTCAGGTGGTTTGATGCCTTCTTCCATTGGGATGTTCTATTATTGCTATTTAGAATTTTAGGCGTTTTTCCCTCAATCCTTTTAATTTTTGGCTTTCATTGGTTTCTTTATGCTCCTAAGGGTTGTTAATCTAAGGGTGTAGGGTTTTTGCAAATGCACCCTTATTCTATATCGTAAGCCCTGCATTTTCTTTTTCTTGTTACCTTTTTCCACTTAAGTGGAAGGGTCGGTCCACCGTTAGAAAAGGGGTCCCTTTTGTGGTCTTTGCCTAAGTGGGATATATCATCATGTTTAATTTATGCCCATTTCCTAGGTTTTATTTCATTTTAATTTGTCAACCAAGTGTTGTAGTGCTCGCACATCTTCTTATTGATCCAACGGTAAGCGCTGTTTCACAATGAAAAGATACACAAATTTTACTCTTTGCAAAGCAACGAAAAGGTGGTGGGCCCGACAGGTAAGCGGTTTCCAATTTTTAAAGGTCAAGCATCTTCGATGTGATATGATGGTAAGCACTATTTCACAATGAAAAGATACACAAAATTTACTCTTTGCGAAGCAGTGAAAAAGCAATGGGCCCGGCAGGTAAGTGGCTCTCGAGTTAAAGACCAATCAACTTGAAGTTGATCGGATGCCATGCGTTGTTTCACAATGTGAAGTAACACGATGTTTATCCTTCGCGAAATAAAGAAACCGAGCTGGCTGTTACATGGCAGATTAAGTGGCAATACAACTGGATGTGCAACTAAGAAAGAAGGTGATTTGTAAATGGGCCACGTGGCTCCGAATGGATTTCCAGATTGGTCCGTTTGATAAAGTGGCAGTGTTGGTGAAATCCATGGTGTAGTGAGACACATGGCGGTTTAGATATGGCGACTGACAAATTTCTTGGGTGAATAAGTGACAGACACATAGAAGATACCTACTAGAGGTTTGCAGACGAGTGGATTTGCATAGAGGGCCCACTGCAAAGGCTAAAGAAACTAAAGGCAGAGCAACTTGAAGTTGATCTGACACCGTACACTATTTTGCATTGCGAAGGTGCAAGATGTTTACCTTTCGCAAAATAGAAAAAAACCACTAGCGGTGACGGTCACAGTCAGTTGTAAAGACAAGCAGTCACGGTGAAGGATAAAGGTCGAGCAGTTAGTTGCTGATTTGACAATGTGTGCTGCTTCGCATTGCAAAGATGCGCGGAATTTACTCTTCGTGAAATGACGAAAGGATGGTGGGGCCCATTTCTAAAGAAGGATGACTTAGGTAAGGTAAAGAACATGCACATCTTGTATGATCCAATGACAGGCATTGTTTTGCGATGCAAAGATGCACGCAGTTTACTCTTCGCAAAGAAGCGAAATGGCAAAACACTTAGAAAATTTATGGGGTCCGTTGGAGCCATTTTTTGAATTCAATTACAATTTGATGGTCGAAGCATGTGGCTTAATTGTTTTTAATCAATGCTTGGTTGCCATAATAATCTTCACATTAGTTGAAGCTTTGGCATGAGTTTGAGGAATCTTGCAGAGGAACCAATGCACAAAGCAAAATTTTTCAAGTAACAAGTAAGTTTCTGCAATTGGCTTAACAATATCAGCTTGATTGGTATCACTGGGTGTTTGATTTCTCAAAGAACTTGTTTGAGATTTATTTGAAATAATTGTATTTCTGGGGATGGCACCACGAAGAGAATTCACGGGAAAGGTTAATTATCAGGAAAGATCCATTTGTGATGACTTTTTAGAACAACTAACTAGGTCCACTAATGCATCAGCTAAAGTTAAAGAATTGGTGCCTAAAGCTTCCCACCTGAGAATTGGCGATGGCTTATATGATAAAGGGAATTGGTTAAGGGATCCACAGATAGGAATATCAGGCTTGGGACTCTTCAAAGTGGGGTTCAGTCAGAGAAATTCCCTTGCTCTAAAGAATAGCGTGTGGAAATTAGATGTTGGGAAGCTTATAGTCCCTGGGGTTTTCATGGACGTGGATCTGCTAACCCAAATTCCAAATAATTATGATCCAAATACAATGACTGTGAAGAATGTAAATGGTGGGTCTCTAATTGAAATAAATGATGATGAGTTTAGAAGAGTTTTCAGACTTAGTGAGGTATCAAATTATTTAGAGCCCATCAATTTTGAAACACTGGCGAAGGTCTATGAGGCACAGAAAGATCACCTCATAAATGGCCCCTTGAAAAAATTCTTCACCAAAATAGGAGGATTGATAGTTGTAGGCCCTAGCACCATGGAACCCTTCTCATTAAACCTATTTACTTTGAGGGCTAGAGGGATGTATTGGTCCTTATGTCAGATTTTTGGGGAGGATGCAGAAGCTACTATGCCAACCCATTATATGCTCATGATAGCACATATTTTGAACCCATCTCTGGCAGTGAATTTTGATTTTGCACCTTATCTCACTGATGCCATTCATGAGGGATTGATAGGGATAAAAAATGCTAAGGTGGACATACCTTTTTAATGGTACTCTCTCCTCATGCATATGTTTCTATTTAAAGGTGCTAAATATTTTGCTAATGAAATGGACCTGGTCAAAGAAAAGGATGGCAAGGAGATGCCCGTTCAGTTGTGGAGTACAATTTTGTCTTGGGACAAAGAGGATGCAAGTTACTTAAAATTTGATAGATGTTTTGCATCTAGGCTTAGAATTCTTTTATGCCTATAGAACCCTAGGATTCCTAAAGCTCTCCTTGAGTTCCTTAGGCCTAAGGAGTTTGTTGAGGACATCAAAATTTTACACAATTGGGGTGATATATATTTATATCCTATTTCTACTATGTTCAAAGTTTTTGGTTTTAGGGGAACTCCATATTTGGTCCCATATCAAGTCCCATTGAAAATAGGAATTGCTGAGGTCTTGAGGCAAATTGGAGGCTTGCAAGAAGCATAATTGACAAATAGGGGGAAAGGAACAATTTTCTCAACTGTTACTATGGCACATCAGTTTGTAATCACAAAGGGTGGTTGGACACATTTTGATGATTTCTTTCGACCATATAGGTTGTCTACTGCAGTGGCAAGATTTGCCGATCCAGAGGATTTCTTTAATGGTATGTTTAAGAAGAGAGCTGTATGTAAAGGTAAAGTACACCAGTTTCACTTCCCTGAGGATTTAATAAGGAATGAGTTCAATTTGGATGGGCAAGAAATTAGGAAAGAAAAATGGTTAGCTTTCAAGAAGACTTTGGATTTCATTCATTATTTTGATAGTAGTTATGATCCCCTGGTTAGTTTTCATCCTTTTCAGGAAAAGATCAAGTTTTTGGTAGATTACTTTGAGGATATAATGCAAACCCCGAAGGACAAGAAGGAGGCTGTGATGAAGGCCAATCCTGAAAAAACCAAATTGGCTTTAGCTAACCCTTCTTATGCCAAGGTAATCTCCCCAGGGAAATATGTAGTGCAGAAAAGGTCAAAGTACAGTGTACTAATGCCAATAAGAGAATATCTTTCTACTTCAAAAGGTAAAAGGGCATTAGAAGATGTTGTTGAGATTCCAGACTCCCCTAAAAGGCAGAAAATAGGGGTAGAAGTGGAGACAGATGAGCCCTTGTACTCTCCCTCCCAGTCCCCAACACTTGTATAAGATGGACATGTAGTAGCAGAGCAACTGTTGCAATTAGGAAGTCTTGGGGATATTGCTCTCACTTACGAGGAGTTGCAAGAAGGAATGCTTGAAGAACCGACAAGCACCCAAATGGACTTAACTATAGAGTGATTTACAGGTAAGGAACTGGACCCTGTCATTAAGTAGGCTAGTGAGGAGATCTTGACAGATGACAGTTTCATTAAAATAGGGTCCTTCTTGTAGTTTGTTTGGAGAAAAAATATAGACCAGTTTAAGGCAAGATGTGAGAAAAGGGAAAGTGAGTGTCCTCACAAAGATGCATCTGCAGTTGAGGCAGATATAAAGAAAGAAATATTGACAGAATTTGGGACCATTACCCCAGAGCAAGGAAGGAAAATGATTGCAGAAGCGGGAGTTTTGATTCTGCCTGAATGGGATATAGCAGATGCATTAGTCCTCGAGGCAGTAAGGAAAGAAACAAAACCCCTAGAAGGAGTGACTTATAGCAATGATCATGTTGCCTTAGTCATGTGGTCACTAAGGAGGGAGGAGAACAAAAAGAGGAAGGACACCTCAGAGTCCAGTTATCTTGAAGGCATGATTGTGAAGAGAGTGAAGGACACAGGGGTAGTGGAGGCTGCTAGCATGATTTTGGAATCAAAAAAATTCAATATGGCTGTAGCTGAGAAAGAGGCCAAGGAAAAGGCTGATCTTTAGGTTAAGTTGGAGGTAATCCTAAAAGCCTAAAATGAAGCCAAAGCTGAAATAACTTAAAGGGATAGTACAATTTCCAAATTGAAGAACCAAATAGCAGGGCAATACCATCAAGGCGAGTCTTCTACCTTGATGATTGCCTCTTCTCTAGCTAAACCTCCATCTGCTAGTCCAATTATTGAGTTTCCCCTATCCCCTGTAAATCCTGGTTTTCAATCTACCGAATCTATTCAAGATGAAATGGAAAAATTGAAGCATGCTCAAGCCTTATTTGCAAGTAAATATGAGGAAAAGATTAGGGGCACAATTTTGAAGTTTGCTGACACAGTGGGAGCTTCTATTGTGTACATATATACGAAGAGAGTTTTGAGCATGTTGATGGCATTAAAGGAGGATAAGGCTACCCTGGAGCTAATTATGGATAAATGGATGGATAGAGAGGTGGTTTTGGAACTTATGTGTTCATCTCATGAAGAGGCTAATGTTGATGCCATTATTAAATCCACTTGTGAGTTGGTAAAGGGCATGTCCAGGTTGGTAGAGGAGAGATCTAGTCTAGAAAGAAAGGCAAACCTGTATAGAAAGGAGTATGCTGACCAAAAGTTTGACTTATTTCCTGGAGGTTTTGTTAGTATCAGCAAAATAAAGGATGAAGAAGTGTGGCTTGGCGAATTAGGCCTTAACTTATCTCAACGGATAAATGATGTTATAAATTCAGATGATACATCTTTATTCATTAAGACAATTAAGGAAATTGAAAAGATAAAGTCACACTATAATTTTCTGGAAACTGAAGTTCGACAGTTGAGGAATACCTAGAAAAGATTAAATAAATTGGGGAAGAAAATTATTATTTACTCCTAGCCTAATGATGACGTGTTTAATGAATGGAAAAACAAGTATATGGTGCAAGAAGCGGAGGATCAAGAATAATCAATTGATGCTGCAACATTGTAACAACCCTCAAGAAGTTAGGAATAAAAATGATTGTAACCTCTTTTGAGAGGGAATTACGGTTGTAACAAACTATTTCTAGGAAATTATGAAGCTTGTTCACATCCATATCATTATAAATGGATACCAGGACTATGGAGAAGGCATCACAAGAATTTGTAAAGAAACTCTGCCGAAATATATCTAAGGTTTTCTGGTTCTTTCAGAAATCACCTTGAGTTATGTATGATTTTGAAAATGAATATTAATATACAAATCAAAGAATTTTGAGCCTAGATCTCTATTGTCTTCTTGTGTGCATTCATTGATTTACTGGTTTCTTTTAAATAATCAAGGGTTATTTGATTGAATAGAGTTTGCAAGGCAATCTGACATACATGTTTTAGGTTTTTCTCTTATGGAGGGGAATTAAATATACTTGAAATCTTTCTATTAGTAAATCAATAGTTTTTTGCTTGAATTTGATGACTGGGTCTAGCATAAAGGAAAAACTTATATATATGCTAGGCATATATTAGGTTGGTGAAGCCGAAGTGATGAAATGTATGTGAATGTCTTGATTTAGAATTCTTGTCTGGTTTAGGGTGACTCTATAGCCCAGATAAGGCACTGATATTATTTGTGGAGTTTTTTCTATCTTTCTTGGGGTCAAGACTGAAAATGAACATAGGTTTTCTTTTATGTTTCAGTATTGTTTGAGGTGATAAGGTTTATAGATTTCTAGCACTAGTTTACTGTGGATCTTATATTATAATTGTGAAAGTATTCACAAGAGGTATACCCACCTAAGCTTAGGATAAGCTTAAAGTGTAGAAGGTTTTGTAATAAACATTGTTATATGTTATTATAGATTTATATTTTCTTATTGTTCTCTCTTTATGCGACATAGGCTCTAATTTTCTTATAGAGGAGACATGGAAATCAAAATTTGAGAACAACATGTTCTTCATTGGATGCTTGTGTGCATGGACATGGATTCATATTATCTCAGGATGGATCTTGGAGCATAATCTATGTAATTGGAATTGATATCATGTATTTTGTATCTTGAGAAAGATGTAATAGTAAAGAAGACTATGTAATTAGTGTTGAGGCTAAAGTCAAACTCCGAAGAAGTATACTAAAACTTATTAGTCCATAATAAAGTATAAAAGAAAGCTACAAGAAACTTAGCTTCAACCAATGAAGTAACATGAAATAAACAAAATAAACAAGATTATACCTTCCATGATTTACACCTCATTGTGTCCTAACTCCAGTGTTCTTGGTTGTAGATAATTTTGCTCTTAGACAAGCACTGGTTTCTTCCAAGATGGCATATAAAGAATGGACTGATAGTTAACTGATACTATGATATGAAAATGATATTAAGCTAACATGCTATGAAAATGATTTATGCTAAAAAATTGAAAAACTCTATTTGCTTCAAACTCAAACTCACAGATGCAAGATAAAGACTCCTAGAATGACTATAAGATTAGCTATTAGACTATTAGTTTTTAAAAATGGCTTAGGAGACCTCTATTTACATATTTTTGAGTGCATAAGCTTAGGTGGTAGAGATCAATGGTCATGATCAAATCTTGCAATTTTGAATGGCTATGAGCAAGAGGTTGAGATGTGAGAGAGAAAAGTGGAAGATGTTCCTCCTACTCCTACAGGATGAAGGAAAAGGTGGAAAGAGAAGGCAAGTGTCATTCATGTCACCTTGACTGAGGATGAAGACTGAGAGAATATAGGATAGTTGGAGAAGATTTAGGGATAAGAGGACAAGTGTGTTAGGTCCCAAAGACAACTGAGAGCGGGGGGGGGGGGGGGCGTGAATTAGTTGTCTAATAAATTCAAACCAAAAACTTATTAACCAACTTAATACTTAATACTGGTAAACCAGTTAAGTATGCCGGTAGACAGTGCTAACAGTAAATTGCTATATCGGTAATGATTAATGCATGAAATATAAACATAAAGTCATCCATAACACATGACACCAATATTTGTACGTGGAAACCCTGTAAGGGGAAAAACCACGGTGGGAAACCTTACCCACAATCAGATGGTACTACTGCAGATAGTAAGTGTACAAGAGGGGTCTGCACATGCAGAAAGGCCAACAACCTAGAGCTCACTGCTCAATCACAAATGGGAGTCACACTGACTACAGTTGGATGGTTAAATCCAATAACAATGTACTGCACAAAATAGCATCTTCATATGCTGGATTCAGTACCGGTGTAATGCTGATATGCTTTTACAAAAACCTAACTTCACCTTCAAATGATTTCTTCGTGTATACCTCTGCTTGATCTTGCATATACCTTCACACAATTCTTTTTCGCATTCCACACTTGATCTTACAAATAAGATCTTACATTTATACCATACCCTAAGACCAATTTTAGTAGGTCGGCTCTACAAGATATTACAATAAAAACATTTTACAAATAATATAATATCTGATGCAATAACCGATTAAACATGTCGGCTTAATGCATTTACAACAATAATAAGTCATCTCCATAGCGTGCCATGCTGATCTGGAAAAGACAAACCTGCTGGTGTAACCCTAGATAACCTGGACCTATTTGCTGGTAAAAAAAAATATGCAAATATGAATATACCAATGATTATTTCTTCAAAATAAAGTGTCCACACGATGTCTTCGACATTACCAAGTGTCTTCCATATCATTCCAGGTACCGGTGAATAATATATCCTGTCGGTGAATCATATACTAGTAACTGTTGCACAGATTACTGCTTGTCGATGAATGTTGCTGGATCCCCAAAGTAGGTGTATTCAGTAGGTGTTGACATCAATGACAAAACCATACCAAAATACCAACAATCTCCCCCTTTGGCATTGATGGCAACACAAGATGGAAAAACCATCAAAGTGCCAAAACAGAAATGCCAAATACAAAAATCAACAATCTCCATTTCTCCCCTTGGGAGTAACAATACCAATTTCTCCTTAAATGTGATTTTCAAAATCTCTCCCCTAAAATCTTTCACCAAAAAGATAATGTGTTTTTCCATAAATATCTCTCACCCTTTGACATCAAATGCCAAAGTCACAAAAGTCACAAAATACCAACCAATTGAATATACCAACTACTCCCCCTGAGAAGTAGCTTCCTCATCAAATACCAGAATAAAGATTTGTCCATTTAATTCTGCCGGTTGATGACAATCATCAACTATCTAAGTCTCTACCGGTGGTGGTATGACTCCAAGCTGATCTCTGAGATACTCAAAAGTCTCCTTAGGCAAAGGTTTTGTGAAAATATCTGCAAGCTGTTCTTTAGTATTCACATAAACCAGTTTTATCTCTTTTTCTTCAACTTTTTCCCTTAGAAAATTCAGTTTGATAGAAACATGTTTTACTTTAGAATGTAATACCAAATTTTTAGATATATCAATTGCTGCAATGTCATCACAACATATAGTAATAGGTTCCTTGCATTTTACCTTTATGTCTTTCAACATTTGCTTAAGCCAAAGTACCCGTGTACAGTTTGTTGCTGCTGCAACATATTTTGATTTTGCTGTTGATAAAGATGTACAACTCTATTTCTTACTCAACCAAGAAACTAATCTCTTTCCAAGAAAGAATGCTCCACTGGTGGTGCTTTTTCTATCATCCACATCTCCTGCCCAATTTGCATTTGTATATGCACATAGATCAAAATTTTCATCTTTGGGATACCATAATCCAAGATTTGCTGTGCCTTGTAAGTACAAGAAAATCCTTTTTATTGCTGATTCATGATTTTCCCTAGGATTACTCTAAAATCTAGAAATAATACATACTGCATTTATAATATCAGGCCTGGTTTGTGTCAAATACAGTAAACCTCCTATCATAGATTTGTATCTAGTTGGATTAACAGGTGTAGATTCATCCCTTTGAGATAATTTTTCATTTGTAGTCATAGGTGTGCTTACTGGTTTAGAGTTCTCCATCCCAAATTTCTTAATTAGTTCTTTCAAGTACTTAGATTGACTCAAAAATATACCTTTATCAGTCTGTGAAATCTGCATTCCTAAGAAGAATTTTATTTCTCCAATCATAGACATTTCAAATTCTTGCTGCATTTCAAGAGAAAATTCTTTACATAATCCATCTTCTCCTCCAAAGATTATATCAACAACAAATACTTCAATAATCAAGATGTCATCATTAGTTACTTTGTAATATAAATTACTATCTGCATTTCCTTTAGTAAAACCATATCATTGTCATCTATCAAAGAAAATCCATCAGGTTGTTCAATATAAACTTCCTCTTCAAGATCTCCATTCAAAAATGCACATTTAATATCCATTTGATAAACTTTGTAATCCTTGTGAGCTACAAAAGCCAAGAACAATCTAACTGCCTCAATTTTGGCTACCGGTGCAAAGGTTTCATTGTAATCAACTCCTTCTTTCTGAGAATATCCCTTACACACTAGTCTTGCTTTATTTCTGACAACCTTACCATCTTAATTAAGTTTGTTTCTAAATACCCATTTGGTTCCAATTACATTTTATCTTTAGGCCGGGGAACTAATGTCCAAGTATTATTCTTCTCAATTTGTCCTAATTCTTCTTCCATAGCTTTAATCCAAAATTTATCTTCACATGCCTCATTGATAGATGATGGTTCAATATGAGAAATAAGACATACCTCTTCATTTGCCAATCTTCCTCTTGTCATAACTCCTTTAAATTTGTTTCCAATTATCTGATCTTCAGAATGATTCAGTCTTACATATCAGGGTGTCTTATTTTGCTGTTGTTCTTCAACTACTGTGGAATCCTTTGATGATACCAGGGTAACTGAATCTTCATTCTGTACCGGTGGATTTAGTGTAGGTTCATTTGTCACAATTTCTGTTGCCGGTTCAGAGTCTATATACCTTGAAGTTCCTCTGAATTGTTCATCAATCTTTACATTTGTACTCTCAACAATTTTCTGCAATCCTTTATTAAAACATCAATATGCCTTGCTCTTAGATGAATAACCAAGAAATATTCCTTCATCACTTCATTTGCCAATATACTCATCTCTTCTAATATAACATTTGCTTCCAAAAATTCTGAAATACTTAAGAGTAGGAATATTACCAAACCATAGTTCATGAGGGGTCTCACCGGTTTCACCTTTGATGTGAACTTTGTTGAATGTATAGATAGCAGTGCTTACTGCCTCTCTCTAGTATGTATGTGGTAGATTTGCTTCTGATAACATACTTCTTGCTGCATCCAAGTTAGTTCTGTTTTTCCTTTCAACAACTCCATTATGCTATGGTGTCTGAGGTGCTGATAATTGTCTTTTGATTCCATTCACTTCACATAATGTATTAAAGTCCTTAGATGTGAATTCTCCTCCTTGATCTGATCTTAAACATTTGATTTTCTTACCGGTTTCATTTTCAACCATTGCTTTGAATAGTTTGAACTTCCCAAGTGCTTTTGATTTTTCTTTGAGAAAAGTAACCCAACACATTCTAGAATAATCATCAATAATTAGCATGAAATATCTATCACCTTGTAAGCTTTTAGTTCTAGCTAGACCACATAAATCAGTGTGAATTAAATCAAGAGCATTATTGGATTTTTTTGGAATACTTTTGAAACTAGCTCTATCTTGTTTTCCAAATTGACATTCCTTACAAATTGTATTCTGAGGTTTCACAATTTTAGGTAAATCTCTAACTACCTTAGAAGTACTGATTTTTACCATGCAATCAAAATTTACATGACATAGTCTCTTGTGCCATAACCAACTTTCATCTATATATGCAATTAAGCATGCCTTTTCACTGTTATTCAAATGAAAGATATTACCTCTAGTCTGATTATCGGTTGCAATTTCCAAACCAGTTCTATTCATGATTTTGCATTTTCCATTTTTAAATTGTAACTGAAAACCCTTCTCAACAAATTGACCAACACTTAGAAGATTATGCTTTAATCCTTCAACATAGTAGACATTGTCAGTGTTATGTTTACCATCAAGAGATATTGAACCCTTACCTTTAATTGAACAGGCTTTGTCATCTCCAAATCTTACTAAACCTCCATTGCATTCTTGAAAGTTCAAGAACTTACCTTTGTCTCTAGTCATATGATGTGAGCATCCTGAGTCAATAATCCATTCATCCTTTGATTCAACTTTAGCTGCTAGGGCTTGTTCTACCGGTTGAGCAATAGGTGCCAGTTGATCTTCTGTTATAGCAACAAAAACCCATCCATTATCTGCTGGATCCTCATCAGAATCATCAGTCACACCTTCATCAGCAATGTAACAAGATTTATCTTTGTTCTTCTTAAATCTGTATCTCTGATATTCAGAATTAGGCTTGTATGTTCTTTTAGCTTCTTCTCTTAGTCTAACATGTCTATCAGGGCATCTTGAAGCCATATGACCAATCTTATTGTAGTTAAAACATTTAAAGGGTGCTTTACCTTCATACTTACTTCCAATTGGACCTTTTGGCATTTTCCTTGCAAATAGTGCTTCAAGTTCTTCAAGCTCTTCATTCTCCTTTCTCAAGTCTTTATAGTAGCAACAAGACCAAATTCCTCAATTTCAAAAGCTGAAAGTTTTCCAATCAATGTATCCCTAGTTACTGATGTATTAGGCATTGTTCTTAACTCATTTATAGCAGTAACTTTCATTTTATATGCCGGTGGCAAACCTCTTAATATTTTTGAAACAATTTCATCCTCACTCAAGGTTCCTCCACAACATTTGATACCCAAAACAATTTCATTTACTCTTTCCATAAAAGCATAAATCCTTTCATCTTCTTCCATTTTCAGATGTTCATACCTGACTTGGAAGCTTTCAAGTTTTGCAATTTTGACTGTGGAATCTCCTTCATTCAGTGTTTCCAAATGATCCCAAATAGCTTTGGCAGTAGACCTATCTGATAATCCCATGATTTGTTGATCTGATAATGCACTCAAAAGTGCTTCTCTTGCTTTGCAATCATTTTCTTCATCTTTGGCTAAGGTAGTTGGAGCAGTCTGACTAGCTACAACAGCAACATAACCATTCTTAGTAACTTCCCAGATGTCTTTACCGATGCAGTTCAGATGTGTCTCCATTCTGATCTTCCATATCCCATACTTGGTTCCATCAAGTTTAGGACTGTCCTTCCTGAAATAATTAGTAGACATTGGATCTCCTCAAGTTGTTAAACTTCTACAAAAAGAGGACTAGGCTCTGATACCAATTGTTAGGTCCCAGAGACAACTGATTCACCCCCCCCTCTCAGTTGTCTCCGAGACCTAACAAAGTGGACTCAACTTCTTCCAAAGATGTAGGAAGGTTGGAGAGAATATAGGGAGGTTGAGGAATGTGTGTACGTACACATTATTTGGAGAATGAAATGAATGTTGAAGATAATGATATATTAATATCTTTAGCCACATGATGGATGAGTTGGCAATGAAAAATGATGTGGCTATGAGGGAGAGTTGGAAAAGGGAGATTAAATAATTAAGAAATTATTTAATTAAGAAGACTATAGGATAGTGGATAGAAGAATAATCATTAAATATTAGATATTTAATTGATTAAAAGAAATGCTAAATGAATTAATTAATAAAATGTTTTAATTAATTAATAGAAGAATGAATTAAATAAATTAATATCTTCAAATTAACTATTTCATATAAGAATAATTATTAAATAAATATAAAATATTTATTTAATTGCTCATAGCCAATTTTATGTGTATACATTTTGCCCCTCTTTAAAAAAATGTTGAGACAACATTGTTTGAAAGATTAAATCAAGTCTTGATAATGCGCTTGACGAAGATAAAAATCCTGATTGTGTGCCCCCTCGGGAGATTGATCATGAAATTGTTGAAAAATTTGGATTGAAGGATTGATCTCACTATAATTGATTGAAAAGATTTGAAAATAGGCCTCTCAATTAAATTCATTTTAAAAAACAAATTAAATTTCCCCACTTGAAACATTAATTACCCCTTTCAAAAAAAAAAAAAAGGGTATTAATAAAATTAACCTAAGGTAATTTTATCCTCATTTGCATTCTTGTTAGCTTTTGGGAGAGAAAAGAAATTTGTGTTAAGTTGGAAAAATGGCGATCCCATTAGAGAGCCATCGATTGGAGCATGTGCGATGTTACCAGAGACCTCTTGAGTACAGCTCACCGGTGAGTGGTCTATCCTGATCTTGTTTTGAACTTTCCGTATGATTTTCTGTAATTTATGCATGATTTAGGGCATTTTGAAAATTTTCCAATTTTTGCACTTAGATTTAGTGCTTTTGCACTTTAGAGTAGCACATCCGTTAGGTACCTTAACACTTTTGCAAGTTTAGTGCATATGCTTTGTTTGGTCTTGCATTTTCTAGGAATGTTAGCGCAAATGCTTAATTGGTTAGTGCTTTCATTTGTTTCAGTGCCTGTGTTGAATATAACAGTGCTTTTGTTTGATATGATGGCACATTTACTTAAAATTGAATTTATTTGATTTTTGACAATGTTAAAATTTAATTTTATGAAATTTGATTAGATGATTGATGTTTAATTGGATAGATTGATAGATGATTGATGTCTGATAAAGGATTTGATAAATTTGATCAATGGGATAGATGAATGATTGCTTTGATTGATTGAATACCATAATTGATGGTTTGATAGCTCTAAGAGGCCGATTCAGTCTCTGATGAAGACCTTGATAGATTTAATTGAACACACTGATTGATTGTGTAATTGTTCATTTGATTGATAACCTTCTTTGCTTGGTAGAATTTTTTTTGATTGATTATTGATGTGATTTATCGTATTGAGATGTTTATTTGATAGATTAGTGGTCTCTTATATTTGATAGATAGATGATCGATAGAGGTCAAATTCTCTTGTTTAAATAGGAGAAACTTGATGTTCTCCAGTGTTGGGAGAAATTCCCAGCCATGCGCCATTTTGTTCCAGAGCTGACATAGGATGAGATTAAACATATAGATGCATGTGGATTGCGTCACCTCTTGTATATGCCTAGCATTACGCATAACAGGGGGTTATTGACTGCATTAGCTAAGAGATGGCATAGCGAGCATAACATTTTTCACCTACCCACTGGTGAGATTAGTGTGACACTCGAGGATGTCTACCGGATCTTACACATCCCTATGACTAGTGAGTTAGTCCAGTACAATTACTAGGATCTTGGAGGGACAGAGGCTTGCATAGTTGTGTTTGTAGATGACAACATTGATGGAGGAGAGATTAGATGGGAGGACATGATTATGCACTATGAGACTCTCTCAGCGATTCTTGTAGGCTTGATTAGCAAATTCATTTGCCCTGATAGGAGATCTCAAGGTTTTGTTGTTGGTTGGGGTGGGATCTTGCTGAGCATGACGCAACATCAAACTCATTATGCATGGGGTGTGTGTATGCTTGCACACTTATATCATGATCTACATCAGGTTTTTTATGATGAGAGTGCTAGTATGTTGACTGGATGTACATTGCTATAGGTTTGGTGCTGGGAGCACATTGCTGTTACCCGACCTATTCATGGTAGAGTTCACGGTGAGGGCTAACCATATGTATATTTATACAAAGGTACCCTTACTCAGCCGAAGCTGGGTAAGATGGAGTATTGGTGATGGGTTTTAGACTCCATGGATACTGTGATTTGGAGACCATATATTGATTATGAGCCTTGGATGGAGGATGCTCAGACTTTGCCATTGATTTTGCAGAGTAGGTATTTGATTGGTTACACTCCTTATATTATTAAGTGATAGTAGTTTGGTCGCATTCTGAGATAGTTCAGGATTATTCAACACATGCCTTCTGGTGTCGCCATGTATGCACAACGATACAAGGATAAGAAAGATTGGGGCCCTTCTTTATCTTTTGAGATAGAATATGTAGAGTTTTTGGCTGTTCCGATTGTAGCTTATGATTTGAGATTACACATTTTGGATGTCAGGATTACAATAGATTATGCTTAGTATATGCTTGCACACCCATTTCCTTGCATCACGGATCCAACAGACCCACCTCCTAGCTCAGGAGATGAGGAGGATGATTCAGTTGATCCTGTTGTTCGATGATAGAGATGCGAATGAGAGATGAGAGTTGAAGGAGAGGTTGAGGGAGATGGGGGAGACGAGGGTGGAGATGGGAAAGGAGGGAGACGAGGATGGAGGGGAGGCTGGGTGAGAGTCTAAGGAGGACCTTTTGCATAGGTTGGCAGGGTTGGGAGACCACTTCCCATGGTAGGGAGAGATGTAGGCAGGGTTGGGAGGGTAGGAGGAGTACCTCCTCCAACAGACAAAGATGCAGGACAGATTGGTCGGGATACAGGAAGAGGAGAGCATAGAGAAATGAGAGGATTACCCTCTCCAAGACTAGGTAAAGGTAGAGGATTGGATAGGGGTCAAGAGAGAGGTATTAATTTTGGTCAAATTCATCTAGATCTAGGGGTTATTGCAGCTTAGGGTGGTTGGGATGAGGGAGAGGAGGATTCAGAGGATCACATGTCTCTCATTCGATGACTGATCATGTAAGCTACTTGGGTAGAGACTCCGACAGGTAGAGAGGGAGGTGGGGATGAGGGTATGCAGGATGTACCCCAACAAGAGACCATATAAAACTTTAGAGCACATATAGAGAAGCTCATAGCACAGGTACATTGACTCACTATTGAGAAGGATAGAGCTATGAGGAGACAATGGTATACACAGGCTTTCTTTGATCATATTCAACAGGTTGGATCTGACACTCTCTCAGCTGATACTGTTAGAGAGCTGTATTGGGCTGGGAAGGAGACATCATACTGGCATCGACGATATGAGTATCTAGTTTCAGAGAGCCAGAGAGTTGGGAGCTAAGCGACTACTCTTGTATCCGACAGGGTGGATACCAACAGTGGTGGGGTTATGAGACCTCTTCAAAGGAGTAGGGATCAAGGAGTAGGGCCATCTAGAGGATCATCTCACCCACAGCCACATAGACAGATAGAGTCAGGTGGTAGTGGTACATGACAACCTTGATTTGAGACTTGATCTTATCTTGTATTTGTATCATTGAGACATTTGTACTTTATTGATTATAGTGATATCATTGTATACTTGGAATTTTTATTATTTTATGATGATATGCAGATATCGACCCTATATGATGCTGATGATTCATGATTTATTATGCATGCTACTCTATACTATGATGACTTATATGCATTGATTACATAGATTATATATAGTGATTAGATGGATGATGTTATGATGATCTTTGTTCATGGATGATATGATGATGATCTTTCCTTTCCTTTATATTTCATGATGTTCTCTTGATGATATGATGATCTATATGATGTAATATGATCCGCTTTACCTATATAAAAATGATTATGAAAAAATTCTTATATATGCAAATGTATGTTATTATGAATATGCATGTGATGATATGATGATGAAATGAAATGCCTTTGATTTTTGATTTGATAATCATGGATGCAAATGTTTACAATAATAACTTAGATGATATGCTTGACATGTGATGGATGCCTATTATAATGTATATGCATATGTTAATGAGATGATATTGTGATGCTTATAAATGAGATGTTATGATCACAATGAGATGCTTATAATGATATGATAGATGAAAAACATGCAATTAAATGATCTTTAATGGATATAATGAGCTAATGATTACTAGATGCAAAATGATGATGAACTTAATGCAACTAATAATGACAAATGATCAATGAAATGCAATAATGAAATGCAAATGATTTTTTGTTTGATTGAATGAAAACTAATGAAATGAATGATGATGATTAATATGCAAACCTAATGATTTTAAAGATAAATAAACCTAAAATGATCAATGCAAATTGTTTTTTTATGTCCAAGTATACTCAATATTTATTTATGACCGTTGATCCCTGAGTGAAATGAGATGAATGCTTATAATGCAAATGATAAAATGAATGCAAATGATAATTAATCTAAATGATCTATCTAAAATGATACTTCCATTCTTCACATGCTTTATTGTAATTGTAGACACCTAAAAATGGTCAATGCTTGCGGAATCGTACGTTAACATTTATGCATTGCCTTATTTTAGGGTTTTTGCGTCGCATTAACATTTATCCTATGTCACACACTTGGTCTTTATCATTTGCAAGCATCGAGTCTTTCTTTTTCATTCTTCAGTTGTCTCGCTTTCGAAATTGGTCTTGTCGACAACAATCTTCAGTCATGATTTTGGTCAATCTTATCCTGTCGCATCAATGTGTGTGCTAATTTGTCATCATTTTGGACATCGTCAATCCTAATTAGGGTTTTGTCCTCTTGTCAATCTTGTCATTTTGCGATTGATTTGTCATCGATCGTTATCATTTTCAATGTTGTCATTTTGCGTTATCATTTTCAATCTTGTCATTTTGCGATCAATTTGTCATCGATCGTCGTCCTTCTCAATTGTGTCAATTTGGATCAATTTGTCATTATTCCTTGTAAATTGGTGCATTTATCAATCAAATAATTTATCACATTGATCATTTGTCAATTCAAAATCATGATCAGATCAACATCAAATCAATTTTATATCAAGACCTAATTGTCGTCCTTGCATTCCTAATTTATCTTCTAGGGTTTTATGATTTATTCATTTAACCTTGTTTGTCATTTTCTCTCCATTTTCTCCATCTAGGTTAAATAATTTATTTATTTATCCTAAGTCTTCTTGTCACAATTAAATATTTATTTAATTGGCTAATTAATTCCCCCTCTTTTTGTGAATTAATTAATGAATGAAAAATTATTAATTAATTCACCTATTTTCTAATTTCATCAATTTCTAATTTTCTAATTTCATCAATTTCTAATTTTCTAATTTCCTAATTTTCTAATTTTCCTAATTCCTAATTTCCACCTATTTTCTAATTTGTCAAATTCAATTTCCACCTAATTAATTTTTCTCTAGTTCTCCCTATTTTTGTGCTTCGGTGGAAGCACGAATTTCTCATGCGTCATACTTTTGGCATAGCAAGATGTCATAAGCTTCTAGTCCTCTAGCCTTTGCATTGGCAATATGTCATAATTCATGACATAGAAGGTGTCATAACCTTCTTCTTTCCACTCAATTTTCCCATTTTGAAATCAATTGCCTTTAATATCAATTTCATGCTAATCTTGTATTTTCTCCAATTTATCTATAAATTGGATGAATTTCTTCAATCGAGACTAATCACATTATCGAATGAATCACTTTATCTAATCACTTTTTCGAATCACTTTGTTGAATCAATCACGCTTCGAGTATTCTTACGCTACTATCTTGTCTACTTGCTTTCATCTCATGTGTATGCACTTGTAGGTGAGATCCACAAACAAAGCTATTTGAAGAAGAAAGAAGGACAATGGAGCCACATGAAGGAGACATTCAAATCTGCACTTGGTTTGCTTAATTTTCAAATATTGAATGTTTTGTTTTCATGTCTCTATTGGATGTAATTAGGATTGATCATTGCATTTGTGCTTTTGTGATTGAGCTATGACTACTTGCTTTGATGATTTCCGATTTCCTAGCTACAGTAATAGTGCCTGACTTCATCATTGAGCTTTTAAATGTTGTAAGAAAATACAAGCAACTTGACATAATGATTCAAGCTGACCTGAGTGCTTCTTACATGGATTTCAATATAGCAAGTTTATACAAGCAACTTGATATAATGAATCAAGTTGACCTGAGTATTTCTTGCAGAATAAACAAGGATTATCCCCTTTCATGCATGACTCAGAACATCCTCCATGATCTTTTGCCAATCATATCCTTAGACAAGTACATACCTTAGACAAAGATAAACCACATACAACAAACAAACAAAATAATCATGCCCCATTATAGCTTCTCTATTCATGGACATCATCAAGTTGCATAGAGTACATGATTAGTGAAAATCAAGATATAAACACTGAATCTTATGTGTCATTCATATGTTCTCATCATCATCTTGATAAATGTTCATTGATAATCCTTCATTACTTGCTGGTTTAAGTCTTCGTATTCTAAGTTTCACAATCCAATTGTTACAAATTCCTTGATCTTTGTTGCTTGTTGTTCATCATATGTTTCAAAAACCTAAGTGTTTTTTAGTTTTTCTAATTTTTTCGAATGTTTTTGGATTTTCAAAGTTTTAAAAGACCACCTTAGCAAAAAGATTTTAGGATTTTGCCCCCAGTGGGAACAAAATTTATTACAAATGTATGAAAAATGATCCAAACCATGGTGGGATGCAATGAAGATATGATTAATTCTGATAAAATCTAAGACAGTGACTACGCTAAGTATGTCAAAGATTAATAACTTGTTTGATAAGCTGCATATTTCTTGCTAAGGATTCAGAGCAATGGATGTGAAAGATAGAATGGATATGTGAGGATAGATAGATGTGATAGGATGGATATATGCGATAGGATAGATGGATGGGATATGATGGATATATATGCAAAGTGATCTCATAGATGGAAGAACCCACTTTTAGATAGCGTCTGTTTACCAGGTTTTCAACATCTAAATTTATTGCATTTTTCCATATTTGATTTTTTTTTTGTAACTATTTTCGCCGTTTTACACTATTTTTGATTTGATTTTTTTTTAATGCTTTTTAGGGATTTTTGTTGCTTTTCTGATTTTTAGGCTTTTTTTGCTTTTTCATTGTTTTTGGTACTTTTCTACTGATACCTTTAAGCATAGAATTTCTTTAGATGCATAGTATTGATAGGCTCATTAAACCAATAACCTTTTGGTGTAGATAATGTGTATGCTCCTGAACCATATGCTGCTACCATGACAAAGGGACCTAACCAGTTTGACTCAAATTTACCTTTCTTTTCTCGATCTTGCTGATTTCGTGGATTTTCTCTTAAGACTAGATCTCCAATTTGGAAATTTTTTGGCTTAACTTTGTGGTTATAACTTCTTGCCATTCTCTATTGATATTCCTTCAAGTGATATGAAGTATTTTGCCGATGCTCCTGAATCAGCTCAAGTTCTTGAAGTCTAGAGACTCGTTGTTCTTCTGGAATAAAACCTTTCAAGGATACTCGTAGAGAAGGTACATCTCTACTTCTACTGGTAATATGGCTTCTGATCCATAGACTAAGCAATACAAAGTTGCCTCCGTTGGTGTGTGGATGCTGGTTTTGTTTGCCCAAAGTGCAGGGTTTAGCTGAATATGCTAGTCTTTACCAGCTTCATTGACTGTTTTCTTGAGGATTTTTTAGAATTGTCTTGTTTGATGCCTCAACTTGACCATTTTCCCGTGGATAATATGGTGTAGAAAACATATGTTGGATATTAAATTGCTCACATAGTTCCTTTACATATTGATTCTTAAATGACCTCCCATTATTGGAAATGATGGTCATAGGGACTCCATAGCGATAAGATTATATAATTCAGGATGAATGACGACATTTGTTTTTCTATCACCTTTGTCAAAGGCATTGCTTCAATCGATTTAGTGAAATACTCAGTAGCAGTCAAAATAAACTTATGTCCATTAGAAGATGAAGGATTTATTTTACCCACTAGGTCAAGTCCCCATTGAGAGAATGGCCATGAACCTGCCATAGGATGTGGTTCTTGTGCTGGTGCATGAATGAGACTCCCATGGATCTGACATTGTTTGCATCTCTTAGTATATGCAAATGAATCTCTCTATAGTAGGCCAATAGTAACGCAAGTGAATATATTTCTTGGCCAACATTAAACCACTTAAGTGCGTACCACAAATACCTGCGTGAACTTCGTTAATAACTTTCCCAGATTCTTCTTGTTCAAGACACCTCAATAAAGTACTATCGAAACCTCTTCTATATAAGGTATCAACAATGATAGTATAGCAGGATGACTGACAGATAACATTTCTTTTCTGATTAAGGGATAGGTCAAGAGGAAGGATATTCTCCTTTAGGTATCAATAAGTTTGGTTGTATAAGGATTGATTGGTTCTAGATATATGGAAAATCATGTGGGTATTTTGGGATTCAATGGTAGGATTCAAGATATCTTCCACCAACAATTCATAACATTGTTGATTTTCTTGATTCTGTAAAAGAGATGCTATTGTAGCCATTGCATCTGCTTCTTTGTTCTCATTTCTTGGGATCTGAGTGAATGATATTTCTTCAAAGTGCTCTTTAAATTCTTCAACTAGCTATTTATAGGGCATTAGTTTGTTATCTTTAGTTTGATAATCATCATTTATTTGATTGATTATGAGTTGTAAATAACCATAAACATGCAATTATTTGATGTTCCATTCAATAGCCATTTTGATTCCAATAACCAAAGCCTCATATTTTGTAGTGTTATTTGTGTAGGGGAACCACAGTCTATAAGATTTTGGAATTGTATGTCCTTAAGGTGTGATGAACAAAATTCTAGCACATGATCCATGTTATTTTTAAGACCTATCAAAATATATCTCTCAAAAATTTGTGCTAAATGTTAGAATGTCTGCATCAGGAAATTTGATGTGCAATGGTGTGTCATCTTGCAGGGGTACTTCAACCAATTGATCAACAATGATTTGTTTTTTGATAGCTTTTCACTCGATATATTCTATATCAAACTCACTTAGTATCATGACCCATTTAGCCAATCTGCTTGTCAAAGTTGACTTGCTCATCAAATACTTTGGTGGATCCATTTTTTCTATTAATTTGATAGAATAAGTTAGCATATAGTTTCACAATTTCTGAGTTATAAATACAACTTCTAGGCATGTCAACTGATGTATAGTTCAATTCATAGCCTACAAGTGTTCTGCTGATGTAATACACCGCTCTTTCTTTTCCTTCTTCATCATGTTGTGCTAAGAGAGCTCCTAGTGATATATTTGTTGCTGAGCTATAAAACAAAAATGTTTTTCCTTTGATTGGTGATACTGGTACTGGAGGATTCACCAGATATTCTTTGATTTGCAAAAAAGCTTCCTCACATTTTTGATCCCATTTGAATGGAACATTCTTGTGTACTAGATGAATGAAGGGATGACATCTATTTGCTAGCTGGGCAACAAATATTCAGATCAATTGCAATCTCCCTTGTAGAGAACGCAATTGACTTATGTTCTTAGGTGACTCCATTTCCATGATAGCTTTGACTTTTTCAGGATCTACTTCAATTCCACAAGCTGATATAATGTACCCAAGAAGTTTTCTAGAGGTTACTCCAAATGCACATTTCTTTGGATTCAATCTTAACTGATATTGCTCAAGCCTATCAAAAATCTTGCCCAAGATCTTCAAATGTTCTTTCCTTGTATGAGATTTTGCAAGTATGTCATCTACATAATCTTCCATAAATGTATGCATCATGTCATGGAAAATTGTTGTCATGGCTCTTTGATAAGTTTCTCCTACATTCTTAAGCCTAAATGACATGGCATTACAACAATAAGTACCCCATGCACAAGTGAATGTTGTCTTTTCTTGATCTTCGGGGGCATTTCTTATTTGATTGTATCCTGAGAATCCATCCATTAATGAAAACATCTCGTGCCTTGCTGATAAGTCTACAATTATATCAATGTTGGGTAGTGGGAAATCATCTTTTGGACATGCTTTATTTAAATATCTGAAATTGGTGCAAACCCTTATGCTTTTATCTGGCTTTGACACTGGCACAATGCTTGAGATCCATTCTAGATAGGTGATAGGTCTTATGAAACCCACATCCAATAGTTTCTTTAGCTCTTCTTTAACAAGGAGAGAGATGTGTGGATGCATCTTCCTTAGCTTTTAATTAACTGGTTTTTATTTTGGATCTATAATGAGATGATGCATGATAAGATCTAGATCAAGTCCTGGCATGTCTACATAGGACCAAGCAAAATTTATCTATCTTTGTTTGAAGAATTCTATGTAGTCTTTCCTCTCTTCATCTGATAATGATGCAACACGATGAAGGACCTTGGTGTCATTTGATGTACCAATGTTTATTGCTTCTATTGGCTCTATTAAAATAGCAGACCTCTCTTGAAAATACAGAGGGAGGATGTCAAACTTTCCATCTTCTAGTGCCTCAGGGAGGTATTCCCCGTCAGATATGACCTTTATTTTTCCTCTTGATTGATCTAGTGTTCCATAAAGTGGTTTTTAGCACGAAGTCTTTTTCCTCATTTTATTTCAATTTTGTGACTGGAAAGTTTGGCATTCTCCTGACTACAAGAAGCATTACTCGATTCACCAATGGAAGATGTTTTAGGTGTTAATGGTTCAACAACATTAAGATATATAGGTAAATCGTGATCATTAGAAAAGACATCCAATTCAGGGTTTTCTAGGTTATCCCAATCGATCAACTCTAGATGAATCAAGGGTAGGTCATAGTCATCATCATTGTTGGGCATTTCAAGGTTCATGACGTAATATTCATAGTTTGGCGTAGAGTAGGTAATGCCATAGATATAACTCTCTTGAGGATAGTCTCTCCCAAGTGCTCTCCAATTAGCTCTAATGAAATCAGGATTGGTATTTTGTGATTCGCTCTCAAGTGACTCATCATCTGATGTTTGTCCCTCAAATGAATGAATTATATCAACGCATACATCTTTGATAGTATAGGTTCCTTCTTGGTTAACTTCAATATGTGGTATGTAAAATTCATCATTAATTCAATTAGAAAAAAAGGGAAATCATGAATTCCTATCTAATCAAAGAATCCTAAACAAAACCAATGAAAATAGATGCATAATAGAATAAATCTAAACAATGTAAAACTCCCTATTGTGCATCATGGCTTCCATTGCTCTTCTTCTCTTTGTGGTATGGTGGCTCTCAGATATCGCACTGGCAACCTGCAATTGACACAAACATTTGAAGTTCGTGATTGTTGAAAATGGAGATTGAATGCTGAATTTATAGATTATTGGAGAGGATTGATTGAGAGGTAGAACTTAGGTGAGCTCACATATTGATTGATTGTTGAACTGTTGATTTGGGGGTGAAACAAAATAGATTGAATAGATAAATGAGTTAACTAATTGAGAAAAAAAGTCATTTGGAAGATGAAAAAGAGTGATTGGAGGATAATTAATTGATGACAAAGAAAGCTTTATTTAGAAAAAGATAACTAGAAGATAGAAATAAAATGATTGGAGAGAATTAAAGAAACTGAAATTGTTAACTGATTGAAAGATTTCTGTAAAAAAGCAAAGTGGAAGATAGAAATAGGAATTGAAAAGATAATTGATTTAATTAATTAATTGATTGAATTAATTAATTCAGCATGTGCTTGCACTTTGACTTTGATTTTCAATTTAATCTTTGCATGAGATTTAATTCAAATATTGAATTTAGTTTAAATTCAATTTTGTTATCTGAACATATTTAGAACTTGACTTTGATTTTTGAAATCATGCACATGTATTTGAAATTAGAAGAAATTAGAAGAATTGGAATTAGAAGAATTAATGTAATTAGATTTAATGAGAATTTGGGGATTTGGAATTTGAATTAGAGGAAATAATTAGTTAATTAAATAATTTAAAGAAACTATTTAATTATTTTAGAAATTGAATTTAATTAAATAATAAAGATTATTTAAATTAAAGGATTAAAATCATAATTAATTAAATAATAATAATTTAATTAATATTTAGAAAAAGATTGAATGATTAATTGAATATAGATAGAAATTGAAAATGAATCTATTTAAATAATAAAGATTATTTAAATTGAAGGATTAATAATCACAATTAATTAAAGAATAAATATTTAATTAATGTTAGAAATTTGTTTAAATGATTAAACAATGATAGAATTGAAATTGAAATAATTAGTAAGATGAAAAAGAAATATGAATTTAGAAGAATAAGATTAATTAATTAAATTAAATAATTAAATAATTATTTAACTAATTTAGACGAATAATTAGTACATGATTAATGAGACATTTTTAGGTGTCTACATTTACCCCTCTTTGAGACAATGTTGGAATGACATTGTTTCAAAGAAAATTAAAAAAAAAAAATCTGCCCCAGTATGCTCCGACGATGCTTAGGGTGTAATGCCCCCTTGAGAGATTATTTATGCATTAAAGGTATGAATGATCTCTTCAAATAAGAATAAAGTGAGATAAGATAATAGTTAGTTGATTAGAGATAGAGATAAGTGTTGTGAAGATGATATTGAGATAGAATATGAGAGAATGAACCTTATAATCAAATAGAATGAATTAGAAGCAATTGAAGATGATTGAAAATGACTTAGAAAGAGATGGGTCGAAAAGAATCAGCAAACTAGCAATAAGAAAATGAGATGAAATGAGAATAATTGATTCACGAACCCGTGTCATTATTTATTGCACAATATATATTCATCACTGAACCTTATTATTGAACAATGGAGCTTAGCACATCAGGGTATAAGGAACCAAGATGTAAAGATATCTCATTGAAGAAACAAACACGTTGCAGACAAGGAGTGAAACCCTCCATTCTAGGAAATACACTAGGGGTCGAGGTATCTATGGCATTCACAAGCTGAATGCTCCTATCACAAACACTCACTAGAGAAATTTCCCTAGAACTTCATTGGTTCACACCCCAAACAAAAAAAAAAGAAAAAGATAATGCCCATCATGGCTCCTCTAGTCACTTGTGGACATCTTTGAGTAGCATAGGAACACAATCTGTTGCCAAATGATAAAAAATTATGTTAGGGATCCCACAGATACTGAGGTGGGGGGTGTGAATCAGTATTTGACCGGTGAATGGAGTTTCTTAACTTAAAACATGCAGAACATAATATAACAGTGTACCGGTATGCAAGAAATAATGCAATAAATAGAATCAAGAATATCCACATGAAAAGCACACCATAACACAAGATTTTAACGAGGAAACCTAGTGTGGGAAAAACCTCGGTGGGATTTGTGACCCACAATATTCACTCACTGGCCAATAAGAGAATATTACTTACAATAGGGGCCTGCACATACAGGAAGGCCAATTGCCTAGAGCTCACTGCTCAATGGGAAGTCTCACTGACTTACAATGAGGATTATACAAATCCAATATCTTGTACTGCTTTACAATAGCATCTTCAATGCCAGATTTAGTACCAGTTCCTGCTCTGTTCTTTACATATACCCCTTAACCTATATTTCGCACAATAGGTCTGCTTAATATTTTTCCTTTTTGCTTACTTCTCCTATCTCAAATGTCTACAATGATCTCTCTTATATATAAGAGTCATTTTACAATTTTCCAAGTCGGCTTTTACATTTTTATAATAATAAACAAAATATAATATAACAAAATCCTGTCGGCCTCTGTGCCGGTATACTTCCTTTCTTCTGTGCCGATGCCGGTGTAGAGTGTGATCTGCTGATGTTGGTATAATGCCTTTGCCGGTGCCATAAGATTGCAAGGTTGCCATCAATGACAAAACCTTCAATCACATACAATGTCTCATTGGAGTGTGCATATGCCAACAATCTCCCCCTTTGGCATTGATGGCAACACTCATGAGAAATTTCAAAAATGATCCAAAAGTGTGAAGTCCAAAAATGTTACCATAAATGTGTGTGCTCCCCCTGAGCATATGATTCCTGTGATTTGAATTTTCTCATCCCACTACCCCCCCTTTGGCATCAGTGACAAAGGTTGTCAAGATGTCAGTAGAGTTTGTAGTTTCAACCTTGTAACTAGATAGTTACAATATGAAAAAGATCTCCCAAAATCAAGTTTATACTGTCCATAAACTTTTTGCTATCCTTTATTGCTATCTCTGTTCTCTTCACTGTACCAGTGAGATGCTACAAATGCTCTGCCGATGTTTTGCTTCCCTGTATTAGTGCCTCAAATACTTCCTTCCGTAGAGATGCTAGATAGTCCAATCTTGGACTTAGTTTTGATCTCAAATGTTTTGCCTTATTCACTATTCTTTCTTTCTCTCTTTCCAATTTAAGTAATTCTTCCTCAAAATTTGTTATCTTCTCCTAAAAAACTGATAGTGTATCAGGTGAGTTGACAAAACTATCTGCAAGTTTATTGATCTCATCCTGTACCTTGCTCATTTTCTTGTCTATATCTACAGTCAAAAAGTTTGTTTTACAGGTATCTTTGTACAGATTTTTGTACTCTTTCAACAAATTACATAATTCCAGTAGAAGTGTGTCAAAATCTCTGTTACACTTCTTTATTTGCTCATCAAAGAATTTATGTTTTTCAACTTCTACTTTGTCCTTCAATGACTCTTCTTTTATTTTCTCAATGTTTTCTGAGATATATTTACACAGTGTATCCAGTTGTCCTAAAGAATCTTTGTTGTCTATATTATAGTTGGGAGCAATTACCTTCAAAATTGGTATGGTATCATCTATTGCTTTGTAAGCTTGTGAGTTGCAGTCGGTTATTTTCTTGATAGAATCTAGTAGTACCTCAGTCACATTAGTTGATTTGAAGCTTGATGATGAATCAACAATCTGAGTACTGGTGGAAGTAACCAAGCTTGTATTGACCTTTGGTAGGTCTATTTGTGTCTGCATTTCTTTAAGCAATGGTTTTTCTACTTCACTAGTTGTCGGTGGTACTGTTTCCTCATGTACCTGTTCGTGTTGTTGTTGTTCCTGTTCCAGAGCCTTTTTCTCTGTTTGTTCCTCTATTTGTTGCATTGCCTCAGTCTGAGTCTGAGTCTCTACCTTTTTTTCCTTATCTTCTACTGGTTTCTCCTGTGAGTTATCAGTTTCCTTAGCTACCGGAGGCTCACTAGCCATATCAATCTTATCTGTTGTATCTTTGTCTACCACTATGTTGATCTTTTGAGTATCAACATCCACATTATATAAGACTTCAGGATTAGGTTTATCATCCTCTACATCCATACTCTCAGCTGCCGGTTGATCTTCAATAGTTATTGTTTTTACCAGTGGAGTAATTAAAGGAGGTGAGGGTAAGTTGTCTCTAACCTTGATACTAGGTGGTCCACCAACTTTTCCTTTCCCCTTGTCTCTAACTTTCTGATAAAATTTTATGGGTTTGGGGTTCCTGTACTCTTCTTGTTTTTCTTTCTCAACTAGGAACATATCCCATCCATTTTCTATCTCCTCTATCACCTCATTAACTCTTCCTACCATTAAAGCAACGTGTCGGTGTGCAGTAGAAAATACTGTCTGGTTTGCTTGAGCAATTAGGTCATCAATTTCTTGGGGAGAGTTTACCGGATATACAACAAGTAGCTTTTCAATCTTTATTTTCTTATCTAGTTCTATCACTACTTGTCTTCTTGCTTCTAGTCTTTTGAATAGTTCATCAGGAATTTCATTTACTACTTCCATCAAAAACTTCTTGTACATATCCATATGTAATATAACACTATTTTCAACTTGCTCTTTTTCATCAGTTGTTAGAGTGTCATATATTTTCTCTATGTTCTTCAATTTACCTTCCTTTGTGATTTCATTCAGTAGTATATCAAGAGGGGCCAAGTCTTTGTTTGTCCTTTTCTTCTTCTTGGGTGTCAGTTTCTTCTTTGGTGTGGCCTTTCTTACCGGAGATCTCACTGCTTGTTGTTTTTGCCTTGTCCTCCTGGGTAAGGGTGTGGTTGCCGATGAGGGATCTCTTTTCCTTATAACTCTTTTGAAAGTTGCAGGCATGTCACTCCCTGAAGAAGTACCTACCGGTGATAGGTGAGTTTCAGGTTGTGGAGCTGCTAACTCATCCTCTATTATACCAGTTTTCTTCAGTACATCTTCTTTGATGGCTTTTGCTTATCTGGAACCTTTCCTTACAATTGCCTCAACCTTTTTCACTATTTTCTTTGATTGTATTTGGCTTTCAATTGTTTTTGCACTACCAAATACTTCTTCCTTAGGTTCTCTGGGGGCTTCCAGAAGTGCTTTAGCATATGTTTCAACTATGTAATCATCTATTTCATAGCCCATCTCGATTACCCAAACTGTCCTTGGGATGACTGCTTCCATCCAGATTTCATCTTTCTTGATGACAAAGCATATTTCATCTTTGTATTTGCCGACAATATTTTGTGATAACCTTATTCTTTTCTTCATTTTGGCCTTTAATGCTTGAAAGAAGTCATGAATATTGTTTTCCTTTTTCTCACCCATGTTATTGAATAGTTCTGTTAATTGTTTGCCTATCGGTATATCATATCCAAGTTCTTTGTAACCTATACTAGGAACCTGTTTTATTATATGTAGCATTAGACATACTAACAGATTTCCAAACCTGAAAGTTCCTATCTTGTCCTTCTTGATCTTTCCAAGGTTGTCAATTAATTCATCTTTTAACCACTCACATATATCAATTTTTGCATTATCTGTGACCATGTCATAAGCACTCTTAATGCATAAGCTTGAAACTGGAATAAGTCTATTTGCATGAGTAGCTTTATATCCTAATATCATGCTGATGAATCTCACATTGATATTTGTTACATCATTAACTCTTAGGGACCTCTTGTCGAATGTTGCACTAGTTAGGTTTATAACTAGGTCATTGGAAACCTTCTTGGTTTTATCTGGTCTTTTACTGGTGGTCGGTAACCCTGTGAAAGCTTTCACAACTTCCTTAGTGATTTTGTGGACTGCATCCAGCCAGAAAAACTCACCATGTACCCTGCTTAAGACTATCCTAATCACATCCTTTGGAAATTCAGGAATGCTAAGGATCTCTGTAAATCCTAGGGTCTCAATGATTTTGTGTTCATCTTTTACATTGCCGGTTTTATCACATATCATAGTTTTAAACATGGTTTTAATTTCTTCATCTCCTAACTCCTCAATGTTGCAGTGGATGTACATTCTGGGGTCTTCAGCATAAACAACTCCCTTAGGAATTTGAGAAAAAGCACCTAAGGTATCATCTTTCTTTGCTACCTCGGGAACTAACTGAAATATGGGCCTAGGTCTTTTTATCACTTCAACAATAGTAGGGTTTTCTATATATTCAACTGCAGAGGTGGATGCCATGATTAAATACCTTTTATTACCTTAGGATGGATGATTGTTTGGAGTGTTCTTGCTTCTTGCTCAAAATTCCTTAGCTCGAAATCTTCGCGCTCTTCGTAAATTTGAAATCTCGATGAAATGAAATGGAGCTAAAACCTTGATTATATAGTGTCTATTCACCATCTACCACATTAATTGCATGTCGGTTAAGTATTTACTTAACATTGTTTGCCGGTAATAAGTAATTTCCAACTTCTTATCTCTAACTGAGGGAATAGTAGCACATGTATCAATATATTGCCAAACCCTCAAGGAAATTTTCTTCAATTAGATGAAGAACTTCCTGTCGGTGGAGCACTGCTCTATCTTGCCGGTGAAGCATCACTCTATTCTGTCGATGAAGCATTGGTTGGTTCTACTAGTGGAGGAGTATTCCCAATATTTAGATAAGCTTTTCTAATCCATTGTTTTGAGAATTCTTGCTTAACCTCTTCAACTTTTTCTTTACCTTTCAAGCTAGAATTTTTGTTGTCTACTGGTGTTCCTTTACTTCTACAAAATTTAGCAATATGCCCAATCTTGTTACATGCATAACAAGTTACATTATTTTTTTGAATAGCTTTCCCATAACCTATGCCGGTTTGTGTTCTACATTGATTAGATAAATGTCCAAATCTTCCACAAATATAACATCTCACATTCATTATGCAGTTTTCAGAATTGTGACCTACTTTGTTGCATTTAGAACATTGACCGGTGGGCGTGTTGATATTCTGATAATTTCTAGATCTACATTCATTTTCTCTATGACCATACTTATTACAGTTAAAGCATTTTCCATTGAATTTATAAGCATTAGGTTGTCTTACCAGTTTGCTGTGATCCTGAGTATTTGTAGTACCAGAGCTTTCACCAACTTCAAAGCCAATTCCAGAAGTGTCACCTTTAGGTTTTTGATTCTTCAGCAAGGTGCCAAGTTCCTCTGAGTTTTTCTTGAATTTTTCTTTATGTTGATTTGCAATTTCTAGTTCTCTTTCTAAGACTTCTTTTTGTCTCATCAGTTCATTTGAGTCATTCTGAGTATGCATTAGATCTGTCTTCAACATGTCATTTTCATAGCTAAGTCTTGTGTTCTCATTTGCTGCATCACTTAGTCTTTTAGTCAATTCTTCTTCATTCTTCTTCCTATCCTCAATCTCTTTGCAAAATATCATAGTCATATCTTGCATCTCATTCTTCGTTGTCATGATCTCTTGTTTCAACTTGCTTATCATATCATTAAGTGATTCCTTTTCATCATTCTCATTTTGCAATTTTTCATAAAGTTCTCTTCTCTTATTTCTTGCAACAGTAAAATTTTCTTGAAGTGCCTGAATGATGTCCTGAGCTACCCTTAAATCATCTTCTAGTTTGATATTTTTCAATTTTTCTGCATCATAGTTTGTAAGAGCTCCTTCTAGTTGCTTCATCAAATTTTCCATCTTTACCGGTGTCAAGATCTTCCTCAAGCTGTTAGGCTTTTGAAAATAGAGGACCAGGCTCTGATACCAATTGTTAGGGATCCCACATATACTAAGAGGAGGGGATGAATCAGTATCTGACCGGTGAATGGAGTTTCTTAACTTAAAACATGTAGAACATAATATAACAGTGTACCAGTATGCAAGAAATAATGCAATAAACAGAATCAAGAACATCCACATGAAAAGCACACCATAACACAAGATTTTAATGAGGAAACCCGGTGTGGGAAAAACCTCGATGGGATTTGTGACCCACAATATTCACTCACTGGCCAATAAGAGAATATTACTTACAATAGGGGCCTACACATGCAGGAAGGCCAACTGCCTAGAGCTCACTGCTCAATTGGAAGTCTCACTGACTTACAATGAGGATTATACAAATCCAATATCTTGTACTGCTTTACAATAGCATCTTCAATGCTAGATTCAGTACCGGTTCCTGCTCTGTTCTTTACATATACCCCTTAACCTATATTTCGCACAATAGGTCTACCTAATATTTTTCCTTTTTGCTTACTTCTCCTATCTCAAATGTCTATAATGATCTCTCTTATATATAAGAGTCATTTTACAATTTGCCAAGTTGGCTTTCACATTTTTATAATAATAAACAAAATATAATATAATGAAATCTTGTTGGCCTCTGTGTCGGTATACTTCCTTTCTTCTGTGCTGGTGTCGGTGTCCTGAGTGCTGATGTAGAGTGTGATCTACTGATGCCGATATAATGCCTTTGCCGGTGCCATAAGATTGCAAGGTTGCCATTAATGACAAAAACTTCAATCACATACAATGTCTCATTGGAGTGTGCATATGTAAACAAAATAAAGACCAACCCAGACAAAATTCAGCAACTATACTGACCTTGTGCCTTCATTCTCAGTTGCTTGATGTGATAGTTGATAATGTCTGATCTCAAAAAGTTGCGGACCCTGTTTAAGACTGAGTTGTCTGATTTTGAGTGTATCCATCTCTATTTAAGACAAGAAAATCATCACTTGATATGGATATTGATATGATTGATAAGAAAACTTGATTGATTGATTGCAGATGTTTGACTGGATAGTTGTATCCTTTGTTAACTTCGTGCGAAGCGTTTGCTAGATATTTGCTAGGGTGTTTGATTCTTGCGAGACATTTTATTGCAAGTTTTTTGATTGTTTTTGGATTTTGTGGATTGATTTTTGAATGTTTTTTATTGATTTTTTCAATGTTTTTGAATTTTTGTGTTTTTTCTGTACTTTATATGATTTTTAGGATTTTTTCACGATCGTATTTGATTTTTTATGATTTTTTCAGGACTTTATATGATATTTTTGATTTTTTTAGTTATGCCCCCAGTGTGTAGACTTGCATGACATGATGATCTTGCACAATGCATGTGGAGACAATGAATTTTTAGCCATGACCTATGTTAATGCCATATGCATGATGAATATGCCTTTCCTATTTGAACGAGGATGGCTGTGTTTGTTTAGCATTTTGTAATACACCCATTGAATAGGAGGTGCGAAACATTTCATAGATAAGTGGTCAATCGATCCTTAAGGTCCCTTGGAACATCCAAATTAACACACTTAGTGACTAGGATTTACAAATGGAGACATGGAAAACTTCCTCATTGGTTCTTGAAAATTTGATCTTCTTTTTCCCATGTATGTGCAAATGAGTTAATACCCACTCTTATATTCACAAAAGATCCTTAGCATCCTATATGACTAGCTACATAGATTATTCTAACTTCAAAAGCATCCCGAATAGAGCCTCATTGCCAACAAGCTTTTAGTGCTCCGACGGGGTTATAGATTGTAATTTCTCAAATATTGCTCCATTGCCAGTAGACGTTCATAGCCCGAATGGAGTTACTCGCATATTCCCATAACCAAGTTTTTTGTCACACTTGTATGTGTGATATTTCAATTATATATCATTTCTCTTTTGTCTTGAGATGAATATTTGGCATAACACTTTTTTATTTTTTATTTTCTTGCCTTGACTTGTAAGTAATGAAACCTACTTGGGTGTGATAATTACTACGACGCTGAAGGAGAATTTTAGATTTTTCACTTAGTCATATGATCCACTATGTGTCTAGAATGAATTAGAGATTTTGTTAATATGTTTGAGATATAGCAATTCATAGAATTTGGGTTAACAAGTCTCAAATAGTGAAATCATTACCCAACCATTAGTAAAACATCATCACAGGGTAATGTTGAAAACGAATGACCTTAGGATCTCAAATACTTCATATCCAAATATCTAAGAAAGGAGACGACCCTTGTTTCTCTTGAATGCAAACAAATGATAAACTTGGACAATTGCCTTGTTTTATTGATGTTGCTATATGTAAATGCAAAATTTTTGTGAATGCGATGCATTTGAAAAAGAAACTATATGTGATGAAATGCTTTGAATAAAATGAGATGCAATACGGAAAGTAAAACCTAAACTAACCCAACCCTTAGATATAATATTGTTTAAGGTGCATGCTGTTCATAGGGCCAGGGAGTGGATCTCCCTCCATGGTAGCCAAATTGTATGCTCCATTTCCTATAACCCTTGTTATGATAAAAGGGCCTAGCTAGTTAGGTTCAAAATTCCCTGGCTTTTCATGTTCTGCTAGGTTTAGTTGGTTCTCCTTGAGAACTAGATCCCCCACTTCAAAATTCCTTGGGCGTACTCGTTTATTGTAACTCCTTCTTAGTTTGTTCTAGTAACCTTACAAATGATTTAAAGAAGTTTGTCTCTTTTCGTCGAGCATTTCAAGCTCTTGTAATCTTGCAACCTGATAGTCTTCCTCTGATATGATGTGTTTTAAGGAGACTCTTACAGATGGTAGTTCTATTTCAATAAGTAGTATTGCTTCTATACCATAGACCAATGAATATGGCATTGCTCCTGTAGGGGTGCGTACCCTTGTTCTATAAGCCCAAAGAGAGATTTATCTGGAGATGCTAGTCCCATCTTGAGTCAGTGACAACTTTCTTTAGGATCTTTAATATTGTCTTGTTTGTTGCCTCTGCTTGTCCATTACTTTGTGGATAATATGGTGTTGCAAATCTCTATTGTATTTGAATTTTTTAACACAATTCTCTCATTTCTTGATTTTGGAATGGACGTCCATTATCAGTCACTATGCACATTGGAATACCATACTGGCAAATAATGTAGTTAAGCATGAATTTCACTATTTGCTTACCAGTGATGTATGTAAGGGGGATTGTCTCTACCCATTTAGTAAAATACTCAGTAGCCGTTAAGCTGAATTTGTGCCCATTGGAATAAGTAGGATTAACTTTACCAACTAGATCCAACCCCCATTGTGAAAATGGCCAGGGTGATGTAATAGGTTGAAGATCATGTGCTGGTGCATGAATGAGGTCTCCATGCATTTGACATTGTCTACATTTTTGCACATATTTATTGGCATCTTTTTCCATAGTTGGCCAATAGTATCCTATTCTTAACAATTTCTTTGATAGTGGTAGGCCACTTTGATGCACCCCACAAATTCCATCATGTACCTTTTTTAGGGCAAGTTGTGCTTCTTCTTCATCAAGACATCGGATAAGGGTTCCATCAAAGCCCTTTCTATACAATGTGTCAGCAATAATAGTGTATCTAGATGCCTAACGAATAATAGTTTTCTTTTGATTTCTAGACAAATCATGAGACATATACTGAGTATGTAAGTATGCGTATATCTCATTATACCATGGGGATTCAAGACCCATAATTACACATACATATTCTGATGAGGGAATCTCATATGCCGGTACCATCAATTGTTCTACAATAAACTCGAACTAATTTTTATTATTAGGCATATTTAGTAGAGACTCTACTATAGCCATGGCATCGACTACCTTGTTTTGTATCCTTGGAATCTGTGCAAAAGTGATGTTACTGAAATGTCCTTTATAATCTTCTACCATTTGTTTATAAGGCATCAATTTATCATCTTTTATATTATAGTCATCATTGACTTGATTTACAATCAGTTGCGAGTCACCATAGACTTGTAATTCTTTTATCCTCCACTATACAACGGTATGAAGTCCTATGATGAGAGCTTCATATTCAACAATATTGTTCGTATAGGGAAAATTGATTCTGAATGACTCAGGGATTGAATCACCTTTAGGGGTGATGAAAAGAATCCCAACTCTGGCTCCATGATTTGGATAGGATCCATCAAAGTATAATTTCCACATGGTGGATGCTATCAATGTAAACATAGATTCATCAGGAAAGTCTATTAGTAGCGGGTGACTGTCTGGCAAGGGAGGCTCTGCTAACTGATCTACTATAATCTTCCCTTTGATTTCCTTTCTGTCCACATACTCTATATCAAACTCACTTAAAATCATGACCCACTTAGCCAATCTTTCAGTCAATGTTGCTCTGCTTAACAAATATTTGAGTGGATCAAAACGTGCGATGAGTTGGACTTTGTGACTCAACATATAATGTCTGAGTTTTTTGAGATGCAAAGATCACTGCTAGACATGCTCATTCTATAGGAGTGTAATTAAGGTCATATCCAATTAGGGTTCTACTTATATAGTAGAATTCTCTTTCCTTTCCTTGATCATCATGCTATGCCAATAGAGCTCCTAAAGATGAGTTTGTTGCTAATATATATAGTAATAGAGGCTTTCCTTGAGCAAGTGGAACTAATACTGGAGTATTCAGAAGATAATCCTTTAAAGCTTGAAAAGCTTCTTGGCACTGTTCTGTCCATTTGAAGGTGACTCCTTTTCTGAGTAAATACTGAAATGGATGACATTTATCTGCTAGCTATGCTATGAACCTTCTTATAGACTGTAGTCTTCCTTGTAACCCTCTTAACTGCTTGAGTGTTGATGGAGGTTGCATATCCATGATCGCTTTGAACTTTGCTTGATCTACCTTAATCCCTCTGTTAGACACAATAAAGCCTAAAAGTTTGCCTATTGTTACACCAAACACACACTTTTTTGGGTTTAACTTGACATTGTATTGCTCTAATCGATCAAATATATTTGCAAGGATGTCAAGGTGACCTTCTCTTGTCTGTGATTTAGCTAGTAGATCATCCACACAGTCTTCCATGATATTATGGATCATGCAATGAAATAGTGTTGTCATGGATTTTTGATATGTTGCTCCTGCATTCTTAAGACCAAATGGCATGACATTCCAGTAGTATGTTCGCCATGGACAGGTAAATATCATCTTGCGTTGATCTTCTGGTGCAATCCCGAGAAACCATTCATTAATGAAAGCATTTCATTCCCAATAGTTAAGTCAACTATCATGTCTATGTTAGGTAATGAGAAATCATCATTAGGACATGCTTTGTTTAGATCTCAGAAGTCTATGCAGATTCTTATGCCCCCAGTGGGTTTAGTCACAGGTACTGGATTGGATATCCATTCTGCATAGTCAATAGGTCTAATGAATCCCACATCCAAAATCTTTTGGAGTTCTATTTTGACCAGTAATACAATCTGTGGATGCATATTTCTTAGCATTTGTTTGTATGGTTTAATTCCTGGTAGCAATGGTAAATGATGTAATACCAATTATGGATCTAGGCTTGGCATATCCGCATAGGACCAAGCGAAATTGATCGGATGTTGTTTGAAAAATTGTATGAATTTGTCCTTTTCTTCCTGGTTTAATGATTTTACTAAGTGGATATTATGTACAAGTTGTCCTTTTGCTATATTGACTTCTTCAGTTTATTCCATGAGTAATGCTGAATTCTCTTTTTCAATAGGAAGGTTGTCTAACTCGCTCTTGCCATTGTGATCACTTTGAGCTATATCTTCTATCACAAAGGCACTTGCCTCTCCAAAGTATGTTGTTCTATCTAAGTCTACAACAAATCCTGCCTTATGATCACCTTGTGGAAACCCTTCTCTGGCACCAAGGAATTATGTAATAGCTTCATCATTCTCAAGCCAATCTAGAGTTGGTTTTCCTTCTCGTTCCCAATCAATCAAATGTGAGTGTATAGGGTAATTCATTGCTTCATTTTGTTGTAAAAGATTATGATAACATGCATACCTAGTTATTTGGGTGCCCTGATATATTTTCATCATCGATAAGCAACTTGTGGTCCTCTGTCGTGTCTATTACTTATGGGCTGACATCATGATTGAATAGGAATTCATAGTCAAGAGAATCTGTCATACTTTCTATGTACGTTTCACTTTCTGAGGCTGTATCACTTATCTCTTCTTGTTCTTGTAACTAATTTTGTTGTAGATTTTTGGACCTCCTTTGTATGGTGGATACCCTTCTTAAACCTGGTATAAGTCATGGTAGTCTTTCCTCATCTGACTCATTGGGTGGAGCTTGAGTTTTTTCCCTTAGCAAAAGTATTGACAACAACCAAGGGTTAGGCTCATTTATTGGTGCTAAGAATGTGTCCGGTACCATATTTGCTTGTGCGGATGTTTCAGATACTGTATTGCTGGGTGAATCGGTGCTAGGTTCTTGTAGAAGTTGTCTCATATCTTCACCATTTGATTCCATACTAGGAGATATTGGTGTTTTATTGCTTCTCTGAGATGAAGAGGGAAATACTCATGTTGATAACTGACTTTGAGGTATGTACTCTGACGGTAGCCTTGGCTTGTTCAGTATATCTAGTGTACATTGTCTTTCTTCTATTATATTTGGTACATGTTTATATCCTAACCCTTGATTCTTTGGGTTTTCATTCAGTAAAACATGTTCTAATCTTCCTTTCTTTTGTAATCCCAAGCCTATGGTACCATCATACCCATGTTTTTGTAGCATCTTGAATATGTTTCCATAGTGATCTAAAGGTAACCTAGGTATTGTCATGCCATCTTCTTCTTTGTATATCTAATGATTGTCATCTTTATTCATAGATTCTACTTGTAAGTCTCCCCACCTAATGAATGAGCATGAATCTAAGTATATTACTATTTCTTTTCCTTTATCTTGTTTCATGATTGTGTTCTAAGGCTTCCCAAAAGACCTAGGAGAAAGAGACAATTGTTTGCCATTTGAGGTACTTGAAATAGAGTATTCCCCACAACCAACATCCTTAATCTGCAACGAAAATGTTGTAGGCACATTCTTCTGTATTTCTGTGATCGTTAATGTCTCCATTTGTGTAGTGAGGGGTGCTACTTGATTAATAGGTACTTGGTTATCTACACTTGCCTTTAAGTGATTACAGTGTTGGAATGGATTTGGATCACCATTTATGGTGATTTCAATGCCATTGTATGGGAATTTAACACATTGGTGAAATGTTGATTGTATGACTTGCATGGCATGAATCCATGGGCTGTCCAGTAACATGTTGTACCCTAGTTCTCTATCCAACACTTGGAAAGTAACCTCTGTTGTTATAGGTCCTATCTGCACTGGTAGCGTAACTACACCTTTTGAAGGACACTCTTCATCATCATATGTTTTGATGTTTATTCTTTTTGAAGGATCAATATGAAGCTCAAAATATCCCAATGCCTTAACCAACTTTAATGTACAGATGTTAAGACCTGCTCCTCCATCTATAAGTACTCTTCTTATTCTTCTCTTATGTATGTAAGCTTCTAGATGTGGTGGGTCATTATGGATAAGTCTATCACTAGGAACATCTTGTTCTATGAATGCAATACGGGTACCATTAGCTAAATTCCCCACCATGAATTGGAAAGCATTTTCATAGATATCTCTATCAACTACTGAATCTTGAAGTGATTTGTCCAGGATAGATTTATGATTTGGTGATATATGCAATAGCTCAAAGAGTGATATTTGGGCCGAGGTTTTCTTGAGTTGCTCAACAATATTATAGGTCCCTACTATTGGCAGTGGGTTGGATGGCACTCCTTGTAAAGTTACTTTTGATCTGCGAGTAACTACTGCACAGTCTTTGTCTCTAGGATTTATTGTGATTGTAGCCACTATATTATCTCTTATGAGGAGCTTGTCTGGAACACATGTTGTGTTATCAAGGTTCATTTCATATCCCTTCCTATAGTCATTATGTGCAAGTCTGATATCCATGATATGTGCTATAAGTTCATCTTCAAACCATCCCAAATAAAATGGTTCTTCATGCCCCCAGTTCATAAGATAGATTTTCTTGTCTTCATCATATTTTGGTGCTTCTGACATCATGCAAATTTGGTTATCATAGTCATAAGTCTCTTGACACTTCTCATCATTGATGGTATGATGAAAGAATAAGTATTCGATAGATTACTAAGAGGTGGGGGGGGGGGGGGTGAATCAGTAAACTGAAAAACTGATACAAACTTCCCAATCTCAAACTTAAACTCACAAAGTAAACTTTCACTATCAAGATCAATACCCAACATCAATCGGTTAACTGTTATAACAACTTAATAATAAACCACTTCAATCTTGTAAACATCAAAATGCTTAATCATATATCAACATATTCCATCTCTCAATGCTTCTAGTTATCATGCCTTATCATAAGTTAATCAAATCAATAAATAAGATCATAACCACAAAAACATTCACCACTTGACACAAATGTTTATATGTGGAAAACCCAAATAGGTAAAAACCATGGTGAGATGAGACTCACAAGATAGCCATCTAAACTCTTCTAAAGTTTTCCCTGTTAGGAGCCAAGCCTATTAAAGCTTTTACAATAAGTCCTGTTAAGAACTAATCCCGTTAGGAATCACCCAGTTAAGGGATTTACAAAATTCCTTGATGAAAAGAAAATACCCTATTAGGAGTAACCTTGGTAGAGGATTTGGGAATCCAAGCTAATGGACCACCTTGTTAGAGGATTTAAGAAGTAACCAAGCTTGTTAGAGCTTACCCGGTTAGGGGATTTCACTTCTACTGTAATTGTTATAAAACAACAGGTTTTCTTGATCTATTTGAATAACACTACATTTGCTTGATTAGATTCTTTTAAGCTTCAATTTTCCTTTACTCAAACTGCAGATTCATTCTCTAGTTAGGAAACCACATACTCAATTGATTTCAGCCAACACTTTACCAACAACTTTACAAACAACTTCATTGACCTTAAATACAAATCAATTAGGTTGGTAACACAACAAAAACCTAATTCTCTCATAGAGATTACAAACAAATCGGTCCAAGTGTGACCATTGGATTTACATAGCAATCTATACACATTCTTCAAGAAAATTCCAACCTCTCCATGATCACCGCTTCATCAAACTTTGTAACTCATCATGTGCTATGCATTAGATGCAATCCACTTTTCTCATTCCCTAGACAATCAAAAAAATGAACAAACGTGCCAAAACAATATGAACTTATCCTCATATAATGATCACACATGTTGCCATCATTACCGCTCATCATTAGATCTTAAATCAACAAACTTGATCAATTAGGGTTTAATAAAAATAACTGGTAGGGTTTACCAATTACATTGCATAGATAGGGTTTAACCTTACACATTGGTTTACCAGTTCAACTCACAAACTAACATACTGGTTTACAACATCTTCCTCAAATCTCTTCCTATCGGTTACAAGATAATATCAATAACAACAACAATATCAACAATATCATAAATACCATTACTGGTTTAATTGACATCAATGACAACATAACATATCATTAATGCAATCTTCATACAAATGCCAACACATTTCATATCCCTTCCTATAGTCATTATGTGCAAGTCTGATATCCATGATATGTGCTATAAGTTCATCTTCAAACCATCCTGAATAAAACGGTTCTTCATGCCCCCAGTCCATAAGACAGAGATTATTGTCTTCATCATATTTTGGTGCTTCTGACAACATGCAAATTTGGTTATCATAGTCGTAAGTCTCTTGACATTGATCATCATTATCAAGTGCTTCTTGTGAATCATCATTTACTACATCTCCTAAACTAATGTCATGAATAGTATAGTCATATGAGACTTTTGTGTAGTTAGCTATGTTGTCTTGTGTTCCCAATGTAGATGCCTTCTCTTTATCATGTTTGACAAATGGATCCTTAAAGATGGTGTGATTCATGTTTGCTAAAGTTTTATTGGTGTCAATTGTGATGTCACCTTGATTGATCATGTCCTGGATTAAGTTTTTCACTTTATAGCAACTTGCAGTTTTGTGACCTTTTGTACGATGATATTCATAAAAATCATTATCATTCCACCATGAAGGTTTGAAAGGACCTGGTTCATATACTCTAACTTCTGGCAAAGTGATCATATTTGTCTGTATTAAATTTTTTAACACTGATTCAATAGGTTCCCCTAAAGGTGTGTAATTCCTTTTTGGAGCATTTACCCTTGGGAATTTTGTGTTCGTAGTTTGCATAGCATTTGCGTTGGTTGATACAATGTTATTCTCTATATGTGGACTAAATGATTGACTTGGGAATTGTAAAGACAAAATCGGTTGAGCTCTGTTCACTATACATGCATCTGCAACACCATAATTGGTCACATTTTTGTTTCTTGACCAAAACTTGGATATATCATTGTTGTTGTTATTGCTATATTTTTTGATACCTTGTTCTACTAGTAATTTCTCACACTTTAAGGCCTTTTCAGTGATTTGTTTAAATATGGTCAAATATTTCATTTGTATCGAGTACTTAATTTTAGGGATTAAGTTTTCTATAAACATGTCAACTTGCTCCGTTTCGGGAATAATAGTCTTGCACATTTTATAGAGAGCTCTCCATCTTTGTATGAAGGACGTGAATGTTTCATTCTCATATTGTTTTGCGGCACATAAGTCCATCAAAGTAACTGGGGTTTCAATGTTATGCGAGAAGTTAGCAATGAAATGTTTAGCTAGTTTACTCCATGATGTGATAGTTGGTGGTAGATGTGAAAACCACTCCAAGGCTGAGCCTCCTAGACTTTTAGGAAAAAATCTCATTAGATAAGTGTCTTCAGTTGCAACCTCTATAAATTCCGTGAAAAACTCTCTGATGTGATCTCTAGGATCACCTTTCCCTCGGTATCTATCAAATTTTGGTGTTTCAAAATATGGTGGGAAAGACGACATGCATCATGTGTGATCAAAAGGATAAGGACGTAAGTCCTGCATTGTATAGCTCTTTTTATCATTATCAATTTGCATGGTTGTCATCTGTTGTTGCAGATTATGTACCTATTGGGCCAAAATATCTGTTTGAGTCAGTGGTACACTTGCGCATGGATATTTCCCACAAAAGAATTTGTGGTAGTATAACTAGGAGGTTGTTGAAAGGTACCATAATTATAATTTTGCGTGTTATGGGTTCCGCTAGGTACAATGAAATAAGAAAAATGTGAACCCATGTTTGACTAGGTTGTACTCATTGTATTAGCGGAACGTGGGTTTGTATTCTGATGACTGTATGTAGATCCTATGGAATAGGAAACTGGAGGTTGAGTCACACTTGCTATATGAGAATCTTGTTTTTGAATAGGTGTCGAGACACTTGACATTATTGGTGTGGTGTGAGAGGCTATGATAGCCTATGTTGGTGTGTTAACGTTTATTGTTGAGGATGATGCACTTGATTGAGAATTCACATTTGACACGACATTTATTTGTATAGATGATGTTGGTGAATTCTGAGAGAAACTTGAGGTCATCGCTTGTGTTTGTGTCACATATGGTATTTGACTGCTATTTGGACCTAAAGTAGTTCCTGGTGGTAAGATTGTTGTGATATCAAAATCTTTAGGTAACTTGGTACCATTTTGTAATAACAAAGAGAGATATTTGTCCCTATCATTATGTATAAGAGCGTCTAGAATCATAAGGACATGTGGGTCTTGTTGAGCTGACTCAATCTCTTCACGTGTTAAATTTTATTGTAGCTCATGTATTGTGGATATTTCTTGAGGATTTGACAATTGACTACTTGATATGTCCATGTTCCAAGTTGGATTAACTGACAGGTCATTGTTTGGGTCCATTTTACTTTTTGCCTTTTGTGACCTTGTGATGGGCATTTAAGACTTCTATATGAGGATGCTTTAGATACTAATGCAAGATGACAATAATGCGAGACTCTAGACCTAAATACATAATATGAAACACTAGACCAAACTCTCTATTGGGGATTTGGACGTAAGACTTGTTGATTATTTTGAAATTTTTGCAACACAAGTTTTTCAAGTTCTTCTCTTAGAAGTTCTGTAGCAATTTCTCTATCAATCCTACGGGCAATTTCGTACTCTCTATCTAGCGCGTACCCAACTCCTAGGTACCGAGGTGCGCTTCTCTTTAATTTCCAAGCCAAGTTACCTAAACCATCAATAATTTCTTGTAGACCATCGTCTGACACTAGATTAGGTTGCTCAAAGAGGAGCAAACCATCACCTGGGAGACCCATTAAGACACATGCCATGACTTTCTAGGATGATTATGCAAATGATGACAGACTAAGATAGACATATATGAGGTCTAATAGGGACAAATTATGAAGATTATGCAAGGATAAATGACGTAAATGAGGATTATGCAAGGATGTAAATGAGGACGAAAATAAAGACGTATATGAGGATGATAATGATGATGTAAATGAGGACTATGCAAGGACTTATGAAACTTCTAAGGATGTATATAAGGATGATAATAAGGATGTAAATGAGGACTATGCAAGGACTTATGTAGCTTCTAAGGATGTATATACAGATGTAAATGAGGACTATGCAAGGACTTATGCAACTTCTAACGATGTATATGAGGATGATAATAAGGACGTAAATGAGGACTATGCAAGGACTGCCTATGGTCACAAGTATGTAAAATTTTTGTTTGTAGGATCCTCTGATGTTTCAAGATAAACTTTGTTTCTAGTAATTCTATTTGTAGGACAATTTTGTTGTTTTACAAATCTGAGAACAATGTTTTGAAGACAGGTATAGCTGACTGAATTGTGTTCTGACCAACTTTGAGAATTCAAAGATACGCAAGGTAGGGCCTGAAATAGCCCAAATACTGACTCAATACTAGTCTGAAACAATGATACACATAAAAGAACATAAGACAATCTTAGGTTGGAAAGTGAACATCATTCAATGAGGCCCCCACAACAAAACACCAAAATGAGATGAATATATAGAGAGTCTGGCAGCACTGGTTCCACTCCACGACACACACTTCTCAGTCATGCCAATCTCTCTTTACCCCAAAGATCTGAAGATCTTATCATCAAGGGATTTCTATCTCATAATGCAAGGTACATGAGGGGTATCTATGGGGTACGATCCACACTCCTAGAATCACTGAATGTTGGATTTGGGCTACTAAGTTGGTTCTTATTGTAAGTTTTGAGGGGTACTGATCGAATGATGGATTCTCAAAGAAAGCCACTTAAGAATTTAGTTGAGCTTATCGGTGCAAGGAAGGCCCCCACATACGTCAAATTCACTGAACATTGTAACCGCCTGACTAGTATATTTATATAGCGGCTCAAAAAACCCGCTCGAGAGTACACTAGGAGAGATGATATCCCCAATGCATGACAATTTGAAGTACCTCTATGGGGTGATGAAATCCCCAATCAAAGATAACCATCACTAATAAAATGAAAAAATGGGTGTTGTTATCACCTTCTCCCTTTCTCATAAGACCTCGAAGGTGGGTGGAAAGGTAGTTGATGCAATAGTAGGTCCGTCGTAAATACAATAAAATTTTTCTTTCCCTTAAAAAAAATGAAGTGTGAGTTATTCTATTGAGAAGCCCGATTCATGTTCATTTTAAAACCCAAACTTAGGTGTGAGATACACATGTGCATGTCAATTTTAGAACACCAAATTGAAGTGTGAAAGCATGCATGTCAATTTTAACCAGGTTTATTTTAAGCCCAAAACTAAAGTGTGATAACATGCATGTCCATTTTAACCAGGTTTTTTTTAAGCCCAAAAATGAAGTGTGATAACATGAGTGTTTATGATTCAGTAATGATCCGATCTTCTCTATAAATTTGCAACATGCGGCAAACAGATAATCAGTAACCCAAGAAAATCCACATAAAACAAAAAACTTAACTATGAAATATACGAATGCATAATGATACCTACACGAATGCATGATTTTGTATGAGCGATTGTGAGATACTGACAATGCGAATGCGTAATTCTGACAAAGCAAATGCGTGATATTGATAGAGCGATTGCGTGAAAATAACTAAGTGAATGTGAAATCAGAGACAAACCAAGTCTAACTTTGATCTAGAATGTGCAAAATAGATTGTGATGCCCTAGCAAGATTTCTCATCATCCATTATATATTAAGCAAATCATATTTCACTCTATATGAGAGAACTAGGCTATTGTATCTATCAATGGCTGGTTGGTCCTCTAGATCTTGTATCTTCTTTTCTGCCTTTAGGATTTGTTGATAACGTCTAGCTTGCCTCCTTTGTTCTTTTGTCCTCCTGGCACCTGAAATCTTGAATTGTACCTTACGTGCCTTAAGATGTCATAATTAAAGTATCAAATAAAGATAAACAATCTTCAGGTCTAAACAATTTCATACATAATTTAACAGAACAAAAAACAAAAAACAAGAAAAACCAGACAAACATAAAGCATAAAAACCTTGTCGAATGCATAACGATGCTTGTACGATTGCATGATGGTTTCCACACAAATGTGTGAGCCTGAGTTATCAATTGTGTGATCTTGTCTATGCGATTGCATGATTCTATAAACATGATTGCGTGATTGTTTAATCCGCTTTACAATCTGTACAAAACCTGCAAAAAAACCTAAAAAATCTGTACAATCTGTAAAAATCACACAGAAAATAAGAAGTTTAATTAGATGTTGCTTTATGTTGGGTTCACCAAAATGTGGCATGTAAGATTCATCATTAATTCAATTAGAAACAAAGGGAAACCATGAATCCATATCTAATCAAAGAATCCTAAACAAAACCAATGAAAATAGATGCATAATATAATAAATCCAAACAATGTAAAATTCCCTATTGTGCATCATGACTTCCATTTCTCTTCTTCTGTTTGTGGTGTGGTGGCTTTCAGATATCGTGCTAGCAACTTGCAATTTACACAAAGATTCAAAGTTCGCGATTGTTGAAAATGGAGATTGAATGCTGAATTGAGAAAAAAGCTGATTGATAGATGAAAAAGAGTGATTGGAGGATAATTAATTGATGACAAAGAAAGCTTTATTTAGAAAAATCTAACTAGAAGATAGAAATAGAATGATTGGAGAGAATTAAAGAAACTGAAATAGTTAATTGATTGAGAGCTTTTTGTAAAAAAGAAAAGTGGAAGATAGAAATAGGAATTGAAAAGATAATTGATTGAATTAATTAATCTTTGATTTTCAATTTAATCTTTGCATGAGATTTAATTCAAATATTGAATTTAGTTTACATTCAATTTTGTTATCTAAATATATTTAGAACTTGACTTTGATTTTCAATTTGATTTTTGAAATCATGCACATGTATTTAAAATTAGAAAAAATTAGAAGAATTAATGTAATTAGATTAAATTAGAATTTGGGGATTTGGAATTTGAATTAGAGGAAATAATTAGTTAATTAAATAATTTAAAGAAACTATTTAATTATTTTAGAAATTAAAATTTTATTAAATTATAAAGATTATTTAAATTAAAGGATTAAAATAACAATTAATTAAATAATAAATATTTAATTAATATTTAAAAAAAGGTTGAATGATTAATTGAATAGAGATAGAAATTGAAAATGAATCTATTTAAATAATAAAGATTATTTAAATTGAAGGATTAATAATCACAATTAATTAAATAATAAATATTTAATAAATGTTAGAAAATGGTTCAAATGATTAAACAATAATATAATTGAAATTGAAATAATTAGTACGATGACAAAGAAATATGAATTTAGAAGAATAAGATTAATTAATTAAATTAAATAATTAAAGAATTATTTAACTAATTTAGACGAATAATTAGTACATGATTAATGAGACATTTTTAGGTGTTTACTCAATATATTCATTTATGGTTCGAAGTTGGCATACTTGTGTACTTGACATAGAGGATTGTTTTTCTATCTTTTGTCTTCTCTCAAACTCAACTTCTTCTGGACTAATAGTCATTCCCGCTTGACTTTCTATTAGTTCTTCTATATTTCTTTCATACCTTAGTATTTCTTGCTCAATATTTGATATAGATATGATATTCCGTGTTTCCTGTGGTGTCACTTCTTGATATTTCTCATCTTCTTTCCTTTGTTTTCTTGCATATGCTCATTTCCTCTAACCGATTTCTTCTTATCTTCTTTCCAACTCAATTCTTTGTTTTGTGAAAGACGAGTCTTCATTTGTAATAACTATTTGTTCTTCATACTTTTCTTCACCCGATACATCAGATGATGGATCTGGACCCCATTCATATTCATTTGAATATGTTTCTGAATCATTCTCTAGAATCACACCACTATACCTGACAGGAATGTTATATGAAGAGAAGAGTTCTTTGATTTTGACCATCTGTTCTTTCAATTTATCTGGAATATCTTGATCAGGTTCCACGCTTGCTTGTATTCCTTGAACTTGTTTGCAAGACGCTTCTTCTCTTTTGAAAGCAAGTTCTTCCTATTGTTTATTATATTATTCTTGTTTCTATTTGTTAGCTATTGTCTCTACTGCTTGATGTAGCCTTTCTTGCCATGGTTCTTCTTTAGGGTTTGCTTTCCTTTGCCACTTTGGATGTTGATAATTATGTTTCCTTTGCTTTGATTTGGGATACCCAAGTCCTGATTTATCTTTTTTAGATTGTGTGTGAGGACAAATAGGTTCTGAAATACCTCCTTGTCACTTGCCAATTGGTCCTTTTCCTTCATATCCCATTTTTTTGCATGATTTTGCAACCATTGCTATACTGTCCTATGGGAACATCAACTCCTACAACTATTGGTATGGTTTCATTTTCATCTCTGTACAACCAACTAAGAATGTCTTTGTCTTCAGTTTCTTCTGCAAGTGTTCCAACTCTAACATATGCTCCATCAAACATTTCAACTGATTTCCGTGTAATTCTTGGTTGAGCCTTTGTAGGTTTTCCATATGATTTAGGTGAAAGTGGTAAGTTATGCAAATAATACTTTCCCATTCCTTCATCATTTAATTTGAGTTTTTTCTCAAAGTTTTCCCATAATTTTTCTTGAGTTTCTTTGGTGGGATAGATCACTTCTCTATTATGTGGAACTCTTACATCTTGTGCTAGTTTTAGATTATTACAATATTGGCTGGAATCTACTGCTATAGTGATTTCTTGTCCATTATGAGAAAGTTTAACACACTGATGATAAGTGGAAGGAACTACTTGCATGTCATGAATCCATGGTATTCCCAGAAGAATGTTATAAGATAAATTCAAGTCCAGAACCTAGCACAATGTATCTCTTTCCACAGGTCCTATTTTGATTGGAAACACCACAATCCCTTTAGAAGAACGCTCTTCCTCATCATAAAACTTGATAGTTATTTTCTTCTTTGGACTTACTGAATTTTTTGAATATCCCAAAGCCTTTATTAAACTTAATGCAAAAATGTTTAAGCCAGCTCCACCATCTATGAGTATGCGTTTGACACGGGTTTATGAATGGTGATTTCAACATGTAAGGGAGAATTATGAGGGTGTTGCAAGGATGCGTCATCATTTTCAGAAAAGGATAAGCAATGTGGGGTTATGAGGTGTCCCGCCATGTTTTGGAATTGATCCACATCCAGGTCTTTTGAAACTGTTGTTCCTGTTAGAGCTTTTTCCAATATTTCCTTATGCATAGGTGAAAATTTTCGGAGCTCCAAATTGATATTTGAGCGGGTATCTTTTGCAATTGTTCCACTATGTTGTATTGTCTTGACATGGATGTTGATTCGTTTGTTATACCCAAAAATGTAACCTTATCTTCGCTTCTTGTAATAACGTTGATTGGTTCTGAAGGTGCTTTGTCTTTGATAATGATGACATTTACCACATCATCATATGTGTAAGTGTACTTTACTTTAGCTTTGCCTTTGTCATCATTTGGTTTGGATTGTTCACCTTTTTCATAGTTTGGAAGTGGAGTTTTTAATGCTAGATGTGATTCATTTATCTTATGACCATCCACCATGATAGCTCCATTATCGATTAAATCTTGAATAAGGTGCTTCAATCTGACAATAATTGGTTTGGTGTCCTTTATTTCAATGATAATTACAAAAATGATTGTCACTCCACCAATTAGGTTTGACTTGAGGTTCATAATTTCTTACTTCTGGTAAGGTAATCAATTTATTCGCAAGAAGAGTCTTCAAAGCTGATTCCAATTATTTCCTAATGTTTGTGAATTTCTTGCAAGGATTGGAGAAGAAATTTTTAGATCTATTGTTCTCTTGATTGTTATTGTTTGATACTTGACCTGATAAGTTGAAGATTGGTTGTTGTTTGGTAGCATTGCTATCATCATTTCCTCCATTGGTAACATTCCTATTTTTTGACCAAAATTTAGGTTTGTCATTGTTATTGTTATTGTTACCATTGTTGTTGTTGTTGTTGTGATTGTTGTTGTTGTAGTAACTATTGTAAAGCTTTAACTCTCCTTTCTTTATCATTGCATCTTCTATCTTTAGACCATTTTCAATCATTTTAGCAAAAGAAGGATATTGCATTTTAAGATGGTAACTCATTTCACTGATAAGGTTGTCAATGAATATGTCCATTTTCTCTTGATTGGGTACATCTCTTGGATATCTATTGAAAATTCATTTCCATCGTTGTAAAAATACTGTGAAAGGTTCACCATTCCTTTTGCTTGATGTTACATAGATCTAGCATTGTTATCTCATTTCTTACATTGTAGGAGTATTGTGAGATAAATCTGTTCACAAGTTCTTTAAAACATTTAATTCTAGATGGTAGTCTTGAGAACCATTCCATTGATTGTCCACTTAAGATTCTAGGGAATAGACACATTAGGTAAGTTTCATCGTGTGCAAATTCCATACTCATGGTGCAAAATTCCCTAATGTGATCTTGAGGATCATATTTCCCATCATATTTATCATATTTAGGGATTTCATAATGTTGTGGGAATGGTATCATGTTTAAACTCTTGTCAAAAGGATATGGGCAGATGTCCTCCAATGAATATTTCTTGGAACTCATTCCATTCTACATATCCTATATTTGTTGTTGTAAGGTTTGCATTTGTTGAGCGAGAGTTAACAAAGGATTATCAATACGGGTTGTCCTTGCATCCTCATAAGTTCTTCTGTCACCACACTCTCTTCTTGTATCATCATGATATTTTATTGTTTTATCTCTTCTTGTTTACTCATGATTTACTCGATTTACATCTTTTTTATTGGGATCATCAGTGTTTGATGGTTACTTGTCTCTGCATCTTGTTTCAAAATTTCTATGTTAAAGTCTTGTGGTAATTTAGCTCTTGATTTTGCCAACATTAGGATGTACTTGTCCTTTTGTTTTTCTAATAACTTTTACATTAGTTTGTCAAATTTATAATCTTGTTCAAGGTCTCTAATAGTGTTATTGACTGCCTCTTCATCAACATTGATGTATCCAAAAGCTTGAAACATTGAATCTTCTTCTTCCATTTGTTTTTGTTGTTTTATGAATTGCTCGTATTGAGCTCTAGTCTAAACTGGCATGTGATTGATTTGGAATTTTCAAGTTTTGATCTTCTAAAATGCCACTCAATAAGTGATCACTGGTTTAGGAAGATAAGCTTTGTTGATTTTACCATCATTATCAGTGCATTGCGATAAACCGTCTTGTTGTTGAAAGGCACGTGCTTGCAAAAGTTCTTTGTCAAACTTCGTTCCGTAACCACGTAAATAGTGACGAAAATGGTGTAGGAATGTCCTATGTTTTAACAAGATTTTATGATTGATGTACAAGAATCTTGCCTTCTTCAAAGTATCCTTATAACTAGATTTTCTTTTCTTAAGGCGATATTTAAAAGTCATATAAGCATATGTGTTGGCATTATAATAGACAAAAGGAGATTGTTGGCATTTCAATAAGGATATTGAGAAGGTTGTTGATGATTATGGATATAACTGATTAAGGATGTTTACTGTCTTAATATTATTATTTTGTCATTGATGTCAAGAAACTGATTTTCTAATTTAGTATGATGTTGCCATATCTTAAGAAGTATGATTTGATGAGTATAAAGATGTTGGTAAAAGACACAGAAAGAATGTGATGAATAAGGGGAGGAATAAGTTATTCAATGGGCAACTATTACTGAGTTAGACAATGATGAAATCATGATGTTTAGATTGTTTTGATATCCTACATATGTTGTTGATTGTAAGGTTAATACTATACTATGTTACCGAGCAAAGAACCTAGTCGGTAAACCCTAAGGAACCTAGTCGGTAAACCCTAAGGTTATTGCTATCTGTTAATGAAGATAGAATGTCTATCGAGTGAAGTTTAGTATTTACCGAGTTGCAATCGAGTAATAACAGAATGCATTGAATGAATAAAAACATTATTTAATGAAGGAAGCTGATGAGCTAGAATTGATTAAATGATTGGTATGCCATGAATGAAGTTTGTTAAAGAATCTATGGTAAAGGAAAATCGGCAAGAAGATCTACATCTCAGATTGAACCGCAATACCTTAGCACAAGTTCCAAGAAATGTATGCAAGTTCCAAGGCGGGGTAAAATGTTTTCAGATCAAAGGATACATTGAACCTGGTCAAGTTTGAAGATCTGATAGCTATGATTGATCATGGGATATGTGATCAAGGAGATTAAGCAGTTGGTGAATTGTTTATAAATAAGGAACTGTTGATAAACAATGTATGCGGGAAAGTGTATGCACAAGGACGCTACATAGTGATTACTAAGCACAGAAGCTTGAAGACCTATTTGAATAACAATGTATAGAGCCCAACAAATGGAAAAGATAAGTCCTATTGTATTGAGAAAATAAGAATCTTCTTTAGCATTTTTAGATGTGAAGTTGCAGATAGTTTTTTATTACTATTATTTTGTGAAGTGACAAAAAATATCTTAACTGAGTGGACTTAATAGTCTTATTTGTAAAACCATCTAGCAAGGTGACATTCTAATTGAGTGTTTGAAATCCTTTAACAAGGTCACTTCTAACAAGGTGAAGATCCTAATAGATCTGAGGGAAATCCCTTAACCGGGCACATCTAGCAATGTGTTTGTAATCTTTAACAAGATTTACTTTTAACCAAGCATACTCTAGAAGAGTATATTTCTTAGTGGGTCTAAAATCCCACAGTGGTTTTTCCCTATTTGGGTTTCCACGTTAAATCTGGTGTTATGAGTTTTATGATGTTTATATGCTTTTGAGTTTGCATGTTTAACGGTTTTGGTTATATTATTGAAGTATATGTTACCGAGGTTGAATCTGTTGTTTTTATGGAAGATTAAGGTTGTATGATTCACCCCCCCCTCATCTTATTAGATTGGCATCTATACTTAACATTAAGTATCAGAACTATCAATTGGTATCAAAGCTTTGGACTCCAGAAGGAAAAGTTTAAAGGTACTTGAGGAAAAGATCCAACGATGTATAAGAGGGATGCACCGAAGCTGAACAAGTCAAGTTTCTCTACATCGTAGAAAAGGACGAAGCTGCACCTATTAGGAGTTGGAGAATATGCTGTATATTATCTGGAGAATGATTTCATTACACTGAGCACCTATCTATTGACAATGGAAGAGATAAAAGCAAAGCAAGAACATATCCAAGCAATGATTGAAATAACATCTGCATTGAACGACTCAGAGTTTAATGATCTAGAAGGCTGCAATGATGCAAAGGCAGTGTGGGACAAGCTCATATCTGTGTATGGTGGAGATGAACATGTTCAAAGAGCAAAAGTGGATAGTCTAAGAGGACAACTTGAATCTATGAGGATGAATGAAGGTGAAAACATAACCCAGTACAGTACAAGACTAAAGGAGATTGTCAATCAAATCAAAGGAGTAGGTGGAACTATTGAAGAAAAGGATATAACAAGTAAGTTGTTAAGAACCCTTCTACCAACTTATGCAATTCGAGTCTCTGCAATCAATGAACTAAGGTCTGTACCTAATATGCCAATTTATTTAGATGCTACTATTGGTAAGCTACATGCATTTGAGCTAAGTAATTTTGATAACAGTGGGTCATCGGTAAATAAAGTTAAATATACATTTAGTTATTTCATATTGGTGAATCTGATGATTACAATGATAGAATGAGTAAGTACACTAAAGGGGATCATAGTGGAGAAAGTGAAAGATTTCGTAAGAACATGGAAGAAGTACACAAATTGTATGAGGAAATCAGAAAGCAAGAAGAGTTTGAAGCACTATTAGCCAGAAGGTTATCGAGAGGCAAAGGTAAGTATAAAGGAAAACTACCTTTGAAATGTTTCAATTGTGATAAGATAGGACATATGGCTTCTAACTATCCTGACAAAGATTCTACTGAAAAGAGAGATTACCGAGATGATAGATAGAAAGATAATCATTACAGAGGATACTGAGACTTCAGAAGAAGAGATAGAAAGTCATGCTTAATAGCCGATGAGGAATCTAATGATGATAAATCAGATGAAACTGATACAGAGGAAGTAGTTTATGTGGCTATCAAAGATGGATCAGATGAAGAAAGGTATGAAGAAAAATCCCTAATATCTCACATAAATACTAATGATTCTTGGATCATAGATAGTGGATGCTCACATCACATGACAGGTGATAAACACAAGTTTGTTATGTTAGAAGATTATGATGGAGGCTATGTAAGATTTGGTAATGATGCACCATGTCCGATAAAAGGTAAAGGATCTATAACACTTCTTGAAAATGCAAAATGTAATGATGTTTATTGGGTTGAAGGATTGAAATACAATTTGTTGAGTATAGCACAACTAAACAACACAGGTTACTGAATAGAATTTCAGAAAGGAATTGTCAAAGTTCATGACAAGCATGGAAAGTTAGCTGCTACCAGGACACAAACAAAAGGTAACACATTTCACCTTGACTCAACTCAGAATAAGTATCTGTATGCAAAGATAGATGATGCCTGGTTATGGCATAAAAGGTTTTGTCATGTAAATTTTGATAATCTGATCAAAATAAGCAAGAAGCATTGAGTAAGAGGTCTACCAAGTTTGGAAAAACCTGAGAATGCTATGTGTCGAGGATGCCAGATGGGTAAAATGACAAGATCAATCTTTACAAGTAAGTCCTACACTTCTAAGGGAATTTTAGATCTTGTGCACACTGATCTTTGTGGTCGTATGAAAGTTCAAAGTTATTATGGTGATAAATATTTCATATTATTTGTGGATGATTACTCAAGGATGATGTCAGTTATGTTTTTAAAAGAAAAATTAGAATATTTTCAAATGTTTAAATGGTACAAGGCAAAAGTTGAAAATGAAATAGGAAGACAACTAAAATGTCTTAGATCAGATAGAGGAGGAGAGTTCACATATGATGAGTTCAACTTATTTTGCAATGATCATGGTATAAAAAGACAAGTCTCTGCACTGAGAACTCCACAACAAAATGGAATAGCTGAGAGAAGAAACAAATCTATTGTGGGTTGTGCCAGTACCCTGATGATTGAAAAGAAAGTGCCACAAACATTTTTGAGAGAAGCAATAAGCACAACAGTTTACACCCTGAACCGAGTACAACTGAAAAAATGAACTTTGAAGACACCATATGAAATCTGGTATGACAAGAAAGCTAATGTAAGTTCAAAATCTTTGGAAGTAGATGCTATGTACACAAGGATGATAGAAATTGGAAAGTTTGATCAGAAAAGTGAAGAAGGAACATTTCTAGGTTATTCTTCTAGAAGTAAGGCATTTAAATGTCTAATCAAATCATCTAACAAAATAGTAGAAAGTGCAAATGTGAAAATTTATGAATTTGTAGAAAGAAATGATGAAGGAAACTCCAAAGAACCAGAAGATTATGATGAATTTGTCTATGTTCAACTGACAAGTCCTACCGAGAAAACTACAAAAGAAAATGAAGAGAATATCTAGTTACCGAGCGATGAAGAAGATCATACAAAGCCTACCGAGCCTGTATTAGCCAAGTATGTCAGAAGACATCATGCATCAAGTCAGATTATAGGAGATAAGGATGATCCAGTGATGACAGGGAACAAATTGAGATAGAACACATGTCTGATATCTGAATTTGAACTGAGGATAGTGAAAGAGGCATTTAATAGTGAAGATTGGATAAATGCTATGACAGAAGAGATTGATCAAATCAAGAAGAATGACACATGGACACTAGTCCCAAGACCGAAGGACAAAAATGTAATCAGTACAAAGTGGATTTTTAGAAACAAGCTGAATGAAAAAGGTGAGGTCATTCAAAATAAAGCAAGAGTAGTTTGCAAAGGTTATGCCCAAGAAGAAGGAATTTACTATGGTGAGACTTTTGCACCTGTGGCTAGACTTGAAGGAGTAAGAACATTGTTGGCATATGCTACTTACAAAAATTTCAAGGTATATCAAATGGATGTCAAATCTGCATTTCTGAATGGTATATTAGAAGAAGAAGTTTTTATTGAACAACCTGAAGGATTTGTTGAAGACAAGAATAAAGATCAGGTATGTAAATTGAACAAAGCTTTATATGGTCTGAAACAAGCACCTAGAGCATGGTATGAAAGATTGCACTCTTATTTAATCAAGATTGGTTTTATAAGAACAAGTGAAAACAACAATATGTACATGAAGAATGATGAAAATGGAATACTGATCTCAGCCATATTTGTTGATGATATTATCTTTTGTGGAAATGACTCTCTATGCAAGAACTTTGGAAATGAAATGAGCAAAGAATTTGAGATGTCATTAATTGGTGAGATAAAGTATTTTATAGGTTTACAAATACTGCAAATGAAAAATAAGATTTTCATTACTCAATCCAAGTACATAAAGGAAATCTTGAAGAAATTTGGAATGGAGGATTCAAAACCAGTAAGTACTCCTATGACTACCAACTGTAAACTATCAAAGAATGATGAATCTACATTTGTTGATGAGACACTTTACCGATCCATGATTGGAAAGCTACAATATGTTGTTCATAGAAGACCAGATATAGCACATGCAGTAGGTATCATTGCAAGATTCTCTACAGATCCCAAGGAAACACACATGACAACAATCAAGAGAATTTTCATATACTTGAAAGGCATTGAGGATTATGGCTTAGTATATCGGAAAGGAAATGACTTTGATTTAAAAGTTTATACTGATGTTGATTGGGCAGGCAACATTGATGACAGAAAAAGAACAAGTGGAGGAGCTTTCTTTTTAGGAGAAAGACTAGTGAGTTGGCTTAGCAAGAAACAAGGATGTGTTTCACAGTCAACAACAAAAGCTGAATACGTTGCTGCAGCATTGAATTGTACCAACATAGCATGGATCAAACAACTGTTGGAAGGTATAAATGAGAAATTTATCAAGCCAGTAACTATATTCTGTGACAATACTAGTGCCATTAACATTTCAAAGAATCCTGTTATGCACTCTAAGACAAAGCACATCTCTATCAAATACCATTATCTTAGAGAAGAAGCTCAAGAGAAGAAAGTGGTGTTGGAGTATGTTAGCACAAAGGAACAAATAGCATATATCTTCACCAAGCCATTGCCAAGGGACACTTTTGAGTATCTTAGAAGTAAGTTAGGGGTCCTACCCCTATCTTCCATTCACTGACCGAGTTTATTGAAAGCATCAATTCGATGACTCTAAAAAATATTTTTTAGGAGTTGATGCTGATTTACACACTTTAGGATGTTTTCTAAAGGTGTACAGGAAACAATAATAGGGAATAGGAATTGAAGTCAAAATGCTCTGACCAGGACTAAGTTGACACATAACAACAGGAAATCACTTCATACAGGAAGAAATTATGTTTTAGCTCTTTACTTTTTGGCATTGTTGTCAAAGGGGGAGAAGACTGAAGAAAAGAGGAGAAGACTAATGTATGGGGGAGAAGTCTAATAATAGGGGGAGAGCATTTCAACATTTCAGAATATCATAGCAATCCATGTCACAACCCTCCTTTATCACCCTTTTTTGTTTTAAATTACAAAACTCTACTTATATTCTTTGGATGAATTATTGAATGAATATTGTAAGGGAATAAAAAATAATAATAATAATAATAAACCCCACACACATGGAAAATGCATATATATTTTAAATTAGTTACTTAATTTCCCCCAAATTAAGGCACATGTTGTAGGAGGAATAAGAAGCTTCTAGAGACTTCTCCACCTCCTTGCATGTAACTCCTCCCACTAAGCCCAATTAATTTGCATGGAGGCCAAATTGGGAGAGAATCTCCTCTTTTTCCAATTAATAATTAGGTAGTGGGAATTTGAAATTTGCTTTATAAAATAGGTACAAGTTTCAAAAGAAAAGTTAGCTATTCCATAAGAAATTCGGCAATTTCTCCTTGTAGTCCATTTTTCATTGCAGCCAAGGTTTTGTTGGGAGGATTTCTCTTCAAATTGGAGGATCAAGGAAGACTCTACACCATCTTCAAGCATCCAGGTTCCTTCAACTTAGTTTATGCATCTTATTTTTATGGTGGATTAGATTTGATTAGATTAATTATGAGTATGCAATTCATTTGTGTTTGTTAAAGAATTAGTTTTAGATTTTGTAGAAAATGAGAGTCATGGTTTTAAAATTGTGTTTAAATTCTTGATAGGAAATTGGTTTTAGATTTTGTAAAGAATGAGATTTATTGTTAAATAAGATTCATTGTTTAATTCTGATAAGAAATTAGTTTCAGATTTTTAGAAAATAAAATTCATTGTTTAAAATTTCGATAAGGAATTTGTTTCAGATTTTGTAGAATGAAATTCATTGTTTTAAATAAGAAATTTGGTTCAGGAAATTCATTGTTTTAAATTCTTAGTTTCTGATTTGTAGAAAATAAGATTCATTGTTTAGTTTCAGATTTTTAGAAAATAAAATTCATTGTTTAAAATTTTGATAAGGAATTTGTTTCAGATTTCGTAGAATGAAATTCATTGTTTTAAATAAGAAATTTGTTTCATGAAATTCATTGCCTTAAATTCTTAGTTCTGATTTGTAGAAAAATGAGATTCATTGTTTAAATCTGATAAGAAATTAGTTTCAGAGTAAATGGAAATTAGATTCATTATCTTCAGTTTATTTTGATAAAAATTGGACCTCCCTGTGTGTATAAATAAATGAGTTCCTTTCTCTGTGAATGAATTTTTCCTGTGTAGGAAACAAAAGAAATGAAGAAAAGGAATAAATCCTCTCTATCTGTGAATGTATTTCCCTGTAGAAAACAAAGAAATGAAAAAAAATTCCTCTGGTTACTACTTCATCTATCCCTGAAATTAATCTATAAACACTGTTAATTACTCATTATTAACCTGCTCTGAGTAATCTTCAAATGTCTTTAATAGTTATAATACTCCTGTATAAAGTGATAATGATAATACTGTAACAAATATATATATATATATATATATATATATATAAATATATATATATATATATATATATATAAATGAGTAACCAAAAAAAAAAAAAAAAAAAAAAAAAAAAAAAGAAAAAAAAAAAAAAAAATCAGTTTACATCAAACCATAGTTTAGAAAACAGAACTACATACTTTACGCCTTGATCCCGCGCCGAAGCGGGTATGTAGGCAGTCTTGGGACGGAGTTGCCCCTCGTACTCAGGCGTTCGTGGGTGGGGTCTAGGCTTGGTTGAGTAAGAATCCTAATCGAAAGATAAGATAATCAAACTCAATTCAATGCATACTCGGAAGGAATCCCGTATGGATTCGCTTGACTTCCCGAGGCTTTAAGCCAAATTCCGAGGCGGAATTCAAGCTTGTCTTATTTTCTTATTACTCCTAAGGACGGCGACCTCGGTGCATTCTTGTTAGAAGAATGTAGTACTTAGTGAGTGGCTCAGGACCCGAATGGTCCCGATGAGTCTAAGTCTCTGGCCAGAGCATCTCCTATCCCGTTTGGATGGATGCCTACCCTGTATGGGTAGATGCCTATCCCGTATTGGATAGATGAAATTTACGTCCCGTATGGACAACTGCCTAACCCGTATGGTTAGAAGCTCATCCCGAATGGATGAATGCCCAGTCCTATTTGGATGGATGCCCAGAGTATGCAATTGAATAAAACGTAAATAAAAAAAAAATATACCCAAATTTTGTTGGATCAATTTTGGTGGGTTATTACATGTGGTATCAGAGCAAAGGTTCAAATCTAGGCCTTGTGCTCACTTCAATTTATTCAACTAAGGGAATGTTTTACAATAATAGAAATTAAATTTTATTCTTCAGAAAGAAACTAACTACATAATTTAACTTCCAGGTAAAACCTCGAATGGCAAGAGGAAGAGGAAGAGGAAGAGGAAGAGGTAGAGGAAGAGGAAGGGGTAATGGAAGACGTACTAGGAGTCAAAGGGAGGAAAACCATGAGGAAAACCATGAGGAAAACCATGAAGGAAACCACGAGGAAGATCATGAAGAGGATCGACACAACCTAGGTAATAACGGAGATGGGGTCCAAGCTATAATCGACCTTCTAACCGAACAAAGAGATAAAATCAACTTCCTGGAACAATCACTGCAGGACCTTAGGGAAAGGCAGAATGACTATGAGAATAGAAGTGGTACCGAGAATGGAAACCCTGGTAGCAATCAAGGAAATGTGATGGGTAATGGAAAGGAAAATAACATATTAGAACTCTCCAAGGATTTGAAGAAAATCACCCCTCCTAAGTTCGATGGGAGGCAGATTGGTGAAGGGGCTGAGAATTGGCTAAATGAAATGGAGAAATATTTTGAGCTAAGAGATTTCAGCGAAACAACTAAGGCTTTATGGGGCTCCTATCAACTCACAGGGGAGGCGGCTAGTTGGTGGACCAACACCAAGGAACAAAATGGGTATAACAGGGATACAATCACATGGGATCAATTTGTTCACCATTTTCGAGATAGGTGGCTTCCTCAATTGTTCTTTGATGAGAAAGTGACAGAATTCCATAACCTACGTCAAGGGTCCCTATCCGTTCAACAATATTGGGATAAATTCGCCAAGTTGCTTAAGTATGTGCCTATGTACCAAAGGGATGAAGAAGGCCAAGCAAGGAAGTTCATTTTGGGGCTGAATACCAACATAGGGGTAGAGGTTGACATGCATGGACCCAGAAATATGAATGAAGTACTTGAAAAGTCCCTAAGGCAAGAGAGGAAGATTCAGACACTAGCAGGACGAAACTATAATGGGAATCACTCATTCAAAAGGAAGCAAGAATTCAATGGAAACACTAATTTCAACAAGGGTCAAAGGAATAACTCTTCCGAAAGGAGACCACCGCCTAATCAATATCAGAGGAATGGAAATGATAATAACAGGGGCAACAATAATAGGGGCAATGATAACAGGGGCAATAATAACAGGGGCAATGATAACAGAGGCAACTATAACAGGAATGACCAGCAGAACAGGATAACTTATCCACCCAGGGGAAATGAAACAAGGAATGATCCCCCTAGAAATCAAGGTAGGAGAGGTCCTCCAGGCGGATGCTTTATGTGCGGGGAAAATCATTTTGCTAGAGACTGCCCCAGGATGCAAGGACAAATTAGAGCCAATCAACCCCAACAAGGGCCCCAACAGAGGATTCATGCAGCAGTTAGGAACCAAAGAAGAAGATACCAGAATGTTCCCGTGGAAACTACAGGTACACTATTTGAACAACCAATATCAATTCTAATTGACACGGGATCATCTGAATGTTTCATCTCACCTGAATTAGTGAACAAATATGCATTTAAAGTTAATCAAATGGAGTCATCATGGACGGTTCAATATGGGGATAAGGCAACTAGAGAAGTAACTAAGTGCTTACCAAGGGCAAAGGTACAATTCCCTGAGTTCGAAACAAGGGTAGATCTCTATGTGGCACCCTTAGGATTATATGATGTAATTATGGGAATGAGTTGGTTAGCAGACCATCAAGCTAATGTAGATTGTTATAGCAAAATTGTTGAATGTTTGGATGATGGGGGGAAAAGGGTCAAAATCCAAGGAAAGTTTAAACCCATTAATGTAGAAACTATCTCAGCAATGCAATTAAAGAAGGAAAGGAGAAGAGGAGGACAAATCTTTATGGTCGAATTTGATGAAGGGAAGGAGGAAAATACACCAACATTTGAAAATACCCCTTTCTTAAGAGAGTTTAGGGATGTTTTTCCAGAAGAACTACCCAGTTTACCCCCTAAGAGAAAGTTTGACTTTTCTATCGAAGTACTCCCAGGAGCTGAACCAGTATCAAAGGCACCTTACCGGATGAACACAACCGAATTACAAGAACTCAAAATGCAATTAGAGGAACTCTTAGCTAAGGGATTAATAAGGCCAAGTGTATCACCATGGGGAGCGCCAGTTTTATTTGTTAAGAAGAAGGATGGAACCTTAAGGCTATGCATCGACTATAGGATGTTGAACAAAGTTACCATAAAGAATAGGTATCCCTTACCTCGCATAGAGGACCTTTTTGACCAAATGAAAGGAGCGACAGTTTTCTCCAAGATAGATCTTCGGTCAGGGTACCATCAACTCAGAATTAAGGGAGAAGACACTTGATGACTATAGCAACCTTCAAAACCTCTTTCAAAAAGCAAGTAATGGATGAACAAGGACATGACCCATGGTATGAGCAAGTCAAATTAACTATAAGACACAACCCGACCGACCCTAAGGTTGAAGGGTACACATTTGATGAAGATGGGCTACTCAGATACAATAACAGAATCTATGTTCCTAATTCAGGGAATTTAAGGGAAGTAGTTTTATCGGAGGCTCACAATGCCCCTTATTCAGGCCACCCAGGAGTTAACAAACTTTATGCAGATCTAAAGAAGTTATACTTTTGGCAAGGGTTGAAGAACGATATTGTCAAGTATGTAGCCAAATGTTTGGAGTGTCAAAGAGTCAAGGCAGAACATAGGCACCCAGCTGGATTGTTACAATCGCACGATGTACCCCAACATAAGTGGCAAGTTATTAGTATGGATTTTGTACAAGGGCTACCCATGTCACCTTCTAGGCATGATGCAATAATGGTGGTAATTGACAAGCTCACTAAGGTGGCACACTTTATACCAGGAAATCTGACAGATGATGCACCCACCTTGGCTAGACGTTTCATTAAGGAGATAGTTAGGTTGCACGGAGTACCAGAGAAAATCATATCAGACAGAGATGCAAGATTCACTTCCAGGTTTTGGACCACACTTCAATCAGCCCTAGGGACTCAACTAAATTTTAGCACCGCATACCACCCGGAAACCGACGGTCAGACAGAAAGGACGAATCAGATTATGGAAGACCTGCTTCGTATGTACTGCATGGACCAACAGAGAAAATGGGAAGAGTACCTACCTTTGGTAGAGTTTGCCTACAATAATACATATCAAACATCTTTGGGAATGGCACCTTTTGAAGCTTTGTATGGTAGACCATGTCGAACACCTTTGAGTTGGGATAGTCTTGAAGATAGAGTGATTATTGGGCCAGATATGTTGAGAGAAATGGAAAGGAAAACTAAGGAAATTAGGCAAAGGTTGAAGGAAGCCTCGGATAGGCAGAAGAGTTATGCAGATAAAAACAGAACACCAAGGGAGTTTGAAGTAGGAGAGAAAGTCTTCCTAAGGGTTAGGCCACACAAGAGTTCCATAAGATTTGGGAAAAAGACTAAGCTTGCACCTCGTTATGTCGGACCCTTTGAAATATTGGGAAGAATTAATCCAGTTGCTTATCGGTTAGCCTTGCCTCCCCAATTGAGCCGAATCCATGATGTCTTCCATGTATCTCTTCTTAAGAAATATGTACCTGATGAGAAACACATTTTGAATTGGGATGCCTTGCAGGTCCAAGAAATGGGGGGAATAATGATAGAGCCATTCAGAATCTTGGAGAGGCGCCAGTGCCAGTTGCGCAACAGAGAGGTTGATCAGTGCAAAGTACAATGGGACCAGTACGACGAGAAGAATGCCACCTGGGAGGATACTAAGGAGATGCAGCAGCTATTTCCCTTTTTATTTTGATCATGAACTATAAACTCTTTTGAATGCATTTAATAAGTGCATCGGGACGATGCACAGATTAAGGGGGGGAGGATGTCACAACCCTCCTTTATCACCCTTTTTTGTTTTAAATTACAAAACTCTACTTATATTCTTTGGATGAATTATTGAATGAATATTGTAAGGGAATAAAAAATAATAATAATAATAATAAACCCCACACACATGGAAAATGCATATATATTTTAAATTAGTTACTTAATTTCCCCCAAATTAAGGCACATGTTGTAGGAGGAATAAGAAGCTTCTAGAGACTTCTCCACCTCCTTGCATGTAACTCCTCCCACTAAGCCCAATTAATTTGCATGGAGGCCAAATTGGGAGAGAATCTCCTCTTTTTCCAATTAATAATTAGGTAGTGGGAATTTGAAATTTGCTTTATAAAATAGGTACAAGTTTCAAAAGAAAAGTTAGCTATTCCATAAGAAATTCGGCAATTTCTCCTTGTAGTCCATTTTTCATTGCAGCCAAGGTTTTGTTGGGAGGATTTCTCTTCAAATTGGAGGATCAAGGAAGACTCTACACCATCTTCAAGCATCCAGGTTCCTTCAACTTAGTTTATGCATCTTATTTTTATGGTGGATTAGATTTGATTAGATTAATTATGAGTATGCAATTCATTTGTGTTTGTTAAAGAATTAGTTTTAGATTTTGTAGAAAATGAGAGTCATGGTTTTAAAATTGTGTTTAAATTCTTGATAGGAAATTGGTTTTAGATTTTGTAAAGAATGAGATTTATTGTTAAATAAGATTCATTGTTTAATTCTGATAAGAAATTAGTTTCAGATTTTTAGAAAATAAAATTCATTGTTTAAAATTTCGATAAGGAATTTGTTTCAGATTTTGTAGAATGAAATTCATTGTTTTAAATAAGAAATTTGGTTCAGGAAATTCATTGTTTTAAATTCTTAGTTTCTGATTTGTAGAAAATAAGATTCATTGTTTAGTTTCAGATTTTTAGAAAATAAAATTCATTGTTTAAAATTTTGATAAGGAATTTGTTTCAGATTTCGTAGAATGAAATTCATTGTTTTAAATAAGAAATTTGTTTCATGAAATTCATTGCCTTAAATTCTTAGTTCTGATTTGTAGAAAAATGAGATTCATTGTTTAAATCTGATAAGAAATTAGTTTCAGAGTAAATGGAAATTAGATTCATTATCTTCAGTTTATTTTGATAAAAATTGGACCTCCCTGTGTGTATAAATAAATGAGTTCCTTTCTCTGTGAATGAATTTTTCCTGTGTAGGAAACAAAAGAAATGAAGAAAAGGAATAAATCCTCTCTATCTGTGAATGTATTTCCCTGTAGAAAACAAAGAAATGAAAAAAAATTCCTCTGGTTACTACTTCATCTATCCCTGAAATTAATCTATAAACACTGTTAATTACTCATTATTAACCTACTCTGAGTAATCTTCAAATGTCTTTAATAGTTATAATACTCCTGTATAAAGTGATAATGATAATACTGTAACAAATATATATATATATATATATATATATATATAAATATATATATATATATATATATATATATATATATATATATATATATAAATGAGTAACCAAAAAAAAAAAAAAAAAAAAAAAAAAAAAAAAAAAAAATCAGTTTACATCAAACCATAGTTTAGAAAACAGAACTACATACTTTACGCCTTGATCCCGCGCCGAAGCGGGTATGTAGGCAGTCTTGGGACGGAGTTGCCCCTCGTACTCAGGCGTTCGTGGGTGGGGTCTAGGCTTGGTTGAGTAATAATCCTAATCGAAAGATAAGATAATCAAACTCAATTCAATGCATACTCGGAAGGAATCCCGTATGGATTCGCTTGACTTCCCGAGGCTTTAAGCCAAATTCCGAGGCGGAATTCAAGCTTGTCTTATTTTCTTATTACTCCTAAGGACGGCGACCTCGGTGCATTCTTGTTAGAAGAATGTAGTACTTAGTGAGTGGCTCAGGACCCGAATGGTCCCGATGAGTCTAAGTCTCTGGCCAGAGCATCTCCTATCCCGTTTGGATGGATGCCTACCCTGTATGGGTAGATGCCTATCCCGTATTGGATAGATGAAGTAGTAACCAGAGGAATTTTTTTTCATTTCTTTGTTTTCTACAGGGAAATACATTCACAGATAGAGAGGATTTATTCCTTTTCTTCATTTCTTTTGTTTCCTACACAGGAAAAATTCATTCACAGAGAAAGGAACTCATTTATTTATACACACAGGGAGGTCCAATTTTTATCAAAATAAACTGAAGATAATGAATCTAATTTCCATTTACTCTGAAACTAATTTCTTATCAGATTTAAACAATGAATCTCATTTTTCTACAAATCAGAACTAAGAATTTAAGGCAATGAATTTCATGAAACAAATTTCTTATTTAAAACAATGAATTTCATTCTACGAAATCTGAAACAAATTCCTTATCAAAATTTTAAACAATGAATTTTATTTTCTAAAAATCTGAAACTAAACAATGAATCTTATTTTCTACAAATCAGAAACTAAGAATTTAAAACAATGAATTTCCTGAACCAAATTTCTTATTTAAAACAATGAATTTCATTCTACAAAATCTGAAACAAATTCCTTATCGAAATTTTAAACAATGAATTTTATTTTCTAAAAATCTGAAACTAATTTCTTATCAGAATTAAACAATGAATCTTATTTAACAATAAATCTCATTCTTTACAAAATCTAAAACCAATTTCCTATCAAGAATTTAAACACAATTTTAAAACCATGACTCTCATTTTCTACAAAATCTAAAACTAATTCTTTAACAAACACAAATGAATTGCATACTCATAATTAATCTAATCAAATCTAATCCACCATAAAAATAAGATGCATAAACTAAGTTGAAGGAACCTGGATGCTTGAAGATGGTGTAGAGTCTTCCTTGATCCTCCAATTTGAAGAGAAATCCTCCCAACAAAACCTTGGCTGCAATGAAAAATGGACTACAAGGAGAAATTGCCGAATTTCTTATGGAATAGCTAACTTTTCTTTTGAAACTTGTACCTATTTTATAAAGCAAATTTCAAATTCCCACTACCTAATTATTAATTGGAAAAAGAGGAGATTCTCTCCCAATTTGGCCTCCATGCAAATTAATTGGGCTTAGTGGGAGGAGTTACATGCAAGGAGGTGGAGAAGTCTCTAGAAGCTTCTTATTCCTCCTACAACATGTGCCTTAATTTGGGGGAAATTAAGTAACTAATTTAAAATATATATGCATTTTCCATGTGTGTGGGGTTTATTATTATTATTATTATTTTTTATTCCCTTACAATATTCATTCAATAATTCATCCAAAGAATATAAGTAGAGTTTTGTAATTTAAAACAAAAAAGGGTGATAAAGGAGGGTTGTGACAATCCAAATCAATTAGGTCAAATCAATTGGTTTTGCCATCAATGCCAAAGGAGGAGATTGTTGGCATTATAATAGACAAAGGAAGATTGTTGGCATTTCAATAAGGATATTGAGAAGGTTGTTGATGATTATGGATATAACTGATTAAGGATGTTTACTGTCTTAATATTATTATTTTGTCATTGATGTCAAGAAACTGATTTTCTAATTCAGTATGATGTTGCCATATCTTAAGAAGTATGATTTGATGAGTATAAAGATGTCGATAAAAGACACATAAAGAATGTGATGAATAAGGGGAGGAATAAGCTATTCAATGGGCAACTATTACCAAGTTAGACAATGATGAAATCATGATGTTTATATTATTTTGATATCCTACATATGTTGTTGATTGTAAGGTTAATACTATACTATGTTACCGAGCAAAGAACCTGGTCGGTAAACCCTAAGGAACCTAGTCGGTAAACCCTAAGGTTATCGCTATCGGTTAATGAAGGCAAAATGTCTACTGAGTGAAGTTTAGTATTTACCGAGTTGCAACCAAATAATAATAGAATGCATTGAATGAATAAAAGCATTATTTAATGAAGGAAGCTGATGAGCTGGAATTGATTAAATGATTGGTATGCTGTGAATGAAGTTTGTTAAAGAATCTATGGTAAAGGAAAATCGACAGGAAGATCTACAACTCAAATTGAACTGCAATACCCTAGCACAAGTTCCAAGAGATGTATGCAATCTCCAAGGTGGGGTAAACCATTTTCAGATCGAAGGATACATTGAACCTGGTCAAGTTTGAAGATCTGATGGCTATGATTGATCATGGGATATGTGATCAAGGAGATTAAGCGGTTGGCAAATTGTTTATAAATAAGGAACTATTGATAAACAATGTATGCGGGCAAGTGTATGCATAGGGATGCTACATAGTGATTACCGAGCACAGAAGCTTGAAGACCTATTTGAATAACAATGTATAGAGCCCAACAAATGGACAAGATAAGTTCTATTGTATTGAGCAAATAAGAATCTGCTTTAGCATTTTTAGATGTGAAGTTGCAGATAGATTTTTATTACTGTTATTTTGTGAAGTGACAGAAAATCTCTTAACTGAGTGGACTTAACAGTCTTATTTGTAAAACCCTCTAGCAAGGTGACATTCTGATTGAGTGTTTGAAATCCTTTAACAAGGTCACTTCTAACAAGGTGAAGATCCTAACAGATATGAGGGAAATCCCTTAACCAGGTCACATCTAGCAATGTGTTTGTAATCTTTAATAGGATTTGCTTTTAACCAAGCATACTCTAGAAGAGTATATTTCTTAGTGGGTCCGAAATCCCACAGTGGTTTTTCCCTATTTGGGTTTCCACGTTAAATCTGGTGTTATGAGTTTTATGATGTTTATATGTTTTGAGTTTGCATGTTTATCAGTTTTGGTTATATTACTGAAGTAGATGTTATCGAGGTTGAATCTGTTGTTTTTATGGAAGTATAAGGTTTTATGATTCACCCCCCCCTCTCATCTTATTAGCTTGGCATCTGTACTTAACATTAAGTATCAAAACTATCAATATGATGGTTTTCAAGTTGTTTGATTCCAATGTGATTGCAATCTTGATTTTGATAAAACCCAGGTTCAATTAGGAATGATATATCCAAGATAATGAACAAAGGTTGATATGATCAAGTTTCGCGATAAAGGATTTGATGTATCCTGATGAGAAACTGACAACGATGTTGATTTTTGCACTTGAGATGGTTGAATCACTAACTTGTTGGATGTTTTATGCTTATAAAAACCTTTGGAAATAACCTGTTTGATTGATAACCTAATTATCTAACTAGCTTGAAGACCTATGATACTTGAAGACAAATCTACTAAAAAATGGTATCTGAAAATGATATTGAAGTTTTGGTCTAATATTCAGAAATGCTCACTGTTACAAATGTGGGAAAAGCGTTTGCACTAACCTATTGATTAAAAGCGCTAACCTGTGTGACAAATGTGCTGTTATATGGGATAAAAGCACTACTCCATATCATAAATGCGCTAATCTATGGTGCAAAAGCATCATTTTAGGTACAAAAGTGTTCTTTTAATGAGCAAATGCGTGATTCTAGAGATTAAAAGCAATGTACTGTTTATCAAAAGCATTGTTTTGCACAACAAATGTGTTGTTTTGTGGGATTAAAGTGTGATTCTATCTGCGTTAAAAAGATTTTTCAATTTTCCAGCAAGTTGTCAGATTTTTGACTCATTTTAGAATGATGATTTTTCAAGTTTTTGACCATTTTGAGAATGTTTTTTAGACACAAAAGACACAATGTTTAGAAAGAAAAGTGCACAAGCAAGCATAAAACTTATGGTAGGTTGAGACAATAATGATTGAATCTCACGCGGGGTTTCCCATGAGGCTACGCTATCCAAAGCAGATATTTAGGTGCTTGACCCCACTGGCTCCACCCTCAGCACTCACTTCTTTGGGGTAACCAAACACCAATTTCCATGAAAAATGCCCCATGGAAAACTTCATATCTCTACTAAGAACCGTATGTGTGTGAGCCGCTTCAAAGGTTTGACCTCCCGCATCAACAATTAGAAGGATTTTGGTAGTTAATACAAATGGTTTTTAGTAAAGGATTTTGTTCAAAGATACCCTTTGAAGTCATGCAAGTGTGATTGAGGCCTATAGCCCAACAAAGTACCAAACAAGATGTATTCACACAAGTGTGATTGAGACCTCAAGGCCCTACAAAGTGCTCGATATGAGATAAATCAAAAGAGATAACTCAAATATGCTTCGTCCCCCAAGATTATCATCTCAAAAGGTGATTTGATTATAGTGAGTTAGAATACTTGACTTTAGCCATACTCACTTGGGTTGTTATCTTCTCACTAGCCCCCTCAAGGCAGCTTAGGAAGATAGGCCCTCTAAAGGTTATGCATAAAGGAAGTAGGTCTTGTTTTCTGATCATCACATGAGGGTGTGAGCATACTCGCCTACTACTTCAATAGGCACATAAGACAAAGGTTTATTTTAAGCCTTCTAAAATCTATGTGCAACTACTTTAAAGAAGACACTCAAATGAAAGTTGCATTCTATTGATTATCATCCTGGTTAAGCTAGATGAGCAAAAAGTATGATGTTTTACTTCCCAAAATACTCCTAATTAAACTAGGTGAGGAAATGCATGGAAAATTTTGCAAAATATACCCTACACACACAAATGTCAATAGTTTTCAAAAATCTGGTCTTGGATGGTTGAACCTGCAAAAGTATGTTTAGCTGAGAAATTAAATTTTCAAGGCTGATAGAAGATAAGCACTAAAACTGGAAATGCACGATCTTAAACCATGAAAGCGCTATTTTGAAAAACAAATGCACTACCCTGCGTTACAAATGTGCTAACCTACTGATTGAATGCGTGATTTCAATTCAAAAGTGCTAACTTGTTTGATGTATGCTTTAACTTACAACTCAAATGTGCTAATCTACAGTGCAAAAGCACTAACCTACCGCATAAATGTGTTGTCTTGTTTCACAAAGGCATGAAACAGGTTACAAATGTGTGAAACTGTGAAAATATGCAAGAAAAAGATAGAAGTTGAGAATTTTTAGAAACTCGTGCGAGGCCCAAGAGCCCCATGGTGGGTGCCAAAAATGTTGAGGCTAAAGTTCAACTCCAAAGATGTATACTAAAACTTATTAGTCCATAATAAAGTATAAAATAAATCTACAAGAAACTTAGCTTCAACCAATGAAGTAACATGAAATAAACAAAATAAACAAGATTATACCTTCCATGATTTACACCTCATTGTGTCCTAACTCCACTGTTCTTGGTTGTAGATGGTTTTTCTCTCAAACAAGTACTGGTAGCCTCCAAGATGGAATATAAAGAATTGACTGATAGTTAATTGATACTATGATATGCAAATGATATTAAGCTAACATGCTATGAAAATGATTTATGCTCAAAACTCTTAACATGCTATTTGCTTAAACTCAAATTCATGGATGCAAGATAAAGACTCCTAGAATGACTGTAAGATTATCTATTAGACTATTAGTTTTTAAAAATTGGGTTAGAAGACCTCTATTTATAGATTTTTGAGTGCATAAACCCAGGTGGCTGAGACAATGATCATGATCAATTCTTGAAATTTTGAATGGCTATGAGCAAGAGGTTGAGATGTGAGAGAGAAAGGTGGAAGATGTTCCTCCTACTACTATAGGATGGAGGAAAAGGTGGAAAGAGAAGGCACATGTCATTCATCTCACCTTGACTGAGGATGAAGATTGAGAGAATATATGATAGTTGGAGAAGATTTAGGGATAAGAGGACAAGTGGACTCAACTTCCTCCAAAGATATAGGAAGGTTGGAGAGAATATAGGGAGGTTGAAAAATGTGTGTACGTACACATTATTTGGAGAGTGAAATGAATGTAAAGTTTTGATGCCAATAGCTAACAAGATGAGAGGGGGGGGGTGAATCATACATACTTAATCTTCCATAAAATCAACAGATTCAACCTCGGTAACTTATACTTCAGCAATATAACCAAAAACTGCTAAACATGCTAACTCATAAACACATAATCATCATAACACATATAACACTAGATTTAACGTGGTAACCCAAATAGGGAAAAACCACTGTGGGATTTCGGACCCACTAAGAAATATACTCTTCTAGAGTATGCTCGATTAAAAGAAAATCCTGTTAAAGATTACAAACACATTGCTAGATGTGACCCAGTTAAGGGATTTACCTCAGACTTGTTAGAGTCTTGCACTTTGTTAGAAGTGACCTTGTCAAAGTATTTCAAACACTCATTTAGAATGTTACCTTGCTAGAGGGTTTACAAATAAGACTGTTAAGTCCACTCGGTTAAGATATTTTCTGTCACTTACAAAATAAACAACAGTAATAAAATATATCTGCAACTTCACATCTAAAATGCTAAAGCAAATTCTATTTTCTCAAAACAATCTTGTCATAGGACTTATCTTGTCCCTCTGCTGGGCTCTTTACTCTATTTTCTTCATGTACATATTGCTGTTTTCACTTGTCCTTATAAATCCAATCTTGATCAAATAAGAGTGCAGTCTTTCATACCATGCTCTAGGTGCTTGTTTTAGACCATATAAAGCTTTGTTTAATTTACATACTTGATCTTTACTCCTGTCTTCAACAAATCCTTCAAGCTGTTCAATATAAACTTCTTCTTCTCGTATGCCATTGAAAAATGCAGATTTAACATCCATTTGATATACCTTGAAATTTTTGAAAGCAACATATACCAACAATGTTCTTACTCCCTCTAGTCTAGCCATAGGTGCAAAAGTCTCACCATAATATATTCCTTTTTCTTGAGCATAACCTTTGCAAACTAGTCTTGCTTTGTTGCGAATGACCTCACCTTTTTCATTTAGCTCGTTTCTGAAAATCCACTTTGTACCAATTACATTTTTGTCCTTTGGTCTTGGGATCAGTGTCCATGTGTCATTCTTCTTGATTTGATCAATCTCTTCTGTCATAGCATTTACCTAATCTTCACTATTAAATGCCTCTTTTACTATTTTCGGTTCAAATTTAGATATCAGACATGTGTTCTGTCTCAATTTTTTCCTTGTCATCACTGGATCATCCTTATCTCCTATAATCTAACTTGATGCATGATGTCTTCTGACATATTTGGCTAATACAAGCTCAGTAGGCTCTGTATGATCTTCTTCATCACTCGGTAACTAGACATTATCTTCATTTTCTTCAGTAACTCTCTCGGTAGGACTTCTCGGTTGACCATAAACAAATTCTTCATAATTTTTTGGATCTTTAGAGTTTCCTTCATCATTTCTTTCTGCAAATTCATCAATTTTCACATTTGCACTTTCTACTATTTTGTTAGATGATTTGATCAGACATTTAAATGCTTTACTTCTAGAAGAATAACCTAGAAATGTTCCTTCTTCACTTTTCTGATCAAACTTTCCATTTCTGTCATCTTTGTGTACATAGCATCTAATTCCAAAGATTTTAAAATATCTTACATTAGGTTTCTTGTCATACCAGATTTCATATGGTGTCTTCATAGTTCCTTTCTTCAGTTGTACTCAGTTCAGGGTGTAAACTGCAGTGCTGATTGCTTCTCTCCAAAATGTTTGAGGTACCCTCTTTTCTATCATTAGGGTTCTGACACAATCTACAATTAATCTATTTCTTCTCTCAGCTATCCCATTTTGCTGAGGTGTCCTTGGTGTAGACACTTGTCTTTTTATACCATGATCATTGCAGAATAAGTTAAATTCATCAGAAGTGAACTCTCCTCCTCTATCAGATCTAAGACATTTCAGCTGTCTTCCTATTTCATTTTCAACTCTTGCCTTGTACCATTTAAACATTTGAAAAGCTTATGATTTTTCTTTTAAAAACATAACTGACATCATCCTTGAGTAATCATCCACAAATAATATGAAATATTTATCACCATAATAACTTTGAACTTTCATGGGACCACAAAGATCAGTGTGTACTAGATCTAAAATTCCTTTAGATGTGTAGGACTTACTTTTAATGCTTGATCTTGTCATCTTACCCAATTGGCATCCTTGACACATAAGCATTCTCAGGTTTTTTCAAGTTCGGAATACCTCTTACAAGGTGCTTCTTAGTTATTTTGATTAGATTATCAAAATTTATATGACAAAACCTTTTATGCCATAACTAGGTATCATCTATCTTTGCATAAAGACACTTGTTCTGAGTTGAGTCAAGATGAAATGTATTACCTTTTGTTTGTGTCCCGGTAGTAGCTAGCTTTCCATGTTTGTCATGAACTTTGACACATCCCCTCTGGAATTCTATTCGGTATTCTGTATTGTTTAGTTGTGCTACACTCAATAAATTGTATTTCAAACCTTCAACCTAGTATACATCATCACATTTAGCATTGTCAAGAAGTCTTATAGATCCTTTACCTTTCACCGGACATGGTGCATCATTACCAAATCTTACATAGCCTCCATCATAGTCTTCTAATTTAACAAACTTTTGTTTATCACCTGTCATGTGATGTGAGCATCCACTGTCTATGACCCAAGAATCATTATTATTTATGTGAGATATTAGGGATTTTTCTTCATACCTTTCTTCATCTGATCCATCTTTAATAGCCACATAAACAACTTCCTCTTTATCAGTTTCATCAGATTTATCATCGTTGGATTCCTCATCAGCTACTAGGCTTGTCTTTTTGTCTCTCCTTCTAAAGTCTCGGTGTCCTCTGTATTGGTTGTCTTTCTGCCTATTATCTCGGTATTCTCTTTTTTCACTAGATTCTTTGTCAGGGCAGTTAGAAGCCATATGTCCTATTTTATCACAGTTAAAACATTTTAAAGGTAGCTTTCCTTTATACTTACCTTTTCCTCTCGGTAACCTTCTGGCTAATAATGGTTCAAACTCTTCTTGCTTTTTGATTTCCTCATATAGTTTGTGTACCTCTTCCATGTTTTTGTGAAATCTTTCACTTGCTCCACTGTGATTTCTTCAATATACCTACTCATTCTATCATTGTAATCATCAGATTCACCAATATGAAAAGAACTGAATGCAGATTCAACTTTATTTACCAAAGATCCACTGTTATCAAAATTACTTAACTCAAATGCATGTAGCTTACCAATAGTAGCATCCAAAGAAACTGGCATATTTGGTACAAACCTTAGCTCATTTATTGCAGAGACTTAAATGGCATAAGCAGGTAGAAGAGTTCTAAGCAACTTACTTGTTACATCCTTTTCTTCAATAGTTCCTCCTGCTCCTTTGATTTGATTGACAGTCTCCTTTAACCTTGTACTGTATTGGGTTACGTTCTCACCTTCATTCATTCTCATGGATTCAAGTTGTCCTCTTATACTATCTAGTTTTGCTCTTTGAACATGTTCATCACCTCCATACACATATATGAGCTTGGTCCACATTTCTTTTGCATCATTACAATATTCTAGATCATTAAACTCTGAGTCGATCAATGCTGATGTTATTTCAATCATAGCTTGAATATATTATTTCTTTGCCTTTATCTCCTCCAAGGTCATCGGGTTGGTGCTTGGTGGTATGTAATCATTCTCCAAATAATATGTTGCATATTCTCCAATTCCTGATAAGTGCAGCTTCATCCGTTTCTGCCATGTGGAGAAACTTGACTTGTTCAGCTTTGGTGCATCCCTTTTATACATCTTCAGATCTTTGCCTGAAGTATCTTTAAAATTTTCTTCTGGAGTCCACAACTCTAATACCAATTGTAAAGTTATGATGCCAATAGATAACAAGATGAGAGGGGGGGGGGGGTGAATCATACAAACTTAACCTTCCATAAAATCAACAGATTCAACCTCGATAACTTATACTTCAGCAATATAACCAAAAACTGCTAAACATGCTAACTCATAAACACATAATCATCATAACACATATAACACCAGATTTAACGTGGAAACCCAAATAGGGAAAAACCACTGTGGGATTTCGGACCCACTAAGAAATATACTCTTCTAGAGTATGCTCGGTTAAAAGCAAATCCTATTAAAGATTACAAACACATTGCTAGATGTGACCCGGTTAAGGGATTTCTCTCAAATTTGTTAGAGTCTTGCACTTTGTTAGAAGTGACCTTGTCAAAGGATTTCAAACACTCATTTAGAATGTTACCTTGCTAGAGGGTTTACAAATAAGACTGTTAAGTCCACTTGGTTAAGAGATTTTCTGTCACTTACAAAATAAACAACAGTAATAAAATATATCTGCAACTTCACATCTAAAATGCTAAAGCAGATTCTATTTGCTCAAAACAATCTTGTCATAGAACTTATCTTGTCCCTCTGCTGGGCTCTTTACTCTATTATTCAGACAGGTCTTCAAGCTTGTGTGCTCGGTAATCACTATGTAGCATCCCTGTGCTTACACTTTCCCGCATACATTGTTTATCAACAATTTCTTATTTATAAACAATTTGCTAACCACCGAATCTCCTTGATCACATTTCCCATGATCAATCATAGCCATCAGATCATCAAACTTGACTAGGTTCAATGTATCCTTTGATCTGAAAACATTTTACCTCACTTTGGAACTTGCATTCCTTCCTAGGAACTTGTGCTAGGTTATGCGGTTCAATTTGTGCTTTAGATCTTCCTCTTGATTTTCCATTGTCGTAGATCTTTAACAAACTTCATGCGCGGCATACCAATCATTTATTCATCTCTAGCTCATCAACATCCTTCATTAAATAATGCTTTTATCCATCCAATGCGATCTATTATAACTTGGTTGTTACTCGGTAAATACTAAACTTTACTCGGTAGACATTTTGCCTTCATTAACCGATATCGATAACCTTAGGGTTTACCGACTAGGTTCTTTGCTCGGTGACATAGTATAGTATTAACCTTACAATCAACAACATATGTAGGATATCAAAACAATCTAAACAACATGATCTCATCATTGTCTAACTCGGTAATAGTTGCCCATTGAATAACTTATTTCTCCCCTTATTCATCACATTCTTTTTGTGTCTTTTACCGACATCTTAATACTCATCAATACATACTTCTCAAGATATGGTAACATCATACTGAATCAGAAAGTCAATTTATTGACATCAATGACAAAATAATATTATAAAGACAGTAATCATCCTTCTTCAGTTATATCAATAATGTCCAACAACCTTCTCAATATCTTTATTGAAATGCCAACAATCTCCTTTCTATTTGTAATACCAACAATGAATGTTGAAGATAATGATATATTTATATAAAAAATATTAATATCTTTAGCCACATGATGGATGAGTTGGCAATGAAGAAGTGATGTGGAGATGAGGGAGAGTTGGGGAAGGGAGATTAAATAATTAAGAAATTATTTAATTAAGAAGACTATAGGATAGTGGATAGAAGAATAATCATTAAATATTAGATATTTTTTTGCAATTTGCATGAAGATTGCGTTAATGATATGTTATGTTGTCACTGATGTCAATTAACTGGTAATGATATTGTTGATATTGTTGTAATATTGTTTTGTAACCGTCAAGAAGAATTTGTGGAGTGAACCGATATTTCTATATATTGGAGAGTTGAACCGGTAACCGGTAAACCCTACCTGTTGTTTTTAATTAACCCTAACTGATTAAGTTTGGTGAATTGGTTATATTGGTTTATGATCTGATGATGAGCGAAAATGATTATGACATGTATGATTGTTGTATGAAGACAATTTCAAGTACTTTTGGCAAACTATTGTAATGGTTTTTGTCTAGGGAATGAGCAAATGTATTGCATATAATGAAAAGTGCGTGATGAGTTACTAAGTTCGATGAAGCGGTGATCAAGGAGTGATCAAGGTTTTCTTGATTTACGTGCAGAGATTGCTACGTAATCTAATGGTCATACTTGAACCAACTTGTTTGTAATCTCTATGAGAATTAGGTTTTTGTTGTGTTACCAACCTAATTGATTTATTTATAAGGTCAATGAAGTTGTTTAGTTTTTAGCAAAGATTTGGAAAAGATCAGTTGAGTGTGTGGTTGCCAAATTGGATGATGTATCTATAGTTTGAATAAAGGCATATAGGAGCATGAAATGGATCTGATCAAGCAAGTGTAGTGCTATTCAGATAGATCAGCAAACTCCTGTTGTTTTGTAACAATTACAACAGAATTGAAATCACCTAGCTGGGTAAGCTCTAACAAGCTTGGTACTATTCAAATCCTCTAACAAGGTGATACATTAGCTTGGATTTTCAAAACCTCTACTGAGGTTACTCCTTATAGGGTATTGCTTCTAACAAGGCATTGTAGTCAATCCCTTAACCAGGTGGTTCCTAACATGATCAGTTCTTAACAGGACTTTTGTAAAGCTTTAACAGGCTAGGCTCCTAACAAGGCGAACTTCAGAAGAGTTCAAAAAATTATCTTGTGAGTCTCATCTCACCATGGTTTTTCCCATTTGTGTCAAGTGGTGAATGTTTTTGTGGTTATGTTTGTTGGCATTATGTGAACTGGTATAAGGACATAATGATATTGTATGTTGTCATTGATGTCAATATGTGATATGTGAAAAGAGAGAACCGGTATATATGCCAAAGTGAAGCAGTGTATTTGCTCAAGGTGAACCAACATGTAGTTATGGGAACCGACACATGGAAACATTGTTTGACTACCAGTTGGTAGGTAGTTTCCACTTCAGGATTTTCAGTTGGAGTACGTCAAACCTATGTGACTCAATCAATGATCTTTGTGTGATGAGTTAGCGGTATAACGAAGAACAGGTCGTGTTGCCACATAAGCCCTGTGCACGTGAAGGATCTTGCATGAAGAAGACTATTCCTATCTACCTCGAGAATGTGCAAAGTTTGTCAAATGGTGATAACACATGATGGGTTATCAGCCGCCATGAAATTGGTGGATAATGGACGATGGAGAATGTCTTGAGATCGATTCAAGATTGTTGCATTTAATGCAGTATGATTCAATGGTCAGGAATGAATCGCTTGAATTGCTTAACCTAATAGGTTTAGGGTTTAGGGTTTTTGCTACCAACCTATCTATTTCCTATAAGGTCGATGTTGTGTTTCTTTCTAAGGTTGTTGGAAAAAGTGGTGTGTGTGTATCCAAGGGAAGTGATACATGATTCTTGCCAAACCAAAGGAGAGAAGAGATACCTGCAAAGTGAATGTGCAAAAGGTGAAGAGGAGCCAAAATAGATCTGCATTAGCATTGAGTGCTATTACCAGATCATTGTAATTCCTATTGATCTTTAACCACTTCAACAATTGTGAAATCCCTTAACAAGGTAGCCTTAACTGGCTTGATACAAATCCCTTAATAGGGTAGCTTTAACCGACTTGATTCAAATCCCTTAACAGGGTAACTTGAAGTTATTGAGTTCTGGGAAGCTATAGAGATTTGGAGATCATTTAGCTATTGAGTTCTTGAAATCCTCTAACAAGGTAACCCTAACCGGGTTTAACCCTTAATCGGGTATTGTAGCCATCCCTTAACCAGGTGATCCCTAACAGGATCGGTTCCTAGTAAAACCTATTATAATGTCTTTAACCAGACAAGGCTCCTAACAGAGTGGACTTCTAAAGAGTTCAAAAGCAGCTTGTGGGTATTCATCCCCACCATGGTTTTTCCTAGTTGGGTTTCCATGTGAAAAATATGTGTGTCATGTGTGATGCTTTTATCTTGTGATGCTTTGTTATTACCTGTTGAGCATATGATGGTTCTATGTTTTATGCCTGTCTATAAAATATATTGAACTAACTATTGTGAAGATCTGATGATAGTTTACCTGTTCATACATGAGGGTGTAATGGTACCATAGTATTGAGCTAAGAGGAAAGCTTAGTGAGTGACCGGTTTATGATTGTTTTAGTTATTCTGGGTCTTACCGGTTGCACTCTGTTTCAACTAGTATCACTACTTACCAGTCATTTGGAGTATTTGCTGTCAAACCAGTTTTGGACTATATTTTTGTTTGTACTGATTCACCCCCCCTCTCAGTACCGGTTTGGTACTATTCATTCATCATTGAGTTATCAATGTTCTTATGGTTGATTTACTTAACTACTTTGATAAGTTATGATAACCAGAAGCATTGAGAAATGAAGTCTGTTGACATATGAAAAAGCATTTGGATGTTAATGAGTTTGAAGTTGTTTACTATTAATTTGTTGTAACAGTCAACAGGTTTATCTTATGGTTTTTTATCTTGATAGTGTTATTACATTGATAATTCTAAGTCTACTTTGAGAGATTGATTTTTGAGATTGGTGAAGTTTGTATCAGTTTTTCTAGCTATTGATTCACCCCCCTCTCTTAGTAGTTGTCCGGATACTTATTATTTCATCATACCATCAATTGGTATCAGAGCATATTAGGTCCTCTAAGGTCTAAGCCTAACATCTTGAGATAAATATCTTCGAGATCACGATGAAGAAGGAAGGTCCAAAGTTTAATAGAGAAAAATATAGGATATGGAGTGACGGAATGAAAATTTACATCAAGAGTTTGGGAAGCCAGTATTGGGAACATGTCGATACTAAATATGTTGCACCTACTAGGATGTTGATTGATGATCAGAAGAAAGAGAAACAAGAAAATCATCAAGCATTAGAGGCCATTATCCGTTCTTTATCTGATGTAGAGTATGCAGATGTTCATGGTCTAGAGACTGCATACGAGGTATGGAAAAAACTTGAAGAGATTTATAGCAGTTATGAACATGTTAAGATTGCTAAAGAAGAGAGTCTAAGAGAAAAGTTTGATGACATGCGGATGACTGAAGGTGAGAATATCCAGCAGTATGGTCAAAGGATAAAGGAGATAGTCGGTGAAATTAAGAGTGCAGGAGGTAAAGTGGAAGATGCCACAATGATCAGTAAGGTACTGAGAACCCTACTACTGGTGTACACTATCCGAGTTGCAGCCATTCAAGAGCTAAAGTCCATTGATAAAACTAAGGTAACTCTTGACTCCATCATTGGCAAGCTTACTGCTTTTGAATTAAATGGTTATGATGGTAGTGTACATAAATTTGAGTCTGCATTTAGAGCTTCTATTTCTAACCCATATGTGAGAAAAAGTAGAGATGCCAGTCACAGTTATGAATCCAGATCCAACAGAGAAGCTGATGATGAAGATAGTTTAGTTGAGCTTGAAGCATTGTTGGCCAAGCGGTTGCCTAGAGGTATAGGTAAATATAGAGGTAAATTACCTTTGAAATGTTTTGCATGCAACAAGATTGGACACATAGCTGCTAATTGTCCTAATGGTGGTAATGAGCACAAACGAGAGAAATTCAAGAAGTATAAGGGTAAAGGAAAAATAGATTGTCTTATTGCTGTTGATGGTGGTATTACTAATGAAGAGTTTGATGGTGATGCTAATGAAGACATTGTGTTTGTAGCCATTAAAGAAAAGATATTAGATCATAAGGCATTAGTATCCAGGATGGATAACTCTGATGATTGGATCATTGATGGTGGTTGTTCACATCACATGACCGGTGATCAGAGAAAAATTCTTTCTTTGAAGGAATTTGATGGTGGAGTTGTAAGATTTGGTAATGACTCACCCTACATGGTTAAAGGTAAGGGAACTATTTCTCTTAATGGAAAGAGCAGTGCAGATGATGTCTACTGGGTTGAAGGTTTAAAGCACAATCTTTTGAGTGTGGCACAACTCAATGAAAAAGGATACCCATTGGAGTTTAAGAATGGTATGTGCAAAATCTATGACAACAAAGGTGAACTAATTGCAACTGGGAAGCAAACTAAAGGTAACTTGTTTCACCTTAATCCTAGAGTCAGCAACTATTTAATTGCAAAGATAGATGATAGTTGGCTTTGGCATAGGAGATTTTGTCATATAAACTTTGATAATATTGTTAAAGTGAATAAGTCCAAGACAATGAGAGGTTTGCCTCAGTTGGACAAACCGGTTAATGCTCTATGTAAAGAATGTCAGTTGGGAAAGATGACATCCTCAACTTTCAAGAGCAAATCTTTTTCAGCAGAACATTTGTTAGATTTCGTTCATACAGATCTTTGTGGACCAATAAGGACAAAAAGTATTCAAGGTGACATATATTTTATGATCTTCACTGATGATTGCTCAAGGATGATGTGGGTCACATTATTGAAGGGTAAGATTGAAGCTTTTGGAAAGTTCAAGGTATTCAGGGCCTTAGCTGAGAAGGAGATTGGTAAGAAGATAAAATGTCTGTGGACAGATCAAGGTGGTGAATTTACTTTTGAGGAATTCACTAGATATTGTGAAGAAAATGGTATCAAACGACAACTTTCTGCACCAAGGACTGATGAATAATGATTAACAACAGATACCCCAACCAACACTGAGAGCGGGGGTGAGTCAGTACAGGCAAAAACTTTCTCAACAACTTATCCGATTAAAGCAATACCAACTAGTTGTCACCATCACTGAACTTAACCACGACAATACCAATTAAACACAGTAAGACATCAGACACCATAAACTGATAAGTCTGAACACTTCAAATACGATCAATACTTGATATCAACTTCACCCATAAACATATGCATGTGGTATACCAGTAATACCATAACCTAATAACTCTGCATGCATAATCATTCAACCAAATAATACATAATCATCACATGAAAAATGTATAACACATAACACAAATTTTTTATGTGGAAACCCAAATGGGAAAAACCACGGTGGGGATGAATACCCATAAGCTTGTTTTTGAACTCTTTTGAAGCTCGCATTGTTAAGAGCCTAGTTCGGTTAAAGACTATATAATAAGTTTATGTTAGGAACCAATCCTGTTAGAGATCACCTGGTTAAGGGATGGCTATATACCCTATTAAAGGTTGAAACCCTATTAAAGGTTACCTCACTAGAAGATTTTAAGAACTCAATGATCTCGAGTCACCTGGTTAAAGGTTTTACAATAAGCCTATTAAAGCTACCTGATAAAGGGATTTTCCAACTATTGAAATGATTAGAAGACAACAGGTAAAACTTCTGATTGATAATAATACTACATGCCAAGGCAAATCCTTTTCATTTCCTCTACTCTGCAATCACACTCTGCAATTTTCCTCTTACTGGTCTGGCAAGTATCTCATCACTTGGATACACACACAACATTTTCCAACAACTTTACAATAACAAACATCATCGACCTTATAGACATCAATTAGGTCAATAGCATAAACCCTAAACCCTAAACATCTTAGGTTTACAACACAGGCGGTCCAATCCTGACCGTCCAAACATATTGCATAGAGTATTATGATTTTAAACAAATCAAAAGACAATCTGCATCATTCATCCTTCACCACACATGGGAATCAGTAACCCATCATGCTCTCTTCTCATACCGCCAAGAAGAATGATCATTCCTAAGGTAGACATCAAACGTAGTCGCTCTCCTCATGTAAGATCCTCAAGGAAATCCTACATGTGCACAAGGCTAACGTGGCACCTCGATCTTACTCATATTTCTTGGCTAACTCATCATAGAGTATCATTGGCTGCATCACACAAGGTGGATCACCAAACTGATAACCCTAGAGCTGAGACTGCCAACCGGTAGTCACACTTAGTGAAACCCTGACACCGGTTCACTGCATCTCCTCATACCTCTTCATACCGATTCACTTGAACCTATTGACATTAATGACAACATATATTATCATCATATCAACATGCCGGTTCATCATATGCCAATAATATCCAACAAGGACACCCCAACAGAATGGCATCGCAAAGAGAAACAACCAGTCAGTTGTTGAAGTTGCTAGGATGATGTTGATACAAGGAAGTGTAGCAAAAACTTTCTGGAGAGAAGCTGTCAGCACAACTATCTACACTATGAACCAGATTTTGGTAAAAAGAGGTAAGGACAAGACTCCTTATGAATATTGGCATGGAAGATCACCTATTGTTAGTTATTTCAAGATATTTGGAAGCAAATGTTTTATTAAGAGAGGTGATTATATTAGCAATTTTGAAGCTAAAAGTGATGAAGGTATATTTCTTGGCTATTCCACCAAGAGTAAGGCTTACAAGTGTATTAACAACTGAACACAAAGAATTATTGAGAGTGCTGATGTTCAAGTGGATGAATATCTTGAAGTCTCAGAGGAAACCACTTTGGAGAAAAAGGATGAAGATCCTTGCATCTTGTATTTGGAACCAGAAACTGGCAAAGCAAATACTAATGTACCAGTTCAATCGGAACAGATAAATTCAGAAGAAGATGATGATATTGAAGAAGTTGAACTTGGAGATAATGATCATGTTATTCCAAGATATGTGAGACTGAATCACAATCCTGAACAAATTATTGGGGATAAGGATGCTAGAGTACTAACAAAAAGAAGAATAAGAGAGAATTCTTGCATGATCTCCACTATTGAACGAAGAACTACTAAGGAAGCATTTGGTGATGATGATTGGGTTAAAGCTATGGAGGAGTAATTAGATCAAATTGAGAAGAACAACGGATGGACCCTAGTTCCCCGACCAATAAATAAAAATGTGATATGTACTAAGTGGGTATTTAGGAACAAGTTGAATGAAGATGGTGTTGTAGTTCACAACAAAGCTAGGTTGGTTTGCAAAGGTTATGCACAAGAGGAAGGAGAAGATTATGGAGAGACTTTTGCACCAGTGGAAAGACTGGAAGGTGTCATAACTTTACTTGAATTTGTAGCACACAAGAAATTTAAGGTATACCAGATGGATGTTAAGTCAACATTTTTGAATGGGATACTGGAAGAAGAAGTATACATTGAGCAGTGAGATGGTTATGCTTTGATAGGTCTTGAAGACATTTGGCATGAGTGACTGTAAACCAGTTGGGACACCAATGGTTACAGGTTGTAAGTTGTCTAAGGAAGATGAATCCACATCTGTTGATGAGAAGGAATAAAGGTCAATGATTAGAAAATTGCACTATGTTGTTCACAACAGACCTGACATAGCTCATGCAGTTGGCATAGTTGCTAGATTCCAGAAGAATCCTAAGGAAACACATTTGATAGCAACCAAGAGAATTTTTAGATATTTGAAAGGTACTATTGACTATGGATTATGGTATCCATATGGAGGAAATTTTGATTTGAAGGTGTACACAAATGCAGATTGGTTAGGAAATGTTGATGACCGGAAAAGCACAACCGGTGGAGCATTTTTTCTTGGAGGAAGACTTGTTTCATGGAGTAGTAAAAATCAGAGTTCTACTTCACAATATATTGCTGAAGCTGAGTATGTTGTAGCTGATATGAATTGTACTTAGGCTATCTGGATGAGGCACATTTTGGAAGGTTTTAAGATGAATATTTCAAAACTTATAAAGATTTTATGTGATAATACAAGTGCCATAAATATTTCCAAGAACCTTGTTTTGCACGCACGAACCAAGCATATTGAATTGAAGTATCATTTCTTAAGGGAAAAAGTATAGAGTAAAGATGTGATCTTGGAGCATGTTTCTACCAAGGAGCAACTTGTAGATATTTTTACTAAACCTCTGCCTAAGACTACTTTTGAGTATCTTAGAAGTCAGCTAGGGGTTGTACCCCTTCATGAGGTCAATTAAGCATGATGTAGATTACATCTGTCCTAGAGCTACTTGCAGAATTTTACAGAAGGATTGGTGTAGAAGTGGAGTTATTCCACAGGGGGAGCATGAACTTGCAGGTTGTTGATATTGCATAGTGAAATTTGACATTACATGTTTTACTTTCAATTTGGCATTGTTGTCAAAGGGGGAGAAGAATTATGTGATTATGGGAAGAAGAACCAGCGACAAGCTGAAGACATGGAGAGCATGGTAAATACTTGGTAATGTAAACCAGGATTCTTATTTAGAATCACAACAACAATAAATGGTATTGATATTTGTATTGCCATCAATGCCAAAGGGGGAGATTGTTGGCATTTGCATGAAGATTGCGTTAATGATATGCTATGTTGTCATTGATGTCAATTAATCAGTAATGATATTGATGATATTGTTTTAATATTGTTTTGTAACTGGCATGAAGAATTTGTGGAGTGAACTGGTATTGCTATATATTGGAGAGTTGAACCGGTAACCGGTAAACCCTACCTATTGTTTTTGATAAACCCTAACCGATTAAGTTTGGTGAATTGGTTATATTGGTTTATGATTTGATGATGAGCGGCAATGATTATGACACGTATTATTATTATATGAAGACAATTTCAAGTGTTTTTGGCGAACTGTTGTAACGGTTTTTGTCTAGGGAATGAGAAAATGTATTGCATATAATGCAAAGCATGTGATGAGTTACTAAGTTTGATGAAGCGGTGATCAAGGAGCGATCAAGTTTTTCTTGATTGATGTGCAAAGATTGTTATGTAATCTAACAGTCATACTTGAACCGACTTGTTTGTAATATTTATGAGAATTAGGTTTATGTTGTGTTATCGACCTAATTGATTTGTTTATAAGGTTGATGAAGTTGTTTATTTTAATGAGTTGGAAAAGATTTGGAAAAGATCAGTTGAGTGTGTGGTTGCCGAATTAGATGATGTATTTGCAGTTTGAGTAAAGGAAGATAGGAGCATGAAATGGATCTGATCAAGCAAGTGTAGTGCTATTAAGAAAGATCAACAAACTCCTGTTGTTTTCTAACAATTACAACAAAACTGAAATCCCCTAATTGAGTAAGCTCTAACAAGCTTGGTACTATTCAAATCCTCTAACAAGGTGATCCATTAGCTTGGATTTTCAAATCCTCTACCGAGGTTACTCCTTACAGGGTATTTCTTCTAACAAGGCATTGTAGTCAATCCCTTAACCGGGTGGTTCCTAATAGGATCAATTCTTAACATGAATTTCGTAAAGCTTTAACAGGCTAGGCTCCTAACAGGGCAAACTTCAGAAGAGTTCAGATAGTTATCTTGTGAGTCTCATCTCACCGTGGTTTTCCCCATTTGGGTTTCCACGTCAAAAATATTTGTGTCAAGTGGTGAATGTTTTTGTGGTTGATTTACTTTACTACTTAACTAATTTGATAAGTTATGATAACTAGAAGCATTGAGAAATGAAGTCTGTTGACATATGAAAAAGCATTTGGATGTTTATTTGTTTGAAGTTGTTTATTGTTAATTTGTTGTAACAGTCAACCAGTTTATCTTATGAGTTTTTATATTGACAGTTGTATTACATTGATAGTTCTAAGTTTACTTTGAGAGATTGATTTTTGAGATTGGTGAAGTTTGTATCAGTTTTTCTATCTATTGATTCACCCCCCCTCTCAGTAGTTGACCATATACTTATTCTTTCATCATACAATAATATTTAATTGATTAGAAGAAAGGATAAATTAATTAATTAATAAAATATTTTAATTAATTAATAGAAGAATGAATTAAATAAATTAACTATTTAATAGAAGAATAATTATTAAATAAATATAAAATATTTATTTAATTGCTCATAGCCAATTTTATGTGTATACAATTAGCATCTTGTGAATATATGAATTAGGACTTGTAGTAGGTTGATTTCAGAATAAGATGTATTGGATGATATTGTTGTAAATGGATATTCAATGTGTATGTAATTCTAGATTAGAAAGGACTTAAATGATTGAGTGATACGATTGGATTATCTTGTGATTGGTAGTGAATATGTTAATGGTCATGTATGCCTTGATTTGGAAATATGTTAATCTTTAATGTTAATCTTGGGATATGGAAATGAATGTGTAGTTGTTGATTTGTATAGACACTATGATTCTTCATTATGTAGAGCTGATTTATAGGGGTTGAGATAGTATATTGTGTCATGATGACATTGTAAAAGTAAAAGAGATAATGTACTTTTATGTCTTGTGTTCTCATGCATTAGGATAGGATGTAGTAGCTGGGATTATGGCTTATAAAGATGTGAGATGTTATAATCATTGCATTGGAATGTATTGTAATAAAAATTCAATGCATAAGAGATGGAGATTTAGACTCTATATTGGATTAGAAAATGAACGATTAGTTTATATGTGTTATTGTAGTGTATGAGTTCATGAGTTAGCCTTGCATATATATGGAATTCTATTTGAAAGAAGTTTTGTACTTGTGGTTCTAATCCGTGAACATGTATGTGAGTAGGATCTTGATGAGATGTAATGTGATTATTAAGGAATGATCTAGTTCTATCATAGAAGGTAGTTAATTAGATTTATGATGTGATGGATGGATAAAGACTAGGGAGTTAAGAACATTTGGTTTGGTGTTTAAAATACATCCAATAGTTAATAGGATTATGATAGGTATGCATTGAGAATAAATGATTCTCATGTTGGGAAGAAAGTATTTGAGAAGAACTTAAATGAAATGGGTGTTAAATGTTTCATGATATGGATGTGTTTTTGTGATATTGATAGTAAGTGATGACATTGAAGTACCCTAGGGAATGAATTAATTGAGATGATAATTGTTGCAATGTTATTTCTGCTTGCGTAATATATAGTTAAGAATATGATAATGTTTAAGATGTTTATGCATTCATGTAATGATATGACTAGTGCATATGAGTACTTGTAGTATTATGTGTGGCATTAGTGAATGTTTAAATTTTTTTTATCTCTATTTGTTAGTTAGATTAGTTATTTTCTCTATGGTATTTTGACAAGAATTACATGTGGGTTGGTGTTTTTCCAAGTTGCTTAATAAGGTCATATTGGTTGGAAGATGAAGAGGGTTTGGACATGGTACCTTGCAAGGATAATTTACCTTGACAAGTTGTTACATTACATTTAGAGGTTTTATCCTTTATAGTTATGGTAGAGACATGATGGTCCATCTCAAAAATGTGGTTAATCATATACTCATAAGAAACATTGGTATGATTGGTATTGGTATCAAAATTGATCTTAGGAGCCTTTCCTTTATCATTTTTTGTGAAAGGATCCTTAAACATTGCATGTTATTCATTGGAAGAGTGACCCTCAACCTCAAGAACAACATTCTTAATGCAGTCTTGAATAAGATTCTTAAGCTTATGAAAATTCTTCGTCTTGTACCTTTTTTTCTATGATATTCACAAATTTCATTATCATTCCACCATCTTGGTTTAATGTTTGTCTCAAAAAGTCTATTTTTTGGTAAATTAATGAGCTTATTAGCAACCAAATTTTGTAATGCTAACTCAATTGGTTCTCCCAAGGTGCATGTTTCCTTTGTGTCATAGGCCTTGTTTCCCTTTGGGTATTCACTTGACTGCTTAATGAAATAATTCTATGAAAACTTAAAGGTTTTACTAAGTTTTCATCCACAACCCCATCATTAATAGTATTCTTGTTCTTGTTCCAAAAGTGGGGTTTTTACTTTGTATTTGAATCATCTTTGCTCTCTTTAAATATTTTAAAAATACCTTTCTCAAGAAGGACCTTTTCAATGGTTATACCTTTCTCAACAACTTCCTGAAATATGGTCAAGCATAATTTGAAAAGTTCATATCAAATTTCTTGATTAGGTTCTATGTGAACATCTCAACTAATTGTTTTTGTATAACATGACAAGAGCAATGACTAGCCAAACTTCTCCATCTTTGGAAAAATGACAAAAAAGACTCTCCATTGCATTTTTTGGTGGTACATAAAGTTGTTACTAAAACCTCATGCTCAATGTTGTAGGAGAAGTGTTGAATTAATTTCTTAGCAAATTCACCCCAAGAATGAATTCCATGTGGTAAATGTGAAAACCATTCCATAGCTTGTCCCCCTAAACCGTGAGGAAAGAGGTGCATTGAGTAAGAATCCTCATGGGGAAACTCTATATAAGCATCGAATAATCCTCTAATATGTTCCTTGGGATCACCCTTTCCCTTGTACTTGTCAAATTTAGGCACATCAAAATTAGGGGGAAAGGGTGGTATGGGTATAGTCTTGTCAAAAGGATAAGAACAAATATCCTAAAGCGTGTAATTCTTGATAGGTGTATGTATTCTAGCCATTTGTTGTTCCAATTTATTCACTTGTCGCAATTCATCACTAGGAGGTACGTTCCTTAGATTTATCCCTATTTTTGAGTCACCAAGTGGAGGAGGAATTAAATAATTATGATGACCATTGAGAGGATGAATATAACTAGGATATCATGTACTAGGTAGAGGAATGTAACTATGTGGGTTGTAATTATAGTATCAAGTATAAACCCTTGATTGAGTGTGAGCATCATGACAGTGAGTATAATTGGCATTGAAAGCATGACCTTGGTATTGATCCTCAAATGTAAAAAGAGGTTGTCTAGTATAACAATGACCCCAATTATGGACTTGGTGCGTATCTTGACGTTGGCCTTGAGTATGATCTTAGTGGTTCTCATCAAAGGTAGTATGAGGTTGTCTAATGGAAGCACAAATATGAGTATGGCCTTGATTGATATCTTAATGTTGGTTATTAGCATATGTGTTGGTAGTTCTTCAGCCATGAAGGTCATTAGTATGAGTTTTCTCATAGGCTTTTTGAGTGTGCATACAAGTAGGAATATCTAGTTTTTGCAAAACAGATGAAGGTGAGTCAAACACGGGGATATCTCTATGTCTATTTTGACTAGTACCAACATCATATTAATAAGGAGAAGTTTTAAATTAGGCAAATGGAAGGATGAAAAAGAAAGATGGATTGAAAGGTGTGACAATGACCAAAGGTCTAGAGTTTGTCTTGCAATGGTTCTAAAATGAGGTTCCAAAATGATAAGATGAGGACTATGATAGATAGCCATAAATTGATAGCTCAAACAAAATATGACTTCCTAGGATATGACAAATTCCAAGGTAGGATATCCTAACTCAAGATAATATAATGGCACCATAGATGATAGATATAAGAGGGAAACCAACAAGTGATAACAAAGTTTTGATTGCAAGATAGTAAGGACAACAAGACAACTTTTTGACTTTGGCAATGTTGATGTTTTTGGATGAGTGAAGGTCTGAATGGACTGAAAATGGAATGGCAACAATGGTAAACTAATGGTTGACTGATTGAGAATCCTAAGGAATTAGCCAACAAGTTCTTTCAATCTTTATTTCCAAATACACAAAAAGATACCAGATACACAATGATATATGCTACATACATATTATAAAGATCCAAATACGCAACAACAATGTCCAAATATGTAGTTAAAATGTTTAGATGCACAATTTTGTAGAACCACATATGCAACAATATGTCTCAAATATGTGACAAAAAGTATCGTATATGCAATAGCATGTCTTAAATATGCAACATAAGGTGCCACAAATGCGACAATAGTGTCAAAATAAGTATTTCTGTTAAAAAATGTGTTTTGCCTAATATTTTTTCAAATCTAAATGTTAGTTTTGGGTATCGATGTGACCAAATCTGATTGTTTGATCATTATTGTGGCAAGAAAACATTTCAAACAAGAAATAACAATGGTTGTTGTGTGAGAAATAATAACAAGGGTTTGAAATATGCTCCTCAAAGACCAAATTTTCATTGGTCTTATCACAAAAGAATACATGCCAAACACTTCCTATTCCTAAGGTCAATATCCAATGGGAACAAACTTAGGCTCACACTTGGAATCTCCTTTGACTCAAAAGTGCAACACCTAAATAAGTTATTTGCATTCTTGTCTTTGAGAAAGAGGATAGGTAGGGGCCTCCAGGATTGGAAGGATAAACCAATCACCCTCTCCTTGGAAATCTATGCATATCTTATCTAAAGTCAAGGATTTCTGTCTCATCTCAAGGGAGCCATATATGGAGTAACTTTAAGGTGAAATGCTACACCTTTGCACTAAGAGTGACACCAACAACTCAATCAATAAGACGAGCCTCTAACATAAGGTTTTTAGTCGTTGGCCAAGGGATTTATGTTACCACACTCACTTAGTAAGCCACTTAAGGATTTATTCAACCCTACATGGCTCTTAGTCTACCCCTAAATTGACACTTACGATATATATTATCAAGATAGATTCCATTTTTGACCTTTAGCTTTTATATAGTGGCTAGAAGGAAAAATCACTTTGGGTCATTTCCCTTGGAGTGATCACTTCTCCAAAGGCAGGCCCTCTAAAAAAAGAAAAATAAGATGCTTAGTGATTTATCTTACACCCAAAGTCCATGAAGGTGAGGGGAGGGGATAATTTCACAAAACCTTAGGGTTATACATTACAAAGTGTGCAAGTGCACATGACACTTCAAACAAGGGTTCTTTTTAATGCACCAAATTGAAATGTGAGCTATTTTATGAAATCACAAACACACACCTAGATACCCTTGCAAGAAAACAAATTAGTAGTTTCAATAATAGCCCCAACCTAAAAACACAAAGATTAGAGAAAGATAATAACAAGTAATGAAAGGGGGCCTTCTAAAAATGTAAGGGAAAACTACACCACTTTGTTAGTGCCAACAAGGGTTAGTCAAAACAAAACCAAATCTAAAAAATGCCAATGATGAAATGCAAAAACTATATTGACAAAAAAAAACTCAAGCAAAAAATGTTATAAGAAATAAGGGACAAGAGTCCCACTAGACGTGCCAGAATGTATATGTTGAATTTGAATTCTCAATATTGTAAACCCTAGTTCTAACCACAAAACCCTAGGTCTACAATAAAATTCAACAACACATCAATGAAGAACCATCAAACATGTAAAATCATAAAATAAATCAAATGACGTGTTCACACATTCAAATGGTTTTGACATTCATTGTTCTCTTATCTCCATGGTCTTGTTTTGATATATTGTTCTCATATTTGTGTTTCCCTTGCACAAGAGCTCATGAAAGAATGGATGTGGTTGTGATGATGCAAAACTATGATCTAAAGATAAAAGCTAGAAAGTATGCTCCAAATGCTTGATTGCTTGATATTCCAAATACTTGATATTTAATTAATAAGAGACATTAGGATAAAAAATTATTAAATAATTAATAATTTTTAATTCAATCAAAGGACAATTTTAGGTGTCTACGAGTTTGATTCCTAATTTGCATGTTTAGACTAGGGAACCCCATTTTCCTACATTACACAACTCTCATATCCCCAATTAGTGTACTATTTTTTTAATAAATGAGTTCGATAAAGGGTCTAAAGCAAAAAATAGTAAATAGACCAACATGACATTACTACACTAGAACATAGAAGACCTAGCTATTAGAACAAATCCAAAACAAGTCACATGAAAAAAATATAGTATCCCTCCCTAATTCATCTTTTGATTATGCATCGATAGACTTATTTAGACTCTTTGATGTTGTTTTGATTAATACTTATGACTCTATTGATACCTTTGATACTTATTGATGATGCTAGACATTTTATATAGATGGTGATCATCTATGTGGATGATGACATATCCTAGACTATTATGATGGATTTATTTATATTTGATGATTTATATGTGCTCATTATCCATGAATGGATTACATTGATTATGAGATTATGATGGATTCTTGATGGTACTAACCCTATTTCATGATTATATTGGATAAGTTGATGTTATGATTGTCGTGATTGTCTTACCACTGTATTCATGATAGAGATGATGTCATATCACTTATTGCGAGCATGATATGATATTGCAATTCTCTTCAATTATCTGATCTGTGAGGCCCTACCCCGATTCAGTTTGACATTTTCAGTTATTTGCATATTGAGACTATTATGGATGCTTTATTTTATGCTTTATGGACTTAGAACTTATATGATTCCATGATTTGGATCACACTGACATATGTTGATGCTTTATTTCATGCATGATGATTATGAAACTTTAGATATGTTACTAGAATAGAATTACATTATGATGGTGAATGTCATTTTTGGAAATTTGCAGGATTTTATTTTGATGATAGAAAAATGATGCATACTTATGAATGGTTCAATTTTGGAAAAATTATGTTAATTGCTTATGTGAAATTGAATTTGAATGAATGAGATATTGAATTATTGTTGCCAAATGTATGAGTGTTTGATGTGTAATGAAATCCATGTATTTGATTATGTATAATTGTGATGATTTGGAATTACTAATGTGCTAATTGAGATGCGCAGGAAAATTATCCATGAGACCATGGAATTTATATGGAGAACCAAGCCTAGACCAATGTGCGTTTGTTAAGCCGGGAGTTGTCTATTTGGAGAGACAACACCCCATTGTAATGTATTTTATTTGTGAAGTGAATAATGCTTGAGTGTTAAAAAAATTAATTTATATGTATATGTGTAACCCTACAAGAGACAAATTCCATGTGTGATTTTTATATTGTATTTTTATTGTGTCACTTGACACATGTGCTGATTAGTGTCATTGATTTGGACTTGTCTCTTGGAGGGAGTTTTGTTTCTACCAAAGCCATTCAAAAATATGAGTGTGGTCCCAAATTTGCCTTGGGTAGGGAGTCTTGGGAGTGGTCAACTCAAGTTTGACCCGTAGGTAAACTTCAGTTGGGTTTCCAAAGGGTTTAATGGACTCCTAGGGTAAGTTTTAAGGCTTTTCCAAAGGTCCAAAGGGTATACCTATGGGTTAGGGGTATTTTGCAACATGTGGCTTCTCCCATGTGACTATTTAGTCACTTCAAAAAGTGGTGTTTCCAAGATGAACGAAAATTCAACTTAGAAAGTTCTTCCTAGGATAGAGAACCTTCCCTTTAGATGTCAAACTCTCTTCCCCATCTTCTTCCACCTTTTCCCTTTCCAATTTTGGCAATGTGTAAGAGTTTGGGAAGGGCAACCAATGGGAACTCACACCTCACCCAAGGGGTTGGGAAGTGTGTGAGAGGCCTTCTTAGGCAAGAATTTGGAGACTTAGTGAGTAATCACCCACTCTCCATTCTTGGAGATTATACTTGTTTTGAAAAAGTTAGTAGGAGATTTGCACTTTTGGTGGAATTTGGAGAAAGTTAGTGTGGAATTGGGCAGCTCATCCCCAACTAATTTTAGCATACCTATTGGCAGAATAAGGTTGGTTACTTCTTACCTCCTCTTGTTATGTTGTATGTGTTAGTTTGTGTTGTTTTGTAAAAGAAAAGAGTTACTTGTAAAGAAAGTGTTTTATGAAGTTTTTGTTGAAGTTAAGAATGTGTAGTTTTCTTTTCTATGTGTTTGTTTTGTGTTATTGTGGTTTTTGGGTGTGTCCAAGATCTCCTACTCTTGGGAGGGTAGGAAGATCTTGGGGTGGAAGGAGTATGACAGCCTTGGGTGAGAGGCTCTCCTTATGGAGAGTGATCTCAAGGGTGTCCTTGTGACCCTTGTTGCATAGCCTTGTGTATGCATTTGGGGGTCATAAGGGGAGCAAATATGGCCTTGAGCCTTTTGGGGGGCATAAGGATTGTGGAAGTATTTGTTGCATTTGTTTTGCCATGAGGTGGCTTGTGTTGTATTTTGGCATGCATTCTCCCCATTGGTACTTGGTCCACTTCCACCCATCGAAGAGTCACCATGAATGTGGTGGAAGTGTAGCTTGGGAAGGGAAATTTGTATGTGAATGTCTTCCTATGTTTGTTGTGGAGTTGCTTGTTTTTAACCCGTTTAGTGCTTGGTTCTCCAAGCTCGGGGGTGGCTTCTAGTAAGCCTAGGCTGGGAGGTGAGCTTTCCATGGTCAAAAATGTGTTTTGTTGCAGGTTGCATGGGAATGGGAAAAGATGGATTAAAGAGCTAGGTGGCTGTTTTATGTTGCAGAAAAAAAAAAGTTAATATGACAATGTATTCTCTTTTGGAGTTGTAAAGGAAAAGGAAAAAAAAAGAGCTAGATTGTGTTATTTATAAGGAAAGAGGATTATGTATTCAATGTTAGCTTGTAAAAGAAAGAGATAGTCAATGTTGTATTTATTTTTTTCAAAAAGTAAAGCAATGTATTCCTATTCCATGGAAAGGAAAATGTAAATGTTTTATTGCCAAAATCTTTGTGCTCCTATTTACTTGTATTTAGATTGCAAAAAAAAAAAATATGTATGCTGTTCTCACTCTAGTTAGTTTGCAAATGAAGAAAGTAATGCACTAGATTGCATGTAGATTTTCATGTTTTACAAAAGAAAGAGAAGCAAATGCATTTATTATGATTTCTGCAAGAAAATGAAAATTATTGCTACATGTGCTTTATGATATTATGCTGCTGCAAATTAAATTAGAAACTGCCATTTATTCTCCCCATTTATTGCAGAAAATGAAGCTTGTTATAATAATTTATTCCTTTAAAAAAAAAAAAATACATTTAGCAATTAGTTTTAGTATTTGGTTACAAGAAAAGAAAATATTACATTTAGATTTAGGTTTATTTTGTTACCCAAAAAGGTGGCATTATTAGTTGCTAAAAAAAAAAATTGCATTGTTAGTTGTTTCAAAAAAATAGAGCCTAAATGGAACATAGTTTAAAGAGTAGCTAACAAAAAAATATATTTATTTATATACATTTACCTCCTTGCATGCTAATCTGTTATTCTGTTATATAACAGATAAAGAAACAAAAATAAGTGTTTTACTAAATCTCTTCCACATTTTATATATAAATATATATATATATATATATAATAAATTGGATCATGCCTGACAAAAAGTTTATTGCATATAAACCTGTTAGACAGAAAGAAAATCCAATGATATATACATATATATATATATATATTATGATTGAATAATATCTCTGTATTTCTATTAATAACCTTGTTAACATTTTATTAAACCCCCCAAAAAAATCGAAATGTATCCACGTTTGAAAAAAACCACAGTAAAACATTTAAAAAAAAAAAAACAGTACGCAAAGGAAGCGGCGGCGCCCGCAGCCTGCGGGCGGTGCCGTCCGCAGCCGGTGGTACCCGCGCTGCCGGCGCTCCCCGCTCGGCCTCCTCCCTTCCCCTTCGCTGTAGCACATTTTAAACAAAAAAACAACTCCGCCTTCCCCCTTCCTCCCGCGTGGAGTTATAAACCGCGCCTGGTCGTTTCAACCGCTTGGCCCTACTCCGCCGGATGTTAAGAACAAACTCAAGAAAAAAAAAAAGAACAAAAGGGAGAGGGTCCGGCTGCGGGATTTGGCCCTGCGCGCCCCTCCCGTGGCGGCCGACCCTGCACATAACACACACACTACACACAGGCTCAAAAGATAAAAAAAAAGGGGGGAATCTTCACACACACACACAACACTAAATAAATAAAAAAAGGGTTGGGTAATAACATATTCGCCCTAACCCTAGTTTTGGGTTAGGGCAACACACATTCAATTTAAAATGAGCATGTGTGTGTGTGGTGGGAAAATTATTTAAAAAGGGAAATTTAATATATATAAAATTAAAAGCCCCCACTCCTCTTTCAGTATACATTCATGGATAAAAATCTAATAGTGATTAGATATTATATATATATATATATACATATTTACATAGGTAGAGTGATCCTAGTACTTAATTGTGAATAAATTTGTTGGAGGTAAATTAAGTTTTGAATATTTTTGTTAAACATTGGGCAAATGTAGGAGAAACTTTATAAAAGGATTTAATTACCTAGGTGGATTAGATTTAAAAAAAATAAAAAATAAAGGGGTGTAAACACTAAGTCCTTTGTAGGGCCAAGAGGGCCAAATTAAGTATAAGATTATAAGGTAATTTTAAATTATGGGGGTTTCACTTAAATGAGGTGTTTTAAATTACGAGGATAATTAAACTTAGAAATCCTAGCGGGTTAGAAAGATAAGATAAATTTTAGAACGTTTTAAATTGAGATTAAGCGTTATACTATAGATTTTAATTAACTTAGTAAACCATGTTTCTCAATTGAGTTTAATTACCCATTATATATAAATATAGTTTAGACTCAACCCAAAATGCATTATTTTATTTAAGTTAATCGCACTAAGTTGCATTATTTTAATTTAGTGAGTCGTTAATTAGTTAAGTATTTAAAAAAAAAAAATTTCCGTTCGTGCCCAAAAGTTGGGCATGACATGATCAATATGATATATACTATTGTATATGTTGCTTTGTGGATATTGATGGTTGTAGGGTTGTAGGTACTAGACATCGACTCCACCTGGTCTCACTGATCTAAGTGTTTCTTCATCCCAATGGCAAGTTGATTGGAGATCGCATGAGTTCCATCTACACACTTTAGGTTTAGGTTGTACCCTTGTCAGTTTGCGTGTCGTGGCATTAGTCGTCATGTTGGTATCTTGTTATGTGATGTTAGACTATATGTTGGATTGCCTTGTGTCATTGTGAGTATTTGATTATTTACCTAATTAATATTGATTCATATAGTTTATTAATGTTTAAATTAATTTAATGTATGGTTTTATATTTAATTATTATTTAATAATTTGTTGTTGTGGATTAATATTTATTGAGCTTTGATTTATTGGTGCTTGATATTTATTTACCGATTTAATGTTTACTTGGTTATTTATTATTTATTGTTTAACTATTTTTATTATTTATAGTTGTGGCTTTAATTTGGGTATTTATTTATATTACCCTCGACTATTTTATTATTGGGCTTTTATATTTTATTATGCCTTGGTTTAATTAATTGATTGGTGGTTTATATTATTATTTCCTTTTTTACCCATTTGGGTTAATTAAATATTATATTCTCTACCTACCCTATTTTGCTATTGGTTGAGAATATTGGGGTATGGTAATTAAATAATATTTTATATTCTTACCTTAGTATTTGAGAGGTTTGGTATGAAATATATTTAAATAGATTATTCTGATCAGCCGACCTATTCCATAGTGTTTGAATGATTTCTCTATATATTGAGTTTTCTGTGTATTTGTTGAGGTTAGCTTCCTGGATGATTTTTGCCGATTGATTGGAGATTTGGTTTATGGAGATTTGGCTTGGCTTGGATTTTGGTTGTTGGAATTGTTGTGCTTCATTGAATTCATTTACCATCACTCCTATTTTTCTAGGTTGGAGATTGTGCCCATCTTTGTATTCAATTTGAAATTATTGTATGCTTTGTACCTAGTAAAGATTGTTTGTGGGGCTAGGAGTTGATAGTGTTGCAAGATTATTTATAGAGTTTAAGATGCTTATGTAGTATTGGGATTTATGGTTTACTCTGTCTATCTTTTTTGGTTTTCCCATGAAGAGATTGATATGCATTCTCTATGCATTATCGAAAGTATTTTGTGTTTATATGTGAATCTTGGGTTAAGGCTTGATTATTTCACCTCTAGTGTATTCCTCAACTTTATATGATTGCTTGCACCCTTTCTGAATTGATTGGATGCTATATTGATGCCCCAAATGTATTTTAGTTTGAATCACAAGTTTCTTGCTTTCATTTTCTGAGTTGATCTGTAAAAGCGCTGAACTCCATTATGGAAGCACTAATTCTATGTATGTGCTATAACTATGTTTAGATGTGTTGTTGTTTTACCTGAAAGCCCTACAAAATTGTCCATATGTGCTGAGCAACTGGGCTCATGTGCTAGAGAACATGTCAAAAGTGCTATGCTGGAAGTCATAAGTGTTGTTATACTTAACATATGCATTGTTTTGTTAGGCATATGCGCTACAAAATTTAATGTATGCACTATTTTGATTGTTGTATGCGCTAAACTGATATGTGAAGGCACTGTTCTATTTGTCAAAAGTGCTACCCTGTGGAGTAAATGTGTCAAACTATCTAATTGAGTTTTTTGTTTCAATTTTTTGTGACTTTCTGATTTGTTTCTTGATTTCTAGTTTTGGTATTTGACTATCTAGAGGCTGAGTCTTTGTTATTTGAGTGTCCTTTGGTGATCCAAGATTACTTTGTTAATTGGAATTGAATATTGTACTATTATGTGTTGAGAAATATGGTTGATACCTTGCTATATTATTTAGGATATTTCATATATTTTTCATTTGTGATGCTACATGATTTATGGTGCCTATGTGGCTGTGCCAATGGCATTGTTATGCATTTATTGATATTCATTATGTGATTGGAAACCTTGGTTATCTGGGTTATGTTTGAGAGGCCTTGTTCTTGTTTGAGCATGTTGTTTCCCTAAGGCCTAGGAGCATGATTAGGGAGAGTGGGCTTCCATGAGTCTGTCGAGGTCATGAGGAATGTATTACTAGGATTCCTTATGATAGGAGCTGAGTCTAGACCTTTGGATAGCTTATTGGGAGTTTATTATTGTTAATCAAGTGATAATCTAATAATTTAATCTTAGGGGGATGGGTAGTAGTAATTCATCTTAATAAGATAATAATTGATATTGTGGTACCCCCTCTCATGGCCTAGAGTACTTGTATAGACTCAGGATGAGGTACGTGAAGATGTAGTAACCGAAAAAACTGAACTCCCTTGATTTTATCAAAGGTTGAGATGATTTTGCATGTGTATCACAGATGTTGAGATTGAGTTCTAGGATATCCTTTATTGTTGGTGATAGCATGTGATGACACTCTTCCCTACATGTAGATCCTAGTTCCTTATGTCTTGTTTTTGGTTAGCCTCTGGAGGTTTCATGGTTTTGACTTAGCTGTGTGTTGAGATTTGGCTTATTGCATGTGGTTGATTTTCAGTTGTGTTGATTATATTATTGAGGTCTCTTTGGTTAATAGGTGTCACCCTAAGTCTAGAGTGTGTGTGGGACCTTATGTCATCTCCTAGCATGAGGGGTGGTTCCTTTGGTTCCACAAGGTCGGGTTATTTGATGCCTTCTTCCATTGGGATGTTCTTCATTGGAATCCATTATACGTGGATGTGGATTCCTTATCTCTTCAGATTATGGATGGATACTTGTAGCAAATTGATGTAATATCATTCATTTGGAATCTGTATTAGTAGGACTTTTGAGATGATTTTTGTAGAAGAGAACCTTGCATCTTGATATAGTAAGATCTTGTATTCATATGTAATGAAAAATGATGTAATAGGTTGTGAATCTATGATCATGAATTTTGTATTAGGATATGATGTTATAGTCATTGTTATACTTCTTAATGTATCTTGGATGTTGATCATTGATGGAAGTAAGATATTGGAATTAATATTATACAAGTTGTTATTAAATAGCTTCATATGGGGAATTTAGTATATGTTCTAGTAGGAAAAGATTTTATTCCTTATTATATTAATATCTTGGAATGGAATGTACTTATTGTTATGTGATGCCTAATTTTATGAAGGAAATGGATTAGACATATGATAGATGATATTGAGAGTGAAATTAACGATGTTATGATAATATTAAGATAAAGAGAATGGGTATTGGGAAAATTTGGATGGGTGTTCTTAAAATGAATCTAAAGAGGGCTAATGGTAATTGGATAATGATAGGTTATATTCTTGATATTTAAGTAAATTAAAGATAGAGAGAAATGATAAAATGGGTTATTTTATGGTAGTGAATGTGATGTTATGTTCTTATTGTTGTGTTAAGTAATGGAATTGAGAGACCCTGGGGAATTATGGTTACTAAATTGTGTTTAATTTTTCTTGTGTACTATGCTTTGTGATTATGTTATGAAAGATTATGTGTAAATTTTGTATATGGTTGTTTAATGTATATGAGTATTAGTTATATGTGATGCATTAAATGATGTAGAATAAAAATCTCTATTTGCATATTAGATGGTTAATTTATCTAGGATATTTTGGCATACATTACACAAAAATAAGACAAAAGGTAGCCAAAAATAGAAAGAAAGAACACAATTGACACTATCAATTATTCCTAAATAGTAGAGAAGGAAAGATTCACACCCTATACTAAACAACTAGATCTTTCTAATTGAGCTTAATTATTGATAAATAAATGTTGTAATATGTAATAAATCAATGTCATTGAATTCATGATGGTTAATTTTTATTAAATAGATGATGGTTCACTTGTAGACAATGTTAGATTTATGTACTTGATTTATTTAATGAAGAGCATAAAGAGGTTTCAAACTTAGACAACTTGCTATTTTAAATCAAACATATAAATAAAAAATTTAAAATATGAATTGAGAAATCAACAAATAAACAAGATCACACACCATAACATATAATTAATCCTAAGTAAATATTTTTCAATAATAACTCATCCTTAAATGTAGATCATTCATTATATTAAATATTAATAATATTATAAATACAATGAGTTGATTTAACAAGTGATACAAAAACAACCTTCTCAATATGTTTAAGACTAGAGAATCAAGTGTTGTTATACACCTTGTGAAGTGATATGTGTTATTATACACCTTGCGAAGTCATGGGTCTAGAAATATTATTTAATATTTGTCATATTATAAATGGTACACCCACATGGAAAAGGTAACCCCACTTGGATGGAATATTGAGATTCTATTGTTGGCACTCTACCATGTGTCATGAGTCTTATGGTGGATGTAAGAAGATAGTAAATAGGGATCCACTAAGTGGTTTATGACTAACATGTTAAATTGGCTATTTATAATGATATGTAAGAGGTGTATAAGTATGATTATTACCTCGTGTTAAAGTTCGTAGGAGTTACACTTGGATATTTTGGTCACATGGATCAAACCAATTGAATAGGAATTACATTTACTTATGGAGAATTTACTCTTTAAGGTGGAGCACACTATTTGAACTTTTTCCAAACATTTCCATTTTAAGCAATTGCATGGTCAAATAATAGTTTTGAAACTAGATAGGTGACTTTATAGATTAAAAACCTAGCCTTGTTGAAGAAAAATTAAGTGGAGTTGGAGAGACTAAGACAAACATAAAATGATTGTAATGAGAAAAAAAGGTCCCTAAGGGAAAGTGTAGTTCCAAGATTAAGACATCAAATATATAAGAACAAGGGTGGAGAAGCAAGATGGTCTACCTTAACTTGTGTTTTTGGTGTATTGTTTTCCCCAGTCTTATTGGCTTGTATATTGAGAGCTTGATATGGAGATATTATGCTTAGTTTTATGTAAAATTATGTTTTTAGCATTCCTTTGTTAAATCCTTTGTTTTTAGTGAAGTACAGATTACTATCGGCAGTACCTTTGTTAAATCCTAGCTTCAACAAATACTTATCCAATTCGGTATACAATGCTCTTGGGGCTTGCTTCAGTCCATGCAAAGTTTTCTTCAACCAACAAACCATATTCCTTGATTAGACAATTCAAATCCATCCGGTTGCTCAATGTACCTCTTCTTCCAATTCACCATTCAAGAATGCTGACTTGACATCCATCTAATAGACTTGAAATCCTTGTAAGCAACAAAACCAAGAAACAATCTTACAACTTCAATTCTTGCCATAGGGGAAAAAGTTTCTTCAAAATCAATTCCTTTCATTTGTTAATATCCTTTACAAACAAGTCTTGATTTGTTTCTAACAAGTTCACCTTTCTCATTCAATTTGTTCTGGAAGACCCATTTGGTTCCAATTATATTTTTGTCCTTAGGTCTGGGAACAAGATCTTGTGTATTATTCTTTTCAATCTACATCAATTCTTCTTCCATGCCTTTTACGCAATTTTCATCTCTACATGTTTCATTTACATCCTTAGGCTCAATCTTTAAAATAAAACAATGCTTAACTTGATCTTCAATATTTGTTCTTCTTGTTTGAACACCTTTATTTCTGTCTCCTATGATCTAATTTTTCAAGAATGATTCAACCTTACATACCTGGGAGTCTTAGGATTTCCTTGAATTTTAGACTCTTGTGTTATTTCTTCAACACTTGCACTAGTTCCTTCTCCTTGAGGCACTGGATTATCCAGAATGAATTGGACTTGATTTTGGGTTTGAGGTTGCTTCCCATTATTTGTATTGTCACTCTGATCATCTCAATCATATCCACAATATTTGGATTGTCTCTTATTGCTTTCATCAACCTCAACATTTTCACTCTCAACTATCTTCCTTAGCCTCTTATTATAACACCGGTAGGCCTTTCTTTTGGTAGAATACTCAAGAAATATTGCTTCATCACATCTAGCATCAAAATTTCCTAGATTTTCATCCTTCTTGATATAAAATTTACTTCCAAGAATTATGAAATATTTAATAGTAGGACCATGACCAAACCATAATTCACAAGGAGGCTTATCAGTATCACCTCTGATATGCACCTGGTTAAGAGTGTAAATGGTAGTACTCACATATTCTCTCCAATAAACATGCGAAACATTTCCCTCCAAAATCATTGTCCTGGAAGTTTCTTGAATGGTTATGTTCTTCCTCTCCACAACTCCATTTTGCTGAGGGGTTCTCAGAGTAGACATCTATCTTCTTATCCCATGTTCTCCACCAAATGCATTGAACTCATTGCAAGTGAATTCACCACCTTTGTTGGTTCAACTTCAAACTTGTCTATGTCTCAACCATAGCCTTGAAAATGTTGAACTTATGTAGAGCCTCAAACTTTTCCCTTAATAAAGTAACCCACATCATCTTAGAATAATCATCAATCAATAACATGAATTTTTTTTCTCCCTGCAAAATTCTAACTCTAGAAGGACAACACAAATCAATATGCACAAGGTCCAATAATCCACTTTTACAATGCTTCTTACTTCTGAAAGTAAGGCTAGTTTGTTTCCCTAACTGACATTCTTTGCACATAGTGTTACCAGGTTTTATCAACCTAGGAAGATCTCTCACAACCTGAGTGGAACTTATCTTAACAATGTTATCAAAATTTACATGACACATTCTTCTATGCCACAACCAACTTTCGTCAACCTGAGCAATCAAACATCTTTTACCAGCACTATTTAAATGAAATATATTACCTTTAGTATTTGTACTTGATGGAATCATAATTCCAAAACTACCCAAGATTCTACACTTGCCATTATTGAATTGAAGATCATATCCCTTGTCAACCATCTATCCAACACTCAAGAGATTATGCATTAGACCTTCTACATACAAGACACCATCAGTATTGTGCTTATCATCAAGAGAAATGGATCCTACCTATGGATTATACCAGCTTTATCATCACAAAACTTCACAACGCCACCTTCATACTTTTCCAAACTCACAAATTTACTCTTATCACCTGTCATATGGTGAGAGAATCCACTATCAATCACCCATTCAATTTCTCTTCAACTTGTGTAGCCAAATCTCTTTCCATATTCATGCAGCTAGTGCAGTTAGTAGGCATTGGATCATCTTCCTTGATAGCAATAAACACCCATTCATTATCACTTGTACCTCCTTTATCAGATTCATCATCTGTCATGCCTTCATCAGTAGCATAATAACATCTCTTCTAAAATCTAGATCTACTAGGTTTTGATTTAGGAACTCTTTCCAAACACCTTGAGGAAAAATGACCTATCTTACTCCTTTAGGTAATCTCTTGGCAATAAGGGCTTCAAGCTCCTGAAGATCACACTATTCATCTTCAATTTCCTTCCTCTCCTTCTCATATTTGGACATCCCCCTTGAAGAACTTTCTCTCGTATCATATCTCTACTCATCCTTTCTGGAAATAGTTGCCTTGAATGTAGATTCTACCTTAGAAAGAGAATCACCAAACTCACTCATCTCAAAGGCTGAAAGCTTACCAATCAACATGTTCTTGGTTACCTTTGTCACAATTATGATCTCCTCAATAGCAGCAAATTTATGCTTGTAGGAGGAAGGTGAAGATCTAAGCACTTTAGCAACAATCTCTAATTCTTCCAACTTCCCACTGACGCATTTGATATTGCACACAAGTTCATTCACCTTCTACTTGTAAGAAGTGATGTTCTCATCTTCGCTCATCCTCAACATCTCATATTTTCCCTTTAGGCTCTGCAACTTGACAATCTTCACATAATTGTCACCTTCATATAAGGTTTCTAACTTCTTCTTGATCTCATGAGAAGTCTGCAATTTCATAACATTTGTCATCTCAGAGTCAGTTAAAGAACTCAACAATGCTTCCTTAGCCCTAATATTGTATTCAACACTTTTGATCTCATATGGAGTTGAAGGACCATTTGCAAGAATGGTATAATTGATTTTTGTAAAATCCCAGTATGGTTCACCAATGCATCTCAAATGACACTCAATGTGACTCTTCCAAAGAGAGTAGTTGACACCATCAAATCTCGAACTGTCCTTCTTGTAAGTTGTCATCTCAGATCACGTCAAGCAATTAAGATTATTTAGAGGAACTTGCTTTGATACCAATTGATGAAAATAGGGTAGACAACTGAGAGGGGGGTGTGAATAAGTTGTCACAAAAACTCACATTACTTAAATTTATTCTCAGATCTGATAATTAAACATAAAAGCATTAATCAACAACACATCATAAACACACATAACACCAAAAATTTTGTACGTTGAAAACCCTGTTGGAGAAAAAACCACGGTGGGGATACACCCACAATATAGGTACACTTTGTTAGAAGTATTACAATGGGGAATGCACATGCATTCAAGCACACTTCCTAGAGCTCACTGCTCAAAATAAAAAGGCTTACTACCCAGGGAAGGCTCATTGCTTGTACACACAATCACAGATCACTTCCAAAAATTATGAACTAGGAAATAACATCTCCTTAATGCTTGGTTCAGTTCCATTGAAGCACAAAACAAATTTATTCTTCACACTTCTTTTCTACCTTCAAAATATGTATACATACAATGCACATACCCACTCACACTCATCTGCACACCTCACTTGAATACAAAATTATTACAATTATTTATACATGACATCAACCTTGGAAAAATCATCAAGGTCGGATCAACACACGACACCTAATTATCAAAATACAACCACACTCAATAGAATATTATATGCGGATCAAGAAATATTGATCATGACATAACATAGATCCAAATATTTTTCCTCGAATACATTACACCTTCAAGAATTACGCCTTGAACATCTGCAAAACATTACAAGGATCCAGTTAGCCAAGAACATGAAGAACATCAATTACGAGCTCAATGATCAATGCAAACCACCAACACAAAAGGCACATGATCCAAAGATATCCACAATCATCATGAATTACCATGGAAACATCCACACCAATACAAGTTACTAGAATCACTAGCATTTTTATGCCGAACCTTAGGAACACTAACTGCAATGACTGTCAACCTTGAAAAAATCACTTGTGGACCTCCAAACTATGAACCATTTGAATTGAGAACACACACCAACATCTCAAGCATACCTCCAAATCCGCAAAAAAAGATATTACAATGCGGAGCAATGCAGATCAAAATACTATCAGTTTGTCACCACTGAACAACTAAAAAACCAACCACAACACAGATACCCATAACTCAATTAAATCTCCATGCCGAACTCTGAAAATTGAACGGAACCAACTACAGACAACCCTCTAGAAACCCTTTAATTCACAAACTCTGATCTTCATTATACTTACTACGCTGAACAAACTAACTCATTGAACTTCACTACATCATTGTCATAGACAGAGAAATATGTTGACATCAATGACAAAATATCTCTCAAATATCTCTCAAGAACATATTTGCAACATTCTTCCAACATATTTTTATTATAATTTTGATGGTGCTCATTTTGAATACATTGCATTATATGTTGGTGATATGTTATTCATTGGTAAAGGGAAAGGTATGATTTCAAAACTAAAATCTTAGCTTGATGCTAAATTTGAAATGAAAGATCTTAGTGCAGAAAAACACATTTTTGGGATGAAAATTAGAAAAGATAGAGTGAGTAGAAAGATATGGCTAGAGTAGATTAAGTATATTAATTTAGTTTTATGGAGGTTCAACATGTAGGATAGTAGACCATTATGTGTTCATTTTTCATTTGAAAAATTTACCTATTTTAGACTATCCTACATCCCCATCGAAGATGGAAGAATTGAGCATAATGCCTTACCAGAGTGTAGTTGGAAGATTGATGTATGATATGGTTTGTACTAGACCAAAAATTGCCCAAATAGTGGGAGTTCTTTCTAGATATATGTCTAGCCTTGGTAGAGTTCATTGAGATACAATTAAAAGAGTTTTTAGATATTTGAAGGGTACCTCAGAGTATCCTTTATGTCATCATAGTAATTTTATAGGAGAAAATATTTCCTTTGATATTCATGGTTATGTGGATTTAGTATGGATAGGTGATGTTGATAGCAAGAGATCCACCAACGCTTATGTGCTTACTTTATTTGGTGGCAAACTTAGTTAGATGAGTAAGGTTCAGGGTGTGGTTTCTTTGTCCAATACTAAAGTCGAGTATATGGGAACTATTGATGTTTGTAAACAAGCCATTTGACTTAAGAGATTATGTTTAGATATTGTAATAAAACAAGGTGTAGTGACAATTTATTATGACAATCAGAGTGCACAGAATGATGTTTAGTATCATTGATTTATTTTGTTAGAGATATGGTGTAGGATGGTAGGGTGAAGTTGGTAAAGGTAGAGACTTTGATGAATGTTGTAGATTCTTTAACTAAAGCTGTGAGCACAAAAAAAATTAGATGGTGTTTAGAATCTATGAGCTTCTTGGCCCCCAGTGATTAAACAATGATTCTGGAACCCCTCTTGTTGATATTACAATGCATTTTACAAGTGGGAGATTTGTTAAGAAAATGGTGTCTCAACCTCGCATTTTATTTATGTTTATTATTGTTAAGTTTCTCTTATTATTGTAAATATTTGTAAAAGTTTCTACATTACCCTCCTCCTAAGGTTAGTGTAGGAAGTTGTTCTACTACTTAACTTCCTTACAGTGGCAATATCTTTGATGAATTACCCATACTAAGCTAGTTGACTCTTTAATTCTTTCTTTGATGGGTGCTCCTTCTGAATCCTTTGACTTGATTATTTCTATGACAACATCCAATGTATCAATCTCTCTTCATTTAATTTGTTTTTCCAAGTTGTGAAGCTTGATAGTCAAAAGAAGACCTTTTCCATATCATTCTTCTCTACAATTGGTGGAATAATATTTGTAATTATCTCTCCCTTATCATTTCTTGAGGTGACATAGAGGGTCCTTTCTCTCTTAGGTTTCCTTGGAGTATCTATCTCTATGATCATCTATTGTAAACTCTCCCATCTACACATAATGCAATAATCCCCAATATCTACATATATAGGGTTGCTGCATCTCCCTATCCCTCACTCACAATGGCCTACAAACAACTATGTGCTCGAAGGCCCATATATGAAGGAGCTTCACACCTGTCCCTAAGCTCTTGTACCCATGATACACACACATGTGAATATCATGGTACAATTATCCCAACATCACATAACCCCATGCATAGATCACTGTATCCCCTATCATTATATATAAACATCTGGTCCAACAAATCGAGAATCCATGATTGCTAAGATCAAGCATCAGACACCCATTGATAAATCTTGCTACATACAAGGGTAACCTCAGAATTTGTTGATGCCTCTTCATCATTTGATTAAGCTGCATCTATGTCTGACCCATGGGTGGATAATTTGTCTCAAACACTAGTCACATGTAGTGCTCATTATGGTCCAAATAGTAGATGAGAATAAGCCCCTCAAAATGTAGTGGATCCTTGACACATCCTTCAATGTGATCGAAGCCTCACCTACCGATAGGTGGAAGATCCATGTATCAATATGCCACCACTCTAGCAAGGTCATCATCGTCACGTCGTGTGATCAGACATGCATCCATCTATGCAACCAACCCATCCCAATCACATGTATTACCATCCAATTTACACCCCCCAATGGTCTCATAGTCACATGGTCAAAGGCCAATGATCCCTCAATTCCACCAACCCTAGCGATTCCTTCATCCACAACTCAATTATGTCAGCTTCTCCTAAACCTAGTACATCATTCCCCCAGTATTAGTTGGCACATCCCCTTTTGTATTTTTCTATCTTTTACCCTTTTACCCTACCCTACTTTACCCTTTTGGCAGAGATTCCATTTCCCAGGCACCTGCATGGAATAACGTAGATGCTAAATTGTGGCAGAGATGCCATTTCCTAGGCACCTATGCTGAATGACACATATGCCACTTTGCAATGCCCTTCCCTACTCTATCTACCTTAGTGCCCAAATGTAGATGTTGATCCATCGATCGACATATGTGAATGCGCTTGCATCACAATGCGTACATGAGCATCGTTCCCTAGTCATGAAACTCAAGCATTGGGCGTAGATGTAGTGTCCACCCTTGACTTGACTTGTTTTGACTAGAGTTGACTTTTATTTCATGCATGATAGACTTATCTAGACTATTTATGATGATATGGATGATGATTATTCATGTGTTTTAGTTATTCATTATGATGCTTTACATTATTGGACATATGCTATTTGAGATGATTTATATGATGATGACTCTATGATTACCGATCATGTGATTTGATGGATACATGTGCTTGATGGATTCTATATGCTCACTATGTGATGGATTATTGATAGATTAGATCTATCATGGTTTTGATTATGGTTACACTAACCCTATTTCATGATTACATATGATGAGATGTTTATGAGATGTTTTTGATTATTGTATGACTGTCTTCGTGAGAGGGGCAATGTCACATCACTCATTGCAAGCAGGATGTGCCGTCATGATTCCCTATCACTTCTGTTATGAGATATATGCATATGTTGTATTGTTATTTTGTGGTTGCAGGGATTGCAGGTACCAGACATCGACTCCACCTAGCTTCATAGGTCTGAGCATGTCTTTAATTCCAATGACTTATGTGGTTCGAAGATGACATGAGTTCCCTACACATACTCTAGGTCTAAGTTGTTCACTGTGAGTTGTCGGTGTCTTGGCATAATTCACCATGTTAGTTAGGAAGTTGTGGTTTTGTGAGTATGCATGTGTTTGTTAATTTATTTAATTAATGTAGTTAAATATGTTTAGAGTAATTATTTGATCTTGAGGTGTGATTTTATAATTAATAATGTTTATTTTAATGTATTTGATTTATTGGCTTGAGTATTTAATTATTTGATAATTTATGTTTATTTATTTTAAGATGGCTTTAAATATTTATTTGATATTTATTGTTTAATTCTTATTGTCATTTAATACTTGTTTGATTAATATTTGTTTGATGGTTATTTATTTATTTGTTTGTTTTGACTATAGTTTATTTATTTGTTTAGTGTTTAGTATTTTATTTGGGTATTTAATTATTTTATGAGATTAGATTTATTTAATTATTAATTCCCCTTTTGATTATTTAAATTAAATAATTATAGCCTATGGTTTGATTAATTATATAGCTTGCTTATTAATTATTTGGGGTGTATAAAATACTTTAGCTTATAAAAATAACATGCCCCACTTATACAATTATAATATGTTTATATTTCCTGTACTTACCTTTTAATCCCATTGGTGAAATTTGAATGGGAAATATTATTTTAAAACTATGTTGGGTACATCAAATATATTCCAAAACAAAATATTTTGATTGGTCGAGAATGTGGCTAGGGTTTTGATTTTTCATGGCTTTTTATTTTCACACCTGTGTTGGTTCACGGGTTACTTTCTCTTGGATTTTTCTACAACTTTTATTCTTGGCTCTTGGGTTTGGGATTTTGGTTTTGCTGGAGCTTTCTGGAGTGATTGTGGGCTCTTCATCAACTTCCTTCCATCACACAAGGTGCAGGTTGGAGCCTTTTTACTCTTTTTCTAGTTTTCAGATTTCCAAGATTGTTTGCTCTGTGTCTGCATTGTTTGGGGAGCTGTAAATGGAATTTAATTCTCATTTTCATTTGGTTTTGATATAGTTTAAGAGAAATCAATGGGTTTTTGGTTATATTGTTTTTTTTGGATTTGGGGAAAATACTGTTTGTGAGCATTGCCATGAATGCACAACCTATGTATTGTATTTTCTCTCTTGAGTTTATTTATCTGCACATTATTAGATTTGGCTCTTATTGCCTTGGAGATTAAATCTCCTTGTTGTGAGTTTCCTTGTGTATTCATGATTTTGGGTGAGGTTGGAGGTTCCTGTGAGCTCCTAGACTGGTATTGTTGTGAAGGAGATTCACATAATTTTTATCCCTTCCTCTTGAATGCCTGATGTGATGTATTGGAATGATTATTATATGTTTTGAATGAAGTCTTAAGTTTCTAAAGGATATTGTAGGCTTTTGTGAAAGTTTTATGTAAGATTTCAGTGTTTTGGATAGCCTTTTATGTATTTTGGAAAGAGTTTTTGTGCATAAGTCAGTGTAGTGCCTTGATTTTTGTTGTTTGAATTCATTTTCATCCTCTGGAAAGTGTTTTCTATGTGTTTCCAGTGATATTAGTTTCATCATTTTATCCTATCTATGTATTTTTCATTTTGTATTCCATACTTAGCTGTTTTCTACAATTTTTGGTCTCTGTGACAAATGCGCCACATAAATGAACATATGCACCATTTAATTGAGTAAATGTGCCATTTATTTGAATATATGCACCATATTGTTTAGTAAATGCGCTAGAACAAAAGACATATGCACAAAAGTAATTTATATATGCACCTCAAAATTATGCATATCTGCTATTCTGAAGGACATATGCACTAAATTGGTCTTTTACAATGTTTTTCCAATTTGCCAGTTTTGATGTCATTTTCAATTCTGATTTCATACCAGAGGCATTTCTGGATGTTGTATGTTGTCTTCCAGATTCTGTACTTGATCTATTTGATGAGTTTTCTTATTGGTTTCACTTCTATGTTGCTTTTGTACCCTCTATCGTGTTGAGAAGCCATGGTGGAGAGGGTTGTGTTAATGTGCTCAGTCCAACAAGCTGATGTGCCTTTTTGTTGATACTTATTTCATTTGATGAGCATATTTGATTATTTTATTGATGTATCTTATGTTTTGACGCTCCTTGGTGTAGTTTGTATTATGATCTTTGGATTGTCCATGTATGCGTATGGTTGTATGATGGTTGATTTCAGTTTTATATGTTGATATGAGCCTCTTGTTGCATTTATTGTTTGGTCCATGCTAGGGGGAGTGGGCTTCCATGTGATGATCAGGGTCATGAGAGATAGGCTTGCATGATGTTCCTTGTAAGGATGCATGAAGTCTAGACTGCCAGGGCACATTGAGAGTTTACCATGATTTGTAAATAAGTGATAACCTAATAAATAAAATGGGTTGGGTAGTTAGATTCATTAATAAAGATAAAATTTATGTGAGCCTCATGGCTTGATCCTAGGGAGAATGTTTTAGGATAAGCATGAGAAGACCATTGTTATGGTAAGTCAATCTCCCTTGATCTCTCATAGGTTGAGATGGCTCCACATATCCATTACGCTAGTGCCTTATATTGTAATACTTGTGTTTGAAGATGGCACGTGATGACACTCCACCCCTACATGTGTTCCTTTGATGATTTATGTTTATTCCTAATTGGCTGCATTTATACCTTGATGAATTGTAAGCCTCTGGGAGTTTATTCTCGCTATGTTGTGTGTCATGCCCAAAATTTAGGACAAAAACGCAACAATTTTTTTTTTAAAACATACTAAATTAATTAACAAGTTCACTCTCACGACAAGCGTTAATGAAATTTCCATTATTAAATTCGAGCCAATTCTGATACGAACTAAGCATCGATAAATTGTTTAATTTTAATTGCGGAAAACTAACCGTTTTAATTTTATCTTCAAGAGTTACCTAGTCTTTAGGTTTATTAAATTAATCAAGCTAAAGGAAATAGGAGAGGAAAAATTAATTAAATCTCCAATATGACTATATAGTCTAATCAACCTTTTTAAAATTTCTCTTTATTAATTATTCCAAATAAAAACCAGGATTATATACATATATATATATATATATATATATATTTGTATATACATATATATATATATTTAAAATTTAATTACTTACCCAAAATTCTGATCAAAATTCATATATATACATATATATATACCCATATATATATGGATACATATAAAAATATATATTTTACATAAATGACAAATATTTTAATTCTAATTCAAAAGCCATTGTAACTTCCTAAATATTATTTTCATATTTTTCCCCAACCCTAATTAGGGTTCTAATTTCTTATATATAAATTATCTAAACTAAATAACATATTTATTTTTATTTTTAAAACTAATTTGCCCTAGCCCCATTCGGGCTAGGGTTTAACCCATATATTTTTTTTAACAGTCCAAAATTCTTACTGGGCCGAAGACCCCAAATCGGCCGTGTTATATATTGTTGCAGGCAGCAGAGGAAAGGGAGGCGGGTTGGCCGTGCGCCACTGTGTGAGCGCACAGTGGGCGCCGCGGCACCACTGTGTGCCCACACAATGGGCGCCACTAGCGGCTCCCCACTGTGTGCCCACACAGTGGGAGCTGAAAGCGGCTCCACTGTGTGTGCACACAGTGGGCGCCGCGCGACCGTCCACTGTGCGTACACACAGTGGAGTCCGCGAGGGCCCAAAACATATTTTTTAAATTTTTTTTTTTTTTTAAATATATATATTTATATTCACATAACTTTTATAATCATAGTTAAAAGATGAAATTTATTTCGATATAAATTTATATATATATTTTTTTAAAGAGAATTTTCATGCAAAAATTTTAAACTAAAATAATTAAAGGGAAAAGCATTAAGTTAAATCAGATATATATATATATATATATATATATATATATATATATATATATATATATATATATATATATATATATATATATATATATATATATATATATATATATATATATATATATATAATTAATAAGCTTTTAAATCAATGCTAACTAAAATACAATTTAGAATACTATTCAAAGATACATTATACTTTTTTTGGAAATAAAGAAATTCATTGATTTTTTTCCTTCTAATAAATTATTCACATAAAACAACTTTTTCCATTTAAAATACTTAAAATCTTTCAGCATAAATAAACTTCTATTTTGCCTCAAGTAAAAATATAGGTAAAATCTAAATGAAAACAATTCTTTTATTTTTTTCCAAAATACAAGAAGCTTTTGCATGCAACACAAATTAACTTTTCTTTTTCAAATAAACCAGAAGTAGAAATAACAAGCTTTTCTTTTTTAAAACATCTCTAAAATATTCTACCAATTTACAGAATGTTTTCTCTGAATAGTCACAACAATAAAACTTCAAGTCTACTTTCACAAAATACAACTTGCTTCTCTTTTCTATGAATGAGGCATATTTCTATAACAACTTTAAACAAACATCTGCAACTGAATTCAAGTATCTTCAATAACAATCTTCTGTATCTCTTTCATGGTTCCTATTCTCTTTCCTTTGATTTTCCTGCATAATAGAAAACACAAATATGACCACGAAGTGCTCACCTCCCAGCCTAGGCTAACTGGTAGCCACCCCCGAGCTCGGAGAACCAAATCCTAGACGGGTTACAAACAGGCAAACACATAGAAAGCAGTACATACAGATTCTTTTTAGACACATTCCCAACTTGGCTTTCACAGCACCACACTTTGGTGATGAACATTTTCAAAGGGTGGTAGTGGACCAATACCCTGAGGAGAACTGCAAGTATGAAATAAACAAGAAGCCACCTCATGGCACAATAAAAATATCAAGAATCTCAACCCCTTATTCCTTATGCCCCCCAAAGGCATTCTAGCCTTATATCCCTCCTTATGACCCCCATTGCACAAACAGGCCATGCAACAAGGGTCACACAAAGATCCCTTGTGATCGCTCTCAAAAGAGAGTCTCTCACTCAAGGGCTGTCACTGCTACCACCCTCAAGATCCTCTTCTCTCCCAAGAGTAAGAGATCTTGAGTAAACTCCCAAAACACAACATTTTCATAAAGCAAAAATACCAAGAGATTTTCAAATATAAACTTTCAAGAACACAGATTTCTTATACAAACAACTTCCAGACATAAACAAGAAGAAGACATTACAAATAATAATTGAAACCAACCTTAATCTGCCCAAAGGTTATTATGATATCTGATGAAGAGCTGCCCAATCCACAAATCTTTTTCCTTCTACCCTTATTCAATTTCTCTATTCCATAACATTATTTTCTTTCCAAATTTCCTTCTGTCTCCAAAAATGGAGAGTGGGTGATTACCCTGCTATTCCCAAAAATCCTCCTTAAGAAGCTCACTCTCTGAGTTCTCACAGGATTCTAAAAAAAACAAAAAGAAGAAAGAAAGCAAAATGCAAAAAGACTCTCCTTCCAAAAGGAAAAATCTTGATTTGATTTAACTTCAATTTTCAATTTTCGCTCAACTCAAAAAAGCCAATTTTTAAAGCGTTAAAAAGATCATTATAAAGTAGAAACTTGCCTAAAATTACCCCTAACCCCTAGGTATACCTTATGGGCTTTAGGAAACCCTATTAAACTACCCCTAGGTGTTCATTTAACCCATTTTAAACCCCTCTGAAGTTTATTTTCGGGTCAAACATAAGTTGACCACTCCAAATATTATATTCCCAAAGTATTTATGACAACACATTAATTTATTAAGAAAACTATAATTAAACACTTTCCCACCAAGAGACAAAATAAAACATTTAAATTTAAATACACACGTGTCAAGTGACACAATAAAACACTTTTACAAAAATAAAACATGAAATTGTCTCTTGAGGCTTTTACACAATAAAATTAAATAACACTTAACACTCATGCAGCATATACTGTTACGAATAAAATACAACACAAACGGGGTGTTGTCTCTCCAAATAGACAAACCCTGGCTTACAAACATACATAAGTCTAGGTTTGATTCTCCGTAATTTTCCATGGTCACATGGTAAATTTCCTGGGCATCTCAATTTACACATTAGTACTTCCAAATATCCAAATATAATATAATTCAATAATATAACAATACACATCATTACTTGCATACAATTTTCATCTGCACAGATTGAATACATCTTTTATCAAACAATTTCACATAAGCAATTTTCATCCCAATTCACATAAACTAAACATACATCATAGTTCTATATTCAGAGTAAAGTCCTGCAAATTCAATAACGACATCTATCATTGCAATATCATTCTATCTAATAATCATGTAGTGTTCTATCTCATAAAGCATGTAAGTAAATCATCAAATCATAGCAATGTTATCCAAATCCTGAAATCATATAAGTTCTAAGTCTCAAAATGCATCAAAATAAAGTATCCATAATAGTCTAAAATATAAAATCCACTGAATGTCAGACTGAGTCGAGGTGAGGCCTCACATCCTCCCCCTCTAGGCATGAACTTCCTCCTGGAGTTCATCAAAGAGGTGAGGGTACTTTGATCTCATACGTGCTGCATCCTCCCATGAAGCCGTAACCTCATCATAACAATCCCACTGGACCCTAACCTGGTCCAGCTCTCGACCTCGAAGGGCCAATGTCCGGCGTGCCAAAATGCGAATGGGCTCCAAAGCTAGCTGCCCGTCTGACTCCACCTGCAAGGCATCCCAATCTAAAAGGTGAGACTCATCATAGATATATTTTCTCAAAACTGAAACATGAAACACATCGTGGATGCGTGATAGGCTAGGTGGCAAAGCTAAACAGTTGGCAACTGGGACTATCCTCTCCAGAATCTCAAAAGGTCCTACAAAGCGAGGTGCGAGCTTAGAACCCTTTCCGTAATGGATTGGACTCTTATGCGGTCGCACTCTCAAGAAAACTCTGTCTCCAACCAAGTAACTACGATCTATCCTCTTTGCATCGGCATACTTCTTCTGTCTATCTTGAGCCTCTGTGAGACGCTGCCTAATCAAATCCACCTTCTGCTCCATATGCCGAACTAACTCAAGACCAATGGCAACTCTATCCTCTATGCGATCCCAACTCAAGGGCGTCCTGCAAGGCCTGCCGTATAATGCCTGATAGGGTGGCATCCCCAAAGAAGTGTGATGCCCATTGTTATAGGCAAACTCCACTAAGGGAAGATACTCCTCCCACCGGGTCTGATGATCCATGACGTACATATGAAGCATATCCTCTAACACCTGATTGACCCTCTCTGTCTGACCATCTGTCTCCGGGTGATAGGCTATACTGAAATTGAGCTTAGTGCCCATAGCTGCCTGTAATGACTTCCAAAAGGTAGAAGTGAAAACAGAATCCCTGTCAGAAATAATCTTGCGGGGTACGCCATGTAGTCTAACAATGTCTCGCAAGAACACCTGTGCTACTGCTGGGGCTGTGAATGTAGTACGAACTGGTGAAAAGTGAGCTACTTTGGTCAACTTGTCAACTGTCACCAAGATAGCATCATGGCGATGAGAAGACATAGGAAGACCAATGATGAAATCCATGGATATAGTATCCCACTTCCACTCTGGTATAGCATGAGACTGAAGCAACCCACCTGGATGGCGGTGCTCCGCCTTAACCCTCTGACACTCGAGACACCGAGCTACTATCTCAGCAATGAGCTGCCGCATTCCTGGCCGATGATACAACTGCCTCAAGTCAGCATGCAACTTCTTAACCCCGGGATGCGCTATATAAGGAGCTCTATGAGCTTCCGTGACAATGAGCTCTCGCAACCCTCCGGAGGAAGGTACATAAATGCGCCCTCTGTGGCGTAACAGTCCATCGGACTCCAAAGAATAATCCACATATTTCCCTTCTAGAGTAACCTGAGAACGTAATACCTGACAAACCTCTGCATACCATCCATCCTCTGACAAGTGCCGAAGTATACGGTCTCTCAAGTCTGTGCCCATGGATATGGTGTAAACCTCATGACGTCTCCTACTCAAAGCATCTGCAAATACATTTTCCTTTCCCTTGATGTAGTGAACATTAAAATCATATTTGCACAAGAACTCCATCCATCTCCTCTGACGTGCATTAAGGTTCGGCTGAGTGAAGATGTACTGAAGACTCTGATGATCTGAATGCAACTCAAAGTGATGTCCTAAAAGGAAGTGTCTCCACCTCACAAGTGCATGCACTACTGTTGCGAGCTCAAGGTCGTGAGTGGGATAATTAAGTTCATGAGTCTTAAGTTTCCTAGACTCGAAAGCTATGGCCCTACCATCCTGCATAAGAACTGCCCCTAAACCCTCTAGGGAAGCATCTGTACAAACCATGAAGTCAGCTGAAGGATCTGGTACAACAAGGATAGGAGCGCTAGTAAGTGCCTTCTTGAGTTCCTGAAAGGCCTTCTCGCACTTCTCTGTCCACTCAAATTTCTTCCCTTTACGCTGAAGAGAAGTAATAGGGTGTGCGACTCTGGAGAAACCTTTGACAAAACGTCGGTAATATCTTGCTAAACCCATGAAACTCCTGACCTCTGTCACACTGGTAGGCGCTGGCCAATCCATAATAGCCCTAATCTTTGATGGGTCAACTGAGATCCCATCACCGAAAATAATGTGTCCAAGGTACTTGACCTCAGATCGAAAGAAAGCACACTTCGATAGGCTGCCAAACAACTGGTTATCCTGCAAACACTGCAATACCTGTTTCAGGTGCTCCTCATGCTCCTTCTCATTCCAAGAATATATCAGTATATCATCGAGGAACACAATAACAAAACGGTCCAGAAAGGTACGGAACACCCCATTCATGAGGCTCATAAAAACTGCTAGGGCATTCGTAAGTCCGAAGGGGACTATGGTAAACTCATAGTGACCATATCTAGTGCGAAATGCGGTCTTGTGGATATCACTTTCCACTATCCTCAACTGATGGTATCCTGACTTCAGATCTATTTTGGAAAAGACTTTGGCACCCTGAAGCTGGTCAAATAAATCATCAATCCTGGGCAAAGGATATCGGTTCTTGATGGTTACTTTATTTAGCTGCTGATAATCCATACACAATCGGAGAGATCCATCCTTCTTCTTAACGAAGATGACTGGTGCACCCCACGGGGATACGCTAGGACGGATATGACCCTTCTCAAGAAGTTCCTCAAGCTAAATTTTAAGTTCATTAAGCTCATTTGTGGTCATTCTATAAGGTGCTCTGGAAACTGGCTCGGCTCCTAGTACTAGGTCTATATGAAAATCAATCTCTCTGCGGGGAGGCATTCCCGGTAACTCTGAAGGAAATACATCTGAATATCCCTTAAGGATAGGATGGTCATCGAGCGATGTTTCTTTTTCCTCCTCTTCCTCTCTGTCACTGATAGTGATAGCAAAAAGCTGACATCCCTTCCGCATGCTCTGCTTAAGCTGCATTGCGGAGATCATAAGAAGAGACACGGGCCTCTAAATCCCGGTGATGACTATGGGTGAACCATGATCATCCTCACACTCGATCCTTTTCAGGCTGCAATCCATCTTGGCTCTGTGGGCATAAAGCCAATCCATGCCAAGTACGATTCCGTAAGATCCAAGTGGAGTCACTCTAAGGTCTACTAAAGTGGTGGTCTTGCCAATCTGCAATTGACATGCCCTAACCTCTGATTCCACTGACACTCTAGCCCCTGAAGCCAATTCCACTTCCCATCTGACATCCTGCCTAGTTGCCACTAGCCCGCAACGCTCCACAATCGATGGAGATATAAAGGAGTCAGTGGCTCCTGAATCAAACAAAATAGATACATTGTTACCTCTGATTATACCTGAAGATTCGATAACCGTGGCCTGATGATCAGCCTGGCGGTTGTCAACCGCTGCGAATACTCTATGGGACCTGCCCATATCACCAACTGTCGGTTCTGAAGCGGCCATCCGTCGACTCCCTGCTACCTGTCCCTGAGGGCAATCCCTCGCCAAATGCCCCATGGCTCCACATGTAAAGCAAGCACCCCGTGCCTGGAACTGGGCACCCTGAGGCCTAGAAAATGCCTAACCTCCTGTCCTACTAGATCCGCTGTACCCACCCCTGGAGGACTGCTGGGTCCCCGCCGGCTGTGTGTACTGCCCCTGAGCTCTCTGATCACGTTTCTGTCCCTAAGTCTGCCACTGCTTGGGCTTGGAGCCCTACTGATACTGTGGAGGCTTCTGTTTCTGGTTCTGTGGTGTCTGTTGTGGAGGAGGGGGTTTGGAGAACCCCTGAGAATTTCGGTTGTTCCCCTTCCAATGTGGTTTCTGGAATCCATAAGTCTGAGGTGCGGGATTTCGGTTCTGATACCGATCCCTATTGTCCTATGGTCTAACCTGAATTTCCTCGGCAATCAGTGCCTTCTCTACAGCAACCCGAAGGCTCTCTGGAGCGGACATCCTAACAGGCCCGGCTATACCGGCATTCAATCCCCGGATGAAGCGGTTTACAAGAAGTTTCTCATCCTTTAGATAATCTACATATGGCAACAACTCAAAGAATTTACTCTCACACTGGGTTACTGACAAGCCTTTTTGTTGGAGATCATGAAATTCGTCTATACGACGCTGCCTGAAGTGCTCTGATAGGTACCTCTCACGGAACCTCTCTATGAATATCTCCCAAGTGAGTGTATCAGGAACTAATCCGCATTTGTACTCTTCCTCTCTCCACCAGGTGGAGGCTGTCCCTCTCAGAAGATGAACTGCAACATGTGCTTTCAAGTTGCTCTCATATGAACGCAACGCAAAGCACCTCTCAAGACTTAGAAGCCATGCCTCGGCCTCTACTCCATCTGTAGAACCTCCGAAGGATGGTGGTTGGAGGCGCATGACCTCCCTGATGAGATCCCCTGGATCTCGACGTCCTCTCTCAAAATAAACTAGTTCCACCGCAGGAGGTGGTCCTGGCATATGCACTGACTCTGGCTCATTACCACCCTGACTCTCTACAGGAATCGGAGCTGGGCTCCTGCTTCATTCTCTATCAACAGATCTATGACTCCCAGAGTCATGACTCCTAACCTGAGGGTTCTCTGCTGGGATCCTTTCCTGAACAATGCCAATAAGATTCTGAATGGCTGCTAAGAGGTCTCGGTTAGGTTCATTTGGCTGTTCGGGAGGTGCTTCTGGGTTCTCCTCTGGAACCGATGCCTCCCTCTCTACCTCATCGTGTGCTATGCGCACACGTCTAGGACCCCGTCCGCGCTTGTGAGCTTGTCGTGTCAACGGAGGCATCCTAAGAGGAAAATAAGACAAAACAATTAATTTATTTCTTTTAGAATTAAATTCAATTAAATTCAAAATTTCATTTAACAAAATAATTTAAAATATTCCAAGGCGAAACGTAAGTGAGTAAGGCTCCTAGTGTGGAAACCTTGCTCTGATACCAAAATGTCATGCCCAAAATTTAGGACAAAAATGGAACAAATTTTTTTTTAAAACATACTAAATTAATTAACAAGTTCACTCTCACGACAAGCGTTAATGAAATTTCCATTATTAAATTCGAGCCAATTCTCATACGAACTAAGCATCGATAAATTGTTTAATTTTAATTGTGGAAAACTAACCGTTTTAATTTTATCTTCAAGAGTTACCTAGTCTTTAGGTTTATTAAATTAATCAAGCTAAAGGAAATAGGAGAGGAAAAATTAATTAAATCTCCAATATGACTATACAGTCTAATCAACCTTTTTAAAATTTCTCTTTATTAATTATTCCAAATAAAAATCAGGATTATATACATATATATATATATATTTGTATATACATATATATATATTTAAAATTTAATTACTTACCCAAAATTCTGATCAAAATTCATATATATACATATATATATATACCCATATATATATATATGGATACATATATAAATATATATTTTACATAAATGACAAATATTTTAATTCTAATTCAAAAGCCATTGTAACTTCCTAAATATTATTTTCATATTTTTCCCCAACCCTAATTAGGGTTCTAATTTCTTATATATAAATTATCTAAACTAAATAACATATTTATTTTTATTTTTAAAACTAATTTGCCCTAGCCCCATTCGAGCTAGGGTTTAACTCATATATTTTTTTTAACAGTCCAAAATTCTTACTGGGCCGAAGACCCCAAAGTCGGCCACGTTTTATATTGTTGCAGGCAGCGGAGGAAAGGGAGGCGGGTTGGCCGCGCGCCACTGTGTGAGTGCACAGTGGGCGCCGCTAGCGGCTCCACTGTGTGTGCACACAGTGGGCGCCGCGCGGCCGTCCACTGTGCGTACACACAGTGGAGTCCGCGAGGGCCAAAAACATATTTTAAATTTTTTTTTTTTGTTAAAATATAATATATTAAATATATATATATATATATTTATTTATATTCATATAACTTTTATAATCATAGTTAAAAGATGAAATTTATTTCAATATAAATTTATATATATTTTTTTTCAAAGAGAATTTTCATGCAAAAATTTTAAACTAAAATAATTAAAGGGAAAAGCATTAAGTTAAATCATATATATATATATATATATATATATATATATATATATATATATATATATATATATATATATATATATATATATATATATATATATATATATATATATATATATATATATATAAGCTTTTAAATCAATGCTAACTAAAATACAATTTAGAATACTATTCAAAGATACATTATACTTTTTCTGGAAATAAAGAAATTCATTGATTTTTTTCCTTCTAATAAATTATTCACATAAAACAACTTTTTCCATTTAAAATACTTAAAATCTTTCAGCATAAATAAACTTCTATTTTGCCTCAAGTAAAAATATAGGTAAAATCTAAATGAAAACAATTCTTTTATTTCTTTCCAAAATACAAGAAGCTTTTGCATGCAACACAAATTAACTTTTCTTTTTCAAATAAACCAGAAGTAGAAATAACAAGCTTTTCTTTTTTAAAACATCTCTAAAATATTCTACCAATTTACAGAATGTTTTCTCTGAATAGTCACAACAATAAAACTTCAAGTCTACTTTCACAAAATACAACTTGCTTCTCTTTTCTATGAATGAGGCATATTTCTATAACAACTTTAAACAAACATCTGCAACTGAATTCAAGTATCTTCAATAACAATCTTCTGTATCTCTTTCATGGTTCCTATTCTCTTTCCTTTGATTTTCCTGCATAATAGAAAACACAAATATGACCACGGAGTGCTCACCTCCCAGCCTAGGCTAACTGGTAGCCACCCCCGAGCTCGGAGAACCAAATCCTAGACGGGTTACAAACAGGCAAACACATAGAAAGCAGTACATACAGATTTTTTTCAGACACATTCCCAACTTGGCTTTCACAGCACCACACTTTGGTGATGAACATTTTCAAAGGGTGGTAGTGGACCAATACCCTGAGGAGAACTGCAAGTATGAAATAAACAAGAAGCCACCTCATGGCACAATAAAAATATCAAGAATCTCAACCCCTTATTCCTTATGCCCCCCAAAGGCATTCTAGCCTTATATCCCTCCTTATGACCCCCATTGCACAAATAGGCCATGCAGCAAGGGTCACACAAAGATCCCTTGTGATCGCTCTCAAAAGAGAGTCTCTCACTCAAGGGCTGTCACTGCTACCACCCTCAAGATCCTCTTCTCTCCCAAGAGTAAGAGATCTTGAGTAAACTCCCAAAACACAACATTTTCATAAAGCAAAAATACCAAGAGATTTTCAAATATAAACTTTCAAGAACACAGATTTCTTATACAAACAACTTCCAGACATAAACAAGAAGAAGACATTACAAATAATAATTGAAACCAACCTTAATCTGCCCAAAGGTTATTATGATATCTGATGAAGAGCTGCCCAATCCACAAATCTTTTTCCTTCTACCCTTATTCAATTTCTCTATTCCATAACATTATTTTCTTTCCAAATTTCCTTCTGTCTCCAAAAATGGAGAGTGGGTGATTACCCTGCTATTCCCAAAAATCCTCCTTAAGAAGCTCACTCTCTGAGTTCTCACAGGATTCTAAAAAAAACAAAAAGAAGAAAGAAAGCAAAATGCAAAAAGACTCTCCTTCCAAAAGGAAAAATCTTGATTTGATTTAACTTCAATTTTCAATTTTCGCTCAACTCAAAAAAGCCAATTTTTAAAGCGTTAAAAAGATCATTATAAAGTAGAAACTTGCCTAAAATTACCCCTAACCCCTAGGTATACCTTATGGGCTTTAGGAAACCCTATTAAACTACCCCTAGGTGTTCATTTAACCCATTTTAAACCCCTCTGAAGTTTATTTTCGGGTCAAACATAAGTTGACCACTCCAAATATTATATTCCCAAAGTATTTATGACAACACATTAATTTATTAAGAAAACTATAATTAAACACTTTCCCACCAAGAGACAAAATAAAACATTTAAATTTACATACACACGTGTCAAGTGACACAATAAAACACTTTTACAAAAATAAAACATGAAATTGTCTCTTGAGGCTTTTACACAATAAAATTAAATAACACTTAACACTCATGCAGCATATACTGTTACGAATAAAATACAACACAAACGGGGTGTTGTCTCTCCAAATAGAAAAACCCTGGCTTACAAACATACATAAGTCTAGGTTTGATTCTCCGTAATTTTCCATGGTCACATGGTAAATTTCCCGCGCATCTCAATTTACACATTAGTACTTCCAAATATCTAAATATAATATAATTCAATAATATAACAATACACATCATTACTTGCATACAATTTTCATCTGCATAGATTGAATACATCTTTTATCAAACAATTTCACATAAGCAATTTTCATCCCAATTCACATAAACTAAACATACATCATAGTTCTATATTCAGAGTAAAGTCCTGCAAATTCAATAATGACATCTATCATTGCAATATAATTCTATCTAATAATCATGTAGTGTTCTATCTCATAAAGCATGTAAGTAAATCATCAAATCATAGCAATGTTATCCAAATCCTGAAATCATATAAGTTCTAAGTCTCAAAATGCATCAAAATAAAGTATCCATAATAGTCTAAAATATAAAATCCACTGAATGTCAGACTGAGTCGAGGTGAGGCCTCACATTGTGATTGGTCCTTTCTTGAGAGTCCTTGTGTGGTTTAGTCTCTTTGGTTTTTAGTGCCAGCTTAGGTTTACAGTGTGTGTTGGGACCTTGTGTCATCTCCTAGAATGGGGATTGGTTCCACATGGTCGGGTGGTTGGTGATTTTTAGCCATTGGGATGTTCTCTTGGATTTCATCGTGTGTGTATGTGGATTCTTCTTCTTGATGGAATTATGGATGTACCTTTTAGAAGATTTATGTAATGGATATGATGGATTCATGTAATGTAATATCTTGTATGTAGTAGTTGGAATCTTGTATTAGGCAGAACTATGCTCTTGATGTACTCGATGTGATTGTATTTGTGAGCAGTTTGGAAATGAAATTAGGATAATATCATAAATTGTAATAGGGCTATATGCTGTAACATGTTGTATTAGTATAATGGAAGGAAATGACTTTATGTACTTGGAATTGTAATAGTTTATATTTGAAATATAAATGTAACACATTATAGTGTAATTGTCTTAGATGAAATTAGGGAATGCTATTGTTATGGCTAGAGTGTAAATAAATGTGTATGAAGGAATCTTAAGAATGGAATGATTTAATTGTAAGAGTTGTATATGTTGAGGAAATGTAAATTAGTTTTAGTAAATGATGAAGTGGAATCATGTCGATGCATTGAAAGATAAGAAGCATCTATAGTATGTATGTTGATTATTAAGTAAGAAAGCATTAGGATACTTGCATTATACATTTGAATTAATGATAAAGGAGATGATCATGATAGGAAATTAGATGCATTTTCAACATGGTTAAATGGATTAGTAAAGATGGAATATACCTATGCATTAGGATTGAATTATAATGGAAAAAGGATAAAGAGCATGTAGATAGGAATTTTTGGGTTAAGACACATTTGGATTTGGTGCACAAAATGAATGTAGATCTAATGGGGTTAGTCTTGCATTAGAAAGGATTAAATGTATCATGCTAGACATATGCTAGAATAATATGCATATCATATTGGGTAAATAATTAGTAGGTTGCATATCTCATTGAAGAAAATGATTTTGATGCATTAGATTTAAGATTAATTGTGATAAGTATGTGAGTAGGATGCCATTATGGTAGTTGTTTAAGTGATGACATTGAAGTACCCTAGGGAAAGATTAATGTCGTTTATGTTTATTCCACTTACGTAAATTAATGTGATGTGTAATGATATATGTTCATTATGGTTAATTGGTTAATGATTTCAATTAAACAATGATGTTATATGTTGCATTAGTTGATCATACATGTTAAATAAATAAATAATTTGTTAGTAGTTTAATTTCTCTAGGGTATTTTGGTAGGCATTATAGTACATTTTTAATTGACTATCAACATATGTGCCCCAATTTATTTTCCCCCTATTCTAGTCACAAATGCACCTACCTAAGCAATTAATGAGAGGATTTAGGTACATACTAACTGTCTGTACTCCAGAAATTGATATAATCTCCTTACCTACTCCCCGCATTGTGTGTGTCGTGGAATGTTCATCAAATTGATTATCCCTTCGCTCTGGGGCTCCTTTTGATCATGATAACTAAGAGTGAAAAAATGACCTCTCATGGGCCCCCATAGCCTATATGTAACCTTTCCTTCCACCTTCTAATACTCACCATTTGCACAGATCTTCTCCTTTTCCCTTCGTCCCTTCATCAAATCCTTTCTCTCTTCCTCTGCACCTTTTCGTAATCTTTTCTCTTCTTTTTGACACTTTTCCCTAAAAATTCAAATTTTTCTGGTCCAAATTTTTGAGGGGGCATTATCCTTCCATATTTCTCTCCGTTCTCGCAAGGATATCCTTTTTCTTTGACACGATGTTTTTTCACAACATTGCATCAAAGAGGGGCAGAATGTAGACACCTAAAGTTAATTAAATTTTATTTAATTAATTATCCTTTGTAACACGGTTAATTTTATTAATTATGTTAGCCCTTTTATTCTTCCAAAATAATTAATTAAATTATATTTAATTAATTATGTTCCCCATGTAATATAATTATTTTATCAATTAATTATATTCCCCTTTCCTTCCAATGGTTGATTTTTTAAAATAAATTTGTTGATCCCAAGGTAGGATTGAGAGGGGAGGTGAATCCGTCCAGATCTTCAAAACAAATTAATTATAAGTAGCATTTAACCATTCTACAACAATATTGAAAACACATCAACCATAAACACATGAATACTAGATTTATGTGGAAAACCCAAATAGGGAAAACCGTAGTGTGAATCAAACTCACAATATGAATAAAATGATTACAAAGTTTTAGACTTACTACCAAGGAGCAACATGTACCTGATGGACTTGCAAAACTAAGGCACACTACCATAGGGAAAGATACAAGGACTTGCACAATTGAGGTATATAGCTTCAGGGAAAGTACAAGATGTTGCTGAAGGATCCATTGTCATGAGAAGGATCTCATGATCATAAAATTTTCCTTGAGCATCTATTTCAAGTGACTAACATCATGGCAAACATCTCTGACAACTATCACTATCTTAGCACACTTTCTCATAGAATATATCACCTTCAAAGCTCTTTACAAACTGAATTTTGTACTATTGCAATCTCAAATTTACTTGCACATCAATTAAATTCTTTTCTAATAGATTCACACACAATCACATTCATAAATCATTCCATTGCACTCCTTAAATATAATATAGACCATCAAAACCTAATTGAGGGTCAACCACAATTGAAATAGACATTATTGCATAAAATAAGCCACTTGAACAAAAAATACTCTAGGTGGTCCACTCTCAGAGAAAGGGAGGACCCAAATACATCATGACACATCCTTCCAAGATGAATCCAACAATTTTCACATGCTAACACATCCTTCAAAGATGCCACCAAACATAACATGTAGATAGGCAATAAAGTTTATCAATCAGTTAGCCAAAAGACATCTTCCAATGCAAATTATACTGTGTGAATCTTCAAACACAATGGTGAGAGTATAATAATATTCTAACTCATTATCCAATGCATATCTGAACCAAAAAACATGATCCAAATAAGATATTCCAACTAGACATGCGAAACCATAACACAACTGAATATACTAAACACAAATCAACATAAATCAATTGTGGAACAAAAACACCACCAGAGAAACACACTTAAAGTACTGCACGAACCACATAATCATGTCCACTATACCTCAAAAAAATTAATATATCCAGAGGCCACCAAATACTTTCCAGACTAGTTTGACAAACACCCTTATGTTAATTTTGTGGATCAGAATTAAAATTTATCTTGTTCTATGTATTATCTATCACTGAATTGTTGTATAAATTTGATTTTCTTCTTTTATGTTGCAGGAGAGGAGGAGCATTTTTATTTCAATGTCCATTCTCACACATTTCATTTGGTATATGTAGTGGGCTGGGTACGGTCAAGTGATGCCTTGACTGGCCATGTCTTTTGGACATGGCCGATAAAGACATCACTTGATCGTGCCCCCTCACGATAATAAATGTTTGAATGAGAGACTTCATTTATCTCTCATTCAATCATTTATCTTACCAAGGCTATCATGCATTAACACTCCCTCTTAGCTAGGTAAGATAATGTAAAAGGTATTGGGAGCAATATTCATAAATCGTATGATGCTTATCTTGGGACCATAGTTTCAAGATGTGAATTGCCTCTGTCGGTGATTCTATTCACAAACTTTTGAGTGGATTGCCTCTGTCGGTGATTCTATCTATAAGCTCTTGTGTGGATTGCCTCACTTGGTGATTCTATCCATAATCTCTTGTGTGGATTACCTCAGTCGGTGATTCTATCCATGAGCTCTCATGTGGATTGCCTCAGTCAACAATTCTATCCATGAGCTCTTACGTGGATTGCCTCAGTCAGTGATTCTATCCATGAGCTCTTGTGTGGATTGCCTCAGTCGGCGATTCTATCCACAAGCTCTTACGTGGATTGGCTTAGCCGGTGATTCTATCCACAAGCTCTCACGTGGATTGCCTCAGTCAGTGATTCTATCCATGAGCTCTTGTGTGGATTGCCTCAGTTGGCGATTCTATCCACAAGCTCTTACGTGGATTGCCTCAGTCAACGATTCTATCCACAAGCTCTTACGTGGATTGCCTCAGTCGGTGATTCTTTCCATGAGCTCTTGTGTGGATTGCCTCTGTCAGCAATTCTATCAACAATCTTTTACGTGGATTGCCTCAGCTGTCTATTCTATCCACAAATATTGAGTTATTGTACGATCGTCACCTTCCAATAACCTCAAAAATACAAGTGGAAATCATTTGGAAGTCGTCACTTCCTTATGATTTACACAGGGCCTATTAAATAATTATTAGTATTAATAATAATAATCAATATTTACAATTTTTACCTCAAAAGTGCTCAATCTTGATTAGTAAGCTCCCTCTCAATCACAAGGTATCTTGAGTTTCTTCTAGATAACATATTTTTCTGAACATACGTCTAAATTTCTGACTTCAGGAAGGGACGCTTGTAGTTTAAGTTTGAGAGGACAAGTTCTTGCAATGTGGTCATATTTGAGACTTTCAAGGAAATATCAATCTGATCTTAATCAGATCTTCCTTCAGGTGGTTAGGCTATATAGAAGGAAACATGGCTCTAATACCATGTTAATTTTGTGGATCAGAATTAAAATTTATCTTGTTCTATGTATTATCTATCACTGAATTGTTGTATAAATCTGATTGTCTTCTTTTATGTTGCAGGACAGGAGGAGCATTTTTATTTCAATGTCCATTCTCACACATTTCATTTGGTATATGTAGTGGGCTGGGTACGGTCAAGTGATGCCTTGACCATCCATGTCTTTTGGACATGGCCGATCAAGAAATCACTTGATCGTGCCCCCTCATGATAATAAATGTTTGAATGAGAGACTTCATTTATCTCTCATTCAATCATTTATCTTACCGAGGCTATCATGCATTAACACCTTATTGTTAGAGAATAGTAACAACTAACTTCTATAATCTACAGAATAGAAAATTAGTTTATGTGAGACATTATATATTATTTATTGCATACATTAAAAAATCTTTCCTGCATATTGCCATGGAAAATGCTAAAACATCAAGCTCAACTGCAACACTAAACACAAGACAAAACAAGAACATATTTGACCATAATCCATCTAGATAATCAAGTTTGACATCAATGACAACCATACAAACTCATATTTCCAACAATCTCTCCCTTTATTATAGATGGGAACACTTGAACACTTTAGATAATCACTTTCCCTATCAAAAACCTCTCCCCCCTTTGACATCAAAGACAAAGGGCACACCAAAATATATTGATCATCCAACACATACTTGACTGTTTGCACTAAGAGCAGAAACAACATCAATCCACAAGATAAAGAATAAGCTCTAAGTCTTCCCTTGGAAATATACACCTCTATTATGCATCTAGTTAGAGAAAGGAGGGGTAACAACCCCTAGTTTTTTACTGAGATACTTAAAATAATTTGTGCGATGAAAAATGTGTGTGCTAAACTAAGGGCTAAAAAGAAAGCTAATTAACCAAACAAACACAATACATCATACACCTCAAGATTATAACGATAAAATGAAAATGAAACTCAAATGAAATAGCAAATGCAAACCACAATCCCGCTTAGATTTGATAGTTCCTCGATTTTTTATGTATGCTCGATGATGTCTTTGGATGTTCGATATTGATCCATGATATTGATGCAATGATAAATGGATTTGATGAAAAATGATAATGGATATGTTTAAGTGATAATTCCAGCAAAGTAATAGTATGATGTATGAAAAGTGGATTTAGTCTAAAATGAGGGGGATTAAATAGGAGATGAGAGGAAGGAGAGGGGATCCCAAAATGAAACACTTGTCCTCAAAGAAGACAAGTGGCATGCAAATGAGAGCCAAGTGGAAGAAGATTCCACACTTGTCCTCTTTGAGGACAAGTGGCTCAAAGGAGGGACACATGTCTTGGGAAGGAATGACATGTTTCCTCAAGGACACATGTCTATTTGGGAAATAACCACACAAATAAAGGAATATCTTCCTAATAAATAAGAAAATTAGTTAGAATGTGCACACATGTGTGGGAGTTTAGAAGGCATAGGATAAGGTTAGTTGGAGGGTTGACTAGGCTAGGGAAGTGGGTTGAAAGGATAGGGTTGGTTAGGATAGGATTGGAAAGAGGTTAGGGAGAAAAGTTAGGAGCCATGTGCTCAAATAGGATTTGAGTCTAATTAATTAATCCATGGGGGTTTTTGGAAAAGGAAAATTTAATTAATTAAAGGTAATTAATCAAATGGGATGAAAGAACAAGGATAATTAATTAATTAGGAGGATATGATAATCAATTAATTAGATTAATTAATTAGGAAGATAGGATAATTAACTAATTAGGAATTAATTAATTGGAAGAAAGGGATTTAAATTTGATTAAATTATGTAGCGTCGTAAATTGTACGCACTTGCTAAAGCAATACAATTTCACACCTAGTTTAGCACCCGCCTTGGCGCATTTTGCATTTTGCATTGCATTTCCCCTTTAGCACTTAATTAATCAAATTAATTAGGTCTAAGGTCCTATTTCATCATCTTCCAGTTGGGCCCTTTATTAAAGTGTGCCCCTTTCATTTTATTCCTCCAATACATCATTTAATCAAAAACCCTAATTAGGTCCTATTTTGAACTTGGGGGCTTGATTTCGGGGGTCAAAACATCTTGAAATTACCTGTAACTTCGAGATTCTCTCTAAAATCATCATATCCGACGGCCCTGAAAATTTGGTGAAAAGTTGTCGGGACCATGGCGCTCGGATTGCACACGGTCCCGGACATTTTTCTCGAAATTTTAGGAGCACAATCCAATCATAAAATAAAGCTTAACCCTGAGATATTGGTGGGAGATTCAATCTCTAGGTCGGCCAAAAGTTGAAATTAAGACCTAGGGTTTCATATATAAGAGCTCTCTTTCTTCATCTGAAGGGATCATGAATTTTGGTTTCAGGGGACCTTCTATGCAGCGAAAGAGCAGATCTTTAAGACTTCAACAACATTCAACATCCATCCATCAAGCATTCATCAATTTCATTCATCCATTTAGGGCTTTGAAGACATTGAAGAACAATAGGGGATCACCGACTGAAGATTGGCTTGTACCCCTCCCTTAGGGTTGGGTATGATTTCATGTTGTTTTCATGTCTTTGCATAAGCTTCATTATATCATTTGTATTCATGCTTTAGATCACTTTGCATCTTGATTTGGAGCATTTACATTATCATTTACAAGCAATTAGGGTTTACTTTCTAGGTTGCTCTAGTTTGCTTACTTGCATTTTAGGATCTTGCACACACACAAGGTCTGCACACACACTACTTTTACAATACAACTTGGCTATTCGTGGAGGTGGAAATCACCAAAGCGGGGGTTTGACTAAGGCAAAACCCTATATAGCTGCCCACCATACCTTTTCAGATATAAGTGCAGGTTTCAGGATTCGGACGACGCCGCAAGTTGTAGATCCGATGGAAGTGGATCGAGATAGAACTTCACACCAAATTTTAGGGCAAAAGACCAGGACAGGTGCATGGGGTGCCCTGGTCTTTCCAGGACAGGGGCACTAGGCGCCCTGGTCCCTGGGACAGGGGCGCTGGGTGCCCTGGTCCTTCTGTTAGACAACAAGTTTCATACAGCTTTTCAGGTTACCAAACAACAACAGTTTCAGGAGCAGAATCAGGACAGTGGCACCTGCGCCCCCATCCTGAACATTTTCACTCAGATTTTAACTCCGGGTACACATCTGCATTCTTGTCTTGTCCTTGTGTTTATAGCTTTCCATTGTTTAACTTCAATTCTGCAATCTTGTTATTAGTTCATACTTGCACTTTGGAATCATTTTATCTTTCAATTACAACAAAGGAATAGAAACCCTAATAGGTAGCCCGTGGCTCTCTCTTTCACAAAAAGAAGTAGCCAATTGTGTGATACCTCTAGGCTCTTTCGTATTCCACAATGTGTGTCAAAAGGTAGGATTAGGACATGTTAGCCTAGTCTCGCTTTTTCCCCTACACATTTTGGTGAACCTGACGTGAATCTTATTATTGCTTTCTCTTGCATTGCATTTGTTAGATCTAGATCTAGATTTAGTGTGTGTCATTTAAGTTTCATTTTCAAAAAAAAAAGAAAAAGAGTGTGTTTCTTTGTTTTTGTTTTTTTACATTGTGTGTTTAAGTTTTATGCAACTTTTATTTCAAAATGTCGGATTTTTATTTGCAAGATGTTCATATTTATGATGATGTATACAATTATGTCGATTATGAGTATAGCCAAGATGAATTAGATGAAGCCTTAGATGAGTTTTTGAACCCTAAAGATACCAAACCTTCATTTTACCAAAAACTCATAAACATTGTTACTATGCCATTTCGTTGTGATGAGAAAGATAAGTCGAATGATTCCTCTCAAGGATACATTCCTATCAACTCTTCCACTAAATCTAGTAACATGGTTGTTTTCAATGATCCCCTCTATGAAGAGATGTCTCCTTTTGAATCAAAAGATAAACCTTTTAATAGATATGATCATGCTTTGTTGGATGATGCTCTTGATGACTTTGTGGCTTTATCAAAATCTCTAAACAAAAACAAAACTTCTAAATTAGTTAATATGATAAACCTAAAAGAGCATAATAAGCCTCTCTTTGAAGTCCAAGGTGCTTATCCTTCTCCCACCTTTCAAGTTCCTAAATCACCTCTCCTTATTGTCCAAGGAGGGTATGGTCATGATTCCTTTCTTACTCCAAATAAACCTATCATCACTGTGCAAGGAAGAAAACCTATGAGTCCTTATAGTTATGCCAAGCAATTAACTAGAGAGAGTTATCATGCGGTTGCCCATACTTATCACACTAGAAATAATAGATAGCCTAATCTTCCTCCTGTTACTCCAGTTTCTCTTCCTAATCCTCAACCAATTCTTCCGCAAGCTCCACATATTTCACAAGTTCTTGGTAAGGAATATGATCTCATAGAACAACTTAAGGCTACCCCTGCTAAGATATCCCTTTGGGATTTGATTCAAACTTCTTCCGCTCATCATGAAATGTTACAAGATGCCTTGAAAGATTTGAATGTTCCTCCACCTAATACATCTAGTAATATAGTGTCTTTGGTTAACTCTGTGATGAATCCTAAAGCTCAAATTGTGTTTACTCAAGATGAATTGCCTACTAGTGAAATTCAACATCAATATGATCCCTTGATGATTGTGGTTATCATAAATGACACTGCTATAAGATGAACACTGGTAGATAATGGCTCTGGCCTTAATGTGTGTAGCATTAATCTATTGCATAAGATGAATGTGGATACATCCCTTATTGAGCCTGACTCTTGTCCCATTCGAGGCTTTGATAATGTGGCTAAGTCTTCATTAGGTATTATCACCTTACCCCTCACAGTGGGGCCTGTTACTTTGCCTACTCCTATCCATGTTATGTCGAGAAATCTAACATACAACTTGTTATTAGGGAGACCTTGGATTCACAGTATGCAAGCTGTCCCCTCTACATTGCATAGACAAGTTAAATTTATTTATAACAATAAGACATATACCTTGATAGGTGATACTAATTTTCAAGCTTGTTTGCAAACATCCACTTCCAAAGGGAGTTCTTCTAAAACTTCCTCCTCTAGTGATGACTCTTTAAACAAGATACCTATGGATGAATCCTCACTCTCTGATGATCAAAATTCTTTGAATGAGTCTGAAGTTCCTAAAGAAGATTCTTCTCAACTTGAATCTACACATGAGAAGGCTTTTGATCCTGAGAAGGTTCTCGCAGAAGATGATTGGGGATCTCTTGATTTTAATCCCACCTTCGTCGGTGAGTATAGGGTTCCTCCTAGAGAGCTTAAAGTTAAAAAGAAGGAAGAAGCTAAAAATCAATCAATCTTACCTGAACCTATGAACAATAATTTTGTGGCCGCTTCTCAAACTTCTTCTCCTCACACCTCTAATTTTGAAGAATTTGATTCTTTGTCTTATGAAAAACCACCTTCTCTTTCTGAAATGGCTAATCGTTATGGTCATGGTTTTCATATTTTAGCTAAGTATGGGTATAATGGAAATGGTTGTGGTGCTCACGAACAAGGGATAAAGGTTCCTCTAGGGAATAATCTTTATGATGAGACCTTTGGACTTGGTTATAATCCCTGCAAGCACACTAAAGCTTCTAAAAGACCATGTATTAGTGTTAATGTTATTTCTACATCTCTACCAATGAGACACCCTAAGTATATTGATGGGGATCCTTCGTGTGCCTATGCTTTGGATGTCTTTCCTACCGATGATGCTTTAGCTGAGTTTTTGGGAGCATATGACACTCTTCCTCGTTATCATCACAATAGGGGATTTTCTTATTGTTTGAACACTGAAGCTTATTTTGGAAAAGAGACTGATAATGATGAGATTGTGGAAGAATTCCCTTAGTTAAAGGATACTCCTCAACAAAGTAATCTTCTCATAAGTGACACCATTGATGTTAAGATGGATCCTTGCAATGAAGAAAAGGTTATTAAAATTGGAAAGTGTTTGGATGAAGAAGAACAAAAACAATATGCAGATTTATTGCGTGAATTCCCTGAGATCTTTGCTTGGACATACTCTGACATGCCTGGTATAGATCCTAAGATTGTTACTCATAATATTGTCTTAGTTCCTGATGCTAAGCCTGTGAAACAAAAGATTCAGAAAATGAATCCTAAGGTAGCTTTGCTTGTTAAAGCTGAGATTGAAAAATTATTGGAGGCTGGATTTATTCGCCCTATTGATTTTTCCCAGTGGATTTCAAATATTGTCGCTGTGGCTAAATCAGATAATAAAATAAGAATGTGTACCGACTTTCGAGATTTAAATAAGGCTTCTTTAAAAGATGATTTCCCTCTCCCAAACATTGACATGATAGTTGATTCTACAGCAGGATATGCTTTGTTATCCTTCATGGATGGTTTTTCAAGATACAATCAAATTTTCATTAATCCTCAAGATCAATTCAAAACTGCTTTCACCACTCCTTGGGGTACATTTTGTTGGGTGATGATGCCTTTTGGACTTAAAAATGCCGGCGCAACTTATCAATGAGCAATGACCCTTATCTTTCATGATTACATGCATAAGATTTTAGAAGATTATGTTGATGATATTTTAGCCAAATCCATTCTTCGTATAGATCATATTAAGATCCCTCATCAAATCTTTGAAAGAATTCGTAAATATCACATGCGCTTGAATCCCCGAAAATGTGTTTTTGGTGTGGATAGTGGAAAACTATTAGGATTCATAGTTTCGCATCATGGGATTGAGGTGGACACTAAAAAAATAGATGCTATTGTCAACATGCCACCTCCTAGAAATGTGTCTCAACTCAAAAGCTTACAAGGAAAGATTCAAGCTATTCGTAGGCTCGTATCTCAAGTTGTGGATCGTACTTTTCCTTTTACTCAACTTCTCAATAATAATATCACTTTTCAATGGAGCGAAGATTGTCAGCAAGCATTTGAAGATTTAAAATTATATTTGGCTAATCCTCCTATCCTTTGACCAGCCGAACCTTCTAAGCCCTTTCTTCTTTATACAACTGCTTCCTCTCATGCTCTCGCAGCATTATTGGCACAATATGATAAAGATGGTAAGGAGTGTCTAGTTTATTACATAAGTCGTAACTTACTTGATTATGAGACCCGACATTCTACGATAGAAAGACAATGCTTGGCCTTGGTGTTTGCGACTCAGAAATTGAGACATTATCTTTTAAATTCAGAAGTCCACGTCATGGTAAAGTTTGATCCTTTGAAGCATCTTTTCTCTAAAACTGATTTATCAGGACGCCTAGCTAAGTGGGTTATGATGTTAACTGAATTTGACCTTAAATTTGTTTCACAAAGAGCAATTAAAGGGCAAGCGTTGATCGATCACTTAGTTAAGGCCCCTTCACCTTTCTCCTTCCCTAACCCTGAGTCTTTTCCTGACAACTTCATTCTTTGTACAGAGAAAGATGAAACTTGGGAGTTGTACTTTGATGGCTCTAAGTGTCGTACGGGATCGGGGGCAGGTGTTGTTCTGATTTCTCCTACAAAGAAATCCATTCCCTTATCTTATTGTCTCAATTTCCTATGTACCAATAACATTGCTGAGTATGAGTCTCGTATAGCAGGAATAAAGGCGGCCTTGGCTTTGAATGTAAAGAACATACATATTTATGGAGATTCTCAATTGATTATAAGATAAGTAACAGGACTGTATCAAGCAAAACAAGACAAATTATCACAATATAAAGGCCTTGCTATCTCTTTGTTAGAAAAATTTGATTCTTATACCATGGAACCTGTTCCTCGAAAAGATAATTGACATGCGGATGCAATGGCATGTGTGGCTTCTCTTGTATCTTTAGAGGACCCTGTGGTTGATCTTCAATTTGTTATTCACAACCTTCTTTCTCCAGCTATTGTAGATGATTCTAGCTTGGGGACATGTTGTGACTTTATAGACTCAGATGAATGGTATTCGCATATCGTAAGATACTTGATCGATGGTACCTTTTCTGGATTCCGCCAATAGGAACACTAGGGCTAGAATTCGCAATCTATCAGCTAGATATATCATTCTTTCTAATGTTCTCTACTGAAGGGGTTATAACGGTCTTCTCCTTTGCTGTCTTAACAAATCGGAAATCCCTATTGCTCTTGAAGAGGCACATTTAGGTGCCTGTGGGGGGCATTTTGGAGGCAAATCCTTGGTTCAAAGGTTGCTTCATATGGGATATTATTGGCAAACTATGCAGAAGGATTCTTTTTCATTTGTTAAGAAATGTCATCAATGTCAACAACACAATAATCTGATTCATGCTTCTGCCCAAGAACTTCATTCTCATGTAGCTTCTTGGCCTTTCTCTACATGGGGGTTGGATCTCATCGGTAAAATCTCTCCTCCTTCATCTCAAGGACATACTTTCATTATAACCACAACAAATTACTTTACAAAGTGGGTAGAAGTTGTTCCCCTTCGCTCTACTACTACTAAAGTGATTTGTCGATTTCTTCTAGAAAACATTATTTCTCGATTCGGGATACCTTCCACTATAATCTCAGATAATGGGACATCATTTAAGAACAAGGACATGAAGAAATTCCTCAAGAAATATCATATCAAACATCGTTTTTCTACACCATACTATCCTCAATCAAATGGTCAAGCCGAATCATCCAATAAGATAATTGAACAAATTCTTCGCAAAACCATGAATAAGCATGGTAAGGATTGGAGTACTCAGCTAATTTATGCTCTTTGGGCCTACTGAACGAGTGTATGAATTGCTACAGGAACCACCCCTTATAATCTTGTTTATGGTGCTAATGCTATTATGCCTTTAGAGTTAGAGATTCCATCACTTAGAGTTTCTCTCAAAGGTATAGTAGATGATGACTCTTATAGAGAACAAAGACTTCAACAGCTTGAGATGCTTGATGAACAGTGTATAAATGCTCTTGAGCATATTCAAGCATATCACAAAACTCTACAACGAAGCTATAATGATAAGGTTATTCAACGTTCCTTCTCAGTAGGTGACTTAGTTCTCTATGAGAATCAGTGCAATGTGAATGCCTTACCTGAAGAAAAGGGAAAATTTATTCCTAATTGTCTTGGACCGTATATTGTTATTGAAGATTATGGATCAGGTGCTTACAAAATAGCAGATGTAGATGGTATGCCTCTTAAAGAACCTATAAATGCTATGCACTTTCGTAGATACTATGCTTAATTCCTCATTCCTTATCTTTCATTTCATCTATCTTCTTTTCACTTCTTCAAAATTGGATAATATGTTAGCATATCTTTGTTAGAGCAAATAGAATTCAGTGATATTTTGTTTAATCTATATTGCTTTGTTCTTGACAAGCGTGTTTCTTTACTCTATAGTTTGTCTTGAATTCATTTATGTAAATTTCAAAAGATTTACATTTCCATTATGCTGGCATATTATACAATGTCTTTATGTGTTAAGTAGAATTGTATCATGTTGTGTTTAAGTTCAAATTAAATCACATTACTTATATGATTCTTAGGCTTAACACATATTTCTTCTCTATCATCAATGTAGTATTGATTAAATATTTTATTTAGTCAAGTCACACATGTATCAATTTAATCATGGAGCATTGAAAAATCAATCACATGGAAATTAAAATTCAGAACATACATGTACATCTACCAAATGTATTAACTTTAATCAAAATATACATTGTTTTAGACATTAAAGATAACATGTTTGAGACAAAGAGAAGCATGTATATATATATATATGTGGATCATGTTTTCATACACAAAAGTAGGTCACTATATATCCAAAAATGTGACCTATCCTACATCATGAGATCATCTCCTATCCCTAGGGCTAGTGGCTGGAGAGTAACGACTAGACGCTCCCTCCTGATCCGGCCGTGAAGGTGGACCCATAGGTGTATAGCGTGATATAGACCATGAATGACTCCGAGAGGAACTCCTACGATCCCTATCCATAAGGATCACGCGATACGAGGTAGCCTCGGCCCGAGCTGCTGCTAGGTCATGCTGTGCCTGCTGAAGGTTCTCTAATAGAACTCTCTCTCTCCCTCCATATTTCCACCTGTACTCGAAATGGGGAAAACAAGTCCTCATGCTGACCCGCGTTCCCCTGAGGCTTATAAGCAACTTGTGAGGAACTAGGGATCTATGCCATCATGGAAATATCTGTCACTGCTTGCTGGAACAAGGAATGCCACTCCTGCACATTAGCTGTAGCAGTAGAACATATTTTGTATTAGTACCATTCTATATCATCAAAACATTAATCAATCAATATAAACCTACTATACCTAGATCTCCCTCGTGCCAGTAGGGATCATGATATGGTAGCATCTGTGACTGGGAACTACTAGGCTCCCCACACTCAAATGATCTGTGCACGATGGGTACAGGTCTTCGTATTGCCTCGTGTTCCCCCTTTTGGGGAATATGAGGAGGATCCAAGGCTATGGTATCATCTCCTAAATGGTAGGGAGTTGCATCTGACTCCTCCTCATCATCTCTATCCTCCTCCTCATCATCCTCGTCCTCATCTACATCCTCACCCACATCCTCGTTCTCCTCATCATCATCTCTATCTGTGTCATCCTCCTCTCCTTCCTCCTCCTCCTTGGCACTAGGCTGATCTCCTATGGTGGATCAGGATCTCCTGCCTCCTCATGACCCTCTCCCTCCTCTAGCTCCTCTGATCTAGATCCCTGATCCTCATCTCAGTCTCCATGTCTCCATGGACTTGGATGGCCTGTCGGATAATCTGGTGGAAAGATAGGCCCTGGGTATGTCCTCACAAACCATGAGAGATACCTGCGCTGTGCTCTGGGATCTGCGGAGTAATCAGTGACCACATCTTGATCAGACCCCTCTATATCTATAATCTCGATATCATCTGTCATAGGTCTCGCTATTGCTCTGGGTCTGGGAAGGACTCGTGAGTGTCGAGTATAGATAGGTACATCGGCTGGAACACACTGCTCTAGCCCAAACTGCCTCCATACTCGGTCAAAGTAGAATGGGACTATGATATGTGAGTATCGTCCTCTCAGTAGGTAGTTCCTCTGTAAGCATGCTAGCTGCCTCTCCATTCCATCCCATCTGTGCATCCGCAGATATGGTCTCCATACCGTCACCTCAGCTGTCAATCTATCGAATGTCACTCTCCAATATAGTAGATCCCCAAATCTCCACTCACCGGTAAGTGGATAGGAAAACACCCTAGGCCGCTCGCTAGCCGCACTCATTAGATAGCTGACAGGCCTGGTGCATGTGAAGTGCTCAAATATCCACACCTGCAGAAGTGTGCATGTCATCAAGCTACAACACTGTCCAAACACATACTCCTCAAGGTTGTGATAGAGATGTGCAAGCATGCTCCGACCCCAGGCATATACTCTCCTATGTCTCTCCATAGCCCTGATGCACCTTGTGAGACCCCGATGCATGTGCGTACCTCGCCCATTAGGGCAGAGGGCTAGTGCAATGATGGCAATCATAAGACATCTCATGAGGGGCACCTCTCCTGTAGGATGTAAGAGCCAATGACCATGATGCGACCTCTCATCTCACTTGGCATGACTCTCCCTATGCAGTATATCTGCTCCCTCTAATGGTCCTCCACTGACCGATCAGTCACGTATGTCACGGTAGCTCCTTTGATAGGTAGGTGAAGTATGCGGTACACATCCTTAAGTGTAACCATCATCTCTCCTATTGGGAGATGGAATGTACATGCGTCAGGATCCCATCGCTCCATAAGTGCCATCAACATCGCAGGATGGAATCAAATGGCCAGCATAAGGATCGCATACCACAAACCTACTATCGATAGCGTATCCCTCTCTACTTGAGTCAGCCGAGGAATCTGATCTTGCAGACTGTGAAGAATCTACCCCGCAGTGTGCTCTCTCATGTATGGGAGACCCTGCGATGCAAAAACATCAGTGTAATCAGTACTCAATCATTAAAATCATCTATGCAAAAAATGAAAACTGTCGAACATCGAAAGCTAACCCTGACACCCCTTGCCAAGTCCTGATTGGGACCATGGCGCTGTGTTAGGGACCATGGTGCCCTCAAAGGACCATGGCACCCTCAGAGGACCATGGCGCCCTTTAGGGACCATGGTGCCCTATAGGGACCATGGCACCCTGATAGGACCATGGCGCCCTGGGTGGGACCCAGGGTCTGATTCTAGGGTCCGCATTTGATCACAGAAACTCAAAGTCAACAGAAATGCAGAAAGTCAAAGTCAAAGTTCAGTCAACTCACCTCGTCCAGTGGCTCGTCATCGATCACGGCCTGTCGCATGATCTCCATCCTCATGGGACGCTCCGGTCATCGTGAAGGCATGATGATGGCTATGTGGGCTCCGCTACAATAAACAATACTCAGAAATCAACAAAGTGACAAATGCAATAGTCACTTTCACGGTATATATTTTCATTTTGGTTTCAAAACCCTAATTTTCCTCTATCACTCATTTCATCATAACTTGGGTTTGGGAGATGTGATTTCCGAACCGTTTGTTGTGTAGGAATCGTATTTTCATTCCCTTACTCCCTGGATGTTCCAAAACGTGCTCTGATGAAGCCCCTTCAGTGAACATCTCTCATCAATAATCTCTCACACAATTTGTCATAAGTAAACATGCTATCCTGTTTCACCTCCCTAATAAGCAAGCCAAAACAGGGGGGGCATATAGCTACTCACAAATTTCATCACTTTCCTTAGTAAGCATTAGGTGATTTTGCGATCTAACGTGTGTTTTGTAGGGTGCGGTTCTTAACTGTGTACTGCAGATACCACTGGGGGCTTCGTTTGACAGACTTATGGATATATCCTTTTTCAAATAATGTTTACTTTCCTATACTTTAGCTTGCATATGCACGTAGTACTCATATGACCGCTAAAGTGGGGGCTAAATGTAGCGTCGTAAATTGTACGCACTTGCTAAAGCAGTACAATTTCACACCTAGTTTAGCACCCGCCTTGGCGCATTTTGCATTTTGCATTGCATTTCCCCTTTAGCACTTAATTAATCAAATTAATTAGGTCTAAGGTCCTATTTCATCATCTTCCAGTTGGGCCCTTTATTAAAGTGTGCCCCTTTCATTTTATTCCTCCAATACATCATTTAATCAAAAACCCTAATTAGGTCCTATTTTGAACTTGGGGGCTTGATTTCGGGGGTCAAAACATCTCGAAATTACCTGTAACTTCGGGATTCTCTCTAAAATCATCATATCCGACGGCCCTGAAAATTTGGTGAAAAGTTGTTGGGACCATGGCGCCCAAGTGCACACGGTCCCGGACATTTTTCTCGAAATTTTAGGAGCACAATCCAATCATAAAATAAAGCTTAACCCCAAGATATTGGCGGGAGATTCAATCTCTAGGTCAACCAAAAGTTGAAATTAAGACCTAGGGTTTCATATATAAGAGCTCTCTTTCTTCATCTGAAGGGATCGGGAATTTTGGTTTCAGGGGACCTTCTATGCAGCGAAAGAGTAGATCTTCAAGACTTCAACAACATTCAACATCCATCCATCAAGCATTCATCAATTTCATTCATCCATTTAGGGCTTTGAAGACATTGAAGAACAATAGGGGATCACCGACTGAAGATTGGCTTGTACCCCTCCCTTAGGGTTGGGTATGATTTCATGTTGTTTTCATGTCTTTGCATAAGCTTCATTATATCATTTGTATTCATGCTTTAGATCACTTTGCATCTTGATTTGGAGCATTTACATTATCATTTACAAGCAATTAGGGTTTACTTTCTAGGTTGCTCTAGTTTGCTTACTTGCATTTTAGGATCTTGCACACACACAAGGTCTGCACACACACTACTTTTACAATACAACTTGGCTATTCATGGAGGTGGAAATCACCAAAGTGGGGGTTTGACTAAGGAAAAACCCTATATAGCCGCCCACCATACCTTTTCAGATATAAGTGCAGGTTTCAGGATTCGGATGACGCCGCAAGTTGCAGATCCGATGGAAGCGGACTGAGATAGAACTTCACACCAAATTTCAAGGCAAAAGACCGGGACAGGGGCGTGGGGCACCCTGGTCCTGCCAGGATAGGGGTGCTAGGTGCTCTGGTCCCTGGGACGGGGGCACTGGGCGCCCTGGTCCTTCTGTCAGACAGCAAGTTTCAGACAGCTTTTCAGGTTACCAAACAGCAGCAGTTTCAGGAGCAGAATCAGGATAGTGGCGGCTGCGCCCCCGTCCCGAACATTTTCACTCAGATTTTAACTCGGGATATGCATCTGCATTCTTGTCTTTTCCTTGTGTTTATAGCTTTCCATTGTTTAACTTCAATTCTGCAATCTTGTTATTAGTTCATACTTGCACTTTGGAATCATTTTATCTTTCAATTACAACAAAGGAATAGAAACCCTAATAGGTAGCCCGTGGCTCTCTCTTTCACAAAAAGAAGTAGCCAATTGTGTGATACCTCTAGGATCTTTCGTATTCCACAATGTGTGTCAAAAGGTAGGATTAGGACATGTTAGCCTAGTCCCGCTTTTTCCCCTACACAAATTTATTAGCCAAATTCAAGGGTCTACATTTTTCCCCTCTTCGTGGTGGCGCTAAAATAGCATCGGTGTGAAGAAAATAAGACATTTGAGAGCGAGGAAGTGAAAAATGCCCCAGACGAACAAAGGAATAGGTAGGGATGCCCCCTCGAGAGGGTGCATGTGAAAAGAGGAATCGAGCGATGTCTCAAAAGAACCAGTGCCCCAACGGACAAGATAGGAGGGAAAAGGCAAAACAGGAAGAGGAGAAAAATGCAAATGTAATGGATGATATGGGGAAAATGGTCATGGAGCTCGAGCACCCATGAAATAGGATGGCATGCACATATAACTTATTTTGATTTAGGAATGTCTATGAGTCACCAAGTTATAAGGAACTAGGGTGAAATTTCACAACCAATGCATGGACTAACACATAAACAGATACATAGGCTAACCTATTACCACACAGAGTTACAGAGACCCTGTAGGCAATAGTGCTAGAAGAACCCTAAGAAGAAGCTATGCCCAAATGTAACATGAGATGACAACGACCTCATGAGGGTACAACAAGGGACACATCCAAAAGCAACAAGATCACATCTTGAGCCTTGTTATTCCGAGTGTACCATGATATAAAAGATCGTGGCAACCAAGAGGAAATAGAGCTCGTATGAGCTAACAAAAGATAAACAAAGATAAAAAAGAATCAAAGTCAACACGAGTGTCTCAGATGTCTTTTTCTAGAAGGATAATTGATTGTATGAGGATAGGATGATGTGTGACTTGAGGAAGGATACATCCTATGCAGACACGATGGGTGTTGGTGAGATGGATACATCTCAGAACAACACCAGGATAAAAGATTGATGATGATCAATAAAAGGATTTGATAGGATCATGATGACAAAGATGCTCTATGATGATTGTTGAAGAAGCAACTGATAGGATATGATATCAAAGGACAAGATCGACAGATGCCTATGTACCGTGATACCTATATACAAGATGCACAAGATATATGGATGATGGAAGAAGACCCAGGGACAAGCCTGATGTTGCCTTAGTCAAGAGAAAAAGCGATGAGAGATTGAGGATGATTATTGGGAATTATGATACATCCTGATGATGATGAGAAGCCTATGATTGAGGCTAACAACAAGGCTGAGAACAAGACCAAGGATGCGATTGAGGATTGCAGCAAGGTTGGGAACAAGACCAATGAAGTGATCAGATGATTCAATTACCATTTGACTTTGGATAGTTGAGGAAGATTGATAAGATTCACACGAGATGGCAGATTGTGAGGAGTAGATAGATTGATAGGACAAAATGGCATTGGGTTATGCGGGGGTAGCCTAGAGCTAGATACCAATGATAAGGGATGAAAGAGGGGATGTAATGATATGATGGGAGGAATCAAAGGATGATGGATAGGATGAAAATGAATTAGAAACAAAATAATTATGGATGGATTAGGTTATGGATGGATAGATGGAGGAACTGGGAGATAAGAATTGGTGGATGGATGGATATGATAAGATAATTGACAGAGGGATAGGAAGCTGAGGGAAGTGGATAGAAGATAGGGTGATGGGTGGATAAGGACTATGAAGGAAAAGTGTGATAGGGAAGTGCAAGCCAAGAGGTGTCCAAAGAATGTATGCATAGTGGCCTTTTATTTTTATCAAGATCCAAAGGAGGATGGAGGAAGAGAAATGGATTGGATATGATAGATATGGTAGGTAGATGGAATGGAGGAGGAAACAACTAGATTGACAAAAGAACTTGCCCCCAAGTGCAGAGAGAAAAAGGATGAGGGGAATGATGCAAGACGCTTATTTTCCAAGTTTTCATCATGGTACTTGTCCAAGGCACCTATTTGCCAGGTTTTTCACCATTGGACAAATTTTTCTCTCTCTCTCTCTTTTTTTTGTTTGTTTTGAATTTTTTGATTTTTGGGAGGAAATTTATGGAGGGAGATGGATTAGGACAAATGGATGGAGGACTCAAGCGTGAAGTTTCATAATAAGGTATTAGTAGTCCATTTGAAGTGATCACTAGATGTTGGTACAAATTTATTAGCAATGAGGGAATTATGCAAAGGCTTGGATTAGATGGTTTTGATGGGGAATACATGCGGTGGAAGGGATATGGTAGTGGAAAGTGTTTGGATGGAGTGAGGGAAAGTGAGCATGATGGGGGGATGTTGTCAGGACCAATATTAGCACATGTTGTGGAGGAAGTAGGATGAGTAGAGGAGAGATGGATGTAGCATGTGAATATGATGGAGGTATTATGATAGGTAGCTTTGGGACATAGGGACCCAAAATAGATTTAGGAGATGGAGGGGAAGCACTTTTAGCTTGTGGGATAGAAACTTTGGATGCCATTGGAGATTATTCTTTTGGATGCATTACTTCATTTTGCTTTGCTTCTTTTTTCTTTGGAATCCACATTATTTTTTCTTTTGCTTTAGCGGGCCTTTGCAGCTTGTGGGATTCATTGCATTTTTTAATAAGCTTTTGCACTATTGGAGCATGCATTTTTGAGTGGACATGGTCATCGTTATATTGTTGTAATAGTTTATCTTTATGCATTTTGATTTGGCATCCAAATTTCTGCTAGTATCCTTGGAAGGAGTGTGCGAAGTTGTAGGAGATGGATGGAATATGGGTGAAGTGATGGAGGTAGGATGTTGGATGGAATATGAGGACATGTGTCTTTGTTGATCCTGACTAGGAATGAAAGGACTAATATCTTTATTATGGGTGATGAAGATTTGGGATTTGTGTATGAATGAACAAGTAGGAAGAGATGGAGGATAGGATTTTGGGATATAAGTGCCCAAAATGAATTTAGCATGTGGGGGATATATGAAGGTAGATTTTGGGATATAGGGACCCAAAATGTATTTGGAGGATGAAGGAGGGAGATGGATGGTTGTTTTAGCTTTATATGATGGAGGAGGGGGGATGGCGGTAAATGGTTTGGAGGAACGATGGGGAGATGTAATGGTGTGTTTGGAAGTATACTTGGATTTTTTATTAGTTTTACCAAATTTTTTGGATGAAGTTCCTTGGGATATGTAACCGAGACCATGAGATACTGGATGTACTTTGACATGGATGGGATCCAAAGTACCTTGCTCATGTAGGCTTAAGCCTTTCCTTGATAGTTCATTTTTTAAAGCATTCTTTCTACTATAGGATACTTGTTCTCTGGGTAACAAGATGTGAATCCTTTATCGGATGCAGAAGAATGGGTGGTGCATATGAGATGTTCTTTTGTTGTGAATGAACTACCATGGATGAATGTAAGAGAACCAAGGGGATAAAGTGATGGTGGTGGGATGGTTTGGATAGGAGGAAATGGAGGATCAAGAGGTGGAGTAGATGGGATGGGAGGATCTTGACTTGGAATAGGGGGGGATGATAGGGGTTCTTGAGATGGAGGGGATGGAATAGTAGGATCTTGATTTGAAAGAGGGGATGATAAGTGGTCTTGATATGGTGTAGATGGAAGGGTAGGATCTTGATTTGGTTCAATAATGCTTTGAACATGCTCTAGAACAAGATCTTGGTATGAGGGGATTGGTATGGATAGTGTGACAAGAGGTGAGTGGGTCAACTCTTTAGACGGAATGGATGGATTGATATAAGATTCAATGACTTGGGTGGATGGACTAGATGTGAAAATACAAGGTTCTTCATTTGGGATAGATAGAGTAGATGGAAGGATGGGGAGTTCCTCAATTGGGATAAATGGAGGGTTGAGAGGTTTTTCAACTAGGACAGATTGAATAGATGGAAGGATGGGGAGTTCCTTGACTAGGAGAGATGGAGTGGATGGAAGGATGGGAGATTCTTTAGCTGGGAGAGATGGAGTGGATGGAAGGATGGGGAGTTCCTTGAATGGGGGAGATAGAGTTGATGGAAGGATGGGAGATTATTTAGTTGGGAGAGATGGAGTGGATGGAAGAATGGGGAGTTCCTCGACTGGAGAAGATGGAGTGGATGGAAGGATGGGAGATTCATCAATTGGGATAGGTGAAATGGATAGGAGGATGAGAGGTTATTCAACTAGAGTTTGGATGATGGTAGGAGTGGGTGATAGGGATTATGGGTGGACAATCTTAATGGATGAAAGGTCTTCGATGGTGGTAGGAAGTGGGAGAGGAATGATAGATGTGGGAGTTGGAAGGGATGTTGGTGGATTGAGATAATATGTGGTGGATGGTGGACTGAGATAGGATGGATGGTGGAGGATTGAAGTGAGATGAAGGATTGCGACTAGTGCCACGTGATTGTTCATGAGTGTTCATCACAACAATGTGTGAAGGTGATGCCTGTAGATAATTGAATCATGGTTTTGAAACATCAGGTTGTGATGTTACTTCAGGTTGGTGTTGTGGGGAACTGACCACTTGTGGTATTGATTGGATGGGTGGGGGCATAGATGATAATGTAATTGTGTAACACATGCCCCCAGTCATAGCTTGTGTGACAAATGATGGTGGATTAAAATTAGATGAAGGATTGAGATAGGATGAAAGATTAGAATCGAATAAATTTTTTAGATAAGATGGAGGATTAGAATTGGATGGGGAAGTGAGATAAGATGGAGGAGTTAGATAAGATGGATGATTATAACTGGATGGAGAATTGAGATAAGATGGAATATTAGAACTATATGGAGAAGTGAGATAGGATGGAATATTAGAACTAGATGGAGAAGTGAGATAGGATGGAAGATTTAGATAAGATGGAGAAGTGAGATAGGATGGAAGCTTAGAACCGGATGGAGAAGTGAGATAGGATGGAAGATTAGAACTAGATGGAGAAGTGAGATAAGATTGCAACGTGACTTGGAGATCTGTCTCATTGGGTTGATCAACCATACCCTCCTCATCATCAACATAGGGTGAAGTGGAAGAAAAGGAGGAATGACCATACTCATCATAGTAGGATTGAGAGATGACTTGGATATATGTGTCATAAAGCTGATCAACCATACCCTTATCATCATTAACATAGAGTGAAATGGAAGAAAATGAAGTGCGGCCAAACTCATCATAATAGAATTGTGACATGACAATTAGTTGATGAGTTGGAGAGATGAAAGATGAAAAAGGGTGACAGACCAAAGACCAAGATGATATGGGGACTTCCTTTGAAGAAGTTGGAAAGGGGATGAAGTTTGATGTTCAACCTCTGACTTGGGAAGAAGGAAATGAAGATGCGAATTGGGAGACAAGATATGATGATGGATGATAATCCTGATGCTGGAAGATATGAGACATAAAGTGATCTAACCAAAATTTAGCAACATTTGGACACAAATGGGATGTAATGAACAAACACCACACAAAGCCAAGAACCAAAGGACACTAATCAAACAAAAATCTAGAGACTCATGGACAACACAACGCCTAGACCAAGGACATCTAGGACCAGAGAAATGAACGAAAAATGATATCAACTACTAATAATCCAAAGATTTCTACCATAATTCAGACAACATAACAACAACACAATGACGTCTAAGAACAAGATCATGAAAGATAGGTGAGACCGACAACAAAACCCGCTAGAGTAAATAGAAAGCTCGCGAGTTTTCAAAGAAAACCCATGAGAGTTCAAATGACAGTGACTATGTTGGCAAATGCAGACTCCAATGAGAAATTGTAGGTGATTGAAGGTATTGTCATTGATGGCAACGTTGCAATCATGTGATACTGGCAGACAGACATAGACACTGACACCAACAGACTCTACACCAGCACACAAAACACTGACAACGAAAAGGAAGAATACCAACATCCTGGCTAATAGCAATTTTGTATTAATGTATTTTGTAATTAATTGTAAAATCTTTTGTAAGCCGACATGGCAGATTGTAATATGACTCATATATGTATGAGATCATTGTAGATCATTTTTGTAGATTAGATAGGATGTGAAGTATGGAAAAGTAATAGCAGACCTAATATGTGAATTATTGGTTAAAGGTTTATGTTTAAGTAGAGCTTAAACCGGTACTGAACCTGGCATAGCAGATGCTAATCTGAAGCAGTACAAGACATTGGATTAGTATAATCCATTTTAAAGTCAGTGTGACTTATTTTGTAATTTAGTAGTGAGCTCTAGGCACTTGGCCTTCCTGCATGTGTAGGCCCCTATTGTAAGAGTAATATTCCCTTATTGGTCAGTAAGCGAATATTGTGGGTCACAAATCGCACCGAGGTTTTTCCCACATCGGGTTTCCTCATTAAAATACTATGTTATGGTGTGCTTCTCATATTGTTGTTATCATTCTTATTTACTGCATTATTTCTAGTTTACCAGTACTCAGTTTTAATATGCTTTTCATGTTTTAAATCAGGTAATTTGATATACCGATTGGATACTGATTCAACCCCCCTCTCAGTATCTTTGGGAATCCTAACAATTGGTATCAGAGATTGGTCCTCTATTTTCAAAAGCCTAACAACTTGAGGAAGATCTTGTCACCGGTAGAGATGGAAAACTTGAGAAAGCAATTGGAAACAACTCTTATAGACTATGATGCAGAAAAAGTGAAGAATATCAAACTTGAGGATGATCTAAAGGCTGCTCAGGATATTATTCAAGAACTTCAAGAGAATTTTACTATTGCAAGGAACAAGAGGAGAGAAATTTGTGAAAAGATGCAAAATAAGGAAAATGAAAAGGAAACTCTTAATGATTTGGTAAACAAGCTAAGACAAGAAATCAATACAACTAAGAATGAGATGTAGGATATGACTATGAGATTCTGTAAAGAAAATGAAGAAAAAAAAAGAATGAAGAAGACTTGGTTAGAAGACTAAATGATACTGGAAATGAAAACACAAGACTCAGTCATGAAAATGATATGTTGAAGACAGATCTAATGCATACACAAAATGATAGAACTGAACTCATGAGATAGAAAGGAATCTTGGAGAATGAACTGACTGTTGCAAATCAACACAAGGAGAAATTCAAGAAAAGTTAAGAAGATCTTGGTGACATGCTGAAGAATTAGAAACCTAATGGTGATACAAATGGCCTTGGCTTTGAATTCAGTGAAAGCTCCAGTACTGCAAACAATCATGATCATAGAAAACCAGTAAGACAACCTAATACTTACAAATTTAATGGAAAATACTTTAACTGTAACAAGTATGTTCATAGAGAAAATCAGTGTAGATCTAGAAATCATTAGAACACTAATACACCCATCGATCAATGTTCTAAATGCAACAAAGTTGGTCATAATTCAGAAAATTGCAGAATGAATGTAAGATGTTATATTTGTGGAAGATTTGGACACTTATCTAATCAATGCAGAACACATACCGGCATAGGATATGGGAAATCTATTCAGAAGAACAATGTGGCTTGTTATGCCTGTAACAAAATTGGACATATTGCAAAAGTTTGTAGAAGTAAGGCATCATTGGCAAATAACAAAGGTCCTAGTTTGAAAGGTAAAGAAAAGGTTGAAGAGGTAAAGAAAGAATTCTCAAAACAATGGATCAGAAAGTTAGATCAGAATGTTGATGGGAATACTCCTCCACCGGTAGAATAGAGTAACACTCCACCAATAGGAGACTCTTCATCTAACTAAAGGAAAATCTTTTGGGGGTTTAGCAACAAAATGAAAAACATGCTATTATTCCCTCAGTTGATGGTGAGAAGTTGAAATTACTTCTATACTGGCAGATGAGTTAAGTTGTGACTTAACCGACGAGCATTAAATGTGGTAGTTGGAGAAAATAACATTATCAAGAAAATGTTTTGGCTCCTTTTTCATTCATTGAGCATTTAAATCTTCAAGAGAGCGAAAATTCCTGAGTGAAGGCATTCTAAGAGAAGAAGTGAAGCAATCCATCAAAGCATTCATCCTTAAGGCAGATTGAGGTATTTATAGCTATGGCATCTTCATCCACTCCTGAATTTATTGCAAACCCTACTATTGTTGAGGTTGTTAAGCGCCCTAGACCCGTATCCGAACTGGTTCTCGAAATTGCAAAGAAAGATGATAGCATAGGTGCATTTTCTCAAATTCCTAAGGGAGTAGTATATGCTGAAGACCCTAGGATGTATATACATTGTCATATTGAGGAATTAGGTGATGATGAGATCAAGAATATGTATAAGACTATGATTTGTGATGAGTATGGAAATGTCAAGCTAGAACATAAAATAGTGGAAACCCTAGGTTTTACTGAAATCCTTAGTATCCCGGATTTTACCAAGGATATCATAAGGATTGTGTTAAGCAGAGTACATGGTGAATTTTTCTGGTTAGATTCAATTCATAAAATCATAAAAGAAGTGGTAAAAGTTGTTACAGGGTTACCTTCCACTGGTAACAAACTTGACAAAACAAAGAAGGTCTCAAATGACACTGGGATAAACCTAACCGATGCAACATTTAATAAAAGGTCTTTAAGGGTGAATGATGTTAAAGACATAAATGTTAGATTTATCAGTATGATCTTAGGTTATAAGGCTACACATGCAAATAGGTTGAACTCAGTTTCTTGTCTCTGTATCAAAAATGCCTATGATATGGTTAATGATAATGCAAGGATAGATGTAAGTGAATGGCTCAAAGATGAGTTGATAGACAATCTGGGAAAGATTAAAAGAGATAAGAAAGGAACATTTAGATTTGGAAATTTGCTTGTTTGTCTGATGCTGTACATAACAAAACAAGTACCTGGTATTGGTGCAAGAGATTTTGGTTTTGACATTCCGGTAGGAAAACAACTATTGGATCTATTGAACAATATGGGAGAAAACCGAGAGAAAAACCTAAATAAACATTTTCAAGCATTGAAGACTCAAATGAAAACTAGAGTAAGACTGTCACACGCTATTGTGGAATTCAATCAAGGAAAAGGGTTAAGAAAGTTGAAGCAATTGTAAGGAAAGGAACTTGGCAGGCTAAAGCAATCAAGGAAGATGTTTTGAGACAAACAGGTATAAGTGAAAGTGAGTTGGAAGCACCTCAACCAGAAACTCATCTTTCACTGGTTGGAACTTCTTCTAAGAGTGATATATCGACAATATTTAAAAGGGTAGAAAGGAAAAGAAAACCCACACCGGTACCCTCTCCTACACCAAAAAGAACCAAACAAAAAAAAAAGGCAATAAGGCCTCCAGCAAAGAAAATGACTCCTAAGAAGAAGAAGGTAAAATAAGATATCACTCCAATAGACAAACTTCTTAGTGAAATTATAGAGGATGGTAAGCTGAAGAACATCAAAAAAATATACAATACACTATCAGCTGATGATAAGGAAAGCATAGAGAATAGTGTAATTTTACACTTAGATATATACAAGAAATTATTGATGGAAGTTGTTGATGAAATTCTAAATGATCTGTATAGGAGACTAGAAGCTAGAAGGTTAGCCATCGTGGGGCTAGACAATAAAATTAAGATTGAAAAACTACTTGCAGTACATCCAGTCAACTCAACTGATGAAATAGATAAACTAATTAGTGAAGAAAACCAGATAGTATTCTCCATTTCTCACCGACATGTAACACTAATGGTAGGTAGAGTAAAGGAAGTCTTTGAGGAAACAATAGATGCATGGGATATATTCTTTGTGGAAAAAGAAAAATAAGAAGAATTACTCAGACCAAAGAGTATTAAAGTATATCAAAAGGACAGAGATAAGGGGAAAGGTAAAGTAGGTGGACCTCCAAGCCTTAAAATAACTGACAATGTGCCCCCACCTCTTTCAGATACTCCACCAGTAGATACTACTGATAGTCAACCGACCATAGAGATTATGGAGACTCTAGTAGAGGATACAAATCCCGAGTCTAAAATTTTGTATACTGTGAATGTAGACACCAGGAAGTAAATGTTGTGGTTGACAGAGAAACCACTAAAGATAAGGAGGAAGATGTGACTACTGAGTCACTGGTTGTAGAGGTTAAGATAAGCATAGAAAAACCTACATAGAAAGAGCAACCGGCTGAGGATACCACTGAGAAATTGGTAGAAACAACTGAAAAACCATCTGAAGAACCGACAAAAGAGAGTTCAGAGGTACAAAATGAGACTACATCTGAGAAACCGACAGTTGAAAGCTCAGAGAAACCCTATGAGATATAGATAGAGAAACCGGAACAGGTATAGGTTGAAGCATAGGTTCAGATAGAGACAGTGCCACCGACCCAAACTGAAAAGCATAAACCTTTGTTTGTAGAAATGCAAACACAGATTGACCTACCAGAGGTCGAATCAATTAAGGTAATTATCACAACCGATAGCATGGCTATTGTGAAGGCAGTTGGACAAACATCTGGTACATCTATGGCAGAATTCAGACCTACAAATGTAATAGAGGCCTTACTGGATTTAATAAAGAAGATCACATAATGTAATGTACAAGCCTATAAGGGTATTTATGATACAATTCCAATTCTTAAATTGATAGCACCAAAGTGCATTGTTGATAATAAGGATTATTTAGGTCAACTAAACACATTGTCTAAGTTCATCACCGACAACATATTGACTGTTGATCAAATAAATGAGGATACATTTAAAGAAAGAATGATTAAAGAAAAAGATAAATTCTTTGAGGAAATTGTGAAGAAGAACAAGGAGAAAATGGATACCCTATTACTGGAACTTGGAGAAATAATTTTTGACTTCAAGAAACTATACAGGGACACTTGTAAGACAAATATCTTAACATTAGACCTTGACAAGGAAATCAGCAAAGCATAAGACAAGATTAACAATATTGCTGACAATCTGATAGGATCATCAGATTCATTTTTGGAGATAGAAAAGAAGATTGCAGAGCTAGAAGAGAAAATCAAGAAGTTAGAGAATGACAAACAGAGAATAAAGGATAAAGAAAAGGACTTGAAATGCAGACTTGGCCCAAGACTAGAATACCTCATTTCTTTGAGAAAAGAAATATTTGAGGCTCTGGTTCCTAGACTAAAGACACCGGAAGAGCAAATGCACATACTCACCGGTACAGTGCAGAGAACACACGAGGCAATAAAAGACAACAAAACATTCAGTAATGGTATAAATTTGATTTTGACAGATATCTTTCAGATTGTAACCCACCGGTTACAAGAATCTAGGCAGGACTCCACTGACAGCGAATGACAACCTTTGTCATTGATGTCAAAGGAGGAGTAGTGTGATGAGAAAAATGGTCAAAAGGAAGTAGAGATTATCTGCTCAGGGGGAGCATACATTTTTGATAACACAGTTTTTTTCAAAGATTTTTTTTGGACTTCAGTTTTCGGATGCATTCTTGAATTTTTCTCATGGGTGTTGCCATTAATGCCAAAGGGGGAGATTGTTGGAAAATGCACACTCCAATGAGAAATTGTAGGTGATTTAAGGTATTTTCATTGATGGCAACCTTGCAATCATGTGATATCGGCAGGCAGACACAGACACCGGCATTGACAGACTCTACACCGGCACATAAAACACCGACAATGAAAAGGAAGAATACCGACACCCTGGCCGACAACAATTTTGTATTAATGTATTTTGTAATTAATTGTAAAATCTTTTGTAAGCCGACATGGCGGATTGTAATATGACTCATATATGTATGAGATCATTGTAGATCATTTTTGTAGATTATATAAGATGCAAAGTATGGAAAAGTAATAGCAGACCTAATATGCAAATTATTGGTTAAAGGTTTATGTTGTAGCAGAGCTTAAACCGGTATTGAATCTGGCATAGCAGATGTAAATCTAAAGTAGTACAAGACACTGGATTAGTATAATCCATTTTTAAGTCAGTGTGACTTCTTTTGTAATTGAGCAGTGAGCTCTAGGCACTTGGCCTTCCTGCATGTGCAGGCCCCTATTATAAGAGTAATATTCCCTTATTGGCTGGTAAGCAAATATTGTGGGTCAAAAATCCCACCGAGGTTTTTCCAACACTGGGTTTCCTCATTAAAATACTGTGTTTTGGTGTGCTTTTCATGTTATTATTATTGTTCTTATTTACTGCATTATTTCTGGTTTACCGGTACTCAGTTTTAATATGCTTTTCATGTTTTAAATCAAGTAATTTGATATACCGGTTAGATACCGATTCACCCCCCCTCTTAGTATCTTTGGGAATCCTAATAGACTATGCTAAGTATGTCAATCTAGCTCAAGACAGAGGAATTCCCATTATACCAGGAAGCGAACCTGCTGCAGGACAACAACAACTAGGACTGTGTGAAATGTGATGTGTTTGATGACTAATACTGATTTTGGCAAAAGATCTTTGTGCCACAAACACATCAAGCACATATGAATGATAGAATGCAATAAAATTGTCATGCACTTCCTAGGATAGTCAAAGGACAGTACCTATTGAATCCCCTAACCATAAAATACCACATCTAACTGGATAGATAGAAGCTTGGCAACACTGGCTCTACCCTTCGCACACACTTCTCAGGCATGCCAAGCTTCAAATTTCTAAAGATCCAAAGATCTCAAGAAATTTTCTATCTCAAAATGGGGGGTACATGAGGGGTGTCTTCGACATGCACATATCACAATGCCTGAGACAACAAGTAGAAGGATTGGAGCCACTATAACAATGGTTCATAGTAATTTTTCGATGGGTCTAGTCCAACAATGGATTTTTTAAGAAAGTTTCTTAAGACTTTAATTGAGCTTATTGGTGCAGAGAAGGCCTCCAGATACAAATTCACTCAATACTTCAGCCGTTTGATCGGGTTTTTTATATAGCGGCTCGAAAAACACCGCTTGAGGTGGCACTGGGAGAGATGTTATCCCTAACGTGCCCCTATTTTGAAATACTCCTTTGAGGTGATGAGGCCCCCAAGATGTGATTTGCTACTAAAAAAAAAAGAGTGTCGCTAACACTTTTCTCTTGCACCTATGACCACGAGAGCCAGAGGGAGAGGATAGTGTATGTTAGCAGTAGGACCACTCTACATGCGCACAAGTATGCCAATCACAAAAGACATGGGGTTCATTTCCTTTAATTGAATTGAAGTGTGCCTAAATACTCATAAGACACAACATGTCCATTTCCTTAATTGAATTGAAGTGTGCCTAATTACCCATAAGACACAAGATGCGTTAATTGAAATGCAATAAAGGAAATATGTTTTTCATGAAACCCCTCTTTAGCACTCCTGCAACCAATTGTTAATGTTTTAAAATCATGGGGTCTTCTTATCTCTCGATTTGCTACACAAATATTAGCAAAATATCATCCAAAAACACACAAGTTAGATAATTAGTAGGAAAAATAGCATTCTAGAAAATTATGTAAGTGATAATGAACGAACCCGCTAGAACACAGTGCAAACTTGCTATTTCAGGTTGCATTACTGTTGTTTTCTCACGTTCCTGTTGTTTCAGGGCGTGTTCCTGCTTTTTTGCATTCCTGCTATTTCAGGGTGTGTTCCCACTATTTTGCGTTCCCGTTGTTTCAAGGTGCGTTCCCTCTGCTTTAGGGCACATTCCCGCTGTTTCGTGAAATTTTGGTTATCCTTGCCACATGCTACAGACAAACCATTAGTAGTAGAAATCAAAATTACAATTTTTTTTTGGAATTTTCTGAAATTAGAAACCTACTAAAAATAGAAACCTGCCATAAATAGCAACCTACCAAATTTAGAAACCTTCTAAAAATGGAAACCTGCCAAAAATAGAAACCTTCTAAAAATGGCAACCTACTAAAAATAGAAACCTACTAAAAATAACAACTTGCTAAAATGGAAACCTGCTAAAAATAGAAACCTACCAGATTTAGAAACCTGCTAAATATGGAAATTGCCAGATTTAGAAACCTGCTAAAAATAGAAACATGCCAGATTTAGAAACCTACTAAAAACGAAAAATTCCCAGATTTAGAAACCTGCTAAAAATATAAACTTGCCAGATTTAGAAACCTACTAAAAGCAGAAATTGCTAGATTTAGAAATCTGTTAAAAATAGAAACCTACCATATTTAGAAACCTACTAAAAATGACAACCTGCAAATATAATTAAATCGCCTCGTGAAGTGGGTCCCATCAGGCATGCCAAAAAATGTGCGTTCTAAACTAAGGGCTAAAAAGAAAGCTAATCAACCAAACAAACACAAGACATCATACACCTCAAGATTAGAACAATAGAATGAAAACGGAACTCAAATGAAATAGCAAATGTAAACCAAAATCCCTCTTAGATTTGACAGTTCCTCAATTTTTATGTATGGTCGATGATGTCTTCGGATGTTTGATATTTCTCCATGATATTGGTGCAATGATAAATGGATTTGATGAAAAATGATAATGGATATGTTTGAGTGATAATTCCAGCAGAGTAACAATATGATGTATGAAAAGTGGATGATTTGGTCTAAAATGAGGGGGATTAAATAGGAGATGAGAGGAAGGAGAGGGGGTCCCAAAATACAACACTTGTCCTCAAAGAAGACAAGTGGCATGCCAAAGAGAGCCAAGTGGAAGAAGATTCCACACTTGTCCTCAAAGAGGACACATGGCTCAAAGGAGGGACACATGTCTTGGGAAGGAATGACATTTTTCCTCAAGGACATATGTCTATTTGGGGAATAACCACCCAAATAAATGAACATCTTCCTAATAAATAGGAAAATTAGTTAGAATGTGCACACATGTGTGGGAGGTTAGAAGGGATAGGATAAGGTTAGTTGGGGGTTGACTAGGCTAGGGAAGTGGGTTGGAAGGATAGGCTTGGTTAGGATAGGATTGGAAAGAGGATAGGGAGAAAAGTTAGGATCCATGTGCTCAAATAGGATTTTAGTCTAATTAATTAATTGAATTAATTAATCAATGGGGGTTATGGGAAAAAGGGGACATTTAATTAATTAAAGGTAATTAATCAAATGGGATGAAAGAATAAGGATAATTAATTAATTAGATTAATTAATTAGGAGAATGGGATAATCAATTAATTAGATTAATTAATTAGGAGGATAGGATAATTAATTAATATTAATTAATTGGAAGAAAGGGATTTAAATATGATTAAATTAATTAGCCAAATTTAAGTGTCTACAAAATCCTTCACCAACACCTTAGTGAAAATGTTTGCAACTAGTTCTTTTGTAGAAATATACTCCAATTTCACTTACTTTTCTACAAGCTTCTCTCTTAAGAAATGATACCGAATTGAGATATGTTTAATTCTTGAATGAATATCTAAATTCCTTAAAATGTTTAAAGGATTGATATTATCACACTTATTGGGAACAACTTCATCATATACCACTCTGAAATCTTTAAGAGTCTATTTCATCTACATAACTTGAGTACAACAAGATGCTTATACAATGTATTCTACTTCTACAATAGATAGAGATACCGGATCCTACTTCTTACTTGACCAAGAAACTAATCTATCTCTCCATTAAAAAGCATCACCACAAGTAGTTTTCCTACCATCAATACTTTCGGCCCAATCAATGTCTGTGTATGCTTTCAGTATGAAATTTGCACTCTTGTACCGAAAACCAAAATTTAGAGTCCCTTTCAAATACCCAAAATTCTCTTCGCTGCCTGCTCATTGGATTATTTTGAATCAACCTGAAATTTTGCAACTAAATAGACAACTTGCATGATATCCAATCTAGAGGTAGTTGAATATAATAGTCCTCCAATCATAGATCCATACTTCTTTTGATCATCTTTTGAAAATATATCATCTTTTCTCAATTCACAACCAACAACCAAAGGGGTTGCAACTAGTTTACGATTCTCCATTTAAAACTTCTTTTAGCATCACTTTGACATGTTTAGCTTGAAAAATATATATTTTTTTAACTGAGTAACTTGTATACCAAGAAAGAATGACAACTCACCAATCATTGATATTTCAAATTATTTTTGCATCTCTTTTACAAATTATTTACATAGACCATTACTTCCTCCAAATATAATATCATCAACATAGAGAAAAACAATCCACAATTTGTTACCTTCAACTTTAAAAGAGAGATTGACATTAATAGTACCTTTCCTGAAATTTTGTTGTAATAGATATCTATCCAATCTATCATACCAAGCTCTAGGTGCTTTCTTGAGTCCATATAATGCTTTCTTCCATCTACAAACCATATTCAGTTCTTCTAAAAATTTAAATCCAACCAATTGTTCAATATATCCCTCTTCCTCAAGTTCTCCATTTAGAAAAGCTGACTTAATATCCATTTGATATACCTTGAAGTTCTTATAAGTAAAAAAAGAAAGAAACATTCTTATAGGTTTTATCCTAGCTACTAGAGCAAAAGTTTCCTCAAAATCAATACCTTCAACTTGTCAATAGCCTTTACATACTAGTCTTACTTTGTTACTTGTAACCTGTCCTTGTTCATTTAGCTTGTTCTGGAACACCCATTTAGTTCCCATCACATTTTTGTCCACCGGTTTGGGTACTATTTCCTAAGTTTGATTCTTTTGTATCTAATTCAGTTCTTCTTCCATTGCTTTCACCCAACTCTCTTCTTTACTTGCTTCCTCATATAATTTAGGTTCCACCAGTGAAATAAAATAGTAGTTTTCTTGCTCATTTTCTTTTGCAACTCTTCTTCTTGTGTGAACTCCTTTGTTTTTATCTCCAATTATCTGATCTTCTAAATGGTTCTTTTGTACATATTTGTCTAGGGTTTTAATAACTTTCTTAGGTTATTCTTCTTATTTATCTTCATTTTTTTTTTTTCTCTTAGTTGTTTTTTGGATCAGTCTTTTCTTCTGCAATAACTGAGATAATGTCAAAATCAGTCTCATGTATGGTTTTAGGGGTAGACTGATCCTATTATTCATATACTTTCACAATTCTACTTTCCACTATCTTGTTTAGTCTCTTGTTGTAACACCAATAAGCTTTATTGTTTGTAGCATATCCCATAAATATTCCTTCATCTGCCCAGGTATCAAAATTTCAAAGAACATCTTCATCTCTTTTGATATAGCACTTACTTCCAAAGATTTTGAAATACTTCATAGTAGGTGGTCTTCCATTCTAGAACTCATAAGGTGTCTTAGTATGGTTCACTCTTATATGTATTATGTTAATAATGGATATAACAATATTCACATTTTCTTTCCAATACACATTAGCCAAGTTAGAATCTTTCAAAATAGTTTTGACCATCTCAATAATAGTCCTATTTTTCCTTTCTACAACTCCATTTTGTTGAGGATTTCTAGGGGCATAAAAATATCTTCTAATTCTAGATTTTTCATAAAAAAATATCAAATTCATTTGAAGTAAATTGTCCTCCTCTATTAGATCTTAAACACTTGATTTTAGTATCTACTTGATTTTCAACCATTGACTTGAACACTTTAAACCTTTCAAAATATTCAAACTTCTCTTTTAGGAATGTAACCCATGTCATCCTAGAGTAATCATCAATAAGTAACATAAAATACCTTTCTCCGTTGAGTCTTATTTTCCTTGTAGATTGGCAAATATTTGTGTGAATCAACTCCAAGGGTCCGAAGTAGAATATTTATTGTTCTTGAATCTCCTCTTTGTCCATTTTCCTAGTCAACATTCCCTGCATATTAGTATCAGTAGGTTTGATAATCCTTGGTAAATCTCTCATAGCTTTAGTATTACTGATCTTTATCATGTTATCAAAATTGACATGTTCAATCCTCTTGTGCCCTAACCAACATTCACTTCTCTATGACAGTTTAAACCTACTTCCACTCTTATCCCTTATATAGTAAACATTTTCACTACTCCTAATACCTTCTGCTACCATTCTTCCAGTTTTTCCTTTTCTAATTACACATTGTCTTGATAAATAAAAATTCATAACCTTTATTTCACATTTGACTAACATTAAATAAACTACGTCTTAGACCTTCAACACAATAAGCATCATCAATTTTATGTTTACCATCAATTGAGATAATTACTATCCCACAAATAGGTGCAACTTTCTCTTGTACAAGTTTCACTGATCCTCTATCATACTTCTTAAGATTAATGAACTTCTCTTTATCACCAGTCATATGCTTTGGACATATGGAGTCAATGATCCAAGCTTTTGGTTCCACTTTAGTATGTAGTGCAATGTTCTCTCTTGCTAACTTGTTGTTTTCCATACCCTCCAGTCTTCTTGGCATATCGTTGTTCTTCTCTATTATAGAAAAATATAGATTCTTCATTTGAGTCATCACCATCTTCATCCTTAGATGAATGCGACTCCATAGAACATAGGCTCCTTTTCCCTTTATCTCTATCATATATCCTTTTCTTAAAGTCTTGTCTTTTATATCTACCTTTTTTTCATCAACATTAGATCTTTTGTAATCTTCCTTATACATACATTTAGAATCATAATGAAAAATTCTACCACAATTAAAGCATCTCAAGGGTAACTTACCTTTTTACTTTCCAGTTCCTCTCTTCAATCTTCTTACAAACTTTTTTTCAATCTCATTGGTGCAGGAGCACCTAGTTGGGTTCATGCCTCCATGAGGCCATTTTGTTAATGTAAGTACACAAAATCTAATTATTTATCATTTAGTAAAGTCTATTTAGACCATTTAGTTAATGTTAATTATGTTTTGATCATTTAGTAAAGTCTATTTAGACCATGTAATTGGTTTTTAGTCATGTGGGGTCAGTTTCATGTGATGTTATCAAATTTTATAAATATTGCAAAAAATGGTTGAGCAACTTTGCATTTTTTGTTGCATATGGAAGTTGAATGGTAAATTCATTCAAAAGTTAATTATAACTGATGATTTGGGTAGGAAAATGATTAAATATTACTTCTAAGGTTCATCAACAAGGTTGATGATGTTTTGGTGATGAAATAATATCAAACAAACTCTGTTTTCTATGTTTTTCCTTATGTTTTTGTTGTTACAACAACTTATATGGATTTGTACAGTCTGTAGTTGATACCAAACTCATTGGGATAAATTGCACTCTAAATATATTGTCATTTTCAAGTTGTTTGGTTCATTTTCATCAATATTTGTGGAAGTTAGAGCAAAAAACTGCAAGAAACCCTAGGTTTTGAGGGTTTGAGGGGAGAAAATATGTTTTGAAGCCCATTCCACTATTGGAAAATTTTAAAAACTGGTGGAATGGAGGAATTTGGGGTGCTTTTTATATTTTGGAGGTTGCAGGTGTAGAGAATGGTGTTGGGGCAAGTTTGAGGCAACCCTAACCTAATATCTTCATGTATTAAGCTTAGAAAGGCTAGGTAAACATGGGGTTCTTCAAATTGGTGAATTAGTGTTCATTCCAAATGGTGGAATTGGTGATTTTAGACCCCACGTGACATGCCTAAGACTTAGAAGTAGAGTTTAAAAATCTGAAGAAGGTAAACACATAGTTGCTTTGCAAAATAGGCCTAATTAGCCCTAGTTGCAGAAATAACAGTTAATTTTTGAGGGCGTCATTCCAAAAAAAACCCCCCTAAAAATTGGATATGTTTTGAATTGACCAAATGGGTATCCAAAAAAGTTTCTAAATTATGGTATTGAGTTGTTCTCTAAAAATTATGCCTGAAAAACCCAATTTGTTGCACCTTTTGGGCCTAATAGGAAGATCTGAGATGAAATTTATGATCCAAAAGGTCATATTGAAAGGCTACTAGGAAAGAGGCCTAATTGTAAAGGAAGTACTATTGATCCATGCCCTAGGTGGAAGGTGAATGTTTTTTTGTGTTGGTAGAGAGGATTTAAGCCCTGCTATGCATCACTCATAAATTTTCTCACTTGCTTCTAGTTCATCCTCTATTAGCTTTGAAATATTAAATGCAATGTTTTTCCTTTCTCTTTTTATATATTCCATCTTTACAATTTCATAGACATATAATTTTCTAAGGAGTTGATAAATTGTATACTTATCCAAATTATGACATTCTTCAATCACACACTTCATAGGTTTGTAGGGTTTAGGCAGTGTCAACATGATCTTTCTTATAATAACACCTTCTTCTAAATTTCCACCAATAGCTTTAATAGAATTTGCAATATCATTCACCCTATGTGTGTAGTTATCAACACCTTCATCGTCATCCATCCTTAAACACTCATATTTCTATTTTAAATTCATTAACCTAGTTTTCTTTATCTTGGGATGTCCTTCATATGATTGACATAATTTGTTCCAAACTTCCTTAGCTTCTTTCAATCCCTTAATCTTACCAAATATTGCATCACTCAAGCAACTAGATATTACTATTCTATATTTTGCATTAGTCTCATAATTCTTAACTTCCTCCAAAGTCTGAGGTCCATTTAGTGAAGATGTATAATTAGCCTTGACAATATCCCAGATTCTATTCTACAAAGTTTTCAAATAAGATTCCATTTTCTCCTTCCAATAAGGAAAATTTCTACCATCAAACTATTGGCATATGTGCAGAAGTTTGATGACATGATGATATTGTGTGTTGTCATTGATGTCAATATACTGAAGTATGAACTAGTATATTGAAGTTAGCAAACTGGCAAGAGAACCGATATGATGATGTGAACCGGTATATGTGAAAAAGTGAAGCGATATGTTTGTTCAAGTGAAATGGTATGTTGGAATGTGAACCGGTATATGGAAAGTTTTGAATTAGGGTTTCATTTGGTATAACTACCAGTTGGTAGTCTTAGCTTCAGGGTTTACGGTTGATGCATTTTAAGTTTGTGTGATTCGGCCGATGACATTTTGTGATGGGTTAGCATTGAAATGAAGATCAGATCATGTTGCCACGTCAGCCTTGTGCACATGAAGGATTTCCTTGAGGATCTTGCATGAAGAAGATTGATCCTATCTACCTCAAGAATGTGCAAAGTTTTAGTAAATGGTGGAGAGCATGTGATGGGTTATTAGCCTCCAAAAGTGACATAGAACGAATGATGAACATCTTGAGATTTGTTCAAGACTATTTTATTCAATGCAATGTGTTTGAACGGTTAGGATTGGACCGACTGTATTGATAACCTAAATGTTTAGGGTTTAGGGTCTATGCTACCGACCTATTTGTTTCCTATAAGGTCGATGATGATTTGCATTATGAAGTTGTTGGAAAATGTTATGTGTGTATCCAAGTGAAGAGATACTTGATTCTTTCCAGACCGGAGAAGTGTGTTGATACCTGCAGAGTGTGATTGCAGAAGCAACGAAACTAAAGTGGATCTGCATTGGCATTGAGTGTTGTTATCAGATCAATGCATTTTTTGTTGACTTCTAACCATTTTAGTAGTTGGAAAATCCCTTAATTGGGTAGCTTTAACAAGGTGACTCAAATTCATTGAGTTCTTCAAATCCTCTTGCGAGGTAACCTTTAGCAGGGTTCTAACCTTTAACCAGGTATTTAGCCATCCCTTAACCGGGTGATCCCTAGCAGGATCAGTTCCTAGCAGAGCCTATTGTAAATTCCTTAACCAGATTAGGCTCCTAATAGAGCAGACTTTAGAAGAGTTCAAAGAACAACTTGTGGGTATTCATCCCCACCGTGGTTTTTCCTAGTTGGGTTTCCACGTGAAAAATCAGTGTGTCATGTGTGATGCTTTTTCATGTGATGATTAGTGTTTTCTGTTAAGTGGTAATGCATACTGATCCAGTGGTCTTTATATTTCTGATGTATTACTTGTTTATGCATATGAGTGAAGTGGGAAGGAGAGATTAGGTTGTGAGAAGATCTAAGTGTTACCGGTTTGTGTGTTTCATAGTCTCACCGTGTTTTACCGGTAGTGCCCTGTTTTAGATCGGCGATCCTGTTTACCAGTTAGTGTAGTCTTTGCAGTCAAAGTGGTTTGGAGGAGATTTTGTCTATATTGATTCGCCCCCCCTCTCAGTATCTGTTGAGTACTTACTATTCATCATTATTCATCATAAACAATAATGCTTTAAGATGAAGTTCCTGCACCATTTTGTGTCTACCTCAAGTGGTTAGGCTTTCCAAAGAGAAACCTTGGTATGATACCAATTGTTGAACCAGAGACAAGATTGAGAGGTAGGTTGAATCAGTTTGAATCTTCAAACCTGATTAATTATAAGTAGCATTTAACTATTTTACAACAATACTAAAAACACATCAACCATCAGCACATGAACACCATATTTACATGGAAAACCCAAATAGGGAAAAACCAATATGAGAATCAAACTAACAACATGAATAAAATTATTACAAAGTATCAAGCTTACTACCAAGGAGAAACATGCAACTAATGGAATTGCAATAATAAGAAACACTAACTTAGGGAAAGATACACAAACTTGCACAACTGAGGCACACTACTTTAGGGCAAGATACAAGATGTTGCCGAAGGACTCACTATTAATCAACAACAAAGGAAATATTAGAACTGATATGAGAAGGATATCCTAATCATTAAATTATCCTTGAACACCTATTAAGTGACCAACATCATGGAAAACATCTTTGACAACTATCATTGTCTCAACACACTGTCTCAGACTATATATCACCTTCAAATCTCTTTACAAACTAACTTTTGTTTGTGTGAAAAGTGGAATAAGTATCTGCAAGCTGTAAGACACAACACTTCAATTAAGTCATTGCATGCATGATTAGAGAGATATAATCATGAATATGAAAACCATAACAAATTGACCTATTTCCTTCTAAAAGATGCAAGTATAGACTTGATCTCAGATTTGTATAAGCAATACCAGTGACTAGACTACACCAAGACAAAGGATTTAATCTATATGAGCACAAGAATAAGCTAAATGTATGCAATATTAAGCTAGATTAATGAATAGTAAGATAGATATGCAAGATTAAGCTAGATGAATGAACATTAAGCTAGATGAATTCAAGCAATCATGATTAAACTAAGTATGCAAAAAACTAAACTAAGATGCAATAATCTCAAAGCACAATATTTTCAATGGCTCCAGAGCAAAAATTGCATAATAACAATAAATCTCCAGGGTCTTTTGAATGAGAGATGAAGGCTGAATTTATAGAGACTCAAAAGAGAGACCAACGGTTAAGATCGATTAGCAATGAGCGGTTGAGATTATTCAAGAAACAACACATTTCAGGATAATTAAAATAATTGAGAGATCAGATTAAGTCAATCTTGAGATAGATTCCAATTATAGCTTGATTGAATGCATTCAGATTATAAGTTTTAGTTTGCATTGGAGATAAAATTTAGTTGATTCCATGCACTTGAGATAAAAATAGGTGATTCCATGCACTTTCCTTTAATTTGCTCCAGGTTTTTATTTAGGAAAAAGGCCTTTTCAATACAACTGAACTTCTTTCCTCAAAAGATTTGAGTTTTAAGTTTGGAGAAAATGATTAATTCAATTTAATTGCTTTTCTGATTTTTCAAGTTATCTCAATTTTAGAAAAAGAAATATCTTAAGTTTGATTTCTTCTCTCAATTTAATTCTTTTCTTTTGTTTTCAATTTAACTCTTTCTTTTGCAGATTAATTCCTCTTTTTGTGATAGATCTCTCTTTGTAAATTAATTCATCTTTTTTTGTAATTAATTCCTTTTTTATGATTAAATGGAAAATTTATTTATTAATTAAATATACTAGGATATTTAATTAAATAAATAAGATAATTGATCAAAATGATTTACTTGGAATGATTTAATTAATTAAATAAATATTTAATTAATGTAGAGTGCTTTATTTTCCATCTAACATTAATAATTGAAGAATTAATTAATTAGGTGCTCAAGGTTGATTTAATTGCCTTTGGTTAGGACCTTGGTGATGTTGTTGAGATTAGGGGCCCATGGTTTAGGTGACCATTTTTAGGGTATAACATTTTCCCCTCTTTGAATTAATGTGTGAGCATTGCATTGGTTCAAAGAATAGTTGATGTCAAATAGATATCAGCTCTGAACTTGATGGATCACAAACCGATGAAGAGAGAGATGTTCAGCTTGGTTTGAAGCGATGAAACTAAACAGAGCTGATTAAAGTGATATCGATCCTAAACTTGTTTGAACTAGGACCAACAAAGAGAGAGATACCATTCTTGAACTTATTTGATCAAGAAACGAGCATTGATCTAGAACTTGATTAAATTAGATTGAGCGAGAGACGTAACCAATTCTGAACTTGATTGAACAAGAATCAACTGAGCAAAGCAATAAAACTGCTTCTGAACTTGATTGAACAAGAACCAATTAGCAAGAGAAAATGTCCAGCTGGATTCGATGTGATTAAAACTAAACATCGATTTGGAGATTGATTTAGATAAGGGCAAAGATTGATATGCCCCTAGAGATTGCTTTATTTCACATCAAAGAATCTCAACTTGATATAATATGATTTAGTTAAGATGCCCCTAGTAACAAGGTTTAATTGATTTTCTTTGGTTGAAAATATTTTTGCTCGACTTTAGATGAAGATTTGAAAAATTTATCGACTTTTGATGATGATAATCACTGAAAAGGTGTAATGAGTATGCCCCCTCGGGAGTGAAATCGAAAGATAGCGAGGGTACTACGATTTTAGGCAATTTTTAATGATGATAATTATTTGAGCACGAAGATTGTTGTTGAAGATTAAAATTAGAGATAAAAAATGAATTAAGAATTTTGAGATTTCAAATTGAGCGCAAAATGATTCGAAATTGAATTAATGATGAAAGTGCTAAGTGGTCAATGTCGTGAAATTTTGACTAGATAATTGATGTCAAATTTTGATTTTGATCCCGAAAATGGACTTAGGACAATCGATTTAGCTTAGGGTACAAGTTTTATGTCCATCGGAGCAAGTTTAAAAATTAGGGTTTGGGCTATATAAGGGGTTCGATGTGTCATTTTCAATTCATTTTTACCTCTCAAAGTTTAAAAATTTAAAAAACCCTCTTGTGAAGAAAAATGACAATTCTGATTCAGGAGCATTGATTTGAGCACTAGAGATGACATAATCGACCGTAGAACTACTACCCAACAGTAAGTGATCAATCTTTAGCCTATGCATTTCTTAATTTTTGAATTTTTATTGAATTTTTGCATTTTTAATTTCATTCAAAATCGTTACAATCATTTTATCGTGCGATTCGTGACCATTTATCGTATGAGTATCTATCATTTTTTGTTTAGTTGTATGAATATATAGGGTTTGTCTTTTGGTGTTATCCCATGAATCGTACGAAAATATTCTTGATTGACCATTTTATTGTGCAAGAGGATATAGTTTGTCGTATGAGAATTTTTACTCGTGTGGGGTGTAATATTTGCTCCTACAAGTTTCTGCATGTCTATGGAAACTCGTATAAAAAACAACAAGCATTTTTGAGAATATAAACAACAATTTTTGATTTTGAATGTTGTATATTTGGATTCATGAGCATGTTTAACATATTTTTAAGAAATTTGATCATGTACTGACAATTTGTATGTTCGATTTTGCAGATTCGGTTGCCGGATATTCAATTTCATTGTACATTTCCATCTACAATGAGGCTAGTTCATGAGTTATCAGATGTAGAGAGATCTTATATTTATTTGTGTGGATTTGAACACCTATTACAGATGCCTGATATCTATGTGAATCATGGCATGTTGACTGCTTTAGTCGAGCGTTTTCATTCGGAGCATAACACCTTTCATTTACAGGTTGGAGAGATGACCATCACGCCGAAGGATACATATAGGATTTTGAGGATTTCGTTTGTTGGAGACAAGGTTGATTATGATTCTACTCAATGACCAGGTGTTTTGGCATTGAGACAGATATTCCATGATGAGACTATTCTTGAACGCGCTATTACGTGGGATGATTTGATGAGAAGATATGACACACAATACCCTCTAACATGTGTTTTGGCAGGTATGATTGGTTATTTTGTGATGCCTGATAGAGGACAACAAGGATTCCTATGTGGCTAGGGGAAAATAGTTGAGAATTTGTTGACTCATCCCATGAGATTAGGGTGGGGATCATGCTTACTTGCTCATATGTATTATGAGATGCATGAGATTGTGTATCAGGAGGGGAAGAGCATGGTAGCAGGTGTTTTAGTTCTAAGGATATGGGCATGGGAACACATCCCAATACGCAGACCTATTGTAGATGATTCATGAGAGGCACATCAACCTATTGTATTTCATTATTCAAGTTATGCTACTTAGCCCCACATGGGCAAGACTGACTATTGGAGGAGGCAGTTGGATGATTTGATCGATATAGTATGGAGATCGTATAGGGGTCTAGAGCTGTGGGATGATTGGAGAGCATAGAGGAAGGATATGTTATGACTCAACCTCTCATTGGAAGATTGGTGTCTATCATTGAGTGGTTTGTAGTATCTAGGGTGATGATACAATATAGGAGACCGTAGAGTATATCCCAGGAGTTCACAACCTATGCTCGATATGGGGAGGAGGAGAGATGAAGATGGGCACTGAGACTATCATATGCATTGAGCATGTAGGAGTTAGTAGGTTTACAACCGCAGAGATGGGATTACTTAGAGGATATAATAGATGCAGGGGTATTGCCCCAGTATAGAGATTGGTTTCAGAGACATCCTTTTTCTCAATTTATAGATCCGGGAGAGCATGCACCTCTTATAGAGGAGGTTGAGGATGATGCACCAACACAGACACATGTACTAGGTTAGGTACATGGATGAGGGCAGGTACAAGGAAAGTGAGCAAATGTACCTAGGCGGGCAGGAGGTGATCTCGGTGCTAGTAGTAGCAGGGTACCAACGAGAGTTAGACAACAACAAAGAGGGGAGGGTTGATCCTTAGGAGCTGTTGGGGTTGAGGCTGGTAGTGCTAGGGAAGAAGAGGTTGTAGGTGAGGAGGAGAGAGTGTCTCCTAGGCAGGTTAGGCAATAGAGAGATTAGTAGGGAGGCAGAGAGGGAGATGTTGGGAGAGAGCTAAGAGTACCACATGTAGTATGGCCTTTGAGATCGAGGTTGACAAGTTTGTAGTCACAGTTGATAGTGGCGCAAATGCAGCTTGTAGAGCGAGACCGAGAACTTGCAGAGGTGAGAGCAGAGCGTGATGCTCTTCAGCAAGAGGTTTTGCATTAGACAAGTTGTGCAACTTATTATGTTGCAACTTATAGTGTAGCTGTCCTAGTAGCGCAACAGGTTGTTCCGTATTCTTAGTATATGGCTTGATCAGAGGGAGCTAGGGCACTCAGATAGGATGTCGGTCAATAGGCACCACCTCCTCCCCCTGGTGATGAGAGAGAGGCAGAGAGCTAGATTTATTATATCTCCTAGATTTTGTTATCTACCCCATTTTTTTGTAGCCTATAAGATTCTTGCTTCGATGAGACATTATATATGACAGTTGATATCATTTGTACTCTGAGACACTGAGATTATGATGATATATGCAAGCTCTTGATTTGATTTCATTGTACTTGTGTTGATTGATTATGAGATGTATTTATATATGCTTTATTCTATATGTATGCATATATTTTCAGTAGTGATGAATGTAATGCAGATGAATATGGATGTTTGTTATTTGTTTCTTTTTCATATGCAAATAAATGATAAAAAAAGAGTAACTAGTAATGCAAATATATATATATATATATATATATTTATTTTATGTAGTAATATGAATGCAAATAAATATATAATGAAATGTATGGATCTATATAAGATGCTCATGTATACAGCTAACATCTCAATACACAAGTACTTGATCAAAGAAATGATGATGAAAAATAAACCACTTAGCTGAGAAATGATGATTGCTTCAAACTCTCATTCAAAAGATAAAGAGATCATTATTATCATACTGAAATTACTTTAAATACATAAAATTTAGAATGAATGCAACCTATACGTATTCACTGGATTTGGCATGCTTAATTTTCATCACTGAGCGTTTTAGAAATACAACAGGAAAAACACAGTTCCTTCCTTTTCATATGCAATATTAATTATCTTGTCAGCAATGACCCTTTTTTTGTTCATATCCTTGGACAAATTACGCATGCATCTGGATTGCACATTAAATAAATTCCCTCAAATAGACAAAGAAATGACTCCAACCTCCCTATAGCATACAAATAAGTAGAGTTGAGGTATGTGTGGCGATTTCACTTTGATGTGAAGGCACTTATCACAAACACCCAACTGATTAGATGTTTCCAGATCATTGGATTCATTCCTACAAGCAGAAAACAAAGAAAAGTATTATGCCTCCAATCCTTGCTCTTCTTAGTCAAGATAGACTTCCTCGAGTTACTTAGAGGGAATAATAATTGAAAACCAATTTAAAAGATGACACACAAAGAAAATTTCAATCATATCTCAAACAGTTTTTAAATGTTTTTAGTAGTCTTGTTTTGCTTATTTACTCAGTGATAAAACTCTTCAGTAGTTTGTGTTAGTTCTGATACTAAATGTAAAGTATAGATGCCAAGAGCTAACAAGATGAGAGGGGGGGGGGTGAATCATACAAACATAAACTTCCATAAAATCAACAGATTCAACCTCGGTAACTTATACTTCAGCAACTTAACCAAAAACTGCTAAACATGCAAACTTATGAACACAATCATAATAACACTCATAACACCAAATTTAACGTGGAAACCCAAATAGGGAAAAACCACTATGGGATTTCGGACCCACTAAGAAATATACTCTTCTAGAGTATGCTCGATTAAAAGCAAATCCTATTAAAGATTACAAACACATTGCTAGATGTGACCCGGTTAAGGGATTTCCCTCAGATCTATTAGGATCTTCACTTTGTTAGAAGTGACCTTGTCAAAGGATTTCAAACACTCATTTAGAATGTTACCTTTCTAGAGGGTTTACAAATAAGACTATTAAGTCCACTCGGTTAAGAGATTTTCTGTCACTTACAAAATAACACTAATAAAAATCTATCTGCAACTTCACATCTAAAATGCTAAAGCACATTCTTATTTTCTCAAAACAATCTAGTCATAGGACTTATCTTGTCCCTCTGCTGGGCTCTCTACTCTATTATTCAAATAGGTCTTCAAGCTTCTATGCTTGGTAATCACCATGTAGCATTCCTGTGCTTACACTTACTCGCATTTATTGTTTATTCACAATTCCTTATTTATAAACAATTGCTAGCCACTAAATCTCCTTGATCACATTTCCCATGATTAATCTTAGCCATCAGATCTTCAAAATTGACCAGGTTCAATGTATCCTTCTGATTTGAAAATGTTTTACCTTACCTAGGGACTTGCATTCCCTTCTTGGAACTTGCATAAGGTTATTGCGGTTCAATTTGCGTTGTAGATCTTCCTATCGATTTTCCTTTGCCATAGATCCTTAACAAACTTCATGCATGGCATACCAATCATTTATACATCTCTAGCTAATCATTGTCCTTCATTAAATAATGCTTTTATCCATCCAATACGCACTGTCATAACTCGGTTGCAACTCGGTAAACACTAAACTTTACTCGGTAGACATTTCGCCTTCATTAACTGATATTGATAACCTTAGGGTTTACCGACTAGATTCTTTGCTCGGTGACATAGTATAGTATTAACCTTACAATCAACAACATATGTAGGATATCAAAACAATCTAAACATCATGATCTCATCATTGTCTAACTCAGTAATAGTTGCCCATTAAATAACTTATTCCTCCTCTTTATTCATCACATTCTTTCTGTGTCTTTTATCGACATCTTAATTCTCTTCTAATCAAACTTCTCAAGATATGGCAACATCATACTGAATCAGATAATCAATTTCTTGACATCAATGAAAAAATAATGTTATAAAGATAGTTATCATCCTTCTTCAGTTATATCAATAATCTTCAACAACCTTCTCAATATCCTTATTGAATATCAACAATCTCCTGATATTGAAATGCCAACAATCTCCCCCTTTGGCATTGATGGCAAAACCAATAATTAAATGGTAATACCAACAAGATATTCAAATTGATTCAGATTGCTGTTAGACTTCTCCTATTATCCTTGATTTTTTGTCTTCTGAAGTCTTCTCCATTTTTCATTAGGCTTCTTAGTTGTTGTCTTGCATTTAGTCTTCTTCATTTTTGCAATCTACTCCCCCTGTCATTAGTCTTCTATTATTTTCATCATTCAGGGCTTGACCATTCAGTCAACCATTTAGTCTTTGAACCATTTATAGTCTTCTCCCCCTTTGACAACAATGCCAAAAGTAAAATAACTAAATCATGATTTCTTCCTCTGTGAAGTGATTTGCCTTGTTGTGTAACATCTCAGTCTTGGTCAGATCAACTTGTCTCTATTCACTATTTCCTGCACACCTTTAGAAAACCTTCTAAAGTGCGTAAATCAACATCAATCCACACATAATATTCTATAGATTCATCAAATTGATGCTTTCACCAAACTCGGTTAGTGAGTAGAAGATAGGGGTAGGACCCCTAACTTGCTTCTAAGATACTCAAAAGTGTCCCTTGGCAATGGCTTTGTGAAGATGTCTGCTAATTGCTCCTTTGAACTGATATATTCTAGCACAACTTTCTTCTCTTGAACTTCTTCTTTGAGATAGTAATACTTTATAGATATATGCTTTGTCTTAGAGTGCATTACTGGATTCTTTGAAATGTTAATGGCACTAGTATTATCACAGAATATAGTTACTGGCTCGGTAACTTTCTCATTTATACCTTCCAATAGTTGTTTGATCTATGCTATATTGGTACAATTCAATGCTACAACAACATATTTAGCTTCTACTGTAGACTGAGAAATACATCCTCATTTCTTGCTAAGCCAACTTACTAGTCTTTCTCCCAAAAAGAAAGCTCCACCACTTGTGCTTTTCCTGTCATCTATGTTGCCTGCCCAATCAGCATCAGTATAAAATTTTAAATCAAATTATTCTTTTCATATACTAAGCCACAATCTTCAATGCCTCTCAGGTATCTGAAAATTCTCTTGATTGCTGTCATATGGGTTTCCTTCGGATCTGCAGAGAATCTTGCTACAATACCTACTGCATGTGCTATATTCAGTCTACTATGCACAACATATTGCAATTTTCTAATCATAGATCGGTAAAGTGTCTCATCAATAGATGCAGATTCATCATTCTTTGATAATTTACAGTTAGTAGTCATAGGAGTACTTACTGGTTTAGAATCTTCCATTCCAAATTTCTTCAAGATTTCCTTTATGTACTTGGACTGAGTAATGAAAATCTCATCTTTCATATGCAATATCTATAAACCTATAAAATACTTTATCTCACCGATTAGTGACATCTCAAATTCTTTGCACATTTCATTTCCAAATTTCTTTTATAAGGAGTCATTACCACAAAATATAATGTCATCAACAAATATGGGTGAGATCAGTATTCCATTGTCCTCATCTTTCTTCATGTACATATTGTTGTTTTCACTTGTCCTTATAAAACCAATCTTGATTAAATAAGAGTGCAATCTCTCATACCATGCTCTAGGTGCTTGCTTCAGACCATATAAGGCTTTGTTTAGTTTGCATACCGGATCTTTACTCCCGTCTTCAACAAATCCTTCAGGTTGTTCAATGAAAACTTCTTCTTCTAGTATACCATTCAAAAATGCAGATTTAACATCCATTTGATATACCTTGAAATTTTTTGAAAGCAGCATATGCCAATAATGTTCTTACTCCCTCAAGTCTAGCCATAGGTGCAAAAGTCTCACCATAATCTATTCCTTCTTCTTGAGCATAACCTTTGCAAACTAGTCTTGCTTTGTTGCGAATGACCTCACCTTTTTCATTTAGCTCGTTTCTGAAAATCCACTTAGTACCGATTACATTTTTGTCCTTTGGTCTTAGGATCAGTATCCATGTGTCATTCTTCTTGATTTGATCAATCTCTTCTGTCATAGCATTTACCCAATCTTCACTGTTAAATGCCTCTTTTACTATTCTCGGTTCAAATTCAGAAATCAGACATGTGTTATGTCTCAGTTTGTTTCTTGTCATCACTAGATCATCTTTATCTCCTATAATTTGACTTGATGCATGATGTCTTCTGACATATTTGGATAATATAGGCTCGATAGGTTTTGTATGTTCTTCTTCATCACTCGATAATTGGACATTATCTTCATTTTCTTCAGCAACTTTCTTGGTAGGACTTCTCGGTTGAACATAAACAAATTCTTCATAATCTTCTGGTTCTTTGGAATTTTCTTCATCATTTCTTTCTGCAAATTCATCAATTTTCACATTTGCACTTTCCACTATTTTGTTAGATGATTTGATCAGACATTTAAATGCTTTACCTCTAGAAGAATAACCAAGAAATGTTCCTTCTTCACTTTTCTGATTAAACTTTCCATTTCTATCATCTTTGTGAACATAGCATCTACTTCCAAAGATTTTAAAGTAACTTACATTAGGTTTATTATCATACCAGATCTCATATGGTGTCTTCATAGTTCCTTTCTTCAGTTGAACTCGGTTCAAGGTGTAAACTGCAGTGTTGGTTGCTTCTCTCCAAAATGTTTGAGGTATCCTCTTTTCCATCATCAGGGTTCTTGCACAATCCCCAATTGATCTCTTTCTTCTCTCGGCTATCCCATTTTGCTGAGGTGTTCTCGGTGTAGATATTTGCCTTTTTATACCATGATCGTTGCAGAATAAGTTAAATTCATCAAAAGTGAATTCTCCTCCTCTATCAGATCTAAGAGATTTCAGTTTTCTTCCTATTTCATTTTCAACTCTTGCCTTGTACCATTTAAACATTTGAAAATCTTCTAATTTTTCTTTTAAAAACATATCTGACATCATCCTTGAGTAATCATCCATAAATAATATGAAATATTTATCACCATAATAACTTTGAACTTTCATAGGACCACAAAGATCAGTGTGTACTAGATCTAAAATTCCTTTAGAAGTGTAGGACTTACTTGTAAAGCTTGATCTTGTCATCTTACCCATCTGACATCCTCGACACATAGCATTCTCAAGTTTTTCAAGACTCAGTAGACCTCTTACTCGGTGCTTCTTGCTTATTTTGATCAGATTATCAAAATTTACATGACAAAACCTTTTATGCCATAACCAGGTATCATCTATCTTTTCATAAAGACACTTGTTCCGAGTTGAGTCAAGATGAAATGTATAACCTTCTGTTTGTGTCCTGGTAGTAGCTAAATTTCCATGCTTGTCATGAACTTTGACAATTCCTTTATGAAATTCTATTCGGTATCCTGTATTGTTTAGCTGTGCTACACTCAACAAATTGTATTTCAAACCTTCAACCCAGTATACATCATCACATTTAGCATTGTCAAGAAGTGTTATAGATCCTTTACCTTTTACCGAACATGGTGCATCACTACCAAATCTTACATAGCCTCCATCATAGTCTTCTAATTTAACAAACTTGTGTTTATCACCTGTCATATGATGTGAGCATCCAATGTCTATGATCCAAAAATCATTATTATTTATGTGAGATATTAGGGCTTTTTCTTCATACCTTTCTTCATCAGATCCATCTTTAATAGCCACATAAACAACTTCCTCAGTATCAGTTTCATCAGATTTGTCATCATTGGATTCCTCATCTGCTACTAGACATGTCTTTCTATCTCTTCTTTTGAAGTCTCAGTGTCATCTGTATTGGTTATATTTATGCCTGGTATCTCAGTATTCTCTCTTTTCACTAGATTCTTTGTCAGGGCAGTTAGAAGCCATATGTCCTATTTTATCACAATTGAAACATTTTAAAGGTAGCTTTCCTTTATACTTACCTTTTCTTCTCGGTAACCTTCTGGCTAATAATGCTTCAAATTCTTCTTGCTTCTTGATTTCCTCATACAGTTTGTGCACTTTTTCCATGTTCTTTTGAAATCTTTCACTTGCTCCACTATGATCCCCTTTAGGGTACTTACTCATTCTATCATTGTAATCATCAGATTCACCAGTATGAAAAGAACTGAATGCAGATTCTACTTTATTTACTGAAGACCCACTGTTATCAAAATTACTTAACTCAAATGCATGTAGCTTACCAATAGTAGCATCCAAAGAAACTGGCATGTTAGGTATAGACCTCAATTCATTGATTGCAGAGACTCGAATAGCATGAGCTGGTAGAAGGGTTCTCAACAACTTACTTGTTATATCCTTTTCTTCAATAGTTCCACTTGCTCCTTTAATTTGATTAACAATCTCCTTTAGTCTTGTACTATATTGGGTTATGTTCTCACCTTCATTCATCCTCATGGATTCAAGTTGTCCTCTTAGACTATCTACTTTTTCTCTTTGAACATATTCATCATCTCCATACACAGATATGAGCTTAGTCCACATTGCTTTTGCATCATTACAACCTTCTAGATCATTAAACTCTGAGTCAGTCAATGCTGATGTTATTTCAATCATAGCTTGAATATGTTCTTGCTTTGTCTTAATCTCTCCCAAGGTCATAGGGTTGGTTTTTGGTGCAATGTAACATTCTCCAAATAATATGTTGCATATTCTCCAATTCCTAATAAATACACCTTCATCCTTTTCTGCCATGTGGAGAAACTTGACTTGTTCAGCTTTGGTGCACCCCTTTTATACATCTTCGAATCTTTGCCTCAAGTACCTTTAAAATTTTTCTTCCAGAGTCCAAAGCTCTGATACCAATTGTTAGTTCTATTACTAAAAGTAAAGTACAGATGCCAATAGCTAACAAGATGAGAGGGGGGGATGAATCATACAAACTTAAACTTCCATAAAATCAACAGATTCAACCTCGGTAACTTATACTTCAGCAACTTAACCAAAAACTGCTAAACATGCAAACTTATGAACACATAATCATAATAAAACTCATAACACCAGATTTAACGTGGAAACCCAAATAGGGAAAAACCACTATGGGATTTCAGACCCACTAAGAAATATACTCTTCTAGAGTATGCTTGGTTAAAAGTAAATCCTGTTAAAGATTACAAACACATTGCTAGATGTGACCCGGTTAAGGGATTTCCCTCAAATATGTTAGGATCTTCACTTTGTTAGAAGTGACCTTGTCAAAGGATTTCAAACACTCAATTAGAAAGTTACCTTGCTAGAGGGTTTACAAATAAGACTGTTAAGTCCACTCGGTTAAGAGATTTTCTGTCACTTACAAAATAACAGTAATGAAAATCTATCTGCAACTTCACATCTAAAATGCTAAAGTAGATTCTTATTTGCTCAAAACAATCTAGTCATAGGACTTATCTTGTCCCTCTGCTGGGCTCTCTACTCTGTTATTCAAACAGGTCTTCAAGCTTCTGTGCTCGGTAATCACTATGTAGCATTCCTGTGCTTACACTTGCCCACATTTATTGTTTATTCACAATTCCTTATTTATAAACAATTGCTAACCGCTAAATCTCCTTGATCACATTTCCCATGATTAATCTTAGCCATCAGATCTTCAAACTTGACCAGGTTCAATGTATCCTTCTGATCTGAAAATGTTTTACCTTACCTGGGGACTTGCATTCCCTTCTTGGAACTTGCATAAGGTATTTGCGGTTCAATTTGCGCTGTAGATCTTCCTGCCGATTTTCCTTTGCCATAGATCCTTAACAAACTTCATGCACGACATACCAATGATTTATACATCTCTAGCTAATCATTGTCCTTCATTAAATAATTCTTTATCCATCCAATGCGCACTGTCATAACTCGGTTGCAACTCGATAAATACTAAACTTTACTCGATAGACATTTCGCCTTCATTAACTGATATCGATAACCTTAGGGTTTACCGACTAGTTTCTTTGCTCGGTGACATAGTATAGTATTAACCTTACAATCAACAACATATGTAGGATATCAAAACAATCTAAACATCATGATCTCATCATTGTCAAACTCTGTAATAGTTTCCCATTGAATAACTTATTCCTCCTCTTTATTCATCACATTCTTTCTGTGTCTTTTATTGACATCTTAATTCTCTTCTAATCAATCTTCTCAAGATATGGCAACATCATACTGAATCAGATAATCAATTTCTTGACATCAATGACAAAATAATGTTATAAAGATAGTTATCATCCTTCTTCAGTTATATCAATAATCTTCAACAACCTTCTCAATATCCTTATTGAATATCAACAATCTCCTGATATTGAAATGCCAACAATCTTTCTTATTGTAATGCCAACAGTTTGGAGACAGGTGACTGACTCAGATTGGATGACCTGGTACTACCAATAGTCGATTACCCTAAGACTAGGACATTGATCGGTTTCAAGCCATGAGGGTTCCAAAAGAACCAAGATGTCACAAAAGTGACTAAAAGATGTGTACAAGATAAAGCAAAGATGCAACACTTCAGTATAGAAGATAAGACTAACCTGGACAAAATCCAGCAGCCATACTGATCTATGTCATTGTTTTGATTTATGTGATCATTGATAGGAATGTCTAGTTTCAAAGAGTAAGTACCCCCGTATAAGAGCAATTTGTCTGGTTTTGAGTGTACCTTTCCTTGTATAAGACATGTTGATGTTTGATAGAGTTTGATATATTGATTAATAAGACATGCGATAAGTGTGATTGTAGACTTTGAGAGTTTGTCTGTGGATGATTTGGTTTGAAGGATAGTCTATGCTTTCTTGCTTTGATTTTCAGTTTTTTTTTATTTTGTGTTTTTTATTTGTAGGATTTTGTTCAGGACATTTTATGATTTTTATGATATTTTCAGTTATGCCCCCAGTATGCAGACCTATATGACATGATGATTTGTAGAATGTATATGGAGACAATGATTTTTTGATATGATCTATATTAATGCAATATACACGATGAAGATGCATTTCCTATTTGAACAAGGATGACCGTGTTTGTTTAGCACTTTGTAACACACCAATTTAATTGGAGGTACAAAACATTTCATAGATAAGCAGTCAATCGATCCTTAAGGTCCCTTGGAACATCCAAATAAACACACTTAGTGACTAGGATTTACAAATGGAGACATGAAAAAACTTCCCTATAGATTCTTGAAACTTTGATCTTCTTTTGCCCATGTGAGTACAAATGAGTTAGTTCCCACTCTTGTGTTCACTAAAGATCCTTACCATCCTATATGACTAGCTACATGGATTATTCTAACTTCAAAAACATCTCGAATAGAGCCTCGCTGCCATCAAGCTTTTAGAGCTCCGACAAGGTTATAGACTGTAATTTATCAAATATTGCTCCATTGCCAGTAGGCATCCATAGGCCTGATGGAGTTACTCGCATGTTCCCATAGTCAAGTTTTTTTAGCACTTGTATGCATGTATTTCAATTATATATCATTTCTCTTTTGCCTTGAGATGAATATTTGGCATAACACTTTCTCTCTCTTTTTTTTTTTTGGCCTTGACTTGTAAGTAATGAAACCTACTTGGGTGTGACAATTACAATGACACTGAAGTAGAATTTTAGATTTTTCACTAGTCATATGATCAACTAGGTGTCTCAAATGAATTAGAGATTTTGTTAATGTGTTTGAGATATAGCAATTGATAGATTTTGGGTTAACAAGTCTTAAATAGTGAAATCACTGCCCAACCATAAGTAAAGCATCGTCATAGGGTAATGTTGAAAATGAATGACCTTATGACCTCAAGGACTTCATGTCTGAATATCTAAGAAAGGAGATGACCCTTGTTTGTCTTGAGTGCAAACATATGATAAACTTAGACAGTTGCCTTGTTTTATTGATGAGCTGCTATATGCTAATGCAAAATTTTTGTGAATGTGATGCATTTAAAAAAGAAACTAGATGCCATGCAGTGCTTTGAATAAAATGATATGCAATGCAAAAAGAGAAACTTGAACTAACCCAGCCCTTAGATATAGTGTCGTTTAAGTTGCATGTTGTTCATAGGGCCAGGGAGTTTTGTGCAAGTAGTTCATTGGTCCAGCATAAAGATGTCTTTCCAAGAAGGACTAAGCTAAGTGTACATGTCCAATATCTCCAATGTTAATTTCCTTAGTTTTTGGATTTGGTGATGAAACTAGGGTAAAGTCATATGCAAAGGATTGGATAAGGGGTATGGGAAGATGAAAAAGAGGTGTTGGATAATGGATCAGATATCAAAAGTTTGGTGCATGAGTGAATGGAAACGTTTGTGGGATCACCATTGGCACACATCTTGAGGGATGGTGGATTGATGGAGGAAAAGTGGATCTCAGATTTTGAGATTTGGATGGAGGAACAACTAGGGATTTTGGGACATAAGGTTCCAAAATGGATGAAAGAGGTGATGGAGAAAAAGATTTGGAAGGTTTGGATGGAGGAACAACAATCTTAGTTGTTGATTTGGATTTTTCTTTAGACTATTGTGCTTCAAGGAGACGCTTAGGGATCCACATGGTTTTTGATTTTTCATTCTTTTCCAGTTTCTTGGAATGCATTGCTTCTACTAGTGCCTTAGGAACCCATATAGCTTTTGATTTTGCTTTCTTTTTCTCAGTGAGCCTTTGTGTCCTTCTAGATGGATGGAAGGTATGCAAAGATGTACACCTTTATTGATCTTGCACAAGGGATGGAGGAATATAGGGTCCTAAAATGGATGGAAGAGATGAAGGGGAAGGCATGTATTTTGATTTTGGTTTAATAGGGATACCAACATCTTGAGGAATGTCACTGAGGCCATGACCCTTAATATTTTCTTTAATATGGAGAGGTTCTTGCTTATGAAGGTCTACCCCTTTGCGTTTATAAATATTTTGACTTGTAGGATCATGAGAGGGCTTTGTAGGCATGACAGATCTGTAAGGCAAACATGGAGGATTATGGCAAGGAGATGAAGGTATACTTTGATCTTGACGTGGAAGAGGACGATTGGATAGAGTAGGAAGGGTGTTTGACTCTTCATTTTGAATAGGATCGCTTGAAAAGGTGGAAGAGGCATCATGATCTTGTTTAGGAAGGATGATTTTCTCTTGAGATGGAAAGGTATAATGGGATCCTTATGGGATTCTAGGGAGGCAGGATATTTTTCAACCATTGGATGGGATGGCCCTTGAGATAGCCCTTGAGGGTCAACATGAAAAGTTTCATCATTAGGTTGATTATTTGAGGGATATGATATAAATTGTTGTTGAGAAGCCTTAGGAGATGGAGGCATCAAGGAAGAGATGGAGGCTACATGTGGGCCATTGATAGATACAGGTTCATAATTTTGATCATGCTTGGTAATGACATCTAGTTTCGCCTTAAATGAATTTTTAGAATCTTCAATTTCAATAACACCATCATCAAGGAGGTATTGAATTTTATGTTTTAATTCCATACAAATTGAAGTTTTATGTTTGTTATGCCTATGGTATGCACAATAATTACTCAAAATTCCACATCCCCATGTGGTCTTTTTAGGCAATATGATAAGATTGTTCTTAAGAAGCTCTTCCAAAGCTGACTCAATAGATTGCCCCAAAGGTGTAAATTGTCTATCTAGGGGATAGATGTCTTTTTGTCTTGGTGAAGGTGTATTGTGATCTTGTATGAGATTCAACTTTTGATTTTCAATTACTTTCTGTTCCACCTTATGTAATTGTTTTAGCATTTCTTGAAGTCTAGTGTTCTTGATATCATGAAATTTTATCTCAAGAGGGGTCATTGAATCTTGTTGTTGAGCTTGAATGTCATATATTTCTCTCTTGAGATCTTGAATTTGTTGGGCCAAGGTAGCCATGGGCTTCTTACTTTTGTTAGAAATTTTAGAAGATCTTCTGGTTTGAACAAACATTTCCAACCGATGGCTAGATGTGATGCAGAAGTCAAGATCAAATTGAATCTAGTTGTTCATTTAACGTAGTGATTGAGAGAAGTAAGTAAGATTTAGTCTAGTTTAAGGAACAATCTATCCTGTATAAGACGTGATCTAACTAACTTAGTTTGATTTGAGAGAAGTGACTAAGACTTAGTTTGGTTTCAGGAATGATGTATCATGTATAAGACATGATCTAAGTAACTTAGTTTGATAAGTAGTTGATTGAACTAGCTGAAAGATGATCGACAAAACCGTGCAACACAACGACATGGGTACACTATCAAGATTGTTTATGCACAAAATTATGATGACTAGATTTCTCAGAATTATGATGAACAAATATATGCTCACTATAGACTGATTAGGCAAGTATGACAGTTCTAGAAAAGTGTGTAGACAGACAAGTTTCTAGATTGACAAAATCAAGAATTCGTATGACAAAGTTTTATGACCCAAATGACAATTTAATAGTTCTCAGACTCGCATACAAGTTGTTTCCTAAACTTGCACGATAGTTTAGTGACCTTTAGATGACAATCTGATGAGTATAATGATTATTTGTACAACAATAGACTAAAGGCCAAACAAAAATCTTAGTAACAGAATGATAATTTTGTATACCCAAACGACAATTATGATAGGGCCAAACAATAAATTGACAGGACCAATTAAGACTCGTACGATAAAAGCTATATAGCCAGATGATAATTTAGTAGACTCATATGATAGTGGATTGGACAAAGACGTGATTTTGACACAGACAAAGTTTTGATGACTGACAAAGACCAGATTTTGACTAGGACTGAGTTTTGATGACTGACAGAGACTAGTTTTTGACACAGACAAAGTTTTGATCACTGAGTTATTTATTGTTTTCTCCAGTTTCAGTATTTCAATTTTAGTTTCAGGGATGAAAACATAGTAAACATGCAAGATGTATAATGAATTCAAGCACAACATGCTGACCCTATAGATGTTGGCTTAGAGAAGAAAACATTTGCTTGCAGAATCAAGTACACACCCAATAGCTAATCAGAACACGACCGCTAAGTCTCACGCAATGGATTCTCAATGTCGTATTAGCTAACTTCAAATGCTAATGGGGGCATGAAATGGAAAGTATCTTAGGATAGTTACTATCTCTCTTTCACAAAGATTATCCCCCTTTCGGAGGTGAATCGAGTAGCCTCTATCTGTTGGCATATGTGCAGAGTTTGATGACATGATGGGATTGTATGTTGTCATTGATGTCAATATGTTGAAGTATGAACTGGTATATTGAAGTAAGCAAACTGGCAAGTGAATTGGTATGATGGTATGAACTGGTATATGCAAAAAGTGAACCAGTATTTTGGAGTGTGAACTGGTATATGCAAAGTTTGTATCGAGGTTTCATTTGATATGACTACCGGTTGGTAGTCTCAGCTTCAGGGTTTCCAGTTGACACATTCCAAGTCTGTGTGATTCGACTGATGAAATTCTATGATGAGTTAGCATTGAAATGAAGATTAGTTTGCATTACCACATTAGCCTTGTGCACGTGAAGGATCTCCTTGAGGATCTTGCATGAAGAAGATTGATTCTATCTACCTCGGGAATGTGCAAAATCTTAGTAAACGGTGGAGAGTGCATGATGGGTTATCAGCTTCCAGAAGCGGTAAAGAATGAATGATGGAGAACATCTTGAGATTTGTTCAAGATTGTTTTACCCTATGTAATGTGTTTAAATGGCCAAGATTGGATCGATTGTATTGTTAACCTAGATGCTTAGGGTTTTAGGTTTTGGCCAGCGACCTAATTGTTGTCTATAAGGTCGATGATGTTTTTTTATTTGAAGTTGTTGGCAAATGAATGTATGTGAGGTGATTCTTGCCAGACCTAAGGAGTAAGTAGAGATCTGCAGAGTGTGATTACAGATGTAAAGAAATTGAAGTGGATCTGTCTTGGCATTAAGTGTTGTTATCAGATCAGTGTATTACCTGTTGACTTCTAACCATTTCAGTAGATGGAAAATCCCTTTACAGGGTAGCTTTAATAGGTTTTTTGTAAATCCTTTGATAGGGTGACTCAAAATCATTGAGTTATTCAAATCCTCTTACAAGGTAACCTTTAACAGGGTTTTAACCTCTAACCGGGTATTTAGCCATCCCTTAACTGGGTGATCCCTAGCAGGATCGGTTCCTAGCAGAACCAGTTGTAAAGTCTTTAACCAGACTAGGCTCCTAACAGAGAAAACTTCAAAAGAGTTCAAGAACAACTTGTGGGTATTCATCCCCACCGTGGTTTTTCCCAGTTGGGTTTCCACGTGAAAAATAAGTGTGTTATGTATGATACTTTTTCATGTGATGTTTTAGTGTTTTCTGTTAAGCGGTAATGCAAGCTGATCCAATGGTCATTGTATTTCTGATGTATTACTTGCTTAAGCATATGGCTGAAGTTGAGATGAGATAATAGGTTTTGAGAAGATCTAGATGTTATCAGTTCATGTCTTTTACAGTCATACTGTGTTCAACCAGTAGTGCCTTTATTTATATTGATGATACTGTTTACCAGTTAGTGCAGTCTTTGTAGTTTAAGCTGTTGAAGAAGTTTTTGTCCATACTGATTCAGCCCCCCCCTCAGTATTTGTTGGGTATTTACTATTCATCATTATTCATCAATTCGTATCAGAGCGTCCTCTAGGTCCTCTATGTTATAAGCTTAACCACTTGAGGAAAAGATCCTATTCTAATGATGAAGAGGGAAGGTCCTAAGTTCAACAGAGACAACTTTAAGATATGGAAGGACAGAATGAAGATCTACATTAAAAGCATGGGTGATCAACACTGGAACTATATTGAGAATACTTATGTTGTCCCTATTGGTATTCTCACCGATGATCAAAGAAGAGAAATTCTGGAGAATGGGCAAGTCATGGAAGCTCTTATCAGCAGTCTATCTGATATTGAGTTTATAGATGTTCAAGACAAAGACAATCCCAAAGATGTATGGGATACCCTAGAGACTATCTATGGTGGTGATGAGCATGTGAAGAAAGATAAGGAAGAGAGCCTTAGGGGAAAATTTGAAGACATGCGGATGGTTAAAGGAGAGACCATTCAACATTAAGAGCAAAACCAGTGGTGCATTCTTTCTCAGTGGTAGACTAGTCTCATGAATGAGCAAGAAGCAGAGTTGTATCTCTTAGTCCATAACGGAAGCAGAATATGTAGTAGCATTTATGAATTGCACTCAGATAATTTGGATGAAGCATGTATTAAGTGGTTTCAAAGTCCCTGTATCTGAACCGGTGAGTATATTTTGTGATAACACAAGTGCAATTAATATTTCCAAGAATCCGGTATTGCATGCTAGAACCAAGCACTTCGAGCTCAAGTATCATTTCTTGAAGGAGAAAGTTCAGAACAAAGAGGTTGTATTGGAACATGTTTCTAGTAAAGAGCAGTTAGCAGATATATTCACCAAGCCTCTACCGAAGGCTACATTTACCTATTTAAGAGGTGAATTAGGGGTGCTGCCCCTTCAAGAGGTGAACTAAAGGTATGTGCTCCACATCAATTAGGTATTGTATTGTCAAATATTTTTAGGATTGATGTGTTGAAGGATGCTACTCCTCAGGGGGAGCAACATAGTAGATCATGGATGCTTGTGCCTCCACTTTGGCATTGTTGTCAAAGGGGGAGAAGATGTGAATCAGAGAAGATATCTGCAGTATTCAAGATATATAATATGGAAGAAGATGTAGAGATATCTTTGTGTATTGCCATCAATGCCAAAGAGGGAGATTGTTGGCATATGTGCAGAGTTTGATGACATGATGGGATTGTATGTTGTCATTGATGTCAATATGTTGAAGTATGAACCGGTATATTGAAGTAAACAATCTGGAAAGTGAATCAGTATGATGGTATGAACCGGTATATGCAAAAAGTGAACCGGTATATGCAAAGTTTGTATCGGGGTTTCATTTGATATGAATATCAGTTGGTAGTCTCAGCTTTAGGGTTTCCGGTTGATGCATTCCAATTCTGTGTGATTTGATCGATGACATCTTGTGATGAGTTAGCATTGAAATGAAGATTAGATCACATTACCACATTAGCTTTGTGCGCATGAAGGATCTCCTTGAGGATTTTGCATGAAGAAGATTGATTCTATCTACCTCGAGAATGTGCAAAATCTTAGTAAACGGTGGAGAGCATGTGATGGGTTATCAGCTTCCAGAAGCGGTGAAGAACGGATGATGGAGAACATCTTGAGATTTGTTCAAGATTGTTTTACCCTATGTAATGTGTTTAAACGACCAAGATTGGACCGACTGTATTGTTAACCTAGATGCTTAGGGTTTTAGGTTTTGTCCAGCAACCTAATTGTTGTCTATACAGTCGATGATGTTTTTTTATTTGAAGTTGTTGGAAAATGAATGTATGTGAGGTGATTATTGCCAGACCTAAGGAGTAAGCAGAGATCTGCAGAGTGTGATTGCAGATGTAAAGAAACTGAAGTGGATCTGCCTTGGCATTAAGTGTTGTTATCAGATCAGTGTATTACCCATTGACTTCTAACCATTTCAGCAGATGGAAAATCCCTTTATAGGGTAGCTTTAATAGGATTTTTGTAAATCCTTTGACAGGGTGACTCAAAATCATTGAGTTCTTCAAATCCTCTTACAAGGTCACATTTAACAGGGTTTTAACCTCTAACCGGGTATTTAGCCATCCCTTAACTGGGTGATCCCTAGTAGGATCAGTTCCTAATAGAACCAGTTGTAAAGTCTTTAACTGGACTAGGCTCCTAACAGAGAAAACTTCAGAAGAGTTCAAGAACAACTTGTGGGTATTCATCCCCACCGTGGTTTTTCCCAGTTGGGTTTCCATGTGAAAAATAAGTGTGTTATGTGTGATGCTTTTTTATGTGATGTTTTAGTGTTTTTTGTTAAGTAGTAATGCAAGCTGATCTAATGGTCATTGTATTTCTGATGTATTACTTGCTCTAGCATATGGGTGAAGTTGAGATGAGATAATAGGTTTTGAGAAGATCTAGATGTTACCAGTTTATGTCTTTTACAGTCATATTGTGCTCAACCGGTAGTGCCTTGATTTAGATTGATGATACTATTTACCAATTAGTGCAATCTTTGCAGTTTAAGTTGTTGAAGAAGTTTTTGTCCATACTGATTCACCCCCCCCTCTCAGTATATGTTGGGTATTTATTGTTCATCATTATTCATCACTATCTTATAGTTCTTAGTCAGGAATTTTGTTTGAAATCACCACTTGAAGTCATGCAAGCATGATTGAGGCCTATAGCCCGACAAGGTACCAAAACAATTAATAGTCACATAAACATGATTGAGATCGTGAGGCCCTACAAAATGTTCGATATGAGAGATCTCAAAGAGAAAACTTAAATAATCCCATCCTCTGAGACTTTAATCACCAGAGGCCTATTTATTATAGTGAGTTGGAATGCTCAGGTCCAGTTGTACTCACTTGGGTCGTTCTCACAGGGTGATTACTTTTTCCCACTGTGACAGGCCAACTAAAAGTGCACAAATCTCAAATTTAGAAAAAGCTTTGAGGATCTAAAGAATATACGACGTTTGGTCGATTCTCTTTAGGCTACCTGCAAAACCAATGCATCAATAGTCATGTTGTTTTTTATTCTTTGATAGGTGTATGTTTGATTGATAAATTATTTGACAAACGTTTTGCAAGAAACCGGCCAGGCTGTGAAAATATTAGGCAGATAGAAGACAATTCAGGGTTAGCATCAGTATCATCAAAATTTAATTCAAGAAAATCCTTGAAAAGTAATTTGTTTTTCAAAAAATCCTAATCTAACTCCTCCAACCTGCAAGAAATTGTTAGAAACCTGCAAGAAGAAAAAGTTAGTGAAATATCAAATCTCTTGGTGGGCTTACACAATCCTAATTTGAAATCTCGATTACAAATTTTTCACTCCTTATGCTGAAATGACCTGAAATTTGACTAAGTCTAAAATTTGGAAGATCCTCCAAAAACTAGATTTTGCATTATAACTCCTGGAGGTTCGAAACCCCTCTCAAACATCCTGACAATATATACCTCTTCTCTTATCTCTTTCTTATACTTAAATGTTATATTCCATATATATTGATCTTCCACAAGTCTAATTTCAAGAAAAATCCTAAACAAAACTCTCTGTTTTTCATATGATAGAACAATAACTCGTACGAGTATTCTTGCCTAACCATACGAGAATTATCACCAAACCAAACGAGTAAACCTAGAAGAAAATGACAAAATCAGTTACTTGTACGATTACTCCCACAAAGTCGAACGACAAATCTTAGAACTCGTCTTGTATGTTGCAGAAACTCATATGACCTTTTGTAGAGACTGTATGGAAAAAATCCGAAAAATAAATTAAAGATCTTGCAAGGACAAAAATGAAATTTTCATGCCCCACGGTGGGTGCAAAAATGTGTGTGTGAAAAGTGGAATAAGTATCTGCAAGATGTAAGACACAACACTTCAATTAAGTCATTGCATGCATGGTTAGATGGATATAATCATGAATATGAAAACCATAACAAATCAACCTATTGCCTTCTAAAAGATGTGAGTATAGACTTGCTCTTAGATTTGTATAAGCAATACCAATGACTAGACTACACCAAGACAAAAGATTTAATCTATATGAACACAAGAATAAGCTAAATGTATGCAAGATTAAGCTAGGTGAATGAATAGTAAGCTAGATATGCAAGATTAAGCTAAATGAATGAATATTAAGCTATATGAATTCAAGCAATCTTGATTAAACTAAGTATGCAAAAAGCTAGACTAAGATGCAATAATCTCAAAGCACAATATCTTCAATGACTCCAGAGCAAAAATTGCATAATAACAATAAATCTCTAGGGTCTTTTGAATGAGAGATGAAGGTTGAATTTGCAGAGACTCAAAAGAGAGACCAACGGTCAAGATCAATTAGTAATGAGCGGTTGAGATTATTTAAGAAAAAGCACATTTCAGGATAATTAAAATAATTGAGAGATCAGATTCAGTTAATCTTGAGATAGATTCCAATTATAGCTTGATTGAATGTATTTAGATTATAAGTCTGAGTTTGCATTGGAGATAAAATTTAGTTGATTCCATGCACTTGAGAAAAAAATAGGCGATTCCATGCACATTCCTTTAATTTGCTCAAGATTTTTATTTAGAAAAAAGGCCTTTTCAATGCAACTGAACTTCTTTCCTCAAAAGCTTTGATTTTTAATTTTAGAGAAAATAATTAATTTAATTTAATTGCTTTTCTGATTTTTCAAATTATCTCAATTTTAGAAAAAGAAATATCTTAAGTTTGATCTTTCTTCTCTCAATTTAATTATTTTCTTTTGTTTTCAATTTAACTCTTTCTTTTGCAGATTAATTCCTCTTTTTGTGATAGATATCTCTTTGTAAATTAATTCATCTTTTTTGTAATTAATTCCTTTTTTTATGATTAAATGGAAAATTTATTTATGAATTAAATATGCTAGGATATTTAATTAAATAAATAAGACAATTGATCAAAATGATTTACTTGGAATGATTTAATTAATTAAATAAATATTTAATTAATATAGAGTGATTTATTTTCCATCTAACAGTAATGATTGAAGAATTAATTAATTAGGTGCTTAAGGTTGATTTAATTGGTTTTGGTTAGGACCTTGGTGATGTTGTTGAGATTAGGGGCCCATGGTTTAGGTGACCATTTTTAGGGTATTACAACTTTCACATATTTGGAATCTCAAATATGCTTGCACATCATTCAAATTTTATTCTCATAAATTCACACACAATCCCATTCATAAATCATCCAACCACACTCGTTAAATATAAGATAGATCATCAAAAGCCTAATTAAGGGTCAACCATAACTAAAATAAACATTATTACACAAAATAAGCCACCCAAACCAAAAATGCTCAAGGTGGTTCATTCTAGGAGAAAGAGAGGACCCAGATACATCATGGCACATCCTTCCAAGACAAATTCAATGATTCACACACACTGACATGTCCTCAACATACACTACCAAACATAACATGCAGATAGGCAATAAAACTTGTTAATCAATCAACCAAAATAAATCTTCCAATGCAAATTATACCATGTGGATCTTCACACACAATGGTGAGACCCATAACAATATTCTAACTCATTCTCTAATGCATATCTAGACCAAAAAGCATGATCCAAATAAGACAACCAACTGGACACACCAAACTATAACACACACAAATCACCATAACTCACTTGTGAAACAAAAACACCACCAGAGAAACACATTGAAAATACTTCATGAACCACATAATCATGTCCACTAAATTGAACACTTGTCAGACTAATCTAGTAGATACCCTTACTGTAAGAGAATAGAAACAACTAACTTCTGCAATCCATGAACCAAAAAACTAGTTGATGTGAGAAATTAAATATTGTTTCTTCCATACATTAAAAACTCTTTCCTGCATATTGCCACAACCAACACAAAACCATCAAGCTCAACTACAACACAAAATAAAAGAAAAAAAAAACATATTTAAACCATAATCCATCTAGACAACCAAGTTTGACATCATTGACAACCATACAAACTCATATTTCCAACAATATCCCCAATTGCCATTGATGACAACATTTGAAAACTTTAGATCATCTCTCCTCCTATCAACAAGATCTCTCTCCCTTTGACATCAAAAACAAAGGGTACAACACAATATACTGATCATCCAAACATACTCCATTTCTCCCACTAAGAGAAAGAACAACATCAATCTAGGATATAAAAGATAAGCTCCGAGTCTCCCCTTGGGAGCGATGCACCTCTATCATGCATCTAGTTAGCGAAAGGAGGGACAATAACCCCTAGTTTCTGCCTAAGATACTCAAAACTAGAGTTCACCATCACCTTAGTTAAAATGTATGCAACCTATTCTTTTGTAGAAATATACTCCAATCCGACTTCCTTTTTTTGCAACCTTCTCCCTTGAGAAATGATATCGAATTGAGATATGTTTAGTTCTTGAATGTATTAATAGATTCTTTGAAATGTTTATAGCACTAGTATTATCACACATAATGGGAATATATTCATCATATACCACTTTGATATCTTTAAGAGTTTGTTTCATCCACATAACTAGAGTACAACACATTACTGTATTTGGTACCAATTTCCGACAAATGTTTGTTGACATATCGACAAACTTTTGTCATATTACCGATGAAACGCCCTTACAAATTTCATCGCAAAAATTTAGTCCTAAAAGTGCCGAACCTAATTTTGTCAAAAAATCGACGGACCGGTTTTCATCGGAAAATCAACAAAAACTAATATATTTTAGTCATCAATTTGGTAGTATACTAATATATTTAGTGGTTAATTTAGTCATTGATTCTTGTTAACTGGTCATTTACTTAGTCATGGTAGTCTTTTATTCAGTCATTGTAATCATTAATTATCATTTAAATACCAATTGATTTATTTATATCGGTAGTATATTTAGTCATTTGTATCAAAATGGTTAAGAGATAGTGACTATTATTCATAAGTTTAGATGTCATCTAGATATGAAATGCTGGTTAAATTCATTTTCATTCTGAATATTGCAATATTGTTTTTTTTTTATCGATAATATTGCAATATTGTTACTAAAATGTCCACTATTATTAAATTTAGAGTTCAAAAAACACTATAAAAAAACTTCACAAAAATCTCATTCATCTATAAAACCTTTTTCAAAATTAACCTTCATTAACAAACTAATAGTTATATATATACATTAAATAATTAAAAAAAAAACTTTAATTAAAAAAATGAAACCATAGACCGTGGAAACCCAACGGTTCTGTGGGAAACCACAGTCATGGGTTCCACATCTATGGCATCCATAGGCTATGGAAACCCCATGACTTTGTGGGAAACCACAGGCCAGGGGTTCCATGACTATGGATGCCACAACCGTGGCCTCCATAGTTGTAGATGCCATGGTTGTGGTAACCCACAACCATGCCCATGGAGGGGTCATGGGTAGAGCCTCGACTCCCCACACCCTCCCAAAATCAAATAAAAAAATTTTAAAAAATGATATATATGAAAATAAAAATATTTGCAAATAGTTAATTTTTCATGTATCAATTGGTCACCATTTTTTCCAAATCTACACTTGAAAACAAAATAAAAATGACATTAGATCTAGGGTTTTATTGAGAAATCAAGAGGGAAATAAAAAAAATCTCAAAAGAAAATTGGTGCGAACCCAAACCAAATAAAATGAAGATTTTGATCTCCCCAAAAATGCATATGGCTGGCACTCCTTCCCAATCTAGATATGTGCCAACAATATAAGAGAAAAATTAGATCTAGGATTTTGAGAAAACAAGAGGGAAAGGAAAAAAATCTCAAAATAAAATTTGTGCAAACCCCCCAAAAATAAAATGGAGATTTTGATCTCCCACAAATGCATATGGCTGCCACTCCTTCCCAACTTGCAAATCTGCAAACAATATAAGAAAAAAATAGAGCTTTGATTCCATAACTTGTTTGATGAAGCACTTTTGAGAAACCTAAAACAATAGCTTCAATGGAGGAGGCTAGGGTTAGAAAGCTTGAGAAAATGTTCAAATGAGAGAATAGGGTTACTTTCCATCTTAATATATGTTCGAGTTTTCCTTTGAAGCCCTAAGATCCAATAGTAGAGATTAAAATAATCTAATGGATGAGATTCTTTTCACAACCCATTAGGATTGTGGCTGGTAATTTTTTATGGAAATTAAAATAATTAATTATGACTAGCATCATGGTGTGGGACCATGATGTTAGGTACCCATAACTTGGTGTAACTTAAATATATACAATATTAAAGATATATATTTATATATACACACATATACATATATATATACTCATATAAAAATATATATTTATTTATATTAAAAAATATAAAAATATATGTTTATATATTTATTAATATAAATAAATACACACACACACACATATAAGATATATTTATATATATACACAATGTGTATATATGTATATACACACATATATGTATACATATACATATACATATATGTGTACATACATACATACATACATACATATAACTGTTGTCCAAGCATGAATCTAATGTTTAGTTCTTTATTTTATTTGATGATCAAATCAGTCATTTATAAATCATTGAGTTCACTTTTATTTATTAAAAAAACATTCATATTGTTTATGGTGAAAATGGAAACAACAATATTGAAAGACTAAATGAATTCAACCACAAAACCCTAGCCTAACAACAACAAAGATCCACCATACCATATGAAGATTACCTAAGACAATACAAATCAAATGAAATCACAAAGATTATACCATCACATGTCCAATAGGGTTTGGATCTCCATTGATCTTGCTTGATATATTTGCTCTTAGATTTTATGTGTGCACAAGAGCTCAACAAAGAACGAAAATGTGGTTGCAAGTAGGTTTGATCACATATGAAAGTTCGAATGCTAGAGTCGTCGAGGGTTGATAATGAAGGAAGCATCTCCTTATATAGAAGACACTATAAGAAATGGAGGGATAAGATTGAGAGGTGTAAAAGATAAATGGTCGGCTATGATTAGAGGGTAGGTAGAGGAAATAAGAAAATAATGAGAGGGTAGGTAGTGTAGGAATTAAGAGATGAATGACATGTGTCATGGGTAGAAAAGGCTAATGAATTAATTAAATAAATAAAGATTTAATTAATTAATAGAGGAAGTGGGATCAATTAAATAAATAAGTATTTATTTAATTTAGAAAGGATAATTTAAATAAATAAAAGTATTTATTTAAATGAGAAATAAGGCTAGAAGAGGATAAATGAATTAATTAAATAAATAAAGATTTATTTAATTAATAGAAGAATTAGGCTTAAAATAATTAAATAAATAAAGATATTTATTTAATTAGATAAGACAGTTTTAGGTGTCTACACATACAAATTCCGACAAATGTTTGTTGATATTCTGAGGAACTTTCGTTGGAAATTTTCGTCAGAATTTCCATCAGAAATTTTTGTCGAAATTCTGACAAACTTTTGACGGAAATTTTCATTGGAAACTTTCATTGGAAATTTTCGTCAAAATTCTGATGAACGTCAATCATAAATTTTAATTATCTAATGAAACATCTAATTATTCATCTTTCGTCTGAAATTTTTATTGGATTTTGCAGTCAAATGAGTTAGTGACAAGATACTGCTCCAATGTATTTTGCTTCTATATTAGATAGAGATACTGAATCCTGCTTCTTAACCAAGAAACTGACCTGTCTCCCAAGAAAAATGCACCACCACTAGTACTTTTCCTATCATCAATACTTCCTTACCAATCAACTTCTATGTATGCTTTCAACATTTTTTGATTCCTTTGTCCTTGGGTATCATCTATGTATATGGACCTCAACATTATGTTTGAGGTCTAGAGGGGACTAAATGATCCAACCGGGAAGCTCACTGGTCTAGACAAGTGTGCATCGTAGAGGTTGACAGTGTGGTTTATCAATCTTGAAGGATGCCAATGCATAAATTGGATGTATGTGTGAGTGGAGGACTAAAGTGTGTCACACTATTATCCTTCATATGCACTAGTGTCCTAGCAGGATGTCAAGATCTCTAGTTGGCACTTCTATCTAGTGGTTAAGTGTTGTAGGGTCTTTAGAGGTCTATAAGGTCAGTTTGACCTTACTAAAGATGTTTGTTTGGGTTCGTAGTGTCAAAGGAACCTCTACAGTGTCATGTGGTTTTTAAAGTGAGTTGAGTGGATCCAAGAGCATTCATTTTCAAGTCATTTTTTTCTAAATACCATCTATGATGCCTAGGACCTAAGAGATGGTCCTATTTACAAAGTTGAATTTTGTGATCTAGGAGGGTCTTGTGTGATTCTATTGACCTTTCTGACCATGCATTATATCTTTGGAGATTTATTCCTTTTATTAGTTGGTGTTTAGTGTGTTAAGTCTTCGACATGTGCTTTGTTGCTTGTTGACAAGTTGTTATAAGTTTGATGTTTGGGATATCATTCTTCTTTGAGATGCATATGTTGATCTTAAATGTTTAAAAAATAATTATTCCATGCATTCTTATATTTATTTAACTCATATCCTTGAGGGTTCCTTGGCAGGGCATTATAGTACATATATTTGGTTACTTTTTATTATTCTAGCAAGGGCTCTTATAAATCTCTCTTGCCTAACATTATTTGGGTGTTTGTTCTCCCTATCTCATTCTTACATTTTTATCTCTTCTTCATTCACATGGTCCTCAACATTTTTAATGTTCCTTCTAAACCCATCAATCATGTTCCTCATCTCATTTCATATATCTTCTCTAAACTGATCAAATATATCCTACAATCACATATTTATTCTCCTCAAGGGTTTCTTTGCAATATTTTTGGTTGAACAAAACACCAATTTAGGTTAAAAAATCAATGCATCTTGATGGGTCTCATGTTCCCCTTCTCTGTACCTATATGACTCCTCACACAGTTATAAAAAACTTGCAAGACTTAGGAACACTCATTACTTCATTTTCAATAGCTTTACAACTTTCACCACCTTCCCAACAAGACCAACCTTGTTTAGATATCATTCAACATAGTTGTGGTTGAGGGGTTTTATCAAAAAACTCTACCACAGAGCCATAAGCATAAATGTCCACACAAAAAAGATAATACTTGTAGCTAGGAAATCGGAAATCATCAAAGCAAATATCAATAATAGCTCAATCACAAAAGCAGATTGCAATGATCTATCCTAACACACTCAATAAAGACATGAAAATGAAACATTCAAAATTAAAGACTAAGCAAACCAGATGCAGATTCGAATGTCTCCTTCATGCGGCTCCATTGTCCTTCTTTCTTCTCCAAATAGCCTTTGTTTGTGGATCTCACCTTCAAGTGCATACAACTAGTGTGAAAGCAAGATTGACATTGACACAATAATACTCGAAATGTGATTGATTTGACAAAGTGATTAGAAATTCAATAATCTGATTATTAGATGGGGATCCAGGGGTTTGATTGAAGAAATTCATCCAATTTATAGATAAATTGGAGAAATGATCAAATTAGCATGACAGTGCTTCGAATAGAAATTCAAATCAAGAATAGCAAAGTTATGACAAGTGTATGGCAAATTGCTATGCAAGGAGTTATGACAATTTATAACAATTTATGACAAATTGCTATGCAAGGACTTATGACAAGATTTTGAAATAGAAATAGACATTTAGGAATTTAGGAGAAATTAGAAAATTAAGTTGGAAATAATGACTTGGAAATTAGGAAATTGATGCAAATTAGGTAAATTAATTAATAATTTCTCATTAATTAATTAATTTACAAAAATAGGAGGAATTAATTAGCCAATTAAATAAACATTTAATTATGACAAGAAGACTTAGGATAAATAAATAAATTATTTAACCTAGAGGGAAAATGCCAAACAAGATTAAATGAATAAATCATAAAACATTGGAAGATGAATTAGAAATGCAAAGACGACAATTAGGTCTTGACAAAGGATAATTGATATCGATTCGATCATGATTTTGGATTGATAAATGATTTGATTAATAAATGCGCCGAGGAACAATGACAAATTGATCCAAATTGACATGATTGAAGAGGACAAGGATCGATGACAAATTGATCGTAAAACGACGAGATTGACAAGTTGATAAGAGATTGACAAGATCGACCAAAATCATGATTAAAGATTGTTATCGACAAGACCAAATTCGAAAGCGAGACAAATGAAGAATGCAGAAGAAAGACTCAAAAGACTCGATGCTCGCAAATGATAAAGACCAAGTGCGTAACATAGGAGAAATGTTAATGTGATGCAAAAAACCTAAAATGAGGCAATGCGCAAATGTTAAAGTATGATCCCGCAAGCGTTGACCATTTTTAGGTGTCTACAATACTATGAATTGTATTGTGAATTTGGATTCAAATGTTATTTCAACATTATAACCAAATTAATAAAATAATCATCTCAACAAGCAATATGGAAGTTTGTATTAACATTAATAATAAATTATAATTCTCATGAAGAATTTTTTGTTTCAACATTTAATGTTTATGCCCAAATCTTAGAACATGCCATCATTTCCAAATTCTATATTGTTGGAAACTTGAATTGTTGTGCTTTGCTTCCATTAATGCCAACCTATCCTATGTTGTCATTGATATCAACCTGTCTTGTATTGTCATTTATGTTGAAGGATGGTTTAGTGGAAGTTTCAATATGCATGAAAGAACATTTATATGTTATGATATTATTGAATTGTCTTGTGGAGATGTTGAAGTATTTCTAGAAGGGTGGTATAGTAGAGGGTTCAATATGTAGGAAACAATATTTAATGTCCTATTGGAAGAATTCCTTGAATTCCTTTGGTATGTGAAGATTATATATTACGGTTCTGAATATAATGTATATGTTCTATGTATATTGCACTATCTTATTTGTAGGTCCTCTATTGCACAGCTGGTAGAGTTGGTCGGTGTTGTTTCCAACAATAAGGTTATCTATCAGAATAGCTGCGAATATTGCTTAGTGGCTTCTAGATATGTGGATTCAAGTGTTGTAGTTAGGAGGACATGCTCATGTAGTTTATGCAGTGTTCTAGTTCAATTTTTAGGTGATGATTTGATTGGAAAGTGGAGTTATGATGTTCCGAGTTCTATGTTGTTGTCTAGTCTAGTTTCTGACTGACTATGGTATTGTATCCTACTTGGATCATATTCTTTTGGTTTGGGTTTAATTTGGAGGATGAGTATGGTTAGTGTTTTGAATCTCACCTTGGCATGTGTAGATTCGCATTGTGCAATTTGCATTGGAGATTTGTTTTTTGGTTGATTAAGCTAACATGTTTTAATGTTTATCTACATGCTTTATTTGATGTCGACTTTGGAAGATGTATTAGTATGTGTTGGTTAATTGGAATATTATAAAGGGATGTGTTATGATGTTTTTGGGTCCTCTTTATCTCTTAGAGTGGACAACAATGGTTGTTATTGGTTCGGGTGGCCAAATTTATGTAATATTGTTCATTCCATATGTGGCCAACCTAGTCAAGGGTTTTAATGATTAATATTGTATACAAAGGAGTGCAGATGTATGAGTGATGACATGAAATGTGTGTGAATTGATGTGTAGTGGATGTGAATGATTTGGAAGTAGATTTGGTATTAGACGTGTGAAAGATAGTTGTGAAGAGCTTTGATGATGAAATCTTCAATGTGACAATATTTTGAGATATTGTTTGATGTTGGATGTGTTAGCCATGATATTGGTCACTTGACATAGTGGTTCAAAGACAACTTCTTGATTAGGATATCTTGTTCATTTAAATTTGTCTATTCCTTTCTCTTTCAAAAGATAGTGAGTCTCTTTGCATCTTTCAATATCCTACCTTGAAACAGTATGTTTCAATCTTGCAATTCATTTGTATTTTTCCCTAAGGTTGGGTGCCTTAGTTCTAAAAGTCCTCTTAGGAGCAATGGGTTCCAGAGGTGACATTGTAATAAATTATATTCATATTGTGAGTCTGATTCTCACCATGGTTTTTCCCTACTTGGGTAAATTCCACGTAAATATGGTGTTCACGTGTTGTTGCGCTTTATGCTTTCATGATTCATTGTTGCTATGATTATATGGTTGTGGTTTAATTTTTTAATATAAAAAATAAGTACTTTTAAGGTCTAGACTGATTAGCCTCCCCTCTTAGTCCTGTGGCGTGTTCAACAATTAGTATTAGAGCAAGGTTCCTCTTAAGAAGATTAACTGCTTATGGTCTGGAATCACACATTACTATACATTCAAAGATCTCAATTTTGATGGCACAAATTATGATTATTGGAGAGAAAGGATGGAATATCATTTGGCATCTATGCCACTTGAAATTTGGGAAAGCATTAAGAAGGGATATATTGCTCCACAGAATGGTCCTACAACTCTGGTTGAAATCAAATCATTTGAGAATAATACAAAGGCTGCAATTTCAATTGTTACTTGTTTGAATGATGCAGTGTTCAAAAAAGTCATAGGGGTTGAGTAAACTAAAGAAATTTGGGAGAAGTTGAAGAGTGTACTTGAAGGTGATGAAAAGATGAAGCGAGTCAATATTACAAATCTAAAGCACAAGTTTGAGAATGTGAGATTGTCTGATGATGAAAACATGGAAGGGTATATTCATTGTGTGAATAAAATTGTAAATTTTCTTAGAGGTGTTGGTAGAATAGTGGAAGAAAGTGAATTTGTAAGTAAGATAATGGAAACGTTATCCAAAAGCTATAAACCAAATAAGTATGCATGAATAAGTACACTATGGATTAGCTACTTGGTTCACTTGCTGCCTTTGAGATTGTTGAATTGGATGACAATGAAAAAGGAAAGGAAGCTCAAAGCCATAAAGAGACCTGAAGAAGAATTAGAAGAGAATGAAGACTTGGATGAGAATGAAGAAAAATTTGTAAGAAGACTGAGGAGAGGAACTGGGAAGTACAAAGATATGTTACCACTAAAATATTTCAATTGTGGAAGAATAGGTAATTAGGCTTGTAGATGTATGTATAAAGAATATTATGGTGGATGCTTGCGGGCTATAGATTCATCGCCAGGGACTAGTTTCTCCCCTTGGCTTGCCCTTAAGTGGAAATGCTAGGGTGGGGCCACAAGGATTGGGGATACCTTAGATAACAAAAAAGAAGAAGATTTTGGTGGATCACCTAATGATGATATCAAAGGAAAGGAAAACTATAGAAGAAATAATAGAGATATCAAAAGAGATGATAGAGATAAGAAGAAGATCTTTTGTTCAATGAAGGCCTACTCATTTGAAGAAGAAGATAACAATGAATCTAATGAAGAATCTTTGTCCATAGATAGAGAATACAATAATCATGGACGATCCAATATATCGGAAGATGAGAAATATTAAGTTTGAAGACTACACTACATGTATGTAATGGATGAGAATACTAGGGTTTCCACCACAAGAAGGATGAAAACTGCTAATATTTTACTTGTGGAGCACTACATTCAAAAGAGGCTTGAATCCAATAGATTTAGTCACAAACCAACAAATATAAGCACTAAAAATACTTATTAGATTCAAGGGATGAATTTGTTTGCCCTCTTTTGTAATTTGAATTGTTGAAATTAGGGTAAAGTGTTGAAAATGAAGGTAAAAACACATAAACAATAAGCTACAATCGTCAAATTGAGGCGTATAGCTGGATCTGAGAAATATAAGTAAATTTGGTTTTTATCCCCAAAGGAGCTCCTAAGATGTCAGGACCATGGCAAAATTTTCCCTGGTCCTTCGACCTTTTTGCACTCCAAAGGGGGATTGATTTGTCTTTGTAAATAATGTCGATTCTAAAGATCATACATTCGTATTTGTTTCCTCTTTGTGAAATTTTGTTTGTCTTCACATGGGATTAGGGTTTCATGAAGTCTTTGACAAAATAGGATATGAATGTCCACTTCAATGATTGAATCTTGACATTGTTGTTGCTCCAAGGCTTGAAGGAAAACAGATTACTTGCTCACTTGACTTGAATGCTTTATTTCTTGATGTTGAATTGAATGTCATGTGTGTGTATATTATGCGTGTATCCTCAAATGAGAGAGGAAAGACTAATTTTATACTTTCTTGTCAAAAAACATTAATTTTCTGACATGAGCTGACATGGGGCTAGGTTTCCTGCTTAAATTTGAAATAGCAAAAAGGGTTTGAAGAGGGGCTCAAATAGGGAGGACCAAGCTCCTAACCCATTTTAGGGATAGGAAAAGGTACCTAGTTGATGTGTGAGGTAAAAATAAAACCATATTTTTATGGTGTGAGCAAAATCAGGTCTCAGTCAAGCCTAGAGGTGCAAACACTAAGGTAGGGACCCAAATGCGGTCAAAATTGTAAAGGGGTGCAATTTTAAGATGCTACAATGTGAAAGTAGAACCAAAGGAATGGATCATTGAATCTAGATATTTAAACCATATTCAACTGGTGATAGAAATAAGCTTATTAACCTTGAGAAATATGATAATGGATTACTTACATTTGTAGGAGAAGAAGATGCATGTATATGTGGAAAAGGAAGCATACTTATTGATGGTAAGCATAAAATTGATGATGTTTATTATGTTAAAGGTATAGGACTAATGTCAATGTTTACTAAATGAAGGATAATAATGAAGGAAATTGCTTATTGGCACAAGTTTGTAATCAAACTAAGGATGTTCTTGTGATTGAGGCTATCCATGCTACTATAATAAAGAATAATTCCTTGGATGACAAAAGTGGGAAAAATATGGTAGAAAAAGAATTGAATCTGACAAAAGAAAGTCAGATAGTGGAACTAATACCTAACCCTATAAACAAGAATTTGGAAAAAGACATGAACAAGCTGAATGGAGCTGGTAGAGAAGAGGTCATGGATGAAGTAAGGAACTCTAGCCAAAATGGTTTCCCTTAGATCTAGAACAAGAAAGTGTTCAAGAGGTCTCATGCTCCTCCTACACAAATCAGGTACTCATCAACTTTAATGGTCAGTGTTACATTTGTAACAAGGTTGTTCATAAGGTTAATGAGTTCAAAAGTAGAAAGATGTGGAATTTAAATGGTAGGAATGTCTAGTCTTTCAATGGACGTTGTTATATTTTCAACAATTTTGGCCATAAGGTTGTTGAGTTTAGAAGTGCTATCAAAATGAGTGGAATTATTAAAAATGTCATAACAAATGGAAATGGATATCGACAAGGTTTAGTATGTTACAAGTGTAAAAAATTTAGACACAATGACAATTTTGTAGAGGAAGAAATGGGGAGAAAGGTCTAGTAAAGAAGATTGATGTTAATATAGAAAAGGAGATGATGAAAAATATGTCGGTGAATAAATCAAAAGAAAAGGTGGAAGAAAAAAGTGAGGATGAGTTTGCACCCTCTAGTGGTGTTGATTCTTCTTCTAGTAACTAAAAATTATGCACTAAGGGGAAAGCAAAATGAAAATCTTATGACCCTTCTTGTGGATTGATCTTGAAGATGCTTTCAAGATTCCAAAGATTTTAGTGTCTACCTCATCATAATTGAAGATTTAGATGTCTATAGAGGATTGATCATGCATACAAATGGAGAATTTGTTGAAATTACAAAATATTGGGGCTCCTAGAAGCTAATGTGTTAGAGCAGGTCTGAAAGCCAATTTTGATAATGCAGAGGAAGAAATTACTAAAGATAATGTTGCTAGAATGATTTTAAAAGATTCATGAAGAAACACAAAATGTGAGATGACATAAACATTGATGACAAGAAGAGTATAAGTAGTGGTGCATCTATCTAGGGGCAGCTATCTGGGCTCTATTTTTGCTTCCTGGATTGATGTTGTTGCTACCCTTAGGGGAGTAGATAAGGATAAGGCTTTCAAAAAATTGTTACATCACTTTCAGGGGAGTATTATAGTCTCTTGTGATATTTTAGGTTATAGTATGATGTGATTGGGAGAAAGAGTTTCAATTGAAGGAAGAGCTATTCAAATTTTTGTTTGTTGTTCTTGATGTCAAAGGGGGAGAAAATTTTAGTATAATTCTCTTTGTCCTCGATTTCAAAGGGGGAGAGATATACAAGTTGAGTTTAGTTGTCTTTTCTATTGGTGGTACACATGTGTTGCCATCAATGACAAAGAGGGAGAATGTTGGAAAAATGAATTGTTGTGCTTTGTTGTCATTGGTATCAAACTATCCTATGTTGTCATTGATGTCAACTTGTCTTATGTTGCCATTGATGTTGAAGTAAGGATGACATAGTGGAAGTTTCAATATGCAAGAAAGAGTATATATATGTTATGATATTGTTGAATTATTCTTGAAAGGGCGGTATAGTAGAAGGTTCCATATGTAGGAAACAATATTTAATTTCCCAATGGAATAATGTCTTGCATTCCTCCAGTATGTGAAGATTATGTGTTGTGATTCTGAATATAATGTCTATGCTTTTTCTATATCACAGTATCACATTTGTAGGTCCTCTACTGCTTAGTTGGTAGAGTTGGTTGGTGTTGTTTTTTATAGTAAGGTTATCTGTTAGAAAATTCTAAAGATTGCATGGTGGCTTCTAGATATGTGGATTCAAGTTTTCTAGTTCAATTTTTAGGTGATAATTTAATTGGCAAGTGGATTTATGATGTTTAGAGTTTAGTATTATCAACTAGTCTGGTTTTTTTAATTGTGGTGTTGTATCCTACTTAGATCATATTCATTTGTTCTAGATTTACTTTGGAGGATGAGTATGGTTAGTGTTTTGGGTCTCACCATGGCATGTGTAGATCCATATTGTGCAATTTACATTGGAGATTTATTTTTTGACCAACTAAGCTAATGTGCTTTAATGCTTATCTATACGTTTCATTTTGATATTGACTTTGGAAGATGTATTAGAATGTGTAGTTCATTGGAATCATTGGAAAGAGATGTGTTATAATATATCTAGATTCTCTTTATCTCTTGGAGTGGACCATAATGTTTGTTAGTTTTTTGAGTGGCCAAATTTATGTGATATTGTTCATTCTATCTATGGGTGACCTAGTCAAGGGTTTTAATGATTAATCTTATATATAAAGGAGTGCAAATGTATGAGTGATAGCATGTAATGTATATGAATTGATTTGAATGATTTGGAAGGAGATTTGGTATTGGATGTGTGGGAAAGACAACTATGAAGAGATTTGAGGATGATATCTTTAGTATGATAGTATTATGAGATAGTTTTTGAAGTCAAATGTGTTTGTCATGATATTGGTCGCTTGACATAGTGGTTCAAAGATAACCTCATGATCAGGTTATCTTATTAATTTCAGTTTAGCTATTCCTTTCTCTGTTGGAAGGCAGTGAGTATCAAGGCATCTTTTTGTATCTTTCCCCGAAACATGTTTAGTCTTGTAAGTCATTTGTATCTTTCCCTAAGGTTGTGTGCCTTATTTCTACAAGTCCTCCTAATAACAATGAGTTTTAGAGGCAATATTGTAACAAATTATATTCATATTGTGAGTATGATTCTCAACATGTTTTTTCCCTTCTTTGGTTTTTCATGTAAATCTAGTGTTCATGTGTTTGTTGTGCTTTATGTTTTCATGATTCCTTACTACTATGATTATATGGTTGTGGTTTAATTTTTGAAGATAAAATATTAAGTACTTTTGAGGTCCAAACTGATTCACCTCCCCTCTTAGTCCCGTGGTGTATTAAACATATATCACTTCCCAAATTTTGTATCACTCTATGAATTCTCCAATTTTTACCTTATCCACCTTTCATGATCCACTCCTTTATTGCCAATGTATGTTGCCTCAGATGGTGTAATTCCCACAAAGAAAACCTTTGAGAACTAAACATCTAACTAGAGAACTTAGAGAGATTTTAAAAAGGATACAACACAACATAAATCTTAGATTATAAACATGCATCCAATTAACATGATCACATAAACTTAAGTGCATGAGCAGCCATTATTTAAATATCCAAGTTTCCTTCCCTATGGTAACTCAATGTCATTACTTAAATACAAATGATAAACACACAAGCAGCATTAATTAACAATGATACTATTGGAGTTGAGGAAAAATCAACTCTACAGCTCCCAAAGATCACCTGCATGCAAACCTGTCACAGAAGGAGAGAAGCAAAAAAGCTACGGAGGCCAGAATTCAGAGATCCAAAAAAGAGGAGTCATATTGATTGTGCAACAGGAATGTAATTTAATAATTAAAATTGTTATGAAAATACAAAGAGAGAATCCTTATAAGAGGATACTCGAAACCCTAAAGGAGAAAACCCCTAAAGAATTATAAGATTCCTAGGTTTAGCTTAAGCATAGAGTATAATAGACTAATAATTAAATAAATAATTATTAGCTAATAAAAGACTACTCTAACACCCCCCCTTAAGATTAAATTAGGGAGTAGCTAAAAAATAACTAAGGACTAAAAAAGCATGTAAAAAATGCAGGAAAGCAATAATGGGTCCCGACAACTAGGCCTGATGAGGTACCCGAGTACAATAAAAATCTTTGTAAAGTGGAGAAAAGTCCATGGGAACAAAACTCCTCTCCAAGAAGAGATGAAAGCTCAAGTGAAGGACTAAGAAGCCTCTAAACAAGAGTGTTCTAGAAGATAGGAACAAAAAGAAGAGAATGAAGAACACCACTGAAGCATGAAATAGCTGCAAACATTGTCGAAGAGTAACTGTTGATTTGAAGAACCTCCACTGAAATAGAACATGACCAAGTAGAGAAGGCTATAATATACATGAGGTCCCTCAATTGACACTACTCGAATCAGATGGCAAACAAAGGAAAACAATTGAACTCGAAGATACAGATGGCATGAAACTCCAAAGCCTGAAGAGTTGATCAATCGAGCCAAGGAAGCATTAGAACAACAGGAAAAACCTCCCCATAATGCTGAAAAGGGAGAGGGATAGGTACACTAAAAAGAATGGCCAACAAGAACTACATGACGAAGAACCAAGAACATCGAAGATGCAAAGAAAGTACATAGTGTCGTGGAAGGAACACTCACTTGACACACATCATGAGGCTAATGTCATGGAAGGAACACTCACATGACAAAGGTCGATGGAAAATGAAGGCAAACATCAACCCCCCCCCCCCCACCCCCCATGACACTTTATAAGTAGTGCATGTACAATAAGGCACAAGATGTGCAAGATCCCAAGTATACAATGCATGGTGGCACTTTATCTCAGTGTGTTTACATAAATAAAATGATACAATGATTAGAAGAGACAGAATACTGGAAATAGAAAGAACAGTCAAAGACGAGACATCCTACTCAAAGAAAGAGATCCCAGGACATGAAACATCCAAGATATTCACCAGAGTGCTGAAAAAGCAAAAAACTAAATAAAATATACCTGGAGAAAAATCTGGAAAGAAAACTCATATGAATGGAAAGAATATAGAACAAGTTTTCCAATGATATAAAGTTTTCAAAAAATGGAGTTTGGATGCTCACTTATGTCTCCCGGAGTGCAAAAAGGAACCTCTATATTTGACAACAAAAAATGCCAGCAAAAAAGTAAAATCAAAAGTTCAAACCTTCAGATTTGGATAGAGCTCGAAAAGAGCTTTCTGACGATATAAGGTTTTTGAAAAAGTGCCTCTGTATGACCAAGGTAGGGCCAAAAGAAAAAAAAAAACCCTCTTACAGGGCATAAAGAGGGAAACTTTTTTTTTTTGGACGAAAAATTTCTAACGCATTTGGAGGTACAGCCGTACAGATTTGCATGCCTCAAAAAACATGCCAATAAAAAATCATGCCCCAGATACCCTTTTCACCAAAAATAGGAAAATTATATATCAAAATTCATGGAATGAGACTTCTGAATCCAACTATGAGGTCCTTTTGGCACCAAAATGTACCAAAAAACTAGCTACCCCTAGAAATGAAAAAAAACAACTGCACAAACCCCCAAATACATAGATTTGAAGAACAAGGCCCAAAATATCTCATGAAGAGAACATGGGCATGCAAATGTGGAGCTTTGATACCATATTGGAGTTGAGGAAAAATCAACTCTATAGCTCCCAAAGATCACCTACATGCAAACCTATCATAGAAGGAGAGAAGCAAAAAAGCTATAGAGGCCAGAATTCAGAGATCCATAAAAGAGGAGTCATATTGATTGTGAAACAAAAATGCAATTCAATAATTACTGTTGTTATGAAAATACAAAGAGAGAATCCTTATAATATGATACTCGAAACCCTAAAGGAGGAAAACCCTAAAGAATTATAAGATTCCTAAGTTTAGCTTAAGCATAGAGTATAGTAGACTAATAATTAAATAAATAATTATTAGCTAATAAAAGATTACTCTAACAGATATATTTGTTTCCCCCTACTTAAACTAATGTTCATTTCATCACATATAAGTAACCATTTAACTCAGAGAATATTGATTATGATTTGCAGCTCATCTCTCACATCTAACTTATTAAATCCATTTTAATTCACCATTAACAAATGTTCCTAAGAAAATATTCCTAACATGGAAACTAATCCATACATCCTAAAACATAGTTGGTAACATTACACATAGAAAGAATCACATAATTCATCATTTCATTATATAATACATCTCCCACAAGGTTACATTACAAATTTACATTATCCATTACAAATATAACATCATGATACACTAATTACATGAATAAAACTAAATTACATATTACAATGATATTTCATGAACTTATAAAATAGATCACATCTGCTCCACAAATCCATAACACTTGACTAGAGAGAAGTAGGATCATCCATCATGCACATGAACATCCAACAAAGAAAATATCGATGGAAGAAGGTATCAAACCACCTGATCATGTGGAACCAAAAAGATCCACCCTCCTGCTCCACAGAATGACATAAGGCCCCATGCACACTCTACACCTAGGTTGACACCTAACCTCCAAGGAACATGAAACATAAACATGATAGGAATAAATTCAAGGCTAACTACATATTGTGTGTGTGAAAAGTGGACTTGTATCTGTATCTGGAATACACAACACTTTAATTAAGTCATTACATGTATGGTTAGACAGATATAAGCATGAATATGAAAACCATAACAAATCGACCCATTGCTTTCTAGTAGATGCGAGTTTAGATTGCTCTCAGATTGCTAAGCTATCCAGTGACTAGACAACACCCAAATGAAGGATTTTTAATCTATATGAGCATGGATTAAGCTAGATGAATGCAAGATTAATCTAATATGATTTAAGCAATAAATGAGATAAATGATCTAAATATGTATGCAATAAACCTAGAGCAAAAAGAACATAATAACAATATATTTTCCAGGATTTTTGAATGAGAGATGAGAGCCTGAATTTATAGAAAATTCAGAAAGAAACCAAAGGCTGAGATCAAATGATAATGAGTGGTCAAGATTTTCCAAGTGGAAGTACAATCCAGGTGAATTGATGTAATTGGATTCTTTTCTCAGTTTTTAAAGGAAATTGAACTAAAATAAAGATAAAATCAGAAAAAAACTGATTTATTCTCTATTTCATTCAATTTTAATATTTAATTATTTTAATTGCTTTCTTTGAGATTTATCAATTTTTAATTTGTTTTTCAAGATTATCTCCAATTGATTTCTTTTCTCAAATTTTAATTCTTTCTTGGTCAATTAATTCCTTTTTTGATTTATTTCCATTTTTGAAGATTTGTACTCATAATTTCCAATTCCTCTTTCTTGATTTGTTTCCTTTTTTGAAGATTTGATATAAAATTGATTTATTTAATTAAATATGCTAGGATATTTAATAAAATAAATAAGATAATTGTTTAAGAATGATTTACTTGGAATGATCAATTAATTCAATAAATATTTAATTAATATTGAGTGATTAATTTGCCATGTGACATTGATGATTTTAGAAATTAATTGTGTGCTTAAGATTTATTTAATTTCCTTTGGTTAGGACCTTGGTGATGTTGTCGAGATTAGGGGCTCATGGTTTAGATGACCATTTTTAGGGTATTACATTTGCCCCTCTTTGAATTAATGTGCGAGTAGCGCATTGGTTCAAAGAAAATTTGATGTCTAGAAGATACCAGTTCTGAACTTGATTGATCATGAACTAGATGAAAGCAAGGTGTTTAGCTTGTTTCGAAGCTACAAAGCTGAATGACGTCTGATTAAAGCAATACCTTTCCCAAACTTGATTGAACTTAGGAATGATAGAAAACAAAAGATACCGAACTTGAACTTGATTGATCAAGAAGCGGATCTTACTGATCTAGAACTTGATTGAACTTAGATACAATGAGTGATGATAAAAATCAATCTTGAACTTGATTGATCAAGACATGATGAGCGAAGATAGACTGTCCAGCTTGATCCAAAGCGACGAAACTAAACACCTTCTTAGATTGAACGCGATCAAAGAAACTCTTTAAACCCTTGATTGAGTTTAAATGAATAATCAGCTTGATGAAAAGTGATGAAACTGATAAACGTTAAAAGATTGATTCGGATGAAGGCAAATATCAGCTTGATATGAAGCGATGAAACTGATATGCCCCTAGAGATTGATTTGATTCAAATGATCGAGAAATCTCAACTTGATACAAAGCGATGAAGTTGAGATGCCCCTAGCGATGAGGTCTTATTTGATTTTCTTTAGTTGAAAAAGATGTTCTGTTCGACTTTTGATGAAGATTTGAAAATTTTCTTGACATTGAAGAATGTGAGGTCATAAGGTCATGAGTATGACCCCTTGGGAGTGAAGTCGAAAGATAGCGAGGGTACTAATGATAGGCAATTTTTAGCGATGATAAGTTATTTTGAGCACAAATTGATTCAAAGGAATTTTTGAAAATTTTGCATTGATTGATAAGAAATTGAGCGCAAATTTGATCACAAAGTTGAGATTCAGCGTTTGATTAACGAGAAATTGAGAACAAAATGAAGAAGAGAATAAGCAGTTTGATGAAAAAGCGCTAAGTGGTCCAAACTTTGAAATTGACTAGCAAAATGATCTCAAATTTTGATTTCGATCCTGAAAATGGAATCAAGATGATCAAATTAGCTAAGGATACAATTTTCATGACCATCAGAGCAAGTTGAAAAATTAGGTTTTTGGCTATATATGGGAAAAAAGTGTCATTTTCAAATCATTTTAACCCTCCAAAGTTTGAAAACTCAAAAAGCCTTCTACAAAGAAAATGGTGGTCCCTACTCGTTAGCATCAATTTGAGCACCAGAGACATCGTAATTGGCTGTGAAACTATGAGCCAATGGTAAGTGATCGATCTTAAGCCTCTTTATGTTTTTAATTTTGAAGTTTTTTGTTCATTTTTCAAGTTTTTCGCATGTTTGGGATCGGGTTTTATGTTTTATCATGTGAGACAAGATCCTGTCTCGTATGAGTAACTAGTAAATTTTATTTTATCATTTGGGGCCATTAATTTTATCATTCGGACCCTACCCTTGTGTCATACGACATGTCAGTAAAAAGACCATTTTGTCGTGTGAAGTCTTATAATTTGTCATTCGGGAATGTTTTATCGTACGAAAGCTATTCCTAACTCGTACGAAATGCTGCCCTTCTGTGTTTTGTCATTTGGGAAATAGTGAGCATTTTTGAAGGTCTAAACTAGAAAATTTGATTTTGCACTTGACTCAGTTGGATTTGCGTGATGTTTTATTTCTCGTCTTGGCTTATTTGGAATGTTTTCTGATGCTCGTTGTTGGGTTTTTGCAGGTTTGATTACCTCCTGTACTCTTCAGATGTGTATATCCTCCCACCATGGCATTAGTACGACATTTATCTGAGGTTGAGCAGGCTCAGGGGTATTTATGTTGTTTGGCCCATCTTTTGAGATTACTTGATATTCATGTTAATCATGGTATGCTCACAAAATTGGTTGAGCATTTTCACTCAGAGCATAACACATTTCATTTGCTAGTGGGGGAGTTGACTATCACTCCCGAGGAGTTGACTTTTTAGTTGTATAGGCTGTTGGAGGAGAGAAAATTTAAGGCCTTCAAAAATCCTGGAAAATATATTGTTATTATGTTGTTTTTGCTCTAGGTTTATTGCATACATATTTAGATCATTTATCTCATTTATTGCTTAAATCATATTAGATTAATCTTGCATTCATCTAGCTTAATCCATGCTCATTTAGATTAAAAATCCTTCATTTAGGTGTTGTCTAGTCACTGGATAGCTTAACAATCTGAGAGCAATCTAAACTCGCATCTACTAGAAGGCAATGGGTCGATTTGTTATGGTTTTCATATTCATGCTTATATCTGTCTAACCATACATGTAATGACTTAATTGAAGTGTTGTGTATTCCAGATACAGATACAGGTCCACTTTTCACACACACATTTGGCTAGTCTCCCTAATCTCGACAACATCACCAAGGTCCTAACCAAAGGCAATTAAATAAATCTTAAGCACACAATTAATTTCTAAAATCATCAATGTCACATGGCAAATTAATCACTCAATATTAAGTAAATATTTATTTAATTAATTGAACATTCCAAGTAAATCATTCTTAAACAATTATCTTATTTATTTTATTAAATATCCTAGCATATTTAATTAAATAAATCAATTTGCCATCAAGTCTTCAAAAAAGGAAACAAATCAAGAAAGAAGAATTGGAAATTATGAGCACAAATCTTCAAAAATGGAAATAAATCAAAAAAGGAATTAATTGACCAAGAAAGAATTAAAAATTTAGAAAAGAAATCAATTGGAGATAACCTTGAAAAACAAATTAAAATTTGATAAATCTCAAAGAAAGTAATTAAAATAATTAAATATTAAAATTGAATGAAATAGAGAATAAATCAGTTTTTTCTGATTTTATCTTAATTTTAGTTCAATTTCCTTCAAAAACTGAGAAAAGCATCCAATCACATCAATTCACCTAGATTGTACTTCCTCTTGGAAAATCTTGACTGATTATCATCATTTGATCTCATCCTTTGGTTTCTTTCAAAATTTTCTATAAATTTAGGTTCTCATCTCTCATTCAAAAATCTTAGAGAATATATTGTTATTATGTTGTTTTTGCTCTAGGTTTATTGCATCCATATTTAGATCATTTATCTCATTTATTGTTTAAATCATATTAGATTAATCTTGCATTCATCTAGCTTAATCCATGCTCATATAGATTAAAAATCCTTCATTTAGGTGTTGTCTAGTCACTGGATAGCTTAGCAATCTAAACTCACATCTACTAGAAGGCAATGGGTCGATTTGTTATGGTTTTCATATTCATGTTTATATCTGTCTAACTATACATGTAATGACTTAATTGAAGTGTTGTGTATTCCAGATACAGATACAGGTCCACTTTTAACACACACATTTGGCTAGTCTCCCTAATCTCGACAACATCACCAAGGTCCTAACCAAAGGCAATTAAATAAATCTTGAGCACACAATTAATTTCTAAAATCATCAATGTCACATGGCTAGTCTCCCTATAAGCGTTGCTTTACTGAGAAGATATTTGAGTGCATGAATCTTAGCTACCGGCTTAATAGAGTGTGCCAACATATAGTGTCTTAATTTTTGTGATGCAAAGACCAATTCCAAGCATTCTTTCTCTATTATAGTGTAGTTCATTTCATATGACACCAATGTTCTGCTGATGTAATAGATATCTCATTCCTTTTTATTGTCATCCTATTGTGACATAGGTTTAACCACAATGCAAAGACTTACCAGAGGCTTCTACAAAACATAAAGGTTAAGGTCCTAGGACACATAGGGGAATGTGTCATCACATGCCATTATCAAGGTTTATCGTGGAAATTTCTTACTAGACCCTGATGCCCAAGTGACACCCATGTGGAACCAACTCAAACTTTTGCTAAGACAAGGGAGTACATTCATGCCAGCAAGGCCTTCCCAATCTCATCATGAGCCTGAACTAGTAGTCAAGGCCATGAGTGGGGCACCAAGATTATCTTGATAATGTTAAATCTACCCAACCCCTAAATTAATTCATTAGGATTATCACTTGATTTAAATAGCTTCCAATGAGATCTTCTAGAAGCCACTTAGGCTCCCCTACACCCACTTGGAAGCCACTCCCCCTACTATGCTCCTAAAACCTAGGGATATGATCAAAATATAACAAACTCATGAATACTCAAGATATAGCACCTCATAGGTTCCATAATGAAACTCTGAACCATATCAAGATTAAGTCTAAATTCACTTTCCAATCTCAAATCCCCTCAAACATAATCATGAATGATAACTATAAAGCTTCAGTAATTAATACTCAAAGAGAGAGGAAATTGTATGAATTAATCACAATCAGATAGTAAACATAAAAATGAGATATAACTAAAATCCAAAAGACTCTAGACAAGCCTCTAGTCTGACTTGACCCGACATAGACTCCAAAATTAAGCCAAATAATGAAATATGATACATTAGCGCAGTTTCTCATACTGTTGGCGCATTTGTTAGCTCTTTTGGCACTTTCACTAATTCTTTTAGTGCATCCACATAATACTTAGGTGCATATACTGACCAAAATGGCATATACTTTACACAGAATGACACATTAATTACATATAATAGCACATTCATTACACAGAATGGTGCATTCATTACATAGAATAGCGCTTTCATTACATAGAATAGCATCTTTACTAAAATCTATGGCACATTTACTTGTTGTTTTGGTGCATATAAGACAGAGTCTAAAAAATGACTTGGGAAATCATAAGACTCACAACAAAACTCTAGAATGACGTGAAAACAAGAAAACAACTCATACCCAAAAGAGAAGGTGGTGTAGGAGCACCTTGCAGGATTTGAAGATCATTTGAGAAATGAAGGCTCTTATAAGTGTTTGTAGGTTCCTTGCATGTTTTTGAGTTGCAATAAGGTCTTTCAATACCATTTGAGTTGTTTGGATTAGGCATGTAAGGCTTTGATGCCATTTTTTGTAGTGTGAACTTCCTAGGACCTATTTGGTCAACCATGGTCAAATGACATCCAACATGCCTAAATGAAGTAAGAAATATATTTTGGATTCTATGTGGCCTATTTGTCAGGGTTATGATGTGTCCTAATAGGTTACATAGGCAAAAGTCATAGATTCTGAAGTTTGTGCAAAGTTGTCAAGTTTGATGACAACTTTTGTTGTTAATTTGTTGTCACTTTGTAACTAATATCCCTCCAATGGCTACCTAGTTCAAATTTCAGTTGCAGTTTAGGAGGTTGGAGAAACTTTTTTTAAATCCTTGGAGGTCAAGGAGAATGATGATGATGAAGTTTGGATGTAAGATTGTGAAAGATTCAATAAACACTCAGAAATTTCCAGAAATTTGTTGTAACAATGCCTTGTACGGATATTGTATGGAATCCATGTGCAGTATAAGTCATTGATTTGAATAGGCTTTTGATTTTATGTTCTTTTTTTTTATTTGGCAAAAAAAGACTGAATAACAAGTGAGATATCTATATTTTTGTAATAGACGGTCTGAAAACCCTCCAAAACTAGGGTTTCTAAGGAAATGTCTTCTTAACCCAACATTCCTCTGGCCAAATTGGCTCAAATTCTGAGGAATGGTAGGGGAGAAAATTTACTTTTATATTCTTGAGGTTTTTGAGTTGGCCATTTAACTTGTGGAGTTTGGGATCAAGCCCTAGGCTAGGCATCCACATGTGACTAGCCTATTTTGGCTGCTAGAATTTTTGTAGGGGTAAAACTAAGTGTGTTGGACCCTATATGACTATGGGTTTGGTGTTTTTGGATGTGTGTAGACCTTTTTCATCCATTGGTTTCTTTGTATCAAACCTCTAGAGTGTGGTTGCTTTGTAAAAGTGGCCTAAAAGCCCTTTTAGCCCTCATGTAGCAGCAACATTTGACCCAGTTAATGCAAGAGTTGGGTTCTAAGTTTTGGAAGAGTTTTGTGTCATAAATGGAGGCATCATAAAGTGTCAAGAGCCTATGGTATCATTAGGAGTATTTCCAAGTTCTTCCTCAAAGGTTCAAAACAGGGGTACTAGGAGTAGGTGTCTTGTAGAGGGAAATCACCTTGATTGCATATGTACAAACGAAAGGTTGTTGTTTTGGTTGAAGTCAATATTTATAGGGCTAAACAAAAGGTTCTATACGGTCCATAACTATTCTGCAATATTGGTTGAGTTGTAATCCAAGTTAGTCATAGGTGGCCACAGGAAAATTTGTGTCAAGAATAGACTTGATGTGAGAAGTTGTATCTCCACGAGTTGTTCATGGGTATAGTGGGGTCCCATTGAGAAAAGGGGAGTGTAGAGGATTCCTTTCATGCTACTATTAGGATTGTCCAAGAATCCATGTGAATGTTGAGACCTTAGTTGAGGGTCTAGTGGGTTGAGTTTGTGTGAGGAGCCTTTGTTCCTTGGGGCTTTGCATAAGAAGGGGATGCAATTTATCCAAAAAACATGACTTAGCAACTTAATACACAAAAATCGATCCACAAATTACCAAATAACAAACAACTTCTTTAGGAAGGAAAAAGCACCCATCTCATAAACAATAGAGCACAAATAGGCAATCCAAAAGCTTCCTAGATAAAAACAAACATCTAGCATATTGCTAACAAACAATTTGTAGTGTCCCTCCTCAAGTTACCTTTTTTATTATGCCTCAATAGACTTGATTAGACTCTTATGTGATGTTTTGACTTATGCTTATGACTCTATCTATATCTCAGATTCTTATTGATGATGCTAGACATTCATATGGACGTTTGTTACATGATGACTTATGTGGATGTTGATATCTATCCTTGACTATTATGATGATGAATTTACATTTGATGATTTATGTGCATTTTCTATTTTGGGATGGATCACATTCCTATGAGGTTTTGATAGCATTTTGATTATGCTAACCCCATGTCATGGCTATATTGGATTAGATGTTGTTATGTTAGTTGTGACTTTCGTACTACTGTATTTGTGATAGGGATGATGTCATATCACTCATTGCAAGCATGATATGACGTTGCAATTTTCTATCAATTTCCTGATCATTTATGATATAAGTTATCATATATGTTGTATCATGGTTATTGGTGGTTGCAAGATTGTAGCTACTAGACATCGACTCCACCTGAGCTCATAGGTCTGAGCATGTCTTAATCCCAATGGCAAGTTGTTGGAGATGGCATGAGTTTCCCCTATACAGTCTAGGCTTAGGTTGTTATCCTTGTTGGTCAGTGTCATGGCTTGAGTTGATGGCTAGAAGTCTTGTATTGCGTTGTTCGACACGATGTTGGGTTGCTTTGAGGTGTTGTGAGCATTTGATTATTTATTTAATTAAAAACTTGGTTAATATAGTTTATTAATGTTAATTTTTTTTATTATATAGTTTTGTTATTTAATTATTTTTGGATGATTTATTGTTGATATTTAATATTTATTTATATTATTTGATTAATGTTTTATTGATTTATTGTTTTATATTTATTTAATTGATTTAAAAATTTATTTTTATTTTTATTTTTTTATCGATAAAAGGTTGAAGCCAAAGAATTTTATTAATTAAAAAATAGTTACAATTTCACCTCCATTCAGTTTGGGCACCGGTAGGAAAGAAAACCTTCAGTCTAGCCCAGATCATGTAAGGATCAGAAAAATGAAGTTTAAGTTACAATAATGGGGATGATAATGGTTCCCTAGCTAGGATAGTCTAACTTACAATAATGGGGATGATAATGGTTCCCCGACCAGGATAGTCTTGAACACGACATGAGAGAATCTCTTCTGTAAATTAGAGAAGAAACCTTTCGATCTCTTGGGGTGACCCTTCTTTATGTAAGAGACATCTCTGTCTTTACCTGAAATAACAGGGTGAGGCAGGCCCTACCCCCTACGCTGTACAAATGCTCTAGATATTTCTTACCAGAATGTTAGAAAAAGAAAAACAAACATAGATTAGCTTCTAATCTAAATTTCACAATTGATCATACCTGCAGGATGGTCACCCTATTAACATAAAACATAAAACTCAAGATATTAGCCCCACCAAATTTCCAAAGATCATAATGAATGGTCATTGCTCAAGACCCATCATAGTAGATTAATGGATAAGCTAATTATATAGTCAAGAGGCAAACTCCCAATAAAAAGTTATGCATAGATAGCGCGGTGGGCTACCATCCATCATAGGTTTCAGTTCAAATAGAGATCCCTCCATGCCCTAATTATATGTCATGGGAAAGCTTAAGTGAAATGAAAAGCTATCAAAGCGAACCCAGTTCTAAAGCTAATACTGGAAATAACTAATTATATAAGCTAATTATATATATATATATATATATATATATATATATATATATTTGAGCCTATATATCTGAAAGAACCTGATTAAAAGGCTGACATTTTTGTATATATATATAAGCATATATACATATATCTATATATAAATATGGATATATAGTTGTATGTTTATATATATATATATTCAAAATATGTAAATCTATATTACGACAGTAAAAGGCATTTAAAGCCTAAAGTTCACAGAGATCATTTTAGCTAAGCATAAACATATTTATGAGACATTTTATCAAAGATCTCTAAGCTAAGTAAAAACATCCAAATGTAATTGGTCTGTTACTTCTGAAAACATAAAAGGAGTTCCTAAAAAATAGAAGCATACCACCACAAAGATCAAAATACACAAAGGGAACCCAGGATGCAGAAACATGGATGCATGCCATCCAGAAGTAGCTTCAGCTCTTCTTGCCTGGCCTGTGAGGAGGTTTGGAGCCAAATCTCTCTGGTTTTGTTGTTGAAGGGCAGTAGGGGAGCATGGGATTGGCACATTATCAGGGTTAATCATGATATTCTCCACCTCTAGATAGTTAATCAACCATTTCTCATGAGGAGGTTTCTTAACTTGAAGAATCCATGAGAGGAAAAGGAGGTTTCTGCTTTTGACAAGACGAAGAGCTTCGAAGGCCACGGGGTCGTCAATTAACAGAATGGGGTAGTGAGAAACTGGGTTATTCATTCTAATAAGAATATCATAATCCTGGGGTTTGGGAGTCGTAAGTTCCTCATCTATGTTTATCACCACCCTTTCTAATTCACCCAGGATGTCTTTAATGAAGACCTTCTTGCATAGTTTCACCACAATATCCCTATCTTTATCAAAATGCATTGCAAGGGCTAAAAACATTGCTGCAATGTCAGGGTTCGCTCTGGTCCAGTCCTCATTCATGATGAAGTCATTCCTTAGAAATTTCATTATAGCTCCAGATATCAAAGGGTTCCATTGGGTGAGAATTCCCTTCATTATTTCTTCCTTGATCTCACCCACAAAGGCCATTTGGCGTTTCAACCCTAGAAGCCTAAGAGGGGTATCCATCGCACCTCAACTGAGAAATGACAAGGAAGACCAGATTGGCATTCTAAATAGAACTCGCACTTTTAATGCTTCAAAATGAGCAACTTCATAATGAGTAGATACGATGCAAGGAATGCAATCTTCGAGGATCATGGTCATAATTACCACCGCCTTTAGCCATCAAGCTAAGGGTACTTCATCTGTCAAATCACTGAGGGAGCATCACCTCGGCTTTGCAAGGAGCCGTCAAGAAGATTTGATTGAGAAAGAGAGCTGACGTATGATGTCCGATCATGACATCTCATACATCTGTTGTGGCTGGCTAAATATAGGGGTTCATATAGGAAAACAGAGAAGAGGATAGTTGGGTAAATTTTAATCCTAGTAGAAGGTAGTATCTACAAGAATAATAATACCTATATATCCATGACCACATATATCTAAGTTGCGAGATATGAATGCATGTTTATATACCTATGCCTATTTATGTATGGTATTGCCTCCTCCTAGTCTTAAAACTTATCCATACAGAGCAACAAGATTATATAAGGCTTGGTCGAAGAAAGGGTAAATTCAGGAGTACTCAAGTAAATAAGAGTAAATAAGACCTGCGGGAAAAATATATATATACCTTTATGTATGTTTATACATCTATATATAAGAGGATTATATTTGTATATATATATATATATAAAACATATATATATATATATAAGAATAAATAAGCAAAAGTAAATAAATATATATATATATATGTATATAAAGACATATATACCTATAAATATATATAAGAATGTATATAAATATAAGAAGATATGAGAATATATATGGATAAAAATAAATATATATATATCTATGTATATGAATATATATATATATATATATATATATATATATGTATCTATATATATACATATGTATGAATATGAAGATCTATATACCTTCGAGAAACTAATATATATATATGAATATAAGATATATATCCTTTATACAAATGTATATATAAGAATATATATATATATATATATATATATATATATATATATCATTATAGATATATATGGATATGTATATATATGTATATATAGATATAGATATATGTATAGAAATAAATATATATCTATCAAGAGAATATGCGAAGAGAATCAAAGATGATCCTGTAGAAATACCAGAGAATGTGAATGCTTATCTATCCTGAGTTAATTCTATAAAAAGACCTCAGACTGCAAGAGTATGAGTGTGTGTGTGTGTGTGTGTGTGTGTGTGTGTAAATACAGATATGAAGTTATATATGAAGATATATGTATATTACAAGGAGAATATCTATATATATAAATACCCAAATAAGTATATATGAGAATATTGTAAGGTGAACCTCTGCCTTGGCTTGAGGATGGGGGATCATGATGAGTGACAATGAGAGAATATACTGTGTATATATATGTATCCATATATAAGTATTTGTCTATGTGTATTAATGTATATACATCTCAAAGGAATATACCTAACTACCTGAGTTTATGTCTGTGAATGTATATATATGTCTATATATATATATGTATGTATATATATATATGTATGTATGTATATACATACATACATACATACATATGTATGTATGTATGTATGTATGTATATACATATATACATACATATATATATATATATGTATGTATATATGTATATACATACATACATACATACATATATATGTATGTATGTATGTATGTATGTATATACATATATATATATACATATATATGTATGTATATATATACATACATATATATATATATATATATATATATATATACAAATAGAGAGAGAGAGAGAGAGAGAGAGAGGACCATGGAAAGGTCTTAATGGGGGGGATTAAGGCAAGACTAGCAAAGTCTGGGTGAGAGAAACATAAAGGGAAGGAAGGAGAGACATGTTAACGAACTCTTGGGCTAGAACAAAAGAAGGGGTGGCCTTAGGGAGACTAAGAGAGGAGTTTGATACCATCCGCTCCCATGCTGGCCAACTCATCCGCCCTTTTTTTACCTTCCCTATAAATATGGTTGACTATAAACCTGTCAAAACCTTTGCATAAGTCAATAGCCTTTGACAGTAGAGTGTTTAGTCTCCAGTTAGGCATGCTGCCTTTCCTAAGAGCGTTGACAATTATAGCCAAATCTCCTTCAATATCCAAATTTTTAACTCCTAATTTCCTACACAGGTGCAAACCCTCCACCAAGGCCATCAATTCCGCCCAATTGTTGGTTTTGATGCCAACCAAGAGGCAAGGGTGGCAATTTCTTTGCATTCCCAATTATGAACAGAGCATCCTATACTTGCTTGCCCTGGATTGCCACGAGATTCCCCATCAAAGTTTAACTTCACCCATCCTTCACCCGGGGGCTGCCATCTGCATTCAGCTCTTGATTGAAGACTTGCAACAAGCCCTCCTCTATTAAGGGAGGAAAAGATAATCCCTCCCAATGTTTTTTCATATTTTCATCCCAGTAGGTTACTGGGGCATTCTTTATTATGCCAGATGAAAGTCGATTGTTCATGAGCTCAGTAGTAGCTGACTCGATTCTATTGATGATTCTGTGAACCTCAAGTTTTTTATTCTTAAAGAGATGTCTATTTTTTTTACTTCCATAGCTCCCACATTATGGAAGATGGAAGAGATATCCATAAACCCTCAAAGAGATAGCCACGCCTAAGGAGAGGCCAAGCTTTGAGCATTCCAGAGATGGTGTGGGGGAAGACTGCAGACCACTCAAGTTTTTTGGTGAACCAGACCCAACATTGGGAAGAAAAAGGGTAATTGAGGAGGAGATGGCTGGTGTCTTCTTCATCCACCTCAAAAAGAGGACATCTGTTGGGACCGTCATACCCCATTCTCCTAAATTTGTCTGTAGTTAGGAGCTTATACTAAATCACAATCTAGGAGAAGATACCAGCCTTAGGCAAGTAGTATCTATCCCAGCAAAGTTTCAAGGGAAGCTCAGACATAGGTCTTATATATGCTTTTGAGATATGAGAGTACCCATCCTTGGAGTTATATTCCCCTTTTAAGGAGCCATCCCATACGAGCTTATCCTCATGATGACCTAAGGCTATGTTCCTTGTCCTAAGAATTGTCATAAGTTTGCTTTTATCCTCTACCGGGATATCCTCATCATCCCTCTCGATCCACTGCCATCCAGCCCCTTCCACTGAAGGGGAGATATAGTTTTTTAATAGGGGTCCTATGTGTGATTCAAGGAGGTTACGAATGGCACCAAAGTCATAGATATTCTCAATTGCCTTATACCCACCCCATGAATTAGACCAGAAAAGTGCTTTATCCCCAGACCCTAGGTTCCAAGTAAGTTTATCTGAAATAATACACTTGCAATCCAGCAAGAAATTCCATAAGCAAGAACCTCTAGGAGGATTGATTTCTCTCAAGATTTGGATAGGATTCCCTCCATTAAGGTATTTAAGGTGCAACAGTCTTGCCCATTTGAGGTGGGGGGTTCTGAACATTCTCCAGAGCAACTTGGCACCCATGGCTCTTCCCTGACCATGGAGGTTTTTAATACCAACTCCACCTTCTTCTTTAGGTCTGCATATCTTGTCCCAAGATATGAGTGATATTTTTTGGTCATCATTAGCCCCTTGCCAAAAGAAAGTTTTGAGATGCTTGTTGAGTTCAGCTAGTTTGGAAGAAGATAGATGTTGAAATGAGAGCTGGTAAATGGGCATAGCTGACAAAACCGATCTAGCCAAGGTTTCCCTACCTGCAGATGAAAGCCATTTTCCTTTCTAGGTGTTAATCCTAGACTTGATTTTATCCACTAAGTTGTCCCACAGTTTTGAAGATCTTCTTCCCTTGTCAAGGGGAATGCCTAGATATTTGCAAGGAAGGGTACCCTGACTGATCTCCAAGACTTTGCAGATCTCCCTTCTTAATGAGGGGTCTATGTTGAACATAAAAACTGTTATTTTTCCAAATTCACCTCTTGACCCTAAGCTAACATATAGGAATTGAGGATGCCTTTAAAGGCACTCGCCTCCCTTGTACTTCCTTGACCAAAAAGCATCGTGTCGTCAACAAATTGCTAGTGGGTGAAGGAGGGGAGGCCACTGGTAATAGGGATTCCTTGGATCCCACCCTCCTCTTTAGCCTTAGAGATGGATCTTCCTAGGGCTTCTGCCATGATGATGAACAGGAAGGGGGACATAGGATCTCCTTGCCTGAGACCTCTCGAGCTGCTGAAGAAACCTTCCAGAGAACCATTAATCATAACAAAGAATTTAGGGGTGGAGATACACTCAAGAATTAGGTTGATCCAGGATTTGGAAAAGTCAAATGCCTCCAAGAACTTACATAAAAAGCACCAATCCACTTTATCATAAGCTTTACTTATATCTAATTTGACTAGCATGCTTGGGGCACTATTGAGTTGGACCGAATGAATAGCTTCTTGGGCTATTATTACCCCATCATAGATTGATCTATCCACTACAAAACCGGTTTGTTCTTCACTAATGATAATGGGCAGAATATTTTGAAGTCTGGCTGCTAGGGTTTTGGTTAGGAGTTTATAAAGAGTGTTGGATAGGGCTATAGGTCTAAAGTCATTGAAGCTATCATGTTTCTCTTTTTTGGGGATTAGAGTGAGAAAGTTATTGTTGATCTCCTTGAGAATCTTTCCTGAGTTCCTAACACCTTCTAAAGCTTTCATGATCTATGTCCCCATAAAACCTCAGCATTTTTGGAAAAAGCTAGTGGGGAAGCCATCCGGGCTCAGTGCCTTATCTAGATTCATCTTCATTAGGACATATTTAACCTCCTCCTCAGAGAATTTATTTAATAGGCCTTTATTGTGGTCGTCGTTAATGAGTTTTGGGAGATTCTTGATAATATTGAGTTGGCCTCTTAGGTTGGAGCCCTCAGTATTGTTTAAAATTTTGTCAAAGAACCTTACTGCCTCAGAGGCAACCTCACCCGGTTCGGATAGGATGGAGCCTTGGCAATTCTTTATGCTAGAAATTCGATTAACCCATCGCCTCTACTTGGTACTATTGTGGAAAAACTTGGTATTTCAGTCCCCATCACTCAACCAAGTCTCCCTAGATTTTTGTCTCTAGAAGATCTCTTCATTTGACAGAATCTTTTCATACTCAGAGAGTAGTGCTTTTTCCTTAAGGAAGAGATGTTCATCCATCCCCTTCTCCAAAACTTCAGTGTTAACCTTCTTAAGATCATTTTCTATTAAGATTTTTTTATTGAAAATATTTCCAAAATTTATCTTATTCCACTCCAAGAGCTTCCTTTTGATAAGATTTAACTTGTTTGTAACAATAAACATCTTCGATCCTGAGAACACAGAGCCTCTCCACCAATTTTCAATTAGGTTTAAAATGTTATCATCTCTGAACCACATGCTCTCAAATTTGAAGGGGTAGTTTCTAGGGGAGTGGTCTAATAATAAATTGAGTTGCAGTGGAAAGTGGTCAGATCGTGATAAAGGGAGAGGCTTTGCTTCCATGGTGTAATTAAGCTCCAAGAGCCCCCCATGGATAAAGAACCTATCTAATTTCTTAGCAATATTACAAAAACCTATCCTTCTATTGTTCCAAGTAAAGGCATTCTCATCTGTCTGGATTTCCAATAGGGAATTCCTATTGATCCAATGTTTGAAATCTACGGCCACTGGAGGGAGTTTGCTACTGCCTCCTCTTTTGTCTTCTACCTTAGTGATGGCATTGAAATCTCCACCAATGATACAGACTTCGTTTGGGTAACTTCTAAGGAAAGCCTCAAGTTCTATCCACACCTGAGCCTTATCCCTATTCTGGATAGGACCTAAATGTTAATCAATTTGAATCTTAGGTTATTTTTATAGCTTGCTACTGCTCCTCCTATCCAATTTTACCACTGCTTCTTGGCTGATGATTGAAGGCATTAAACCGGTTGTGATTCCGGTTCACAAAAGGTTCAGGACCAACTCCTTGGGTCCTCTAAGGATATCTTCCAGTGTTTTTCATAACAGACCTGCATTCAGATGCTCTATGCCCATACTTGTTGCATGCATAATAGTTACCATTGAATCTATAGGATCTAGGCTTATCATTTAGAAAATAAGGAAAATTGTTGTAAGCCTTACTCCTACACACATTGGCAGTATGTCCTTCTTTAAGACAGTTAAAGCAAACAAGTTTAAACTTTTGCTTACCTTTACCCTTTGATGTCGGTTGTTTCTTTGATGCTCTAGCATTCGTACCAGAGGTCTCACCTTCCTCATGACTGGAATAGCCAAGTCCATTAGTATTCTTGACTTGAGAGATTGGTTCACCCTACAAGGATGCCATTCCTAATACTGGGAAGCAACTATCCTTCTCCAATGGTTGCACAAAGGAGGTTAGTTTCATTAGAGGGAGAGACCTCTAGGGACTCAACTTCTTTGGAGGGGTGAGAGAACTAGACAATGAAATATTAGCAAGTCCAAGCTGACCCTTCTGAGGGGGCAACTCACTGATTTTGCCTTCTTCCAGGTCTCAATCCCTAAGCATTGAATCAGCTATAGGTGGACTAAAAGTTGGTAGTGGGGGGAGAAGGGAGCGAGAGGTTTTGATAGGGGAGCTATTGGGATGGGAATGAGGACATAGGTTCTCTAAAGGATCAGGGGTATGATGATTAGGGTTAATTTTAGCCTTATAGCCTTCAAAGGTAAAACCCCCTCCTACCACAAATCTAAATGAGGCATCATCACACTTGAGAAATGTTCCAGGGAGAGGCTTCTCAGAAGGGATCTTCCTTGGAATAATGTCTTCGAAAGAGCCATTATAAAAGGGTGATTCTAGGGTTAAACTATAATTATCGCATTTCAGCATAATGGGCTCTAAATATTTAATGTTTACATTCATGTTAACGATAAGAAGCTGATTAAAGAAGCTAAGGGCTGATTTTTTAACTTTTACAAATTTACCAATTTTATTGCCTATTATTCTTAAAAAATCATTGTTTCACAATTCTACAGGAAATTTTTTAAGTGAAATTGCTCTATTAACCATGCAGGAATTTAATCAAGATGGGAGAAAGAGGGGTTTCCATTCCCAGCAATCAAACCCGAGACCCTTGAATGTTAGTATGTCTCCATTTAGAAATTTATCTCTCAAACCCTGATTACCACATTCAATAGCAAGGAAATTATCATGAAGGATGTTGATTTTTACTTGGTTCTTGAAAGAAGAAGACAACTAGTTGACAATTAGTTCTGATGGGATCCCCCAGCCTTTCCATCGAGCAAAGAGCATGTGTTCATTCCAATGCATTTGATACCTGGCCTGAGTTTGGGTATCAATTTCAATGACCAGCCCATTTGAAGTTGCTTGAGGATTCGAAGGTAAATTCATCTTAGGATGCTTTACTTCCTTTGAATTTTGATGATTCATGATAGATTGGCGACCTAGGGTTTCCATACCCTTTGTTAATTTATCTGAGGAATTTCGTGTAGGGAGAGAATTTTGAGCAAAGGAGTTTTTTGGATGGTTAGGTTTTACAAAACCCTCCTCTCGACAATGATTGGAATTCCGATTGTGGCAAATTGGTTGCCCTAATGCCCTTTTAGTTCTGTGACTCACCATTTGCCAGTCCCGATCCCAACCCTCCTAGGGAAGAGGGGGAGCCCTAACCTTTTCAATCAGAGAATATTTTGTTTTCGCAAAGAAGGCCTCTTGTTCGTGGGTCCGTGATATAGTCATACCAAGATCCTCAGCCCGAGAGTTGTTTGCCAAAACAGAGAAGCAATTTGTGAAGCCCTATGAAATCCTCATGGTAGAAATGAATGCTCAGAAATGGTTGTCGATGCTTTGCATCGATTTTTTGCACGCAGAGCCATTTTTTTAATCTGTGCTTGATTTAAAAATTTATTGTTTAATTGGTTATTTATTATTAATTTATTGTTTTAAATATTATTCCCAATGTTGGTTATTATTTTATATTTATTTGTGGCCTTATTATTTTATTGTGGTATTTGTTTATAATTCCCCCTTGATTTAATTATTAATTATTTGTCTTTGATTTATTTTATTGGGCTATTTACCATTGATTGTTATATTATTATTATTCCCTTTGTTACTAATTGGGTAAATAAATATTATAAATCTTACCTATCCTTTATTCCTATTGGCTGAGATTTGGGGGTAAGTAAATAATATTATATTTGATATTATTTTTCATGAGCCGACAAGTTCTATAGTTTTTGTATGAAATCTATTTATGGATCTCTTTGAGCATTTTGTTGGGTTAGCTATTCTGGAATTGCTTTCTGTGCATTGGAGATTTTGATTGAAGCTTGCTTGGATTTGGATTTTCTCTTCTTTAGCTTCTTTTCGTCATCACTTCTATTTTCCCAAGTTGGTGGAGTTTTCTCCTCTAAAATTTGATTTCCAGAAAAGATTGCTTCTCCATGTCAATAAAGATTTTTTGTGGGAGTAGGCTGGAAATATTTATGAATATAAGTAATATTAATGATACTATAAGGTTGGGATTAATGTAATTATGTATATATATTTATTTATTTCTTGTTGTTCGAAGTCTTGTTGTGAATGACTTTGTGGCTCTCATGCAATTTCTATAGTTTGTTGTGTATATTGTTTTGGCTAGAGAGGTGTGGAAGGAGGTTGTCATTGTGCAATTTGTACCTGGGATGATTTGTTACCCCGATTAAGTCTTTGTTGGTTCTGTTTGAGGTATGGTTGTTTGTAAGTTGTCGGAAGTCCTTCTCTATATGTTATGGAATGGTCTCAAGCATTAGTTTGATTCTTGAAGTCGAGAATTGGTTTCTTTCTCTATCTGATATTGATTTCAATGTCTACATTGGTCTAAATGATTTTGTTTGGCTTGTTGTAATTTATTTTCTAGTTTCATCTCTAAGTCTTAGCGTGCATGTGTTATAACCGTATAAGCGCTAATATAGATATCTTAAGCGCTATCATCCTGGTTGCATGTGTTGTTACTCTATGCATGAGCGCTAGTTTGAAGGTTAGAAGCGTTGCAGAGATGGATGAATGTGCTGATTTATTAGTCTTATGAGATTTTTTCTTTGCTGAAGGAATTGTAAGTATTTGTATATGTGTTAATGTATTGCACGAAGGTGCTACTTTATTTGTCAAATGTGCCAGTTTTCTCTGCCTATTGTATTTTGATGTTTTTGGTCTTTTGTGCTCATCTTTCTAGTTTTATCTTTTTTACCAAAGGCATTGATGTTATTTCTGAGATTTTCCAAGAGTGTTTATAAATTAGATTTGATTATTTGATGTGTTTTGGCTCCGGCGTGATGTATATTTCCTTGTCGTTGAGGTTGTCTTGTTGCTCCAACAAGTTGATAAGCCTTGTTGAGGATGTTTTCATGCTAGTTCCAGCGAGATGGTTGAGCCTCTCTATTGAGGACTTGATATTGTTTATGGTTGAGCAATTGGATATTTCCTTGCTTTTGTTTATTGTTACATGGTTATTGTTGAGGCTCTTGTTTATATAGTGGTATCTTGGCATTTTGGTTATCATGCATGTTGTATTTGATATGTGATACTTTCATGATGTTTCTATTGAGCCTCCTTGTTATATTTGTGTTATTGGTCATACTACCCTAAGGTCTTGGAACATGGTTAGGGGGAGTGGGCTTTCATGTGATGACCGAGGTCATGAGAGATAGGATACTAAGAGGTTCCTAGTAAGGATGCTTAGATTCTAGACCACTAGGGCACATTGGAAGTTTTCCTTGTTTAAATAAATAATAACATTAAGAATTAATTAGATGGGATTGGTATTTAGGATTCATCTAATAAGATAATATATTGGTTGAGTCCCAATGTTTAGTCCTAGGGAGGATATTTTAGGATAAGCTTAGGAAGGCCATTGAGATGGCAAACCTAACTCCCTTGAATCTCTCATAGGTTGAGACGGTTCCACATGTCTTTCAAGGTTGGTATTCTCTTCTATGTGAGGATAGCATGCAACAACATGTCTGTTAGGGTTGGATTTTCCCTTCTATGTGAGGATAGCATGTGATGGCACTCCAATCCTACATGTGTCCTTATTCCTTAGGGAATTAGAGGTTGTTGGCATACCTCTAGGAGTTTCTATGTTTTATGATTATCCATGTGATGTGATTTGTCTTATTGATTATGTGTTACTTCTTAGTTGTGTTTCTTGAGTTGTTGAGCCTCTTCAAAATTGTAGGGTGTCAACCTAGGTCTAGAGTGTGTGGGATGTTGTGTCATCTCCTAGTACAGGGGGTGGTTCCTTTGGTTCCACATGGTCGGGTGGTTTTATGCCTTCTTCTATTGGGATGTTCTTTGTTGGATGCTCTTGTGAGTGGATGTGTATTCTTAACTCTTCATCTTATAGATGGATCTTTGTAACAGATTGATGCACATGATTTAAAGGGCATACGTATGATGAATACTAAGAGGGGGGGTGAATTAGTATGCCAAAAATCTCTGCACTTAAACACTTTGCAAGACTAACAGTAAGCTAGTAAAACAGTTTAGCAGACAAACTGGTTAACACACATGCAAACCAAATAGCTAATAGTGCATTCACCCACAGAAGCAAAAACACCATAACACAAGAGATTTTGACATAGAAACCCAAATGGGAAAAACCACAGTGAGATGGAACTCACAAGTAACTATCTTCAGAATAGGAACCAGACCGGTTAAGGTCTTACAATATTTTTTACCAAAACAGATCCTATTAGGAATCTCAATCTCTATTAGGAGATAAGTCTGATTAAAGACTACCTTGCTAGAGGATTTTAGATCCACAGATGTGAACCACCTTGTTAGAGGATTTACAAAAGACTTTTGGGCCTACCCGGTTAAGGGCTACAGACTTGTCAAAGATGTGAGTAATCAACAAATGTTTGATCTAGCTAATAGCACAGACTGCTCGGTTAGATCCTTGATAGCTCGTTCCTAATGCATTCCAGCATTACTTCAGTCTTCTACACATTCATATTCTCTCCAACTCCTCAACCACCTTAAACCCTAGCAACAACATAAACTTTTGCTACACCCACTACAACAACCTAAAACCCTAGACATGATGTCCTTATAAAGGAATCTGGTTTCATTTCGGTCCAATATGATTACATTACAATTTCCTAGGTTCAATGAACCTAGACATACTTGGTAACACGACACAAAAAGCACCGTCAAACAATCGGTGGATGGTAACTCATCACAAAATGCCGGTTCATACAATATATCAGTCGCCGGTTTGTCAAAAATGAAGACTGGTAAAAATGTGTTATGCTGCTTTAATTCCTTGTACCGCTTGGGATCCACGAACTGCTTGGGGTCAACATGTCACTTTAGACTAGGAAACACATTATGCAAAACACCAATAGTCTAAAGACTATAATACAACATTCTGGTTGGAACAAATACCGGTTGTGCTCTAACTCATACATATAAAGGGGATCTTAATGTAAGTGTGTGTCCATGAATGACAATCACAACATAAACATAAAAAATGCCAACAATCTCCCCCTTTGGCATTGATGGCAACACTTAGGAAAATAAAATTTTGACATCTAAGTGTTTTACAACAAAATCATTCCATTAGCAAAATTGCTCCCCCTAAGCATATACACTATCCCTTTGACAATACAATGTATAACAATTTTGCATATAGAGCATAAACATTGAGATATTCAGAGCATATATCAAAAATTTTATTACCATATACTTCTCTCAAATAGAATTCTTCTCCCCCTTTGCCAACAATGACAAAGTACAACTGAACAACCCTGTTTTCATTTGATATTAAAATAATAAAAGTTTATGACAATAAGGAATAATACTTGTCAAAAATAGATTTAAAGTCCTGCAAGAATTGTTTCATCGATAAAGACAAGGACTCAAGTAGGGAGGTGGCTTCTTCTTTCTCTGTCTGAATCTGGGAGACCTATTCTTCCATGGCATCAATTGTGCTCATCTCCAGTGTCACTGTTGAGGAATCCAAATTCAGATAGCACTTTTGAAGAATTTGTAGATGTGGGAGTAGAACCAGTTGTAGCTCTTGGAAATCTCTAGACTGGGTGCTGATCTCTTGCTCCATTTTTGCTAACTGGATGTGAAACTGGTGAACGGTTTGCCCATAAGTTGTAAGGGAATCATAAGGTGGCTTTAATGTGCTCATGTAGGACTGTAAGTCCGTTTGAAGATTTTGCTTCTAAGCTAGCACATTTTCATAGAATAGATGGGGTTGGAAGATCTTGCTATGTAGCAGATTCCCTTCATCTAGAGTGTCCCTTATATCCTTTTGTTCTTTTTTCAGTTAAGACTGGAGCTGATTCAACTTCTTCACCAGAGCTATATTAAGAGCTTTTTAATGCTCCTTCTTGACATTTGCCTCTGCTGCCTCTTCTAGGCTCTGCACCTAATCATCCACTACTGTGCATAGGAACTTTAGTTTGGCTAGTGATGATTTAGTGCATGGAAGGTTAGTATCGGGTATCAAACCGGTAAGAGTGTTCGTAGCTACTTGAATTACATCCTACTCCTTCTTCCTCTGAATGTTTTCAAGCCATTCTTGGGCAACTTTGATGCTCTGCATCAGCTTCGTTTCACTTGTAGATTGGAGGTCGATAGGACTAGTGAGGTCAGTTGGTTTGGCTTGACTACCAATTTCCTTTGGAGTCTCCGTCTAGGCACTCTTTGCCACTTCTCTTTCCTTATCCTCTTCTACTTTTTACTTCTTCACTTCTCTTTTCTTCTCCTCTTCTTTGTCCTCCTCAGCCTTTTTCTTCTCCACTTCTCTCCTCTTCTCCTCTTCCTTTTCTTCTTCTTCCTTCTTTTTCTATGCTTCCTTCTTCTTCTCATGTTCCTTGTCTTCCTCTTTCTTCTTCTTTTTCTAATCTTCCTTCCTCTTCTCCTCTGCCTTATCTTCATCTACCTTTTTCTTTTCTACTTCCTTTCACTTCTCCTCTTCCTTTCTCTTCTTCTCATCCTCTTCCTCTTTCTTCTTACTTGCATCTTCTTGTTTCTTTTTCTCTTCTTCATCCTTCTTCTTCTTCTTCTCCTCTTCATCTTTCTTCTTCTTCTCTTCTTCATCCTTTTTCTTCTTCTCTTCTTCATCCCTTTTCTTCTTCTCTGCTTCATCCTTTTTCTTCTTCCCTTCTTCATCCCTTTTCTTCTTATCCTCTTCATCCTTCTTCTTCTTCTCTTCTTCATCCTTTTTCCTCTGCTCTGTCTGTTCCTTTGCCGCTTCCTGTCTATCCTCGGCTTGCTTATCAACCTATTTAGCCTATTGCTCCTATCTTGTTGCCTCAGATGGTGTTTCTTGAGTAACATCTTCTACGTCTAGGACATCGACATCAATAGTGTTGACCGGTTCATCAATCGGATTTCCTTCATCATCAAGTACTTCATCCGGTTTGGATATAACCAGTTATTTCTCAGCTTGTTGGTTGGCTTCAGCCACTCGATTCATCTTCAGAGCTTCTAGAGCATGGGTGTGTGTATCCTTGAGCACTTCTTTACCCCTCCCTTCCAGTAACAGGAGTCTTCTTCTTCTCATGAAGAAAAGACCTTTGTATTTGTTCATTACATCAAACAGTTCCGAATTTGATACATCAGGAAAATGTTCAGCAAAAACTTTTTCTCTCATTTCTTGTTCCTGCTCTATGGAAATGCGCCATTTATTATCTAAGGACTTATACAAAGAATCTGGTGTTTCAGATCTAGTTTCTGAAGGCGACTGGTCATTAACACATAAATACTGAATTATTTCCTTTTCAACCACTTCCTTTTCATCATCATTAAAGTCATCAAAATACTCAATTAAATCATGTAGCAATTTTCTCCTAATATTCTTTATTGTTCTTTGACAATGTGTCAAAGGTTTATAGGAAGAGATATCTATATTTACCAGTGCAAATGATGTCGGTTCATTCTTTGTCTTCTTTCTTGTCTGTCTCGCCTTCTTGGCCTGCTCCTCAGACACAGTTTCCTCTGAGTTTGGTGTATTTCTTTTTGTCTTCCTTTTCCTCTCGAAGACTTTAGCCGGTGCCACTTCCAGTTTCTTCTTGGTTGGTGACCGTTTGGTCACTTTTGGACATGTTGTTGTAACCGGTGCAGATGTGGATGGCACTTCTTTTCCTTTCTTCACTGAAGGCTCTTTTCCTTTCTTTGCTGGTGGTTCCTCAACCAGTGTTATCCTCTCTAGGTAGGTGTCAGTTCTCTTTGCCTTAGGATCAAGTGGTGAGGCAATAAGGGTAGAGGCATATAATACATCACCTCATAGCCCATTGGCTCCACTTCTTCCATTGTAGGCTCAATAGTCTCCATTATGCATTGATCCACCTTGATGGTGAAATAGATATCGTCTTCATATTTATTGATGATGTCACCTAATATTCTCATTCTTTGGCTCATTTTCTATCTGAACTCATCAAAATACTTGTTTAGAACTTTAGGGTAACCAGTTCCCACTACTTGCAAACTTTCCTTTATTTGTTTGGAAACCAGTTGGTCCGCCGACCACTAAATGTCTCCCACTCCTGGGAAGTATCCTTGAAAGTAAAAGAACAACCCAACCAATAGTTGTCCAAACTTGAGCCTCAGTGCATTATCCTGTTTGATCAACTTCAGATTCAATAGGAGTTGCCTTTGCATACCGGTGTATAGGTCAAATGATGTATCCTCCTTGATCATCCGATAAGTCGCATTTACCGCTATAGAAAGTACAGAGTTAATTCTGTTGGTTGAGAATGTCCGGTATCCAATCACCATACATGCATACTTCACCAGATCGTCCTTGATAGAATTGACGGTCATACCTCGTGAGTCGCTCACTGAACCAGTGAGCTTAGACATTTTAGTTTTTCTTACCGTCCTTAGGGCTGGCACATCCCCTGTATTGCAGAAACCGGTGATGGCATGAATTGCTTGTGGTGTTATATCATGCGTTCTTTCCAGGTACATCTTGTCACCATGTACTCTGCTCAGAATGATCCTAATGTGATCATCTATGAAATCCTCCAGGAAATAAGCAGCATTGTGGAGCTTCTTCTTCTCCAAGATACCATACTCTGATTTGATCTTTTTATCTTGTCCACAGAACAAACCTAGATGGGACTGGATAGCTAGAGACCCTAGGTCTTCAATCTTGCAATCTATGTAATTATAAATCCCTTCTTCTACTATAACACCAGTCGGAACTTGTGATAGGGCATTATACTTAGACTTGCGTTGAATAAAACTTGCAAACTCAACAAATGCACTAGAACTAGTATGAGATGCGGAAGCCATCATAGAAACTTAAAAACTCAAAAAATACCTTTTGAAATACATGAATTTAGGGCTTTCAAATTCACCTTCACTTCACACTCCGTCGGTTGTAGAATCACTACTTTGCATTCTTCACTTGACTGTTTGCAATTTGAATTTGAATCTCCTTCGTGGATTCTCAATTTCTCAAAATCTCAGCACAAATCACCTTTTCTTCGCTCTGCTCTTTGGAAAACTTTTCTTCGTTTGAAAACTAATAGTGAGAAATGATTTGAAAAATCATTTTAAACATATTCCTCACCTACCGCAATAAATGCTCCACTATTAGGGCATAAACCCTAATTTGCCTTTTACCATTTCTAGTCTTCCGCCAAATGGCAGGTATCACATACCGGTTAAGGTCTTTTATCGGTGTCAACCGGGGGTTCGAAACATTTCGCCGTTTGCTCCCCCTGAGCTTTTCTGAAGCTTAGTTTGTCGGTTCCATAATTTCCACACTAGGTGCAGAAACTGGTTCCTCTAGTAACATCGTTGGTTTCTTCTTCCAGACTTTGTTCATATCCGTTTGAACACTATCAACATCAATGTTTCCTTCTGGAGTGACCGGTATATCATCAGATATGTTCTTTCTTGATCTACAGAACCTGGCAACATGACCCGGTTTGTTGCAGTGATAGCAGACCAATCCAGGTGCTCTCTAAGGTCCATTTTTCATGTTTCCATTCTTCCTTCTGCATGTTGCAGCAGTGTGACCATGACCATGACAGACCATATAGTTTTCTCTCCATCCGTTTGCTGCTTGATAGCCACCGCTTCTTGGCTAATGATTGAAGGCATTAAATCGGTTGTGATTTTGGTTCACAAAAGGTTCAGGACCAACTCCTTGGGTCCTCTGAGGATATCTTCCAGTGTTGTTCATAACAGACCTGCATTTAAATGCTCTATGCCCATACTTGTTGCATGCATAACAATTACCATTGAATCTATAGGATCTAGGCTTATCATTTAGAAAATAAGGAAAATTGTTGTAAGCCTTACTCCTACACACATTGGCAGTATGTCCTTCTTTAAGACAGTTAAAGCAAATAGGTTTAAACTTTTGCTTACCTTTACCCTTTGATGTCGGTTGTTTCTTTGATGCTTTAGCATTTGTACCAGAGGTCTCACCTTCTTCATGACCAGAATAGCCAAGTCCATCAGTATTCTTGACTAGCTTGGCAGGTTCAAGCTTTTTCTCTAGCTTGACAGTGCTCTTGTTGAACATAGCAAGTATTTCCTTTGACTCAGAGAGTTCTTTGGAAATAGCAGCATTTGTTTCCATCAGGTTTTCATTCTTAGAGATGGCACTGTTCAGTTCACCTTGCATGTCTTCCTTTTCCACTTTGCTTGCATGGAGTTGAGCATTTAGGGCACTGATCTCTTGTTTTAGCTTGGAGATCTCATGATCTCTTTCTTTCACCAGATCTTCAGCTTTCCTCTAGTTCTCAAGATCTTGACACATCTGGATAGTCAATCCTTCCAAATCATTTCTCAAGTTGGAGTTTGATTCATTCAACTTATTTACTTCTGCAATTAGGGCTTCCATGTTTGCTTCATTTGAAGAACTATTTTTAGATAGCTCCATCATCTTTTCTGCATGTTCTCTCCTTTTTTCTTGAGATGCCTTGTATTTGACCATAAGATCATCATAGGCTTGCTCAGACTGAGTGAGCCGATGAGTAAGTTCCCTTATAGAGTATTCCCCCATATCTCTTTCCAAGTGGTTAAACTTATAGAAAGGTAGGCTTAGATACCAATTGATGAATACTAAGAGGGGGGGTGAATTAGTATGCCAAAAATCTCTAAACTTAAACACTTTGCAAGACTAACAGTAAACTAGTAAAATAGTTTAGTAGACAAATCAGTTAACACACATGCAAACCAAATAGATAATAATGCATTCACCCACAGAAGAAAAAACACCATAACACAAGAGATTTTGACGTGGAAACCCAAATGAAAAAAACCACGGTGAGATAGAACTCACAAGTAACTATCTGTAGAATAGGAACTAGATCGGTTAAGGTCAAACCGGTTAAGGTCTTACAATGTTCTTTACTAGAACAGATCTTTTTATGAATCTCAATCTTTGTTAGGAGATAAGTCCGATTAAAGACTACCTTGCTAGAGGATTTTAGATCCACAGATGTGAACCACCTTGTTAGAGGATTTACAAAAGGCTTTTGGGCCTGTATATGGTGAAAATGGATAACAATAATAACGATATTGAAAGGCTAAATGAATTCAACCACAAAACCCTAGCCTAACAACAACAAAGATCCACCATAACATATGAAGATTACCTAAGACAATGAAAATCAAATGAAATCACAAAGATTATACCATCACATGTCTAATAGGGTTTGGATCTCCATTCTTCCTATCTCCATTGATCTTGCTTGATATATTTGCTCTCAGATTTTATGTGCGCAAGAGCTCAACAAAGAACGAAATGTGGTTGCAAGTAGGATCGTAGTGCAGTCAAGTCCTTAAGATGATTTCTTCCTTAGAATGAATTATTAGGGTCTGATAATGAAGGAAGCATCCCCTTATATAGAAGACAGAATAAGAAATGGAGGGATAAGATTGAGAGGTGTAAAAGGAGGCCAGCTATGATTAGAGGGTAGGTAAAAGAAATAATAAAATAATGAAAGGGGTAGGTAGTGTATGAATTAAGAGATGAATGACATGTGTCATGGGTAGAAAAGGTTAATGAATTAATTAAATAAATAAAGATTTATTTAATTAATAGAAGAAGTGGGATCAATTAAATAAATAAGATATTTATTTAATTTAGGAAAAAGATAATTGAAATAAATAAATGTATTTATTTAAATGAGAAATAAGGATAGAAGAGGATAAATGAATTAATTAAATAAATAAAGATTTATTTAATTAATAGAAGAATTAAGCTTAGATAATTAGATTGGACAATTTTGGGTGTCTACATTTTGCCCCTCTTTGAGACAATGCGGCTTGTCACGTTGTTTCAAAGAAGATAAGATGAACTGATACAGAGTTGCCCTAGGATGGGAATGATATGCCCCCTTGAGAGATTGGATGAAAATGTCTGAAAAGATTGCAGACAATTTCTTGATAAGAAAGAGAGGCTAGAATGGATTGACCGAATAAAGTGACAGAGTCACGGGATAATGAAGACTGACTCAGGAGACGAGGGCGAGGGCTAGGGTAGTCTATAAGAATGACCACGAGGGAAAATACATCCTCATTGTGATCTACACATCCATGAGAGTAGAGTGCAGAGAGAGAAAAGAGTAGCAACAGTTAGTAGCGATGGCCTTCATTCACAAATTCGACCGCGTTCGCTGATTTTAGAGGCCAGCTGAGGCAAGAGAGCCAGTAAGTACCACCAAACCTCCTCGTACTTCGACGCATTTATTATTGTCATTAATGCATGCTAGGTAGAGCAATAAATGCGCTTAGAATAAGGTCCCAAAAAATTTCAAAAATGTTTAAGCGCGTCTGCGTTGGTGCCAGACGCGTCTATGCTTGCAAGGCGCGTCTGTGTTTGTGCCAGGTGCGTCTACATTTGAAACCGCGTCTGTGTCAAATGCGGCCGCGTTTGTGATGGTCAGGCGCATCTGTGCCAAGAAGGCATGTCTATGTCGCCCAGGCATGTCTGTGCAGAGCATAGGCACGTCTTTGTTTGTCAGGCGCGTCTGTGTTTTTCAGGTGCATCTATGCAGTCATTAAGTGCGTTTATATCAGATAAGCGCGTTTGTGTTTAAAAAATGTGAATTTTTGTCTTCTAGGTCAAATTGGCAGTTTTGTGATGAACATACGTTGTCGATTGGATAAGCTGCTGAGAGGATACACTCAAGTAGGTCCTCTAGGGAAGACTAGGATAGATCAAGGCACTTTGTGATGAACAGTGAGTACCAAGATAGAGTACTTTGTGATGAACAGGGAGTAGTAAAATATGAGCAGCACTTTGTGATGAACAGTGAGTGTAAATGTGAGGAACACTTTGTGATGAATAGTGAGTGTCACACACATAGTACTTTGTGATGAACAGGAAGTACTACTAGTGATAAAAGCAACACTTTGTGATGAACAGTGAGTGTCACTAGGATAGATAGCCATATGCATTTAGATAAAAAGTAGCCTTTTTTTGATAAACAGGGAATGTCACTAGGACTGACATGAGTGATTTGCTTGACTGCAGGAGTATTTGCCGATGCTGGAGTCACGGGAGAGATTCCTGTCTACTCAGAGGTTGCAACCTGAGTTGACAGCCAAGGAGCAAGCTACTATCGAGGCTATGGGATTGAGACATGTTCTGTATGTGCCTGAGTTTCGGGCGAATATGGGACTGTTGACTGCGCTTGCGAAGAGATGGCACTTCGATACATGTACTTTTCATTTGCCGATGGGTGAGTTGACAGTCACCCTTGAGGATGTATACAAGATCCTGTGGATATCGATTGATGGGGAGCTGATCCCATACGATCGAGATGGAGATAGGGAGGCCCTGACACGTGGCGTGGGATACTATGACAGCTACAGGGCTAGTGCTACCAGTAGTGGTAGGAGGAGTGATCAGTGGGTTGTTGTTTCTGGATAGGGTGACATGGGGGTTGGTTGTAGGCTAGGGAGGAGCACTGGAGACACTGGTGACACAGCACACCAGATATGCCTGGGGACCGTGTGTGCTGGCACACCTCTACTATGAGCTGCATCAGTTTGTATACCACGGATCAGTGGGATTAGGTTGCGGGGTGACATTGCTGTAGGTGTGGGCTTATGAGCATCTGCTAGTGATGAGGCCAATACACTTTAGAGGCAGGGGTCACGGATGCAGTTTTGTGAACTTATATGACATGATCACATCACAGCCATAGATTGGTAGGTTAGAGCACTGGTGGTGAGTGATAGATGATATTGACATGGTCATATGGAGACCATACCTGGGATGCAAGAAGTGGGAGGATGATGTAGTTGAGCTTCCCTACACCTTCCAGAGTAGGTACCTGATTGGGTGGATGCCCTATGTGTTGGAGAGGTAGCTAGTGGACAGGGTTGGTAGGCAGTTTGGCAGGATCTAGAGGATGCCATGGGGCTCAGGCATGTATGCACAGACTATCAGAGATTAGGCGTAGTTTGGTCCCCTGCTATCATATGATCAGGCAGTTACGCAGCTGGTAGAGATGATGCCCCTACCCTGGGACATGTGGCGAAAGATTAAGGATGTCGGCATGGATGTCAAGTACACAACATACTGGGCAGAGCATCCATTCCCACGCCTGACGGATCCGGGAGAACCATTAGATGGAGATGGTGGTGGGGATGATGATGGTGGTGGAGGTGATGGGGGTAGAGGCCGATGGAGGAGGAGGGGAGCAGTTGGAGAGAGGAGGGTTGTACCTCGGAGGGAGGGTGGAGAGGAAAGGCAGGCTCAGGTGGTGAGGGGTCGTGGTGGATTGCCACTATAGGTGCCAGTAGCACATGGTCCCAGACAGGTACAGGTACAGGGATAGGGACAGATACAGGGATAGGTACCAGTACAAGCACCAGTATAGGTATAGGCATAGGCATAGGGGTAGGCACCCGTACAAGGGGAGCCACAGGCAGAGGCAGAGGGGGCTGATGCAGAGAAGGATGAGCTGATAGAGCTGAGAGAGATTTGCCAGGGACAGGTAGATGAGATCCAGGAGTTGGAGAGGGAGAGGGATAGGCTCAGGAGGAGGCTCATAGATACTGAGCGAGAGTGGGATCAAGCTATTCAGCATTATACAGAGGCTGAGACAGCACTGAGGGCTGGGAGACAGGCAGCGGAGGACACAGGGGCCGGATATGCTTATGTCCTACGGGCAGGGGAGGAGATTGCCTACTAGCGGGATCTCTATTATGGTACAGTGCCAGTGGATCAATAGGCAAGGAGCTTCCATAGACCGTCGCGTACAGTGATAGCTACGGGAGGGAGCCGGAGGAGACAGGCATCAAGTGGTGGGGTTATGGGTCCTCCACCACCACCAGATAGAGGGGACAGGAGGGATGATCCTGGGGTGGGTCCTTCAGGGGCTCAAATTCCATCGAGGCCAGGTGGCTCTGAGGGAGGGAGTTCATCATAGCCATAGAGGGCTCCCTATGTATCAGTATTGTACCATTTTTGTATGATGATGTAGACACCTGTGGGTGCTTTGGTAGCCATATGATTTTTTTGACATCATTGTATCATGACACTTTATATATATATATATATATATATATATATATATATATATATATATATATATATATATATATATATATATATGAGATGATTCATCTTTGTGGCAGCTATATGCATGTGTACCTATATGATGAGATGTTCTTATGTGATGTTTATGATGTGGATGCAAATATGTATATGATGCAATGCAATATTTTTGTTCTTTTATGTTTTATATATGTATGCATGATGCAAATGTGAATGTATGTAATGTAGATGAATATGATAATGCAAATGTAAATTGTGCTAATATGTGTTGTGTGCAGGATGTGATGCAATTGTGATATCTATATGTATGTATGAAATGCTTATATGTGGTAATGCAGGTGCAACTACATGAAATGCAAATGTTTTTGGTGTGTCATTATACTCAGTCATGTAATAGTAGGCTATGTGGACTCGAGAAGGATGATGGAGGTCAATCAAGAACGGGGGATGGAAGATAGAAGATATGAAAGTGAAAGACCTTCTTGTGTGTTATCATCATTGAGCTTTATTATGACAAGTAGGTTATGACAATCGAGGCATATGTTTGACCCAGAAAGTCATTGTACTTGTTTTCATGGAGATAAGACAGTCACAAACAAGGAATGCCCCAGTTCACACTAGACTCACAGTGTCCTCATATCCTTGGACAAGTCATAGCATTACTAAGAGACAATCCACAGATAGAAAATATGAATAGGTGACGATACCCCATCCTCGCCTTTCTAGTCAAAGACATCCTAGAGATAGAATCTCTAGTCAGAGACATCCTAGAAAAGCTAAAAGACATGTCACCAAAAAGATAAAATCAAAAGAAAACCAAGACTCGACACCAACATCCACTGTAGTCCTCAAGTTTAGTGTCTCTTGTCACTTGTATAAGTCTTATTTGATTGTGGTCATAATGTCTACTTTCACAGAAATGATAGATAGCACTGAACCATATGTTGTCTGAGTCTGTTGAAAGATTTGATTTGTTGAAGCCCATTGTTACTGTTGTGTCTCATCTGAAACTGACTGAATCCATGAAACTGATACTTTATTGCGAAGAAGACAAAACTTTATTGTGGACCGGCGATGCAGATGCTGCTTTATTGTAGATTGTGCGCGAATAGACTGAAGAAAGCTGGAAGAAACTGTACTCCTTGAAACATGTGATGTTCTCAGTTCCACACCCATCACTAGATGTAGGATTTGCCTTAGCCATAGATAGGATCTGATTTATTATGGATGGAAAGGGAGGTTTATTATGAATGGCTAACCAATCTTAGGTAGATCAATAACAAGCCATGATGGGAATGGGTAAGTTTATTATGGATGGATAGGATGTGAGTGTGTGCAAAGTGAAAGGATGAAAGTGAATCCTGAAGGAGGGAGGAGCAATGTCTCTACACATGGCGCTGGTGACCCAGTTTTCACCATGGTACTTGCCCAGGGCGCCACCGAAGTGGTTTTCACCGTTGGACGAAATGTTTTTCTCTTTACTTTTTTCAATTTTTCAATGTTTTTTTGTGTCACAAGGTGCCTATTTGCCAGGTTTTCACCAAGTAACGATTTTTTTGTTTTATAATTTTTTTGTATTTTTTTGAATTTTTTGATTTTTTTGTATTTTTGAATTTTTTGATTTTTTTGTATTTTTGAATTGGGATACTCATAAGAGCTATGTGTAAAACCTGAGAAGGTGCATGCTGTTGATAGGATCCTCCAAAGGTTCACCTTCTGTAGTTGAGAGCTGATATGCCCCAGATCCATATGCTGCTGTAATGATGTAAGGACCAAACCAATTTGGTTCAAACTTGCCCTTCTTCTCTCTGTCTTGCTGATTTTTAGGATTTTCTCTGAGAACCAAATCACCTACCTCAAATGTGTGAGGCTTGACCTTGTGATTGTAGCTGCGACTCATTCATTTTTGGTAAGCCTTGAGATGATTAAAAGCAGTTTGTCTTCATTCATCCAGTAGTTCCAATTCTTGTAAGCGAGAGACCCTATAGTCTTCATCACTGATGATATTTTGCAAAGAAACCCGTAAAGAGGGTAGCTCAACCTCAATAGGCAAGATGGCTTCAGCGTCGTAGACAAGTGAATAGGGTGTAGCTCCTGTAGGTGTGCGGACACTTGTGCAGTAGGCCCAAAGTGCAGGATTAAGTTGGATATGCCAATTATGGCCAGCATCGTCGACTGTCTTCTTTAGGATTTTAAGGATTGTTTTATTAGACGCCTCAGCTTGGCCATTACCTTGGGGGTAATATGGTGTGGAGAAATGATGGGAAATATGGAAGCAGTCATAGAGTTCATGAACATCCTAATTTTTGAAGGGACGCCCATTATTAGTGATAATGGAAATAGGAATACCGTATCGGCAAATGATATAGTTGAGGATGAATGTAGCAATCTATTTTCCAGTGACTTGTGTGAGAGGCACGGCTTCAATCCATTTTGTGAAATACTCTGTGGCAGTGATAATGAATTTATGACCATTGGACGAAGGAGGGTGAATCTTTCCTATGAGATCGAGTCCCCACTAACAAAAGGGCCAAGGAGATGCAATTGGTTGAAGTTCTTGTGCTGGTGCATGTATGAGGTCACCATGAATTTGGCATTGCCTACATTTCTTGACAAGCTGATATGAGTCTTTTTCCATATTGGGCCAGTAATATCCAGTCCTGATGAGTTTCTTGGCCAAGGTAGGACCACTAGCATGCGGACCACATATCCCTTCATGTACTTCACATAACGCAATCTAAACTTCGTCACTTTCTAAACATCTAAGAAGAGTGCCATCTAGACCTCGCCGGTGTAGGATATCAACTAAAATGACATATCTAGAGGATTGGCAAATAAAAGTGCGACGTTGGTTATTTGATAGATCAGGAGGTAGAGTATTGTCATGAACGTATGTGAAAATGGAACCATATAACTGGGGCTCAGGATCGACAACACATATCGTCTCAGTAGGCATGATCTCATATGAAGGAACCAAAAGGTTATCCACCAAGAACTCATAGCGGGTCTCATTTGGAGGTAGATCAATTAGTGAAGCAATTGTGGCCATGGCATCTGTGGCACGATTCTGCTCTCTTGGTATCTGCTCAAAGTCTATCTTTGTGAAGTGTTGTTTCAGGTCATCCACCATTTGTTTATAAGGCATTAATTTTTCATCTTTTGTTTGGTAATCATCAGTTGCTTGACGGATGACAAGTTGGGAGTCCCCAAAAACATGAAGGTCCTGGATCTTCCATTGAACTGCAATTCGTAATCCTGTTGTTAATGCCTCATATTCCACAATATTGTTAGTGCAAGGAAATGATAAGTGGTATGATTTTGGTATAGAATCCCCTTGAGGAGTTATAAAGAGGATGCCAGCTCTTGCCCCATGCTATGTGTATGAGCTGTCGAAGTACAGTTGCCATGGCTTTGCATGTGACATTGTCAAAATAGATTCATCTGGAAATTTTGAACTTAGAGGAACATCATCTATCATGGGAGCATCTACTAATTGATCTGTGATGGCTTGTCCTTTTATTGCTTTTCTGTCCACATACTTGATGTCAAATTCACTCAGGATCATTACCCATTTGGCCAATCGCCCAGTAAGTGTTGCTTTATTGAGAAGATATTTCAATGGGTCTATCCTTGCAACCAACTTAGTCTTATGAGTGAGTATGTAATGTCATAATTTCTGTGAAGCAAAGACCATGGCAAGACATGCACGCTTAATTGGTGTGTAATTTAGCTCATATCCTACCAATGTGCGACTGATATAGTATACTGCTTTTTCTTTGCCCTCAGCAATTTGTTGTGCTAAGAGTGGCCCCAGTGCTGTTGAAGTAGCTGAGATGTATAGTAATAGAGGTTGATCTGGAACTGGTGGCATCAAAACTGGTGGACTTAGAAGATAATCTTTGAGTGTCTGGAAAGTCTGTTGACAGTTATCATCCCATTTGAATTTGATGTTTTTATGTAGCAGGTGTTGAAAAGGATTACACTTATCTACAAGCTGTGCTATGAATCTTCGGATGGATTGGAGTCTGCCTTGTAAGGATCGAAGTTGACTGATATTTCTTGGTGGTTGCATCTCCAAGATGGCCTTAACTTTTGCTGGATCAGCTTCGATTCCTCTTTTGGATACAATGAATCCTAGGAGCTTCCCGGAGGTTACTCCAAAGACACATTTCTTGGGGTTTAATCTTACTTTGTATTTTTCCAACCGATCAAAGACAACTGAAAGTATGTCTAAATGTGTATTTCTGTCTATTGATTTTCCCAAGAGGTCATCGACATAATCTTCCACGGTTACGTGCATGAGATCATGAAAGATAGTAGTCATGGCTCTTTGATATGTAGCACTTGCATTCTTTAGCCCGAAGGGCATGACATTCCAGCAAAAAGTTCCCCATGGACAAGTGAATGATGTTTTGTGTTGATCCTCGGGTGCGATCCTTATTTGATTATAACTAGAGAATCTATCCATCAATGATAACATTTCATGACCTGCTGTGAGATCAACAATCAAGTCAATATTTGGTAATGGGAAGTCATCCTTTGGACAATCTTTGTTGATGTCTCTGAAATTTGTACATATTTCGAAGTTACGATCTAGTTTACTGATAGGCACTAAGTTGGAGATCCATTCAGGATAATCAATTGGGCATATGAATCCAACGTCCAATAATTTCTCAAGCTCTGCTTTGACCAATAATGCGACTTGTGGATGCATCTTTCTTAATTTTTGTTTCACTAGTTTTGCCCCTAGTTTAACTGTCAAATGATGCATTACTAAATCCGGATCTAATCCAGGCATATCAGCATATGACCATGCAAAGTTGATTTGTCGTTCTTTGAAGAAACTTATGAATTTGACCTTTCTGACTCTATCAATGATTGAGCCAGGAATATGTTGTGTGGAACCTCTTTTGTACCAATGTTTGTTTTGATAGTCTCCTCTACCAACATGGATGACTTTTCCTCATATGATGCTGCGAGAATGTCGAGCCTTCCATCTTTGGGTGCCTCAGAGAGGTTTTCACCCTCAGATATGTCCTTTCTTTTTACTTTTTTGGGGTCAGACAGCGCCACAATGTGGTTTTCGCCATAGGACCCTTGATTTGTTCTTATTTTCACATTTTTGTGACTGGAAGGTCCGACACCCTCACCAAAATATGCCACACTATTGAGTTCTATAGTGTATCCCACATTATTGTCCCTAGGAGGAATATCATCTCATATGCCCAGATAGTCAATAAAAGCTTCATCATTTTGAAATGTGTCAAACTGTGCAGGTCCTTCATGATCCCAGTCAATGAGTTGGTGGTGAACAAGGGGAAGGTCGTTAATGTCTTCGACGTTAGCGGGGCTAAGAGTGAAGATGTAGTTATATTCCGGTATGTCAAGGTAATTATCGAGGTCATCGATGGCACTCTCCTCATCAGTCTCGATCGCAAACCAAGCCAAATTATCATCACTAGTAGCGCATTCTGGGATAGGTGTTCTCATCCTATGTGATTTCAACCTAAAACCTTGAGACAAGGACTGTGTGGAATCCTCATGGGTTGTTTCTTGACCAACTTTGAACTTGTTATAAAATTCCTCTTCTTCTATTGGTTCATCTGGCTCTCTGAACATCTCGGTGAGCTCATAGTCACTGGAAGACTTGTCGAAACCCCATTCCCATTCATTGGAATCTGTGGAATAGTGATCCTCTTGTTGAATTTTAGCAGCTTTGATTTGTAAGGCTTCTTCTGTCCTTTGGGTGTGGACCTTGGAAGTTAAGAAATCAAGTCCTTTTGAGTGTTCCTTTTTGAAAGCCAATTCAGGTTGTAAAGGTTCAATGATGCCTTCCTTTCGTAACCCAAGAGGGCTTTTTCCATCATACCCAAATTTTTGTAAAATTTTGAAGCCTTTGCCATATTTCTCACATGGTAGGCTGATGTGATCTTGTGTGTCCTCTTCATTGTCTTTGTTAAGCATTTTGTATAAATCTTCCTCTTCTAGTTCACCCCATCTTTGAAAGGTAGTAGGGTCCCATTTGAGTATCACGAGGGATACTTGCTTGTTAGGATGTGGTCTTCCATATTCTTTTGGGGAACTCATGACTTGGCATAAGTACATGGTCTGATTTAAAGTGTATTCCCCCATGCCTTTGTCTTGAAACTTGCCCTTAAGCTAACCTTGTTTTGATGTCGAAGGTTTTAATGACTCAGGATCAATGTATGCTGAGGAAGGAATAGCTTCACAATTACTGGGAATGATGGTATCAGTCTTTGATCTCACGTTATTGCAGTATATGAACAGATTAGGATCACCGTTAACTGTTACTTCCACTCCATTATGAAGAAACTTAATACATTGGTGATATGTGGATGGGACTGCTCTCATTTCATGAATCCAAGGGCATCCTAGTAATATGTTATAAGTGAGATCTAAGTCCAAGACTTGGCAAACCACATCCTTTGTAACTAGCCCAACTCTGAGAGGTAAGGTGACTGTGCCCTTGGATGAACGCTCTTCATCATCATATGCCTTAATGGTGATTTGATTTGTAGAATTCATAGCTTTATCAGAATATCCCAATTGTATAATAGTGCTCAATGTGCAAATGTTTAGACCTGCTCCTCCATCTATCAGGACTCGTGTTATTCGATGTTTGTGTATGAAGGCTTCAACGTGTAACGGTGCATTATGTGGCTGACTTACGGAGGCGTCATCGGCTTCTGTGAATGTAAGGGAATGTGGAACGGAAAGGTATCCCACCATGGCTTGAAATTGGTCCACGTTTAGATTAGTAGGAACGATAGTATCTCTCAAGATTTTGTCAAGAATGGCTTTATGAGCAGGGGATATGCGTAATAGCTCAAGGATGGAGATGAGCGCGGGTGTCTTCCCTAACTGTTCTACAAGGTCATACTCAGGCTTGGTTGACAAGGAAGTGGTGTTCTTGGCTGGAGCACCTTGCAAAGTGATTTTACCTTGATGGGTTGTAACATGACATTCAGAGGAAGGTTTAGAAGAAGATCCAACGCCTTTTAAGACAATCTTGGGTCTCTGGGTATAATTCTCAGGGTTGTTGTCCTTGATGATAATGGTAGAGACGTAATTGTCCATCAAGATGTGATTGATGGTTGAATCATAGTTGTAAGATGCTCTGGTATAGTTGGTTTGATCATCTATGACTTTAGCTTTTCCTTTGTCATATTTTGGGAATGGTTCCTTAAACATTTCATGTTCTTGATTGGATGAGTGTCCCTCAATCTCAATGTCACCTCTATCAATGAGATCTTGTATGATGTTCTTCAGTTGATGACAATTTCCTGTCTTATGACCCTTGCTCTTATGAAATTCACAATACTCATCATCATTCCACCAATTTGGTTTGACCTTTGGTTCATATGGAGGAAAATCTGGAACTGTGATTACCTTGTTTGCCACTAGCTTCTTGAAAACTGACTCAAGTGGTTCTCCCAATGGAGTGTACTTCCTTCGTGATCTAGAAGTTGTTTGAGTATTCACTTGATTGTTTGTAGAACTTGATCCCGAAAAGATGAATTTGGGTTGCACTGTGTTGGCATCAACAACACCATCATTGACTGTGTTCTTGTTTTTATTCCAAAATCTTGGCTTGTCTTTTCCTTTAAAGTCATCTTTGTTTTCCTTGAATATTTTAATGACTCCTTGTTCAATTAGGACCTTTTTTGTTGCTAAGCCTTTTTCAATGACGTCCTTGAAGGTGGACAAACAAGCTTTTCTTAGATCATAACCAATGTCTTTGTTAACATTCTGGGTGAACATTTCTACCATTTGTTTTTGTGGAATTTCACAAGAGCATCTGCTGGCTAGATTTCTCCATCTTTGTAAAAATGATGCAAAAGACTCCCTCTTTTTGCTTAGTATTGCACAAAGTAGTGACTGATATGTCTGTCTCTATGTTGTAGGAGAAATGTTGGATAAATGCCTCTGCTAGATCACCCCATGACTTAATACTAGGTGGGAGTTGGGAGAACCATTCCATAGATTGATCACCTAAGCTTTGTGGGAAAAATCTCATCAAATATGTCTCTTCTGCTGCTACCTCAATGCGGGCTGTGAAAAACTATCTTATGTGTGCCTTAGGATCCCCTTTTCCTCTCTACTTATCAAATTTAGGCATCACAAAGTGTGTAGGAAATGGAGGCATTGGAATGCTCTTGTCAAATGGATAAGGACATATGTCTCTCATTGTGTATGTTGGCTTCAGTGTATTTATGTCCTCCATTTTCTTTTGTAAGTCCCTGATTTGTTGCTCCAAATTGCTCTTAGGTGGAGATCGACTTCTTGGACCATACCCCATGCTTGAGGCACCAATTGGAGGAGGAGCATGTTGCATATATGGATGATATTGATCATACACATGTTCATATGGAGGAGGTCTATAATGATGCTGCATATATGGACCACTTGGTATAGATTCATGTTGAGGAACACCATATCTATTTTGTCCATGTATACCATACTCTACAGGCATGTCATGTTCTAATGTGTTGCCCCCAAATTTGACACAGGGTTTCCGTGTGTCCAAATTTTGAGCATGCCTTTGAATATCCAATTGCTTTGGTGGTTGATCCTTGGCATTGATATGTGATTGAGCATATCTATCTGCATAAGACTTCCATAATGGTCTGCGAAGGTGAGTATCATATGCTTGACCATGTGTATGTGGGACCTCTGGTTTTTGAAACAAAGATGATGATGATTCAGGTACCATATGTGGTCCTCTATTGCCTCCACTATTAGGCCTTCTTTGATCCATGTTGGAGTGAGTTTGTTGCAAAGGCCGATTTTCCATTATTTGAGACATGTCAAAATCATGAGGTATCTTGGCCCCACTTTGTGCCATCATGTGTAAGAAGTATTGTCTATCCCTTCTCATTATTTCCTCAACCAATCGATTGAAATGTGGATTGATAATGGATTCTTCCACATCTACTGAATGTATGGAAAAGTTGTCCATATCATCATTGTGTGTAGCATTGTTGTTTGTAGTGTCCATGTTCTCAACATTTGGAATGTTTCTATAGGCATCCATGTCAGGTAATGTGGTATGATCAGAATTGAAAAAGATATCATTCTCATACTCATAAGAACTCATGTTTGCGGACTCTTGAGCCTCTTTAGTTTCTCTCCTAGATTTTTGAAGATGGGTTTAAACCATGAATTGGGTATTGACCGAGATATGTGAGACTAGATGAAAAATGGAAAAAGTATGGAAGACCCAGGGTTGGATGGAATGTAAATGAATTTGAGGTGTACTTGCAATGTCCAAAGTGTAAGACCAAGTGTGTATGTAGTAGAGTAGGTGTGACTTCCAAAGAGATGATAGTTTCTCTTGATGAGCTAAGTTGACCTTGACTCTAAGTAAGACCAAATGAGACCCAAAGGTAAGAAACCTTGATGAGAGACCACTTAGAAAAGTGTTGTTGTATGTAGTGTGTTGACAAAGTATGATGAGGACAAGCAAGTGACCTTTTGACTCAAGTTTAGACAATTGTGAATATAAAGTGAGATGTGAAGCAATGATGGACTTTGTGAGACCCAAAGATAGGTTGAATGCTAAATGAAACCCTGGAGAAATGACCTAGGAAGCTCAATAATTTCGAAACTAACTGTGTTTGTTTGCTGGATTGTAATAGTTTTTTCAATTTTGAACACAGACACGCTTGTATACTTCACAGACGTGGTTTCCTAACACAGACATGGCTCTGTTTAACACAGACGCGCTTCTAAGATTTTTGTGGAAATTGTAATGTTGATTCTGGGAACACAAACGCGATTCTGCCCTTCACAGACATGGTTATACAACACAGACGCTATTATGTCCGACACAGACGCGTTTCTGCAAAATTTGTGCAATCTTTTCCAATCTGTGAAGTCATTTTGTTATGACCAAATCTGACTGTTTGACTGTTTTTCGTGACAAGAGGACACAGTGTTGATGAGAACTCAATGTTTGCAAGTGTCTAGACTCAAAATGACTGCAAGAAAAGTGTGTTGTTTGATGTAAAAATGTTTTGCATACACTTGAAAACACAAAAGACACAATGTTTTGCTATTTGGTCTTGAATGTTTTGAATGTTTAAAATAAGTCAAGCACAATTCTTATGGCTGGCCAAGACAATAGTTGTTGATCCCACGTGGGGTTTTACCTCGAGGCTACGCTATTCAGAGTGGATACTTACATGCTTGACCTCACTGGCTCCACCCTCGGCACTCACTTCTTGGGTCAGCCAAGCATCAGTCCCCACAAAAACTCCCCGTGGTGAACTTTGTATCTCTACTAAGAACCATATGTGTGTGGGCCGCTACTAGAGGTCTGACCTCCTGCCCCAACAACTAGAAGGATTTGGGCTTCTAAAACAAAAAGGTGCTAGTAAGGGTATCCGCTCGTGTGGCCATACATGCAGCACTTTCAGCTCTGTAAATACAGAAGGCTCCCAGCCGGTAGGGGTTATACCCTACAACTAATCAAATAAATTTGATCAAACGGGTTTATGGGGAGACATCGTGTTGGTATGAACTAATCAGCACACGTTATTCATAGTTTTCACCATGAATACAGTTGTTTATAGTGGTTTGGAAGAGGTGGGTTTTCCTTGCTACCACTTGGGTCATTCTCTTCTCACTAGTAGTCCTAATGACCACACAGGAAGATAGGCCCTCTAAAGATTAAACAAAAAGAGCCTATTTCTCAAGACACAAAAGACAATGATTCAATTTTAGTGCACCAATTGAAGTGTTTGCTACTCTATGAAAACAAGGCACACAATAAAAATCCAAAAACCCTTGCCAAGGACCTGCAACAAAGAGTTGTTAGTAGTTTGGATTTGTTTCAAATAATCACCCCTTCCTGCAAGCACACAAGTTAGGTAGATTTTAAACCCAAAAGACTTTGTGAAAATAGGGGCCTTCAGCCAAACGATTTTGCTTTCAAGACAAGCTGCACCAATTTCGTTAGCTAGATGTGAAAATGTTAGCTCAAAATAAACCAGATTTGAAGCCCTAGATGCCAAATCCAAAACTGAATCAATAAACCCAAAATTTGAAACTAGTGAACATAGATGCGATTACCCTAAACACAGATGTGCCTTCGTGACATAGACACGGTTCTGTGAGACACAGACGCGATTACAGAATGCAAACGTGACTTCTATACATAGACGTGGCTAAAAACACCACAGACGTGACTTAATAACACAAACGCGCTTTCCCAGAACCTGCAAAATAAAATACTGCCAGTAACACAGACGTGATTCCAGATATCGCAGACACGCCAGAAAAACAAAAACGCGATTCGAAAGTGCACAGACGCGGGAATATCAAAATGCTGCGGAAAACGTTAGATCCGCAACTTCAAAATACAAAATCTGCAACAAGGATGTTAAATGTAAAAGGGACAAGAGTCCCACTGGGCATGCCAAAATGTATATGGTGAAAATGGATATTATTTATTGAAAGGCTAAATGAATTCAACCACAAAACCCTAGCCTAACAACAACAAAGATCCACCATAACATATGAAGATTACCTAAGACAATGAAAATCAAATAAAATCACAAAGATTATACCATCACATGTCTAATAGGGTTTGGATCTCCATTCTTCCTATCTCCATTGATCTTGCTTGATATATTTTCTCTCAGATTTTATGTGCACAAGAGCTCAACAAAGAACGGAATGCAGTTGCAAGTAGGATCGTAATGCAGTCAAGTCCTTAAGATGATTGCTTCCTTAGAATGAATGATTAGGGTCTGATAATGAAGGAAGCATCTCCTTATATAGAAGACACAATAAGAAATGGAGGGATAAGATTGAGAGGTGTAAAAGGAGGTCGGCTATGATTAGAGGGTAGGTAAAAGAAATAATAAAATAATGAAAGGGGTAGGTAGTATATGAATTAAGAGATGAATGACATGTGTCATGGGTAGAAAAGGTTAATGAATTAATTAAATAAATAAAGATTTATTTAATTAATAGAAGAAGTGGGATCAATTAAATAAATAAGATATTTATTTAATTTAGGAAAAAGATAATTTAAATAAATAAATGTATTTATTTAAATGAGAAATAAGGCTAGAAGAGGATAAATGAATTAATTAAATAAATAAAATATTTATTTAATTAGACTGGACAATTTTGGGTGTCTACAGGGCCTACCCGGTTAAGGGCTTAAGACTTGTCAAAGATGTGAGTAATCAACAAGTGTTTGATCTAGCTAATAGCACAAACTGCTCGGTTAGATCCTTGATAGCTCATTCGTAATGCATTCTAGCATTACTTCAGTCTTCTACACATTCATATTCTCTCCAACTCCTCAACCACCTTAAACCCTAGCAACAACATAAACTTTATCTACAGCCACATCAACAACCTAAAACCCTAGACATGATGTCCTTATAAAGGAATTTGGTTTCATGTCGGTCCAATAGGATTACATTACAATTTCCTAGGTTCAATGAACCTAGACATACTTGGTAACATGACACAAAAAGCAACGTTAAAGTGTCGGCACCGTCAAACAATTGGTGGATGGTAACTCATCACAAAATGTCAGTTGGTAACTCATCACAGAGTATTACCGGTTCATACAATATATTGGTTGCCGGTTTGTCAAAAATGAAGATTGGTAAAAATGTGTTATGCTGCTTTAATTCCTCATACTGCTTAGGATCCACGAACCGCTTGGGGTCAACATGCCGCTTCAGACTAGGAAACACATTCTACAAAACACCAATAGTCTAAATACTATAATACAACATTCTAGTTGGAACAAATACCGGTTATGCTCTAACTCATACATATAAAGGGGATCTCAATGCAAGTGTGTGTCCATCAATGACAATCACAACATAAACATCAAAAATGCCAACAATGTATTCATAGATTTCATGAGATAGTTGTGTAGTGTCATATATTGTACACCCTTACTAGGGTGGTACAATTATATGCTTAGTTTAGCACCCGCCTTAGTGTGTTTGCATCTTGTATTCTAATTTCCCTTTAAGCATTTAATTAATTAATTTAATTTAATCTAATGTCATATTTCATCACTTCATACATCATCAAAATGAGCCCTTTACCCTAAGTGTGCCCCTTGTTATTTTATTCCTCCAATAAATCATTAAATCATAAACCCTAATTATCTCTTATTACAACCTTTAAGGCCCGATTTCGCATATCAAAACATCTTGAAATCAGCTATAACTTTTGGATTCGCTCTAATATCATTATATATAACAGCCCTAAAAATTTGGTGAAAAGTTGGTCAGATCATGTGCAAGTGCAACACGGTCCTCGACATTTTTCTCGAAATTTCGAGAGCATAATCCTATGATATTATAATGCTTAACACCAAGAAATTGGCACTAAATTCAAATCCTACGCCGGCATAAAGATGAAATTAAGATCTAGGGTTTCATACATAATAGCTCTCTTTCTTCATTTGAAGGTAACTAAGATCTAATTGAATCTAGGAAAAAGCTTTTGGAGTGAGCACAAGGAGCCTTCTATGTAGTGAAAGAGAAGCTTATGTGGAGTCTTCAACAACATTCAACAACATTCATCAAGAATTAAACAAGTATTTGTCAAACATTCATCATCAATTAGGAGCCTTGAAGACATTGAAGAGTAATAAGAGATCACCGACTGACTATTGGCTTGTACTCCTCCCTTAGGGGTTGGGTATGATTTCATGTCTTTGCATGAGCTTTATCACATTAATTTGCATATTTACATTCATGCTTTAGATAACTTTGCATCATTGATTTAGAGCATTTAATTTATCAATTACAAGCATTTAGGGTTTACTCTTTAGGGTTTCTCTTGATTGTTTGCATTCATCTTAGGATCTTGCACACACACAAGATTCCTACACACACTATTTTATTATACAAATCGACTATTTGTTGAGGTGGAAATCACCAAAATAGGGGTTTGACTAAGGAAAAACCCTATATAGCCACCCAAAACCCTATTTTTGATTGCAGGTGCAGGATCCAATTGTCGCTACAAATTCCAGGTCTGATAGAGCACGCAAACATAGTCTCGAAGATCAAATTTGAGAAAAAAAATTGAGATAGGGGCATGGCGCCCTGGTCCTACTTGGGCACCCTATTCTTGCATCCTAGTCCTCCCTGGGCACCCTAGTCCTCTCTGGGTGCTCTGGTCCTCTTTGGGCACTTTGGTCCTCTCTGGGCACTCTGGTCCTGCACCCTGGTCCTCCCAATTTCAGGTGAAATTTGGCAGGGTGGAAGCTCAGAACCTTCAAATTGCAGTCTCTCAACTGCAGCTCTCTGTCAGACAAAACAGGACTAGAGCATGGCACTCCTATCTAGGTCATTTTGGCTCATTTTTCAACACCAGGTGCACATTCAAATTCTCCACCCCCTTCTCTTCTTTCAGTATTTCAGTATCAGATCTGCAAGTGTATGCAATTTTAGTTCATATATGCTTCATTGTTTATCTCCTAGTCTAGTTGATGAATCACACCCTATTTTTCACATCTTCCCTTGATATACAACAAGAGGAATAGAAAACCTAAGAGATAATCCTTGGCTCTCTCTTTCTCACAAGAAGTAGCCAAAGTGAGCTATCTCCCTAGGCTCTTTTGTATTCCCAATGTGTTGGCAAAAGTGGGATTAGGTCCTAGTCACCCGGTCTTGCTTTTTCCCCTCCACAAGTTGTATCTATCGTTTGAGAGCTATGCTCCTTGATTTAAATGAATATTGTATTCATATTAATTGTTACTTGATGTATTAGGATATGGTTATGAATCTTGTAGAAGACATATTGATGTATCTTGTTGTATATTGGATAATGAATCATTAATGGAAATAATGGAATTGATTTTTAGGAGTAAATTTGGTGTAATGTGAATGTTATATATGATAATAGAAATGGATTAGTATTGTGATAGATAATAGTGGAAATGGACTTATGATGTTATGTTAATAGGAGTAGAAACATTTGATTTGGTGCCTTTAAAATAAATTTAAGGGTTCAAATGGCATTTGCATTATTATTGGAAGATTTTAAGATTGGTAGGATAGAGAATAATCTATGTATGTGCATTAAAGAGTAAATGATAATTGTGAAAGAATGCATTGAATTATAGTAGTAATCATGGTGTTGTTTCTTATGTTGATATTGTAAGTAATGACATTGAGATGTCCTACGGAAAGATAAATGATGTGTTGTATTTATTTCCACTTGTGTAATGAGCTATGTGATTATGTTTTAATGCTTATGTTTATGATGGATATGTGTATATCATGTGTATGGATATTTAATGAATATGAGTAAATGGATATATGTTTTGTATTGGAAGGTGATTTTAAAAAACCTATATTTGCATATTAGATGGTTTAATTTCTCTAGGGTATTTTGGCAGCCATTACACAATATTTTTCCTTTTCACAAATTAAAAAAACATAAATGAGAGAAGAAAATACATGGGATTCACCAACCTGCAATGAGATGGATTGGTAAAAAGGATTGAGAAGTTTCAAGATTTCACACAATCAACTCTTAGCACACAATTTAAACACAACAATTCCACCATGAGGACACAACTACAAAGAGGTCTGACTTGCAACTCTGACCACTTTCAAAACATGCACACAAAAGGATCTCCCTTTAACCCAAAAACTAGATACAAGAATCAATTTGTTATTTAGAGGATCCAGTTAATACTAAGAGGGGGGCTAAATCAGTATTAACAACAAATTGAAATCTTAAACCAAACTGATCAATACTTCACCAAAATAGATCATAACTAGTACCAATAGCCATTGAAATCAATCTACTAATCAGATTTACCAAATTTCTCATTTAAGTGTTCCATATCATGCATGCAATAGAAAGATATCAACTTAACACAAACACAAATCAATCACCATATGAACACCAGGATTTTCATGTGGAAACCCAAATGGGAAAAACCATGGTGGGAAGTGGTACCCATAAGATAATGCACTCTTTCAGAATGTGCCATGTTAGGAGCCTAGCCCAGTTAGGAGCTTACAATGATTTAAACTCAAGTTGTTGAGCTACCCGGTTAAGGAATTTACATGAACAAGGTCGGTTAGGACCTACCCATTAAGGGATTTTGAACCTACTGCAACTATTAGAGAACAACAGATGAATGATCTGGAAATAACACTTCCTTCTTTCTTGTTCAGATCCACTTCAACTCCAAACTGCTTCACTCTTGCAGATACACACCTCTGGTTCAGCTACACACTCTTTTCTTAGATTAACAACACAATAAACTTCATCAAAACTCATCTAAATACACTTTACATCTTTGTCAGTTACAAAACCCTAGATACATCAAGATTCAAATGAATTTACATCATAGATCATCACAGATCATCACAAATCATCATACAAATTATTACAACAAATATCAAGACAATTTCAATCATTGAATAATAATAACACAACACCGCACATTGATTTGATAAGCAGTCAATCCCTTAAAACATTCTTCTATGCTCTTCATTGTTTCCCAAGAAATTTCATCCTTAATCATGGCAAAATAGTATTTTAATTTCTCATATGGGTTGTGACACATCACCATCAAGTTATGAACATAATGAAATTCACCACCAAACCATAAAGCATCATCGGTTAGGAGATCTTATTATTGGTTCTAAAACCCTGCTAAAACCCTACTAAAAATAGAAAAATAAATCACAAACATGACTTCCAGTTATCAAAACATGATGCGGTTCTAGTCATAGACTCATTATAGTGATATAAACTCATGTTTCAAACTACAACACCTAATTCATCATCAATCTTCAGAACCAATTGCTTAAGTATAACATTGTTTCATGTTTACCGGTTAAAGTCCTATTTGCCAAGTTTTCTATCAGCTACACAGTTCATCTCACCAACTTAATCCATTACCGGTTAGGTTACACCAGTAGACCTAGATGACAAAGTAACCAAGAATAAACAATTTCCATAGTTTCCATCAATGACAACACAAATAACTGATCACCAAGTCACCAACCAATATCTCAATCTATATCGGTCATACATCACCATGCCATAATTCTCCTTATCGTACTCCTTATCATATCAACTATATCATCACCAACAGTCCTTCAATATATCATGACCAACACTCCTTATACTGATATGTCAACATCATCATTAGTTATGTCAATCATGTGAACATTCTCCCCCTTTGGCATTGACGGAAACACTAAAAGAATCATCATCAAATTCATCATGCTTCACTTTTTGTTCTCCTACTTTGTATGATCTTCTGCCAATTATATTACTTCTCCCATGTCTACTACATTTCTTCTCCTGGTCATATTACTTCTCCCCCTTTGACAGCAATTCCAAAGGTGCAAATGCATCTTATAACATCATCGTTGTTGTTGTTGTCTCCGTCATCTCTGCTAACCTCATCTTAGCTGCTCCCCCTAAGGAGTATCCCACATCTCATCAATCCATAATGAAAAATATTCAATAAGTCTACTAGATTTATGCATCACCTACATCTTAGTTGATCTTGTGTAGGGGTCTAACCCCTAATTTACCTTTGAGATATTCAAAGGTCGCCTTAGGCAAAGGTTTAGTGAATATATTTGCTAACTGCTCTTTGCTAGACACATGTTCCATTCTCACTTGATTCTCATGTACTCTCTCCCTCAGAAAGTGATATTTCAACTCAATATGTTTAGTCCTTGCATGTAACATAGGATTTTTAAAAATATTTATAGCACTAGTGTTGTCACAATTAATAATCACCGGTTCAATCATATTCTGCTTAAAACCTTCTAAAACATGTTTCATCCAAATAGCTTGTGTACAATTCATAGATGCAACCACATATTCTTCTTCTGCAGTTGAATGTGATACATAAGTTTTCTTTTTAGTAGTCCAAGATACAAGTCTACCTCCAATAAGAAAAGCTCCACCGGTTGTGCTTTTCCAGTCATCAACATTTCCAACCCAGTCTGCATCTATGAAAATTTTCAAAGAAAAGTTACCTCTGTAAGGATACCATAAACCATAATCAATTGTTCCTTTTAGATACCCGAATATCCTTTTTACTGCTACCATGTGCGTCTCCTTGGGACTCTTTTGAAATGTAGCAACTAAACCAACAACATGTACAATATCTGGTCTACTGTGAACAACATAATGCATTTTTCCAATCATAGACATGTATTATTTCTCATCTACATAGGGTGAATCATCCTCTTTTGATAATTTGCAACCTGTCACCATTGGAGTACCAACTGGTTTGCAGTCTTCCATCCCAAAAGTCATCAAAACTTCTTTCATATACTTAGTCTCATAGATAAAAATTTTGCCTTATAGTTGGTGGACCTCTAACCTAATGAAAAACTTTATCTCACTGATAAGAGACATCTCAAACTCTTTCTTCATTTCAGCATCAAAAGCCATACACAAATCATCATCTCTATAAAATATTATGTCATCAACAAAAACTTCTACAATTAACATTTTGTCTCCTTCAGTCTTTAAATAGATATTACTATCCTCACTGGTTCACTGGAATCCTATCTTAATCAAATGTGCATGCAGTCTCTCATACCATGCTCTTGGTTCTTGTTTCAATCCATATAATGCCTTGTGTAACCTGCATACCATATATTTATCCTTTGTCAAAGCAAACCCGTCTGGTTGTTCTATATACACCTCTTCTTCAAGAATACCATTCAGGAAAGCTGATTTAACGTCCATTTGATAGACCTTAAAACCTTTAAAAGATGCAAAGGCAAGTAACATTCTAACACCTTCAAGTCTTGCCACTGGTGCAAAGGTTTCACCTTCTTCTTGTGCATACCCTTTGCATACAAGTCTTGCCTTATTTCTCAAAACCTCTCCATCTTCATTTAACTTGTTTCTAAAGACCCACTTTGTACCAATCACATGTAACATTCTAACACCTTCAAGTCTTGCCACTGGTGCAAAGGTTTCACCTTCTTCTTGTGCATACCCTTTGCATACAAGTCTTGCCTTATTTCTCAAAACCTCTCCATCTTCATTTAACTTGTTTCTAAAGACCCACTTTGTACCAATCACATGTAACATTCTAACACCTTCAAGTCTTGCCACTGGTGCAAAGGTTTCACCTTCTTCTTGTGCATACCCTTTGCATACAAGTCTTGCCTTATTTCTCAAAACCTCTCCATCTTCATTTAACTTGTTTCTAAAGACCCACTTTGTACCAATCACATTTTTGTCTTCCGGTCTAGGAACAAGAGACCATGTATTGGTTTTCTCAATCTGATCTTGTTCTTCATTCATTGCATTAATCTAGTCATCATATTTCAATGCTTCTCCAACTATCTTTGGTTCAATAGTTGAAATCAGACATGAATTTTCTTTGATTTTTCTTCTAGTTAGCACGCCAACATTCTTGTCACCTATAATCTAGTCTTTTGAATGATTTAGCCTTAAATATCTTGGGATTATCGGTTATGGTGCAATGACTTCCTCTTCATGTTCATCATCTTCCTCATCATCTACCACTTGAGAACCTATTTTTGCATTGTTCTATTCATCATTTTTCTATGCTTCCGGTTCAACAAACACTAGTTTTTCTTCATCATCTACAAGCTCAGATCTACTGGTCTCATCAGGTTTGTCAGAGAATTAATCAACCTTAACATTCACACTCTCAACTATCTTCTTTGTCCTTCTATTGTAACACTTAAAAGCTTTGCTCTTGGTGGAATAGCCAAGAAATGTTCCTTCATTACTCTTTGCATCAAATTTACCAATAAAATCATCTCTTTTAATAAAACACCTACTCCCAAAAACTTTAAATTAATTGACATTAGGAGTTTTTCCACACCAAATCTCATAAGGTGTTTTATCATTACCTTTCTTCACAAGAAACAGGTTCAAAGTGTAAACAATAATGCTAACTGCTTCTCTCCAAAACATCTTTGGTACATCTCCTTGTATCAGCATAGTCCTAGCTGCTTCCACAATTGTCTTGTTTCTTCTCTCAAAAATTCCATCTTTTTGTGGAGTCCTAGGTTCATATATTTCCCTCTTTATTCCCTTCTCATCACAATACTTCACAAACTCATCAGAAGTGAATTCACCACCCCGGTTAGATCTCATACATTTCAGACTCTTCCCGGTTTCCTTTTCTACTAAGGCTTTAAAGGCCTTAAATTTACTGAAAGCTTTTGACTTTTATTTTAGAAAAGTGACCCACATCATCCTTGAAAAATCATCATTAAAAATCATAAAATACTTATCACCATAAAAGCTCCTAGTCCTCATAGCACCACATAAGTCAGTATGCACTAAATCAAGAATATTCACAGAAGAAAAGGATTTACTCTTAAAAGATGTAGAAGTCATCTTACCTATCTGACATTCTTTACATAATACATTGTCTGGTTTCACAAGTTGTGGCATACCTCTCACCATACTAGATTTGTTGACCCTTATCAAGTTATCAAAGTTCACATGACAAAAACTTTTGTGTCATAACCAACTATCCTCAATTCTATCCACCAAACAACTATTCACATTAGCATTAAAATGAAATAGATTACCTTTGGTTTGTTTTCTAGTAGCAATCAAATCTCCTTGCATCACATGATCCTGCACACTCCACTCTTAAATTCAAAATGATATCCTTTGTCATTCAATTGTCCAACACTCAATAAGTTATGTTTTAAGCCTTCTACCTAGTAAAAATTATTTGCATTACTTTTACTATTCAGAGAGATAGATCCTTTACCTTTAACCATACAAGGTGAGTTATTACCAAATCTTACCACACCACCATCAAATTCTTCAAGAGATATAAATTTTCTTTTATCACTGGTCATGTGGTGTGAACAACCACTATCAATCATCTATTCATCACTAGAGTCAAATTGAGATACCAAAGCCTTTTCATCAAACAAATCTTCTTTTATAGAAACAAAGACAATCTCCTCATTATCATCATCTTCAGATTCCTCATCAGTTACTCCTTCATCAACTGCAACATAGCATTGTTTCTTCCCTTTTCCTTTATATTTCCTAAACTTCTCCTTTCTATCACTATTAGGACATTTTGCAGCTATATGTCCAATCTTATTGCAAGAGAAACACTTAAGAGGTAGTTTACCTTTATATTTACCAGTGCCTCTCAGAAGTCTCTTAGACAGAAGAGATTCAAACTCCATCAAGTTGTCTTCATCATCCACATCTTTCCAGCTACCACCATGACTTGATCTACAATCATAACTGTGACATACATCTTTTCCTTTTCTCATAGGTGTATCAGTTACATATGTCTTAAAAGTTGATTCAGATGACTTAGAAACACTATTATCAAAACTATTCAATTCAAATGTAGTCAGTTTACTAATAAGTGAATCAATGGCGACCTTATCACTACTTATTGACCTTAACTCTTGAATAGCAGAAACTCTGATTGCATAGGCAAGTAAAAGAGTTCTAAGCATCTTACTTACAACAGTGTCATCTTCAATCTTTCCTCCAACACTTTTAATACCATCGACAACCTTTTTGATCCTTTGTCCATACTGAGCTATATTTTCACCTTCTACCATTCTCATATCATGAAATTTACCTCTAAGACTCTCTTCTTTATCTTTTTGAACATGTTTATCACCACCATAGATTAGTTATAATTTCTCCCAAACTTGAAATGCAGTTTCTAATCCATGTACATCAATGTATTCAATATCAGACAATGCACTTACAATGGCTTCCAATGCTTGGTTGTTTTCCTACTGCTCCTTAAGCTAATATGGAGTTAGAGGACCGGTAGGGGGTTCATATTTAGTAGTAACATGTTGCCAAAACTGAGAACCCATACCTTTGATATAAATCTTCATTTTGTCTTTCCATATTGTGTAGTTGTCCTTAGTAAATTTCAGACCCTCCTTTTTCATCATTTTCTTCTGGATCTTTTCCTCAAGCTATTAAGCTTCGTGCACACAAAGGACCTAATGCTCTGATACCAATTGCTATTTAGAGGATCCAATTAATACTAAGAGGGGGGGTGAATCAGTATTAACAACAAACTGAAATCTTAAACCAAACTGATCAATACTTCACCAAAACATATCATAACCAGTACCGATAGCCATTGAAATCAATCTACTAATCAAATTTACCAAACTTCTTATTTAAGTGTTACATATCATGCATGTAATATAAATATATCATCTTAACACCAACACAAATAAATCACCATATAAACACCAGGATTTTCACATGGAAACCCAAATGGGAAAAACCACGGTGGGAATTGGTACCCACAAGACAATGTACTCTTTTGAAATGCGCCCTGCTAGGAGCTTATCTCGGTTAGGAGCTTACAATGATGCTCAGTTAGGAGCAGAACCTGTTAGGAGTCACCTGGTCAAGGGATTTACAATATGAGCTCTATTAGGAGCTTTTCCCTGTTAGAAGCAATCTCATGGGAGGATTTAAACTCAAGTTGTTGAGCTACCCGGTTAAGGGATTTACATGAACAAGGCCTGTTAGGACCTATTTGGTTAAGGGATTTTCAACCCGCTGCAACTGTTAGGGAGCAATAGATGAATGATATGGAAATAACACTTCCTGCTTGCTTATTCAGATCAACTTCAGCTCCAATCTAATTCAATCTTGCAAACACACACCTCTAGTTCGAATACACACTCTTTTCTTAGATTACCGAGATAATAAACTTCATCAAAACTGACCTAAATATACTTTACATGTTTGTCAGTTACAAAACCCTAGATACATCAAGATTCAAATAAACTTACATCATGTATCATTACAGATCATTACAAATCATCATACAGATTATTACAACAAATATCAAAACAATTTCAACTGTTGAATAATCATACCACGACACCGCACATCGATCTGATAAGCAGTCAATCCCTTAAAAAAATTCTTCTATGCTCTTTGTTTTTTCCCAAGAAATTTCATCCTTAATTGCACCAAAATAGCATATTAATTTCTCACATGGGTTGTGACATGTCACCATCAAGTTATGAACATAATGAAATTCACCGCCAAACCATAAAGCATCACCGGTTAGGAGATCTTATCACTAGTTCTAAAACTCTGCTAAAAATCTACTGAAAATACAACAGTAAATCACAAACATGATGTGGTTTTGTTCATAGATTCATTACAATGATATAAACATATGTTTGAAACCGCAACACCTAATTCCTCATCAATATTTAGAACCAATTTCTTAAGTATAACAGTTTTTCATGTTTATCGGTTAAAGTCCTATTTGTCAAGTTTTATGTCAGTTGCACAGTTCATCTAACCAACTTACTCCATTATTGGCTAGGTTACACCAGTAAACCTAGATGAAAAAGTAATCAAGAATAAACAATTGCCATAGTTTCCATCAATGACAACACAAATAATTGATCACCAAGTCACCAACCAATATCTCAATCTATATCGGTCATACATCACCATGCCATCATTCTCCTTTCATACTCCTTATCATATCAACTATATCATCACCAATAGTCCTTCAATATATCACCAACAATCCTTATACCAATATGTCAACATCATCATTAGTTATGCCAATCATGCCAACACAATTTGTAGACATTCAACTCTCCGCTCTTCCCAAAATTTCAAAAAGCATGATCCCCTCAAAACCAAAAACCATCCTCAATAAAAATCTACCATTAAAAAAGCAAAACCACCCTTTCCATTCGCACTAAGGACTTAAATGGCAACCTCCCATGCAAGCACCACAACACTCACCATAAACATTCGAAATAAAATGCAACAATAAAAATAATAATTAGACAACTAAATCACAAATGCACATAAATAAGTAAATAACATAATCCTATATATCATATTTATAAAATATAATAAAACTCGCAATTAATATATATATATATACAAATATATTTTTATTACATTATTTATTACTAACACAAAGGCTAAGTATAATAATAATAATATATTAATTAATCATATCAACTTAAAAAATAATATAACCCAAGCATAAGGATTAAATAAATTACCATACTTGAACAACCTAAACCTACAAGAGGACTAAGTTAAACACTTAAACTAATGAGACATGGACTAGGATAAGAGTGTGATGAAACCTTATATCACCTTTGATCAATTTCTATTGGGATTGGAGACACACTCAAACTTGTGAGATCATGTGGAGTCGATCCCTAGTACGTACATCCTGCATAACACTAAACGTCTGCATACAACATACACACACACATATACGATAGACAAACAAGTGAAAGAGAATCACAACATCACACCCTTCTCATAAATGAGTGATGTCACATCATCCCTTTCACATACACATTAATCAAACAACATGGTGATAGAAAAGAATCATCAATAACATCATCATATCTAATGTAAGCATAAAATATGGGTTAGCACATGGTAACCATCATGATCAATAAATGTAAACCACATCACATGATAATGAGTAAATTTAAATAACCAATCATAAACCCTAACACCATGTTGGATATTGCTAAGAAGTTTATTGGAATGATGTGTTGTCATTGATGTCAACATATTCTTATGTGTATTCTAGTGTTGCAGTCAGATTAAATGAGTTGGTTTGGTAAGTGTGTTGCAAATGAGTTGTTGTGGTTTAATGAGTTTAGATATACTTATCTCTAGTTGATTCAGTAGAAGTTTCAGTGGTTAGCATGATGTTTTGATTGAGTTGTGAGATCCAGTATTATGGTTGGTTGTTCAGTTGTTCATGTTATTTGTTATTCTGGTTTCTACTCTGTATTGCTCTGAAATTGGAATATCTTGATCTAAAGATTTGAAAGAGTACTTGGGATGTTCATATGTGTCCTTAACTTAGATGGTTTGTGATTTGGAGGTCTACAAGTGAATCTTTCAGTTTGACAGTAAGTTCAATGCGTGTTCTTGAGGTTCAGTATATTGATGATAGGGATTCTAGTAAGTGGTGATGTTACCATTGTTTCTATGGTGATTCATGTTTCTTGTGGATGTTTCTAGATTGCATTCTATCCATGTTGATGGTCCACATTGATCGTTGTGCGCGTTATTGATCATTTTCTTGATCCGGTGGTGTTCTTTGTGTTATGTGACATTCTTGATGATTGTAGCATGTTGCGGATGTTCAAGGTAATTCTTAGTGGTGGTTCTTATTTGCGGTGTTGATTTAAGTCCATACTATGTCTTAGCCAACATTTTTTTGGTCCACATGTATTGTTGCAGCATGTGAGGTTATTATTTTATAATTTTTGTTGAGGGTTTAGCTGACCTTAAAATATAGGTTGATGATTTGTATAAATATATGTAATATTCATGTGAGAGATGTATCTACATGTCTGAACATTGATTTGATCTTTCAGTAGCAGAGGAGATTTGTGAAAGAGTAGAGTTTGAGTATATGTGTTTAACCAGAACTGTAACCAGATATGAGAAGATGTTATTTTATCAGTTCATGATCCTTTGGATGTAATCCGAATCTTTCTGTAAGGTGGTAAGCCTTCCCCAAGGTCGTAGCCCTTCTTGTTTTGTGATTTGAGCAGCGAGCTCTAGGTAGTGTGTCTGAATGCATGTGCATTCTTCATTGTAATATTTTCACTTACTCCTAACAGGGTATTATCTCATTGTGGGTAGCTTCCCACTGTGGTTCTTCCCTTAAATAGGTTTTCCATGTAAAAAATCTTGGTGTTATGTGTATTATTTATGTGGTGATGTTTTATGCTTTCACTATTTATTATCAAATCTGAATTTGTGTTTCATTTGTGTAGAGTTTGAGAGAAAAATGATTCACTCCCCTCTCAGTTTTCTACATTGTTGTCAATCATTATAGTCCTGAGTATATCATCATCCAACATAAAAACATAATATATTAGAAATCACTATAGAGTATCTCAACATCAAAGAGTCTAAACAAGTGCAAAAATATCAATCAAATGGACCAAAAGGAGTGTGTCACGGAAGGTCACTACAGATGGCCTCCAACAACCCTCTCTGTAAGCCTCCCTAATTTCTAAAGACAACATAACCCTTTCATATTTTTTGTTATCCCTTTTATATCCTACATGTGGTAGTTTAACTAATGGAAGAGGAAGTTAAATTATTTAGTAGATAACAACTAGATTTTGCCACATGATAATATGACATCCTTTACATCCTTTTGTGCAAAAACCAATAATCCTCATCAACCTTTCATATTCTCATTTTCGATGAAATTGAGCAAATACAAACCTTTATTGGTGGGATGGGAATTTTGTGAACTTGTTGGTTCATCAAAAATAATTATAACTGAATTCATTCCTCTTTTCAATTTGCTTACTTTATTTATGAATTGTTTCTATTTGGAAATAGAGTTCTTTGATGAACAAAAGGGTTTACAAACTTATATTTATCCAAAACACAAATTTTCTTGTCTTTGACTAATTAGTGAAATTTGTAAATATTGAAATCATATAACTTTACCAATTTGCATCTTAAATTCACAGAATTTGAATTCTAAGAATCCATTCTTTAAGCAAGCATGTTTTGAAACTTGGGAAAAATTCTTCCAAAAATATAAACTAACAAATTCGCAAAAATTAAACAAAAGTGAATAGGAACTAGAAGAAAACTTAAAATTGTTTTTGAGGGATGCAAGATTTCTCATGAACCTAAATGCTCCTACATCATAGAATCTTTGAAGGAGATAAAATAGTTTCCAAATGAGATAGTGTGGTGATACAAGAGTGTTTCATTGGTCATCTTACAATATACATTTAGTGACCTCATTGGTACTGGATGGGTTCTTTAACACTTTACTCAACTTAGATAAAATACTAAGTATCCCTCCTCTCATAAAAGGTGATCAATATCCAAAAGGAAGTTCAGTAACCCCAAGTTATTAGTCACATAGCACAACTCAATAGTTTGATGTATTATTTTTCCAACTCAAGGGGATTTCTAAAATTTGGTGAAAATAATTATTGGATTAGTTATTATCAAATTAGACACATCTTACAACATGTAAAATAGACATAGAGTTCTCATATGAATAATCAAAAATGAAATTTTATCAATGAATAACCCCCTTGTAGTATAAAACATTCTATTGGATATTGTGTAAGTCTCAATTCCTAAACTAAATTTAATCTAACTAGTTGGTATACAATGCAAAAGACAAAAGGATAAAAGAGACAAGATTAAAAGAACCTGAGTTATCTCTATCCTTTATTAGTTGAGAAAACCACAATCCACATGGGATGATGTAATATTCAATGGGATGAACCACTCATGAAAGAGGTCCACATCAATCACCCAATTCTTAGCATAGATCAATGAGATACATCTACAAATGATAAAAATGAGTGTTTAGGTTGACCATACAAAGCTCTTCATAATCAATTGATGGAATACTAATGATATGATACACATGTAGATAAATAATATATTCATAAATTTACACATATGAAGAAAAAGGAAATCACTTAGGGAATAGAAACAATGAAATAGAACAACTCCAAATAAGAACATCAAAATAGCTTTATTTTTACATTTAAAAATCTATACTTTCTAACATTTTATCCATACAATTCTTGCGTATTTATAGATTTGGCAACACCTGAAGGTGACAAAATCTAAGCATAATGGTTAGTTGTATAAATCATGAAAAAACATCAAAATTATTCAAATGAGCACAAATATCACCATTATACCTAAATCTTGTGCTCCTTCCTCCGATTGAGATTGTTGAAGTGAAGTGCGCCCACGTGCTCCACTTGATTTTCTCTTTGAATAGGGAATATGTGGATTTATCTCCACCACACAACAAGGGATTGGATGAAAGGATGATTGTGGTGGATGGATTTGGCTATGTGTGATAAGATTTGGGCATAATATGGATACTTTGGATGGATTTTGGCTCTCAAACTAACAGCATACACTTACTCAAAAAATGGTTGGATTGTTAAGGGAGGAGACTCCAAGTTATATATTAGAGGGGGCCAAAATGGAGGGCCAAGATTGATTTGGAATGAAGGGTTGATATTGAAAGAAAGTGGGAGAGGATTGAGAGGACAAGGTGTGGGATTCAAGAGATTTGCCATAAAGGAATTTCTTGTCTCCATTGTTGGAATCAATGAACACTAAGAGCGGGGATGAATCAGTGTTCTACAATTCACAAATTTATTAAGTTGATTTTTTAACCACTAGATGCAAATAACTGAAAGCAAAGTGCATAAACATAAACCAATTAAACATGCAACCATAACACTAGAATTTTTATGTAGAAACCCAAATGGGAAAAACCACGGTGGTAATTGAACCCATAGTATTATTATAATATGGCTAGTAGTAAAACAATATTATAAAAGTGGAATGCACTTGCATTCAGGCACAATGCCTAGAGCTCACTGCTCAAATACATAATAGGGCTGCAACCCTGGAGGACTCACTATCCTACAAATGTGATATAGAAGCAAATACAATGTCTGAATTGGATTATAGCATCTACAAATGCTAGAAATCAGTTCCGGTTAGGCTCAAGAATGATTTTTTGTCATTGCTCGAAAAAATTACTCTATTTTGCACTGCTACCATGTACCAGATCATGAACACTTAAGATGTGCACATTAAACTACGCTCAATCACTTCCAACACAGTCTTGCATACATATCACCACACAAAATGATCATCCAAGATGATCTTATATATCCACACAACCAAAATAGATCTCCAACTAGCCGGCTTCTCAAAACAACAAAATGTGAGACGTGTAGACTCATGTCATCTCAATACATTGCAAATCCATATACCAGACCTAAAATATGTGATCACAAGCTTCCAATAAGTCAGCCTAATCACCTCAAAATCATCAACGTCCACCAGAATCACCTCAAGGAATCTGGACCACACACTACACCATCAAACATGAAGATGACCTTGTTCTTCCTGTAATACTGGATACTAGACCAAGAAACTTGCACTAGAATCAACACCCGAGGCTATAATTGCAGGAACAGATGCCTCACATACCTAATCAACTATTCCAATCACCACAACCAAAATTGCATCATCAGAAATGAGTAATGCTCACCAGATTTATACATTATGTTCCACTGACCAGACTTATGCTATATGAATAACCAAACTTACTTAAGACTTTTGGTAATCTCAATCTGGATATACCGGATATGATTACTAGGTTGAGTTGCCATCAATGAAAACCCCTAACTAATCTCCATGCATCTAACATCATCAATATTCACCAGAGCATCACCAGAATAGTGTTGCTTGATAACAATCTCCCCCTTTGGCATTGATGGCAACACTGTGAAAAATGATAAATCTTTCAAGAATCCAAAACTGCAATGAATATGAAAATCTAAAAGTTTGTACACTCAGCTAGCTCCCCCTAAGAATGTGCACCAATTTTTACTTCTCTCTCTCTCCCCCTTTGACATCAATGGCAAAGGTAGGAATCCACCAAAGCTTATATACAAAAGAATGTGTACAGTGATCTACAAAAACTTGAAAATATCTACATAAGTTATCTTCAAGGATTTTAGATACTCATTCAATCCTCTCAGGAAACAACCCAAAACATTAACCAGGGCACTTTCACTAGTTGATGTTGATTGTGGCTTAGGTGGAGGGATCAACTTTTGCACACCAAAGGTAGCCATACACTTGCTTTTCTTGGCCTTAGATTGCTTGAGAGGAGAAGATACCAGTTTAGATTGTGGCTTCACCATATCTTCCTTCTTCAATATATTTTTCTCTCTAGATCTCTGCACTCCTTCTCAAGTTATACGCATTTGTTCAACAAGTTCTTCAACTTCCTTTCTTAATTTTCTTTTTCTTTTGGGCCCAGTGAATTTCTTGTGCAGATCCAAATCCTTCTCCTTGAAAGTGTCAAATCTCTCCTCTTCCTTGTCCACCGATTGACTCAACCAGTGTTGAGCATATGCATCAAGTATGACTGCATCCACCTCATACCCCATGGGCATGATTTTTGTATTGCATTGTCACCCAAACCCAGCAATCCTTCCTTGATTTGCATAGCCACTGGTTTATCAGACTGCCATAAATCTTATGATTATCAACTGCATAACTGATCTCCATCATCTCAACCATCCTTGACTAGTTACAGATCTCCACAAGGGGGTTCTAAAGATCTACATGATAATCTGCCCCCTAAGGCTAAAGTGCCCTAGTTATCGGATGAGGTTCCATCACCAGATTCAGGTGTGGAGTTGTCCTGCATATTTGAATCTTACTTCTTCACAAACATCTTCTTATGATAATCTTTGATCTCTTCCACCTTAGTTTTTCCTTTTTCATCTGATTTGTTCTTGTTCACTGATTCATTCTTGCTTTTGCAATATCTTCCAATATGAACTGGTTTGTTTCATGCATGGCAGAAAACATTCCTCTGCATAAGCCTAAAGTTCATCTGATTTGGTCTCATCCTACATTCATTAGAAATGTGTCTAAACTGTTAGAATGAACCAAAGGAAAACTAAGAGGGAGGGGGGTGAATCAGTTTTCCACAAGTTAAACAATTATTGCAGATTATAAACCTTCTATCAAAGCAAAATGAAAACAACATAGTGAAAGATAAAGAATTAGAGTACACAACACACAACACCAATATTTTGACGTGGAAAACCCAGTGAAGGGAAAAACCATGCTGGGAAACCCTACCCACAATCAGATAATACTTCTACAATAGTATGTGAAAATATTACAATGGGGATTGCACTTGCAATCAGGCCAATAGCCTAGAGGACACTCCTCAACACAAAAGGGAAGTCTCACTGACTTACATAAACATTAGAATACAATTCAGAGGAAAAGAACTTGTAGAAATGATATTTTCTAATGCTTGGTTACAATTCCGGTTAAGCACAGTGTCTACCCTGCAACACCAAACTCTCCACAACACTTGGCTGAATGATTTATCTTTGTTCGCACATTTACCTCTCTCTGATAATGCTGCAGAATATCGATCCCAAATTATATAAACATATCTCCTATATATACAAATAATCAACCTTGATAACAAGGTTGGCTAAACCCTCAACCCTCAACTCATAATTACATAAATTACATTACACGATACAAAGATCGACCACTAGACCAATATTATGATTTACATTACATAGCATGGACCTAATTTAAATTCCCAAATGATTACATCCACTAGAAATCTCGCCAAGATCAACCACAATACGTTACATCAACTGGGAAAAACCCTCAGTGTCAATAACACAGAATATCCTACCGGACCCAAATAGGATCACTAAATATTCACACTAGCCAATGTGAAGCCACCAAATAATTAGGACACTATCAAGAACACCTTTAGCACATTAAGAACCATTTCTAGAAGCCGCATCAAAACCACTTAACCATTTTATCAATTATCACCAACCGGGACCAAGAACATCAATAGCTTCTGGAGCACTAAATCATGAACCAACTGAATATGACATACATATAATCATCATGAATATCCTTCCAAAAGCGTATCCAACAATTTGAACATACCAAAGAAAAATCCTTGATAACCTCTGCCAAAACCATGTCCAACCGGAGCAAGTCAGCAACCAACCGGAGTAGTGTTGACAACCAATTGGAGTAGTGTTGACATCAATGATAACACATAATCAATTCCTACATATTGCCAACATAAGCATCCCACAAGCATAACATCTCTTGTTCTAAAAGTTATTTATCACTGTTTTGCACATGTTTGACTTATGGCCAAAGTTGTTGCATATGAAACATTGATCGGTAAAGGTAGAACCATTAGTCATCATGTTGTTCATCATCCCATTATTCATCTTACTTCTGCATTTATTTTCCATATTACCAAATTTACCACAAACAAAACAATTACCATTGAATTTATAAGCAATAGGTTGTCTTACTGGAGGTTTCTTGTTCTTTTATTTATGATTGTTTTGACCAGAATTGGAGGATTCTCCTTTCTCAAATCCAAGTCCTCGCATGTCTTTCCCATGTCTCTGAGTTTCCAACATCTCATCCAATCGGGTTGAACTATCTTTGATTTTTTCTTTGTACTCATTGGCAGTAGTCAGCTCATCTCTCAGAATTATGATTTGTCTTTCAAGTTCTTATCCATCATTCTTTGTTTGTACTAATTCAAGATTCAACCGATCATTCTCATATGTCAATCTACAACATTCATCAAATCTTTCCTTCAATTACTGAGTTAAGGTTTCTTCATTCTTCTTCTGGTCTTCAATCTCCTTAGTCAACTTCATCACAATGGATATCATCTCATTCTTCAAAACTGCATTCTCCCTAGCCAACTTCTCACATTCATCTGTCTTATCGTGTAGGGCTTGATTGTCAACACTTTGTTCTTATTTCTCCTATAACTTATCCATCAAAACCTTTCTCTTTTCTCTAGAACTGTTCAATTGATCTTTCAATGTCTCATTGAAGTCTTCAACTGCATTTAGATTTCTTTTCAAACTACTCGTTTCCTTCATCGCTGCATCAAGATCTTCAAGTACTACAGTAAGCTATTTCTACAAACTAGAGTCCATTGATTCAATCTTTTGAATCTTCATCAAGTTCTTAGGATTATTTCAAGGCACAAGGCTCTTATACCAATTTTTGGAATCAATGAACACTGAGAGGGAGTGAATCAGTGTTCTGCAATTCACAAATTTATTAAGTTGATTCTTTAACCACCAGATGCAAATAACTGAAAGCAAAGTGCAGAAACATAAACCAATTAAACATGCAACCATAACACCATAATTTTTACATGGAAACCCAAAAGGGAAAAACCATAGTGGGATTTGAACCCACAATATTATTATACAATGGCCATTAGTAAAACAATATTGCAAAAGTGGAATGCACTTGCATTCAGGCACACTACCTAGAGCTCACTACTCAAATATATAACAGGGCTACAACCCCAGAGGACTCACTATCCTACAAATGTGATATAGAAGCAAATATAATGTCTGAACTAGAGTATAGCATCTAAAAATGCTAAAAATTAGTTATGATTAGGCTCAAGAATGATATGTTGTCACTGGTCAGAAAAATTGCTCTGTTCTGCTCTGCTACTATGTACCGGATCATGGTCATTTAAGATGTGCACTTGAAATTGCGCTCGATCGCTTCCAAAAAAATCTCGCATATATACCACTACACAAAATGATCATCCAAGTTGGTCTTATATGTCCGCACCACCAAAATAGATCTCCAACTAGTCGGCTTCTCAAAATAGAAAAATGTGAGATGCGTAGACTCATGTTGGCTCAATCCATTGCAAATCCATATATCGGACCTAAAACATGTGATGAAAAACTTCCAATAAGTTGGCCCAATGACCTTGAACTCATCAATGTCCACACCTCAAGGAATCTGGACCATGCACTACACCATCAAACATGAAGATAACCATGTTCTTCTTGTAATACTGGATACCAGACCAAGAAAGTTGCACTAGAATCAACACCGAAGGATATAATTGCACGAAGAACTACCTCACACATCCAATCAACTATTCCAATCACCACAACCAAAACTGCATCACCGAAAAATGAGTAATGCTCACCAGATTTATATACTATGTTCCATCGGCCAGACTTATGCTACATGAATAACCAAACTTAGTTAAGACTTTCGATAATACCAATATCCATATACCGGATAGGATTACTAGGCTGAGTTGCCATCAATGACAACCCCTAAGTAATCTCCATGCATCTAACATCATCAATATTCACTAGAGCATCATTGGGATAGTGTCGGTTGCTAACATCCATACTCCTCAAGTACATGGAGAATAGATCTCCCAATACATTAGAAAAACAAAAAGGAATTAAAAATTCCTAAATAAGAGATTGTGTGGGGAGAATAAAGGGATAAAGGAATAAAAAATTCCCTGGGAAGAGGAGGCATGGGGATGTGCAAAGGATTTGAGATCCTTTGACATGACCAAAGTTGGTGCATTTAAGGTTTGGAGGGTGAGAAAGGAAAGCCATTTATGAAAAAGAGTTGACTCATCCCTGATCAAAGTGCTTAGGGATGTGCAAATGATTAAGGAGATTAATTAGTTGGGTTAATGAGGGTTAGAGTGTAAGTGGAAATGTTAGGAGGATGTGACATGAGGAGAGATAATGAGTGGGGGAATATAAAAATGGGGATAATCATAAGCATGATTTAAGGAAGAAATAATTAGGCTAGATGCGGATTAGAAAAAGTGATTTGTAGGAATCACATAGTTAGGTTAATAAATTGAAATTAATTAAGTAAGTGGGTTTAGAAGAAATAAAATTATGAGGGTGACTTTAGAAGAATGTGAAATAATTAATTTGTTGATAAATTAATTATTGGACTATAGTGATAAGATTAATTAAATTTGATTTAATTAACCTTAAGAGGAAAGAGATCAACACAATTAAATTAATTAATTATGTGAAAAGGCTTAAATTAATTAAATATTAATTTAATTAATTTAGATGTCTAAATTTTGCCCCTCTTTTACGTAGCGGCAAAATTGGTGGTGGGCAAAAGACGAAGAAAGATGCTCCAACGTGAAGACGTGGGTGATGTATGCCCCCTTGAGAATTAATAGGAAAATTTTGATTTTTTTGCGATAATTCTCGAAAAAGAAGAAAACTGTAGAAAAAATATGAGAAAGCCAAAAAAAAGGGGAGGCAAGAAGGAATATTAGAGGAAAGAGAAAGAGAGGATGGAGGAAGGGTGATAGAAGGGTGAAGGAAGGGCCCATAATGCATGCGAATGTAATAACTGGAATATGCATATAAACTTAGCCTATTCAAACAAGAACATGCAAACCTCAAAATGATTAATATGCTTGATATGTTGATGATTGGTTGGATGTGGTTTCTCATGGATCCAACAAAATAATGGCGTGATGAGGATGATTGAGTGATAACCTTGACAAAATAATGATAGCCTATGAAGAGATGGTTAAAATGAGAGAAGAGGCCTCAATTTATAGATTTTCAAATTTGGAATGGACAGTGGAGATCAAAAGATGATGAAGGGCCAGGATTGAATGTGAGAGGATAGGACAAGTGGGGGATGAAAGAGATTTAACCATAAAGGCATTCCTTGACTCCACACTCCACAAGGACATGGGGAAGAGGGACAAAGGACATTGGGAAGAGGAACAAGGAACTAAGAATTCCTTGGCAAGGAGAAAGGGAATTAAAAATTCCTTGGAAATAGGGAGTCTTGAAAGAATAAAGGATTAAAAGAATTAAAAAATTCCTTGGGAAGAGTGGGCATGGGGAGATTCAAGGAATTCAAAATTCCTTGGATAGACAAAAGTGGGTGGCATTTAAGGTTGGAAGGTGAGATGGGAAAGCCATTTATGGCATGTTGTTGACTTGTTCTTAATCTTGGAGATTAGAAATGTGCAATTGATTAGTGAGGGGATTAGGTGAGGTAATGAGAGATTGTGAGAGCAAGTGGGAAAGTTAGGAGGATGTGACATGAGGAAGGAGAATGAGTGGATGGATTTAATAATAGGGAAAATGGTAAGAGGGTTAATTAGCTTAAATCAATTAATTATGTATTAAATAATTGATTTAGTAGGAGTATTTGTAGGACAAGATTCTAAGACATCATTAAATAAATATAAAATTATTTAATTAATGGTGAAGGTTAAATTTAATTAAATAAATGTAACTTTATTTAATTAAGAGTGAATGATAAGCTTAATTAAATAAATGCAAATTTATTTAATTAAGGGTGAAGGCTAAATTAAATAAATATAAATTTATTTAATTAAAGGTGGTGGGTTAAGATAAAGGAAATAATTAAATAAATAATAAATAAATATTTAATTGTCTAGAATGGGATAAGGTCAAGTGTGGTTGGATATGGACAAATTTAGGTGTCTATGGAACCCTTAGTACATCTCATCACAAATAGATAAATGGCCATATGATCAAGTCAACCCAAGGTTTTCAACTTCTTGGTATTTAGCACACTCACCTCCATCACCCCAATATTAACAACTTTTACATGCAATGCTTATCCCAAAATGACACAAATTCCAAGAAAAAATTATTTTTATAAGAAACTTTTACAGGATTACAATTTTTAAAGAACAAATATGTTCAAGAAAAATTATTATTTATCTTAGGAAGATAAGTTCTTGCATCAAATGAAAAATTAAAAGTTGAGTATCAAATGCCAAGTTTATTTGAATCTACTCCTCCATCACCAATATCTTCAATGATGGCATCATCATCTATAGTTTCTTCTCTTCTTTTATAATCCATGAATGTCATGAAAGAATAGTTGACCACTTCAATGTTTGATCCATCAATGAATTCAAACCTAAAGCAATAGGTGTCATAGTGTAAAGACGTAGATGCTCTAACTTCAATAAAAGAATGAATACTCTTTATTCTTCAATCGAATCTATAATGCATTTAATAAATTCATTTATTTCTCTCTAATCATTCCATTATGTCATTACATATGTGAGTACAATAATTGACACAACAAGTCTATATTCAATAAAGAAATATTAGTAATCTTACAACATAGAGTACTCTTTCATAGTATTTAAAACATACTAATCATCAATCATAATTTCATTACATAACTTAGGCATTCAATTGCCTTAAGCTTAAATATACATATACAAGATAAAATGCACAATAAAGAGATGAGATGCATCCTTTGATCTCAAATCCTTTATCTATCTTCAATTCAATCCTTCGAATGAAGATGAGAACAAGATTCAAGTATTTTTTTTCACCCAACCTTGAAGCATATGCTTCCCCAGAATTCTTAATCATTCAAGAATACCCGACCCTGCATGAATTGCTTAGCAAGAAGAATTCAATATGCAAGATGGAATCTTGGTGCGTGCCTAGTATGATATATGCATTTTCATTTACTCTAACTCATTTAAGAAACAAGCAAGATCAATACAAGGATATATGGTAAAGAGTCATAAATACATCCATCTATTCCAATGGTCAATAATTGACTCGACCAAGTATAATGCCATGCATAGCAATAAAATAGTTTGGAAAAGCAAAGTATACTCTCTAAACCCCATATTCGGCACCCATCCTAGAATGTATACTTTCCCATAAAACACATGAATAGCATATTCATTCATCTAGCATGCCTATTCCTTTCATACAATATCTTTAAATTATATGACATGCTCTATCATTCACATGCAAACAATAAACGTAAATCCTTTTTCAAAACAATCTTTTCATTTTCAACATTAAGAAAACAATAAAATGAAGAAAAGAAGGTGTAACACATGTATGCACATATTTTCATATAAAAGAATACACAAATGAAGATATGAGTACACGTTCTTAAATTATATGTTCCTATATGGTTCTCAGTTTATTTTATGTATGTACAATCTCATTGTTTTTGTTATTTAACATCCATGTTTTAGATTTCCAGCTAAATTTAGACTTTGTTTATGTTTCAATAATAGTAGTAAAATTTCCAGAATTTAAGTTTACATGAATGTATCTTCACTTTCATGTTATCTAAGTAATCTTGCTTGTTGACAGGTTTTCTACAGTTTCGAACTAGTTTGGTACAAATCAATATGTTTTATCTTCTCAAGTTGAAATCTAAGAATACATTTACCACCATATAATGAAAACCCATCTTTTTAATATATATATATATATATATACACATACACACATATATATATATATATAGATATGTATACATATATGTATATATGTATACATATATATATATATATATATATGTATACATGTATGTATACATACATATATATATATATATATACATATATATATATATATATATATATATATATATGTGTGTGTGTATGCATATATATGTATGTATGCATATACATACATATACATACATACATACATATATATATATATATATACATATGTATATATGTATACATATATGTATATACATATGCATATGTATATATGTATATACATATATACATATGCATATGTATATATGTATACATGTATATATATATATATGTATATATATATATATGTATATATATATATATATGTATATGTATATATGTATATATATATATATATATATATATATATATATATATGTTGGCATTACAGTAAGAAAGATTGTTGATATTTAATAAGGATATTGAGAAGGTTGTTGAAGATTATTGATATAACTGAAGAAGGATGATAACTATCTTTATAACATTATTTTGTCATTGATGTCAAGAAATTGATTATCTAATTCAGTATGATGTTGCCATATCTTAAGAAGATTGATTTGAAGAGAATTAAGATGTTGGTAAAAGACACAGAAAGAATGTGATGAATAAGGGGAGAAATAAGTTATTCAATGAGCAACTATTACCGAGTTAGACAATGATGAGATCATGATGTTTAGATGATATCCTACATATGTTGTTGATTGTGAGGTTAATACTATACTATGTCACCGAGTAAAGAACCTAGTCGATAAACCCTAAGGAACCTAGTCGGTAAACACTAAGGTTATCAATATCAGTTAATGAAGGTGAAATGTCTACCGAATAAAGTTTAGTATTTACCAAGTTGCAACCGAGTTATGATAGTGCGCATTGGATGGATAAAAGCATTATTTAATGAAGGACAATGATAAGCTGGAGATGTATAAATGATTGGTATGTCGTGTATGAAGTTTGTTAAGGATCTATGGCAAAGGAAAATTGGCAGGAAGATCTACAGCGCAGATTGAACCACAATAACCTTGTGCAAGTTCCAAGAAGGGAATGCAAGTCCCAAGGCAAGGTAAAACATTTTTAGATTGGAAGGATACATTGAACCTAGTCAAGTTTGAAGATCTGATGGCTAAGATTGATCATGAGAAATGTGATCAAGGAGATTAAGCGGTTAGCAGTTGTTTATAAATAAGGAATTGTTAATAAACAATGAATGCGGGCAAGTGTAAGCACAGGAATGCTACATAGTGATTACCGAGCACAGAAGCTTGAAGACCTATTCGAATAAAAGAGTAGAGAGCCCAGCAGAGGGACAAGATAAGTCCTATGACTAGATTGTTTTGAGCAAATAAGAATCTTCTTTAGCATTTTAGATGTGAAGTTGCAGATAGATTTTTATTACTGTTATTTTGTAAGTGATAGAAAATCTCTTAACCGAGTGGACTTAATAGTCTTATTTGTAAACCCTCTAGCAAGGTAACATTCTAAATGAGTGTTTGAAATCCTTTGACAAGGTCACTTCTAACAAGGTGAAGATCCTAATAGATCTGAGGGAAATCCCTTAACCGGGTCACATCTAGCAATGTGTTTGTAATCTTTAATAGGATTTGCTTTTAACCGAGCATACTCTTGAAGAGTATATTTCTTAGTGGGTCCAAAATCCCATAGTGGTTTTTCCCTATTTGGGTTTCCACGTTAAATCTAGTGTTATGAGTGTTATGATGATTATGTGTTCATGAGTTTGCATGTTTAGTAGTTTTTGGTTAAGTTGTTGAAGTATAAGTTACCGAGGTTGAATCTGTTGATTTTATGGAAGTTTAAGTTTGTATGATTCATGCCCCCCCCCCTCTCATCTTGTTAGCTATTGGCATCTATACTATACTTTTAGTATCAGAACTAACAATATATGTATACATATATATATGTATATATGTGTATATGTATGTATGTGTATATGTATATATGTATTTATATATGTATATATGTATTTATATATGTATATATGTATTTATATGTGTGTGTGTGTATGTGTGTATACTGTGTTGTTAAAATTCATTGTTGTTTTCAGCATATTTGAAAGCAAAACAAACATAGACCTTTTACGTAACAAAGATGAACAAAATAAGATTATTTGAAAGAGATGTAATCTGAAAAGGATTTTATCTTCTTCAATTTTGCAAATTCTGAAAAATGAAAATTCATTCAGCTATATGAAGTAATTGGTTTCATGACTTTGTTCACATGTATAAATATATTTATATACATATGTGCAAATATATGGGTATATATTTGTACATATATATAAATATAAAAGCTTTGTTGTGCTGATTTGATCTTCAGCTAAACAAAGATGAATTCAACAACAAATAGAGATGTAATTCTACCAAATTGGAGTTTTAAATTGACAAAGAAAAACATTTATACTTCAGAAATATGATTAAGACAATGATTTCATTCAAAAAAAGTGATTTTTCTACCATTCATATTTTAAACAAACTGAAACAATGGCCTACTTGAGAAAATCATTTCTCCTGTATTGGAATGATAAAAAACCTGAAGGATGTTATTGATTTCCCTCTCTTATTTTTTTGGTCTCTTTTCCCAAATTGGCTAAATGTTTAAGAGTATTCTCTGTGCTTTTCTGTTGTATTCTCAGTGCATCACTTCTCTTTTTGGTATGTTGTGTGTGTAAATAAAATGATTACATTTTTCCTATTATGCTGAAAGCATTGCATTCTTCTTTGCAATCATGGATTAAAACTCTATGTTCATTAACTACAAATTGAAGTTTTATTGTTTCCAACAGTAGTGGTGTTGTTTTCAAATAAAAGGAGGGGTACAAATTTATTAAAGACAAGAAAAGAAAAAATCAAGGGCATTACATAGCCCTATCAAGCTCAACTAAGTGAAGTGAATGTTGATATAAATCAAGGGGTAACTGACCCCAATCCACAATATTCCAATCATGAATATGATCAGAGGCCCACTTGGAAAGACAATCAACAACCCCATTCCATTCTTGAGGAATATGGGTAAAAGAAGCAGACTCCAGAGAAGAACAGAGGTTGAGACTCTGATCAACAATCAAAGCCAAATGCCAACTCCCCATCTAAATATCGCCTATTCAACAAGTTGACAACCACCCGAGAGTAAGATTTACATATAATCCTTTGCCATCCTAATTTACTAGCACACTCCAGAGCTAATAAAATAGCTCGAGCCTCCATTAAATTATTAGTATGAAGACCCATACAAACAGAAAAGATAAACTGAACATCTCTATAACTATCTCGACCCACACCACCAATGCCAGGATGACCAAGGTTTCCACGGGAGGAGCCATCCGTATTAATTTTAAGAACTCCCTGAGGAGGAGGAGACCATATTCCCTCTCTATTCACCTTCACAGTAGGGTGTTAACATCTATTGCACATGAACTAGTGTTGCAAAGGAGGTAGATGAAGATGATTAAAACACCCAATATCACCAGGAGCCACCAATTCAGTCATATCACACTTAACCACAACATTTTCTCCCAGAGAAAGCAAGATCTTCCACTAGAAGTGAGGGGCCACCAACCATACATCCTAAAAAATCTGACAATTTCTCTCCAACCAAAGGTTCCAAATAATGAAGGATGATCCAATAGCCCAAGTAGCTTGAAGGAAGGAAGTAGAGACAGGGGCCCTGTCCCACCAATCCACAAACTTAGTCCACGAGGAAACATGCCTACAGGGAAAATTCCACACCCTCCACCAAAAATGCCAAATCTCCCTAGCATAAGAACACTGGAAGAAGAGATGAGAGACACTCTTTGCAGCATCACAACAGAGCACACACATTGAGGGACCATTAAAACCATGCTTGCACAAATTATCCCACATGAGGCATCGGTTTTGAGCTACCAACCATAAGAAAAAAAATTACACTTGGGCCAAGACAACTTATGCCAAACTTACTTCCACCACAAGACCTCAATATCCCCAAACAACTGCCTGTCTAGTTGTTTATAACCAATAGAGACAGAGTACTTCCCAGACAAATTAGGACCATTCCAAGCCAAAACATCATAGCCCCTCAAATAATTACAAACACGGGAAGCCAAAATATGAATAAGCTCACACCTATCATCCTCAGACCCTCCAAGTGGCCACTCAGAAGGATACTTCCAGCAATAGGTAACAGCCAAACCACAATGCTTTGTAATATTGTAATGCTCTACAATATCCCAACCTGCCGCAGTAAAAACATCATAAAGAGACTGAAGGTGAGGGCATGAAGAGAGAATAGGTGGACGACTATCCCAAGAATCATACCAAAAAAGTGTTTGTGACCCATTATGATAGATCCAGAAAAGTGCACGCTTAATCAACTGAGCCCCCACTTTTAAAGTATGTTAGATCATAGAACCTCTACTCTCTAGAGTAGCGAGGAACCTCAAAAGAAGAAACTCCTCTAAGATATTGAATACAGGCCCATAACTGGTGTTGATTAGTACACCGTCGCCATTAAATCTTAACAACCGAAAATTGTCCATTCAAGATAGAAGAGCGTAAGCCAAGACCACCCTCCTGCTTCGACCTATATACAAATTCACACTTAACAAGGCTCCACTTAGTAGCCAACAAATTGCCACTCCAGAGAAATTGATGAGAGAGAGCATCAAATTCCCTAAGAAAATACATTGGGGTCACTTGAACAAAGCACCTGTAGATGGGGAGGGCTTGGATAACAGACTTGAGCAGAGTAACTCTAGCAGCTATAGACAACCACCTATGAGTACAATGAGTTACCTTCTTCCTTAACTTATCCAACAACATCTGCCAGGAGGACCTGGGTTGGCGACCAATAACAAGAGGAATACCCAAATAGACAAAGGGAAAAGACCCAATATTAAACCGCAAAATAGCTGCAATCCTTCGTTGGATAGCTTGAGAAATATTGAAGAAGAAAATAGTGGACTTCTGCTCATTTAATTTTTGACCCAAAGCTGCAAGATAGATATCCAAAACTTGCCTAAAGGATTTAGCTTCTCAAATACGATCCAACCCCATGAAAGAGGTGTCATCAACAAACTGGAGATGAGAAAGCGTTGGCAGACCCAACCCCCACTGCCAACCATGAATAAAGCCTTGAGATACCCAGGATTTAAGAAACCTGCCTAGCCCCTCCACCAGAATAATAAATAGATATGGAGAGAGAGGATCCACTTGATTAAAACCCCTGGTAGCACCAAAAAGCCCTAAAGGTTCACCATTCACAATAACTGAGAGTTTTATGTCCACCAAGTTTCCCAAATCAAATCAAAAACCATGAGTCTTAACTATCTAATTTGCCACGTTTAAATCCAACTGCCAGTTCAGTTTCCCTATCGACTATGCTTGCATTCACCATTCGGTGATAACAATGCACAAAATCATGCAATGTCAATTTCCATATCGACTCATTAAGCAATAACAAAATTTGATGTTTTCAAAGCAAAGAATATGCTTCATGCATTAGGCCAGTTGATATATATATATCGACATATATATCATCAAAACTTGGTTATCAATGCTATTCAATTTTAATTTAACATTATATATATATATATATATATGAATATCAAAACATCAATATACATATATATATATATATGTATATGTATATGTATATGTATATGTATATGTATATACATATACATATACATATACATATGTATATGTAGATATATACATATATACATATATATGTAGATATATACATAGATACATATATATATATATATGTAGATATATGTATATATATACATGTGTGTGTGTGTGTACCGCTTCTCGTTTGAACTTATTAGACTCATATTTTATTATTGTTTACTTTTAGTGGATACATTACCATGATGTGTTATTTAGACTTATATGACATTATTCATGCTTTATCTGGATATGAGATGCATAATTTATTTGCAGTATTTCAGTACTTGTGATTTATGGCATTTTATGGATTATTGTTATATACTGACACTTTACTTTATCTATGCAATGTGGAATTTTATGTTGTGTGTCTGCAAGTGTATTGGATGCAAGGGGACGATTTTCCTTCACTCATTTCGGTAAGACAGGGAACATCGTAATTCTCCTTCATCGGTGTGTATGTCATTTTTTCTATATTGTATATATGAATGTGTGGTTGATGCAGGATATTGCAGGTACAAGTACCGGGTAGGTACGGGGTATCGTCTCCACCTGGCTTCACAAGTCTGAGTGTGCCTTATATTTTCCGATGGAAGTGGAGGAGATAGTAGTTGACTCTATTTTACTCAGTACACTTGTGTGAGTGTCGTTAGTTGGTCATCCTGTCAGTTTGTTCAGCCTTCGTATTTTGTTGTTTGATCTTTTTATGAGTAATTGCTTGAGGTTTGTTCAGTTTGTGTGTTTTAGTGGATTTAATTAATTAATTAAGTTTATGGAGTTATCTCATAGTTGAATTATGTATGCAGTGAGATTATAAATTTAATTAATTAAAAGAAGTTATTAAATTAAGTTGCAAGCTGCATGATATTAGAAATATATTTTATTTAAATTTTAGTGAAAAATAAATTAGATTAATTTCATTTATTGTTTCCTAGAATTTTAAATAAATAAAAGAATAAATGAAAAAAAGAATTAATTAGAATTAAAGTATTGCTTTAATTTTTTTATTTAGAAAATTAATTAATTTGCATGAGAAAAGAAAAGAAAGAAAAATGATTTTTAATTATTGCATGTTAACTTATCCCTTTGTTAGAAAATTAGAAAAGAAAAGAAAATTGCTTTTATTACGAAATTTAGGTTTTTGGAGAAAAAGATATTCAACCTAGAATTTTAGTTTAAAAGGGGAATAAGTCTTTATTTTAGGCATACACAGGAAACAGGTCAGGGATTTAGGTGAAGAAAATTATTTGGAAGCTTGTTGAAGGATTGGTTCTCTTCTACAAATTTCTTCCAGGAAAGCTATACCAGGTTGGGTGGCTTCTTTTGATTGTTTGTTTTAAAGAAAATATTTCTATTTCTTCTATCTTCTGAATGATGTATGTTTGTCATATCATGTCTGATTATTTCTTGTTCTCGGCTAAAGTCCATTCCTGAAGTTAATTCCTAGTTTATGGAAAGAAGTTATTTCCTAGGTGTTTGTAGATTAAATTTTGAGAAAATTGGGAAAAGTTATTATGGCAAATTTTGCCAGGATTTTTGTTGTGCATGGAAATTGCAAGATTTGGGAGGAATGGGGTTTACCAGAGAAACCATTCCCTCTTGTTTGATTTTGTTCCTATATTTGGCTATGGCAGTCTTTTTAATAATTGTATCTCTATGAAATTGTTTATTTACTTTAGAAATAAATTTAATTATTAAATAAATTTATTGGGTCATTTAATTTTGAGAAAAATAGTTTATTTAATTATTTTTTAAAAAAATGTATTAAATAAAATTTTGTGGAAGTGAATTTTATTGGAATTGGAAATTTATTTTTATGTTATTGTATTTTTTATTTTATTTTTTATTAAATTTAAATAAATAAATAAAAAAAACCTTTGGTAGTTTCTACCGACAGTAGTACAGCTACCGGTGGCTGTAGTACCTGCTACCACAAGGTAGCAGTGCTACCAACGGTAGCAGTACTACCGGCAGTAGTACCTGCTACCATGTGGTAGTAGTGCTACCGAGGGTAGCACTTGCTACCTACGGTAGCATGGTTACTTTGGTTCACAGTTTCCTAGTTAATAATTGCGTTCAAACCGAAATTTGATGTTCGGATTTCCATGTAGATTGTTATATTTAATTTTTAAATTAAATTATTATATATGATATATATATATATATATTCATATACAGGGTTATTTTAATATGGCACTATATTATTTAGTATTATTTTAATACTATGAAAATTAATTCATGAGTTTATATATATATATATATTTTATAATATGATTATAAGTATATAATATATATGATGTATATATATGTATTCATATAATTATATTATATATATATATATATAATTAATTTAGAGTTTGTGAATTTCTGGAAAAGCTTATAATGTAAGATTTTATATTTATGCTTGGAAAATACATTAGGAGATTAATTCATATAAGAATTTATATAACCTTATTGGACTAATGACAAAATTGATTCATTTGTATTAATATAGTTGTATTTTCTTATTTTCTGGAAAATCTTTAATTGCAAGTTATTTATGCTTTTGGTTGTTTAAAGAAAAGATTGCATGTATTAGGGTCTTGTGTAAATGGTGTTTGCAGTCAAGCTTAATTTCATTGCAATTCTGGTTGAGTTGTCATTATGTCATATGTTGTTATATCCCCTTGGTCAAGTGTTGTTGTATAACCTTATTGATGTGAAACCATTGTGTGTTTTGTCCAAATGGTCAATCTTGGGTTAGTGATTGTGTATCCTTCACCTATGGTTTGTCAGGATTAGTTATGGTTGTTTGTTTTGCCATAGAGTTCTCATAGAGATACATTTCCTATTAGTGTCTTATGAGAGAGAGTGGCTTTCAAGTGGGGGATGTGCCCGAAGTGGATGACAGGATAACCCATCGAAAGTCAGTTAAAAGTGATAACCTAATAATTGATTTGGGCATGGGTGGAATAAATATTAATTAATATTATGTACCTCGTGCATAGGTGAGTGCTAGTGCAAGGCTCATAATGTTGCGAGAAGGCTAGAATGGAAAACTTACCACCTTGTCCTCACGAAAGGATTGGTAGGGTCTTCATGAGACTTAGTTGGAACCGGAGGTTCGGGAGAGGTTACCAGGATAGTGAGCCGGGACCTATGGAGGTTGTACCATGGTATCCATCTTAAGCTATGCGATGACACTCTCTCCTTAGAGTCACTAGTGTTTGTGAGTTGAGTCACATGGATCTTTGCGGAGTCATTTAGTTCTTTCGTACTTTTCTTATTTTGCTTGCTTGAGGGTTTTCTACTATTTCCTAGCACGGTGGGGTGGTTCCATTTTAGGATCACATGGTCAGGTGGTAGTGCCACTTCCCATCGGATGTTCTGGATTGTATCTTCAGATGAGGAAAGGCTTCACTGGTGTTTCTTGCTTCGTGGTTCATGTACCAGCTCATGTTCAGGATCATTGTTCAATTGAGACCTTGTGGTCATTGTATCAGACTTTTATGTAACCTTGGTATTGTAACTTTGGATTCCGTGGTATTTTTGGAAGCCATGTATTTATGGATATTGTAATATTATGTTAGTAGAATGTATTTTAAATTTCAGTTGCTTTGATCTTATGTATAAATGATTTATGGATAAATTGAATGCATGAAACACTTTGATTCTTTCATTTTGGAATTTAGATGTATGTGTAGTTTTAATCATAAGCATTTAATTTACCTAATTAAATGGACAATTGGATTAACCGTGGTGTTAATATAATCTATGAATTAATCTTTGTTGGTAACCCTTAGGAAATCTTGTGTTAGACTTTCGTTGTGTTATATTACGTGCAATTGTTATAATTAATGCACTTAATCTTTTAAAAAAATTATTTCATGCAGTACCCCTGCCATAATCAATTCCTAATCTCGGTTTGACCTTGGTTAGTTTATCATAATATAATGATTATAGTCAGATGTTTTGATTTTAGTGCATACCTGTTAATGTGGTTTTCACACCAATTTGTATGCAAGTTATTATTCTCCTATTTCGTGTTATCATCTCGGGCTAACGCTTTCATTAAGTTTATATATGTATGCATGTATGACTCTTGGTTGCAGGAGATTTCAGGTATAGTACCGCATGTGTGCGAGGTTTGTCTCCACCTGGATTCGTAGGTTTGAGTGTATCTCTTTGATCCTTAGAGTCGGATTAGGTGGTCATAAGACCCTCGTTTGACCATAGTCGTGCTCAAGTGAGCATTGTCAGTCATCGTCAGTTTTCCCTTTGGTTGGGGTTGCGGGTCATCTATTCATTTGGCTTTCTTAGGTTGCATGTTTGGTGTGTGTGGTTAAATTGAGTAATTAATCCTTAATCTTTAATTTTATTTAATGTGTGTTTACGCATTAGTTTGTTTGGGGACTAAATTAAATAGGCTCCCTTTTTAGATGATTAATCGTTAATTGAATTGCTCAGTTCAGGTTGGTAGTAAATTCAATTAAATGGTTAATTTTAATGTTAAATTTAATATGTTTACACTGTTGGAAAAGAAAAGATTTAAATTTAACTGAAATAGAATTAATTTAATATTGTTGGCTTTTTGAAATAGAAAGGTTAAATTTCAGTTATTTGAGAAAATCAATTTTTAGATTGAAAAGCAAGTTAATATATTGATATAGTTGGAAAAGAATTATTTTTGTGGTTTATTTTAAATAAAAAATTTAAATCCAAAAATAAAATTTTGGTCAAACTTCTCCCATTTAACCTAGGTTTTTGGAAAAATATGGGAGATTGATTTTTTTTGGAAAATATTTTGGATGGAAAATTTGGGGATTTTGGGAAGGAGAAGGATTTCTTGAGCTGCATGTTGGGGCTCTCCGTCAGATCTTTTCCAGGAATGCTTATTGAGGTAGGAATTTTGTTTATCAATTTGGTTAATTGTTTAAATAAATAGAAAAAAAAAAGGACTTGGATGTTCTTCGTGCAGTTTTGGTTTAATTCCTCCATTGATTGCCCTCAAGGTTGTGAATTATAGTGGAAATTAGTTAAGATTGACTGATTGCTTGAATTTTTGTATGGAAAATGAGCTTCCTTATGCCCAAAAAGTTTGTTTATTTGGATGGTTATTCAACAATTCCTCTATATTTGTAAATCTTAAACATTCTGGAAAAAAATTATTTTAAGTCTCATTATGAAACTGTTTTAAAAAAAATAAAAATGGAATGGGGGTTTGTTCTTCTTTTGAAAAGAAAATTATAAATCGAAATTATATAACAAAATTGATTTGTTTTAAAAAAAAAATCAAAATTTTTATTGTGCAACAAAAAAATAAAAATATATTTCAAATTGGGGTTGGAGGGTGGGGAGTGGAGGCTCGACCCGCGCCTCCTCCCCCCTGCGCAGGTCTGTGACCAGCGGCGGCCGCAGCTAGTTGTGACCCCCACGGTGGCCGCAGGGTCCCTCGCAGTGGCGCCACCTGCGGCTAGGGCATGGCCGCCCCCAAACCCCCATAAAAGGGAGGTGGGCTCGGCTGCCTTTTCGTCGCCCCCCATTATTTTGTCTTTTTTAAAATTGTTGTTTTTTAATATTTGTTTATCAAAAAAAATTAATATAATAATAATTTAATATTATTAAATGTAAATTTTAATTAAGTTTAAATATGGCATTTAATTAATAAATTATGATTATTGGAAATTAATTAATTGTATAAGTGGCAATATAATTTAATTAATTTTCAAATTGTATTTTATTTTATTATTAATGCATATTTTTCTAATTAGATACTTAATTTGTTATTTGGTTATTATTAATTGTATATATTTTATTAATTGCAGATTAATAAATATATAGTAATTAATATTTAATTTTGGTAATTTTATTTATATGCACAAGGAAATAATTGTTAAGTAGGAATGGACTATCTTTATGTGGATTCCTTATATGTTTATGTTTCCTTGATCCGTATAGTGTAACTGGGCTTGGAAAAGACAAGATTGGAGAGATTGTTTTTGAGCCAGTATGAGAATGATGTTTTATTTGAAGAAGTTGGTTAATGATTATTTAATTATATTCATGTGAACTTGGTTTAAGAACTCATAATGACGCATTTATGTATGTTCGATGCTAATGAACCTTAGAGAGTTAGAAAACCAAGAATCAAATTGTACCTAGATGAGGTAGATAACTGCAATCTAACTTAGATCATTTAGAAAACTCGATCGACATTTAATGTTTAAATCAATTTGGAAAAAGATTGTATTTACCGATTATTGTCTATGCAAGTTTTAATTTTTGTATTCGCTTTTGCTTAAAGTAATGGCAAAACCCTGATTTGTTTGATTGGACCCTATTGTATGGTTGATTTGGGGTACTTGTTTCAGTCCTCGGTCTCGAGTTTGACTGTTGCTCTGTGGTGGTGTCGTAATTGGTCATATCCTTTGTGCGGGTGTCGAATGATGATTCGTGGTTGACCATAGTTGGTCAGGTCTCTGGTTAGAGTACCGTCAGTAAGTGTACCTCTTATGAGTCGTGTTTGACCAAATGGTTGTTCCTCCATTTTGAACTCCATTTGCTTGACCATGTGTATCCCTTGGTTTTTGAGTTCGTCTAGTTTGGTCTAGTGTCGTATGGGAAAGTGGCTTTCGATTGGGGGCCATGCCCAAAGTGGTTGTTGGGTAACCCATTGAAAGTGAGTCTAATAAGTGATAACCTAATAGTATATTAGAGTGTGGATAATGATTCTCTAAGTAAGATAATTATGCCTCACACATGGGATGAGTGCTAACACAGACTTGACATGCTATGAGAAGGCTTGAAATGGCAAAACCATCATTCTTGTCTTCATGAAAGGATGTGTGGGTCCACATGAGGCTTGGATGGGCCGAAGGTTTGGATTAGGCTGCCAGGGTAACCCAGTGTATGGGCCAGAACCTATGAAGACCTGCTATGGTAACCATACCAAGTTGTGTGATGACACTTGTCCCTATGTTTGCTAGTGTGTGGTTGTATTGTCTTGATAGGAGCACTTTTGTGGAGTCATCATGTTGCTTATGCCCTTGTGAAGACTTGATTTTATGCTAGACCTTGAGTTGCGATGTCTTAGTTTTGCGGATCCTCTAGTGGACCTTTGTATTAGCTTCGATTATGTTCAGTTGGATCCTTTCCTTTTCAAGGATCGATTATGTATTTATTGACTGACGTGGTCGTTTGTATATTGGTTATGTTTCGCCTTGATGGCAGGATTGTAAATAATGAGAACCTTATGTATTATGAACTTTATTAATTATCAGAGGGGTCTTGCAATTGAGAAGACTTGGAGATGTAGCCCTTTAGGGGTGAACTCCGAGATCAATTTGGTGTTATGTGATGCTTATGTCTTTATGTTCCTTTTTAGTTTTAGCATGTATGGATGGCATCATGTTAGAATGTTTAAGTGGTTTAGATGAAATTATTCGTAAATGCATGTATGCAATCATCTTTTAAATGCAGTAAATTGGATCATGAAAGATTGTAGATTAGAATTATGGAATATATTTAGTTATTGTTATTGAAATTAAGTGTGCAAGGAAAGATCTCATTAGTTTATGATGAAATTCAAGTGTGTTATTAAATTATATGTATGACTTAAATTTTAATGAAAAGTATGAACGAAAGGTATGAATAAATCTTAATGGATGAACCTTATCTTGTGATTTATATTTTCATCTTCTGAAAGAAATTATCCTTGTTTAAGAATCATCTCATCATAAGATAATCAGCTTATTGGATTAATTAGTGTGAGTTAAGTGAAATGTGGAATTAAGTAATCACGTTGGGAAACCCTTTAGGAGTTAGTTGTTGTCTTCCGCTATGTAATTTGTACTTTGATATGTCGATGTATCTTAATGTTGTGTTTAACTTCTTTTTTTAAAAATTATTGCACTCTATTCTTGTGTTTTAGCTTTATCCCTTTGGGGTTTCCTGGCGGGGCATTACATTTCACCCCTTAGTTGCCTAGTTGTGTTGTTTTCCTTTAGGGTTCCTAGCGGGGTACTACATTTGGTATCAGAGCCAGGTTTCAACACTAGGTACTCTGGGTTTGTAGTGTGTCTTTCAGTTGACCATCTTGCTTAGGTCTTAATTTTTGTATCTCTCTTGTCTTATCCTTGCTGTAGATCTGAACCATTTTATCTTTTATAGTTCTAGGTCATGGCTAGGAAAGCTAGGGGAGGTGGTCATACAGGTGGCCGCAAAGGAGGCAGAGGTGGAGGAAGGGGCCATGGTTCTGACCATCACAGTCCTTCACTACCACCCACTCATGTGAGTATTGAGCTGGAATAGTCTGTTCATCAGGATTCTCAGCATGCAGGAGAGCAGGTTCCTGAAAGGGAAGAGCTGAGATAGATGTTTCAAGAGGTTCTGGCTAGGTTAGGCCAAAAGCCTAAGTTTGAGCAGCCTATTCATGCTCAGGTCGAGGAGTCGCTTCAGCAGGTTCTAGAGGTAAGAGAGAGGGAGAGATCACCCAGGAGGAGGGAGATTCTAGCTGACCGTGATCCACCTTCTTTGGGTCACATAAAGGACTTGATGAGGTCCAACCCTCCTTACTTTGATGGTTTGGGTACCAGTCTCGAGGCAGAGACTTGGCTCACCGGTTTGGATTGGTGTTTCGTTATGTTTCCATACAGTAGCAACACCAAGGCAAGATGCGTTATTATGTGTCTCAATAATTTTGCTTCAATCTAGTGGAGACTAGAGGAGGAGAAGATCAGTGTATGCATTAACACCATAACATGGGAGCTATTTTTGGAGAGATTCAGGGCAGGATTTCTCTCATCCCAGTGGAGGCAGACTCGGGTAGATAAGTTTTATGCCTTGTGTCAGTATGGTATGAAAGTAGACCAGTATGAGCACAAGTTCTATGAGCTCAAATAGTATGTGAGGCTATGTTTGTTTAGCACTTCTTGAGAGGTTTGAATGACTGCATCAGTGGAGGAGTGAGGATATTTGAGCCACCTTCAATTGAGATAGCCGTGGTGAAATCCAGATTGGTTGAGCTAAACCTTAGCCATGCACTTGGTGGTCAGATAGGTGTGCAGATATAGAGTGCACCTTCCAGTGGGAATAGAGCTCGGGGAAATCAGTCCCAGCCAACTACACCATTTAGGACTCCTCAAACACCCCCTAAGGGTGGACAGCAGCAGCAACAACAACTATCGAAACCAAAATAGTTCCAGGGCCAACAAGGTGGCAACTCTCAATATAAGAAGAACAGGAACTGGCAGAAGGGAAAACAGGGCCCTATAGGGTAGTCCTCGCAGAGTGCATCTCACGCCCCTAGCTAAGGAAGTTTCTAGCAATCTAGTGGGCCGACAGGTAATAGAGGAGATTTTTTCTCTTGTGGAGATTTTGGTCATAGAGTTGTGCAGTTCCCTCGGCGTTTCCACAATGCAGGTAGTCAGAGGCCAGCAGCATCAGAGCCTACAGTGAGAGATGCTAGGAGATCCCATAGAGTGTTTGCAGTGGTAGATGACCGCCAAGCTGATCATCAGGGTACAGTTATTGAGGCAGCAGGTATGTTGCATGGAATCCCTATCTCTGTACTTTTTGATTTTGGTGCTTTGGATTCTTTCATTTCTTCATCCATTGTGGAGCGGTGTGGACTCACGTCTGCTAAGCAGACAAATAGGTGGCAAGTAGAGTTGGCTACAGGTGTCTGTGTTTCTGTAGATGCTTTCATCCCCAGTTGTAAGTTAGACCTATGAACCATAGTTACTTCAGTTGACCTTCGAGTCATTCCTTTGGGTTCTTATGGAGTTGTGTTGGGGATGGATTGACTATCTGTAGTGTCGTAAATTGTACGCACTTGCTAGGGTGGTACAATTTCACACCTAGTTTAGCACCCGCCTTGGCGCGTCTTGCATTTTGCATTGCATTTCCCCTTTAGCACTTAATTAATCAAATTAATTAGGTCTAAGGTTCTATTTTATCATCTCCCATATCATAAAGTTGGGCCCTTTCATTAAAGTGTGCCCCTTTCATTTTATTCTTCCAATACATCATTTAATCAAAAACCCTAATTAGGTCCTATTTTGAACTTGGGGGCTTGATTTCGGGGGTCAAAACATCTCAAAATCAGCTGTAACTTTGGGATTCTCTCTAAAATCATCATATCCGATGGCCCTGAAAATTTGGTGAAAAGTTGTCGGGACCATGGCGCCCAGAGAGGACCATGGCGCCCGGAGTGCACATGGTCCTGGACATTTTTCCCAAAATTTTAGGAGTGAAATCCAATCATAAAATAAAGCTTAACCCCAAGAAATTGGCGGGATATTCAATTTCTAGGTCGGCCAAAAGTTGAAATTAAGACCTAGGGTTTCATATATAAGAGCTCTCTTTCTTCATTTGAAAGGATCCGAATTTTGGGCTTTCGAGGACCTTCTAGGCAGCGAAAGAGCAGATCTTTGAAGACTTCAATAACATTCAACATCCATCCATCAAGCATTCATCAATTTCATTCATTTAGGGCTTGGGAGACATTGAAGAACAATAGGAGATTACCGACGGAAGATTGGCTTGTACTCCTCCCTTAAGGGTTGGGTATGATTTCATGTTGTTTTCATGTCTTTGCATAAGCTTCAATATATCCTTTATTCATGCTTTAGATCACTTTGCATCTTGATTTAGAGCATTTACATTATCGTTTACAAGCAATTAGGGTTTACTTTCTAGGTTGCTCTAGTTTGCTTTCTTGCATTTAAGGACCTTGCACACACACTAGGTCTGCACACACAATACATTTTACAATACAACTTGGCTATTCGTGGAGGTGGAAATCACCGAAGCGGGGGTTTGACTAAGGCAAAACCCTATATAGCTGCCCATACCCTTTTCAGATATAAGTGCAGGTTTCGGGACTCGGACGACGCCGCAGGTGACAGATCCGGGAAAAGCAGGTCAAGATAGCACTCCACACCAAATTGCAGAGAAAAAGACCAGGACAGGGGTGTGGGGTGCCCTGGTCCTACCAGGACAGGGGCGCTGGGTGCCCTGGTCCCTGAGACAGGGGCGCTGGGCGCCCTGGTCCTCCTGACAGACAGCATTTTCAGCATTTTTGACAGCTTTTTCCAGAGTGCAAAACAACAGTTTCTGGAGCAGTTTCAGGGGCAGAATCAGGACAGTGGCGCCCGTGCCCCCGTCCCAAACATTTTCAGTCAGATTTTAACTCTGGGTACGCATTTGCATTCTTTTCTTATCCTTGTATTTACAGCTTTCCATTGTTTAAGTTCAATTCTGCAATCTTGTCATTAGTTCATACTTGCATTTTGGGGTTAGGAATTGAACTTGCATCATTTTATCTTTCAATTACAACAAAGGAATAGAAATCCTAATAGGTAGCCCGTGGCTCTCTCTTTCACAAGAAGAAGTAGCCAATTGTGTGATACCTCTAGGCTCTTTCGTATTCCACAAATGTGTGATTGAAGGTGAGATTAGGGCATGTTTGCTTAGTGTCACTTTTTCCCCCACACATTTTGGTGAACCCGACGTGAATCTATCATTGCTTCCTCTTGCATTGCATTTGTTAGATCTAGATCTAGATTTAGTGTGTTTTCATTTCATTTTCATTAAAAAGAAAAAAAAAAAAAAGAGTGTTTTTCTTTGCATTGTGTGTTTAAATTTTATGCAATTTCAAAATGTCAGATTTTTATTTGCAAGATATTCATATTTGTGATGATTATGAGTTAGATGAAGCTTTAGATGAATTTTTGAAACCTAAATATACCAAACCTTCATTTTACCAAAAACTCATAAACATTGTTACTATGCCATTTCGTTGTGATGAGAAAGATAAGTCGAATGATTCCTCTCAAGGGTACATTCCTATCAACTCTTCCACTAAATCTAGTAACATGGTTGTTTTCAATGATCCCCTCTATGAAGAGATATCTCCTTTTGAATCAAAAGATAAACCTTTTTATGATCATGCTTTGTTGGATGATGCCCTTGATGACTTTGTGGCTCCTAAAAAATGCTCCCTTCATGAGGATCCTTTTGTGCAAGAAGATGACATTATCCCTACATTTCCTAGTGATGGCCTTTCGTTTTCCAACAAAATTCCCACTAGAGATGATGAATTAATGGTAAATGCTTACCCTTCTCCTAAAGTTGGTCTTACCCATAAGCATCCCTTAGAGAAAGAAGATGAAATAATAAGCAATTTCCTTAATTCTCTCTCCCCTATTGAACATATTTTGAGGAAAGAGGATGAGTTTAACACATATATTGATGCTCTCCCTCCTAAGGATGCAGAATTAATAAACAATGTTATCTCCTCTCCCAAAATTGACAACACTTCAAACATTCCTTTCAACAACCTCACTATTTGGGATGAACCATTAGAAGAAGGTATAGATTATTCTCTACCCCTAGCCAAAGGGGATGAAATCAAGATTGGAAACTCCCTTGATAGTTTCTCTCCTTCCTTGAATCTCAATTATTCTCCCTCTAAAAATAAAGCATCTCCCTCTCCTCAACTTGGTTCTACTCATAAGGAAACCCTAGTTCAAAGCAAAATGGTTAACATCTCTTTCAAAGATCTCCCTCTCAAAAGTGAGACTTTAGAGAGTAATGTTGATCCTTCTCCTAGAGATTTTATTCCCCATGTAGATCCTTTGATGATAGAGGATGATATGACCTTTCCTAGTATTACTCTTCCTACTAGAACATCAATGCCTACCCCTTGTCTCTCTCCTAAAATTGATTTAATCTGTGATAAGATTTTAGTGCAAGAGAAGACTATCAATAATTCTTCCAACACTTTTGTTCATTCCTCTAAACCATCCTCAATCAATTTGATACATGTGAATGAAACACCTAACAAACCTCTCTTCACTATCCAAGGTGCTTGTCCTTCTCAAAATTCTCAACCTTTAAATAAGCCTATCTTAGTGGTTCAAGGTGGTTATGCTAATGATTCTTTTTGCACTCCTAAGAAACCGGTTATTACTGTGCAAGGAGGTTATTCCTCTAAGAGCCCTTATGAGTATGCTAAGCAATTGAATAGAGAGAGTTATCATGCGGTTGCCCATACTTATAATACTAGAAACAATAGGCAACCTAATCCTCCTCCAGTTATCCCAACTTCACTTCCTCCTTCCCAACCTATTCTTCCCCAAGCTCCACGTATTTCACAAGTTCTTGGTAAGGAATATGATCTCATAGAACAACTTAAAGCTACCCCTGCTAAGATATCCCTTTGGGATTTGATCCAAACTTCTTCCGCTCATCATGGAATGTTACAAGATGCCTTGAAAGATTTGAATGTTCCTCCACCTAATACATCTAGTAATATAGTGTCTTTGGTTAACTCTATGATGAATCCTAAAGCTCAAATTGTGTTTACTCAGGATGAATTGCCTACTAGTGAAATTAAATATGATCCCTTGATGATTGTGGTTATCATAAATGACACTGCTATAAGACGAACACTGGTAGATAATGGCTCTGGCCTTAATGTGTGTAGCATTAATCTATTGCATAAGATGAATGTGGATACATCCCTTATTGAGCCTGACTCTCGTCCCATTCGAGGCTTTGCTAATGTGGCTAAGTCTTCATTAGGTATTATCACCTTACCCATCACAGTGGGACCCGTTACTTTGCCTACTCCTATCCATGTTATGTCAGGAAATCTAACATACAACTTGTTATTAGGGAGACCTTGGATTCACGGTATGCAAGTTGTCCCCTCTACATTGCATAGACAAGTTAAATTCATTTATAATAATAAGACATATACCTTGATAGGTGATACTAATTTTCAAGCTTGTTTGCAAACATCTACTTCCAAAGGGAGTTCTTCTAAGCCTTCCTCTTCTAGTGATGACTCGTTAAACAAGATACCTATGGATGGATCATCACCCTCTAATAATCAAAATTCTTTGGATGAGTCTGAAGTTCCTGAAGAAGATTCTTCTCAACTTGAATCTACACATGAAAAGGCTTTTGATGCTGAGAAGGTTCTCGCAGAAGACGATTGGGGATCTCTTGATTTTAATCCCACCTTTGTAGGTGAGTATAGGGTTCCTCCTAGAGAGCTTAAAGGTAAAGAGAAGGAAGAAACTATAGATCAATCAGTCTTACCTGAACCTATGAGCAATAATTTTGTGGCCGCTTCTCAAACTTCTTCTCCTCACACCTCTAATTATGAAGAGTTTGATTCTTTGTCTTATGAAAAACCACCTTCTCTTCCTGAAATGGCTGATCGTTATGGTCGTGGTTTTCGCATTTTTGCTAAGCATGGGTATCATGGAAATGGTTGTGGTGCTCATGAACAAGGGATAAAAGTTCCTCTAGAGACTAATTTTCACAATTATGCCTTTGGACTCGGCTATAATCCCTGCAAACGTACCAAAGCATCTAAAAGACCATCTCTCAATGTGAATGCTATATTTAGTAGTGATGATGATCTCACTTCAACTAAATCATCTTCTACTTCTATCAACTCTCATTCCCCTCATAAGGAAATCTTGGCGATGAACAAATCTCTTTATGAATCCCCTCAAATTTCTAAATCCACTTATGAATCTTTATCTCCTATTCATCATAAAGTCCTTTCCTCTAGGGATAAGGCTCTAATAAATTACACTCATCCCTCTTCTAAGATTTCATGTGACTTTTCTTCTTCAATTTTTATCATTTTATACATGTTTTTGATCTCACTTATAGTTGAGCATTTAACATGTCATATTCAAATACCTCATTTAGTCTATCATGTCTTTAAATAACATTAATGGCTATTATGTTGCTCATCATTATGTGACATTGGTAGCTCATTTACTGGGGGCTCATTGTCATTCATGATGGTACAATTTCAAGTGCAATCATATTTTTTTTGAAGCAACATAATAGCCTAATTTTCTTGTTCCTATGGGGACAAGAGTGATTTCATACATCTCTTATTTTGCTTATGTCCAAATCTCTCCCTAGAAGACTGTGTAAGTCCTTCTCATTGTCCTTATCCTTGGGAGGCAATGATCTTTCTAAGGATCCACTTTTTCCTATTTTGTGGATGGTGTGGACTTTATTACTTGATGTTATGCCTTGTACGCATTTGTTGTTGTTTGTTCAAGGATTCTCTCTTACAAGAGGTGTAAGTCCTTGACTACAACCTCTTTTGCACTTGGTAAAATACATCCATAACGAATTCACTCTCCTAATTGGGTTAAAAAGAGCGTCATCCTTCATTAAGAATCACTTTCACCTCGCAAAAGAAGGAAGTATTGCATTCTTATTCTCTTCTTTGTCTTATTCTAGAAGATGTTATATTTGTCTAAGACAATTTCTCTCAGGGATAGGTGTCTTTTGTACAAAGATCTCTTCTCCTCTAAGGATCTCCTTTACACATACTACAGGATATCCCTTCTCAACTATCTTATCCTTGCTTAAAGAGTGCAAAACTCTCTTGCTTGGATCTATGAAATTGTTGCATTTTTGGGGTATCTTCTTTTGTGATGAAGGTAGGTATCCTTGTTCTAATTTTCTTATGACATAAACATTACACTTTTTGAGCAATGGGTCATTCTCGGAACTAGAGCACAGACTCTTAGAGCGAGATGTCACGCTTTTTTACTATACATATATAGGTTGTAGCATACTCGGGCATAGACTCCTATGAGGTGCTTCTAACCTCCCTTACACACACATGCACGAGGTTGAGTAGAACTAGCGGCATAAGGCTATACTTTCTCACTCTCCTCCCTTACATGGATCACCTAGACAGACTCTAGGGTCTAGTTTTCCATGATCTATGGATCACCTAGACAAGATCTAGGGGCGAGAAGTCCATGTTTTCTCTCTCACTATTCTTCTCATGGATCACCAATGTGTGTATTCATGCTTTTTTCCTTTCTTTTCTTCTCTTTGCATTTTGTTTCCATTTACATCCTTCATCTTGTGTTAGAGAACTCTCAAATCCTCACACTCTTGTTGTGTTGGAATTGAGATTTAGTCCTCTTTCTTACCAAATGATTCTCCATTAGTTTTTGATCTCATATCAAATCTTCTTCTGAGCATTTGTCATCAATATTCTTTAACAATTCGAAGTGGTAAACATGATACCCTGTTTCAACTCACTAAAATTAGCAAGCCGAAACAGGGGGGGGCATATAGCTACCCTTGAATTTTCATCACCTTTCTTAGTAAGCATTAGGTGATTTTGTGATCTAACGTGTGTTTTGTAGGGTGCGGTTCCTAACTGTGTACTGCAGATACCGCTGGGGGCTTCGTTCGACAGACTTATGGATATATCCTTTTTCAAATAATGTTTACTTTTCTGTACTTTAGCTTGCATATGCACGTAGTGTTCATATGACCGCTAAAGTGGGAGCTAAATGTAGCGTCGTAAATTGTACGCACTTGCTAGGGTGGTACAATTTCACACCTAGTTTAGCACCCGCCTTGGCGCGTCTTGCATTTTGCATTGCATTTCCCCTTTAGCACTTAATTAATCAAATTAATTAGGTCTAAGGTTCTATTTTATCATCTCCCATATCATAAAGTTGGGCCCTTTCATTAAAGTGTGCCCCTTTCATTTTATTCTTCCAATACATCATTTAATCAAAAACCCTAATTAGGTCCTATTTTGAACTTGGGGGCTTGATTTCGGGGGTCAAAACATCTCAAAATCAGCTGTAACTTTGGGATTCTCTCTAAAATCATCATATCCAAGGGCCCTGAAAATTTGGTGAAAAGTTGTCGGGACCATGGCGCCCGGAGAGGACCATGGCGCCCGGAGTGCACATGGTCCCGGACATTTTTCCTGAAATTTTAGGAGCGCGATCCAATCATAAAATAAAGCTTAACCCCAAGAAATTGGCAGGATATTCAATCTCTAGGGCGGCCAAAAGTTGAAATTAAGACCTAGGGTTTCATATATAAGAGCTCTCTTTCTTCATTTGAAAAGATCCGAATTTTGGGCTTTCGAGGACCTTCTAGGCAGCAAAAGAGCAGATCTTTGAAGACTTCAATAACATTCAACATCCATCCATCAAGCATTCATCAATTTCATTCATTTAGGGCTTGGGAGACATTGAAGAACAATAGGAGATTACCGACGGAAGATTGGCTTGTACTCCTCCCTTAAGGGTTGGGTATGATTTCATGTTGTTTTCATGTCTTTGCATAAGCTTCAATATATCCTTTATTCATGCTTTAGATCACTTTGCATCTTGATTTAGAGCATTTACATTATCGTTTACAAGCAATTAGGGTTTACTTTCTAGGTTGCTCTAGTTTGCTTTCTTGCATTTAAGGACCTTGCACACACACTAGGTCTGCACACACAATACATTTTACAATACAACTTGGCTATTCATGGAGGTGGAAATCACCGAAGCGGGGGTTTGACTAAGGCAAAACCCTATATAGCTGCCCATACCCTTTTCAGATATAAGTGTAGGTTTCGGGACTCGGACGACGTCGCAGGTGACAGATCCGGGAAAAGCAGGTCAAGATAGCACTCCACACCAAATTGCAAAGCAAAAGACCAGGACAGGGGCGTGGGGTGCCCTGGTCCTACCAGGACAGGGGCGCTGGGTGCCCTAGTCCCTGGGACAGGGGTGCTGGGCGCCCTGGTCCTCCTGACAGACAGCATTTTCTGCATTTTTGACAGCTTTTTCCAAAGTGCAAAACAACAGTTTCTGAAGCAGTTTCAGGGGCAGAATCAGGACAGTGGCGCCCGTGCCCCCATCCCGAACATTTTCAGTCAGATTTTAACTCTGGGTACGCATTTGCATTCTTGTCTTATCCTTGTATTTACAGCTTTCCATTGTTTAAGTTCAATTCTGCAATCTTGTCATTAGTTCATACTTGCATTTTGGGGTTAGGAATTGAACTTGCATCATTTTATCTTTCAATTACAACAAAGGAATAGAAATCCTAATAGGTAGCCCGTGGCTCTCTCTTTCACAAGAAGAAGTAGCCAATTGTTTGATACCTCTAGGCTCTTTCGTATTCCACAAATGTGTGATTGAAGGTGAGATTAGGGCATGTTTGCTTAGTGTCACTTTTTCCCCCACACACTATCATCTCACAGTGCTTGTGTAGACTGTCGCAAGAAGATAGTAGAGTGTATAGATGGCCTTGGTAGAGAAGTGGAGATTGTTGGAGTTTAGAGATCGATATCCCTACGTATGATTTCTGCTATGCAACTTAAGCGGTGCATGCATAGAGGGTGTCAACTTTTTGTAGTTACTCTTGAGGATTTGGATGAGTCAAAGAGTCGATAAATCACTCTTGATAGTCACCCTATTCTTAGAGAGTATGCTGATGTGTTTCCATTGGATATTCCTGGTATGCCTCTGAAGCGAGACATAGACTTTCACATCGATTTGGTTCCTAGTGCAGAACCTATTTTGAGAGCTCCATATCGGATGACTACTCATGAGTTGAGTGATTAGAAGTTGCAGATAGAAGAATTGTTGGCCAAGGGATTCATTCGTCCTAGTGTTTCCCCTTGGGGTGCACCTGTTATCTTCATTAAGAAGAAAGATGGTTCTCTTCGGTTATGCATTGATTACCAACAACTGAATAAGGTAACCATCCAGAATAGATATACATTGCCTCATATAGATAACCATTTTTATTAGGTTAAGGGAGCCCAGGTGTTCTCTAAGATTGACCTGAAGTCTAGATACCATCAGTTGCACATTCAGGATGCAGACATTCATAAGACAACATTTTGTACTCGTTATGGTCACTATGAGTTCACAATGGTGCCATTTGGGTTGACGAACGCACCTTCAGTTTTCATGAGCTTAATGAATGGGGTTTTTTGCACCTACCTTGATTGTTTTGTCATTGTATTCTTGGATGGCATTCTGATTTATTCTAGAACTATGGAGGAGCATGAGGGTCACTTACATCAGGTATTACAGTGCTTGAGGGAGAATCAACTTTATGCCAATTTGGTGAAGTGTGACTTCTTCTAGTCTGAGGTGAACTATCTTGGTCATGTGGTTTTGGGAGAAGGTATATCCATGGATCCTTCAAAGATCCAAGCCATTGTTGATTGTCCATTGCTGACCAACATTTCAGAATTTAGAAGTTTTATGGGTTTTGCCAGATATTATTGTTGCTTTATTGAAGGCTTTTCTCTAATAGGACACTCGATTACTTCTCTTTAGAGGAAAGGGAAGAAGTTTGTTTGGTCAAAACAATGTGAAGCAACTTTTAGGACCTTGAAGGAACTCCTTATCAGTGCTTTGATTTTGGTAGTTATTGATCCATCTAGAGATTTTATGGTATGCATGGATGCCTATTTGGAAGTGTAGCGTCCTAAAATTGTGACACTTGCAATTTTGACTGCATTTCGGTCTTCACGATGGCGACGCAACATGCAACCTGAATGGAGACCCTGAAACTTGCTCATGACACCAAAAACTACATTTTCTTGCACCCTGGCCTAAACCTCCTTTGCACCCTGCTGTCCCGGGAGGTGGGACCAGAGCGCCCAGCGCCCTGGTCCCTGGCCCTATTTTGGGCCCGGTTTCCTATGGGGCTTCGGGTCCTTTTGTTTGCAATTTGGAAAATAAACTTTCCTGGTCGGCCTAAGGTCGGGAAAATCAGTCTTTTAACCCTAATTGACAAGTATATAAACTACATTTCCTCTCCCATTTGAAGACGTCCGAAAGGAAGAGGGGCATATGTGTACAAGCATGGAAACTATACTCAAGCATTCAAGCATTCAAGCATTCCTTCAAGTAATTGATCATTTCAAGTCTCCATTCAAGGCTAAGTGTTGCATTCAAGACAAGGATTCAACCATTGAAGAGGAGATCACTTACAACACATTACATGCTACAACATACAACATACAACAAACAACAACATCTATACCTTCGCATATAAGGATACAAACATCCTTACAACAAGGTATTAGTACTTGTTTTACATTATATTTACAGCATTTCTCATTTCTTGGTTAATTCCAAAACCGGGGTTTGACCTAAAGGCAAACCCCTAATCCCTAACCCCCCAATCATCTTCACTTTTCTGTGTGTAGGTTGCAGGTACACGGCTGAAATTGAAGATCTGGAATCCTTGTGCAGAGACGAACAGATCCCCCTTCGTTTCGCGGATTTTTCGGAGGACCGTGGCGCCGGGCTCCATCATCCTGACAACTTTTGCTCAAATTTGCAGGACAGCGCCGTATCAACATTTTACTACTAATTCCAGGTCCACAGCTTCATCCTATATCCCTATCTCAGTTTATAAGCGAATCTTTGTCACTTTCTATGCATTCCTAGCTTAATTCTTCTATCAACATTCTTTACAAAAGAGGGTAGCCTTGCTTTCTTAACCCTTGAAACACATTTAGCATCCAATCTTGCCTTGTGTGGGATTGGATCTTGTGGGTTTCAACCCCTCTTTTGAATGTAAAGTCTCTCCCTTAAGTGAAAACCATCAACCCTAGTGATCTCCCTTCTCTCTCCTTGGAGTTGGAAGAGGGGAGAGCAACTAGGGTTCGATCGCGATTTTCCGCTTTACATTTTGGTGAACCCGACGTGAACATCCTTTCTGATTATTCATAGTTAGATCTGAAAATTGGATTCCTTGATTACATTTCCATGTTTGATCTTTTGCAAAATTTTAGAGGTTAATTGCATAAAAACCCTAAATTTTCTTTTTAAGTAAGTAAACTTGTGAAATGTTTAATTGTTAATGCTTGTTGCAGATCTGCCATTCTATTACAAATTATCAATTCATATTTGTGCTTTGATTTTCAAAATTAAGTGGTTAAGTGTCAAAACCCTAATTTTTGAAACCCTCTTGATTCAACCTTTGTCCGAGAATTTCACTGATCAAAACATCTCCAAATCAGCTGTAACTTTGGATTCCGCAATAAAATCATAATATCTTTCATCCCTGAAAATTTGGAAAAAAGTTGCGAGGACCATGTGCACTCCGAGCGCCATCGTCCCCGACATTTTTTCTGAAATTTCGGGAGCGAGATCTTACTGTATTTTCCTGCTAAAATCCAGAATTTTGGCTGATTTTATCAATTTTAACACTTTCAAAATTACAGTCAAAGTTGGTCTAGCGATTGCTTGGATTGAGGCTTCTAATCATTCAAAAATTGTTGAAATTGAAATTTGTGTCAAAATTGTGTTTCTTACAGTCCTAAATCTGAAAAGTGTGTTATCATTCATTCGAAATTTCAGTGCTTTATTCAAATTTTTGCAATTTGTGACTTTTGAAATTAAGTGCTTAATTACAACAACTTTGATTTCCGCTTTCAAAACTGAATTTTGCGTGAAATTGAGTCAACTTTCAAATTTCAAAACTTGCATTGCTTTTGGTATTCCCTCTAAAATCATAAAATTCAAAATCTCAGTTTCCCTCTCTTTTTCAAAATTCAAATTTTGCATTTTTTGACAATCTGGGTAGGGTTCAATTTTGAGATTGCAACTTTAATTTGGCCTATCTACAGATCGTAAAATCACTCAATTTTTTCAGGTTAGCTGTAAAATCATCATAACTTTCATCCCTGCAAATTTCAAAAAAAGTTGCGAGGACCGTGTGAACCCCGAGCGCCATGGTCCCGGACATTTTTTTCGAAATTTCGGGAGATTGTCCTGATTGTATTTAACAGCTTAAATCTAGAAGATTGGCTGATTTTACTGAAATTTGCTACCTCTAAAAATTCAAAATCTTCTCTCTCTCTAGTGCATGAGTTTTACAACAATAAGCCCTACTTACACTATTCCCGTTAGACGAAGCCTTAGAATTAAGTCTTTCCAAGGTTTAATTACTGAGGAGATGGAACCTAATTTGAATGGTCTTTTTAACGAGGACATGGGTAATTCCTCTAATCCTCTTAATGATGAAGAAGCTCTCCATGAGGTTTCTGTAGAACAACTTTCAAAATTGGATAACCAATTTGATGATTTTCGACAATGGATGTCTCAAGAATACCCCGATAGTCAAGCTCTTCCTTTAATTGAGGGTCTAAAACGTATGCTTCAAAGTGATAAGAATGGAATTGATATTTTGCGTGGTATTGCACACATTGTGGATTCAAATGTGATGCCTATGAAAAGTTGTGCCAAAACCTTAGGTTATACACAACCTCCTACTCAAGACAATCATTCTATTCCTTTGACGACTCCTATTGCTAGTATACCTACTTTTACATCAAACATAATGACTACTTCAACACAAGACATTCCTCCTATGATCACCAGTCATGGGGGCAATCCCTCTTCTTCAATTAACCCTCTTCCTTCATTCAATCCAACTTCTTCATTCATTCCTTCAATAAGTGTTCCTATTACATCTCCACAAATGAACATGATGCAAGGGGGCAACTCGTTTAATCATTCCATTCCTCCTTGTAGTGTTCCTCCTGTCCAATCATCTCCTATGACTAACTATCATAGTGTCCCACCACCTTACTCTCTACCTTCTTTCAATAACATAACACCTCCATCACAATCTAACACGTCTAATATGAACTCTTCGACTGAAGCGACCATTAACAATCTTGCACAAACTGTCTCTTCTTTACAGCAACAAATTGCCTCTATGAATCAATCTAAGTTTAGTGTGCCCACATTTGACGTTGCGAGCCCACTTTCTCTTGACATTGTTCGAGCTATCCCCCCTAAACATGTTGAAATTCCACATTTGGAGCTTTATAATGGTAAGGGTGATCCTCTAACACATGTTAAGACCTTTCAAACAATATGTACTGATTTTGCTTATGACCAAAGGTTGCTTGCAAAATTGTTTACTAGAACATTAAGAGACAAAGCCCTACAATGGTATTGCTCGTTGCCTTCTTATTCTATTACTTCTTTTGAACAACTTGCAAATGCTTTCATTCAACAATTTCAAAACAATATAAGTCCTAAAGTTACTTTGATTGATTTAATGCATTGCAAACAAGGTGTTAAAGAAAAAGTGACTGATTTCATTGGTAGATATAAGCATTTGTATGCTCAAATTTCCTTTCCAGTGCCTGACAATTATATTCAAAGAATCTTTATTTCTAATTTACAAAAATATATTCGAGACAAACTCCTATTTTCTGAGTTTACTTCTTTCCAACAGTTGTGCACAACTCTTCACAATTATCAACTGACTGTGAGTCAAATGGAACAATCACATCCTATGGCTCCGAGTGATAAGGGTGATAGCAGTCAACAACCATTTGGGAAGTTTAAACCGAACAGAGAGTCCATTAAATTCAATGAAAACATCATCAACAACAATGTGAATGCAGCATCAGGTGTGCCTCCTATTTCTAAGTTTTTCAAGAAAGAAAGAAAGTATACTCCTTTGAATGAATCATTGCATAGTATTATGAATAAGTTATTGGAACAAAATGTTCTTACACTTCCTCCTATAAGGCAAATTGATCCTGCAAAAATTAATTCACCCTATTTTGATAACAAATCTTTTTGTCAATTTCATCGTCAACCTGGGCATGATACTGAAAAATGTTTTGCTTTAAAGGGGAAAATTCGAGATTTGATTGATAATAATACTATCTCTATTTCTGGTGTGAATGATAAAGGCAACACATCTGTAGCTCCTCCTAACCAAAATCTTCAGATTTTCACTGATCCATTGCCTTCTCATACCTCTAATGCGATTGATACTATTGATTCCTCTGTCTCACCTGATGATCTTGTGTCTATGGCTCCGAATGTGATTAACTTTGTAGAGCAGCAGAAAATCCCTAAAGAACCTTCCATCACATTTGATTCCAGTGAAACTATCAGGGCACCTGATGGTCCTTTATATATAGTTGCAAAAGTCAAGAATACACCTTGCCGTGGAGTGTTTATTGATCCTTCTTGTATGGTTAATGTCATTACTGAAGAATTTCTTTTTACTTTGCAATTGAATCAAGTGATCTATGATGAAACAAATGTGGTTGTGAAACTATTTGATGCATTTTCTTCTCCTGCAATTGGTTCTATTACATTACCTATTGAGGTCCATAACAAATCCCTTGATGTGAACTTTGCTATTATTCCATCTTCCGAACAATTTTGTGTGAAGCTTGGCTATCCTTGGCTATCTTCCATGAAAGCTACTGCTTCTCCTATTCACAAGTGTTTGAAATTTCCCCATAATGGTGAAGTTGTTACTGTCAATCATAGTCTCTTTAAACCAGTTGAAAGAACCTCTAGCGTTCCTATTGATTACTTTTGGCCTAAACAATTCCAATCTCTTCCTCCGCGAAGTGATCATCTGTTCAAATCTTATCAAAAGTGGAAAACAGATATGATCCTATCTCTAAGTGAACCTAGAACACCCAAACTTGACATTCCTATCATTCTTGAGAAGGAAGTTCTTCCTTTGAAAGATAAAACTAATGTCTTTCCTCAAGAAGATTCCCAACCCATTCCTATGGATGTGACTATGCCTATATCTAATAAACTTCCTAAAAGTAGACCTATCCCTCCTCGTCATGATGGACTTGGTCTCCTTCCTAAACCAAATATTCCTCCCTTATATGGAGCAGTTCCTCCTCCTTCCTCTTATGGAGAGAAGAGACCCTCCTCTTCTCCTATTATTCAACCTAAGAGACCACAACCTAAACACCCAAGTGATAAGGATGAGAACATTCCTCCTCCTCAATCTTCGCAACTTCCTACTAAGACTAGACGAAATCGTTCTGCACGTGAACACCGGCGAAAGCGTCGTCTTAGAGCTCAAACTTTGCAATCCCCAAAAACACCTTCAACAAGCATTATTCCATTTTCTCCTCAGCCGACGATTGAGCCGAAATCTCCTAAACATAAGATGCATGATGGTCTTGATCCTGTGCGAGTTAAAGATCCTATTTTTATAAATCTTGATGATGATATGGATGAAAATGTTATTCATGATGAAAATGCTACTTCTCCTATTCATTCTGATAGTGAATATGAATATGTTGATAACCATCTATCTAATGAATTTTCTAAAGCACTTATCCTAGCTCCTAGACAAGAACACCGTGGCTTGGGATATGAACATAGCCCTTGTTTGGATCTTGCGATAGCTCCATCTGTTGTGTTGGATGTTCCTCCTCTAGCGTGTTCCCTACCTTCCCGAAACATTGATCAGCAAGATCGGGGGGTAGATGACGTGCTAGACTAGTTTCATTAGCATAGCAGATTCTCTCCTCCTCTCTTTCGTTACTTCTTCTATGTGTTATTCTCATTCTTCTATTTGTTGTCCTTAGTTTTGTCTACTTGAGGACGATGCAAAGCATTGAGATCTCTCGCTCTCTCTCATGTTGACTCAAAAGACACATGTGTTCCCTTCTTCTAGGTGACCTTCCTTGATTGGGGAATGAAGAACAATTATGCATACATATATATGATATACATGAATTATTATACAGCATACTGACCCTGAGGAAAGTGAAGTCACCTCGTGCTTTGTTTTTTGTGTCTATTATCATTGGGCTTATCTCACACTTGGGGGCTAAATCCTTGTGATAACGTGCTCCTTTCTCATTTCTTATATGTATCACTACCTTAAAGCAATCACCCCCGATGAGGCGTGTGCGATCGCTTTAACGTAGGGGGGCATACATCCCATTCATATCTTTTCAAGATACTTGAAAATTTCTTGACAAATTTAGCTTTGCATTGAAAATTTTTGATATCTTTCTTGCATGACTCATAGTGAGGGAACCTTGCTACTGACAGTCATGGTTCTCCCTCGTGATCTTCCCTTTTACCTTGTCAATCGAAGTCGTAAGATCCTTAGTCCACTGGGGGCTTGGTGTATCTTGCCTCCTTGACGTGGTGAAAGTTTTTCAATGTTGTTTCCTTGTACTTTACCGGAAGTATGAGCGTACGCTTATACTCCCGCTAAAGTGGGGGCTAAATGTAGCGTCCTAAAATTGTGACACTTGCAATTTCGACTGCATTTCGGTCTTCACGATGGTGACGCAACATGCAACCTGAATGGAGACCCCGAAACTTGCTCACGACACCAAAAACTGCATTTTCTTGCACCCTGGCCTGAACCTCCTTTGCACCTTGCTGTCCCGGGAGGTGGGACCAGAGCGCCCAGCGCCCTGGTCCCTAGCCCTATTTTGGGCCCGGTTTCCTATGGGGCTTCGGGTCCTTTTGTTTGCAATTTGGAAAATAAACTTTCCTGGTCGGCCTAAGGTCAGGAAAATTAGTCTTTTAACCCTAATTGACAAGTATATAAACTACATTTCCTCTCCCATTTGAAGAGGTCCGAAAGGAAGAGGGACATATGTGTACAAGCGTGGAAACTATACTCAAGCATTCAAGCATTCAAGCATTCCTTCAAGTAATTGATCATTTCAAGTCTCCATTCAAGGCTAAGTGTTGCATTCAAGACAAGGATTCAACCATTGAAGAGGAGATCACTTACAACACATTACATGCTACAACATACAACATACAACAAACAACAACATCTATACCTTCGCATATAAGGATACAAACATCCTTACAACAAGGTATTAGTACTTGTTTTACATTACATTTACAACATTTCTCATTTCTTGGTTAATTCCAAAACCGGGGTTTGACCTAAAGGCAAACCCCTAATCCCTAACCCCCCAATCATCTTCGCTTTTCTATGTGTAGGTTGCAGCTACGCGGCTGAAATTGAAGATCTGGAATCCTTGTGCAGAGATGAACAGATCCCCCTTCGTTTCACAGATTTTTCGGAGGACCGTGGCGCCGGACGCCATCGTCCCAACAACTTTTGCTCAAATTTGCAGGACAGCGCCATATCGACATTTTACTGCTAATTCCAAGTACGCAGCTTCATCCTATATCCCTATCTCAGTTTATAAGCGAATCTTTGTCACTTTCTATGCATTCCTAGCTTAATTCTTCTATCAACATTCTTTACAAAAGAGGGTAGCCTTGCTTTCTTAACCCTTGAAACACATTTAGCATCCAATCTTGCCTTGTGTGGGATTGGATCTTGTGGGTTTCAACCCCTCTTTTGAATGTAAAGTCTCTCCCTTAAGTGAAAACCATCAACCCTAGTGATCTCCCTTCTCTCTCCTTGGAGTTGGAAGAGGGGAGAGCAACAAGGGTTCGATCGCGATTTTTCACTTTACAGGAAGGTATAGGTGCAGTACTTATGCAGGATGGACATGTGGTTGCTTATGAGTCTCGCAAACTCAAGAACCACAAGTTGAACTATCCAATTCACAATTTAGAGTTGGCAGCTGTAGTTCATGCTTTGGTTAGATGGCAGCATTTCCTATTAGGGCATCAGTTTGAGCTACATAGTGATCACGGTAGTCTACAATATATATTCATGTAGCCAAACTTGAATGCTCGATAGCAGAGATGGATGGAATTCTTCTGTGAGTATGATTTTGAGGTTTGTTATATTCAGGGGAAAGAGAACATGGTGGTAGATTCTTTAAGTCGTAGGTGGCATGAAGTTTCAACATTGTCCCTTGGAGTAGACTTGAGAGACAGGATTATAGGAGTTCTTCCTCAAGATACTTGGTGTCAAGATGTTAGAGCCGTGATAGAGTCCGGAAGGCCTTTAGAGGATAGATTTTCTAGATATAACCTTGAGGTGGATGGACTTCTTCGTCACCTTGGACAGATTCATGTACCTCCTTTGGAGGGTCTTCGCATTTTGATCATGACTGAGGCCCATCATGTACCTTACTTGGCACATCCAGGTGTCAAGAAGATGCATGCAGATCTTAGATAGGTTTATCATTGGGCTGGTATGAAATGCGACATTGTTGATTTTGTGTCAAAGTGTTTAGAGTGTCAACGGGTGAAGGCAGAGCATCAGCACCCAGCAAGGCTTTTACAACCTAATTTGGTAATGGATTGGAAATGGGATATTATTTCCATGGATTTCATTACTAATTTGCATGTCTCTTCGCATCATCATGATGCTATCATGGTCATTGTTGATAGATTGACTAAGGTTGCTCATTTTGTTCCTATTTGAGCTTCCTATATAGCAGCAGTGGTGGCATGAGTCTTCTTGGAAGATGTAGTGAGATTGCATGGGATTCTAAGGCAGATCATCTCTGATAGAGATCTTGTCTTTACCTCAGCATTGTGGACCTCACTTCAACATGCTTTGGGGACTCAGTTGAACTTTAGTTTAGCTTATCACCCATAGATAGATGGTCAAACTGAGCGAGTGAGTTAGGTGTTAGAGGACATGATTCGCATGTATGTGATGGACTAGCAGTCATGCTGGGAGGACTAGATCTATCTAGTGGAGTTTGCTTATAACAATGGATATCATAGCTCCATAGGTATGTCCCCCTTTCAGGCATTGTATGGTCATCCTTGCCGCACTCCTTTGAGTTGGGATCAACTAGAGGATGGGGTGCTTATAGGACCAGATATTCTTCGGGGTATGGAGCAGCAGGTAGAGTGGATTCGTGAGCATTTGGTAGCTGCACAAGATAGGCAGAATAAGTATGCAGATGCTCATAAGATAGATCATCGGTTTTTTGTTAGCAATCATGTGTTCTTGAGAGTGCATCTGCGGAAGAGTCTGATCCATTATGGAAAGGGTTCTAAGTTGGCACCTCGATTTGTTGGCCCTTTTGAGATCCTTGAGAGGATAGGACATGTTGCCTACCATCTTGCCTTGCCACCGAGTCTATCCCACATCCACGATGTCTTTCATGTTTCAGTTCTTCGACCTTATCATCCTAATATGACACATGTTCTTGATTGAAACTCTATGCAGGTCGAGGAAGGGCAACTTTCCATGGAGCCCGTGAGCATTCTACAGCGTCAGGATTTTATCCTCAAGGGTTGCATAATCGACCAAGCAAGGGTCCTATGGGACCCAAATGATGAGACCTCAATGACTTGGGAGGATGCAGCAAAGATGAGAGAGTTGTATTCTTATTTGTTTTAGGCTTCTAGGAATAAGCCTAGTTTTGGGGGGAGAACATAGTACCCCTTCTCGTTTGAACTTATCAGACTCATATTTTATTGTTTACTTTAAGTGGATACATTACCATGATGTGTCATTCAAACTTATATGACATTATTCATGCTTTATCTGGATATGAGATGCATAATTTATTTGGAGTATTTCAGTACTTGTGATTTATGGCATTTTATGGATTATTGCTATATACTAACACTTTACTTTATCTATGCAATGTGGAATTTTATGTTGTGTGTCTGCAAGTGTATTGGATGCAAGGGGACGATTTTCCTTCACTCATTTTGGTGAGACAGGGAACGTTGTGATTCTCCTTCAATGGTGTGTATGTCATGTTTTCTATATTGTATATATGCATGTGTGGTTTGGTGATGCACGATATTGTAGGTACAAGTACCGAGTAGGTATGGGGTATCGTCTCCACCTAGCTTCATAGCTCTAAGTGTGCCTTATATTTTTCGATGGAAGTGGAGGAGATAGTAATTGGCCCTATTTTACTCAGTACACTCATGTGAGTGTCGTCAGTTGGTCGTCCTGTTAGTTTGTTCGGCCTTCGTATTTTGTTGTTTGATGTTTTTATGAGTATTTGCTTGAGGTTTGTTCAATTTGTGTGTTTTAGTAGATTTAAATAATTAATTAAGTTTATGGTGTTATCTCATAGTTGAATTATGTATGCATTGAGATTATAAATTTAATTAATTAAATGAAGTTATTAAATTAAGTTGCAAGCTGCATGATATTAGAAATATATTTTATTTAAATTTTAGTAAAAAATAAATTAGATTAATTTCATTTATTGTTTACTAGAATTTTAAATAAATAAAAGAATAAATGAAAAAAAGAATTAATTAGAATTAAAGTATTGCTTTAATTTTTTTATTTAGAAAATTAATTAATTTGCATGAGAAAAGAAAAGAAAGAAAAATGATTTTTAATTATTGCATGTTAACCTATCCTTTGTTAGAAAATTAGAAAAGAAAATAAAATTACTTTTATTACAAAATTTAGGTTTTTGGAGAAAAAGATATTCAACCTAGAATTTTAGTTTAAAAGGGGAATAGGTTTTATTTTAGGGATACACAGGAAATAGGTCAGAGATTTAGGTGAAGAAAATTATTTGGAAGCTTGTTGAAGGATTGGTTCTCTTCTACAAATTTCTTCCAGGAAAGCTATACCAGGTTGGGTGGCTTCTTTTGATTGTTTGTTATAAAGAAAATATTTCTATTTCTTCTATCTTCTGAATGATGTGTGTTTGTCATATGATGTCTGATTATTTCTTGTTCTTGGCTAAAGTCCATTCCTAGTTTATGGAAAGAAGTTATTTCCTAGGTGTTTGTAGATTAAATTTTGAGAAAATTGGGAAAAGTTATTATGGCAAATTTTGCCAAGGATTTTGTTGTGCATGGAAATTGCAAGATTTGCGAGGAATGGGGTTTGCCTGAGAAACCATTCCCTCTTGTTTGATTTTGTTCTGATATTTGGCTATGGCGGTCTTTTTAATAATTGTATCTCTCTGAATTGTTTATTTACTTTAGAAATAAATTTAATTATTAATTAAATTTATTGGGTTATTTAATTTTGAGAAAAATAGTTTATTTAATTATTTATAAAAAAAAAATGTATTAAATAAAATTCTGTGGAAGTGAATTTTATTGGAATTGGAAATTTATTTTGGAGTTATTGTATTTTAAAAAAAAAAAATTAAAATTTAAAAAAAAAAACCTTCAGTAGTTACTACCGACTATAGTACAGCTACCGGCAGCGGTAGTTCCTACTATCGACAGTAGCAGTACTGCCATGGTAGTACCTGCTGTTGGCATTACAGTAAGAAAGATTGTTGATATTCAATAAGGATATTGAGAAGGTTGTTGAAGATTATTGATTTAACTGAAGAAGGATGATAACTATCTTTATAACATTATTTTGTCATTGATGTCAAGAAATTGATTATCTAATTCAATATGATGTTGCCATATCTTGAGAAGATTGATTAGAAGAGAATTAAGATGTCGGTAAAAGACATAGAAAGAATGTGATGAATAAAGGGAGGAATAAGTTATTCAATGGGCAACTATTACCGAGTTAGACAATGATGAGATCATGATGTCTAGATTGTTTTGATATCCTACATATGTTGTTGATTGTAAGGTTAATACTATACTATGCAACCGAGCAAAGAACCTAGTTGGTAAACCCTAAGGAACCTAGTCGGTAAACCCTCCGACTAAAGTTTAGTAGTTACCCAGTTGCAACCGAGTTATGATAGTGCGCATGGGATGGATAAAAGCATTATTTAATGAAGGACAATGATTATCTAGAGATGTATAAATGATTGGTATGTCGTGTATGAAGTTTGTTAAGGATCTATGGCAAAGGAAAATCCACAGGAAGATCTACAGCGCAGATTGAATCACAATAACCTTATGCAAGTTCCAAGATGGGAATGCAAGTCCTGAGGTAAGGTAAAATGTTTTTAGATTGAAAAGATACATTGAACCTAGTCAAGTTTGAAGATCTGATGGCTAAGATTGATCATGGGAAATGTTATCAAGGAGATTTAGCGGTTAGAAATTGTTTATAAATAAGGAATTGTTGATAGACAATATATGCGGGCAAGTGTATGCACAGGGATGCTACATAGTGATTACCGAGCATAGAAGCTTGAAGACCTATTTGAATAATAGAGTAGAAATCCCAACAAAGGGACAAGATAAGTCCTATGACTAGATTGTTTTGAGCAAATAAGAATCCGCTTTAGCATTTTAGATGTGAAGTTGCAGATAGATTTTATTACTGTTATTTTGTAAGTGACAGAAAATCTCTTAACCGAGTGGACTTAATAGTCTTATATGTAAACCCTCTAGCAAGGTAACATTCTAAGAGAGTGTTTGAAATCCTTTAACAAGGTCACTTCTAACAAAGTGAAGATCCTAACAAATCTGAGGGAAAACCCTTAACCGGGTCACATCTAGCAATGTGTTTGTAATCTTTAACATGATTTGCTTTTAACCGAGCATACTCTAGAAGAGTATATTTCTTAGTCGGTCTGAAATCCCACAGTGGTTTTTCCCTATTTGGGTTTCCACGTTAAATCTAGTGTTATGGGTGTTGTTATGATTATGTGTTCTTAAGTTTGCATGTTTAACAGTTTTTGGTTAAGTTGCTGAAGTATAAGTTACCGAGGTTGAATCTATTGATTTTATGGAAGTTTAAGTTTGTATGATTCACCCCCCCCTCCCTCTCATCTTGTTAGCTATTGGCATCATTACTTTACATCAAGTATCAGAACTAACACCTGCTACCGTGTGGTAGCATTGCTACCGGGGGTAGCACTTGCTACCTACGGTAGCATGGTTACTTTGGTTCACAGTTTCCTAGTTAATAATTGCGTTCAAACCGAAATTTGATGTTTGGATTTTCATGCAGATTATTATATTTAATTTTTAAATTAAATTATTATATATATATATATACACATATATATATATATACATATATATATATATACACACATATATATATATACATATATATATGTGTGTGTGTGTGTGTGTATTCATATACAGGGTTATTTTAATATGGCATTATATTATTTAGTATTATTTTAATACTATGAAAATTAATTCATGATTTTACATATATATATTTTGTAATATGATTATAAGTATATAATATATATACGATGTATATATATATGTATTCATATAATTATATTATATTTTATATATATATATATAATTAATTTAGAGTTTGTTAATTTTCGGAAAAGCTTATAATGTAAGATTTTATATTTATGCTTGGAAAATACATTAGGAGATTAATTCATATAAGAATTTATATAACCTTATTGGACTAATGACAAAATTGATTTATTTGTATTAATATAGTTGTATTTTCTTATTTTCTGAAAAAAATTTAATTGCAAGTTATTTATGCTTTTGGTTGTTTAAAGAAAAGATTGCCTGTATTAGGGTCTTTTGTAAATGGTGTTTGCAGTCAAGCTTAATTTCATTGCAATTTTGGTTGAGTTGTCATTATGTCATATGTTGTTATATCTCCTTGGTCAGGTGAAGTTGTATAACCTTATTGATGTGAAGCCATTGTGTGTTTTGTCCAAATGGTCAATCTTGGGTTAGTGATTGTGTATCCTTCACCTATGGTTTGTCAGGATTAGTTATGGTTGTCTGTTTCACCATAGAGTTCTCATAGAGATACCTTTTCTATTAGTGTCTTATGAGAGAGAGTGGCTTTCGAGCGGGGGTCATGCCCGAAGTGGATGACAAGATAACCCGTCGAAAGTTAGTTAAAAAGTGATAACCTAATAATTGATTTGGGGGTGGGTGGAATAAATATTAATTAAGATAATGTACCTCGTGCATAGGTGAGTGCTAGTACAGGGCTCATAATGTTGCGAGAAGGCCTGGAATGGAAAACTTACCACCTTGTCTTCACGAAAGGATTGGTAGGGTCCGAATGAGACTTAGTTGGAACTGGAGATTCGGGAGAGGTTACCAGGATAGTGAGTCAAGACCTATGGATGTTGTACCATGGTATCCATCTTAAGCTATGTGATGACACTCTCTCCTTAGCGTCACTAGTGTTTGCGAGTTGAGTCACATGGATGTGTGCGGAGTCATGTAGTTCTTTTGTACTTGTCTTATTTTGCTTGCTTGAGGGTTTTCTACTATCTCCTAGCACGGTGGGGTGGTTCCATTTCAGGATCACATGGTCGGGTGGTAGTGCCACTTCCCATCAGATGTTTTGGATTGTATCTTCAGATGAGGAAAGGCTTCACTGGTGTTTCTTGGTTCGTGGTTCATGTACTAGCTCATGTTTGGGATCATTGTTCAGTTGAGACCTTATGGTCATTGTATCAGACTTTTATGTAACCTTGATATTGTAACTTTGGATTCCATGGTATTTTTGGAAGCCATGTATTTATGGATATTGTAATATTATGTCAGTAGAATGTATGTTAAATTTCAGTTGCTTTGATCTTATGTCTAAATGATTAATGGATAAATTGAATGCATGGAATACTTTGATTCTTTCATTTTGGAATTTAGATGTATGTGTAGTTTTAATCATAAGCATTTAATTTACCTAATTAAATGGACAATTGGATTAACCATGGTGTTAATATAATCTATGAATTAATCTTCATTGGTAACCCTTAGGAAATATTGTGTTAGACTTCTGATGTGTTATATTACGTGCAATTGTTATAATTAATGCACTTAATCTTTAAAAAAAATTATTTCACCCTTTAGTTGCCTAGTTGTGTTGTTTTCCTTTAGGGTTCCTAGCGGGGCACTACAATATATATGTATGTATGTATGTATGTATGTATATACAAACAAACATCAAAATACATGCTTAATCATTTAAAAGCATTAAATCAATCTATTTTTTAAATAATGACATCAAATTTAACTCTTCATGTAAAATTACATCCTTCGTATAAAATAAAAAACAATTGTGGTGTGTGAGATTCCATCTCCCCACCGAGTTCAAAAAGCAAAAACAACTCTACCTAAACCAAGTTATTGCCTTCATCCACATTCACCTGTTCCTACTTTCACTTGCACTCGATTGTTCATTAGCAATGACAATCCCCGATTTCACAATAAAACAATTTAAATCATTCATTTGCATTTAAATTTCCATTTCCAATTCTAATTTCATTTCTATTTCTTTTTCTTATTTCATTTCATTCATATAGCATAAAATATAAACAATTTTCCTAATTTAATAAGTGTAATTAAATATTGATAAAAACAGTTTGTGACACATAGACACTAGAAATTTGATAGAAAGTGAGGCATCTCTTTGGCATTTGCTTCTCAAACTATTCAAACTTATAATTCAATATCAATTTTTCAAATGACGTTGGATTGAATCATGTTAGTGGCCCAAAACCCCTATAGATGATCTATTTTAAGAAACCTTCCAAATCTACTATAATGTTCATCTCTTGCCCCTCATTGTAATATCTTCCAGTGGTGGTATCCATAAGCCATTGCACATTTATTACAACATCCACTACTTCACCATGTAAAACATTGATTTTGGAATTTCATTCTTCAATCAAATATTATCTCAAGTTGATAACTTATATGCAGACATCCAATGTAGGGTGGCCTATTTATCTAGGATATTTTATTTAACGAATACCTCAAATTTCATTTTGGACATATCCAGGTATGGAATATAATGTAATATGTCTTTAATTACTCTTGGAATCCTTCCACTAAAGTGTTACCTTATCACCAATAGTCTTGATCTTTCCATTTATATTCATAGTTTCTTTAATGACTTTACAACCATGATTAATTATATCGTCTATTCATTGCTTGGTGGTGCTTAGTACGCATCTCATTTTGTCCAAAGTGGAGGATTCCTACTAGAATGACCATAAGAACCATGAAATATCCATACATTATTTTCAAAGGGCTCACTAGTTGCTTGATATAGGAAATCATGTTTACAACTTACAACTTAAATTACTACTTGGTTTTTTAGCCATTATCCATCTAGGACACAATGGTAGATTTGGACTTCTTGGATGTTTTTTTCCCTATCTTGCTTACCTAGGTTGACTTTCACTATATAAAAAACACTTGGAAATATTTATTTCATCCTTATCGACAAGAGGGATGGCAATTTCAAAAATCCTTGACCTTGGGTATGTAGAAGAATAGAAAATGATATTTTAGGTTTCCTATTTTTATTGGGGTATCCCACATATAGGAAAAATAGTAAAAATAATATTTTTTTGGTAGAGTTTACTAACTTCTTCTTCTTTTGGATGTTGATATCCAAGTGGGCACCAAAGAGGCATTTGAATAACATTGAGGGGAAATAGATGTGCCCACCACCCAAAATATTGATCCAGGGGTGGGTTGGGAAGTCTAGTTGTACCAGCATCAACCAATCATCTAAGCAACTGACAATTGAAGAAGAAAGCATGGGAAGTGGGGAGTACAATCATTCTCCAATAGTTGATTAGATGGAAGGTCTTAAACTTGAGTGGTTTGGAGTACAAGTGTTAACACTGGTTCTTCAACCTTACCTTGCTTAGATTTATCTTTCATTTGTTATGTTTCTTGTAGTTTTTGTTCTTGAAGACGTGCAAACATGAGAAGGGATGGAATGGTTAGATAAAACAAGAAACAAGCCTAAGCAAATAAATTACCAAAACCAAGTATACCTTCCCAAGCTTGACTCTTTCCTCAGATTGAGCCTTGGATGGAGTGGAGACGCCCTTGTGCTCCACTTGATTGGATTGACTCCTTTGATGTGGATGTGGATTTCTCTCCTTTGCTCAATAAGATTGTGTTATTGATTGGATATGGATTTAAGTTTGGGATTATGATGGATTTGGATAGATTTAGATTGGAAAATTGAAGGATTATGAGGGCATTCTGATGGTATGATAGGAAGAAGATAGAAGAGAAATTGGCAGCATAAGATTAGAAGAATGATGTTGTTGATTGGTGAGGAAATGATCCTCCTATTTATAGATTGGAGGAGGCCAATGGAGAGCCAAGATTGGTTTGATCATGAAGGGACAGGATTGGTTTGAGGTAGTGGGCATTGATCAAGGATACCTTGAAGGAATAAAAAGGAATATAAATTCCTTGGGAAAAGGGGGGAGGAAGAATTTGAATTTCAAAGTGAGGATGCATAGGGGGATTCAAACAAATTTGAATTTCTTTGAGAGGTTCAAGATTGATGTGACATGAGTGGGGGAATTTAAAATTGGAGAATAATGATAAGTGGGATTAAGAGGACTTCTAGAAGAATTAATTAGGTTGAGTGGGGATTAGGAAAAGTGATTTGTAGGAGTCACATGACTAGGTTAATTAATTAACTGAGTGGGTTTAGAAGAAATAATTATTGGAGGGACTTTAGAAGAATAGGGAAATAATTAATTTATTTGATAAATTAATTATTGTACAATAGTGACATGATTAATTAAATTAGATTTAATTAACACTGAGAAGAATAAGGATAACACAATTAAATCAATTAATTATGTTGACAGGCTTAAATTAATTAAATATTGATTTAACTAATTTTAGGTGTCTACAGTTCTTCCACTTGTTTCTCAATTTTATCCAATATCTTGTCAAACTTTTATAATAAAAAGGAATAGATCTCCATTCTTATTTGATATTTTATCTTATGGATGTTCCAAGACCACATGTTTCTTTCGATTTTACTCATTATTTTTCTTGTCTCATCTGTTTGACTTGATTAATTAATTAAAAAAATTAGATTTATTATTAGTTAATTGTTTTTTATTATTTGAAAATGGTTAAATATGTTAGAATTAGTATTATTCTATGAATGCAAATAAAAATATGATGAATAATTGAGATATTTTTATGATTCATTGTCATATGTATGCTTTGTATATGATTTGTGTTCTAACTCATTAACGTGCGACTGAGTGTGAATGAGTGCATGTATGAGTCAAATATGGGGACATGGTTGAGGAGAAGTGATCTAGCCGCATGTTAAAGAATGCTCATGATGGATACTAGAGATGCATAAAAATTTCCATTAAGATGTCCTCTTATTTAATCTGAATTTTCCAATCATTATCAAGTGGAACCATATAATATAATATTATTATTCTCCATTATCTTATAATATTCATTTTTCATTATTCCATTATTCTTGACTATATCATAATATTCATATTATATCATATATTAAATAAATCCATTTAACAACGTTATTATTCATTAAATCCATTTTTCCATCCAAATCCTAATCTATTTCATCTCCTATTTATCATCTTCCACTCCTATCAGTTACACTCATATAATACATGTGGGATAAACACTCTTCATTTATGACCTAATATATTATCCCACTTTCATCTTGAAACTTGGATTCCACCCTGAGAACATCTATAAATACCTTGCTCCTCCTCATTTCTAAGCCTGGCAAATCAATTCATCTCTTGCATTCTAGTTAGTTTATTTTTGCATTAATCTCTCATATCTTTCAATCATCTTGCACTCATCCTCAATTTATGTTCTTCATGGCTTTCTTGTGTAGTGCTTTTGAGAGCATCCATTTTAAACACAAAATCTTGACAGATAGGAGTGCAATGGAGGAAAATTCTTGTTAATGCATGTGTGTGTGCTTTGTTTATTTTAGCTTTGCATGTGTGTTTTCTTGCAGGTACTTCATTGTTTGATGTTAAATCAATTTGAATCTTCTCTCGTAAGATCTTAGATCATATTTTTGCATCTACAATTGGCAAATGATATGAAAGCTAGAGAAACAAAAATGCAAATCCTTCATTGGTCAAAAAATAAAAATAAAAAAAGCTTACCCTTAGGTCACTCTTCTTGAGTCTTGAATCAAACATTGGCTATCATATCACCTTTACCACTTTAGGTTCATCAAACTTGAGTTGAGAAACATATCAATATTTGGGGATATGGTACCTTTCTTGGATTCCATCATCTCCTACCTTAGCATACCCTTCTTTCTAGAGCATTGTCCTTGTGTCTATCCATCATAGAACAAGTTAATCTTGCCTACATAATCATTTCAAACCTAGAGTTACCTTTATTTTACTTTAGATTTTTTATCATTTTAGTTAGTCCAAATCCTTGCATTGGTCTTCATAAACCATTTGAAGTCTATTCTTTGCATTCATTAGGTTATCCTTTCATTCCATTCAAAATTTGGGTCTCATATATTGTTTCATATAGGTCGAAGATTAGAACTATCATATATACCCATGACTACCTTGGCTCAACAAATTCAAGATCTCAAAAGAGAAATAGATGACATTCAAGTCCAACAAAAAGAATCAATGACCCCTCTTGAGAGACAAATTCACGATATCAAGAGTTACAAACTTCAAGAAATGCTAAAATGATTGTATGAGGTAGAACAAAAAGTAATTGAAAATCAAAAGACAAACCTTAAACAAGATCACGTGGCCCCTTCACCAAGACAAAAACACATTTCTTCCAAATATCCCTCAGATAGGAAATATACACCATGAGGATAGTCACTTGAGTTTGCATTGAAGGAGCTTCTTGAAAATGATCTCATAACACTGCCAGAGATAAGGGAATACAAGCCTTAAGTGAAACCATCATGGTGGAATGAAAATCATTATTGTGAATATCACAGATATAAAGGACACAAGGCAAACAAATGCAATAACTTGAGACATAAAATCCAAGACCTCCTTGATAATGGTGTCATCGAGATTGAAGATCCTAATGACTCACCTAAAGATAAACAAGGCACTAATCCTAAGCATGCTCAAAATAATATACCTATATCTAGAAAGGATTCACATGTGGCCTCCATCTCTTCCACAATGCCTTCATCTCCTAATTCTTCTCAACAACAATCCATACCATCTCCCTCAAACAATGAACCTAACATTGATAAAAAAATTCATGTTGACCCTCAAGGGCTATCTCCTATGGAAATCCAATTTCAAACATGCCCACTCCAAAGAGTCCCATCCAAAATGCTTCCCCATCATGACAAAACATGAACACCTTCCAAGAATCCCCCATGCATATCCAAAATCCTACCATTTCCTTAGAAGTGGCTCCATGTCAAGAGAATAATCCAAACAATGAAGAAATAAGTCCTATCATAAATCAAGATCAAGACACCAAAACTCCCCAACCTTGTCCAATGGTTGACCAAGATCCTATCTCCCTAGAATACCATGATGATCCTCTTATACCATCCCATTTATTCCAAGATCCCCTTCCATCTCAAGAGCTAAGCATCCTTTTGAATCCTATTCCTAATCCACTTCCTAAAAAAGATCATGATGCCTTTTCAAATGATCCTATTCAAAATGAAGAGACAATTACCCTTTTCACTTTATCCACTGGTCCTCTTCCATGTCAAGATCAAAGTATGCCTTCATTGCCTTGGCATAATCCTCCATGTCCTCCACAATATTCCATCTCCGGAGATGAACCTATCATACTTCCTATTTCTCCTAAAGATCCTATTATGCCTCCATATCCACCTAAAGGTCCCATCATTTCTCTTAGTCCCCCTCATGACCCCAATATCTCTGTGCAAGTTGTTAATGAAGCTATTATAGGTTAAATGAGCTCCTCCACTTCCATTGGGTCTAGTCTACTTTGTGACCCTATCATTTCTTTTATTTCATATCCATCTCAAAATGGACTCATGTCTTCTTTTGAAAGCAATTAGTATCTCATTAGTCAAAGGATTAATCGAGGCAAGCAGTTAGGCCTCCATGAAAAAAGTACATTAGAATCCTTCCATATCAAATAAAATCATTATGGTCATGGTCCCAACAAAAAATTTGACTTTCAAGATGTTTTTATCCCTACTAAATCCCACATCCCTTCATCTAAGTCAAAATATATGCCTACCCCTTCATCCCTTCCATCCATTTTAGGTCCTTATACCCCTCCAACCCTTATTCAGTATTAGAACCTTACCACTATCTACTTATATCAACCCATCCAAAAGCCCTTCATATCATTCCTATCCACCCATGAATCATGTTCCTCTTCCAAGAAAATTGGATGCCAAGCATAAAATCCACAAGAATAAAACTTTACATGCATTTAAGGATCAACATGTCCCATCTAATGGACATGTAAAAAAAAAAAAAAATGTAATCCGAAAAGAAAAAGAGATATACAAAAGGCCACAAAGTCCCATTGACAAAAAGAAATAAAATTCATATGGGTTCCTAAGGCTCTTGTAGAAGCAATGCATTCCAAAGAATTAAAAAAAAAGAAAAATAAAAAACCACGTGGATTCCCAAGCAACTCCTTGAAGCACAACATCATAAGAAAAAAATCAAAGTTGGGATCCAAGATTGCTATCCTTGCTTCTAAACCTCTGCAACCTTTCAAATCCATTTTGGGTCCTCATGTTCCAAAATCCATTAGCATTCCTCCATCAAAATCTCAAAATCCAAAATACGTTTTTTCTCCATCAATCCACCACCCCTCAAGGTGTGTGCTAATGTTGATCCACTAGCATTTCCATTCACTCATGCACCGGTCTTTCAATATCTCATCTATTATCCATCACCTATTTTCCATCCTTCCACTCCTCTTATCCAATCCTTTGTATAAATCCTTAGCCTTGTTTCATTTCATTACCCTACCAACATCTTTGAGCATACTTCCAATGACCATGGTTCATTGTAGCACATATTTCAAAGGTACCACCAAAGAAGTGAGATGCTTGATGTAATACCCTAAAATTGGTCATCTAAACCATGGGCCCCTAATCTCGACAACATCACCAAGGTCCTAAACAAAGGCAATTAAATCAATCTTGAGCACATTATTAATTCTTTAATTATCAAAAATCACATGGCAAATCAATTACTCAATATTAATTAAATATTTATTTAATTAATCAAATCATTTCCAAGAGTATCATTTTGATCAATTATCCCATTTTAATTTATTAAATATCCTTGAATATTTAATTAATTAATAAATTTGTCATTCAATCATGCAAAAAGGATTAATTTATTACAAAAGATGAATTAATTTATTACAAAGAGTTGAATTGAAAATAAAACAAAATAAGAATTGAATTGAGAGAGAAATCAAACTTGAGATATTATTTCTTTTTCTAAATTTACAACTTGAAATCAGAAAAGCAAATTTAATTGAATTATTGAATTATTCTCTAAAATTGGAACTCAAAGCTTTTCAGAAAAAGAAGTTTAGTTGCATTGAAAAGACCTTTTTTCTTGAATGAATTAAAGAATTATCTATTTTCATCATATATGCATGGAATTAATTTATTATTATTTTCCAATGCAACTTGGACTTCTAATTTGAATGCATTTCAATTAAACTATAATTGGAATCTATCTCAAGGTTTTTGATTAATGAAAAAGCAGGTTTTAAAGGGGGCCCAAAACCCTATACAAGCAAGATTAAAACAGCAAAGTCATGAGAAACAGAGAGAAACAGAACAAAAGGAAAAAACCAGTGGAAAACCGAGAAAAACCGACAAAAGCCCCTAAAAGCCAGCAGGCCGTCCAAGAATCAGATTTTATCCAGGGCTTTAGCCAGAGTGTTGTTAATTTCTTGCAACTCTTTGATGTTGTCTTTGAGGTTGGGAGGGTCCTTGGCCGCAGCAGCCATAGCTTTCTTGATACTGGCCCTGGTTCTCTTAGCAGTTCCACCCGCCGGGGTAGCATCACCACCACTTCCTGTCTGGATGGTCTCCTCCTCTAGGTCAAGGTCCACAACTGGTTTAGGAGTATGGTCAAAGACCTTGGCAATGTCTTCCAAGTTTTTGGTGACAGCAGAGAGGATACTTGGGATAATTCCCATTAGATTTTTCATCGCTTCTTTTCCCTCTTCCAGCGATTTTACCTTATTCTCCATTTCCTGCTTCTAGGTAGTATGCTCTCTGTTTTCATCCTCCCTCTTTTTATCCAAATTAATCCCTTGCTTCTCCAGGTTTTTTAGGGTTTCGTAAGTCCATCTGTTGAAATTTATTCTAGCCTCCGAGAGCTTCTTGAGATTATCCAGGATAAGCCCCTCGCCAGCACTATCCTTAGCCTTGCTATCCCCTTCCTCAGCCAGGCTCTTCTCGGAGCATTTATTTGTTTCCTTCTTAGAATTAAGTTTGATTTCCTCATTGTCCTTGGGAGCCGTCTCCTCCATCAGATGGCTATTGTCCTTACCAAGGTGATCACTTGGAATAGGGCTATCTTGACCAGGCTCGAAATCTCCACTTTCTTCCTCGTTGCCTAGTTCCTCTTCCTTCCAGTTGTCTTCTCCATTAGAGTCGTCTGTCTCCATACCACTGCTTTCCTTGACAATGTCCTCAGTCTCCAACCTGGGGGAGCTTTTCCTTTTCTTGCTGGATGACGCCTTCTCCTTGCTAGTATCTCCCTCTTCCATCCTCCTTTTACCAGGGGAGGCGGAGATTCACTTATTTTCCTATAGAGCAAGGGTTTTGCAATGCTCATAGATGAGCAGCAGGAGCCCACAGTGGAGAATCGGGCTGGAAGGGTTCGACATGTGCTTGTTCAAGGACCTGGAGAGGGATCGAAAAAGGTAGTAGGGCAAAGACATTTTTTTGTCGTGTCTAAAATGGTTCAAGAGCACGAAGTGGTAAGTGTGGGCCCTGGAGAAATGGCCTTCGATCGTAATATACTCCATGATTGCATTCAGGACCTAGCCCCACAACTTCTTGATGTTTGCAGGATCGTAGTAGCCCCTGGTAGCCTTGCCAATTTTGGGCCGCTCTTTCTCTTTACGCGGGAACAAGGTAACGACATTGTTGGAGACCTTGAGGTCTCGAAAGAAGTTGAGCTCGGAGTGGGGCATACCAGTTATAGTAGAAATAAGCCCAGCATCCAACTTAAATTTAACTCCGTAAAGTTTAAAAGAGCCATTAGACCAGTTTTCAGAAATCTTGGAAACAACTAGGTTGACCCTACCTTTGTCATAGTCCTCAAGCTTTTCCATGAAGCTAGTGAGATGGCCCTTCTCCAGCTTTGCCCAAACTTTAGGCATTGCTTTCCAGGTCAACGTGTTGTCAGGTTCTTCGCGTCTTAGATCTCCTCCTATTTTTGGATGCAGGATGTCGACTCTATTTCTCTGCAAATTTAGAACTTCTTTCCCTTTGCAACTCAACTTATCGCCTTGAGTAACCCACAAAGCATGCAGCAATTTTTTGGAAATAGTAGGAGATCTGCCGCAGTGCCAGGCAATGATGGCCTTTCTAGTGAGGCGTGAGTGGTGCTTTTTACTTGTCATGATTTAATTGTCCTTCTCTCCCTGTATAACGGTCCTTTCTGAGAATCTCTTTAATGTTTAAATTGAGATCATCCTCATGCCAAATCATTTGAATGTTAGAATTAACTCTAGCACATTCGCTAAACAGTCAGCAACACTATTTTCCTCTCTATAGGCATGTCGTATAATAATTTCTTTGAAACTGCCAATAATCTCTCTAGCTTTCATGATGATATTCTCAATGGATGAAGAAGGCTCCGATTCCCCCTTTAAGCACTTAATAATATTAAGTGAATCCCCCTCAAGCCATATTTTATCATAATTGAGATTTTTGGCTATAATTAAAGTATGCAAGGCAGTGGAGGCTTCAGCAAAATGGCTAGTTTGATTCCCCAGAGGACCAGCCACCGCCTTAAGGCAACTTCCAGCAAAATTCCTGATTATGCCCCCATATCTAGCTTTACCCAGATTTCCCTTAGAAGCCCCATCGAAGTTGGCCTTAATCCATCCTTGCGGGGGAAAACACCAGACAAGGCCTTCTCTACCTTTCTCTTTACTAGTAGTGGTAGTGGAAAGGTTCCATCTGTCTTTGAAATCCTCTTTAGCAACAATTCCCTGATCAGTGCCATAGAGGTATTCAAAAATACTCCTATAGATTTTGTCTGCAACCACTTCAGGGATAGCCCTTTAATCTCTGAAAATCCTGTTGTTTCGCTCTTTCCAAATATTCCAGATAACAATTGGCAGAGTAAGTCTCCAGATCTCCACCATTTTAGGATTAGAGTTAGGACAATGCCATTGAAGCCAAGTGTCACCAAGAGAATTCGGGAAGACCCAGCTCAGGTTTCACCTGGTCAGGATGATTTTCCAAATGTCATGGCTAAAAGAGCATTGATTGAGAATATGGCAAGCTGTCTCTTCTTCCCTACAACAAAGAGAACACATGTTAGGAAAAATGATGCCTCTTTTATGAAGATTATCTAGGGTTAATATCTTATTTTGGATGAAAATCCAAAGGAAGATGTTGATTTTGGGAACTAAATTCTTATTCCAGACTTTAGCCCAGAAGGGAGTGGCTTCCTCCGAGACATTATTAATAGCAACAGTAGAGGAAATAGAGTATTTACCATCTAGAGTTTTCCCCCATATTAGAATGTCATCTTTGTTGTCTCTAGGGATTTTAGCTGAAAGAGCAATCTGAAGGAATTTGAGATTCGGGCTCTGCTGGCTAAAGTCAATCCAGTCTCCATTTTTCCAGTAATCTCTTACCATTTCACCATACCTGCATTTGAAGTTGTCTTTCCAGTCTTTGATGATAGGGATATCCTCCAAAGGTTTATCCAGGATCCATCTATCTTCCCAAAATCTAATTTTCCTCCCATCCCCAAGGTTCTAGGTTCTGCTAGCAGCTGCCCAGCCTTTAGCAGATTGCACTATGTTCCAAATGGCAGATCCATCAACAGAGAAAGAATTGTCAAAGAATTCTTCCTCAGTAGGTTGCATATAGAGGTATTTGTTTTTCCAAATAATGTTCCATTCTCTTTCCTCCCCTTTGAATCTTCAGATTTGTTTGGCTAATAAAGCTTTATTCATGGAGCTAATGCTCTTTAAGCCCAGCCCACCTAAGGCCTTTGGGGTACAAATGTTATTCCAGGCTATAAGGGGGATTCTGTTTTTAGCTTCTACTCCCGACCAAAGGAACTTTTTTTGAATTCTTTCAATAGCTTTTGCAAACTTTGAGGGGATTTTGAACAAGTTAAGAGCATACACAAGAAGATTTTGGAGAGTGACTTTGAGCAGAGTGACTTTTCCAGCTTGACTAAGAACAGCCCCTTTCTAGCTAGCGAGTTTTAGGTTGAGTCTGTCAATTAACTTATTCCAGAAGGAATCCTCAGGCTTGAGATAGAGAGGAAGCCCCAAATAGGAAGATGGAAACTCAGAAATGTTACAACCAAGAATCCTGCCAATCCTAATTTGCCTTTGGGCTGGGGTGTTAATGAAAAACAGAGAGCTTTTATCCCAATTGATTTTTTGACCAGAGGCCGATTCATAGGTATTCAGAATGATTTTCATGTTTTTGGCTTCCAAGATGGTGGCTTCCCCCATGGTGATAGAATCATCAACAAATTGTTCATGAGAGAAAACAACGTTGGAAGAAGAGGGTTTCAGACCCTTAAGATTGCCTTATTCCACATTTTTAAGGATGAATCTACCCAGGCATTCAGCAAGAATAGTAAACAGGATGGCGGAGATGGGGTCTCCCTGTCTGAGATCTCTGGAGCTTTTGAATAAATTAGACGGGGAGCCATTGACAATAACAGATGAGGAGGAAGTTCCCATGAGTTGAGAACAGAGCTAGATAACTTTGTCACCAAAACCAAATGATTCCATAATCTTGAGGAGAAACTGCCAGTTCACTCTATCAAAAGCTTTAGCCATGTCTAACTTAAGGAAGAATCCCTGTTTACTCGCCACTTTCAGGGAGTGGATATTTTCATGAACAGAGATAATGGAGTCCAAAATCTATCTTCTGGGGACAAAGCCATTCTGTTGGACAGAGATAATCCTTGGGAGAACATCAAGCAACCTGGAAGTCAAAACCTTGGAAAGGATCTTGTAGATAGAGTTGCACAAGCTGATGGGTCTAAACTTGTTGAGAGAATCAGCTCCAAGTATCTTCGAGATAAGGACAATGAAAGTGGCATTCAGTTCCTTAAGAAGTCTTCTGGAGCCAAAGAATTCCTTAACACCATTGCAAATGTCTGCCTCCACAATGTGCCAAAATTTTTGGAAGAAAAACATGGGAAAGTCATCTGGGCCAGAGGATTTATCACCCTAAAAGGAAAACACCACCTTTCTGATTTCAGGATTAGTGGGAATACGGGATAAGAGGCGATTGTCAGCTTCCGATAGGATGGAAGGAATGACTTGTAAAAGAGTGTTTTGCTTACTGTGGTCCAGGTTGTCCACTTCACCCAGCAAGGCATTGAAATGCTCGAGAGCTTCCTTCCTAATGTCGCAATCCTCTGTTAGGACACCTTTATTGCAAGTAAGTCTGGATATTCTATTGGCTGCCCTTTGCTTAAGGGTGGTTAAGTGAAAGAAGCGAGTGTTTTTATCGCCTTCCTTCAAGAATAGAGCTCTAGATCTTTGTCTCCAGAGAGTCTCTTTGTTAGAAATGATGGAGTGGTATTTAGATAACAGATCATTTTTAGCTATCCTAAGTTCTTCGGTCAACCCCACCTCTTGGATTCTATCTTGAACAAGCTTTAGTTCAGTTTTAACTTGAGTTTTGTTCTTGAATATGTCCCCAAAGATCTCCTTGTTCCAAGTTTTAATTTTTGCTTTTATGATGTTGAGCTTTTTAGCAATTCTGAAAAGAGCCTTACCCTCCACTTCAGAGTTCCACCATTCAGTAATGCAGGCTTCCAGAGAAGGATGGGATAGCCAAACTTTTTCAAATTTGAAAGGGAAGTTTCTCTTAGCCAAAAAAGAGTTGGCAGAAAATGAGATAGGGAAATGGTCTGAACCAATTTTGATAACAAAACCAAGGGAACAGCTATACTTAGAAAGCCAGTCAGGAGAAATTAAAGATCTGTCAAGCCTAACTTGAATCAAATCAGCTCTAGTTCTTCTATTGGTCCAGATGTAATTGATGCCCTGGATATCAACATCAATGAGAGCTTGGTCATTAATGAAATCCATAAGGCCTTATTTTTCATCAAGATGTAAGGGGATTCCTCCCATCTTATCTTCGTCTCTAAGCGGGGTATTGAAGTCTCCCATGATAATCCAGCTTTGATCAGCAAACTAGAGTCTGTCAGCTGCAAGGCTTTTCCAGAATTTAGCTCTCCTGGATTTAGAGTTAGGAGCGTAGACATTAGATAACACCCAAACAAAGTTGTCCTTGATATGCTCGAGCAAAACTGAGTTCCTATTAAAGGCTGAGATAATTTCCTTTCCTATTATAGTATTTTTGTTCCAAAAGATTGCAGTTCCTCCAGAGGCACCCTCCAAGTTAGTTCCTCTGACTCCGTTTTCTTTGAAAATTCTGATCCTTTCAACTTTTTCTTTAGACATCTTGGTTTCCTAAACAAGGACCACATCTGGTTTATGATCTCTAATGACATTTCGTAACACATCCTACTTATGGGGGGCATTTAGCCCTCTGATATTTTAGGATATAATCTTCATATTTTAACTGGGGATAGGGCTGACTCGATGGAACACTGTGTTCCATCAGCACAGTTCTTCCAGCTTTCCTGTTCCCTTTGATGTTTTAGGGATGGCCTTCCTTGCTTTTTATTTTGGCTTCCAACATCTGCCTTTTTCTTAATCTTGCTTCTAGTTGAGATTCCTTCCTTGAGATTCTCCTTGTTCAATTTTCCTTCTCTCGACCCAGGAATCCAGAGGGTTTCATCCAGCATAAGCACGCTTTGGGAAGGGATTTTACAAAGGAGAGTCTTTAGGCTTCCATTAGTTAAGAGCAATAAGGGATCAGAGTCGGAAGGGTTTTGGGCTTCATTAAAGTCATTAAAGTTTGTGTCGGCCGATTTAGAGAGTGAAGAGGCTGGAAATGGTTCTTCCTTCTCCTGGCTAGCTGATCCGTTCTTCTGGTCTGGAATGGAATCATCCTTCTCCTGGCTTACAGTTTCATTCTCCTGGGCTTTTGGGCTCTCTTTGTTGATCAACCCAATTCCTGGCTCTGCTTCTTTAGAGCACTCTGGTGGGTCGATGGAGCAAACACAGTCCTGTTTATCATTGCTGCTACTCCCAGTCCTCTTGACTTCATTCATATTTTCTGTTGCATCCTTTTTTTGATTACTCTCGGATGTTGATCAATCTGCTTTTTTGTTTGTCGTTTGCCAGATCTTTTTGTTCTTAGAGATACTATCTGTCTTGGGTTCTTTGCCTTTCTTGAGCGGACAAGATTTTGCCCAATGCCCCGATTTTTTGCAGTGAAAACAGGCAAACGGTAGAGATTCATATTCAATAGCTTGGGAACATTTTCCTAGTTTAGATATGATATCTATGGATTGAGGCATATTTGTCATTTGGTTAACATTTATGCAAACGCGAGCAAAGAATAACCTTGATTTAGCCGTCGTCATCGGGTCAATCGATAATAGTTCTCCAAAGGATTTTGCAATGCCCTTGAAAACTTCCTCGTTCCAATATTCGAGCGAGAGACCCGGGAGGCGAGTCCATACTGGCACAGAAATTAAGAATGATTCATCCAGAGCGAGATTCGGGGCCCATTTCTAGAGAGCCAGGGAAGACTTGCCAAACATCCAAGGGCCTTCACAAAGAGATTTGTTCATGTCTTCTTCAGAGTTGAAGGCGAAGGTAAAAAACCCTCTAGGCAGCGCCGCCACTTCCACTTGTCCTTTTACCATCCATTTTCTCCTTATGAAATTCCTAACATCATCAATGTTGGGCCTAAAGCCAAAGAATCGTCCCACTAAGGTCATAGATAGGCCAGCTACAGTCATATCAACTACTTTGTCCAGAACGGAAATAGCAACCAGACCAGAGACAGGGTCTGAAATGTTCGTAACTTCCGAAAGCCCAGATTTAACCAGTGGCTTCACTCCAAAGAGCGAGGACCATTTTTTCCATTTTCCTCTATCGTGTGGGTCCCCAGGGATCGAATCTTTTTCTTCTCCTAGTTTTGTTGTTTCCTTGTCCTCTTTTGACCCTTCAGATGTCTGACCTCCTGCCTGCATGCTAGATCCGATCCCATGGGAACAGCAGTTTCCAGGAAATCCGCCATTCCCAGGAATTCTGCCATTTCCCAGTTTGAAATTTGGGATTCCCACTCCTTTTCGCTCTGCTCCATTTCACTCCATTTCGTTGGAATCTATCTCAAGGTTAACTGAATCTAATTTCTCAATTATTTCAATTAATCCTAAATTGAGCTTTTTCTCTTGTGATTCTCTATAAATTCAGTCTTTAGCTCTCATTCCAATTCACCCCAGAGATTTTTGAAAACACGCTTGGAGATTATTATCACACTAATTTCGCTCTGGAGTCATTGAAGATTATTGTGCTTTTTAGATTATTTGCATCCATTTTACATCCATTATTGCTTACATCCATTGTTGCTTGATTATTATTGCTTGAATTATTCATCCATCTTGCATCCATATAGCTTAATATCATATAGATTAAATCCTTCGTCTTGGTGTAGTCTAGTCACTGGTATTGCTTATAAAAATTTGAGAGCAATCTTATACTCGCATCTTTTAGAAGGAAATCAGTCGCTTTGCTATGGTTTATTTCTTATTGATTATTGATTACTAACCATGCATATAATGACTTAATTGAAGTGTTGTGCTTGCAACTACTAGGTTCACTTTTTCACACACACATCTCTGGCACCCACCGTGGGGCCCGAAGACTACATTTTCTTGGCCTCCAAGACTGATTGCTTTATTTTTTGTTATTTTCCAAGTTTCAGATTTTTTGGTTTTTCATCCGTACATCTCGTACGACAATTTTTACAGGTTGAAAAGACAAATTGCAGGTCTCGCACGAATTGCAAATATCCTATCGTACGAGTAGATCCCCTCTGTCATACGAGTAGATTCTCTATCATATGAGCATAAATCCTCTGTCGTATGAGCAGACATCATCAGCAATTTTCTTTCGTACGATACTGCATCATGTCTCGTACGAGTCAAGTGTTTGTCATACAATTTTGTATTTTCTGGTAAAAAAGGCAAATTTCATATTTTTTTCATTTTTGATTGATTATTCTGATGACTGACCCTGACTGTTTATCTGTCTATCTTAGAATATCATTTAAGGGTAGCTTAGGATATCATTCAGGCACTTCAAGAAAATTTTACTATTGCAAGAAATAAGAGAAGAGAACTTTGTGAAAAATTGCAAAATGAGAATGATAAAAAGGAATCACTTAATGATATGATAAGAAAGTTGAAACAAGAGATCATGACAACAAAGAATGAGATGCAGGATATGACTATGAGATTTTGCAAAGAGATTGAGGATAGGAAGAAGAATGAATAAGAATTGACCAGAAGACTAAGTGATGCAGCAAATGAGAACACAAGACTTAGCTATGAAAATGACATGTTGAAGATAGATCTGATGCATACTCAGAATGACTCAAATGAACTGATGAGACAAAAAGAAGTCTTAGAAAGAGAACTAGAAACTGCAAATCAACATAAAGAAAAATTCAAGAAAAGCTCAGAGGAACTTGGCACCTTGCTGAAGAATCAAAAACCTAAAGGTGACACTTCGGGAAGTGGCTTTGAAGTTGGTGAAAGCTCCGGTACTGCAAATACTCAGGATCACAGCAAACCCATAAGACAACCTAATGCTTATAAATTCAATGGAAAATGCTTTAACTGTAATAAGTATGGTCATAGAGAAAATGAATGTAGATCTAGAAATTATCAGAATATCAACACACCCACTGGTCAATGTTCTAAATGCAACAAAGTAGGTCACGATTCTGAAAACTGTAGAATGAATGTGAAATGTTATATTTGTGGAAGATTTGGACATTTATCTAATCAATGCAGAACACAAACCAGCATAGGTTATGGAAAAGCTATTCAGAAAAATAATGTAACTTGTTATGCATGTAACAAGATTGGGCATATTGCTAAATTCTTGAGAAGTAAAGGAACACCGGTAGACAACAAAAGTTCTATCTTGAAAGGTAAATAAAAAGTTGAAGAGGTTAAGCAAAAATTCTCTAAACAATGGATTAGAAAAGTTGATCTAATTATTGGGAATACTCCTCCACCGGTAGAACAAACCAATGCTTCACTGGCAGAATAGAGTGATGCTTCACTGGAAGGACAGAGCAGTGCTCCACCAGCAGGAAGTTCTTCATCTAATTGAAGAAAATTTCCTTGAGGGTTTGGCAATCTATTGACACATGTGCTATTATTCCCTCGGTTAGAGATAAGAAGTTGAAAATTACTTATTACCGGCAAACAATGTTAAGTGAATACTTAACCGGCATGCAATTAATGTGGTAGATGGTGAAAAGACACTATAAAATCAAGGTTTTGGCTCCATTTCATTTCATTGAGATTTCAAACTTACGAAGAGCACGAAGATTCTGAGCTAAGGCATTTCGAGCAAGAAGCAAGAACACTCAAAGCAATCATCCATCCTAAGGCAGTAAAAGGTATTTAATCATGGCATCCACCTCTGCAATTGAATATATAGAAAACCCTATTGTTGTTGAAGTGATAAAAAGACCTAGGCTCGTATTTCAGTTAGTTCTCGAAGTAGCAAAGAAAGATGATACCTTAGGTGCTTTTTCTCAAATTCCTAAGGGAGTTGTTTATGCTGAAGACCCTAGAATGTACATCCACTACAACATTGAGGAACTAGGAGATGAAGAAATTAAGACTATGTTTAAAACTATGATATGTGATAAAACCGGCAATGTAAAAGATGAACACAAGATCATTGAGACCCTAGGATTTACAGAGATCCTTAGCATTCCTGAATTTCCCAAGGATGTGATTAGGATAGTCTTAAGCAGGATACATGGTGAATTTTTCTAGTTAGATGCAGTCCACAAAATCACCAAGGAAGCTGTGAAAGTTGTCATAGGGTTACCGACCACCGGTAAAAGGCCAAATAAAACCAAGAAAGTATCCAATGACCTAGTTACAAACCTAACTGGTGCAACATTCGACAAGAGGTCCCTAAGAGTTAATGATGTAATAGACATTAATGTGAGATTTATCAGCATGATATTAGGATATAAAGCTACTCATGCAAATAGACTCAATTCAGTTTCAAGTTTATGCATTAAGAGTGGTTATGATATGGTCATAGATAATGCAAAAATTGATGTATGTGAGTGGTTAAAAAATGAATTAATTGACAACCTTGGAAAGATCAAGAAGGACAAGAAAGGAACTTTCAAGTTTGGAAATCTGTTAGTATGTCTGATGCTACATATAACAAAACAAGTTCCCGGTATAGGCTACAAAGAACTTGGATATGATATACCGATAGGCAAACAGTTAACAGAACTATTCAATAACATGGGAGAAAACAAGGAAAACAATATTCATGACTTTTTTCAAGCATTAAAAGCCAAAATGAAGAAAAAAATCAGGTTATCACAAAAGATTGTTGACAAATACAAAGATGAAATATGCTTTGTAATCAAGAAAGATGAAATCTGGATGGAAGCAGTCATCCCTAGGACAGTTTGGGTAACCGAGATGGGCTATGAAATAGATGATCACATAGTTGAAACATATGTGTAAAGCGGAAAAATCGAACCCTAGTTGTTCCCCCACTCCATGGAGAGACAAGGGAGGTCACTAGGGTTGACGATTTTCACTTAGGAGAGGCTTTACATTCAAAAGAGGGGTTGAAACCCACAAGATCCAATTTCACACAATGCAAGACTAGATTCTAAATGAGTTTCAAGGGTTAAGACATCAAGGATACCCTCTTTTGTAAAGAATGTAGATAGAATGATTGAACTAGGAATGCATGTAAAGTAAGAAAGATTCGCTTACAAATGGAGATAGGGACACAGGATGAAGCTACGGACCTGGAATTAGTAGTAAAATGTCGAGACGGTGTTGTTCTGCAAATTTGAGCGAAAGTTGACAGGACGATGGCGCCCGGAGTGCACACGGTCCTCCGAAAAATCTGCGAAACGAAGGGGGATCTATTCGTCTCTGCACAAGGATTCCAGATCTTCAATTATAGCCGCATACCTGCAACCTACACACAGAAAAGAGAGGACGATTGGGGGGTTAGGGATTAGGGGTTTGCCTTTAGGTCAAACCCCGGTTTTGGAATTAACCAAGAAATGAGAATGTTGTAAATGTAAATGTTTGTAATGTAAACAAGTACTGATACCTTGTTGTAAGAATGTTTGTATTCTTACATGCAAAGGTGTAATGAATGTTGTATGTTATATGTTGTAAGTGATCTCCTCTTCAATGGTTGAATCCTTGTCTTTGAATGCAACACCTAGCCTTGAATGGAGACTTAGAATACTCAATTGCTTGAAGGAATGCTTGAATGCTTGAATGTTTGAATGTTTGAATATCACTTCCGCCTCTTGCTCTTGCTTATTTCTTCCTTCCTTTCTAGGAGAGGAAAAGTAGTTTATATACTTGTCAATTAGGGTTGAGAGACTGATTTTTCCGACCTTAGGCCGACCTAGAAGCATCATTTTCCGAATTGCAAACTTAAAGACCCAATGCCCAACAAAAGACCGGGCCCAAAATAGGGCCAGGGACCAGGGTGCTGGGCGCCATGGTCCCACCTCCCGGGACAGCAGGGTGCAAGGAAGGATCAGGCCAGGGTGCAGAAATATGCAGTTTTGATGTCACAAGCAGGTTTCGGGGTCTCCATTCAGGTTCAACATTGCACCGCCATCGTGAAGACCCAAATGCAGTCGAAATTGCAAGTGTCACAATTTTAGGACACTACATTTAGCCCCCACTTTAGCGGGAGTATAAGCGTACGCCCATACTTCCGGTAAAGTACAAGGAAACAATATTGAAAGACTTTCACCACGTCAAGGAGGCAAGATACACCAAGCCCCCAGTGGACTAAGGATCTTACAACTTCAATTGACAAAGTAAAAGGGAAGATCACGAGGGAGAACCATGACTGTCAGTAGTAAGGTTCCCTCACTATGAGTCATGCAAGAAAAATACCAAAAATTTTCAAGGCAAAGCTAAGTTCACCAAGAAATTTTCAAGTATCTTGAAGAGATATGAATGGGGTGTATGCCCCCCTATGTTAAAGCGATCGTACATGCCTCATCGGGGGTGATTTCTTTAAGGTAGTGATACATATAGGAAATGAGAAGGGAAAGGAGCATGTTATCACAAGGATTTAGCCCCCAAGTGTGAGATAAACCCAAGGATAATAGACACAAAACATAAAGCACGAGGTGAATTTGCTTTTCTTGGGGTCAGTATGTTGTATGATAATTCATGTATATCATATGTATGTATGCATAATTGTTCTTCATTCCCCAATCAAGGAAGGTCACCTAGAAGAAGGGAACACATGTGTCTTTTGAGTCAACATGAGAGAGACCAAAAGAGATCTCAATGCTTTGCATCATCCTCAAGTAGACAATACTAAGGACAACAAATAGAAGAATGAGAGTAACACATAGAAGAAGTAACAAAAGAGATCAAGAGAGAGTCTGCTATGCTAATGTTATTAGTCTAGCACGTCATCCACCCCCCGATCTTGCTGAACAATATTTCGGGAAGGCAGGAAACACACTAGAGGAGGAACATCCAACACAGCAGATGGAGCTATCACAAGATCTAAACAAGGGCTATGTTCATGTTCCGAGCCACGTTGTTCTTGTCTAGGAGCTAGGATAAGTGCTTTAGAAAATTCGTTAGATAAATGGTTATCAACATCAACATATTCATACTCACTATCAGAAGCAAGAAGAGTAACATTTTTATCATGAATAACAGTTTCAACTATATCATCATCAAGATTTATAAAAATAGGATCTTTAACTCACACAGGATCAAGACTATCATGCATCTTATGTTTAGGAGATTTTGGCTCAATTTTCGCCCGAGGAGAAAATGGAATAATACTAGCTGAAGGGGTTTTTAGGGATTGCAAAGTTTGAGAAGCAGCTGCCTGAGCTCTAAGATGACACTTTCGTCGGCGTTCACGTGCAGAACGATTTCGTCTAGTCTTGGTAGGAAGTTGAGAAGATTGAGGAGGAGGAATGTTCTCATCCTTATCACTTGGGTGTTTAGGTTGTGGTCTCTTAGGTTGAACAATAGGAGAAGAGGAAGGTCTCTTCTCTCCATAAGAGGAAGGAGGAGGAACTGCTCCATATAAAGGAGGAATATTTGGTTTAGGAAGGAGACCAAGTCCATCATGACGAGGAGGTATAGGTCTACCTTTAGAAAGTTTATTAGATATAGACGTAGTCACATTCATAGGGATGGGTTGGAAATCTTCTTGAGGAAAGACATTAGTTTAATCTTTCAAAGGAAGAACTTCCTTCTCAAGAACGATAGGAATATCAAGTTTGGGTGTTCTAGGTTCACTTAGAGATAGGATCATATCTTTTTTCAACTTTTGATAAGATTTGAAAAGATGATCACTTCGCGGTGGAAGAGATTGGAATTGTTTAGGCCAAAAATAATCAATAGGAATGCTAGAAGTTCTTTCAGCAGGTTTAAAGAGACTATGATTGATAGTAACAATTTCACCATTATGGGGAAATTTCAAACACTTGTGAATAGGAGAAGAAATAGCTTTCATGGAAGATAGCCAAGGATAGCCTAGCTTCACACGAAATTGTTCGGACGATGGAATAATAGCAAAGTCCACATCAAGGGGTTTGTTATGGACCTCAATAGGTAATGTAATAGAACCAATTGTAGGAGAAGAAAATGCATCAAATAATTTCACAACCACATTTGTTTCGTCATAGATCACTTGATTCAATTGCAAAGTAAAAATAAATTCTTCAGTAATAACATTAATCATACAAGAAGGATCAATAAGCACTCCACGGCAAGGTGTATTCTTGACTTTTGCAACTATATATAAAGGACCATCAGGTGCCCTGATAGTTTCACTGGAATCAAATGTGATGGAAGGTTCTTTAGGGATTTTTTGCTGTTCCACAAAGTTAATCACATTCGGAGTCATAGACACAAGACTATCAGGTGAAAAAGAGGAATCATTAGTCTCAACCACATTAGAGGTATGAGAAGGTAATGGATCAGTAAAAATCTTAATATTTTGGTTAGGAGGAGCTACAGATGTGTTCCCTTTATCATTCACACCCGAAACAGAGATAGTATTATTATCAATCAAATCTTGAATTTTACCCTTTAAAGCAAAACATTTTTCAGTATCATGCCCAGGTTGACGATGAAATTGACAAAAAGATTTGTTATCAAAATAGGGTGAATTAATCTTTGCAGGATCTATTTGCCTTATAGGAGGGAGAGTAAGCACATTTTGTTCCAATAACCTATTCATAATACTATGCAATGATTCATTCAAAGGAGTAAACTTTCTTTCTTTCTTGAAAAACTTAGAAATAGGAGGCACACCTGATGCTGCATTCACATTGTTGTTGATGATGTTTTCATTGAATTTAATAGACTCTCTGTTCGGTTTAAACTTCCCAAATGGTTGTTGACTACTATCACCCTTATCACTCAGAGCCATAGGATTTGCTTGTTCCATTTGACTCACAGTTAGTTGATAATTGTGAAGAGTTGCGCACAACTGTTGGAAAGAAGTAAACTAAGAAAACATAAGTTTTTCTCTAATATCTTTTGTAAATTAGAAATAAAGATTCTTTGAATATCATTGTCAGGTACTAGAAAAGAAATTTGAGCATACAAATGCTTATATCTACCAATGAAATTAGTCACTTTTTCTTTAACACCTTGTTTACAATGCATTAAATCAATCAAAGTAACTTTAGGACTTATATTGTTTTGAAATTGTTGAATAAAAGCATTTGCAAGTTGTTTGAAAGAAGTAGTAGAATAAGAAGGCAACGAGAAATACCATTGTAGGGCTTTATCTCTTAATGTTCTAGTAAACAGTTTTGCAAGCAACCTTTGGTCATAAGCAAAATCGGTACATATTGTTTGAAAGGTCTTAACATGTGTTAGAGGATCACCCTTACCATTATAAAGCTCCAATTGCGGGATTTCAACATGTTTAGGGGGGATAGCTCGAACAATGTCAAGAGAAAGTGGGCTGGCAACATCAAATGTGGGCACACTAGACTTAGATTGATTCATAGAGGCAATTTGTTGCTGTAAAGAAGAGACAGTTTGTGCAAGATTGTTAATGGTCGCTTCAGTCGAAGAGTTCATATTAGACGTGTTAGATTGTGATGGAGGTATTATGTTATTGAAAGAAGGTATTGATTGAGAGTAAGGTGGTGAGACACTATGATAGTTAGTCATAGGAGATGACTGGAAAGGAGGAACACTACAAGGAGGAATAGAATGGTTAGATGAATTGCCCCCTTGTGTCGTGTTTATTTGCGGAGATGAAATAGGAACACTCATTGAAGGAATGAATGAAGAAGTTGGATTGAATGAAGGAAGAGGGTTGATTGAAAAAGAGGGATTGCCCCCATGACTGGTGATCATGGGTGGAATGTCTTGTATTGAAGTAGTCATTATGTTTGATGTAAAAGTAGGTATACTAGCAATAGGAGTTGTCAAAGGAATAGAATGATTAACTTGAGTAGGAGGTTGTGTATAACCTAAAGTTTCGGCACAACTTTTCATAGGCATCACATTCGAATCCATGATGTGTGCAATACTACACAAAATATCAATTCCATTCTTATCACTTTGAACCATACGTTTTAGACCCTCAATTAATGAAAGAGCTTCACTATCGGGGTATTCTTGAGACATCCATTGTCGAAAATCATCAAATTGGTTATCCAATTTCGAAAGTTGTTCTACAAAAACCTCATGGAGAGCTTCTTCATCATTAAGAGGATTAGAGGAATTACCCATGTCCTCACTAAAAAGGCCATTCAAATTAGGCTCCATCTCCTTAGTAATTAAACCATGGAAAGACTTAATTCTAAGGCTTCGTCTAACGGGAATAGTGTAAGTAGGGCTTATTGTTGTAAAACTCATGCACTAAAGAGAGAGAGAGAAGATTTTGAATTTTAGAGGTAGCAAATTTCAATAAAATCAGCCAATCTCCTAGATTTAAGCTGTTAAATACAATCAGGACAATCTCCCGGAATTTCGGAAAAAATGTCAGGGACCGTGGCGAACGAAGTGCACACGGTCCTCGCAACTTTTTTTGAAATTTTTAAGGATGAAAGCTATGATTATTTTAAAGCTAATCTGAAAAAATTGAGTGATTTTACGATCTGTAGATAGGCCAAATTAAAGTTGCAATCTCAAAATTGAACCCTACCAAGATTGTTGAAAAATGCAGAATTTGAATTTTGAAAAAGAGAGGGAAACTGAAATTTTGAATTTTATGATTTTAGAGGGAATACTGAAAGCAATGCAGGCTTTGAAATTTAAAAGTTGACTCAATTTCATGCAAAATTCAAATTTGAAAGCGGAAATCAAAGTTGCTGCAATTAAACACTTAATTTCAAAAGTCACAAACTGCAAGAATTTGAATAAAACACTGAAATTTCGAATGAATGCCAACACACTTTTCAGATTCAGGACAGTAAGAAATACAATTTTGATATGAATTTTAATTTCAACAATTTTTGAATGATTATAAGCCTTAATCCAAGCAATCACTAGACGAACTTTGACTTTAATTTTGAAAGTGTTAGAATTGATAAAATCAGCCAAAATTCTGGATTTTAGTAGAAAAATACAGTAAGATCTAGCTCCCGAAATTTTGGAAAAAATGTCGAGGACAATGGCGCTCGGGGTGCACACGGTCCTCGCAACTTTTTTCAAAATTTTCAGGGATGAGAGATATTGTGATTTTGTTGCGGAATCCAAAGTTACAGCTGATTTGGAGGTGTTTTGATCAGTGAAATTATCAGTCAAAGGTTGAATCGAGAGGGTTTTAAAATTAGGGTTTTGACACTTAACCACTTAATTTTCAGAATTAAAGCACAAGTATGAATTGACAATTTGCAATAGAAGGGTAGATCTGAAACAAGCATTAACAATTAAACATTTCACAAGCTCAATTACTAAAAAGAAAATTTAGGGTTTTTATGCAATTAACCTCTAAAATTTGCAAAAGATCAAACATGGAAATGTAATTAAGGAAGCCAATTTTTCAGATCTAACCATGAATAATCAGAATTGGGATGTTCACGTCAGGTTCACCAAAATGTAAAGCGGAAAAATCGAACCCTAGTTGTTCCCCCACTCCATGGAGAGAGAAGGGAGGTCACTAGGGTTGACGGTTTTCACTTAGGAGAGACTTTACATTCAAAAGAGGGGTTGAAACCCACAAGATCCAATTTCACACAATGCAAGACTGGATTCTAAATGAGTTTCAAGGGTTAAGACATCAAGGATACCCTCTTTTGTAAAGAATGTAGATAGAATGATTGAACTAGGAATGCATGTAAAGTAAGAAAGATTCGCTTACAGATGGAGATAGGGACACAGGATGAAGCTACGGACCTGGAATTAGTAGTAAAATGTCGAGACGGTGCTGTTCTGCAAATTTGAGCGAAAGTTGACGGGATGATGGCGCCCAGAGTGCACACGGTCCTCCGAAAAATCTGCGAAACGAAGGGGGATCTGTTCGTCTCTGCACAAGGATTCCAGATCTTCAATTATAGCCGCGTACCTGCAACCTACACATAGAAAAGAGAGGACGATTGGGGGGTTAGGGATTAGGGGTTTGCCTTTAGGTCAAACCCCGGTTTTGGAATTAACCAAGAAATGAGAATGCTGTAAATGTAAATGTTTGTAATGTAAACAAGTACTGATAGCTTGTTGTAAGAATGTTTGTATTCTTACATGCGAAGGTGTAATGAATGTTGTATGTTATATGTTGTAAGTGATCTCCTCTTCAATGGTTGAATCCTTGTCTTTGAATGCAACACCTAGCCTTGAATGGAGACTTAGAATACTCAATTGCTTGAAGGAATGCTTGAATGCTTGAATGTTTGAATGTTTGAATATCGCTTCCACCTCTTGCTCTTGCTTATTTCTTCCTTCCTTTCTAGGAGAGGAAAAGTAGTTTATATACTTGTCAATTAGGGTTGAGAGACTGATTTTTCCGACCTTAGGCCGACCTAGAAGCATCATTTTCTGAATTGCAAACTTAAAGACCCGATGCCCAACAAGAGACCGGGCCCAAAATAGGGCCAGGGACCAGGGTGCTGGGCGCCATGGTCCTGGGGGACCAGGGCGCTGGGCGCCATGGTCCTGAAGGACCAAGGCGCTGGGCACCATGGTCCCACCTCCCAGGACAGCAGGGTGCAAGGAAGGATCAGGCCAGGGTGCAGAAATATGCAGTTTTGATGTCACAAGCAGGTTTCGGGGTCTCCATTCAGGTTCAACGTTGCGCCGCCATCGTGAAGACCCAAATGCAGTCGAAATTGCAAGTGTCACAATTTTAGGATGCTACAATATGCTAAATCACTTTTGGAAGCCCCCAGAGAACCTAAGGAAGAAGTATTTAGGAGTGCAAAAACCATTGAAAGCCAAATACAATCAAAGAAAAGAGTGAAAAAGGTTGAGGCAATTGTAAGGAAAGGTTCCAGACAAGCAAAAGCCATCAAAGAAGATGTATTGAAGAAAACCGGTATAACAGAGGATGAGTTAGCAGCTCCACAACCTGAAACTCACCTATCACCAGTAGGTACTTCTTCAGGGAGTGACATGCCTCCAACTTTCAAAAGAGTTGTAAGGAAAAGAGATCCCTCACCGGCAACCACACCCTCACCCAAGAGGACAAGACAAAAACAACAAGCAGTGAGATCTCTGGTAAGAAAGGCCACACCAAAGAAGAAACTGACACCCAAGAAGAAGAAGAGGACAAACAAAGACTTGGCCCCTCTTGATATACTGTTGAATGAAATTACAGAGGAAGGAAAATTGAAAAATATAGAGAAAATATATGACACCTTAACAGTTGATGAAAAAGAACAAGTAGAAAATAATGTCATATTACATATGGATATATATAAGAAATTTTTGATGGAAGTAGTAAATGAAATTCCAGATGAGCTATTCAAAATACTAGAAGCAAGAAGACAAGCAATAATAGAACTAGATAAGAAAATAAAGATTGAGAAGCTACTTGTTGTTTATTCGGTAAACTCACCCAAAGAAATTGATGACCTAATTTCTCAAGCCAACCGGTCAGTATTTTCTACTGCACACCGATACATTGCTTTAATGGTTGGAAGAATTAATGAGGTGACTGAGGAGACAGAAAATGGATGGGACATATTCCTAGTTGAGAAAGAAAAACAAGAGGAGTACAGGAACCCCAAACCCATAAAAGTTTATCAGAAAGATAGAGACAAGGGTAAAGGTAAAGTTGGTGGACCACCTAGTATCAAGGTTAGAGACAACTTACCCCCACCTCCTTTAATTACTCCACTGGTAAAAACAACAACTATAGAAGATCAACCGGTAGCTGAGAGTATGGATGCAGAGGATGATAATCCTAATCCTGAAGTTTTATATACTGTGGATGTTGATACTCAAAAGATCAACATAGTGGTAGACAAAGATACAACTGATAAGACTGATATGGCTAGTGAGTCTCTGGTAGCTAAGGAAACTGATAACACACAGGAGAAACCGATAGAAGACAAAGAGAAAAAGATAGAGACTTAGACTCAGACTGAGGCAATGCAACAAACAGAGCAAAAGGCTCTGGAACAGGAACAAAAACAACAGGAATAGGTACATAAGGAAACAGTACCACCAGCAACTAGTGAAGTAGAAAAATCATTGCTTAAAGAAATGTAGACACAAACAGACCTACCAGAGGTCAATACAAGCTTGGTTACTTCCACCGGTACTCAGATTGTTGATTCATTATCAGGCTACAAATCAACTAATGTGACTGAGGTACTATTAGACTTAATCAAGAAAATAACCGACTGCAGCTCACAAGCTTACAAAGCAATTGATGATACCATACCAATTTTGAAGGTAATTGCTCCCAACTGTAATATAGACAATAAAGATTCTTTAAGACAACTTGATACACTGTGTGAATATATCTTAGAAAACATTGAGAAAATAAAAGAAGAGTCATTGAAGGATAAAGTAGAAGTTGAAAAATAGAAATTCTTTGATGAGCAAATAAAGAAGTGTAACAGAGATTTTGACAGACTTCTACCGGAATTATGTAATTTATTGAAAGAGTACAAAAATCTGTACAAAGATACCTGTAAAACAAACTTGTTGACTGTAGATATAGACAAGAAAATGAGCAAGGTACAGGATGAGATCAATAAACTTGCAGATAGTTTTGTCAACTCACCTGATACACTATCAGTCTTTGAGGAGAAGATAACAAATTTTGAAGAAGAATTACTTAAATTTGAAAGAGAGAAAGAAAGAATAGTGAATAAGGCAAAACATTTGAGATCAAAACTAAGTCCAAGATTGGACTATCTAGCATCACTACAGAAGGAAGTATCTGAGGCACTAATACAGGGAAAGAAAATACCAGCAGAGCATTTGCAGCATCTCACTAGTACAGTGAATAGAATAGAGACAGCAATAAAGGATAGAAAAAAGTTTATGGACAGTATAAACTTGATTTTGGGAGATCTTTTTCAAATTGTAACTACCCAGTTACAAGGTTGAAACTACAAACTCTACTGACATCTTGACAACCTTTGTCATTGATGCCAAAGGGGGAGTAGTAGGATGAGAAAATTCAAATCACAGGAATCATATGCTCAAGGGGAGCTCACATATTTTTGGTAACATTTTTGGACTTCACATTTTTTGGATCATTTTTGAAATTTCTCATGAGTGTTGCCATCAATGCCAAAGGGGGAGATTGTTGGCATACACACACTCCAATGAGACATTGTATGTGATTGAAGGTTTTGTCATTGATGGCAACCTTGCAATCCTATGGCACTGGCAAAGGCATTATACTGGCATCAGTAGATCACACTCTACACCGACACTCAGGACACCGACACCGACACCGGCACCGGCACAGAAGAAAGGAAGTATACCGTCACAGAGGGCGACAGGATTTTTGTTATATTATATTTTGTTTATTATTGAAAAACTTTGTAAGCCGACTTGGCAAATTGTAAAATGACTCTTATATATAAAAGAGATCATTGTAGACATTTGATATAGGAGATGTAAGTAGTAAGGAAAAATATTAGGCAGACCTATTATGCGAAATATAGGTTAAGAGGTTTATGTAAGCAGCAGAGTAGAAACCGGTACTGAATCTGGCATTGAAGATGCTATTGTAAAGCAGTACAAGATATTGGATTTATATAATCCTCATTGTAAGTCAGTGAGACTTCCCATTGAGCAGTGAACTCTAGGCAGTTGGCCTTCCTGCATGTGCAGGCCCCTATTGTAAGTAATATTCTCTTATTGGCCAGTGAGTGAATATTGTGGGTCACAAATCCCATCGAGGTTTTTCCCACACCGGGTTTCCTCGTTAAAATCTTGTGTTATGGTGTGCTTTTCATGTGGATGTTCTTAATTATGTTTATTACATTATTTCTTGCATACCGATACACTGTTATATTATGTTCTGCATGTTTTAAGTTAAGAAATTCTATATACCGGTCAGATACTGATTCACCCCCCCCCCCTCTCAGTATCTGTGGGATTCCTAATAGATTGATTATTCTGATGACTGACCCTGACAGTTTATCTGTCTATCTCAGAATTTTTTTCACAGCCTAAGTAGTTTTTGCAGAATGCTTGTCGAAGAATAGCTTGTCGCATAAAGACAATATGACTATCGATTCATTGTCTTTGCAGGTTGCCTAAGGAGAATCGACTAAACATCGTGTATTCTTTAAATTCATTTTTAGGAACCTAACTTGCTATCTGGTTAAAGAACAAATCTATCTTTTGTGATTTTAGAAGATTCTGAGAGGTAGGAGAGTATGCTCTTGTCTTTTTCTAGACAATCAGAAATCCAGACCCTTGAAGCTTTTTCTATGTTTGAGATTTGTACATCTTTAGCAAGCCTACCCTCCCGAGGGGTTGAAAAACTCTTAAAGCCATTACGGCCAGTGTGAGGAGAATGACCTAAGTGGGAATGGCTAGACGCCAAGTACTCCAACCCACTATAAAATAAACGTGATTTGATGAAAATCAAGTCAACGGAAGTGCTCGGGAATAGCTCTCCTCCATACCTTTGAGTATATTAAACCTTGGTTTTCAAGGCTGGGAGACCTCTTAATTGAGTTTATACCTCGACATGCCAAATGGATCCCTAACTAAATCCAATTTAAAATTAGAAGCTACCCGGTTCATCTCCAAAAGGGGGATAATCTTTGTGCAAGAGAGATAGTAACTCTCCCAAGATACTTGTCATTTCGTGCCCCCATTAGCATTTGGAGTCGGATAATACTGCGTTGAGAATCCATTGCATGAGACTCAGTGGTTGTATTCTGATTTGCTATTGGGTGTGTACCTGAGTCTTCAAGCAAAGGTTTTCTTTCCTCACAAAATTCCTTAGGGTTTGCATGTTGTGATTGGAGTCACTATACATACTACTTGTTTTTTGTATTTTCATCCCTGAAACAAAAACTGAAATACCAAAAATTGGTGAAGACTAGAAACAACTCAGTGAGTCGAAACTCTGTCTGTGTCAGAAACTAGTCCATCCTGAGTCGAAACTCTATCTATGTCAGAAACTAGTCCATCCTAAGTCGAAACTCTATCCGTGTCAGAAACTAGTCCATTTTTAAGTCAGAAATCTGTCCGAGTCAGAAACTAGTCTATCCTGGTCAAAAGTCAGTCCATCTCAAAATTTGTCATACTCAGTTATCATACTCAGCAATCAGAAAAACTCAAAAATTTTAGGCTCTGTCTTGTGAACAGTCGTACGAGTCTGATAATTCATCGTCCTATATCACATCCTGTGTCGTACGAGTCTTCTGGTTTGTCATCCTAGACCCAATCCTGTGTCGTACAAGTCATTTTATTTTTTCGTCTAACTCTGTATCCTATGTCATCCTACACATGCCCATTTGTCGTATGGTACGAGGCAGCAACTGGTACGAAATAGAACTATTGTCATCCTGTAGCTGCTAAATTGTCATCTGGTTCAAAAAATCTATCGTACGAGTCTCTGGTTTTGTCAGAACAAAACAGTCAAACTTGCCTAAAAATAGCTTACAGAAACATAATACTGGTTATCATTTTCCTGAGCATAAACAGATCAAGACAGTGTACCTCTGCCATTTGCATTGCATAATTTGGTCGATCACCTTTCAGCTAGTTCAATCAACTACCTATCAAATTTTAGTCACTTAGACAACGTCTTATACAGGATAGATCATTCCTGAAACCAGACTGAATCTTACACTACGCTTAGAATCAACTTAGATAATGTCTTAGACAGGATAGATCATTCCTAAAATCAGACTAAATCTCAGTTGTTTCTCCTAAACAATACTCTAAACAGAACAACTAGCTCTAAAATTGATCTTGACCTCTGCATCACAAACACATTTAGGTCACACAAATCCATAAAGATGCCTATTCAAACCAAGAGTTCTCTTAAGAAACAAGCCAAAGGCAAAGAACAGACCTTCACCTATCAAGATAATTCATTCTACGTGAAGGATCCACTCACTGACATGCTGTCGTCATCAGGTGGACCAATTTTTATGAACCAAAATCTCCCACTATACATGAGACAGAATACAATGATGGAAACAAAAATGACCGTAATATTCCCAAAAATCATAATGACTCCTCATCATCAAGTGAGATTGACGAAGACGCTGAACCTCCAGAAAAAGAAATCCTTGACTATCAAAAGGACAAATACTTTAGAAAAATGATGAAAACTATCATGACCCGAGAGAAGGAAGACCATTTCTTAGAACTAGCAAAACAAGGTGCCAAACTTCCTATTGGATATGATGTTCAAACACTTGTTACTAAAAGGGAAGACTCACCTATACTCATGGTACACAAACAGTTACTAGCTTTGCGAATGGAGGTCACAAAACTGAAGAATAAGGACAAGTCCCCAAAACAATATTCTTTGGAAACAATATGTCCCTTTCCATTTGACAAGAATCTACACATGCATCCATTTCCTTCACGAGTGGAAATCCCAAAATTTGACAAATATGACGGTACCTCAGATCCTCAAGATCATGTTAGGGAATTTAGTGTTGCTTGTATGGAATTCATGCACGATCAAACGTACCTCATGTGTCTCTTCCCAAGGAGTTTAGGGGGTCAAGCAATTGAATGGTTCTCAAGTCTACCCAAAGGAATAAAAACATTCGAAGAACTAATCCAACTATTTTTACAACAATACTCATACAACATTCGACATCCTGTGACTATGATCGATCTTTTTAATACTCAACAGAAAATAGGGGAACCTCTTCTTACTTTTCTCCAACGCTGGAGAAAGATGTTCTCTAGGTACCCACGACCTATTCCAGACTCTGAGAAAATGGATATATTTGTCAATAACTTGGTCCCCGAACTAAAATATAGCGTACAAATGCAAGTACACCCATCATTTAACAAAATGGTAGATAATGCCATTCGAATGGAAGATGTGCTCATAAAGAAGGGAGATATCACACCTTGGAAAGAAACACAAACAGGATCTAGCTCTAAAGAGAAGAACAAGTATTGGAAATTTGGCAAAGATAACAATAAGAATGTTGTTAATGATGGAGTAGTAGACACTATCAAAACCAACTCAAAATCCACAATATTCAACTTGGCTAGTGGTACACAAGCACTTAAAGCTATTGAGATTGCAGCAGAGAATTCACCAAAGAAAACAAAGGAATGGTTCAAAGAAAAGCCTTGGCTTTCCAAACCTAAGCGTGATTTTACTCCTCTTGAAGAATCATATGAATCCACTTTCAAAACTCTATTGGCAAACAACTTGATAACACTACCAGATAACTCTAGACCATATGATCCAGATGTCAAGCCGAGATGGTGGAGAGAAAATGAATAATGTGACTTCCATTGGAATAAGGGTCATAACATAAACAATTGCATGAAGTTAAAACATGAGATTCAAGATCTCATAGACGTTGGTAAAGTTGTTGTTGGGAATCATCCAACCAATGCTGATCATAAAGCATTTAAAGACCCTTGCATATTTAATTAATTAATAAATTTTCCATTCAATCATCCCATTTTAATTTATTAAATATCCTTGCATATTTAATTAATTAATAAATTTGCCATTCAATCATGCAAAAAGGATTAATTTATTACAAAAGATGAATTATTTTATTACAAAGAGTTGAATTGAAAATAAAACAAAAAAAAGAATTGAATTGAGAGAGAAATCAAACTTGAGATATTATTTCTTTTTCTAAATTTAGAACTTGAAATCAGAAAAGCAAATTTAATTGAATTATTGAATTATTCTCTAAAATTGGAACTCAAAGCTTTTCAGAAAAAGAAGTTCAGTTGCATTGAAAAGACCTTTTTCTTGAATGAATTAAAGAATTATCTATTTTCATTATATATGCATGGAATTAATTTATTATTATTTTCCAATGCAACTTGGACTTCTAATTTGAATGCATTTCAATTAAACTATAATTGGAATCTATCTCAAGGTTAACTGAATCTGATTTCTCAATTATTTCAATTAATCCTAAATTGAGCTTTTTCTCTTGTGATTCTCTATAAATTCAATCTTCAGCTCTCATTCCAATTCACCCCAGAGATTTTTGAGAACACACTTGGAGATTATTATCACGCTAATTTCACTTTGGAGTCATTAAAGATTATTGTGCTTTTTAGATTATTTGCATCCATTTTACACCCATTATTCCTTGCATACATTGTTGCTTGATTATTATTGCTTGAATTATTCATCCATCTTGCATCCATATAGCTTAATATCATATAGATTAAATCCTTCGTCTTGGTGTAGTCTAGTCACTGGTATTGCTTATAAAAATCTGAGAGCAATCTTATACTTGCATCTTTTAGAAGGCAATTAGTCGATTTGCTATGGTTTATTTCTTATTGATTATTGATTACTAACCATGCATATAATGACTTAATTGAAGTGTTGTGCTTGCAGCTACTAGGTTCACTTTTTCACACACACACTTGAGTCCTTATTTCATCTCCTATCATACATCCATTATCTTCCAAAAAGTGAGAAAAGAAAAGAAAAAAATGAAAAAAGAAAAAACAAGTGAAAAATCAAAAAAATAGTAAAAATAAAAATTCATCCACTGGTTAAAACCTGGCGAATAGGCACCTTGGAAAAGTATCATGATGAAAACCTAGCAAACAGACATCATGTGTAATCCATTATCCTTTTGCACTCTACACAGGGGGCAAGTTCCATCTGTGTGCATCCTCCTATTATCCCGCATCCTCCATTATCCTTCATCCTCCATTATCCCTCATTCACTCTACATCTATACATAGCCTTTTTTCACCTTTGATCTTGACAAGTTTAAGGATCTTTTTAGGCTTTGTGTGTCCTATCTATTATACCTGATCCATATCCTTCAACTCCTATCCATTATTTTATCCAATTCTTTCTTTTATCCTTCATTACCACCTTTGATATTGCTTAGCATATCTTCATCCTATCTAGATCTATCCTTTGATCTTGATTAAAATTAAGGACATACAATGCAAAACATGTTTTCAAAAAATCTCTTGACATGGCCATTTCTTTGGACTATATGACATCCGTTACACCATATCATTGCCTTATATTTCTATATCTTGTTCCTTTGCTTGGATTAACATTGTTATCCTATTGAGAGGTCTTCCTTGAAAATCACATAATCTTCCTCCATCATTCACTTATCCATTCCTATCATGTTAGTTCATTCACCCGCTCAAAACCCCTTTTGTCTTGCTAGACAATAGGGGCAAACATTAAAAAAATCTAAAAATCATAAAAATGACTTGAAAAAATCATAAAAATCATAAAATGTCTTTGAAAAAATCATAAAAAAAGTAAAATGTCCTGAAAAAATCATAAAAATTTGAAAATGTCCTGAAAAATCATAAAATATCCTGAAAAATCGTAAAAATCATAAAATGTGCTAAAAAATCATAAAAATTTGTAAAATGTCTTGAAAAAATCATAAATATCATAAAATGTCTTGAAAAAATTATAAAAATTGTAAAATGTCTTGAAAAAACCCTAAAAATTAAAACATTTAAAACCCCTAAAAATCATAAAACCTTTTGTCAAAATCCAAAAACATTTCATAAACATTGCAAAGACACAAATAGTTCAAATGAGCAGGCAACTTTTCTGGGACGTCTCTGACTAGAGATTGTATCTCCAGGATGTCTTTGACTATAAAGGCGAGGATGGGGCATCTTCACTTGTTTGTTGCTTGTGGATTGTTCCTTACTAATATGATGAATCATCTTAGGACATGATCATCTAAGATCATCGAGGACATAATGGCCAGATGCAAACTGAGGCATTCCTTTCCTATCTAATGTGTTTTCTTTCACACAATTGGTATGTAACTTCGTTTAGGTCTGATCCATATCTAGATGAGCTTTATCATATGCTATAATAAGCTCGATGATGATATAAGCACTTAAAAAAAGCACAAGAATTCTCATCACTTTCATATCCTCTTTCTCATCACTCATTCTTTTTTCTCATCACCTCTCTCCTTTCATCATTTCTTCTCTCCATTCATCACCTTTCTTCTCTCTCTTTTTCTTTTCGTTGTTTCTTTCATCATCTGATTCATTCCTTTCATTGCAGCAAAATCAATCAATCAACTGCTTTATCCAATTGATGCATGTGTCTAAATCTTCAATCGCTTTATCAAATAAATCAACTTGCTTCTCACAATCTCAATGCCCCTAGATCCATAAATAAGTCAATCCTTGGACCACCTTATCTTGCGCTAGCATCAATTCTTATCAGCTTAATCAGCTTATCAATTGGCTATACTGTTCATTTCTATCAATTGTTTAGTTACGCCTCATTAGCTGTGCATTTCCATCAAATGTACATGTCAACTAAATCAGTTGTGCAATATTAGTTATCCAGTCTCCTTTTCATAATCTATCTCCATCAATCTCCATCAATCTGTTCGATCAATCTCTCGAGGGGGCATATCATATCAATCATCACCCTTTCCAGGATATCTCTGGGGCATGTATCAGTTGATCATTTTCTTTGAAATGACGCGATAGGTTGCATTGTCTCAAAGAAGGGCAAAATGTAGACACATAAAATTTGTCATCCAAATCCTAGGTGGATCCACTTCATTTTTGTGCATTATTCCATCTATTTTTCATCATTAATATTATCCATCAATATTATCATTTATCCATTATTAATATTATTATTATCTCATATTCCATCTATATATTTAATAATATTATTATTCTATCATCTATTTATCATCTATCATCTATATATTTAATAATAATATTATTATTTATCCATTTTCACAAACATATGCATAAGAATTTACATCATTCGTTTATGCTTTCTCCTTTACCCATTTGCATCCACCTCACACATGTGGGATCAAACTCTAAGATCCTATTCTTTATCCCACAATTTGGATCCACCCAGAGAACTTCTATTTAATCCAACCCCTCTCTCATTTCAATCTATTTAGCATTTAGTTCATCTTTTGCATTCTTGCATTCTTGTCATCTCGCAATTTTCTTTCTATAGCTTTCATATAATTTGCATTCATCATCTCAAATCTTCATTCACCATAGCTTCTTGTGTGTATGCTTCTGAGAGCATCATTCTTGAACACAAGATCTTGGTCAGTAGAAGTGCAATGGAGTAGGTTTTTGTAGCATGCATGGTTGTTTTAATTTAGATATCTGTTTTTGCATGTATGTTGCTCGCAGATACTTCATTGTTGGATGTTGGAACAAGTTTGAATCTTTGATTCAAACGCCCATTTCCCTCATCTATAGATACCTATTTCACTATAGATACCTATTTCACACACCATGGAGTCTCATTTAGAACTTAATTTTGAATGATTTGTTGATGTCTATGTTTATCGTTATCGTATTGTTTCAATTAGTTTGAAAATTATATAAATTTGCATACCTTGCTTATATCCATGTATTCATACTTGTATGCTTTTGTTTTGATTTCAAGTACATATCGTCTTTCTTTGGAAATAAAAGTAAATGTATAGATATAGATACAAATATACATATACCTATACATATATATCACCCACATATACATACATTCATAGACACATACATATTAATCTAATTTTGAATGCGCACACACACATGTATGTATGTATATATTTACCGATATACATATATAATATGTAAAACAATAATTATATTATGTGTGTTTTATTGAGTTTTTATAACAATTTAAATTGAACTTCACTTATATATGTTAGAGGTTGATATGATTAAGTGGTATTAAACCATATTTTATACTTTGCAATTGTCTTACTCGAATGTATTATTGCAAATAAAACTTCAAATAACAAATGCTATTGATGCCCTCCTAAATGGCACAATGTTAGCTTAAGATCAATCAACACAAAACACACAAGATGTTAGAGTTAGTCAATCGAAAACTAAAACATGAAGGCATTCCAAAGGAGACACTAAAAACATGTTAATGAATCTAACTAAAGAAGTAAGACAATGAGATATCTCCAACTATCTCTTAACATGATATTAGCTCTTTCTCCCTTGTTCCTCTCCTCTCCAAGTTCCAAAATAGTGTAGCTCTCAGCAGCTTTTTGCACTATGGATGCTTATGGAGGATTGAGATTGTAGAATAGCTCTAAACATGAAATGAAAAGCTATTTTAATGCTAAAATGATGTGTTTTAACCAAAAGACAATATTTAGTTATGCTATGCTAAATGCTCTCTAAAATGGCTATAGTCTAAATGCTTACAAGTTTTCAGGATCTGGATTATGAAGGAATGGGCTCTATTTATAGGGAAAATGGAGCAATGGATGGCCAGGATTGAAAGGTTTAATCAAGGGTCAAGCTTGAAAGTTGGGGATCCATGTGCACAATTTGCACCAATGAAATGGTGACAAGTGTCAACATAAGATTGGGTTGAGAGAAGAGGTTGGAGGCATTAAATGCCTGAGGAGACCTCATGGTTATCTAGAAGGCTAAGGGTCAAGTCTAAATTAGGATTACCCACTGGATTAGGAGTTAATCCAAGGATAAACCTTTGTGCAAATGATTAAGAGATAATCATGGTCAAAGCATTAATGACTTGATGAGACCCTTGGGTTGGGTAGAGGTTGAGTCAAAACAAATGTTTTAACCATGTGGGAGGGTTTGGGTTAACCATTAATGGTTATTGGAGACTTTGGGGGATTAAGTGGTTGAAAGTTGGAAGCCTTTAATGGTTTTCAAAGACTTTGGGGTTTTTGGTGGTTGAAGGTTGAAAACCTTCAATGGTTATCCAAGACTTTGGGCCATTTGAGAAGTGACTCCATTTTGCTTAGGAATGTGACAATAATTAGGGGATGGATTAGGCTAATTAGGAAGGGGTTAGAAGAATCTAGAAGGGGATTAGATTTTTGCAAGTGGATTTGGTGGGTGAGGGAAAATAGGATTTTATTAAAATAAAAATTCATTTATTTCAATAAATGTGTAAGTTGCATTTGTAGGAAAATGCAAGTGGGGTGGAGATAATGATTTAAATAAATGTTAATTTATTTAAAAGAGGAAAAAAAGGATTTAATTAAATAAATTGATTTTATTTATTTAATTGATTTGAATTGGATTTTAATGAATTAATTAAAATAAATTGAGTAATTTATTTAATTAATAGAAGAATGTTTGGGGATGAATTAATTAAATATTAATTTAATTAATTGGTGGCTAGTGGATTTTTAATCAAATAAATACGAAATATTCATTTAATTAAAATGGACAGATTTATGTGACTACATTTGCCCCTCTTTGAGACGGTGCAGTTTATCGCATCGTTTCAAAGAAAGAAAAACAGGTGTGAAGAAATGCCCCATTAAAATGTTAATTTAATGGGTGGTATGCCCCCTCGAGAGATGGGCCGAAAAATTTCGAAAAATCGGGCGATCTTTCGAAAAAGAATGAAAATTGGCGAGGTGATAGAAAAGAATAAGTTAGCAACGTGGGTGAAAAATAGAAGAAAACGGGGATAAAATGGAGAAACATCAAGCCAGTGAGTACCCTTAGGTCATACAGGAGATACAGTGAAAATGTGGTGGTTGTTCTTTCGAGTGATGCTATACAAGTGATCAAAATTGGTTGAACAATCTGGTGCAATCGGTTTAATTGCCCCGGTCAAGTCAAAGCATGACAGTTGATGCCAGTTGTTTGCTTGGACAAGATAAAGTCTGAGTAAGTGAATCAAAGTGACCTGATGAGACTTAGGCAATTGATGCAATTGCCCGATGAAGTCAAGGTATATGAAGCAAAATACTCGTTGAGACGTAGACAATTGATGTAATTGTCCGATGTGATTGTGTTTGATTGGTTGATCAATTGATGGTGTGTGCATGTGATGGATGGTTGTGGGGAATCATGGCAACCCCGTTGAGACTAGGTCATTATGATAAATGCCTGATGTAGTCTAGGATTACCATAATCGATTACCTGTTGAGACCCGAAGATACTTGATCAGAGTATCTGTTGATAGTCTAGGTGTGTGTGAGTCAATGTACCTGTGCAGACAGAGTAACTTGCTTGGCTTATTGGATGACTTAGGATAGGAAACACAATCCCTCCTATTTAGAGATGGATGGTGATGAACGTGGCTTGATTGGGTTGATTGAGAAACGATGTAGGGTATGTGATGCTGATTATCGAGATGGGGAGGGTGAGGGGGGGTGGGTTCGATGTTAGATAGAAGAAAGGGAAAACCTATGACTCATTCCTATGGAAGAAGAGGAAAATAGAGTATGCATTATTATGACTATGTATGCATGATATGTAGCTATTATGAGTGTATGGATGGGTGGAATGCAACGAAATGTAATATATACAGATGAGATGAGATGACGATCCATAGTGCTCTATTTTCATCATTGAGCTTTAAAATGTTGGAAGAGAATACAAGCATCTTGACATAATGATTCAAGATGACCTGAGTATTCCTTTCATGGATTTTATATAGCAAGTTAATACAAGCAACTTGATATAATGGATCAAGTTGACCAGAGTATTGCTTGCGGAACAGACAAGGATTATCTCCTTTCATGCATGACTTGGATCGTCCTCCTTGATCTTAGGCTGATCAGATCCTGAGACAAGTTCATACCGTACTAAGAAAATAAAACCTTTATCCAATTTGGAGGAAAAGGAACAAAAGGAAGAGCATTGTACCTGCAAACAAACAATATATACATAAAGAATAAAGAATATGGATCCTTGGTAATGGTTCATGCTCATATGTAATGTCAATAATGAACTATATGCAATGTTTTTGAAAAATGACATGAATGGACGTAATGCAAGATGCACCTAAATGCAATGATGATATGATTATGAGGAATGCAAGGTTTTTAAGACTTTGCCTAATGCACTTGATGATGTATCAGAGTACTCGGTCGTGATTTGTATCCAAGACCAGCTTAATTTTCTCATTTTTGCATATAAAACATCTATATGAATAAAGACCAAATGATGCCCTCCTAAATGGCACAAGGTTAGTCTATGATCAAATAACACAAAAGCACACAAAATATTAGTGTTAGTCAATCTAAAACTAAACATATGAAGGCATACCAAAAGAGACACAAAGAGACATGCTAATATATCTAATAAGTAAAACAAAGATCATGAGACATCTCCAACTGCCTCTTAGCATGGCCTTAGCTTCTTCTCCCTTGTTCCTCTCCTCTCCAAGTTCCAAAATAGTGTAGCTCTCAGCAGCTTTTTGCACTATGGATGCTTATGGAGGATTGAGATTTGTAGTATAGCTCCAAATATGAAATGAAAAGCTATTTTTATGCTAAAATGATGTATTTTAACCAAAAACACAAGATTTAGTTATGCTATGCTAAAATGCTCTCTAAAATGGCTATAGTCTAAATGCTTACAAGTTTTCAGGATCTGGATTATGAAGGAATGGGCTCTATTTATAGGAAAAATGGAGCAATGGATGGTCAGGATTGAAAGGTTTAATCAAGGGTCAAGCTTGAAAGTTGGGGATCCATGTGCACAATTTGCACCAATGAAATGGTGACAAATGTCAACATAGGGTTGGGTTGAGAGAAGAGGTTGGAGGCATTAAAGGCCTGAGAAGACCTCATGGTTATCTAAAGGCTAAGGGTCAAGTCTAAGTTAGGATTACCCACTGGATTAGGAGTTAATCCAAGGATAAACCTTTGTGCAAATGATTAAGAGATAATCATGGTCAAAGTATTAAATGCTTGATGAGACCTTTGGGTTGGGTAGAGGTTGAGTCAAAACAAATGTTTTAACCATGTGGGAGGGTTGAATTAACCATTAATGGTTATTGAAGACTTTGGGGATTAAGTGGTTGAAAGTTGGAAGCCTTTAATGGTTTTCAAAGACTTTGGGGTTTTTGGTGTTTGAAGGTTGAAAACCTTCAATGGTTATCCAAGACTTTGGGGTCTTTGAGAAGTGACTCCATTTTGCTTAGGAATGTGACAATAATTAGGGGATGGACTAGGCTAATTAGGAAGGGGTTAGAAGAATCTAGAAGGGGATTAGATTTTGCAAGTGGATTTGGTGGGTGAGGGAAAATAAGATTTTATTGAAATAAAAATTCATTTATTTCAATAATGTGTGCAAGTTGCATTTGTAGGAAAATGCAAGTGGGGGGGGAGGATAATGATTTAAATAAATGTTAATTTATTTAAAAGAGGAAAAAGGGATTTTAATTAAATAAATTGATTTATTTATTTAATTAATGGGAATTTGATTTTAATGAATTAATTAAAATAAATTGAATAATTTATTTAATTAATAGAAGAATGTTTGGGGATGAATTAATTAAATATTAATTTAATTAACTGGTGGCTAGTGGATTTTTAATCAAACAAAAACAAATCTCATGCTAAGAGATAGTTGGAGATATCTCATTTGTCTTTACTTATTTAGTTAGATATATTTAGCATGTTTTTAGTGTCTCCTTTGGAATGCCTTCATTATGTTTGGTTTTTAGATTGATTAACTCTAACATCTTGTGTGTTTTGTGTTCTTTGATCTTAGACTAACATTGTGCCATTTACGGAGAAGCACAGATAAAGACCACTTGGGTACCTGAGCTGGAAACATCTTCCACAGACCCTATGTCTCATCCTACGCCTAATTCTGACAGGGAGAGTACCATCAACGACCTTCACCACACTGTCTTAACTCTCACTGATACATCTCCCGCACTTAACCTAATCGATGAAGTAATGCCCATTATCCACCCTGAACTCATTGAATGGAACCAACCAAATCCCCCATGTCTTGACCTCTTCCAGAATGATGAGGCTATCATTGACTTTTTGGAATTAAGGGATAATTTACCAAGCGGGGATCACAAAGCTGGATTCGCCATTCAACTTAATAGCGCAGCATACTTCGGGGCGGATGCCAAACCCTTCAGCTGCAAAAATATAACAATAAAACATGGATCTTCTAGTGAAAACCACACTGTGGCACTGTTTGATCCAACAAAAGTAAAAAGAAAGAGCGTATCCAATGGTGAAAACCTCTCTGAGGCACTTGAGGATGAAGGGTTTGACATTCTCCCTGCTAGTACACAACAGGAACGATCGACAATTCTCATTGAGGAGACTAAAGAATACAATGTGGGGACTCCTGAAAACCCTCATATCATACATCTGGCATCTCTTCTCACTCCAGAGGAACAGCCTCAATTTATAGAGTTCTTCCAACAACGTCAGATCAACTTTGCATGGTCATATGCAGACATGCCTGGGCTTGATCCTGATTTAGTCATGCATCATCTCACAGTAGCAAAAGGAGCCAAACCTGTTAAGCAGAAGCTTCGTAAGATGCATCCTCAGATTTCCGTGCTAGTCAAAACAGAACTCAAGAAACTCCTGGATGTTGGTTTCATTAGACCAATTGATTATGCAGAATGGATCTCCAACATTGTACCAGTTGGCAAACCAAAAGGGGGCATCCGCATTTGTATAGACTTCAGAGATCTAAATAAGGCATGTCCTAAGGATGACTTCCCTCTACCAAATATCGACATCATAGTAGATTTGACAGCAGGACATGCCATGCTTTCACTCATGGATGGCTTTTCAGGATACAATCAAATAAAGATCGCACCAGAGGACCAACATAAGACAGCCTTCACATGTCCATGGGGCACATATTGCTGGAATGTAATGCCTTTTGGTCTAAAGAATGCAGGAGCGACCTATCAACGAGCAATGACCACCATCTTCCATGACATGATGCATACTATGATGGAAGATTATGTGGATGATTTACTAGCAAAATCACTCACAAGAGGAGGACATCTCCATATCTTAGATCAAATCTTTGATAGACTGGAACAATATCATGTTCGACTCAACCCAAAGAAATGTGTCTTTGGAGTGACCTCCGGGAAACTTCTAGGATACATTGTCTCAAGCAAAGGTATTAAGGTTGATCCAGCAAAGGTAAAAGCAATAATGGACATGCCACCTCCACGGAATATCAGTCAGCTAAGGACACTACAAGGACGGCTTCAATCCATCCGCAGATTCATTGCACAATTGGCCGATAAGTGTCACCCATTCACACACCTGCTACACAAGAACATCCGCTTTCATTGGGATGACAAATGCCAGCAAGCATTTCAGTCACTCAAAGACTATCTCATGAATCCACCATTGTTGATGCCACCAGATCCAAGTAGACCGTTGTTACTCTATATTTCAGCAACAAGTACAACATTAGGTGTATTATTGGCACAACATAATGCAGAAGGAAAAGAGTGTGCTGTTTACTACATCTCTCGCACACTGGTTGGCTATGAACTCAATTACACACCTATTGAGCGAGCTTGCCTAGCAGTAATCCTGGCAGCCACTAAACTGAGGCACTATCTGTTGACACACAAGGTACAACTCATCGCAAAGATTGATCCACTCAAGTATTTACTCAGCAAAGCAGCATTGACAGGTCGCTTGGCCAAATGGGTAATGATTCTAAGTGAATTTGATATTGAGTATGTAGACCGTAAAGCTATCAAAGGTCAGGTCATTGCAGATCAGTTAGCCGATGCACCTCTCATAGGTGATCATCCTCTCATTTCCAATTTTCCAGATGAAGAGATATTCATGATCACAGAAGTACAACCATGGAAACTATATTTTGATGGTTCATACACTAGGCACGGCTCAGGGGCAGGCATTCTGTTTATCACACCTCAAGGTGATAGCATCCCAAAGTCTTACAGGCTCACATTTCCGTGCACAAACAACATAGCAGAGTATGAGGCCTTGATCACGGGACTTAGATTAGCCATACAATGGAAATTAAAAGAACTACAAGTATATGGCGACTCCCAACTGGTCATTCGACAAGCAACAGATGAGTATCAGACCAAGGATGATAAACTCATGCATACAAACAAATGGTGGACACTCTAAAGACATCATTCACTACTATCACTTTTGAGCAGATACCAAGAGATCAGAATCGAGCTGCTGACGCTATGGCTACCATCGCATCTCTACTAGATCTTCCACATAATTCAACACGCTACGAGTTCTTGGTAGAACAAATTTGGATCCCCGCTTATGATATCCCCGAATCCGAAATGATATGTCGCCTTGTCGGTTCTGAATCCCCATGGTACGGTGAGTTCTACACCTATCTCCGTGATCACACCCTTCCTCCCAACCAATCAAATAACCAACGAAAAACCTTCATTCGCCAAACTGCTCGATATACCATTATTGCCGAAACCCTATACCGACGTAGTCTTGATGGTACTCTCCTTCGGTGTCTGGAACAAGATGAGATAACAAAGGTTCTGGAAGAGGTACATGAAGGAATTTGCGGGACTCACTCAAGTGGTCCATCACTAGCCAAGAAGATCATGCGAGCTGGATACTATTGGCCATCTATGGAAAAGGATTCCTACTACTTTGTCAGAAAATGCAAGAAATGTCAAGTTCACGGTGACCTGATACATGCACCAGCACAGGAACTGCAACCAATCACAACACCATGGCCTTTTTGTCAATGGGGCCTTGACCTTGTGGGTAAGATTCATCCATCTTCATCCAATGGCCATAAATTCATTATTACCGCCACCGAATATTTCACCAAGTGGATCGAAGCTGTTCCACTTACCCAAGTCACCGGCAAGCAGATTGCCTCATTCATCCTCAACTACATCATCTGCCGGTATGGTGTACCCATGTCCATCGTCACAGATAACGGTCTTCCTTTCAAAAATCAGGATGTCCGTGAGCTTTGTGAGAAATTTCATATCCAACACCGCTTTTCCACTCCCTATTACCCACAAGGCAATGGTCAGGCCGAAGCATCTAATAAAAACATATTGAGAATCCTAAAGAAGACAGTCAATGATGCCGGTCGTGATTGGCATGTTCAACTAAATCCAGCGCTATGGGCATATCGAACTAACATTCGGACCCCTACAGGTGCAACTCCTTACTCATTGGTCTATGGTGCTGAAGCTATCCTACCTATTGAGGTTGAGATACCATCATTACGAGTTTCATTGCACAATCTCATCGATGATGAAGCATACAGAGTATCCCGTCTTCAAGACTTAGAGTTACTAGATGAGAAGCGACAAGCTGCATACAATCACCTCAAAGCCTATCAGCAGCGCATGAGTAGAAGCTACAATCACCGAGTTAGATCTCGTACATTTGAGGTAGGTGATCTTGTTCTTCGAGAAAATCCTCGCAACCAACCAAACAGAGAACATCAAGGCAAGTTTGAATCAAACTGGTTGGGCCCATATGTTGTCACTGCTGTATTCGGGTCCGGGGCATATCAGTTGGCTACATCAGAAGGAGAACCGCTTGCAGATCCAATCAACAGCATGCACCTCAAAAGGTTTTATACCTAAGGTGTATAGGGCATCAGGCTCCCCTGCATATCAGAAAATACCAAAAACATTCAGAAAAATGTCCTACAGAAAATACCAAAAACATTCAGAAAAATGTCCTAAAGAAAATACAAAAACATTCAAAAAAAGTAACGAAAAATCATGCATCCAAACGGTGAACAACCACTCCGGTGGCACCTTGGGTAAGTACGATGGTGAAAACCTGGCAAACAGGTGCCACTCGTAAAGGCAATGGCTCCAGTATCTTTCAGGCTCGTTGCAATCACATTCATGCACACATACATCCATCCATCCCAACCATGGCTTGTTATTTGATCTACAATTAAGAAAGTACTCCATGCGTCTAGCATCCCACCTTTTCATAGTCAGGTCTACAAACTGGGGGCAATACCCTTACCCTAGTGATGGAAGTGGATTCTACATTGTCTTATATATCATTACGCTCTTCATTTAGGCAATCATCAGAAAATATCAAAAACATTCAAAAATGACTCTCGAAAATATCAAAAACATTCAAAAATGTCTCGCAAAATCCAAAAACATTCAAAAATGACTCTCAAAAATCCAAAAACATTCAAAAATGATTCACAAAATCCAAAAAACATCGGAAAAACCATCGAAAATCACACAAAAACATGGCAGCACCTTGTACATATTTATCCAATCAGATGCAAAACAAACATTGATAAACTACTCACACACTGACCATTTACCAATCAACCCAACACAATCGACATCAACAAATCCAAACCTGTCTTTAAACAAGGATGCATCCTTCCTTACCAAAACAAAGACAAGATGACGTTTTCTTTGACAAGAAAATTCTGTTAAGCTATCAAATGCTTGGTAGATTCGTGAGTAATTCATTTGTTTATCTGTATCGGGATCTTTCAGCATTGTTTTGTATCGTTTGCGCATTATTTCCGATGAAGTTTTGGGGCATGTACTAATGGTGTCTACGTGGGAAGTTCACCAAGCTACGTGATCTTATGCAAAATGCAGTCATAGATCACTATGGCTTGCTGACTACAGCGTATACCTCGACCATATGAGCATGAACCATTACCAAGGATCCATATTCTTTATTCTTTATGTATATACTATTTGTTTACAGGTACAATGCTCATTCTTTGGTTCCTCTTCCTCCAAATTGGATAAAGGTTTTATTTTCTTAAGTACGGTATGAACTTGTCTCAGGATCTGATCAAGCCTAAGATCAAGGAGGACGATCCAAGTCATGCATGAAAGGAGATAATCCTTGTCTGTTCCGCAAGCAATACTCTGGTCAACTTGATCCATTATATCAAGTTGCTTGTATTAACTTGCTATATAAAATCCATGAAAGGAATACTCTGGTCATCTTGAATCTTTATGTCAAGTTGCTTGTATTTTCTTACAACATTTTAAAGCTCAATGATGAAAATAGAGCACTATGGATCGTCATCTCATCTCATATGTATATATTGCATTTCGTTGCATTCCACCCATCCATACACTCATAATAGTTGCATATCATGCATACATAGTCATAATAATGCATACTCTATTTTCCTCTTCTTCCATAGGAATGAGTCATAGGTTTTCCCTTTCTTCTATCTAACATCGAACCCACCCCCCCTCACCCTCCCCATCTCGATAATCAGCATCACATACCCTACATCGTTTCTCAATCAACCCAATCAAGCCACGTTCATCACCATCCATCTCTAAATAGGAGGGATTGTGTTTCCCATCCTCATTCATCCACACAATCAAGCAAGTTACTCTGTCTACACAGATACATTGACTCACACACACCTAGACTATCAACAGATACTCTGATCAAGTATCTTCGGGTCGCAACAGGTAATCGATTATGGTAATCCTAGACTACATCAGGCATTTATCATAATGACCTAGTCTCAACGGGGTTGCCATGATTCCCCACAACCATCCATCACACGCACATACTATCAATTGATCAACCAATCACACACAATCACATCGGACAATTACATCAATTGTCTACGTCTCAACGAGTATTTTGCTTCATATACCTTGACTTCATCGGGCAATTGCATCAATTGCCTAAGTCTCATCAGGTCACTTTGATTCACTTACTCAGACTTTATCTTGTCCAAGCAAACAACTGGCATCAACTGTCATGCTTTGACTTGACCGGGGCAATTAAATCGATTGCACCAGATTGTCCAACCAATTTTGATCAATTGTATAGCATCAATCCAAACCCCACACTACATCTACTATGTATCTCTTGCATGACCTCAGGGTACTCGCCGGCTTGTTGTTTCTTCATATTCACTCCATTTTCTCCCATTTTTTCATCGTTAGTTCTAATTTCTTCTATTCTTTTTCGAGAGATCACCCGATTTTTCAAAAAAAATTTGGCCCATCTCTCGAGGGGGCATACCACCCATTAAATTTACATTTTATGGGGCATTTCTTCACACCAGTTTTTCTTTCTTTGAAACGATGCGATAAACTGCACCGTCTCAAAGAGGGGCAAATGTAGTCACATAAATCTGTCCATTTTAATTAAATGAATATTTCGTATTTATTTGATTAAAAATCCACTAGCCACCAATTAATTAAATTAATATTTAATTAATTTATCCCCAAACATTCTTCTATTAATTAAATAAATTATTCAATTTATTTTAATTAATTCATTAAATCAAATTCCATTCAATTAAATAAATAAAATCAATTTATTTAATTAAATCCCCCTATTCCTCTTTTAAATAAATTAAATAAAACATTTATTTAAATCATTATCCCCACCCCACTTGCATTTTCCTACAAATGCAACTTGCACACATATTTGAAATAAATGAATTTTTATTTTAATAAAATCCTATTTTCCCTCACCCACCAAATCCACTTGCAAAATCTAATCCCCTTCTAGATTCTTCTAACCCCTTCCTAATTAACTCAATCCATCCCCTAATTATTGTCACATTCCTAAGCAAAATGGAGTCACTTCTCAAATGGCCCAAAGTCTTGGATAACCATTGAAGGTTTTCAACCTTCAACCACCAAAAACCCCAAAGTCTTTGAAAGCCATTAAAGGCTTCCAACTTTCAACCACTTAATCCCCCAAAGTCTTCAATAACCATTAATGGTTAATTCAACCCTCCCACATGGTTAAAACATTTGTTTTGACTCAACCTCTACCCAACCCAAAGGTCTCATCAAGCATTTAATACTTTGACCATGATTATCTCTTAATCATTTGCACAAAGGTTTATCCTTGGATTAACTCCTAATCCAGTGGGTAATCCTAATTTAGACTTGACCCTTAGCCTTCTAGATAACCATGAGGTCTCCTCAGGCATTTAATGCCTCCAACCTCTTTTCTCAACCCAATCCTGTGTTGACACTTGTCACTATTTTATTGGTGCCAATTGTGCACATGGATCCCCAACTTTCAAGCTTGACCCTTGATTAAACCTTTCAATCCTGGCCATCCATTGCTCCATTTTTCCTATAAATAGAGCCCATTCCTTCATAATCCAGATCCTGAAAACTTGTAAGCATTTAGACTATAGCCATTTTAGAGAGCATTTAGCATAGCATAACTAAATCTTGTCTTTTTGGTAAAATCAATCATTTTAGCATTAAAAATAGCTTTTCATTTCATGTTTGGAGCTATTCTACAATCTCAATCCTCCATAAGCATCCATAGTGCAAAAAGCTGCTGAGAGCTACACTATTTTGGAACTTGGAGAGGAGAGGAACAAGGGAGAAGGAGCTAATCTCATGCTAAGAGATAGTTGGAGATATCTCATTTGTCTTTACTTATTTAGTTAGATATATTTAGCATGTTTTTAGTGTCTCCTTTGGAATGCCTTCATTATGTTTAGTTTTTGATTGATTAACTCTAACATCTTGTGTGTTTTGTGTTGTTTGATCTTAGACTAATCTTGTGCCATTTAGGAGGGCATCATTTTGTGTTGAGATATTTTACATGAGATTTATTTTTGTTTGATTAAAAATCCACTAGCCACCAGTTAATTAAATTAATATTTAATTAATTCATCCCCAAACATTCTTCTATTAATTAAATAAATTATTCAATTTATTTTAATTAATTCATTAAAATCAAATTCCCATTAATTAAATAAATCAATCAATTTATTTAATTAAAATCCCTTTTTCCTCTTTTAAATAAATTAACATTTATTTAAATCATTATCCTCCCCCCCCACTTGCATTTTCCTACAAATGCAACTTGCACACATTATTGAAATAAATGAATTTTTATTTCAATAAAATCTTATTTTCCCTCACCCACCAAATCCACTTGCAAAATGATGCCACCAAATGATGCCCTCCTAAATGGCACAATGTTAGCTTAAGATCAATCAACACAAAACACACAAGATGTTAGAGTTAGTCAATCGAAAACTAAAACATGAAGGCATTCCAAAGGAGACACTAAAAACATGTTAATGAATCTAACTAAAGAAGTAAGACAATGAGATATCTCCAACTATCTCTTAACATGATATTAGCTCTTTCTCCCTTGTTCCTCTCCTCTCCAAGTTCCAAAATAGTGTAGCTCTCAGCAGCTTTTTGCACTATGGATGCTTATGGAGGATTGAGATTGTAGAATAGCTCTAAACATGAAATGAAAAGCTATTTTAATGCTAAAATGATGTGTTTTAACCAAAAGACAATATTTAGTTATGCTATGCTAAATGCTCTCTAAAATGGCTATAGTCTAAATGCTTACAAGTTTTCAGGATCTGGATTATGAAGGAATGGGCTCTATTTATAGGGAAAATGGAGCAATGGATGGCCAGGATTGAAAGGTTTAATCAAGGGTCAAGCTTGAAAGTTGGGGATCCATGTGCACAATTTGCACCAATGAAATGGTGACAAGTGTCAACATAAGATTGGGTTGAGAGAAGAGGTTGGAGGCATTAAATGCCTGAGGAGACCTCATGGTTATCTAGAAGGCTAAGGGTCAAGTCTAAATTAGGATTACCCACTGGATTAGGAGTTAATCCAAGGATAAACCTTTGTGCAAATGATTAAGAGATAATCATGGTCAAAGCATTAATGACTTGATGAGACCCTTGGGTTGGGTAGAGGTTGAGTCAAAACAAATGTTTTAACCATGTGGGAGGGTTTGGGTTAACCATTAATGGTTATTGGAGACTTTGGGGGATTAAGTGGTTGAAAGTTGGAAGCCTTTAATGGTTTTCAAAGACTTTGGGGTTTTTGGTGGTTGAAGGTTGAAAACCTTCAATGGTTATCCAAGACTTTGGGCCATTTGAGAAGTGACTCCATTTTGTTTAGGAATGTGACAATAATTAGGGGATGGATTAGGCTAATTAGGAAGGGGTTAGAAGAATCTAGAAGGGGATTAGATTTTTGCAAGTGGATTTGGTGGGTGAGGGAAAATAGGATTTTATTAAAATAAAAATTCATTTATTTCAATAAATGTGTAAGTTGCATTTGTAGGAAAATGCAAGTGGGGTGGAGATAATGATTTAAATAAATGTTAATTTATTTAAAAGAGGAAAAAAAGGATTTAATTAAATAAATTGATTTTATTTATTTAATTGATTTGAATTGGATTTTAATGAATTAATTAAAATAAATTGAGTAATTTATTTAATTAATAGAAGAATGTTTGGGGATGAATTAATTAAATATTAATTTAATTAATTGGTGGCTAGTGGATTTTTAATCAAATAAATACGAAATATTCATTTAATTAAAATGGACAGATTTATGTGACTACAGCTATTATAACACCATATCATAACACCATGTATTATTGCAAATAAAACTTCAAATAACAAATGCTATTATAACACCATATTATAACACCTTTCATTAAGGCATTTTCCTCTTATTTTATACAAACAACATAAAATTTGGTCATAATTGATATCGAATATTGCAAACACCAACCAAGTGCTATGCCAAATGATGAAGGAAAACTGTGAAATGCTTTTGATTGGGTATATTGAAAGGAGTGACAGCTCACATAATGAGTCACCTCCCCAAAATGGGAGGCAACTACATTATGGGGGTCGACACCCCTTGACTGTAAAGAACATAAAACCAATCTGTGTTGCCAATATTGCATTGTTATTGATATTCATTTCTCAATGTTTTAAGAAGGGTTGAATGCTATAACAGATCGGATAGATAGCAAATTATTATTGGCTTTCCTCTTATTTTCTCAAATGGAGTTGCATCACATAACTATTGGCATAAAATTGTATCATCTATCTCATAGTTTTGTTATCAGTATGAAGCCAATGTAATTACGGAAATTGTAGTAGTGAATATCTTTCCAAAATAATTAAAAATAGTAGCGGACTGGTCCAGGATAAGATAGATTGGTTGGAGGATTAATCAAACATCATTCTTGGAGTAATCATCACAGTGATTCAATTCTTTCGTGGTTTCCAAGTAGGTTATTGTTTTTTTTTTTCATTTTTGAAATGTTAGTTCAATTGAATGAAATATGAGAAATTCATGGAATCATTATCTGCTTAAATTTACCTGAAACTTACACTTTTGCATATCTATAGCAACAATCTAAAATGTGAATATTAGTTGCAAAATTTTGTAGATTGTAATTCTAATTTTCATTTCATTTTTACTTGTAAAGGAAAAGAAAATCAATTGTATATGTTTTTTATTACGTGAAAAACAGGTTTTGAAGGGACCTGAAACCCTTTACAAATCAAACAAGGGATAGAACTTGATCGCTCAACAAAGAGGAGAGAGCCACAACCAAAAAAACAATCTGCCTCGAAAGACAACAGGCAACCCAACCAAAGACAGGGTCAGAAAAACCAGCCCAAACAACCAACTACAGGGGCCCTCAATATTTACAACTGGCCTTGTGGGAACGAAGAGTCATATCAAAAGAAGGTTTGGATGTCTTTGAATGTTTCCCCTTTACAGTAATCTATCCTTCTTCAACTTTAGCTGCCACAACAGACCAATCCGAAGAGCCTAGCACTGATCTATCCGGATTGGAAGAAAGAGCATCAGTAGAGGGAGCAACAATCGTCGCGGACACAGAACCACATCCAGCATATGGGACAAAAAGTTGTGTCAACACACGGTGAAGCAATTGGCGGGGTAAGAGACAACAAACCATTTTCAGCAGAAGAGACATCATCCTGTATCACAGCATCTTTAATCACAGAAACATCCTTTGTGGCATCCGAAGAATCTTTCTTCGCTGTTAAGGAATCCGAACCAGCCATAGTAGAAACCCCAGCATCCAATGATTCTTTAGAAGAGTCCAAAGATTTCTTTACCATGTAGTGCTGGTATGAAGCCCCTGACCACCATGAGGCCACGGGATTTGTCTTCTCAAGCCCACAATTCTCAGCTGCATGGCCAGATTTAAAGCATCTATGACACTTGAAAGCTACCAAAAGAGGAATTAATGGTAATCTCAGCTGGTAGTCCCTTCGACAACATCTAGCTCCACTAGAATGCGAGCAAAAGTAGTATGATAAAGCTCAAAGGATTCATTATCCACCATAATGAAACTCCCAATAGCATCACCTAATTCCTCAAAGAGAGAATCAACCCACAAATGGAGAGGAAGGTAAGGAAGCTGAACCCAAACCGGAATTTTGTTAAACTTCTCAGAGAGGGGGTTAAATAACAAAGTGCCAAATTTTGGCCAAAAGTGGCATAATATCTTTCTCATAGAAAAATATTTCACACAGAATTTTTCTTCTATCCTTAGCATTCTCAAATTTAGAAACAAAGAAACCTTTAGCCATAGGGTATATGTGAACTGTACCAGAAATGAGAGAATCTCAGTGATGAGAGATCCATTTATGCAGCTCTGAGAGGCTGGGCCAAATACCCTTGAATTGTATATATGTTAAACTAGATTAAAATTGTGAATTATTAAAATGAAAATACATTAGAACAAGATGTAGATTTTACAAATAAACTCTTCAAAATTGCATTGGAAAATGATCAATTTATAAATATTCATGTTTGTTGTGCATAAAAAGTCTTGTAGTTTCATATTTGCATTGGAAATTATTGGTTATTTGCATAATCATATAAAAATGTCATCATAGGTGAACATTGCATTACAATGTACATGAGCATGCTGGAAGAAATGATTAAATTCATTAGGCATATGATGAATGCCTACATTCTTAAAAAAATAGAGTAGATTCTCCTTTTGTGTCTTTGAGTTATGTTTCTAGGAAGGGGTGTCGAATATGGATAAACTAGAAAGGATGATCCCTTTTTCGGGAAAATTTCATTATTTTAAGTTCTTTAAAGCCTAGTTTATTGAAATAGATGAATTAGCAATGCAAAATTTATTGATATGTTTCTTTGTCATATCATGATAATAGGGCATTGCATTATCATGTTTTTAGATATGCATGTAGATGTATTAGGTTGCTCCAAGGTTTCCGTCTTTTCATTGTTTCTAGGTAGCTAGGCTCTTCGTGCAAGGTGGGTGCTCTTTGAAGCATGAAGAACTTCAAGGAAGCATTGCTTTATGGTTGGGAAAATTAGAGATTGATCCATGTTCCTATCCTTTGACTTGCAAATGACCATGTGGGTCGGTGGCCACCATGGACATTGTTGAAAACTTTGTATTAAATCATTAGTGTAATTGTATTTATAGATGGATTATTGATGGTCACTTGGCATGATTGCCAATATTATAAAATGTATTTCAGATGTATATGCACTATTACATGGAAAAACACTTAAACATTAGAAATTGTACTCTGATATTTTATAATTTATGAAGTTAATGCTTTATTTATTTCCTTGATGATGTGGAAAATGAGCATTTAACTAATTTGTGAGATGAATAGGGTCTAGGACCTTACATTATCCTCCTCAACTCCCTCTTTTCCTTTGACTTGGTTGGCAATTTCCTCTTCTTCAATCATTTCATTTTGTGGGCCCTTCTATATTTGAGTGATATGATCCTTTATTTGTTCATTCACTTCATCATTGTTGGAAAGGTAAGGAAGAGACTTTGGTTAATAATGGAAAATGAGTTTGTATAGGGTTTTTGAGAAGTAGATGGAGACTCCTTGATAGATGAAGAATGGAGAGTAGTAGGTTTACTAGTGGAAAATTCAATTGAGGAATGGGGGATGTGATTTTTTTAGAGATTGTTTCCAAAAGAATGAAGAATCCTTTATAAGGGAAAGGGGAATAAGAGTTTGTATAGGGTTTTTGAGAAGTAGGTGGATTAACAATAGTAGAAATGGAAATTTGTAGACAAAAGACTAGTACCTACCATGATGGTTTTTTTTGCAATTGGCACTTGAGGAACTACAAGGGCAAAAAATTATTTAGAAGTCATTCTTTAGGGGAGGCTCCTCATTTAACTCTTCTTTTCATCTTCAACATTCCTATTTTTAGCCACCTTATTAACAATACCCTTTTCATTCTTTATCTTAATTGGGATTTCATTTTGTGTGGAGGCTTGGCATCCTTACCCATTTTGGATTTGGATTTCTTGGAGGGTTCCCCTCCAACTATCCTCGGTCTTTCATCTTCTAGCTTTTTAACCTTCATATGGAGCCAACTCTAGCTCAAGTCAGTTAATTGCTTGAAAATATCCTCTAGAGATGATTATGCTTCTTCAAACCAATCAACAATGGGGATGAAATTTTTTAATATTCCCCTTTCCCATAGATCTCCTAAATTACTTTCCCATCACCAACCACTTTGTCTAGAACTTCTGCAACACTAAAGGCTTTTATCTAGTAGGTTGTCAATATGGGGAATTTATTTCATCTCAACTTGTGTTGATCATATAATCAACCCAATAATTTTCAAAATGTGGCATATGCATCATTTGTTATCCCACATGTTTCTCGATCTTTTCTCTTGGATCAAAAGTTAATCTCTTGTCATGAAATTAGAAATTTAGCCTTTGAATTTTTCTATCTAACCCTTTGACATTTGGCAAGGAGGAAAAACATTGATTATTATGGAACACTAAACCCTAGCCTTGCACTTCTTTGCCAAGTCCTAGTGTGCTTCACATTATTGTCTAGTTAACTTTAGCAACACCACCTTGTCACGTGCATAGTTTGTCAACCTAAAAGGTACCCTAGTAAAACCTTCAACTATAATATATGTAAACATAGGGAATTAGAAGAATTTCCCTATTCTACAATCAACTTAGTGACCTCTTCTAAAGTATGTTGTTCAAATCTCCTTTTGTTGTCTTAAAGAGGGTGAACAAGAAGGCATAATTCACCCTCTTAAAGTGTTCATCGATTTCCTTTAAGGTTAATTGAGAATAATATTCATATACCTTTACCTCTCCTAGAGTTGTCCCAATATTGCTGACCTTTGTCAATCCAAGGGACATAGCTCTCTTGGCCATTGAGTATACCGTATAAGAGGTCATATGGGGTCTCCTACTCTCTTGCACCTTGGACAATTATTCATGCATCTTACCACTAATGAGAGTTGCCCAATTAATGAGTTCCTCATCCTGTAGAACAATGGCTATGAATCTAAACATCCATGGAGAGAAGATAGACATTGATGGCAATCCCATTATTCTTCTTTGTAGTGTAATCAAATCCCTTGTCTCCATCTAGAAATTACTCATGACTATCTACTTACAGAGCTTGGAGATAGTAGACCCAATCTTCACCAATCACCTTTTAATCAATCCTTTCAAGTGTGTGTTAAATTACTCATTGAAAAAGTCTATACTATCATCAAATTTTAGTTGTATAGCCTCAATATGTTGAGGGATTTAGAATGTTTCTACAATGGCTCTACGTTTCTAAGAAAAAAATGTTCTTCCTCTACAATCTTCTTAGTTCTACAATTAAACTATTTTCCACAAGCCATGACTAGCTCGAGAGATTGAATTGTTACAAGAAAACCTATTACCTAGACAATTCCATTTCTAACCATGCATAGGGTTGTGGTGATGGAAGCATCTCTTTACATCTAATTCCTAAAGTCTTCCAAGTCAATATGATGCATGTCAATATCTAATACCACATCTAATGTTGCCAATATCTTAAAGGAATGAGTAACTCTTTCAAATTTGCACTTCATTGCTTTGGCTCGAGGACTCATATAGAAAACCTACACTAATAAGAAATGCATTATCACAAATAGTTCAAATGAACAAACCCTTACATTTGAAGTATTATTATGTGTGTATTTGTGAGATTTTACTAGACTTCAAAGCTTTAGACAAAGGATAGATGACACTGGTAATCCCATAAACTTGAAACAATAACAACTTAACCAAGAAATTGAGATTCAAGCAAACTTAAAGGACTCAGGACTAAAGCCAATATCCTTGCAAAACCCAAAAACTTGGTGCAAGGTAGAATTAACCTAAGAATACAAGGTTCATTTGGCCTCAAGAAGAAAGTCCTTCAAAAATCCAAAAACTTGGGGCCTCTTCCTTTCTACAAAAATGTGCTTAAGCAAAAGATTTAAGACCCAAGGAAAAAGTGGAAGAAATCGAGGTTGACACCCAAAATCTCACAAACTTAGAAATAAAGATCAATTTATCCAAAAATATCAAAATACACAGCTTGAAAATTATCGAAAAAATTCTCTACAACTTAAACAACAAACCATAAAATAATGAATAATAAAAAGTGTGCCTTTTGTTTTTTGAGTCACCTCAAGAAATATTATCTTTCATGACTATATGAAGACTCGAGATGATATCTTAGCCTCACAAACTTAGAAATAATGATCAGTTTATCCAAAAATATGGGGTTGCAAAGCTCAACAATAATCGAGGAATTTCTCTAGGACCTAGGCAACAAACTATTAAAATAACGAATAATAAAAAGTGAAAGCCGTTTTTTTTGGGTGCCCTAAAGGATCTAGGTTTCAAAATTCAAGTGGTATATCAAACGAATGAGTGTTTACATACTGGTTGACTGGTTTTCACGAAACCCTAGCTAGGAAATAGATTAAAACACACATCTTGAACAACCTTAGACCTTTAACCATCGACAGGCCTGAAATCAAGCAGGAAATTTGATTAACATAAGAAATTCAGAAGAGAACAGAATGGGAACTTACTGGCTTTGCAATTGTATGAGAAAAATGAACACTACTGCGCCTCTGCAATCTAACCGGTTGCCCTAGGAACTTGAAAATAAAATCAACACTCATGCCCGCACTCAAACAATCAACAAACGATCAGGAGACAAATGTTTTGATCACAATTTTACAGGTTTGGTATACAAGGGTCAAGAAAATTGATTTGTGAAGGGTAAACAATGGTAGAAAATTCACTTTGCTTACACAAACGAACCATTAATGTGAACTAGCAGATCAGTGGAAACGTGGAAGATGGAAAGGCGGGGTACAACTACTTTAAAAGGAGCGAGTGGTATAAGTTCCTGGAATCCCCGCGAACCCCTGAACGTGGATGATGTTGTGTTTGTGGAGTTCGACGAAAGATCCGAACTTTGGACTAAACGGGAATGAAAGATGTCCTACGGATTCCTGCAATCCCACCAGTTGTTATACCTAATGGAAAATGCGGTGTTCTATTGGATATCAGGAATCTTTGTAAAAACGGTGCGACCAAAGGTTGGTTTTAGAAGGGAAATGCAAGAATTTTAGGGACTACGAGACTGGAAAAGTTTCAGAAGTCCCTAGGAATTCCCCAATCCCACAAAGTCTCACTTCGAAAATCTTCAGAAGGCATGCTTATCGTTTCAACCTTAAATTTGTTGAAGTTACTGTTTTCTTTCTTGCATCTCTTTGACTGCTGTGGATGTCGGTGGAATACTTGTGTGGCTGTCGGTGACTCTTCCCCTTCCATCGTGGAGCCTCTTCACTTGCCTTCCGATTCTTTATGTATATCGCTCTTCTATTTTCATGGTGGTCTACTTTTTCTACAGCAGATTGATAGTCATATTGCGGGCTTCCAATTTTGTCTCCTAGCAAGTTGAGAATAATGTGTATGGAGTCTGCGAGATCAGTAATATTTTATGTTTTCTAGTTCAGACTTATGAAGGTTTATAGAATGTATATTTGATGTATCATTTGACTTCATTGTCATAATTGATTTGTAGAGAATCAAACTTATCTTATCTTATTGTGATTGATAGTAATCTGAAACTATCAACAGTTGTATTCATTTTCAGAGATATAATAAAGTTCATTTTTGAGTGGGAGGGTTTTCCCAGGATAAATTATGTGTATCTTGTTTCAAATTTCTGTGTTGGTAAAACATTAACATGGTTCAGAGCGGGTTCCTCCTATAGAGCCTAACTGCTTGAAGGTAGATCATGTGCTTTTGTCCTAGGATGGGCACTGCAGTTTAACATTCTAGCACATCCTACTACAGGTGGATTTATGTCGCATTTATGTGGTTGGTCCATCACTTTATTGTGGATGGTATTAAAGACAGTTCTTTAGATGATGCTCAAACTATGCACGGGGCAGATATTGTGGACAGATGATGAGTGATTGTGAGGGCCAAAGGCCACACAACCATTAGATCATCACTAGGTGCTTCGGTGTGATCAATCCAAGTGAATAGAAATTCCATTGCTGAGCAAAATTATAAAAAGACAAATTAGAGATTGCATTCAAGGAAGGAAGATTGTTTGCATTTCTTAACAGAGGAAGAATCAACATTCAGAGGGAGTCTGACATATCGTCAGAAGTAACCTTGGACAAGGAGGTCAGAAGATTGATTTCAACTTCAGAGGGAGCTACATCGTCATGAAGATTTGGTTAAAGCATTTTTCTCTGTGATGGAGAAATTTGAGGCGAAAGCCCTTGTTAATGAGTTCTTCTCTGTGAGGGAGAAGTTCAAGGTGCAATCCCTTGCTAATGAGTTATTCTTTGGAGGGAGAAGTTCGAGGTGCAATCTTTTGTTAATGAGTTCTTCTCTGCGCGAGAAGTTCGAGGTGAAATCCCTTGATTAATGAGTTCTTCCCTACGAGAGAAGTTTGAGGTGAAATCCCTTGATCCACCCTCTGAGAGTAGCTATGGTGGAAGTCATGTGTATGACTTTATAATTTTTATTTATGTTTCCATTCACTCTCTAGGAGTAGCTATGGTGAATATTGTTATGCTGAGATAACAACTTTATTGAATAAAATCTGTGATGAGACTCTGTTGACTTTCTTTGATTGAAGTTGTATGTACATGTCATGAGATGATGAAATGAAGATCTCTCTCTTGCTAAGAGGGAGTGTTGAAGTTATAGCTGCGATAAAGATCTAAAATGATATCTATTCTCCTCTCCAACGTCTCTTATTTATTTTGTGGCTTCAATTACTATTTTCTTTCTTGCATCACTTTGACTGTTGTATGTGAGATGTCTATGTGGATGTCGGTGGAATACTTGTGTGGTTGTCGATGACTCTTCCCCTTCCATCATGGAGCCTCTTCACTTGCCTTGCGATTCTTTATGTATATCGCTCTTCTATTTTCGTGGTCTACTTCTTCTACGGCAGATTGATAGTCATATTGCGGGCTTCCAATTTTGTCTCGTAGCAAGTTGAGAATAATGTGTCTGGAAACTGTTAGATCAATAATATTTTATGTTTTCTGTGTTCAAAGTTTTCAGACTTATGAAAGTTTATAGAATGTGTATTTGATGTATCATTTGACTTCATTGTCATGATTGATTTGTAGAGAATCAAACTTATCTTATCTTATTGTGATTGATAGTAATCTGAAACTATTAACAATTGTATTCATTTTTTCGGAGATATAATAAAGTTCATTTTTGAGTGGACTGAGTTTTTCACCCTCAAGTGGAGGGTTTTCCCAAGATAAATTTTGTGTATCTTGTTTCAGATTTCTGTGTTGGTAAAACATTAATAAAATTACCTTCTTCAAGACTACAATAATCATTTCTAATGAAAACAAAAATTCAAATCATATGCTGCTTCTAGATTTGATTGTGTGAACATTTTTTGTATCAATGTTTTAAATCACACTGCATAGTCCATCATCAGTATGATAGACAGCATAAGAAAAATAAAATGAAGGGAAGCAAATCATACAGGAAATACTCCACAAAGAAAATCGAAAGAGCAAAATAAGGGGATTCTCATTTAGCTAAGTCAAAAAAACTGGATCATGTGTGGAAGGCACAACAGGCATAATGTGCACTAATGATACAGAATAACGTTTTGGAATTTGCAATCAAACTAGAAACGTTGCATTTTATGGTTGCACTGTAGATTACAGGAAACGATAAGATAGATGGATATGCAAATGAGTCAACTAATATGAGTAACTATATCTCAAAATGGAATTTGGTGCCATGAAATGTCATGTTTAGGGGAACACAACTACTGATTGACTAATGGTGAGAGCTCAAGCTGTTAGCACAACATGCATACCCAACAATGCCACATGCTGTAACACGAGACATCAACTTGTCCGCTACCACAAAAATTGGAAGGCATCTCTACCAACTATTGATTCAATGTATTTAACAACGCCACACATGACGCTAACACTCGTAAGCTACTATAGGCTCTAAATCCTAAGTTGAAGTATTGAATATTGCCACCTAGTATGTATCATTATCTCAAATATGTAGAGGAAGATGATTTTGAGAAGAAAGTTTGTGAAGGACAGGAGAAAGTTAATGTAGAAAATCCAAGAAAATTATATATTACTATTTTTTATGATTAATGTCTATTTCATCATTTTTTAGTATCTTGGAAATCATCATTATTGATAAATTAAAATATCTTTCAAATTGTTTCTTTCTTATAAAATCTCAAAAATCTTTTAAATTATCACCCATGAAATTCTTGAAAACTAGTAACAACACTTTAAGCTATTATCAAATAATCAATTAGACATATAGTGATTTAAAAAATATAACTATCTAGTGTTTGGTCAACAGAACTATAAATATTTATACCTATTATTTATATTTAGTAACACATTCAATTACTGTTATCAATTACAGTCCCACTCCTAATAACTTAAGAGTGAGTTGATGACTGGAACACCTATTTTGCCAACATGCATCCCTATGTATTCTATAAATTAATGAACATAAAAAAATACTAATAACATAGATTTATCTACTTTAAATAGTTTAAAAATCCTTTAAACCTAGTAAAATTAAGTTCAACACGATTATCAATCCTCATAAAACACAAATCTAGTATTTCGTCTTAAATTAAACGTTCAATGCATTGTTTCTTAATTCTCCATTCAATTATGATCAACAAGAAAAACCCCTAAACTCATGTCGAGTAGTTTGTAGAGAATGATTGAAAAATCCAATACACCTAACCCTAACCATCTTATACACTTGCAATAAATTGAATCATAACAAAGAGGCATTGTTTTATATTAATATTACAAACATCTGCGTTGATAACATACTGCAAAAAAAAACAGAATAAACAATGTTCCAATCTATTTCCTGTATTTAATTTCCATTCTTCTTGATTTAGAAGTGATGCCTATACTTGAGCATAAGAATTATGTCAAAAGCACACAATGACGTCAGTGTTTTTATGTGCATCACAGGAGGAGGTTCCTTATCATACAGGCATAGCCTTGTAATAGTTGTCAGAGAAGTTAGATGACGTAGGAAGCTCCACATCTGCACAGTTGCAGTTCATCAATTATCCACATGAACCTTGACACCATTCCATGAGAAGTTCATGGTATTCTCAAGTGCAAATGCTTACCATTGCCATAAAATATCCAGACACTCGATGAAGCTGTGTCAGGTTTGCATGTATAGCATATGTGAGCAGACAGCTTACTTTCAACTTGATTAGGGATCAGGAAGAAAGAAATCCCCCAAAAATTAGATTCAATGTTTTCAGCTATCTATACAGCATAACTTCCGAATTGGGGATAATCAAGAAAGTTGACTTTTGGTAGATATTATAAAGATTTCCAAGTCTACATAACCTGCTCCAGAACTGTTTTGACGCGATCCTACAATTATAATCAAAGCCATTATTAACTCTGAACAAATAGTGCTCAAACAACCATATCTGCAGACCCAGCATACAATTAGCGAAAACTTTTAAGATTTGAATCATTTTCCATACCTTAACATCCAAGCATGGATCATCAACCATTTTCTGAACTTGCATGAGTACACCTGCATCTCTAAGTCTTGCAATTCGCATTTCCACACCAGGACTGTCAGGATAACTGAGGTTCATTATACACCATACTGCAGCAACTCGTACCTGAGGGCTACTAAAATCTTGCAAAAACCTTATCCATGTAGATGGGATGCATTCACCATGTATATTTGGAGCAACAGAACGCATAACTTCTTCTTTATGATACTCATTCCCAGATGCAACATTGCTAAGCACATAAATCCCCTGAAAGGAGAGAGAATCCAATGAGACCCATGTATATTGAAAAGCATTACGAAAGAATAATTATTAATTTCATGTAAAGGGGTGTTACCATCCTTTGATCCAGATAAAAATAACTTGAGAATGCCAAATTGTGTTTTGACTGACAACCAAGATGTGTCTGGTCAATTTTTGTTCTTATCAAAATGGCCTACTTGCACTTAAAGGGCAAGCATAGTAAAGAGTGATGTAGATTAACAAGACATGGACATAAAGGATGTGCAATAACACAACATCTTGTCATCTTCAATAAGGAAGAAAAAAAACTAAATCAACTTGGACCTGTGTACAGACTTCTGGTCTTGTTGCAATCTCAAGTAAGCTCAAAACTGAGTTAAAGATCCGCCCATCTTCAGCAAAGACTAATTGAACAGATTCAACACTTCCATGTACCAGGTTGCGTACAAATGCCAGTGCTTGTTCCTGAACAAGTTCTTCACAATCTAAAAGATGGGGAAAGTAAAATTACATTAATTAGAGAAGACAATTGACCAATACACCATACAGATGATAAATTCAATTTCTTCAGTAATGACAAAAAACCAAGAATACCATGAATCAAGCTTGTCAATGTGGAAGTCGTAAGCTCCATCATCAGCTTCTGCTTTACAGACATATCAGCCAGGTATATCAAATTACGCAAAGCCCCCAATGCATTCAACCTTAGCATGGGGTCCATTGACTTAGCTAGTTGAATAAGCTGGCTCACACGACCACACTTAAAGAAAAGCTTTTTATGAGGAGTGAAATCTAACACAATATTGCTAATAGCACCCAAAGCTGCCACCTGAGACAATGATAGACAAACTTCATATCAAAAGTTAATGCATATATTCAACATGTAGAGCACTTTGCTAGATGGAAAAGAAAAAAGAAAAATTGAGAATAATCTACAGTTTTCAAGCTCAAGGACAAACCAGGCCCTACAAATAATCACGGACAAAGTACTTGTTACTTAATAGCTCTGCATATTATAAACAAGAACCAAACTTTCAAAATAGAATAAGGATGTAAATTGCCAACTAGGTTTAATGACAAACCTGAACTGCTGGAGTCTCATCATCTAACAGGTTGAACAGAGGGCAAACAATATTTTCATTTGTAAGACCGGTGCGGAGATTCTGAATAACAAATATTTATCCCTAATCAGTATATGTTAATATAATAACCCCATGAAATTAATTTAAAAGCCATGGTTTGTTGTCAGGCACCTTTACAGAGCGAGAAATACTTTTTATACAGCCACAAGCAGCAGCTCTCACTTCTATAGATTTGTGTTCAAATGCCGTGGTAATTAGACTTTGTGCCTGTGATAAAGAAGCATTTACTTTTTTACCTTAACGTTTGTTATGCATGAAGGATTAATAAAGAAAGATGACAATACTTTTCAGTTGATGTGGCCCAAATTGCCTTAAAACAAAATAAATATAAATCCCTGTACCACTATCAGAAATTCTATACAGAAATCAAACTCTATAATAAAATTTTCAATACAAAGAAGACACTATGCAATCTGGATCTACATCTATCTAATGGACGCACCTGCAAGGTTAAAACCTGTCTCCTACTCTCTTCTAAACGAGAGCATAGCTCAGCCAGTGCCAACAAAATGCCTTGTAGATGCTTGTCCTGTAAGAAACCTTTATTCAAAAAGCTACAGAGTTTTTCAATAGCATTTGCATCAAAGGCTAATTTTTGCATTTCCTCACTGTTAGCAACAAGGTCTACTAAAGCATATGGAGCTAATTCCCCAACTTGACCAGGTTCATCAAGCAGCTTCACTAAGATGGATAGAATTTCTATCTTCAGCTCCCTTTCCTGTGGATAACTAGACGGACTAGCATGGTTGATATTTGAAAGGCACATGCAGGAAAGCAATCTTGTTCGAGGAAATTTGTCCTTTAATAGCTTGATAATTATAGTCAAAGCACCTCCATTATCCAAAGCAATCAACATTAAGGCAATTCGAGTATTGTTCTTGACAAGTGCTACTAATGCATCTAAGCTAGCTTCTCTTGTATTCAATGAACTTCCCAGTAGACCTATGAGCCTCTCCAAGGCCCCAATGTCAATCACAGACTGTTGTTCCTCATTCGTCTCGCAACAACGTGCAATAATGCAAGCAGCAACCTCCAAGACATTTTCATTTTGACTACTGAGTAGAGAACGAAGAAGCTCTATGCTGTTATATTCAAGCATGTCATACTTTGGAGCTAGTTTTGATTGAAAAATAACTCTCAAAGACCGAGCACTGGCCTCAACTACCTGACAATGCCACAATTGAGAACCATCAGTTGCATGACAGGATGACAGATTTAATAAATAATAGATATGAAATACAGAGTCCTCTCCAAAAATTAGAAAGGATCAAATTCATGGGTTAGATATGAAAAAGACTATTTCCACTAATGGCATCTGAAGGATCATTATAGTGTTAACTTGCTTGAGTCACCTCAACCAGTTGCATTCCAAAAGTTCAACTTCAATAAAGGATCCAACAGGAATCCATGAAAAGCAGGAGAAATAGTATTTTGTAAAAATGATCAATCCTTTTAATTTTGAGCTATGCTGAATTCTAAAGACTACAACCAAGCTGCTCGATGGGAGTTTAAAACAATGCCCACAGAATGGTCTAACGAATATTTTGTTTTCTTCAGTCAATCTTGGGTGGGGTTATGGTGTGCTTTTAACATTGTTTAGGGTAAATTTGAGCCAGATTCTTCAGACTTGTAAACATGGATCAGACTCGAATGTATCCCATAAGCATTACACCACTACCTCGCCATATCTTCACTGAAACTATGTGCTGCCTTATTCTGGTGAGAGTAATTTAATACAGAGTTAAGTTGCAACCATTACAGCATAACCAACTGGACTGCTAAGAAACATTATTAAATAAATGTAATTCTAGGATCATTGTCTGTCCAATTATAGAGGTAATAGGTCAATAGATTTCAATATAATCGTGGCCAAAAAGGTTTGTTAAGTGGGGAACTAATCAAACAACTGATAATTCAAAACACCATTATGTGAAAAGTTGTATGGTCAAATGGTGAAGTAAGCATTTGCAAATTATTACGTAAATATGCTATTTGTACAAGTGTGAAAATGGTAACAGAAAATAGTTACAAGAGATCGCAGCTTACAAGCCTGATATAACAGAAGCTACTTTTTATTACAGGGCAAGCTTTTATGTGAAATTTGAATGATGGCACAATGAAATTTGATCTCTAAAATTTAACGACAAAGAAAGCAGAGGTCCATAAACTAGAAATGAACTACTTGGTGAAGGGCAGATAAAAAAAGGTAAAATGAACTAAAAGCTAGAATATTCAGCAGGATGAAGCCATTGATTCCTTCATCAAGAAAATCAAAATACTAAGTAAAATGAAAGTTGGCTTAGTGAAGAAAGAAAGGTGGAAAGAGCTAGCAAGGTCAAGGAAGAGGTACTATTTGTTTATCCTTTTCACAATACTTGGAGAAAAATTATGTGCTGTGCATAGAGTTGACCACGAAGATTTTAGTCCATGCAGAAAAATGCAAACTGCGCTGTGGCAAGTAATGTGCAGACCAAGGAGGATTAACCACAGAAAATTCAGATGAGTAAAATGGCCAGTCCAAATACCTGGCAGAATGTTAACTGCAAGGTTTAGATGCAATATTAATTGAACATGTTAATATTCAATAAAGAATTCCGAGTGTTGTGAGCAGAAGATGAAAAGCTGAAAAAAAATATGGTGGTAAATAACCAGGCATGTTGTCCCTCTCGATGTTTTGTTCAGTCATTTGTTGGATGCTACACAATATTTTTCAGAAGTTCATTATTATGAGAGAAAGCATCTATGTATCAGCAGCGCTTTTTATTTTTGAAATTGATCATTGCAGTTGGAATTCATATTTTCTTAAAAGCCACTTTATTTATATCTCAGGTGAGTCCATAGTAGCCATGTTACTACAAACTGAAATGTGTGTGATTCAAAACAGGTGAATATGTTTAAACCAAAAAATTTGAAAAAAAACATGGTGTTTTTTCTGGAGCAACAGACCATGTAGGACTGAATTCATATAGAATTTCCAATTTATGACAGTAAAAGTTGAAAATTGAAGCCGACCAAAGTCGGAGAGGGTATGGATCAGAGTTGATCCAGTCTCAATATTACACCGAGCATTTACTTTATTCAGCTCAAATGAAAAAGAGGTATTGTTTCAGTTTGGGGTATTTTGCTACTTTGAGTGAGCCTATAGGACGAAAAATGGGGTGAAAACTATATTTGCAAGCTTCAACACCCAGAGTGCAAAAGCAACATAAGTATCAAGACGGCTAAAGCCAGAACAGTGCTCCTAGGTCAGAGGGCAACTTTTTTCAAATATAACTCTAAAGAAGGGCATCTTACGTAACCCATGGCTCTTGATCCATCTTCTTTCCATCCCTTTTATAAAAAATCATACAACCCTAATTTATGTAAAGCATACATGATTCATGAACCTGCTTTGTCCACTACAAGCAAACATAATATATCCCAACATCTACGCATTTAAAATCCATCAAGCAAATGTTAAGTGCAGAAAAAAACTACCGCTGATTCTTAAGAAACAGAAGCAGACGATACAAAAGAAGAACAAAATTCTTCCCAAAAGAGGACAAACTCCCAGATGAAATTCTCATTCAAATATGAAAAACAAACAAGTGGGTACTGAAATAAACAGATACATAACCTTACTATCAGGATTTCTTAGGATTCTGAGCAGATGGGGCAGGACCCCGTTGTCTATGAGAGCCTTAACACCAGCATCAACATATCTAGCGAAACTCCCCACAGAAACAGCAGATTCCACAAGCAATGCAGCATCTGTTTCATTTGCCAATATATCCACAATCTTAGGGATTGCACCCAATTTAATATAATTGATTTTTTTAGTCTTGTTTCCTATTATCTGGTTCTTCACATCCCTCAAAGCCCTCAGCTTGGCATTGCCATCAATAGAGCTCAGTTGCTCCACTAGCTCCTCTGTACGGTTTAGTGCTACTGATGAAGAAGAAGGCATGGTATGTTATGGATGGATATACAGTGACTGCATAGGCAGAGAACAGATCGATGGATCAGTGAAATCAGAGGAAGACCCGAATTTTTTTAGTATTATAAAGTATACTGTGCGTTGTAATGAACTAGGTCGTATAGGTGACTTTATGTGGAGGCACGCACTCCCCTGTATCTCCGCTAAGTATCTTGGCGTCTTATCATTGGGCTTCAACTTAGATTAGACAATTAATTAGAGTTTCGTTAAAGCGTCAGCAAATTTTGATAATTACACACTAATTATGTGAAAATCATTTCTGTTTTTCTTTTTTCTTTTCTTTTTTAAATCGCTCTTCCAATTTTCTTAAATAGAAAAGAAAAAGGAGGTCTTTAAATCAAATTAAATCAAATTATTGTCAATGGGGTTATTATTATTAAGTGGATTTGCTAGTTTTCCTTTAAGATTTTATGGAATAAAATCCAATGTCTAGTTGTTTGCTTGCTCTTTCGGTTTCTACATATATAATTAAAAAAGACATTAGAATACATTTATATTAGTGGTTTGCTTTTGTATAATTGTAAATTTGTTAGCAGATTGATATTATTTATATGTTATTAGTTGGTAGATTTTTTTAAGTGGGTTTGTCCATTCACTTTGATAGACTTTTTAAAGTGGGTTTGTCCATTCACTTTTTTCGAGTAAATTTGTCTCATGTCATTCATTAAACTGTATAGTTGTTGGTTTTTGGTTCTAAGTTTTTTTCTCTCCAAGAGTTACTATTTAATATGAAATCTTTCAACAAATATTTATAGTTGTGAAATCATATTAAATTTGTCCATAGATGTGGTGTCATAAATGCCTCATCTATTGTGGTGTTGGTGATATTTAGATCTTATTTCATTTATTGTGTACAATTGAAGTAGTTCTTGTAGGGAGACTAATTTTGGTTTGTCTCATCTTTTAATTTTTTTTGCTTTGGTTAATTTTTGTCATATTTTTTCTTCTACACTCTACCCACTTTTTTTATTGGCATCGTTGATAGCACAACACAATTTGTGCAGAATGTTGAGGTAAGATTTATCAAAGTAGGATGGTGGTTACTTGAGTTTTCAAAGAGTAATTTAGCAATAAAAACATTAGAAATATACTACTAAATTAAAAATGAATGAATACGCAGTGGGCAATTGTATAATTATAATGGAGTGAGTGTAAGTTAGTGCTTATTGAAGAAAACCGTGTAGGTGCAAGCTAGTTTTGATGAAGGATAAGACTTGTTTTTCTTTTGGATAGAAGGAAAACAATAAGGAAAGAGCTTATTTGTGTGTGTGTGTGTGAGAGAGAGAGAGAGAATCATTCATGCAAGCACACAGATGTAGGAATATTATTTTATTGTAGATAAAAGATTTTGACAAAGTTATTCATGCGAGCACACAAATGTAGGAATGCTATTTTATTTAAAATGATTTTACCTACATTTACCCAATTTGGGTTAGATATTGCTAACTTCAAAATAGTAGTGGATTTTATTTCATAGAAGAGAACCCTGTCATACATTTTAACTTTACATATCTCAAAAAATATATATTGTAGAAAAATTTATTACAATCCCTTATTTGTCTACTTCTAGTTTTTTTTCTACAAGATACTAATTCTACTAATTCTTTTGTTATGCAATTGGTTGTGCAATGTCTTGTTCTATGAATCCCCTTTGGTGTATTAATTTGGAGAGAGCATTTTTGTCACTATGTACAAAGGTGGTGTGTATTTGTACTATTTATTTTTATTTATGGTCTATTGGACCTCATGTTGCATGTGTCCAAGTGTTTATACATGATCATTTATGTTTCTTTGTTTGGTAGAATTTTTTGGAGTTGTTTATTTTTCATCCATGTCAAACTAATCGAAATTTTACCTAGAAGATCTTGCAAATGAATTTTAATTTTTTTATATGGGAATTTGTATTTGTCATGATCTCATTTGCTAGGTTAGATTTGCATTAGTGTTTTTTTTTCACTAAAGGTGCCTTAGTGAGGGAGTTGTTAGACAGTTCAAATATTCGGAAGACAATTGAGAGGGGGAAGGGGAGGGGGGGTGGGGGGTGAATCGATTGTCATAGATTACCAGAACATTTAGCAATTAAAACTTTAATACCAAAACCCAAAACATTAATACCGAAATGCTTAAACCAAATACCAGAATATCAGTTAAACCAATTAAGCTTAAACAATAATCACAGAATAAATACCATCCACATGACACTAAGATTTATGCATAGAAAACCCGGTAAAGGGAAAAACCACGGTGGAAAGCCTACCCACAGTAAGATGATACTTTTGCAGTAATTATGTGAATTACAATTGAAGGGCCTGCACTTGCAGAAAGGCCAACAGCCTAGAGTGCACTACTCATCACAAAAAGAGTCTCACTGACTACATAGAAATCCAGACTACAATCTGGAAGAAGGAATGAACTGCAAAGATAGCATCTCCTATGCCCGAGTATAGTTTTGGTTAAGCTCAATACCGGAGGACTAAATCCTCTTACATAAACCCAATTCAATCTCCAATGATCAACCAAATCCTCTGCCTGAATGATATTACACTATTCGCACATTACATATTAATATCCCATTCCTTGACCTTATACCTATGATGATCTACAATGAGATCTTACATCATATATATATAAACCCTCGACCATAAACAATCAAGTTGGCCACCAGACAATGAACCAGTTACATAATTACAAAACATGTCGGCTTTAGACCAAACAAACAATATCCAACACATAAGACATCTTGAAAACACATCGAGAGGTCCAATCCACATGTTACTTTAAGTCGGTCCATAACCTAGATCAACTGGGACCCAATATAGGTCCACATGCTAAAGCAATGATCTCCATCTACCAAGTCTCGAACATGATCACCAATAGCATCCTGAATCTCCACCAGAAGCTACACCAACACCACTTATGCAATTCATCAAAGATCATCATCAAAATCTCTGTCAGTGAAACCCTCGCTGGAACCACAAGCCAAGCTTCCAAGAAAACAAGATAGCATCCGATCACTAGACCAAAACCAACTAACTAAATATGAACATGAGTATCATGAATAAGCCAATTCCATAACCAAACCATACCGAAGCCTACCGGATCATGTCGGATCTAGACCAACTAGAAACTACTCAACCTACCGGGACCAAAAGGGTGTCGGTAAAGCATCCAAATAGCTAGTGTTGGCATCAATGACAAAACATCAACGCAACACATAATCAATTCCTCCAAATGGCCAATAGGAGTTGGGACCATAGATCTAGATTTTGTTGGCATATGTGTATAGTTTGATGACATGATGATATTGTATGTTGTCATTGATGTCAATATATTGAAGTAAGCAAATAGGTAAGAGAACCGGTATGATGATGTGAACCGATATATGTGAAAAGTGAAGCTGTATGTTGATGATATGAACTGGTATATGTGAAAAGGTGAACCGGTATGTTGGAATGAGAACCAGTATATGCAAAGTTTTGTATCAGGGTTTCATTTGGTATGACTATCGGTTGGTAGTCTCAGCTTTAGGGTTTCCGGTTGATGCATTTCAAGTCTGTGTGATTCGACCGACGACATCCTGTGATGGGTTAGCATTGAAATGAAGATTAGATCGTGTTGCCACGTCAGCCTTGTGCGCGTGAAGGATTTCCTTGAGGATCTTGCATGAAGAAGATTGATCCTATCTACATAGAGAATGTGCGGTCTTAGTAAACGGTGGAGAATGCGTGATGGGTTATCAGCTTCCAGAAGCAGCATAGAATGAACGATGGAGAACGTCTTGAGATTTGTTCAAGACTGTTTTATTCAATGCAATGTGTTTGAACGATAAGGATTTGACCGACTGTATTGATAACCTAAATGTTTAGGGTTTAGGGTTTATGCTACCAACCTATCTGTTGTTGGCATTTTTTATGATTATGTTATGATTGTCATTGATGGACACACACTTGCATTGAGATCACTTTTTTATGTATAAGTTAAAGCTCAACCGGTATTTGTTACCAACCGATGTGATGCATTATAGTCCTTAGACTATTGGTGTTTTGCAGAAAGTGATTACCGATCTGAAGCGGTATGTAAACCCCAAGCAGTTCAAGGATCTCAAGCGGTACGAAGGATCAAAGCGACAGAACACATATTTCCCAATCTTCATTTTTGTCAAACTGGCAACCGGTATTTTGTATGAACCGGTAATACTCTGTGATGAGTTACCAACCGGCATTTTGTGATGAGTTACCATCCACTGATTGTTTGACGGTGCCAACACTTCACTATGCTTTTTGTGTTGTGTTACAGAATATGTCTAGATGCATTGAACCTAGGAAATTGTATTGTAATCCTATTGGACCGACATGAAATCAGATTCCTTTAAAAGGACATCATGTCTAGGGTTTTAGGTTGTTGCTAGGGTTCAAGGTGGTTGATGAGTTAGAGAGAGTGTGAATGTGTAGAAGACTGAAGTAATGCTAGAATGCATTAGGAACGAGCTATCAAGAATGTAACCAAGCAATCTATGCTATTAGCTAGATCACTCACTTGTTGATTACTCACATCTTCGACAAGTCTGAAGCCCTTAACCGGGTAGGCCCAAAAGCCTTTGTAAATCCTCTAACAAGGTGGTTCACATCTGTGGATCTAAAATCCTCTAGCAAGGTAGTCTTTAATTGGACTTATCTCCTAACAGAGATTGAGATTCCTAACAGGATCTGTTCTGGTAAAGAACATTGTATGACCTTAACCGGTCTGGTTCCTATTCTGCAGATAGTTACTTGTGAGTTCCATCTCACCGTGGTTTTTCCCATTTGGGTTTCCACGTCAAAATCTCTTGTGTTATGGTGTTTGTGCTTCTATGGGTGAATGTATTATTTGCTATTTGGTTTGCATGTGTGCTAACCGATTTGTCTGCTAAACTGTTTTACCGGTTTACTGTTAGTCTAGCAAAGTGTTTAAGTACATTGATTTTTGGCATACTAATTCACCCCCCCCTCTTAGTATTCATCAATTGGTATCAGAGCCTACCTTTCTATAAGTTTAACCGCTTGGAAAGAGATATGGGGGAATACACATTGAGGGAACTTACTCATCAGCTCACTCAATCTGAGCAAGCCTATGATGATCTTATGGTCAAATATAAGGAATCTCAAGCAAAAAGGAGAGAACATGCTGAAAAGTTGATGGAGCTATCTGAAAATAGTTCTTTTGATGAAGCGGACATGGAAGCCCTAATCCAAGAAGTAGAAAAGCTGAATGAATCCAATTCCAACCTGAGAAAGGAGTTGGAAGGACTGACTATCCGAATGTGCCAAGAGCTTGAGAACCAGAGGAAAGCTGAAGATCTTGTCAAAGACAAAGATCATGAAAACTCCAAGCTGAAGCAAGAGATCAATGCCCTAACTGCTCAACTCCATGCGAGCAAAGTGGAAAAGGAAGACATGCAAGGAGAACTAAACATTGCCATCTTTGAGAATGAAAACCTAATGGAAACAAATGCTGCTATTTCCAAAGAACTCTCTGAGTCAAAGGAAATACTTGCTAAGTTCAACAAGAGTACTGTTAAGCTAGAGAAAAAGCTTGAATCTACCAAACCTGTCAAGAATACTGATGGACTTGGTTATTCTGGTCATGAGGAAGGTGAGACCTCTGGTACAAATGCTGGAGCATCAAAGAAATAACCAACATCAAAGGATAAAGGTAAGCAAAATTTTAAACCTGTTTGCTTTAACTGTCTCAAAGAAGGACATATTGTCAATGTGTGTAGGAGTAAGGCTTACAATAATATTCCTTATTTTCTGAATGATAAGCCTAGATCCTATAGATTCAATGGTAACTGTTATGCATGCAACAAGTTTGGGCATAAAGCATCTGAATGCAGGTCTGTTATGAACAACACTGGAAGATATCCTCGGAGGACTCAAGGAGTTGGTTCGGAACCTTTTGTGAACCGGAATCACAACTGGTTTAATACCTTTAATCATCAGTCAAGAAGTGGTGGCTATCAAGCGGCAACCAGATGGAGAGAAAATGGTTTGATCTATCATGGTCATGGTCACACTGCTGCAACATGCAGAAGGAAGAAGGTAACATGAATAATGGACCTTGGAGAGCACCTGGAATGGTCTGCTATCATTGCAACAAACCGGGTCACATTGTGAGATTCTGTAGAAGTAGAAAGAGTATATCAGATGTTATATTGGTCACTCCGGAAGGAAAGATTGATATTGACACTGTTCAAGCGGATAGGAACAAAACCTGGAAGAAGAAACCAACAGCGTTGCAAGAAGAATTGGTTTCTGCACCTAGTGTGGAAATAACAGAACCAACAAACTAAGCATCAGAAAAGCTTAGGGGGAGCAAACTGTGAAACACTACGAACCCTCGATTTACACCAGTAAAAGACCTTAATCGGTATGTGATACCTATCATTTGGCAGAAGACCAGAAACGGTAATAGGCAAATTAGGGTTTATGCCCTAATGGTGGAGCATTTATTAGGGTAGGTGAGGAATATGTTTAAAAGGAATTTTCAAATCATTTCTCACTATTATTTTTTGAGCGAAGAAGTTTCTCAAGTGTAGAGCGAAGAAAAAGTGATTTGTGTTGTGATTCAAAGAAATCTCGAAACCCTGAAGAAGATTCAGAAGCAAATATCAAACGGTCAAAAGAAGAACTCAAAGTGGTGATTCAGCAACTGACGAAGTGGAAGGTGAAGTGGAATTTGCAAGCCCTAAATTCTTGATTTGCAAAAGGTATTTCTCAAGTTTTCTATTTTATCCTGGCTTCCGCATCTCATGATAGTTCTAGTGCAACTATTGACTCTATGGATTTCATACAACGAAAGTCTAAATATAATGCCTTGTCTCAAGTACCGGCTGGTGTGATAGTGGAAGAAGACATTTCTGATTATATAGACTGTAAAATCGAAGACCTAGGGTCTCTTGTGATCCATTCTTAGCTAGGTCTATTCTGTGGGAAGGATAAAAAGATCAAACCGGAGTATAGCATTTTGGAGAAGAAGAAACTTCACAATGCAGTTTACTTCCTAGAGGATTTCACAGATGACCACATTAGAATCATTCTAAGCAGAGTTCATGGTGACAAGATGTACCTAGAGTGGACGCATGATATCACACCGGAAGCGATTCATGTCGTCACCGGTTTCTGCAATATAGGGGAAGTGCCAGCCCTAAGGAAGGTTAGCAAGATGGAAATGTCCAAGCTCACTGGTTCAGTGAGCGACTCACGTGGCATGACCGTCAACTCAATCAAGGATGATCTGGTCAAGTATGCCTGCATGGTGATAGGCTACCGGACGTTCTCTACCAGCAGAATCAATTTTGTCTCTGCGGCAACGGTAAATGTCACTTACCGGATGATCAAAGAAGATGCATCATTTGATCTGTGCACCTGTATGCAAAGACAACTTTTGTTGAATCTTAAGTCAATCAAACAGGATAATGCACTAAGATTCAAGTTTGGACAACTACTGGTAGGGTTATTCTTCTACTTCCAAGGTTATTTCCCAGGAGTTGGAGATATTCAGTGGTCTGCCGACCAACCGGTTACCAAGAAAATCAAAGAGAGCCTGCAAGCAGTTGGAACCAATTACCTTGAAGTTCTGAACAAGTACTTTGATGAGTTCAGGTGCAAGATGAGCCAAAGGATAAGGATATCTGGTGACATTGTCAAGAAATATGAAGAGGATATCTGCTTTATCATCAATGTGGATGAATGCATGATGGAGGCCGTTGAGCCCAGACAGGAAGAAGTAGAGCCTATGGGCTATGAGGTGATGTATGATATGCTGGACGGGTATGCTTCCACCCTAATCGCCTCACCTCTTGATCCTAAGGCAAAGAGAACCGACACCTATTTGGAAAGGGTTGCACCGGTTGTAGAACCTCCTGAAAAGAAAGGAAAGGCAGTGCCTTTGGCATTGGCATCGGTTACTACCACCAGTCGCAAAGTGACCAAGTGGTCACCTGCAAAGAAGAAACCGGAAGTGGCACCTGCCAAAGTCTTCGAGAGGAAGAGGAAGACAAGGAATAACTCACCGGACTCAGAAGAAACTGTGTCTAAGGAAAAACCCAAGAAGACAACACAAGCAAAGAAAAAGACAAAGAATGAACTGACATCATCTGCACTGGTAAAAATTGACATTTCTTCCTACAAACCTTTGACACATTGTCAAAGAACTATAAAAAATATTAGGAGAAAAGTGTTGAATGATTTGATTGATTGTTTTGATGATTTCAATGATGATGAAAAGGAAGCAGTTGAACAAGAAATCATTAAGTATTTATGTGTTAATAACCGGTCGCCTTCAGAAATTAGATCTGAGACACCAGATTCTTTGTATAATTCTTTAGACAATAAATGGCGCATTGCCATAGAAAAGGAACAGGAAATGAGAGAGAAAATTTTTGCTCAACATTTTCCTAAAGTATCAAATGCAGAACTTTTCGAAGTTATGAATAAATACAAAGGCCTCTTCTTCATGAGAAGAAGAAGACTCCTATTACTGGAAGGAAAGAGTCAAGAAGTGATCAAGAATACACACACTCTTGCTCTAGAAGCTCTTAAGATGCATCAAGTGGTTGAGGCCAACATGAAGACTGAGCAAGAATTGACAATAACAAAACCGGACGAAGTGTTTGATAATGAAGGAAACCCGGTTATTGAACCTATAGACACTATTGATGTCGATGGTTTGGATGTAGAGGATGTTGCTCAGGGTACACCATCAGAAACAATTGGACAGGAGAAGCAGGAAGAACAAGTAGAAAAGAAAAAGGAAGCAGAGGACAAAAAGGAGGAAGCAAAGAAGCAAGCGGAGGAGGATAAAGAAGAGGAGAAGAAAAAGGAAGCGAAGAAGGAGAAAAAGAAGGATGAAGAGGAGAAGAGGAAAAAGGAAGAGGAGAAGAAGAAGAAGGATGAAGAGGAGAAGAAGAAAAAGGAAGAGGAGAAAAAGAAGAAGGATGAAGAGGAGAAAAGAAAGAAGGAAGAGGAAAAGAAGAAGGATGAAGAGGAGAAAAGAAAGAAGGAAGAGGAAAAGATGAAGGATGAAGAGGAGAAGAGGAAGAAGGAAGAGGAGAAGAAGAAGAATGAAAAAGAAAAGAAGTGGAAATATGAAGAAAAGAAAAAGGAAGAGGAGAAGAAGCAGCAAGAAGAGGAGCAGAAGAAAAAGGATGAAGAAGAAGAGAAGCAGAGGAAAGAAGAGAAAAGGAAAATAGAAGAAGAGGAAAAGAAAAAGACTGAAGAGGAAAAGTTAAGAGTTACAGAGAAAGAAGAAGCGGCAAAAAGCACTCAGATGGAGACTCCAAAGGCAACCGGTATTCAAGCCAAACTGGCTGACCTCATCAGTCTTATTGACCTCCAGTCTGCCAATGAAATGGAGCTGCTACAAAGCATTAAGGTTGCTCAAGATCGCCTTGAAGTGTTAAGGAGGAAGAAGGAGTAAGATGTGATCCAAGCTGCGGTGGACACTCTTACCAGTTTGTTACCCGACACAAACCTCCCCAGTACTGACTCATCATTGGCACAATTGAAGCTCCTATGCATTGTAGTGGATGATTAGGTGTAGAGCCTAGAAGAGGTAGCTGAGGCAAATGCCAAGAAAGAGCATCAAAAGGCTCTCAACATTGCCCTGGTGAAGAAGCTAAATGAGCTCCGGTCCGATCTGTAAAAAGCACAAAAAGACATAAGGAATGCTCTGGATGAGGGGAATCTACTACTGAGTAAGATTTGCCAACCCCATCTCTTCTGTGATGATGTGCTTGTACAAAAGCAAAAACTACAAACTGACTTGCAGATATACATGAGCACCTTCAAGCCACCATATGACTCCTTTATAGCTTATGGGCAAACCGTTGACCGGTTTCATATTTAGTCTGCCAAAATAGAGTTGGAAATCAGCAACCGAACTCGAGATTTGCAGGAACTCCAATTGGTTCTACTCCCATGCCTGCAAATACTTCAGAAATGTTATCTCAATCTGGATGCCTTAACGATGACTCAAGGGATGAGCACAATTGACGTCATGGAAGAATAGGTCTCCCAGATGCAGACATAGAAATAAGTGGCTTCATCCCTACTTGAGTCTTGGTCCTTATCTATGAAACAATTTTTGTAGGACTTCAAATCAGTTTTTGACAAGTTTTATTCCTTATTGTCATAAACTCTTATTCTTTTAATACTCATGAAACAGGAGTTAGTCTGCAATATTATTTTTGTCATTGTTGGCAAAGGGGGAGAAGTATAAATTTTGAATGTTTTGATGTATACTTTCATGTTATTTATGTTAAGAAGTAGTATACATTGTATTTTCTGCAAAAGGGATAGTGTATATGCTTAGGGGGAGTAATTTTGATTATGGCATATTTTTGTTGTAAAACACTTAGATGTTAGAATTTCCTAAGTGTTGTCATCAATGCCAAAGGGGGAGATTGTTGGCATTTTTGATGATTATGTTGTGATTGTCATTGATGGACACACACTTGCATTAAGATCACTTTTGTATGTATAAGTTAAAGCTCAACCGGTATTTGTTACCAACCAGTGTGATGCATTATAGTCCTTAGACTATTGGTGTTTTGCAGAAAGTGATTACTGATCTGAAGCGGTATGTAGACCCCAAGCGGTTCGAGGATCTCAAGCAGTATGAAGGATCAAAGCGACAGAACACATATTTCCCAGTCTTCATTTTTGTCAAACCGGCAACCGGTATTTTGTATGAACTGGTAATACTCTGTGATGAGTTACCAACCGGCATTTTGTGATGAGTTACCATCCACCGATTGTTTGGCGGTGCCAACACTTCAATGGTGCTTTTTGTGTCATGTTACAGAATATGTCTAGATGCATTGAACCTAGGAAATTGTATTGTAATCCTATTGGACCGACATGAAATTAGATTCCTCTAAAGGGCATCATGTCTAGGGTTTTAGGTTGTTGCTAGGGTTCAAGGTGGTTGATGAGTTAGAGAGAGTGTGAATATGTAGAAGACTGAAGTAATGCTGGAATGCATTAGGAATGAGCTATCAAGGATCTAACCAAGCAATCTGTGTTATTAGCTAGATCACTCACTTGTTGATTACTCACATCTTCAACAAGTTTGAAGCCCTTAACCGGGTAGGCCCAAAAGCCTTTTGTAAATCCTCTAACAAGGTGGTTCACATCTGTGGATCTAAAATCCTCTAGCAAGGTAGTCTTTAATCAGACTTATCTCCTAACAGAGATTGAGATTCCTAACAGGATCTGTTTTGGTAAAGAACATTGTATGACCTTAACCGGTCTGGTTCCTATTCTGCAGATAGTTACTTGTGAGTTCCATCTCACCATGGTTTTTCCCATTTGGATTTCCACGTCAAAATATCTTGTGTTATGGTGTTTGTGCTTCTGTGGGTGAATGTATTATTTGTTATTTGGTTTGCATGTGTGCTAATCGGTTTGTTTGCTAAACTGTTTTACCAGTTTACTGTTAGTCTAGCAAAGTGTTTAAGTACATTGATTTTTGGCATACTAATTCCCCCCCCCTCTTAGTATTCATCATTTGTTTCCTATAAGGTCGATGATGATTTGCATTATGAAGTTGCTGGCAAATGTTATGTGTGTATCCAAGCGAAGAGATACTTGATTCTTGCCAGACCAGAGAAGTGTGTTGATGATTGCAGAGTGTGATTGCAGAAGCAAAGGAACTAAAGTGGGTCTACATTGGCATTGAGTGTTGTTATCAGATCCGTGTATCACCTGTTGACTTCTAACCATTTCAGCAATTGGAAAATCCCTTAACCAAGTAGCTTCAACAAGTTTTTTGTAAATCCTTTAACAGGGTGACTCAAATTCATAGAGTGCTTCAAATCCTCTTGTGAGGTAGCCTTTCATAGGGTTCTAACCTTTAACCGGGTATTTAGCCATCCCTTAACTAGGTGATCCCTAGCAGGATCGGTTCCTAGCAGAACCTATTGTAAAGTCCTTAACCGGGCTAGGCTCCTAACAGAGCGGACTTCAGAAGAGTTCAGAGAACAACTTGTGGGTATTCATCCCCACCGTGGTTTTTCCCAGTTGGGTTTCCATGTGAAAAATCAGTGTTATGTGTGATGCTTTTTCATGTGATGTCTTAGTGTTTTTTGTCAAGTGGTAAAGCATGTTGATCCAGTGGTCATTATATTTCTGATGATGTATTACTTTCTTATGCATATGGATGAAGTGGAAATGAGTTATTAGGTTTTGTAAAGATCTAAGTGTTACCGGTTTATGTGTTTCACAGTCTCACTGTGTTTTACCGGTAGTGCCCTGATTTAGATCAGTGATCCTGTTTACCAATTAGTGCAGTCTTTACAGTCAAAGTCATTTAAGGAATTTTTTGCTTATACTGATTCACCCCCCTCTCAATATCTGTTGAGTAGTTACTGTTCATCATTATTCATCAATTGGGGTTAGTGCATCATCCAGGTCCTCTATGTTGTAAGATTAACCCCTTGAGGAAAAGATCCTATTCTAATGATGAAGAGGGAAGGTCCTAATTTTAACAGAGATAACTTTAAGATATGGAAGGACGGGATGAAGATATACATTAAAAGCATGGGTGCTCAACACTGGAGCTATGTTGAGAATACCTATGTTGTCCCTACCGGTACTCTCACCAATGATCAAAGAAGAGAAATTCAGGAGAACGGGCAAGTAATGGAAGCTCTTATCGGTAATCTATTTGATGTTGAGTTTATAGATGTTCAGGAAAAAGAAAATCCCAAAGATGTATGGGATACTCTGGAGTGTATCTATGGCAGTGATGAGCATGTGAAGCAAGCTAAGGAAGAAAGCCTTAGAGGAAAGTTTGAAGACATGCAAATGGTTGAAGGAGAGACCATTCAACAATATGGGATAAGGATTAAAACTATTGTTGGAGACATCAAGAGTGCAGGAGGTACAATGGATGATTCCACCATTGTTAGCAAAGTTTTGAGAACCTTATTACCGGTCTATGCAATAAGGGTTGCCGCTATTTAAGAGTTGAGATCTATTGACAAGAAAAAGGTGTCCCTAGATTCCATCATTTCTATGTTGACTGCATATGAGCTAAATAGTTATGATGGTAGTGTTCAAAAGACTGATTCAGCCTTTAAAGCATCTGCTGCACTATCTAGAAAGGGCAAAGAAGCTAGTACCAGTTGTGAACCTAGACAAAGCAGAGATCTTGATGAAATTTGAAGCTCTTCTGGCTAAGAGAATTCCTAAGAGAACTGGAAAATACAGAGGTAAGCTCCCTTTGAAATGCTTTTTTTGCAATAGGATTGGACACATTATTGTAAACTATCCTAATAGTGATAATAAGGACAAACCGGAGAGGTTCAAAAAGTTCAAAGGAGGAAATAGGAGAAACTATCTTGTTGCAATTGATGAAGGTGTCACTGATGATGAATCAGAAGATGAAGAAAGTGAAGACATAGTATTTGTAGCTGTCAAGGAAGATGTGTCAGACAAGAAGGCTCTTGTCTCCCACTTTGATAATTCTAATGAATGAATTATTGAAAGTGGTTGTTCTCACCACATGACGCGTGACCGGAGAAATTTTTTGTCTCTGGAAGAGTATGATGGAGGTGTAGTCCGATTTGGTAATGATGCACCTTGTATGGTAAAAGGAAAAGGGTCCATCTCTCTAAATGGAAAAAGCAATGCTGATAATGTGTATTGGGTAGAAGGTCTTAGGCATAACCTTATGAGTGTTGCTCAGCTGAATGATAATGGACTCACTCTAGAATTCAAAGATGGAGTGTACAAAATAAAAGGAAAGAGTAGTGAACTGATGGCCACCAGTGTGCAGATCAAAGGTAACTTATTTCAATTGAATGCAAATATCAGTCAATGTCTAATGGCTAAGTTTGATGACAGTTGGATATGGCATAGGAGACTCTACCATGTAAATTTTGATAACATTGTGAAGGCCAGTAAGATCAAGGCAGTTAGAGGATTGCCTGTGCTGAACAAACCGGAGAATCCTCTGTGCAGAGAATGTCAACTGGGGAAAATGTCTTCCTCAACCTTCAAAGGTAAATCTTTCACAACAAAAAATTTACTTGATCTTGTGCATACTGATTTGTGTGGTCCTATGAAAACTAGGAGTGTTAAGGGAGATAGGTATTTTATGATTCTTACTGATGATTGCTCAAGAATGATGTGGGTCACATTCTTGAAAGACAAGTCTGAAGCTTTTGGAAAGTTCAAAGCCTTCAAAGCACTAGTTGAAAAGGAAAGTGGTAAGAGCATCAAATGCCTTAGAACCGATCAAGGAGGTGAGTTCACCTCTGGAGAACTCAATAAGTACTGTGAAGAAAATAGTATCAAGAGGCAACTGTCTGCCCCCTCGGACTCTACAGCAAAATGGCCTAGCAGAGAGGAACAACTAGACTATAGTTGAAGCAACCAGAACAATGGTGATTCAAGGGAAGGTTGCTCACACCTTTTGGAGAGAAGCGGTGAGCACTGCAGTCTACACTATGAACTGAGCACTCATCAAGAAAGGTAAGGATAAAACTCCTTATGAGTATTGGATCAGTAAGACTCCTGTAGTAAGCTACTTTAGAGTGTTTGGTAGCAAATGTTATATCAAGAGGAGTGAACACCAGAGCAAGTTTGATGCAAAATGTGATGAGAGAATATTCCTAGGATATTCCACCAAGAGCAAAGCTCTCAAGTGTTTTAACAATAGGACTCAGAGAACTGTTGAAAGTATCAATGTTAGAGTTGATGAAATCTCTAAGAAACTTGAGGAAACCAGCAATGAGCAAGTGGTAGATGAACCGGTTGTAACCTTCTGGGAACCGGTTGCAAAACAACCTAGTACCAGTAACAGTGCTCCTACACTGGTAGATGCTGATGCTGATGAAGATGAGGATGAAGAAGAAAATCAAGAGGAATCTGTCAAGATCATTCCTATGTATGTAAAGATGAATCATGATCCAAAGCATATCATAGGAGATAAGGATACAAGAATTCTTACAAGAAGAAAGGTCAGAGAAAACTCTTGCATGATCTTTGAATTTGAGCCTAAAACATTTAAAGAGGCACATAAAGATGAAGACTGGATCAAGGCTATGGAAGAGGAACTTGACCAGATAGAAAAGAATGGTACATGGTCTTTGGTACCCAAACCTGAGCATAAAAATGTTATTGGCACCAAATGGGTTTTCAGAAACAAGCTGAATGAAGATGGCATATTGGTAAGAAACAAAGCCCGATTGGTATGTAATATGCTCAAGAAGAAGGAGAAGACTATGGAGAAACCTTTGCTACAGTAGCTAGATTGGAAGGAGTTTGAATGCTTCTTGCATATGCAGCCTTCAAGGGATTCAAAGTGTATCAGATGGATGTAAAATCTACATTCCTGAATGGAATACTTGAAGAGGAAGTGTATATAGAACAACAAGATGGGTTTTCCCTATCAGAAGACAGTGATATTGTGTGTAGGCTACATAAAGCCTTGTATGGATTGAAGTAGGCACCTAGAGCATGGTATGAATGCTTACACTCACATCTTATAAAGATTGGATTTGAAAGAACAAGTGAAGATAGCAATATGTATCTAAAGTCAGAAGGAGATCAGATCTTGGTCTGTGAAGTGTTTGTTGATGACATAATTTTTGGTGGAGATGACAGAATGAGCCATGCATTTGCAGATAAGATGAAGAAGGAATTTGAAATGTCACTAATCGGAGAGATTAAGTTCTTTATTGGACTATAGATTCAACAAATGAAAGATGGTATCTTTATCACTCAGTCCAAGTATGTCAAAGAGGTGTTGAAGACCTTTGGCATGGAAGACAACAAACCAGTTGGTACACTGATGGTGACCAGTTGTAAATTGTCAAAAGAAGATGACTTAGCATTGGTGAATGAGAAGGAATACCGATCAATGATTGGTAATTTGCACTATGTAGTACACAATAGACCAAACATTGCATATGCAGTGGACATTAATGCACGGTTCCAGAAAAGTCCAAGAGAATCCCACTTGGTAGTAGTCAAGTGGATTCTTAGATATCTGAAGGGAACTATTGACTATGGATTGTGATATCCATACAATAATGATTTTAATCTCAGAGTGTTTATAGATGCTGATTGGGCTGGTAATGTGGACGACCGGAAGAGCACAACTGGTGGTGCATTCTTTCTTGGTGGTAGACTAGTCTCATGGATGAGTAAGAAGCAGAGTTGTATCTCTCAGTCTATGGCAGAAGTAGAATATGTAGCAGTATTTATGAACTGCACTTAGACAATTTGGATGAAGCATGTATTAAGTGGTTTCAAAGTCCATGTATCTAAATTGATGAGTATACTTTGTGACAACACAAGTGCAATTAATATTTCCAAGAATCTGGTATTGCATGCTAGAACCAAGCACTTCGAGCTCAAGTATCATTTCTTGAGGGAGAAGGTTCAGAACAAAGAAGTTGTATTGGAACATGTTTTCAGTAAGGAGCAATTAGCAGATATATTCACCAAGCCTCTACCGAAGGCTACATTTACCTATTTAAGAGGTGAATTAGGGGTACTGCCCCTTCAAGAGGTGAACTAAAGGTATGTGCTCCACATCAGTCAGGTATTACATTGTCAAATCTTTTCAAGATTGGTGTGTTGAAGGATGCTACTCCTCAGGGGGAGCAACATAGTGGAAAATGGATGTCTATGCCTTCACTTTGGCATTGTTGTCAAAGGGGGAGAAGATGTGAAGTAGAGAAGATATCTACAGTTTTGAAGACATAATATGGAAGAGATTGGGGAGAAGATGTGAAGCAGAGAGATATCTTTATATATTGCCATCAATGCCAAAGGGGGAGATTGTTGGCATATGTGCAGAGTTTGATGACATGATGATATTGTATGTTGTCATTGATGTCAATATATTGAAGTAAGCAAATTGGCAAGAGAACTGGTATGATGATGTGAACTGGTATATGTGAAAAAGTGAAGCGGTATGTTGATGATGTGAATCGGTATATGTGAAAAGGTGAACTAATATGTTGGAATGAGAAACGATATATGCAAAGTTTTGTATCGGGGTTTCATTTGGTATGACTACCGGTTGGTAGTCTCAGCTTCAGGATTTCTGGTTGATACATTTCAAGTCTGTGTGATTCGACCGATGACATCTTGTGATGGGTTAGCATTGAAATGAAGATCAGATCGTGTTGCCACGTCAACCTTGTGCATGTGAAGGATTTCCTTGAGGATCTTGCATGAAGAAGATTGATCCTATCTACCTCAGGAATGTGCGAAGTCTCAGTAAATGGTGGAGAACGCGTGATGGGTTATCAACTTCCAGAAGCAGCATAGAACGAATGATGGAGAACGTCTTGAGATTTGTTCAAGACTATTTTATTCAATGCAATGTGTTTGAACGATCAAGATTGGACCGACTGTATTGATAACCTAAATGTTTAGGGTTTAGGGTTTATGCTACCAACCTATCTATTTCCTATAAGGTCGATGATGATTTGCATTGTGAAGTTGTTGGCAAATGTTATGTGTGTATCCAAGTGAAGAGATACTTGATTCTTGCCAAACTAGAGAAGTGTGTTGATACCTGCAGAGTGTGATTGCAGAAGCAAAGGAACTAAAGTGGATCTGCATTGGCTTTGAGTGTTGTTATCAGATCAGTGTATCACCTATTGACTTCTAACCATTTTAGTAGTTGGAAAATCCCTTAACCGGGTAGCTTCAACAGGCTTTTTGTAAATCCTTTAACAGGGTGACTCAAATTCATTGAGTGCTTCAAATCCTCTTGCAAGGTAACCTTTAATAGGGTTCTAACCTTTAACCAGGTATTTAGCCATCCCTTAACCGTGTGCTCCCTAGCAGGATCGGTTCCTAGCAGAACCTATTGTAAAGTCCTTAACCGGGCTAGTCTCCTAACAGAGCAAACTTTAGAAGAGTTCAGAGAACAACTTGTGGGTATTCATCCCCATCACGGTTTTTCCCAGTTGGGTTTCCACGTGAAAAATCAGTGTGTTATGTGTGATGCTTTTTCATGTGATGTCTTAGTGTTTTCTGTCAAGTGGTAAAGCATGTTGATCCAGTGGTCATTATATTTCTGATGATGTATTACTTGCTTATGCATATGGGTGAAGTGGAAATGAGTTATTAGGTTTTGTGAAGATCTAAGTGTTACCGATTTATGTGTTTCATAGTCTCACTGTATTTTACGAGTAGTGCCTTGATTTAGATCGAGGATCCTGTCTACCAATTAGTGCAGTCTTTATAGTCAAAGTGGTTTAAGGAAGTTTTTGTCTATACTGGTTCACCCCCCCTCTCAGTATCTATTTAGTAGTTACTGTTCATCATTATTCATTAGATTTTTGCTAGCAAGATATCAATTGTCATTTGGTGTTAACCAAAATAGGAAAATAGATGTAAGATGAATTTCAAAAGAAGAATGTAACTATTAAAATCTATTCTATAGGGAAATATCTATTCTTCGACTCCAAGCATATTCGCACTACTAAAAAGTTAGCAAAAATAAAAGATGATTTCTTTAATCTTGTATCCATCATGCTCCTTCTCCTCTTTTTAATTTAATCATGAAAAGGTATCACTAAGAATGCCTAAATATCTCTTATATTCACATAAATTTTCCCTCCTTTTTATTCAAAGTTTTACACATTGTAGTGGAGAGAAAGAGCTTACGCTTTCACATGATCTCTTGAGATTATCTTTATTGCTTTGGAGCTAAATGAATGACTATAAATCATCATATTTATCTTCCTCTCCCCTCAAATGGTTTTTAGATTAGTTTACATCATTACTTTTAAATGTTTATGATTAGTATTTTTTAATTTAATTTCAATTAGGTAAACAAATTTTGAAGGGAACTTGAAGCCCTTACATAAAAAAGTTGCTAATAGAAAAGACATAGAAGATGCAACCACAACAACAATGAATCCAACTGACAAACAACAACAAAACAAGGACAAGCCCAGCTAATTCTTACTACAGTTCCTTGAGAATCCTTACCGCTCATTTATCCTTTTTGATAATTTGATCATGCATGATCAACATATCATTCAACTCTTGGGTTTGATACTCACCTTTGAATTGGCTATGGGTCCTAGAATATGGCCACTTGAGACCAACAACCCCCTGTTTACCATCCACATTAGCCTTCGAATCTAGCTTCATACCAACAACAACCACATCATTGTCATCACCTTTAACCTTCTTCTTTTTCTTCACACCCTCTTCCACAACATTACCTATCATCTTGTTCTTCCCCTTCCCCTAGCTCTAGGCTTAGACTATTTTTAATTTGTTACTAAATATTTCTTAAATTGTTTTTTAGATAGTAGTAATTCTTGAATAAGGTTTTTGAAGGACATGTGCATGAATTGAAGACAGTTCCTATTTTATTTGAATCTCAATGTATGATTACACTCGCACAATGCATTGAAATACATGTGTCAACAATTTATTTATTGTTTGTAAAGAATGCTCAATCCTTGGGGCTTAAGAAAATAATTCATTCTTTGCATTTTCCTATCATGCAAAAATGGAAAAAGTTATGCTTTGTGGAAGCAATGCTTAACCCTCACATTTGGTGTAGTGATAGAGTGACATTAATCTAAAATAGATGTAATAATTTTATTGCTTAGCCATGAAGTACGCTTGACATGCAATGTATAAATCTAGTATAGGAGTATTACTTGGTGGTGTTATATTGTTTCCACATCTATAGCCTAGCATCAATTTAAAAATTCCTAGAATATTACTTGGTGGTGTTATATTATGTTATATTGTGTTCATTTATGGCTACAATTGTTAGAATGATCACTCTTCGGGAATATACTTAGTTGGTAGATTTATTCATCATTAAAGTGATATTTATTATAACCGTGTCACAGTGTCCTCTTCTAGATATGTTATTATTAGACTTGATATAGTTGAAGGTATGGTATTAATCATTGTGTAAATTTATGTGTCATGGTTTATTTATTGTTGCCCTTAATCACAACCTAAAGTGTAGAATAATGCATTGGGCTTCTAAAGTGTATTAATCAATCCATTAATGAGCTTTGGGGTAGAATGCATGTAGAATTAGGACATTTACATCACAATCAGAAACCATTGCTACCTTCTTTTACTAGCTAACAAAAATTGTGCTTCTTTTAAATTCATTTTTATAGTGGATTCTCTATAGTAGATTTTCAATCAAATCTCCCCTTTAATTCACTATCAATGTATCCCTTGAACCTCCTATTGGTGCAAGTGCTAGTCTTAATTAGATTATTCATGTTCAATGCATATTTATAAGGGATGGATCACCATTTATAGGTTGATCAAATGATTAAAGTAATTAAATAAATCATTTAGAAATAAAAATTAGAAATGATAAAAATAGAAAGATAAATATAGAAATCTTATAATAAATAAATAAATATAAATAGATTTACATTTGGTGAGAAAATTGTTGAGATATGTTTGAAATTAATTTGTAATGGTATTAGAAAATTAGAGTTAATAGAATGTTGGTAAATAAATTTGTTGCTACAAAATTTTATTGAAAAGAACTTGACCACCTAATGAATGGAAATAAAGTTCACAATAGTTGTAGAAACTGATATCAAATTACTGATATATTTTTTGTGTTTGAGAATGGTAGCACCCTTGTATGACAGGCTTTGGTTTTTTTTGGGCATGTTTTTAACCAGAAATCAAGAAAGACATAGAGGATTAAAAGCTAAAAGAAAAGGAGGGAAACCCTAGTTAGGTGATGGCAAAAAATCTAATCATTTTAGGAATGAAAGTTGAATAGTTTTTAGAAAAAGGGAGGAATAAACACAAAGATTTATTCCCTTTTAATTTTTTTAATAAATATGCAATTAGGTTTTGAAAGAAGGATTGTCATCTAACCTAATAAAGATTTGTTCACTTAGGGTTTCAAATTCACTGATAACAAAACAAACTATTATTCCATCCAAAATTGTAATGGACAAATGATGGAGCCTGTAGTGCCCCTCTAGATACCCCAAAGGAAAACAACACAACTAGGCAACTAAAGGGTGAAATATTTTTTTTTAAAGATTAAGTGCATTTATTATAACAATAGCATGTTTAATAACACAACAGAAGTCTAACACATGATTTCCTAAGGGTTACCAATGAAGATTAATTCGCAGATTATATTAACACCATGGTTAATCCCATTGTCCATTTTAATTAGGTAAATTAAATGCTTGAGAATAAACCTACACATACATCTAAATTCCATAATGAAAGAATCAAAGTATTCCAATGCATTTATTTATCCATATTTCATTTATACATAAGATTAAAGCAACTGAATTAACATACATTCCATTGATATAATATTACAATATCCATAAATACATGGTTTCCAATAACACCACAGATTACAAAGTTACAATGTCAAGGATACATAATTGTTTGATACAATGACCACAAGGTCTCAACTGAACAATGATCACGAACAAGAGTTGGTACATGCACCACAAACCAAGAACACTAGTGAAGCCTTTCCTCGCCTAAAGATATAATCCAAAACATCTGATGGGAAGTGGCACTACCACCTGACCATGTGATCCCAAAATGGAACCACCCCACCGTGCTAGGAGATAGTAGAAGACCCTCAAGCAAGCAAAATAAGACAAGTATGATAGAACTACGTGACTCCGCAAACATCCATGTGACTCAACTCACAAACACTAGTGACTCTAAGGAGAGAGTGTCATCGCATGGCTTCAGGTGGTTACCCTGGTAGGCCTCCATAGGTCCTGGCCCCCATTTTGGGTTATCCTAGTAAACTCTCTCGAACCTCTGAGTCCATCTAAGCCTCAAGCAGACCCTACATATCCTTTTGTGAAGACAAGGTGATAGGTTTGCCATTTCAGACCTTCTCACCACATCCTGAGCCCATACAAGCACTCAACCATGTGTGAGGCATATTATCTTAATTAATATTTAATCTACCCACCCCCTAATCAACTATTAGGTTATCACTTCTTAACTGACTTTCGAGGGGTTATCCTGCCATCCACTTCGGGCGCGACCCCTGCTCGAAAGCCACTCTCTCTCATAGGACACTAATAGGAAAGGTCTCTTTATGAGAACTCTATGGCGAAACTGACAGCTATATCTAGTCCTAACAAACCACAGGTGAAGGATACACAATCACTAACCCAAGATTAACCATATAGAATAAAACACACAATGACTCATATCAATAGGGTTATACAACAACACATGACCAAGGGGTAAGACAACCTTAGTAACAAGACAATAACTCAAACTAGATTTACAACAAAATATGCTTTTACCAGAGAATACCCTTTATTCAAAAGATCCTATAACAAGCAATCTTTTTAAAACAGTAAAAAGCATTAACTAGTTGCAAATACGGATATTTCAGAAAAGCAAAAAATACACCTCATTGATAAAAGAAAAGCAGAATTGTCATTTGATCAACAAGGCTAAATTAAGCACATAAAAATTAACCTTCTAATGTACTTCCAAGAATAAATATAGAATCTAAAAAAGATAAGCTTTTCTGGAAATAACCTAATTCTGAATTAATTATATATATATATATATATTCATCGTATATATATCATATACCTATATTCATATTACAATATATATATATATATTAAAACATGAATTAATTTGTACAAAATTAAATAATACTTAAATGATATAATACCCAAAATTTTAAAAACTTATTTATGAATATATATATATATATATTTATCTATATAATAAATTAATTAAAAAACTGAATTATATAACACTAGGCATGGAACTCGATTGTACCATATTCTGGAATACAAAATAAAACCCAGGGAAAAGCGAACCATATAAACTCACTGCTACCGCATGGTAGCAGGTGCTACCATAGGTAGCACTGCTACCGCCGGTAGCTGTACTACCGTTGGTAGCAACTACCGACCCTCCCAAAATTAAAAAAAAAATTATATATATTTTTTTTCTTTAAAAAAATAAAAAAATTCAATAGCATAAAAATTATAAATTTCAATTTTCAATAAAATTTATTTCCCTAGAATTTAATTAATACAATTTTCCCCAAAATAATTAAATAAAGCAATTTCCCCATAATTTTTTAATAACCCAATAAATTTAATTGAATTTATTACCATAGTAACTAAATAATTACATAGAGATGTACAAATATTGACAGAACAACCATAGCCAAATATCGAAACCAATACCAATCCATAGGATGTTTTCTCTGGCAAAACCCATTTCTCCCAAAACTTGCAATTTTTATGCATAGTAAAAATCTTGGCATAATTTGCCCGAATAACTTTTCCAAAATCCTCACAAAATTTAATCTACAAACACCCAGGAAATAACTTCTTTCCATAAACTAAAATTAATTTCAGAAATGGACTTTAGCTAAGAATATGAAATAACCAGGAAAGGGTTTTGGATTTGAAAAATATTTTTAACACACATCATTCAGAAAGAGGGAAGAAATAAAATATATTCTTTAAAAACAACCAGAAGGGGCCACCCAACCTGTATAGCTTTCTTGGAAGATTCACGTGGATGAGCTCAGTCCTACAACAAGGTTTCCAAGCCAAACCCTCTTACCAACAATCCTCTGATAATTTCTTCTTCAACAAAATATTGCTTCCAAAAATAATTTTTCTTCCCCAAAATCTCTGCCTCCTTCTTGTGTTTCAAAAAAAGAAAGATCTATTCTTTTTAACCTAAAATTTTAGGTTGCACATATTTTTCCCAAAAACCTAATATTTAATTTTAGTAATAAAAGCAATTTTCTTTTCTTTTCTAATTCCTAACAAAGGGATAAATTAACATGCAATAAGCAAAAATCATTTTTTTTTTCTTTTCTCATGCAAATAAATTAATTTTCTAAACAAAGAAAATAAAGCAATACTTTAATTCTAATTTATTCTTTTATTCATTTATTTATTCTTTTATTCTTTTATTTATTTAAAATTCTAGGAAACAATAAATGAAATTAATGTAATTTATTTTTCACTAAAATTTAAATAAGATATAATTGGAATACAATGCAACTTGCAATCTAATTTAATAATTTCTTTTAATTAATTAAATTTAAAATCTCAATGCATAAAATACATAATTCCCAAAATACCAACTATGAGATAACTCCATAAATTTAATTAATTAATTAAAACCACTAAACACACAAACTGAACAAACCCCAAGCAAAGACTCATAAAAAGGTCAAACGACAAAATACGAAGCCCGAACAAACTGACAAGACGACCAACTGACGACACTCACAAGAGTGTAACTGGGTAAAATAGGGTCAACTACTACCTCCTCCACTTCCATCGGACAATATAAGGCACGCTCAGACCTGTGAATCCAGGTGGAGATGATACCCCGTACCTACCTGGTACTTGTACCTATAATATCCTGCATCATCGAACCACACATGCATGTATATAATATAGAAAATATGACATACACACTGATGAAGGTGTCACAACCCTCCTTTATCATTTTTTTTTTTTTGATTTAAATACAAAACTTTATTTATACTCTTTGGATGAATTATTGAATATTGTAAGGGAATAAATTAATAAACCACACACACATGGAAAATGCATATATATTTTAATTTAGTTATTTAATTTCCCTCACATTAAGGCACATGTTGTAGGAGGAATAAGAAGCTTCTAGAGGCTTCTCCACCTCCTTGCATGTAACTCCTCCCACTAAGCCCAATTAATTTGCATGGAGGCCAAATTGGGAGAAGAATCTCTTTTTCAATTAAAAAAAAATAGGTAGTGGGAAATGGTAATTTCTTTTATAAAATGGGAACAAGTTTCAAAAGAAAAGTTAGCGATTGGATAAGAAATTCTGCAATTTCTCTTTTGTAGTCCATTTTTTTTTCATTGCAGCCAAGGTTTTGTTGGGAGGATTTCTCTTCAATTTGGAGGATCAAGGAAGACTCTACACCATTTTTGCAAGCATCCAGGTTCCTTCAAGCTTAGTTTGTGCATCTTGTTCTTGTTGTAGATTAGATTAGATTATTTTATGAAAATGAAATTCATTCGTGAAATTAGTTTCAGACTTTGATAAGAATTAGATTAAAATGTTTTAAATTGTTTATTCATTGTTTGGATTCTTGATTTTGGAAAATAAATTGTTGATTCATTATTCAGATTTTGATAAAATTTAGTTCAGATTTGGAGTAGATTAAAATGTTTGATAGAAAGAAAAATAAATTTGTTGATTCATTGTTTCAAACTTTGATAAAACTTAGTTTTAAATTTTGGAGTAGAATAGAACAAATTGTTGATTATTAGTTTCAGATTCTTGATAAGGAAGTAGATTAAATTTGCTTGACAAAGAATTAGATTCACTGTTTTTAAAAAAAAATATATATAATGTAATAATAAATCTAGATCCAGATTTAAATTGTTCCTCTTATTCTTTTTGATTCTTGCTAAGAAGAACCATCTTTCATCTCTCTGGTTATTGTTATCCAAATCTCATTTAAGGAGTATTCTTATTATTATTTTCTTTTTGAAAACTCTCTGTGGATTGAATAAAGAGCTCACTGAAATTACCAGTTGAATAAATCCTCCTGGACTCTGAGAATAACCCTGGAAACAAACCAATTTCCTGAGAAGTCTGAGAACAACTCCCTTCCTGTAATGGCTGGATAAATCTTTCTCTCTCTCTTTCTGTGATTCTGATTTAAAAAAAAATATATATATACATACATTAAAAGTTTGGTTTCTGTAAGGAGACAAACCAAGAAATACTTAGTTATTTTACCTGTTCTTACCTTCTTAAATAAAAATTATCCTGTAAAGAATTTGAAACCATATATATATTTATATATGTCAATTTGCAATTTAAATGATACATTATCAATCACTGCGTACGCACAGACCCCAAAATAACCGCACGTACGCACAGACCCCGAAAATAACCATACAAGCGCAGAAAGGCGTTACCGTAAGCCGGCAGGGTTAGTGGTACCCCCACTACCCTGCGGTCACTGCAAGTGGCCGTAGGGGAGTGGAGGGGACCACGTGGCCCCGTCAACCCCTACGGGCCTGCACATGCAGGACCGTAGGGAGTGGCGGGACCCGTGGTCCCCACCCCCGGTTCTATATACAAATAATTAAAACGAGATTGCCATAGGAAATTTCGATGGAAGTTTAACATTCGATTTAACATTTAAGTATTTTTTTGTGTATCGTTTTAAATTAAAATTAAATTAATTTCTTTTTTTTTATGTACATTTGTTTAGCTAAATTTAATTTCCTTAAAATTAACAAGAGTTGAATTCAATGTATTATTTCAAATCCTTAGAGAAATGAATGGATTATTTGACCCATAATTTTTGAGATAAGTAAAGTCTCATTATTATTCAATTTGGTCACTCATGAGAAATTTGTAACCTTATAACTAATTAAGTCTTGCGATAGAGAAAAACATTTCTGCATTTTGAATATAAATGACGTTACTTTTGCATTGCATTATGATTATTTCGTATTCCTTAATTTTCATGCGATTACTCGTAAGTTCACAATTATCATTACCATGCCAATACATGTATTAATCCAATTGATTGTAGAATAATGATATTCTTTGTTCAAATAGTATTTAAGGTTTAAAATTATGTACATCCATTTCATAATTATATTCAAGTATGATGTTAGTTTAGAAAACTAAACAAATGGAGTTGGAAAACTAAAACTAGCAGCGTTCGGTATATACGGTGCCTCTGGGTCACGCTTACGGGTAATGCCGTCGTGTTGAACTACTGCACTTAACGCCTAATAAAGTTGCATTAACGACGTCTGTGGCATCGTCCCTATAAATCGTCGGGGAGTAATAAGGGACATTTGGAAGTTAAAAATCCAAGGGGCGGGTAATCCCTCTTGGATCGATAATTTAATAAGATAACTTTTAATTGAATTCCACATCCGTTGAGATAAACCATAGTAAACCCCTCTTAGGGATGGTCAAGTTAAGAGCTCTCGTGAAATTTACTTTATTTATTATTTAATTATTCACCTCGAAGGGATATTGGTGATTTGCAATTGGGTGACGCTCATGATAAGAATTAGGTTCTAGTTATTTTGTTAGGCCACAAGCAATGGGCCATCTTGAGCCTTCGCTTAAATGCTACCTTCGTGGGTAGCAACCGCAGAGAAACTGTCTGGGACACTGACCCTAGAAAGGGTTGCGTACCCACAAAATCAGTTTACATCAAACCATAGATTAGAAAATAGAACTACATACTTTACGCCTTGATCCCGCGCCGAAGCGGGTATGTAGGCAGTCTTGGGACGGAGTTGTCCCTCGTACTCAGGCGTTCGTGGGTAGGGTCTAGGCTTGGTTGAGTAAGAATCCTAATTGAAAGATAAGATAATCAAACTCAATTCAATGCATACTCGGAAGGAATCCCGTATGGATTCGCTTGACTTCCCGAGGCTTTAAGCCAAATTCCGAGGCGGAATTCAAGCTTGTGTTATTTTCTTATTACTCCTAAGGACGACGACCTCGGTGCATTCTTGTTAGAAGAATGTAGTACTTAGTGAGTGGCTCAGGACCCGAATGGTCCCGATGAGTCTAAGTCTCTGGCCAGAGCATCTCCTATCCCGTTTGGATAGATGCCTACCCCGTATGGGTAGATGCCTATCCCGTATTGGATAGATGGAATTTACGTCCCGTATGGACAATTGCCTAACCCGTATGGTTAGAAGCTCATCCCGAATGGATGATTGCCCAATCCTATTGGATGGATGCCCAGAGTATGCAATTGAATAAAACATAATAAAGAAAAAAAAATATATACTCAAATTTTGTTGGATCAATTATGGTGGGTTATTACAGAAGGAGAATCGCGATGTTCCCTGTCTCACCAGAGTGAGTGAAGGAAAATTGTCCCCTTGCATCCAATACACTCGTAGACACACAACATATAATTTTAAATTGCATAGATAAAGTAAAGTGTCAGTACATAGAATAATCCATAAAATGCCATAAATCACAAGTACTGAAATACTGCAAATAAATTATGCATTTCATATCCAGATAAAACATGAAATAATATCATATAAGTATGAATAACACATCATGGTAATGTATCCACTGAAAGTAAATAATAATAAAATATGAGTCTAATAAATTGAAACAAGGAGGGGTACTACATTCTCCCCCCAAAAACTAGGTTTACTCCTAGAAGCCTTAAACAAATAAGAATACAATTCTCTCATCTTCACTACATCCTCCCAATTCGCTGAGGTCTCATCATTTGGGTCCCATAGGACCCTTACCTGGTCGATGGTGCGACCCCTGAGGATCAAATCTTGATGCTGAAGAATGCACATGGGCTCCATGGAAATCTGCCTGTCCTTGACCTGTAAAGTGTTCCAATCAAGAACATGTGTCACATCAGGATGAAAAGGTTGAAGAACTGAAACATGAAAGACATCATGGATGCGGGATAGACTTGGTGGCAAGGCAAGATGGTAGGCAACAAGTCCTATCCTCTCAAGGATCTCAAAAGGGCCAACAAACCGAGGCGCTAACTTAGCACCCTTTCCATAACGGATCGGACTCTTCCACGGACGCACTCTCAAGAACACATGGTCGCCAACAGAAAACTGACGATCTACCCTATGAGCATCTGGATACTTCTTCTGCCTATCCTGTGTAGCTACCAAATTCTCATGAATCTGCTCAACCTGCTACTCCATCTCTCGAAGAATATCCGGTCCTACGAGTACCCTGTCCTCTAGCCGATCCCAACTCAAAGGAGTGCGACAAGGACGACCATACAATGCCTGGAAGGGGGACATACATATGGAGCTATGATATCCATTGTTATAAGAAAACTCCACTAGATAGATATAATCCTCCCAGTGTGACTGCTAGTCCATAACATACATGTGAAGCATGTCCTCCAAAACCTGATTCACTCGCTCAGTCTGACCATCTGTCTCTGGATGATAAGATGAACTAAAGTTCAACTGAGTCCCCAAAGCATGCTGAAGTGAGGTCCATGATGTTGAGGTAAAGACAAGATCTCTATCAGAGATGATCCACCTCAGAATCCCATTCAATCTCACTACATCTTCCAAGAAGACTCGTGCCATATAGAAAGCTCTAATAGGAACAAGGTGAGCAACCTTTGTCAATCTATCAACTATGACCATGATGGCATCGTGACGACGTGAAGAGACAAGCAACCCAACAATGAAATCCATGGAAATGATATCCCATTTCCAATCTGGTACCAAATTAGGCTGTAAAAGCCTTGTTGGGTGCTGATGCTCTGCCTTCACCCGCTAACACTCTAAACACTTCGACACAAAATCAGTAATGTCATGTTTCATACTAGTCCAATGATAAATCTGTCTAAGATCTATGTGCATCTTCTTGACACTTGGATGTGCCAAATAAGGTGCATGATGGGCCTTAGTCATGATCAAAACGTGAAGACCCTCCAAAGGAGGTACATAGATCCATCCAAGGTGACAAAGAATTCCATCTGCCTCAAGGTTATATCCAGAAAATCTACCCTCTAAAGGCCTTCCAGACTCTATCACGGCTCTAACATCCTGATACTAGGTATCCTGAGGAAGAACTCCAAGAATCCTCTCTCTCAAGTCTACTCCAAGGACAATGCTGAAACTTCATGCCACCTATGACTCAAAGCATCTTCCACTACATTCTCTTTCCCCTGAATATAACGAACCTCAAAATCATACTCACAGAGGAATTCCATCCATCTTCGCTGTCGAGCGTTCAAGTTTGGCTGCGTAAATATATACTGTAGACTGCAGTGATCACTATGCAGTTCAAACCGACGCCCTAATAGGAAATGTCACCATCTAACCAAAGCATGAACTACAGCCGCCAACTCTAAATCATGAACTGGATAGTTCAACTCATGGTTCTTGAGTTTGCAAGACTCATAAGAAACCACATGTCCATCCTGCATAAGCATTGCACCTATACCTTCCAAAGAGGCATCTATGCATACCATAAAATCTCTAGATGGATCAGGAACTGCCAAAATCAAAGCACTGACATGGAGTTCCTTCAAGGTCCAAAAATTTGCCTCACACTGCTCTGACCGAACAAACTTCTTCCCTTTCCTTTGAAGAGAAGTAATCGGGTGTCCTATCCAGGAAAAGCCTTGAACAAAGCAATGGTAATATCCGACCAAACCCATAAAACTCCTAACTTCTGAAATGATGGTCAGCGCTGGCTAATCAACAATGGCTTGGATCTTTGAAGGATCCACAGATACACTTTCTCCTGAAACCACATGACCAAGATAGTTCACCTTAGACTGGAAGAAGTCACACTTTGCCAAATTGGCATAAAGCTGATTCTCCCTCAAGCATTGCAATACTTGACGTAAGTGACCCTCATGCTCTTCCATAGTTCTAGAATAAATCAATATGTCATCAAAGAACACAAGGAAAAATGATCAAGGTAGGTGCGAAAAATCCCATTCATGAGGCTCATGAAAATTGAAGGTGCATTCGTCAACCCAAATGGCACCACTGTGAACTCATAGTGACCATAACAAGTACGAAACATTGTCTTATGAATGTCTGCATCCTGAATGCGCAACTGATGGTATCTAGATTTTAGGTCAATCTTAGAGAACATCTTGACTCCCTTTACCTGGTCGAAAAGATCATCTATACAAGGCAATGGATATAAATTTCGAATGGTTACCTTATTCAGCTGTCGGTAATCAATGCATAATCGAAGAGAACCATCTTTCTTCTTAACGAAGATAATAGACGCACCCCAAGGAGAAACACTAGGATGAATGAATCCCTTGGACAACAATTCCTCAATATGCAACTTCAACTCACTCAACTCCTGAGTAGTCATCTGATACGGAGCTCTCAAAATAGGTTCTGCACCAGGAACCAAATCAATGCGAAAGTCTATGTCTCGCTTTGGAGGCATACCAGGAATATCCAACCGAAACATATCAGCATACACTGAAAGAATAGGGTGACCATCAAGAGTGATTTCTTGACTCTCTGACTATTCACATCCTCAAGAGTAACTACAAAAAGATGACACCCTCTACGCATGCACCACTTAAGTTGCATAGCGGAGATCATAGGTAGGGATATTGGTCTCTGAACTCCAACAATCTCCACTTCCCTGCCAAGGTCATCTAAACACTCCACTGTCTTCTTACGACAGTCTACGCGAGCACTGTGAGATGAAAGCCAATCCATTCCCAACACAACTCCATAAGAACCCAAAGGAATGACTTGAAGGTCAATTGAGGTAACTATGGTTCCTAGGTCCAACTCACAACTGGGAATAAAGACATCTACAGAAACATGAACACCTGTAGCCAACTCTACTTGCCACCTATCCGCCTGCTCAATAGACGCAAGTCCGCACCATCCACAATGGATGAAGAAATGAAAGAATCCGAAGCACCGGAATCAAAAAGTATAGAGATAGGGATTCCACATAACATACCTCTTGCCTCTATAACTGTACCTTGATGATCAGCTTGGCGGTCATCCACCGCTGTAAACACTCTATGGGATCTACCTGCATCTCCCACTATAGGCTCTGATGTTGCTGGCCTCTGACTACTTGTATGGTGGAAACGCTGAGGGCACTGCACGGCTATGTGACCAAACTGCCCACAAGAGAAGCAAGCTCCCCTACTTGGTCCTCTACTACATGTCGGCCCACTAGACTGCTGGAAACTTCCCCGGCTAGGGGTGTGAGATGCACTCTGCAAGGACTGCCCTGAAGGGCCCTATTTGTCCCTCTGCTAGTTCTTGTTTTTCCTATACTAAGAGTTGCCACCTTGTTGGCCCTGACACTATTTTGGTTTCGACGGTTGTTGTTGCTGCTACTGTCCACCCTTAGTGGGTGCCTTAGGAGTCTTAAATGGTGTAGCTGACTGGGAGTGATTTCCCTGAGCTCTATTCCCACTGGAAGGTGCACTCCCTATCTGCACACCTGACTAACCACCAAGTGCATGACTAAGGTTTAGCTCAACCAATTTGGCTTTCACCATGACTATCTCAATTGAAGGTGGCTCAAACACCCTCACTCCTCCACTGATGCGGTCATTCAAAACTCTCAAGATGTGTTGAACAAGCATAGCCTCATCATTACCAATCATGACATACTATTTGAGCTCATAGAACCTATGCTCATACTGGTCTACTGTCATACATACTGATGCAGAGCGTAGAACTCATCTGGCCGAGTCTGCCTCCACTGGGGTGAGAGAAATCATGCCCTGAATCTCTCCAGAAATAGCTCCCATGTTACGGTGTTAATGCACACACTGATCTTCTCCTCCTCTAGTCTCCACCAGATCGAAGCAAAACTATTGAGACGCATAATAGCACATCTCGCCTTGGTGTTGCTACTATATGGAAACATAATGAAACACTGGTCCAAACTGATAAGCTAGGTCTCTGCCTCGAGACTGATACCCATACCATCAAAGAAAGGAGGGTTGGACCTCATTAAGTCCTTTATGTGTCCCAAAGCAGGTGGATCTCGGTCAACTGGAATCTCCCTCCTCCTAGTTGATCTCTCTCTCTCTCTCTCTCTCTCTCTCTCTCTCTGGAACCTGCTGATGCAACTCCTCAACCTGAGCATGAATAGGCTGATCAACCTCAGGCCTGGGGCCTAACCTGACCAGAATCTCCTGAAACATCTGTCTCAGCTCTTTCCTTTCGGGAACCTGCTCTCCTACATACTAAGGATCTCGATAAACAGACTGTTTCGACTCAACATTCACATGAGTGGGTGGTGGTGAAGGACTATGACAATCAAAACCATGACCTCGTCCTCCACCTCTTCCTCCCTTGCAACCACCTGTACGATCACCTCCCCTAGCTTTCCTAGCCATGACCTAGCACCATAAAAGAGAAAATGGTTTAGATCTACGACAAGGATAAGACAAGAGAAACGCAAACATTAAGACCTAAGTAAAAAGGTCAAGCTGAATAGGCTCACTACAAACCCAAAGTACCCAGTTTTGAAACATGGGCTCTGATACCAAATGTAGTGCCTCACCAGGAACCCTAAAGGAAAACGACACAACTAGGCAACTAAAGGGTGAAATATTTTTTTTTATAAAAAGATTAAGTGCATTAATTATAACAAGAGCTGGTACATGCACCAAGAACACCAGTGAAGCCTTTCCTCACCTAAAGATACAATCCAGAACATCTGATGGGAAGCGGCACTACCACTCGACCATGTGATCCCGAAATGGAACCACCCCACCATGCTAGGAGATAGTAGAAGACCCTCAAGCAAGCAAAATAAGACAAGTACGACAGAACTACGTGACTCCGCAAACATCCATGTGACTCAACTCACAAACACTAGTGACTCTAAGGAGAGAGTGTCATTGCATGGCTTCAGGTGGTTACCCTGGTAGGCCTCCATAGGTCCTGGCCCCCATCCTGGGTAATCTTGGTAACCTCTCCCAAACCTCTGGCTCCATCTAAGCCTCACATAGACCCTACATATCCTTTCGTGAAGACAAGGTGATAGGTTTGCCATTCCAGACCTTCTCACCACATCCTGAGCATATACAAGCACTCAACCATGTGTGAGGCATATTATCTTAATTAATATTTAATCTACCCACCCCCTAATCAATTATTAGGTTCTCACTTCTTAACTGACTTTCGAGGGGTTATCCTGCCATCCACTTCGGGCACGGCCCCCGCTTGAAAGCCACTCTCTCTCATAGGACACTAACAGGAAAGGTCTCTCTACAAGAACTCCATGGCGAAATTGACAGGCATATCTAGTCCTGACAAACCACAGGTGAAGGATACACAATCACTAACCCAGAATTGACCATATGGAATAAAACACACAATGGCTCATATCAACAGGGTTATACAACAACACCTGACCAAGGGGTAAACACAACCTTAGTAACAAGACAATAACTCAAATCAGATTTACAACAAAATATGCTTTTACCAGAGAATACCCTTTATTCAAAAGATCCTATAATAGGCAATCTTTTTAAAATAGTAAAAAACATTAATTACTTGCAAATACAGATATTTCAGAAAAGCAGAAAATACACCTGATTGATAAAAGAAAAGCAGAATTGTCATTTGATCAACAAGGCTAAATTAAGCACATAAAAATTAACCATCTAATGTACTTCCAAGAATAAATATAGAATCTTAAAAATATAAGCTTTTCTTGAAATAACCAAATTCTAAATTAAGTATATATATAATATATATATATATATTCATCATATATATATCATATACATATATTCATATATATATATATATATATATATATATATATATATATATATATATATATATATATATATATATATATATATATATTAAAACATGAATTAATTTGTACCAAATTAAATAATACTTAAATGATATAATACCCAAAATTTTAAAACTGATTTATGAATATATATATATTAATTAAAAAACCGAATTATATAACACTGGGCATAGAACCCGATTGTACCATATTCTGGAATACAAAATAAAACCCAAGGAAAAGTGAACCATATAAACTCATTGTTACTGCATGGTAGCAGGTACTACCATAGGTAGCACTGCTACCGCACGGTAGCAGGTACTACCATAGGTAGCATTGCTACCTTGCGGTAGCAGGGGCTACCGACCCTCCCAAAATTAAATATATATATTTATTTATTTATTATTTTCTTTTAAAATTCAATAGCATAAAAATTATAAATTTCAATTTTCAATAAAATTTATTTCCCTAGAATTTAATTAATACAATTTTCCCCACGATAATTAAATAAAGCAATTTCCCCATAATTTTTTAATAACCCAATAAATTTAATTGAAATTAAATTTATTACCATAGTAATTAAATAATTACACAGAGATGTACAAATATTGACAGAACAACAATAGCCAAATATTGAAACCAATACCAATCCATAGGACGTTTTCTCTGGCAAAACCCATTTCTCCCAAAACTTGCAATTTTCATGCACAGTAAAAATCTTGGCAAAATTTGCCAGAATAACTTTTCCAAAATCCTCACAAAATTTAATCTACAAACACCCAAGAAATAACTTCTTTCCATGAACTAAAATCAATTTCAGAAATGGACTTTAGCCAAGAACATGAAATAACCAGTAAAGGGTTTTGGATTGGACAAATATTTTTAACACACATCATTCAGAAAGAGGGAAAAAATAAAATATTTTCTTTAAAAACAACCAGAAGAGGCCACCCAACCTATATAGCTTTCTTGGAAGATTCATGTGGATAAGCTCAGTCCGGCAACAGGGTTTCCAAGCCAAACCCTCTTACCAGCAATCCTTTGATAATTTCTTCTTCAACAAAATATTGCTTCCAAAAATAATTTTTCTTCCCCAAAATCTCTGTCTCCTTCTTGTGTTTCAAAAAGAGAAAGATCTATTCTTTTTAACCTAAAATTTTAGGTTGCACATATTTTTCCCAAAAACCTAATATTTAATTTTAGTAATAAAAGCAATTTTATTTTCTTTTCTAATTCCTAACAAAGGGATAAATTAACATGCAATAAGCAAAAATCATTTTTTTTCTTTTCTTTTCTTATGCAAATTAATTAATTTTCTAAACAAAGAAATTAAAGCAATACTTTAATTCTAATTTATTCTTTTATTCATTCATTTATTTTTTTATTCATTTATTTATTCTTTTATTCTTTTATTTATTTAAAATTCTAGGAAACAATAAATGAAATTAATCTAATTTATTTTTCACTAAAATTTAAATAAGATATAATTCATATACAATACAACTTGCAATCTAATTTAATAATTTCTTTTAATTAATTAAATTTAAAATCTCAATGCATAAAATACATAATTCCAAAAATACCAACTATGAGACAATTTCATAAATTTAAATAATTAATTAAAACCACTAAACACACAAATTGAGCAAACCCCAAGCAAAGACTCATAAAAAGGTCAAACGACAAAATACGAAGGCTGAACAAACTAACAGGATGACCAACTGACGACACTCACAAGAGTGTAACTGGGTAAAATAGGTTAAACTACTACCTCCTCCACTTCCATCGGACAATATAAGGCACGCTCAGACCTGTGAAGCCAGGTGGAGACGATACCCTGTACCTACCTGGTACTTTTACTTGCAATATCCTGCATCACCGAACCACACATGCATGTATACAATATAGAAAATATGACATACACACCGATGAAGGAGAATCGCGACTTTCCCTGTCTCACCAGAGTGAGTGAAGGAAAATCGTCCCTCTGCATCCAATACACTTGCAAAGACACAACATATAATTTCAAATTGCATAGATAAAGTAAAGCATCAGTACATAGCAATAATCCATAAAATGCCATAAATCACAAGTACTGAAATACTACAAATAAATTATGCATCTCATATCCAGATAAAGCATGACATAATGTCATATAAGTATGCATAACACATCATGGTAATGTATCCACTGAAAGTAAACAATAATAAAATATGAGTCTAATAAATTCAAATGAGGAGGGGTACTACAGAGCCTAAATAATGCCATTTTAATCTCATGATTTAACAAAAAGACTTCTATTATATTTTGATATTTTGATGGTATTTGGCACATAGAACTTATAATTTTTTATAACTTCTTATATTTATTGTAATTGTGAAGTGATTTAGAAATAATATTTTGACATAAATGTTTACTTTTTGAATGATTATCTTAATGATAATTGCTTTATTTTCAAATTATTTTTGTATTCAACATTTGTTGAGTTTGAATGGTAACAGTTCTTATTTTGCCTCATGAGGAATCTTAGTTTAAATTAAATTATTTACGAACAATGCTAAGGGTAATCTTAGTTGTCAAAGATTACTAGAATATTTAGCAATTAAAATTTTAATACCGGAACCCAAAACATTAGTACCAGAATGCTTATACCAAATATCGAAATATCAGTTAAACCAATTAAGCATAAACAATAATCACAGAATAAATACCATCCACATGACACTAAGATTTATACGTGGAAAACCTGGTAAAGGGAAAAACCATGGTGGGAAGCCTACCCACAGTCAGATAATACTTCTGCAGTAAGTATGTGAATTACAATTGAAGGGCTTGCACTTGTAGGAAGGCCAACAACCTAGAGCACACAGCTCATCACAAAAGGAGTCTCACTGACTACATAGAAATCTAGACTACAATCTGGAAGAAGGAAAGAACTGCAAAGATAGCATCTCCTATGCTCGAGTATAGTTTTGGTTAAGCTCAATACCGGAGGACTAAATCCTCTTACATAAACCCAATTCGATCTCCAATGATCAACTAAATCCTCTACCTGAATGATATTACATTATTCACACATTACATATCCATATCCCTTTCCTTGACCTTATACCTATGATGATCTGCAATGAGATCTTACATCATATATATATAAACCCTCGACCATAAACAATCAAGTTGGCCACCAAACAATAAACCAATTACATAATTACAAAATATGTCGGCTTTAGACCAAACAAATTGTAAAGTGGAAAATCGCGATCGAACCCTAGTTGCTCTCCCCTCTTCCAACTCTGAGGAGAGAGAAGGGAGATCACTAGGGTTGATGGTTTTCACTTAGGGGAGAGACTTTACATTCAAAAGAGGGGTTGAAACCCACAAGATCCAATCCCACACAATGCAAGATTGGATGCTAAATGTGTTTCAAGGGTTGTGATAGCAAGGATACCCTCTTTTGTAAATAATGTAGATAGAAAGATTGAACTAGGAATGCATGCAAAGTAGGAAAGATTCACTTATAAACTGAGTTAGGGATATAGGATGAAGCTGCGGACCTGGAATTAGCAGTAAAATGTCAAGACGGTGCTGTCCTGCAAATTTGAGCAAAAGTTGACGGGACGATGGCGCCCGGAGTGCACACGGTCCTCCGAAAAATCCGCAAAACGAAGGGGGATCTGTTCGTCTCCGCACAAGGATTCCAGATCTTCAATTTCAGCCGCGTACCTGCAACCTACACACAGAAAAGCGAAGATGATTGGGGGGTTAGGGATTAGGGGTTTGCCTTTAGGTCAAACCCCGGTTTTGGAATTAACCAAGAAATGAGAAATTGCTGTAAATGTAATGTAAAACAAGTACTAATACCTTGTTGTAAGGATGTTTGTATCCTTATATGCGAAGGTATAGATGTTGTTGTTTGTTGTATGTTGTATGTTGTAGCATGTAATGTGTTGTAAGTGATCTCCTCTTCAATGGTTGAATCCTTGTCTTGAATGCAACACTTAGCCTTGAATGGAGACTTGAAATGATCAATTACTTGAAGGAATGCTTGAATGCTTGAATGCTTGAGTATAGTTTCCACGTTTTTTCCATCATAGCGAATGAAAGAGGAAAATGTAGTTTATATACTTGTCAATTAGGGCTGATAGACTGATTTTCCCGACCTTAGGCCGACCAGGAAAGTTTATTTTCCAAATTGCAAATAAAAGGACCCGAAGCCCCATAGGAGACCAGGCCCAAAATAGGGCCAGGGACCAGGGCGCTGGGCGCTCTGGTCCCACCTCCCGAGACAGTAGGGTGCAAAGGAGGTTTAGGCCAGGGTGCAAGAAAATGCAGTTTTTAGTGTCATAAGCAAGTTTCGGGGTCTCCATTCAGGTTTAGTGTTGTGTCGCCATCGTGAAGACCTAAATGCAGTCGAAATTGCAAGTGTCACAATTTTAGGACGCTACATTTAGCCCCCACTTTAGCGGGAGTATAGGCGTACGCCAATACTTCCGGTAAAGTACAAGGAAACAACATTGAAAAACTTTCACCACGTTAAGGAGGCAAGATACACCAAGCCCCCAGTGGACTAAGGATCTTACGACTTCGATTGACAAAGTAAAAGGGAAGATCACGAGGGAGAACCATGATTGTTAGTAGCAAGGTTCCCTCACTATGAGTCATGCAAGAAAGATATCAAAAATTTTCAAGGCAAGGCTAAATTTGCCAAGAAATTTTCAAGTATCTTGAAAAGATATGAACGGGATGTATGCCCCCCTACGTTAAAGCGATCGCACACGCCTCACTGGGGGTGATTGCTTTAAGGTAGTGATACATATAAGAAAATGAAAAAGGGAAAGGAGCACGTTATCACAAGGATTTAGCCCCCAAGTGTGAGATAAGCCCAAGGATAATAGACACAAACCACAAAGCACAAGGTGACTTCGCTTTCCTTGGGGTCAGTATGCTGTATGATAATTCATGTATATCATATGTATGTATGCACAATTGTTCTTCATTCCCCAATCAAGGAAGGTCACCTAGAAGAAGGGAACACATGTGTCTTTTGAGTCAACATGAGAGAGACCAAAAGAGATCTCAATGTTTTGCATCATCCTCAAGTAGACAACACTAAGGACAACAAATAGAAGAATGAGAATAACACATAGAAGAAGTAACAAAAGAAAGAGAGGAGGAGAGAATCTGCTATGCTAATGAAACTAGTCTAGCACGTCATCTACCCCCTGATCTTGCTGATCAATGTTTCGGGAAGGTAGGGAACACGCTAGAGGAGGAACATCCAACACAGCAGATGGAGCTATCACAAGATCCAAACAAGGGCTATGTTCATATCCCAAGCCACATTGTTCTTGTCTAGGAGCTAGGATAAGTGCTTTAGAAAATTCAGTAGATAAATGGTTATCAATATCAACAAGTTCATATTCACTATCAGAATGAACAAGAGAAGTATTTGCATCATGAATAACATTTTCATCTATATCATCATCATCAAGATTTATGAAAATAGGATCTTTAACTCGCACAGGATCAAGACCATCATGCATCGTATGTTTAGGAGATTTCGGCTCAATCGTCGGCTGAGGAGAAAATGGAATAATGCTTGTTGAAGGTGTTTTTGGGGATTGCAAAGTTTGAGAAGCAGCTGCTTGAGCTCTAAGATGACGCTTTTGTCGACGTTCACATGCAGAACGATTTCGTCTAGTCTTAGTAGGAAGTGGAGAAGATTGAGGAGGAGTAATGTTCTCATCCTTATCACTTGGGTGTTTAGGTTGTGGTCCCTTAGGCTGAATAATAGGAGAAGAGGAAGGTCTCTTCTCTCCATAAGAGGAAGGAGGAGGAACTGCTCCATATAAGGGAGGAATATTTGGTGTAGGAAGGAGACCAAGTCCATCATGACGAGGAGGTATAGGTCTACTCTTAGAAAGTTTATTAGACATAGGCATAGTCACATCCATAGGGATGGGTTGGGAATCTTCTTGAGGAAAGACATTAGTTTTATCTTTCAAAGGAAGAACTTCCTTCTCAAGAACGATAGGAATATCAAGTTTGGGTGTTCTAGGTTCACTTAGAGACAGGATCATGTCTTTTTTCCACTTTTGATAAGATTTGAAAAGATGATCACTTCGCGGAGGAAGAGATTGGAATTGTTTAGGCCAAAAGTAATCTATAGGAACACTAGAAGTTCTTTCAGCTGGTTTAAAGAGACTATGATTGATAGTAACAACTTCACCATTATGGGGAAATTTCAAACACTTATGAATAGGAGAAGCAATAGCTTTCATGGAAGATAGCCAAGAATAGCCTAGCTTCACACGAAATTGTTCGGATGATGGAATAATAGCAAAGTTCACATCAAGGGATTTGTTATGGACCTCAATAGGTAATGTAATAGAACCAATTGCAGGAGAAGAAAATGCATCAAATAGTTTCACAACCACATCTGTTTTGTCATAGATCACTTGATTCAATTGCAAAGTAAAAATAAATTCTTCAGTAATGATATTAACCATACAAGAAGGGTCAATAAGCACTCCACGGCAAGGTGTATTCTTGACTTTTGCAACTATATATAAAGGACCATCAGGTGCTCTGATAGTTTCACTGGAATCAAATGTGATGGAAGGTTCTTTAGGGATTTTCTGTTGCTCCACAAAATTAATCACATTCGGAGTCATAGACATGAGATCATCAGGTGAGACAGAGGAATCAGTAGTATCAATCGCATTAGAGGTATGAGAAGGTAATGGATCAGTAAAAATTTGAAGATTTTGGTTAGGAGGAGCTACAGATGTGTTGCCTTTATCATTCACTACAGAAACAGAGATAGTATTATTATCAATCAAATCTTGAATTTTACCCTTTAAAGAAAAACATTTTTCAATATCATGCCCAGGCTGACGATGAAATTGACAAAAAGATTTGTTATCAAAATAGGGCAAATTAATCTTTGCAGGATCAATTTGCCTTATAGGAGGAAGAGTAAGCACATTTTGTTCCAATAACTTATTCATAATACTATGCAATGATTCATTCAAAGGAGTAAACTTTCTTTCTTTCCTGAAAAACTTAGAAATAGGAGACACACCTGATGCTGCATTCACATTGTTGTTGATGATGTTTTCATTGAATTTGATGGAATCTCTGTTCGGTTTAAACTTCCCAAATGGTTGTTGACTGCTATCACCCTTATCACTCGGAGCCATAGGTTGTGATTGTTCCATTTGACTCACAGTCAGTTGATAATTGTGAAGAGTTGCACACAACTGTTGGAAGGAAGTAAACTCAGAAAACAGGAGTTTGTCTCGAATATATTTTGGTAAATTAGAAATAAAGATTCTTTGAATATCATTGTCAGGCACTGGAAAGGAAATTTGAGCATACAAATGCTTATATCTACCAATGAAATCAGTCACTTTTTCTTTAACACCTTGTTTACAATGCATTAAATCAATCAAAGTAACTTTAGGACTTATATTGTTTTGAAATTGTTGAATGAAAGCATTTGCAAGTTGTTCGAAAGAAGTAATAGAATAGGAAGGCAACGAGCAATACCATTGTAGGGCTTTGTCTCTTAATGTTCTAGTAAACAGTTTTGCAAGCAACCTTTGGTCATAAGCAAAATCAGTACATATTGTTTGAAAGGTCTTGACATGTGTTAGAGGATCACCCTTACCATTATAAAGCTCCAAATGTGGAATTTCAACATGTTTAGGGGGAATAGCTCGAACAATATCAAGAGAAAGTGGGCTCGCAACATCAAATGTGGGCACACTAAACTTAGATTGATTCATAGAGACAATTTGTTGCTGTAAAGAAGAGACAGTTTGTGCAAGATTATTAATGGTCGCTTCAGTCGAAGAGTTCATGTTAGACGTGTTGGATTGTGATGGATGTGTTATGTTATTGAAAGAAGGTAGAGAGTAAGGTGGTGGGACACTATGATAGTTAGTCATAGGAGATGATTGGACAGGAGGAACACTACAAGGAGGAATGGAATGATTAAACGAGTTGCCCCCTTGCGTCATGTTCATTTGTGGAGATGTAATAGGAACACTCATTGAAGGAATGAATGAAGAAGTTGGATTGAATGAAGGAAGAGGGTTAATTGAAGAAGAGGGATTGCCCCCATGACTAGTGATCATAGGAGGAAATTTTTTGTGTTGAAGTAGTCATTATGTTTGATGTAAAAGTAGGTATACTAGCAATAGAAGTCATCAAAGGAATAGAATGATTGACTTGAGTAGGAGGTTGTGTATAACCTAAGGTTTCGGCACAACTTTTCATAGGCATCACATTTGAATCCACAATGTGTGCAATACCACGCAAAATATCAATTCCATTCTTATCACTTTGAAGCATACGTTTTAGACCCTCAATTAAAGGAAGAGCTTGACTATCAAGGTATTCTTGAGACATCCATTGTCGAAAATCATCAAATTGGTTATCCAATTTTGAAAGTTGTTCTACAGAAACCTCATGGAGAGCTTCTTCATCATTAAGAGGATTAGAGGAATTATCCAGGTCCTCGTTAAAAAGACCATTCAAATTAGGTTCCATCTCCTCAGTAATTAAACCTTGGAAGGACTTAATTCTACGGCTTCGTCTAACGGGAATAGTGTAAGTAGGGCTTATTGTTGTAAAACTCATGCACTAAAGAAAGAGAGAAGATTTTGAATTTTAAAGGTAGCAAATTTCAGTAAAACCAGCCAATCTTCCAGATTTAAGCTGTTAAATACAATCAGGACAATCTCCCGAAATTTTGGAAAAAATGTCCGAGACCGTGGCGCTCGGAGTGCACACGGTCCTCGCAACTTTTTTTGAAATTTGCAGGGATGAAAGTTATGATGATTTTACAGCTAACGTAAAAAAATTGAGTGATTTTACGATCTGTAGATAGGCCAAATTAAAGTTGCAATCTCAAGATTGAACCCTACCAAGATTGTCGAAAAATGCAAAATTTGAATTTTGAAAAAGAGAGGGAAACTGAAATTTTGAATTTTATGATTTTAGAGGGAATACCAAAAGCAATGCAAGTTTTGAAATGTGAAAGTTGACTCAATTTCACGCAAAATTCAATTTTAAAAGCGGAAATCAAAGTTGTTGTAATTAAGCACTTAATTTCAAAAGTCATAAATTGCAAAAATTTGAATGAATTACTGAAATTTCGAATGAATGATAACACACTTTTCAGATTTAGGACAGTAAGAAACACAATTTTGACACAAATTTCAATTTCAACAATTTTTGAATGATTAGAAGCCTTAATCCAAGCAATTGCTAGACCAACTTTGACTGTAATTTTGAAAGTGTTAGAATTGATAAAATCAGCCAAAATTCTGGATTTTAGCAAAAAAATACAGTAAGATCTAGCTCCCGAAATTTCGGAAAAAATGTCGGGGACGATGGCGCTCGGAGTGCACACGGTCCTCGCAACTTTTTTTCAAATTTTCAGGGATGAAAGATATTATGATTCTATTGCGGAATCCAAAGTTACAGCTGATTTGGAAATGTTTTGATCAGTGAAATTGTCGGACAAAGGTTGAATCAAGAGGGTCTTAAAAATTAGGGTTTTGACATTTAACCACTTAATTTTCAAAATTAAAGCACAAATATGAATTGATAATTTGTAATAGAAGGGCAGATCTGAAACAAGCATCAACAATTAAACATTTCACAAGTTTAATTACTTAAAAAAAGAAAATTTAGGGTTTTTATGCAATTAACCTCTAAAATTTTGCAAAAGATCAAACATGGAAATGTAATCAAGGAATCCAATTTTCAGATCTAACTATGAATAATCAGAAAGGATGTTCACGTCGGGTTCACCAAAATGTAAAGCGGAAAATCGCGATCAAACCCTAGTTGCTCTCCCCTCTTCCAACTCCGAGGAGAGAGAAGGGAGATCACTAGGGTTGATGGTTTTCACTTAGGGGAGAGACTTTACATTCAAAAGAGGGGTTGAAACCCACAAGATCCAATCCCACACAAAGCAAGATTGGATGCTAAATGTGTTTCAAGGGTTGTGATAGCAAGGATACCCTCTTTTGTAAAGAATGTAGATAGAAAGATTGAACTAGGAATGCATGCAAAGTAGGAAAGATTCACTTATAAACTAAGTTAGGGATATATGATGAAGCTGTGGACCTGGAATTAGCAGTAAAATGTCGAGACGGCGCTGTCCTGTAAATTTGAGCAAAAGTTGATGGGACGATGGCGCTCGGAGTGCACACGGTCCTCCGAAAAATCCGCGAAACGAAGGGGGATCTATTCGTCTCCGCACAAGGATTCCAGATCTTCAATTTCAGCCGCGTACCTGCAACCTACACACAGAAAAGCGAAGACGATTGGGGGGTTAGGGATTAGGGGTTTGCCTTTAGGTCAAACCCCGGTTTTGGAATTAACCAAGAAATGAGAAATTGCTGTAAATGTAATGTAAAACAAGTACTAATACCTTGTTGTAAGGATGTTTGTATCCTTATATGCGAAGGTATAGATGTTGTTGTTTGTTGTATGTTGTAGCATGTAATGTGTTGTAAGTTATCTCCTCTTCAATGGTTGAATCCTTGTCTTGAATGCAACACTTAGCCTTGAATGGAGACTTGAAATGATCAATTACCTGAAGGAATGCTTGAATGCTTGAATGCTTGAGTATAGTTTCCACGTTTTTTCCATCATATCGAATGAAAGAGGAAAATGTAGTTTATATACTTGTCAATTAGGGCTGATAGACTGATTTTCCCGACCTTAGGCCGACCAGGAAAGTTTATTTTCCAAATTGCAAACAAAAGGACCCGAAGCCCCATAGGAGACCGGGCCCAAAATAGGGCCAAGGACCAGGGCGCTGGGCACCATGGTCCTGGGGGACCAGGGCACTAGGCGCCCTAGTCCTGAAGGACCAGGGCGCTGGGCGCTCTAGTCCCACCTCCCGGGACAGCAGGGTGCAAAGGAGGTTCAGGCCAGGGTGCAAGAAAATGCTGTTTTCAGTGTCATAAGCAAGTTTCGGGGTCTCCATTGAGGTTTAGTGTTGCGTCACCATCGTGAAGACCCAAATGCAGTCAAAATTGCAAGTGTTACAATTTTAGGATGCTACACAAACAATATCCAACACATAAGACATCGAGAGGTCCAATCCACACGTTACATTAAGTCGGTCCATAACCTAGATCAACTAGGACCCAATATAGGTCCACATGCTAGAGCAATGATCTCCATCCGCCAAGTCTCAAAAATGATCACCAACACCATCTTGAATCTCCATCTGAAGCTGCACCAACACCACTTATGCAATTCATCAAAGATCATCATCAAAATCTCTGCCGGTGAAACCCTCGCTGGAACCACAAGCCAAGCTTCCAAGCAAACAATAAAGCATCCGATCACCAGACCAAAACCGACTGAATATGAACATGAGTATCATGAATAAGCCAATTCCATAACCAAACCATACCAAAGCCTACCGGATCATGCCAGATCCAGACCAACCAGAAACTACTCAACCTACCGGGATCAGAAGGGTGTCGATAAAGTATCCAAATAGCTAGTGTTGGCATCAATGACAAAACATCAACGCAACACATAATCAATTCCTCCAAATGGCCAATAGGAGTTGGGACCATAGATCTAGATTTTTTCTAGCAAGATATCAATTGTCACTTGGTGTTAACCAAACTAGGAAAATAGATGTAAGATGAATTTCAAAGAAGAATGTAACTATCAAAATTTCTTCTAAAGGGAAATATCTATTCTTCAACTCCAAGCATATTCACACTACTAAAACTAAAGTAAAAATAAAAGATGATTGCTTTCATCTTGTATCCATCATACCCCTTCTCCTCTTTTTAATTTAATCATGAAAAGGTATCACTAAGAATGCCTAAATATCTCTTATATTCACATAAATTTTCCCTCATTTTTATTCAAAGGTTTACACATTGTAGTGGAGAGAAAGAGCTTACACTTTTACACGATCTCTTGAGATTATCTTTATTGCTTTGGAGCTAAATGAATGGCTATAAATCATCATATTTATCTTCCTCTCCCTCAATTGGTTTTTAGATATGTTTTCATCATTAATTTTAAATGTTTATGATTAGTATTTTTAATTTATTTTTGATTAGGTAAACAGGTTTTGAAGGGGGCTTAAAGCCCTTACATCAAAAAGTTGCTAATAGAAAAGACATAGAAGACCCAAAAACAACAACAAAGAATGCAACTGACAAACAACAACAAAACAGTGACAAGCGCAACTAATTCTTACTATAGTTCCTTGAGAGTCCTTACCACTCATTTATCCTTTTGCATAATTTGATCATGCATGATCAACACATCATTCAACTCTTGGGTTTGATCCTCACCTTTGAATTGGCTATGGGTCCTAGAATATGGTCCCTTGAGACCAACAACCCCCTGTTTACCATCCACATTAGCCTTTGAATCTAGCTTCATGCCAACAACAACCACATCATTGTCATCACCTTTAACCTTCTTCTTTTTCTTCACACCCTCTTCCACAACATTACCTGTCATCTTGTTCTTCCCCTTTCCCTAGCTCTAGGCTTAGACTATTTTTAATTTGTTACTAAATATTTCTTAAATTATTTTTTAGATTGTAGTAATTCTTGAATAAGGTTTTTGAAGGACATGTGCATGAATTGAAGACAGTTCCTATTTTATTTCAATCTCAATGTATGATTACACTCACACAATGCATTGAAATACATGTGTCAACAATTTATTTATTGTTCATAAAGAATGCTCAATCCTTGGGGCTTAAGAAAATAATTCATTCTTTGCATTTTCCTATCATGCAAAAATGGAAAAAGTTATGCTTTGTGGAAGCAATGCTTAACCCTCACATTTGGTGTAGTGATAGAGTGAAATTAATCTAAAATAGATGTAATAATTTTATTGCTTAGCCATGAAGTATGCTTGACATGCAATGTATAAATCTATTATAGGAGTATTACTTGGTGGTGTTATATTGTGTCCACATCTATAGCCTATAATCAATTTTAAAATTCTCAGAATATAATGTGTTCATTTATGGCTACAATTGTTAGAATGATCACTCTTCAGGAATATACTTAGTTGGTAGATTTATTCATCATTAAAGTGATATTTATTATAATCATGTCACAGTGTCCTCTACTAGATATGTTATTATTAGACTTGATATAGATGAAGGTATGGTATTAATCATTGTGTAAAGTTATGTGTCATGGTTTATTTATCGTTGCCCTTAATCACAACCTAAAGTGTATAATAATGCATCGGGCTTCTAAAGTGTATTAATCAATCCATTAATGAGCTTTGGGGTAGAATGCATGTAGAATTAGGACATTTACATCACAATCAGAAACCATTGCTACCTTCTTTTACTAGCTAAAAAAAAATTGTGCTTCTTTTAACTTCATTTTTATAGTGGATTCTCTATAGTAGATTTTCAATTAAATCTCCACTTTAATTTCCTATCAATGTATCCCTTGAGCCTCCTATGGGTGCAAGTGCTAGTCTTAATTAGATTATTCATGTTCAATGCATATTTATAAGGGATGGATCACCATTTATAGGTTGATCAGATGATTAAAGTAATTAAATAAATCATTTAGAAATAAAAAATAGAAATGATAAAAATATTAAGATAAATATAGAAATCATATAATAAATAAATAAATATAAATAGATTTACATTTGGTGAGAAAATTATTGAGATATGTTTGAAATTAATTTGTAATGGTATTAGAAAATTAGAGTTAATAGAATGTTGGTAAATAAATTTGTTGCTACAATATTTTATTGAAAATAACTTGACCACCTAATGAATGGAAATAAAGTTCACAATAGTTGTAGAAACTGATATTAAATTATTGATATATTTTTTGCGTGTTTGAGAATGGTAGCACCCTTGTATGATAGGCTTTGGTTTTTTTTGGGCACGTTTTTAACTAGAAATCAAGAAAGACATAGAGGATTAAAAGCTAAAAGAAAAGGAGGGAAACCCTAGTTAGGTGATGGCAAAAAATCTAATCATTTTAGGAATGAAAGTTGAATAGTTTTTAGAAAAAGGGAGGAATAAACACAAAGATTTATTCCCTTTTAATTTTTTTAATAAATATGCAATTAGGTTTTGAAAGAAGGATTGTCATCTAACCTAATAAAGATTTGTTCACTTAGGGTTTCAAATTCACTGATAACAAAACAAACTATTATTCCATCCAAAATTGTAATGGACAAATGATGGAGCCTGTAGTGCCCCTCCAGATACCCTAAAGGAAAACAACACAACCAGGCAACTAAAGGGTGAAATATTTTTTTTTAAAGATTAAGTGCATTTATTATAACAATAGCATGTTTAATAACACAACAGAAGTCTAACACATGATTTCCTAAGGGTTACCAATGAAGATTAATTTGCAGATTATATTAACACCATGGTTAATCCCATTGTCCATTTTAATTATGTAAATTAAATGCTTGAGAATAAACCTAGACATACATCTAAATTCCATAATAAAAGAATCAAAGTATTCCAATGCATTTATTTATCCATATTTCATTTATACATAAGATTAAAGCAACTGAATTAACATACATTCCATTGATATAATATTACAATATCCATAAATACATGGTTTCCAATAACACCACAGATTACAAAGTTACAATGTCAAGGATACATAATTGTTTGATACAATGACCACAAGGTCTCAACTGAATAATGATCACGAACAAGAGCTGGTACATGCACCATGAACCAAGAACACCAACGAAGCCTTTCCTCGCTTGAAGATACAATCCAGAACATCCGATGGGAAGTGGCACTACCACCCGACCATGTTATCCCAAAATGGAACCACCCCACCGTGCTAGGAGATAGTAGAAGACCCTCAAGCAAGCAAAATAAGACAAGTACAACAGAGCTACGTGACTCCACAAACATCCATGTGACTCAACTCACAAACACTAGTGACTCTAAGGAGAGAGTATCATCGCATGGCTTCAGGTGGTTACCCTGGTAGGCCTCCATAGGTCTCGACCCCCATCCTGAGTTATCTTAGTAACCTCTTCCGAACCTCTGGTTCATTCTAAGCCTCATGCAGACCCTACCTATCCTTTCGTGAAGACAAGATGATAGGTTTGCCATTCTAGGCCTTCTCACCACATCCTGAGCCTATACAAGCACTCAACCATGTGTGAGGCATATTATCTTAATTAATATTTAATCTACCCACCCCCTAATCAATTATTAGGTTATCAATTCTTAATTGACTTTCAAGGGGCCACTCTCTCTCATAGGACACTAATAGGAAAGGTCTCTCTACGAGAACTCTATGGCGAAACTGACAGCCATATCTAGCCCCGACAAACCACAGGTGAAGGATACACAATCACTAACCCAGGATTGACCATATGGAATAAAACACACAATGGCTCATATCAACAGGGTTATACAACAACACCTGACCAAGGGGTAAAACAACCTTAGTAACAAGACAATAACTCAAATTAGATTTACAACAAAATATGCTTTTACCAGAGAATACCCTTTATTCAAAAGATCCTATAATAGGCAATCTTCTTAAAATAGTAAAAGCATTAATTACTTGCAAATACAGATATTTCAGAAAAGCAGAAAATACACCTCATTGATAAAAGAAAAGAAGAATTGCCATTTGATCAACAAGGCTAAATTAAGCACATAAAAATTAACCTTCTAATGTACTTCCAAGAATAAATATAGAATCTAAAAAATATAAGCTTTTCTAGAAATAACTAAATTATGAATTTATCATATATATATATATATAATATAATATAATATAAATATATAAATATATGAATATATATATATATATAGATATATATATATATATATATATATATATATATATATATATATATATATATATATATATATATATATATATATATATATATATATATATCTATATATATATATATATATTCATCATATATATATCATATACCTATATTCATATGACAAAATATATATATTAAAACATGAATTAATTTGTACAAAATTAAATAATACTTAAATGATATAATACCCAAAATTTTAAAAACTTATTTATGAATATATATATATATAAAATAAATTAATTAAAAAACCGAATTATATAACACTAGGCATGTAACCTGATTGTACCATATTCTGGTGTAGCATCGGAATTAGGAATCATCAAAGCAATATATAAAAGGACATATTATTCATTATTAGCTCAATCACACATTGCAATGATCTAATCCTAAGCACACTCAATAGAGACATAAAAACAAAGCATTCAAAAGCAAATATCATGCAAACCAGATAACAATTTGGATGCTTCTTCCATGCAGCTCCATTGTTCTTCTTTCCTCTTCAAATGGATTTGTGGATCTCACCTACAAGTGCACATACAATTGAAAGCAAGATTGACTTTGATGATAAGCTCAAGAGTACTAGAAGCATAAGTTCGATAGTCTGATAGGAATTAAGAATCAAGGATCAAGGGATTTGATTGAAGAAATTCATCCAATTTATAGAAGAATTGGAGAGATGACAAGATTAGCATGATAGTGATTCGAATGGAAATTCAAATCAAGAATAGCAAAATTATGACATGTCTATGACAAATTGCTATGCAAGGATTTATGACAATTTATGACAAATTCTATGTCAAGAATTTATGACAATTTATGACAAATTTCTATGCAAGGATTGATTGATTGTCAATTATGACAAATTATGACAAATTTCTATGTCATTTCCATGAATTTAGGAGAGAAATAGGAGGAAATTGAAAATAGGAAATTAGAAAATTAAGAAATTAGAAAATGAGGAATTTAGGAATTAAGAAATTGATGGAAATTAGAAATTAGGTAAATTAATTAATAACTTATCATTTATTAATTAATTCACAAAGAGGAATAATTAGCCAATTAAATAAACATTTAATTGCAATAAGAAGACTTAGGATAAATAAACAATTTATTAATCCTAAAGGAGGAAATGACAAACCAGGTTAAATGATTAAATCATGAAACCCTAGAAGACAAATTAGCAATGCGAGAATGACAATTAGGTCTTGACAAAGGATAGTTGATATCGATTCGATCATGATTTTGAATTGATAAATGACCAGTGTTGATAAATGATTTGATTGAGATTGTTTGACAAAAATTAATGACAAATTGACCAAATTGACATGACTAGAAAGGACAAGGATCGATGACGAATTGATCGCAATATGACAAGATTGACAAGGACAAAGATTGACCAAAATCATGACTGAAGGTTGTTGTCGACAAGACCAAATTCGAAGGCGAGATGATAGAAGAATGACTCGATGCTCGCAAATGATAAAAACCAAGTGCGTGACATAGGAGAAATGTTAATGCGATGCAAAAACCTAAAATGAGGCAATGCGCAAATGTGAAAGTATGACTCCACAAGCGTTGACCATTTTTAGGTGTCTACATCTGGAATACAAAATAAAACCCAGGGAAAAGCGAACCATATAAACTCATTGCTACCGCATGGTAGCAGGTACTACCATACTACCATAGGTAGTACATGCTACCGCTAGTAGTACTGCTACCGGTGGTAGCTGTACTACCGTCGGTAGCAACTACCAACCCTCCCAAAATTAAATTTTTTTTTATATATTTTTTTTCTTTTTTTTTTTTTTAAAATTCAATAGCATAAAAATTATAAATTTCAATTTTCAATAAAATTTATTTCCCTAGAATTTAATTAATACAATTTTCCCCAAAATAATTAAATAAAGCAATTTCCTCATAATTTTTTAATAACCCAATAAATTTGATTGAAATTAAATTCATTACCATAGTAACTAAATAATTACACAGAGATGTACAAATATTGGCAGAACAACCATAGCCAAATATCGAAACCAATACCAATCCATAGGACGTTTTCTCTGGCAAAACCCATTTCTCCCAAAACTTGCAATTTTCATGCACAGTAAAAATCTTGGCTAAATCTGCCAGAATAACTTTTCCAAAATTATCACAAAATTTAATCTACAAACACCTAGGAAATAACTTCTTTCCATAAACTAAAATTAATTTCAGAAATGGACTTTAGCCAAGAACATGAAATAACCAGAAAAGGGTTTTGGATTTGAAAAATATTTTTAACACATCATTCAGAAAGAGGGAAGAAATAAAATATTTTCTTTAAAAACAACCAGAAGAGGCAACCCAACCTGTATAGCTTTCCTAGAAGATTCACGTGGATGAGCTCTGTCCCGCAATAGGGTTTCCAAGCCAAACCCTCTTACCAACAATCCTCTGATAATTTCTTCTTCAACAAAATATTGCTTCCAAAAATAATGTTCCTTCCAATTTCTCCAAATGTATCCAAGTGTGTGTGGCACACAAGTAGTTTGTAGCTTTAGTTAGACTTAGTTCTTTTGATTTGTACAATAGTTTTATTTATTGTTTTTATTTTTAAAATTAAGGTCAATTATTCTATGACCAAATAGTTCATAGGCTAGCCACTTAGTTTTGTGATTTGAATTTCATTTTTGTATTTTTCCTCTTTGTAATAAACTATATAATTCATCCTCCTTTGGGGCCAATCTGAATGCAAATTTGAAGTTTTGATCCATTAGAGACTTAAGTAGATCTCTTCAGGAGGAAGAGTAGGGCCCGTTTGACCAAAGGGAAGTGATCTGAGTTATTTTTATGTATGGTAGTTTAGTTGTTTCTTATGTTGTTAAATTTATAAATGTTATGATTGTTTCATTTTCATTAGTATTCATTGTTTAGATTATTTTGAAACCGTTGCTAGTCTTAAATAATTTCTTTTCTACAAGTTGCATTCCCACTTTATAGGAATTAATTGTGTTTTATTTGTTAAATGATTAAGAATCTTAAGCTTTGGTTAATCTCATTGGAATTCGAATGAATGTTGGGAAGAGAGGGGTTTAGTTTTGTTTCTTGTTGGTGTGAATTATTTATTGCAACATTAGTTTAGAACCTTTTTTCAACAAGTTTAGTTAGAATCTCTTTTATTCTTGCAAGCATAAATAACTTTGATTTTAGCAATTGCAGAGTAGATTTATTTTCTGCAGATAGAATAGATTTAGTTTTCTGCAAATTAGTAAAACTCCATTGTTTCAAGCATGAATTTTTATCTGAGTATGGCTAATCAGCATAAGAATAAGTTTCATTAGATTAAGTTTTACTTGGAGTAGTAATTAGAATCGATAAGTAATTCATTGGATAGTTTAGACATTAGTTTTAAGTATTGTTTCAAGAAGCTTCAAGCCGGAAACATTGAAAAGAAAACCAATCAAAGAAACCCCCCAAACAACCTTCTTACCATTTATAGCCTTGGACACACCCCGGATCGATATTTGAAGTAAATGATGTAGGAATTGTGACATGCAGTGACCTTCCCTATCATTTTTGGCACCATTGTTGGGGAACATCTAACAAAATTGAATATCAAAGCCTTAAGTGTTGATAATAAATTTATAAGAAAAGTTGATGAGATGAGCTAATGACATTCACAATAGGTTTATCAAACTTAACCAACAAGAGGAAATTTGTTAAGAACACTCTGAGTCATCCCTATCATTAATCTTTACTTCATCATCAACAAGAGCAACTTCTGATGAATCAGAAGATATGAGTGATCAAGAAAAACATGTAGGAGCAAACCCTCCTCCTAGAAGGGCTTTCTCATATCCCATAAGAATAAATGTAGAAGACAATGAACGTCCTATGAAAAAAATTTCTCCTCATGTCTTGCATACATTTAGGGGGGAAACCTCTAAACATCCTAATAAGTTCCTCTTTGAATTTAAGGTGTTATGTCAATCTTGTGATTACACAATTGATAATCATAAGCTAAAATTGTTTCCCTCAACTCTTAAGGAATTAGCACTATGTTGGTTCTTGAGTTCAAATGTAGGACCTATTACTACATGGGATGAGATGGAAACAATCTTTCTAGAAAAATATCAAGACTGTTGTAGAGTTAATGACAAAAATGAGGAATTGTTCAAAATGAAACAAATGGAGGATAAAACCTTGGAAGATTATGTAGATATATATTTGTTTGTATACAAAAGGTGTGGAAATGGAATAGATCAGAAGATCAGTAAAATATTCTTTTTGAGATGAATTGAAGAGGAAGCTAGAAAATCTCTAAATATCATAAGAAGAGGAGATATCACTAAATTGACCATTGAGGAAATTGTTGAAGTGTGTAGGAATTATTAATGCACTAAATCATGAAGTGGGAGTTTGAGAAAAGGGAGAACTTTTCCAAATGTGTTTAAAGTCATGGAGGAAATATCTAATCTTAAGATTGATATTCTCCTTCATCTCAACTCTCAACCTGATAGGAGAACTACTAAGCCTCTAGCAATCTATTGTCCTAAGTGTAGGGAAAAATACCCACTGAGGAAATGTCTCTTTAATCAAGTAGAGTTGTGTGAAATTTGTGAAAAGAAGCATGCTACAAGTTCATGTAGCCCTTTGGCTGAAATTAAGAACCATCTGAAGAAGATTCTTATTGTTGAGGAGTTAAACTTTATAGGATAAAGGCAATAAAATGCAGGATTCAACTCTTATCAAGGGCAATGTTTGCCCTATATTAATCCTAGTTGGGGGCCAAACCCTTGGATAGATCAATGGATGCCTCCACCTATGCCTATGCAATTCCCTCAAATGCAAGCACCTTGGGTACCTTCATGGGGACCTCCAAGATTGGTTAGTGCCAAAATGGACTGCACCTCAATGGCCATCTCAATGATAGTCCAATTAGCCTCAATGGTGGAATAATCAAAATTAGTGGCAACCTAATCAGGGACTATTTCAAACATAGAAAAATCAAGGCCTAATATTTCCATCTAGAATGAAAATCAACCATTGATAACTGGTCCTACACAAAATACAAGCAGTGAATAAGTTAATTAGCTTCAAATTCTTGCTCAACATGTTTGTAACCCAAAGAATTATGGGTGATAAAAAAACACCAAGTTTAAATTTGATTGAAATTAACGAAATTGAATTGAGAACTAGAACCATTCCTTCTAAACCCCTAATTCAAGAACCAGAGGGGGAGGAGTCATCTAAGGAACAAGAGGAGAATAAGAACAATGATGAAAGTGATTCTCTTCCCAAGAATACCCCATTCCTTTAACGTCTTTAGCAGGAAGTATAAAAGAATGTTGAAGAAAAGCATGATCCTTTGGAAGATTCATAATTAATGAAGGAATTAAAAAAACATTAATTTTGAGATACCACTGCTGAGAGCTATAAAAGCTATCTCAAAGATCAACCAAGCCTTTAGAGCACACCATGTCAAGACTCTAGGTAGGAAGATAAAGACGTCATTTGCAATTTCAGTTGGAGTGAAATTGTCTAATGTTTTGTCAAGAAAATTACTCCCTCAAAAGTATGGCGACCCTAGAAGTCCAATTATTACTTTAAGCATAAAGGGGACAAAAAACCCAATGTGTTAATAGATTTAGGAGTTGATATCAATATGGTATTATTAGATACAATAGAGGAGTTAGGGTTAATTGAGATACAACCAATAACTACTATCTTACAATTGGTTGATCAATCAATTGCTAAACCTTTGGGGGTCATAGAGGATGCTATGGTCACAATTGATACTTGGGATCATCTTGTGGATTTTCTTGTTCTAAAAGGAAAGAAGAAAGAAACTAATAATCCCATTACGTAATACCTTGGTTAGCTACTAGTGTTGTTCTTATAGATTGTTGCTCTAGGAATCATATGAAAATTTCTAATGGTATCAACAAAAATGAGCGTTCACTCTATCCTTCTACAAAACCCTCCTTGCTATTAGGAAATAAATTTTGGATAGATGAATGGATGGAGTTAGAAGAAGATGAATTGTTTGATTAGCAATGATTACTTTGGCAGCTCATTCAGAAGAATATCAAGAGAATTTGATGGAAGGAGGTGAGGAAATTGAGAAGTCACTTGATAATTAGGAGCAATGAAAAATGCAAGTTGATACCCCTCTTCTTCATGAATCTTTTCCACAATCCTACCCATTGAACACATTAATGGGAAATCTTGAAGATATGTAGGATGTGGTTAAGCAAATAAAAGTCAAGGGAGATAAGCCATTATTTATAAATGGGTCTTTTCTTCTTGAATAGGAAATTCATTTGAAAGAAGTTTTAGAAAACAACACTGAAGATTTTGTGTGGGATTGTAAGGATATGAAAGGAATATATCCTAGGGTGAACCCACAATAGTGGGTTACACTTTTTTGCCAACTTTGACACTGCAATATTCATTTTTAGAAAAATAATTCACATTCGGACACCTATTACTGCTAAACCGTAAGGAATTTGTAGGTGATGTGAACTAGTGATTTGTGTCATATTCTGTGTAGATTCTAAAAAAAAATTGAAAATTTTTGGAATCAATTTGCTTCCATTTTTCTATCTCCCTCAAAAACTAGTTTTTTACAAAAAATAACATTTTTAAAGAGTGATACTCACTTGGTTAGGCATAATTTTTTTTTTTCTAAAATAGATATGAATGTGATTCTTTAAAATTTAGTTTTGTAACATCCATATATAATTTTTGCAATTGGTTTCATAACATTATCTTCAATATTTCATATTTTATTAAGTTTTGAAGTCGAGTTAATTGTAATTTTGACATATGTCCATTTAGTCAATCATAACTTGTTTTGATTAAGTAAAAACAATTTTTTGAAAGGAACCCGAACCTTATTACATATTAGGAGATAGAAAAAGCATTAAAGCTTAATAAAACTGTGCCTGATCACCCAAACAAAAAATAGTTCCCAACCAAAACAAAAAGGGAACTCAAAACACATAGAGTCGCTCAAAGACAACAAAAGGATAGCAAAAGGATAGCACAAAGACAAAGATAGAGACCAATACAACTAAATATTTTTCATAATATCTTCTGCATGAATTGCCATCTGCTTCATATTGTCCGCTGAGTTCTTCATTTCATCCCTTAATATCACCCTGATTCCTGGTGTTGGCCCTAGTTCTCTTCTCATGACCTTTTTTCTCCATCTGGTCCTTATCGCCCTCCTTGTTTTTAATGTTATCAAATCTGTTAATCAGAATATTCATATTATCCATAGAGGCCTTAGAAATCTAGAACTTCTGTTCAGCAATCCTCTTCACAATTAATTCCATCTTGTTAAATCTATTGACCAGGTTGTTCATGGTAGTTTCCAGCCTGTTCGCCTCTCTATTCCCTTCCATTTTCTTAACCTTCTTTTCTGTTTCAAGAATTTTACCGAATATGGCCTCAATAGCTTCAACATTGTTGATAGCAACCACTAATTCTTTAACATTTTCAGAAAGAGGCTTCTTGCCTATCGTAGCATTTTTGATAACATTAATATCATTCTTCAGGTTGCTGATATCTTTCACAATTTTGCTAATAGTTTCACAAAATCCTTTAATACTATCATTATCCCCATGACAGTCACTAGGATTTCCCCTTTTATTCTCTTGGCCCTCATTCTGCAATCATTGAGTACTCATGCCCTCACCATGACCCACATCCCGAATCTCATCCTCCTCCTTACCCTTCATATTGTCATTTTTTTCCTCCTTTGCATCCTCATCAAAAGCTATCAATATTTGTTTATTTACCTTGTTAGCTCCCCTACTGGTATTCTTGTTCCTCTAGGTTTGTTTTCCCATTCCCTTTCCTTTCTTTCTTTTGATGAATTTCTCCTCAAAGGACTCATCCTCGGAGTCCAAGAGATCAAAATCAATAACAATCCTCTTTCTTTTCCCCTTATTCCTCCCTTTTTTGTTGAGATCCTCCTACTCACCTTCAGTTTCAGAGTCGAAGTTGAAACCACTATACTCACTTTCTGTGTCATCATCCCTCATCTTTTTACCTCTAATTGGTTTCTCAATGGATTTCCCTTTCAACAATTTGTAAACTAAAACCATAAGAACCTGATGAAGAGCATGGTCCCCCTGAGGGTCTTTCTACGTTTCTTTAATGGTATGATCCATGGAACAAGCTAAATAATAGGGCAGACTTACCTTTTCACCATGGTGGAAGTGGTTGAGCAGCACAAAATGGTGCCCGTAAGCCCTCGTGAATCTTCCATCCAAAGTAATGTAGGTTATGGTAGCAAAAAGCATGAACCTCTATGGCCTACAGATACACTTGGGGGAGTGGTAGGAGTTATCCACCTTCACCATTTTCTTCTTTTTGCCATCCGTGATAGAAAATCTATCCACTGCCTTATCAGAAATACTTCGATCTCTATAGAACTTAATACCATCTTTCACCATCCCCGTAACTTCTGCAATGCTATCTTCATCCACCATCATCATTTGGGTGCCCACCAGAACTTTTCCATTCTTCCAATTCTTTATGAAATGCTTGGTAATTGTTGGGTCTTTACCATAGAGCCTCTCCATGAAAACACTTAAGCCCCCCTCTTGTAGAATCTCCCAAACCTCTTTGTTCTTCTTCCAATCTGAACATGAAGTTGGTTCAAACCTCTTTTTGTTCCCTCCCATTTTCCCTCAAATTCATTGGAATTTCTAATCTTGGCTCTGATATTTCCTCTCTGGTTTCTATTATTTCTCTGAAAAACAACCCAGAATCCCTGCCCTATTAATATGATATGAGTATTAAATAAATGCTCAACACCGCCGCTGTAAACCTTCATCAAAAAAAGGGGGAAAGGCATTAGGAATTATGATTAATGGTGCCGCATTGCTTCATCTAGATACGGTCCAGTTTGAACAAGGATTTTACCTCACACACAAGTTTACTCTCACCATTTATGGTAATGATTTTCTCAGATCGGCAAGCCAAGTTGGCTACCCAGTCAGCACATGAGTTAGCTCCCCTGTAAACATGTGTGAAAACACACATATCAAAGGTTTCACTTATTTCCTTCATAGCTTTAATAACATTATTTATAGACCAAGAGGGCGGGAACACCTTATTCAAACAGTTTATAATATTCAAAGAGTCACCTTCACACCATACTCTGGTACAATTGGCTTCCTTTGCTATAACCATCCCATGATAAGTAGCAATGGCCTTAGCAACATGATTAGTTTGACTACCAATAGGAATGCTTTTAATGGTTTTGCATTTTCCCCATTCATCCCTTAAAATCACACCACACCTCGCCTTGCCAGGGTTACCCTTTGAAGCGCCATCAAAGTTGATTTTCATCCAGCCATGAGGAGGGATTTCCCATTTCACACCTTCTCTAGGATTAGCCTGAAATATGTCACTTTCCTTTAATCTCTAATTCTTGAAAATAATAAGATCATCCTAATCTTTGGGGTTGGCTATTCCACCCATGATGTTGATATTCTCCACCATATTTCATTTGATTTTCTCAAAAATTATTTGGGCCTTAGATGCCTTATCTCTGAACACTCTTTCATTTCTCTCTTTCCATATTCCCCAACAAATATGAGGTAAAGGCAATCTCCATAACAAAATTAATAGACTTATTCCTTGAGGGTTGATGCCATGAATTAAAAACCTCTTAGACATATTCTACCCCGATCCACTCACCGATCACATAAGTTATCCCATAAGTTAAGGTACTTTACCCAGCCAATTCGGTTGGTCTTCCCCTTACATCGAGAACAAAGATCAAACCACCGAAGCAACATTCGAGACAAACCCACTTCAACCAGATCAACCACATTTAGAAAGAAAGAAGAACAGACAGAATGGAACGAAGCAAGGACAGATCGAACGGAAAGGCAGATCCAAGGAACAGAATCTCTTAGGAAGGAACGAACCAACCAAGGATTTAGTTAATCATGGAAGGAAGGGCAGACGAGTCCCAGTTCGATGCTTGCTTAAATAGTAGAAAGTGAACAACCCAATTATGCCAAGGCCATAGAATAGTAGGGGCATTTCTGCACTCGCTTTGAATCAGTGATGGGGAAAGGGAGGGATGTTTTTGATAAGACCCATCTGATATTCAAGTAATCTAGACATCTAGCCCAGATGTCAGTAGAGAAGGGGCAGTGGAAAAACAAGTGGTTAATGGTTTCCTCATTTTGCAAACAAAGAAGACAAACACTAGGCACTCTAATTTTGAGGTTATCAATAGTCAAATTTTATTTTGAAGGACAGTCCAAGAAAAAATATTAATTTTGGGAATTAGGCCTTTCACCCAAGTCTTAGCCCAACAAGGACTCTCCAAATTAGAAAGCTGCTGATTATAGAGAGAGGAAACAAAAAATTTACCATTTGCTATAATTTTCCAGATTAGTTGGTCATCATCATCCACCACCACCATGAAGTTCATAATTTTGTTTAGATTACCAAGGGAGGGATCAACTGGGGATAATTCCTTCCACTATCCATCATTCCAGTAGTCACCCACCATAGTGCCATATTTTTCCTTACACTAATCCTGAAATTTGCCCCAATCAGGGCTATCACTCAATGAGGAGTCAAACAACCAAGAGTCTTCCCATAATTTAATGAGATTACCTTTCCCCACCTTCCATTTCACACCTTTAGCAATTAGATCTCTAGTTCTTGTAACATTTTTCCAGATGTTGGAGCCAATCAGGATATCTTCAGCATTGAGGAAACTTTGAAGGGTAGGGAATTGTCTTTTATACTTATCATCCCATATCAATTTCCATTCTCCCTTAGTGTTATAACCTCTCCATATTTGCTTAGCCATGAGAAACTCATTCATGTCTCTAATTCATCTAAGGCTGAGACCTCCCTTTCTTATAGGTTTATAAACCTTATCCCACATAATCAGATTCATTCTTTTCTTTTCCTCAACCCCTGTCCACAAAAAATTTCTTTGAATTTTTTCAATAGCCTCTGCAAACTTGGCTGGAATTCTAAAAAGGCTAATGGCATAAAGTGGAATACTCTGAAGAGTAGATTTCAAAAGCTGGACCTTACTAGCTTGGCTGAGCAGAGAGCCTTTCCATCGAGCTAACTTCATATGAAATAAGAGCACCCTAGAAAGTATCAGGTGGGACTTGACATAAAGGGAGCCCAAGATAGGAAGTAGAAAGATTTCCCAATTGGCATCCCAAAATGTTACTAATCTTTATCTATCTTCTTTCCGGTGTGTTGATGAAATAAACAACTTTTAGACCAATTTATCAATTGACCAGGAGCCGTCCCATAACTGTCCAAAGCTTTCTTTAAGCTCCTAGAATCTTTCACTAAATAATTCCCCATAATAATAAAGTCATCCACAAATTGCTAATGGGAGAAAACTTGGTCCGCCGATGAAGGTTTCAACCCACAAAACTCTCCCTTCTCAACAAGTTTACCAATAAATCTTCTCAAACATTCCGCCATGATAATGAAAAGAATCAGGGATAGAGGATCCCCCTATCCAAGACCCCTTGAGGATTTGAAAAAGGGGGAAGGAGGATCCCCCTATCATTCATAACTTGTTGTGTATGTAACGAAATTCTTTTTTTTTTGTTGGAAAGAGGACTTCAATACCTAGTGCGTAGATATTTTTCAGAATTTTTTTTCACTTGTTTACTATTTTTCCATAAGCATTGAACTCAGAAGTTGATGTTTGGTGTGAAACCTATGTTCAATTAACCTAAAAAAAAATCTTAATAAATTTAATATATATTAAAATAATAATCATTGGAAATATTTCTTCGAGTACTTTCATCATGCATTTGGGTTTTTCAAAATTCATCAATTTGAGCACCCAATTTGAGCTTCGAAGGCCAAAATTTTGCAGAAACCATGAGAGGTTCGGGGGGAGATCTCTAACATGGAGATTCAATAGAACACATGTTCTATCGAAAGGGGATCGATCGAACCCCCTTGATAGAAATTTTGTGTTGAATGCTTTTTTGGGTTCAATTGAAAGGGGGTTTTGATAGAACGTGGCTAAAATTGAGTTTTGGACAAAACAATCAATTTATTGCATCCAAAAAAGTGTAACCCACTATTGTGGATTCACCCCCTAATATATATACATGTCATATTTATATTGAGGATGTTAAACCTGTTCGATAGCCACAAAGGAGAATCAATCATGCATTAAGAGACTTTGTTAAAAAGAGATTTGGAATTTATTACAAGTAGGATTTATCTATCCAATCTTAGATAGACAATGGGTTTATCCATTGGTGATTGTCCTAAAGAAAAATAGAAAATGGAGGGTATGCATTGACTTTAGGGAGCTAAATAAGGCTACCAAGAAAGACTACTTCCCATTACCATTTATTGATCGAGTTTTAGTTAATATTGCAGGTAGTAACTATTTCTCATTTTTAGATGGCTTTAGTGGGTATAATCAGATACAAGTGTCTCTTGAAGACCAAGACATGACTACATTTACCTTTCCTTGGGGGACATATGCTTATTTTGTCTTACCTTTTGGTCTTTGTAATGCTCCTACTACCTTTCAAAGAGTTGTTTTGGCAATCTTTGCATATTTGACATCATCTTGTGTTGAAGTTTACATGGAAGATTTTTTGGTACATGGTAAGACATTTGAGGAAGCATTGGTAAGTTTTAATAATGTCTAATGAAGGTGTAAGGATCATAGACTGTCACTAAATCAATAAAAGAGACTACTTATGATGATTGAGGGAATTATTTTAGGTCACTATATATCAAGAGATGGAATAAAGGTTGATCATAAGAAGGTGGAAATAATCCAACAAATTCTAATTACAAGAAATAAAACCAACGTGAGGAGTTTTCTAGGACATGCACGATATTATAGAAGATTTATTAAAGGATTAAGCAAGATTGCAATACCTTTGTTTACATTGCTTAAAAAAGATATTGAATTTAGTTGGAAAGAGGATTGTCAAGAATCTTTCAAAGCTAAAAAAATTAGCATTGACAACCTCTCCTATCATAAAAGGGTCCTAATTGGGGAGAACCATTTCACATTCATATGATGCTTCCAACTTAGTCATTGGTGTTGTCCTAGAACAAAAAGATGAAATAGGTGCAATGCATTCTATCTACTACATTAACAAAAACCTTAAACCTATTGAAGGAAATTATAACATTGAGAAGGAGTTTCTTGCAGTTGGTTTTGCAATAAATAAGTTTAGACATTATATTATAGGTTATAAATTTTTTGTTCATGTTGACTATACAGTTATTAGATGTTTGATGAACAAAGTTGTGGTGGGAGGACATATAATTAGATGGTTGTTATTATTGCAAGAATTTGATATAATCATTGTGGATAAACCTAGTAAAGATAATGTTGTTGTTGATTTCCTATCTAGAAAGGTTTTACAAGGTGAGGACGAACCAATAAAGGATACATTTCCTAATGAACACTTGTTTGCAATATCCATTCAATCACTTTGGTGTGCAGATATTGCAAATTACTTGGTGACAAGGAAGATTCCTTTCATTTTAATTCTAAGCAGAAAAAAAAGGTTGATTAAGGAAAGTTGTAGATTTGAATGGATAGATGGCATGTTATTTAAACTTTGTCATGATCATGTGCTAAGAAGATGTGTGTGAGAAATTGACATTTTTGATATTATCAGATCATGCCATGATGGACCAAATGGAAAACATTATTCAATGGTCACAACCATTCATAGGATCCTTGGAGCTAGATATTATTGGCCAATTATTTCCAAATATGTGGCTTAGTATGTGAAACACTACGGTCAATGTCATAGAATGGGGAGACAAACTTCATCCACATAGATGCCTCTTCAACATGAAATTTCTATAAAACCATTTGAAAAATGGGGAATTGATTTTGTGGGCCCAATTGATCCACCATCAAGAGGGAACCACTACATCCTAGTATGCACTAGCTATGTGCACTCCTAGCAGCTCATGAGGAGAAGATAGTAGATTTATCATTTAAACATATTTTATAGTAGTTTGGAGCACCAAAATTCTTGGTATTAGATCAAGGACCTTAGTTAATCTTTACAATGCTTCAAGCATTTCTTTAGTGGTATCAAATTACACATAGGAAGTCTTCTCCTTAACACCCACAAGCAAACAGTCAAGTTAAGGTTAGTAACAGAGAATCAAAGAATATTATCATAAAGATAATTTTAACAAGAAGATTAGATTGGGTAGATAGACTATCTGAAGCAGTTTGGGCTTACAACACCACTTGGAAGACCACAACTAGATTTACACCTTAAGAGTTGGTTTAAGGGAAGACTGAAAGAATTTGCCTATAACAAGCCAAGATCTAGAGGCCAATGAATAACACAAAATCAAGAGAGAACAAGATCAACAAGAACAAACTATATTCTCATCAAGATGCAAAAATGTATGAACTATACAATGTACATGGGCCCTCTTATAAAGGCAAGGCCATAAGGAAATGAGAGCACATAAGCATGACATGTGGTCCAATGAGGTAGAAGGGTAGGTAGGAGAAATAATAGATAATTCCACTAAAGGTGGATCACCCATCGAAGGTGGAATTATTATTCCACTATAAGTGGATATGAAAGTGTGATAACAAGATAATACCACCAAAGATGAGATTTATCCTACAACCATATTCCTTAGATATGCAATTCCCTAAGTGTCTTATATGCAAACTACTATGAAATGCATTATCCTAAGTCAACTTAAGTAAAGTGTAATTACAAGAGACATAAATTTCACCAACACCCCCCCTTAAGTGCAACTTAGGGGAATGTATGTTAGCAACAATCAAGAAGGAAGGTTGAGAGGAGGGGGGGGGGGATGAATTAGTCTTCACTGGATCAAAGAAAATTAAAATTCAAAACATAAATTGATAAACTATAGCAATGAATCAGATAAGAAAATTAATAGCACAACACACAACACCAAGATTTTGACGTGGAAAACCCGGTTAAGGGAAAAACCACGGTGGGAACCTACCCACAGTTAGATGATACTTTGTAGTAGTATGTGAAAATATTACAATGGGGAATGCACATGCATTTAGGCACACTGCCTAAATCTCAACACTCAAAATATATATGCCCAGAAGGCTACAACCCTTAGGGAAGTCTCATTGACTTACAATATGATTCAAACTACAATTTGGAAGAAATGAACTGCAATGGTAGCATCTACAAATCCTTGATGACAGTCTGGCTAAGCACAATTGTCTGCTCTACAATACCAATCTCACCTCAACACTAAACTGAATGATAAGTCTCTTGTTTGTACAATTACCTCTCTCTTATATTGCAGACACAATATCGACACCTAAATTACATAAGCATCTCACCTATAAATACAAAACATCAACCTTGATAACAAGGTTAGCTAAATCCTCAACTCATAATTACAAAAACTATATTACATGATGTAAAAATTGATCACCAGACCAATATAATGATTTACAGTACATAGCATGGACCTAATTCAAATTCCCAAATGATCGCATCCACCAGAAATCATGCCAAGATCAACCGCAACATGCTACACCACCAGAAATATTGCATAACATGAAAATCATCACCGGTTCATAGAAATAACCAAAAAATTGCACAATGATCAATGCAAATCACCAAAACAAATAGGACATGACTAGGAAACACTAGCAGACACATTAGAACCATCTAGAATAGCTGCACCAACACCACTTTTCAAATCTTCATCGATCAACATCTAGAAAGCTCAAGAACACAACCAATCAGCAACTGTCACAAAGAAAGATAACTTGCGGAGCACTAAATCATGAACCATTAGAAATGAAGCTACACAAGATCATCAAAACCAAGCTTCAAAACCTAATCAGAAGATCTTCCCAAAATCACCGAAATAGATCACAGGAATATGTTGACATCAATGATAACAACATATCCTAGCAGCAGTAATGACAACAACCAAATCCAACAATCTCTCCAATAATCCAACAATGTAGACTCAAGTTAACAATGCAAGATGGGTCTCAACTACTAGGCCATGATATGCACCCATGTACAAATGCAATGCAATCTCTCACAAACGGAGAAAGGGAGAAAACCTAGTGGGAACCCTCCTACCCAAAGAGAGATGAACACACAAAAGAACTCTCAAAGAAGAAGGACAAAACCTTGAGAGAGGAAAAAGTCTCCCCCATAAGAGAATGGAGAAGTCAATTGACCCCTCTGATAAAATATCCCTCACCCTCAAGAGAGCTTGTAATTGATGGAACTTGCTCTTAGTTAATGGTTTGGTGAAGATGTTTGCAACCCGCTCTACTATAGGACAATACTATAAATCAATGACCTACTTTTGAATTATCTCCATAATGTAGTGCATGTGGATCTCGATGTGTTTGGTCTTTTGATGGTGAAATAAGTTCTTCAAGATCTGAATGGAACTCTAATTTTCACAATGAGGGACTATAGGTACTGGAGTGGTAAAGCCAAAATCTATGAGAATATTCTGAAGCCAAATAGCCTTAGTAGTTGCATTAATAGGCCCTCAGTACTCAACCTCAGTCGAAGAAAGAGCAATAGCATGCTACTTCTTCCTTTGCCAAAAAATGGGGCTTGAAGCAAGATGAAAGTTGTAACCTGATCAAGAGAATACTTGGGCTATGAAAGAGTAATATCGAAAGAATATTGAGATATCTCAATCCCAAAAAAGTAGTGCAACAGGCCCAAGTCAGTCATAGAAAATCGCTCATGTAGAGAAAAATTGACACTACCAATGATGGATGAGGTACTCCCCGTAATGATCAAGTCATCAACATAGAGCACACGTATCAAATGAGAGTCATCCTGTCATAAAATGTAAACATTCGGATTTGAATGACACCTGGTGAATATTGTAGAGAAAAGAAAGGAATCCATCATGGCATACCAAGCCCTAGGGGCCTACTTGAGGCCATAGATAGACTTCCTCAATCTGCAAACCAAAGAATAATCATGAATGAATCTCTACACTTGCTCCATGTAAATCAGGAAAGAATAACCAAGAACCTGGGAGAAACCTTTTACAACAAGCTGAGCTTTGTACTTATACACACTACCATCCATTACAAAATTAGTTCGATAGATCCACTTACATCGAACCATATTTCTACCCTTAGGGAGAGGGACTAACTCCCATGTGTTGTTCCTCATCAATGAACTATGCTCTTCCTCCATTATTGAGTCCCACTTCAGCATTCTTGATGCTTCCTGAAAGGATTATGGATCAAAAGTTGTAGTAATGCAAGCATGTGGAAGATCCTGATGTTGTGACCAAGTCCTTTGAGCATCTAAAGGATCCCCAACAAGATAAATTGTCGAGTCAAGAGTCTATCAAGCTCAATATGGTCTTTTAGGAGATGAAGGATGAGCTTCCTCAACTATAAGTGGACCCTATGGAGGTGTGAGCCTGTGAGTTGAAGTTGAGGAAGAATCATCATTTGAGTCACTATCATCACTTTACACTACGAAGGGAAGATGAGGAGGATGAGAGGCCAAGTTAGGAGAGATTTCCTCAAAGTGAATACTCCTCTTAATGAATACCTCATGTGTCTTTGGTTACATAAGTCTATACACCTTAACACCCTCAAGATATCTAATAAATATGAAAGGCCTACTCTGAGGTTCCAATGCCTTGCGCCTATGTGGAGGAATACAAACCCATTTTGGACACCCAAAGACCCTTAAAAATGTCTCTCAACCATCTTTCAACCACACCAAGCCTCAAAAGGAGTCATACCCTTCAAAGCCTTGTGGGGAACTTGAACTATTGGCATTGCATGAAAATTGCATTAATGAAGTATAAGTGTTGTCATTGATGTCAATTATAACTAGTAATGGAGTCATATTGCAACTAGTAGTGATGCAGTAATGCAACCGGTAGTTGAGCAATGAAGGAAATCGGTATTACTTTCTATTGATATGTCGAACCCTAACTAATGGAGCTTGGTGAATCAGTTGTGTTGATCTATGATTGAATGGTGATTGAAGATGATTTTGCCATGTATGCATGATGCACATGATGAGTTTCAAACTGGTTTTGGTGCGTAGAGATAACTGTTTTATCTTGGGAATGAGTGAGTGCATTGCATGAAGTGGAAACCATGTGATGAGTTACAAGATCCAATGTGCAATGATCCAGGTTTGATCGAGGTTGTCTAGAACAATGTGCAAATTATTTCTATATAATATAATGGTCATGTTTGAACTGATTAGTTTGTAATCTCTATGAGATCTTAGGTTTTGTGATGTGTTACTGACCTAATGTTTTGCTTATAAGGTTGATAACTTCTTTTGTAATAGTGTTGGCAATTTTGGTTAAGCATGTCAGTGTGTTTGCTTGCCGAACCAGAAGGAGTATCTGTAGAATGTGTGAAGGCAGATAGGAGCATAAAAATGATCTAATCAAGAAGAGTAGTGTTATTACCAAATCAACAAAGACCCTGTTGTTCTCTAATAATTACAACAGTTAAATCCCTTAACCGGATAAGCTTTAACAAGCTTGGTGTTTTCTAAATCCTCTAACTAGGTGATCCATTAGCTTGGATTTGAAATCCTCTATCGAGATTACTTCCAATAGGGTATTTCCTTTACTAGGGTATTTTAGTCAATCCCTTAATCGGGTGGTCCTTAACCGGATCTATTCCTAACGGGACATTTTTGTAAAGCTTATAACAAGGCTTGGCTCCTAACAGGGCGAACTTCAAAAGAGTTCAGAAAACTTGTGGGTATTCATCCCCACCGTGTTTTTTCCCATTTGGGTTTCCAGGTCAAAAATCATTGTGTTAAGTGGTTTGATGTTTTGGTTAAATAGTATATGAGTTTAAGATCTGTTACACTATTTTATTGGTATTTGAGTCAACTGGTAAACTTGAGAGTGCAGTTGTAGTTTATAGTACAGTGTTTAAACCGGTTAGTTCAGTGATTGATTTATGAGTTTGGTTTGAGTTTGGTGAAAGTTTAGTTTGTTTTATATCTACTGACTCACACCCCCTCTCAGTAGTTGACTAGATCATTATTGATTCATCATATCGCCAATTAGTATCAGAGCATTTTAGGCCCTCTTGTGTTTAATCCTAACAACTTGAGGTAAAGATCTAAAAGAACATGATGAAGAAAGAAGGTCTGAAGTTCAATAGGGAAAACTATAGAATCTGGAGTGATAAGATGAAGATCTATATCAAGAGCTTAGGAAGTCAATATTGAGAACATATTGTTTCTAAATATAGCTTTCCTAGTGGGATTTTGTCAGATGATCAAAAGAAGGAGCAACATGAGAATAATCAAGCATTGGAGGCCATTATCAATTCCTTGTCCAATTCAGAGTATGTTGATGTCCATGGTTTGGAGACTGCTTCTAATGTGTGGAAGAAACTTGAGGATATATATAGCGATGATGAGCATGTGAAGATTGCCAAAGAAGAGAGTTTGAGAGGTAAATTTGATGACATGCGGATGGCTGAAGGTGAGAATATTCAACAATATGGTCATAGGATCAAGGAGATAGTCAATGAGATGAAAAGTGCAGGTGGTACAGTGGAGGATACCATAGTGGTTAGCAAGGTGCTGAGAACCCTTCTACTGGTCTACACTATCCAAGTTACAGCCATTTAGGAACTCAAGTCTATTGATAAAACAAAGGTAACTCTTGATTCCATCATTGGTTAACTAAATGCATTTGAATTAAATGGTTATGATGGAAGTGTTCAAAAATCAGAATCTACATTTAGAGATTTGGCTTCTAACCCACTGATAAGGAAAAACAAAGAAGCTAGTTATAGTCATGAGTCAAGATCCAATAGAGAAGTTGATGATGAAGACAGTCTAATTGAGCTTGAAGCATTGTTGGCCAAGTGGTTACCCAGAGGTTCCGATAAGAACAAAGGTAAAGTACCATTGAAGTATTTTGCATGTAACCGGATTGGACATATTGCAGCTAACTATCCAAATGGAGATAATGAGTAGAAACATGAGAAGTATAAGAATTACAAAGGAAAAAGTAAAAGAGATTGTCTCATTGCAGTTGATGGAGGAATTACAAATGAGGAACCCGAGGAAGATGCAAATGAGGACATTATCTTTGTTGCCATTAAAGAAGAGACATCAGATCAGAAGGCATTAGTCTCTTGCATGGATAGATCTGATGATTGGATTATAGACAATGGTTGTTCACACCACATGACCGGTGACCAGAGTAAGTTTATTTCTTTGAAGGAGTTTGATGGAGGTGATGTGATATTTGGAAATTATTCACCTTGCATGGTAAAAGGAAAGAGAACCATCTCTCTTAATGGAAAGAGAAGCGCAAATGATGTCTACTGGGTTGAAGGATTGAAACACAATCTTTTGAGTGTTGCTCAATTCAATGACAAAGGTTATCCACTCAAATTCAAGAATGGAATGTGCAAAAGCTATGGAAGCAAAGGTGAACTGATTGCAACTGGAAAGTAGACAAAAGGTAACTTGTTTCACCTAAATTCTAAAGTCAACAATTGTTTAATTGCTAAAGTAGAAGATAGTTGGCTTTGGCATCAAAGATTTTGTCATGTAAATTTTGATAACATTGTAAAAGTCAATAAGTCCAAATCAGTAAGAGGTTTGCCTCAGTTGGAGAAATCGGTTAATGCTCTATGTAAGGAATGTCAGTTAGGGAAGATGACATCCTCAACTTTTAAGAGCAAATCTTTCTCAACAAAACGTTTGCTAGATTTGGTTCATATAGACCTCTATGGACCAATAAGGACTAGGAATATTCAAGGTGATCGGTATTTTATGATCTTCACTGATGATTTCTCAAGAATGATGTAGGTCACATTCTTGAAGGACAAAATAGACTCCTATAACAAGTTTAAGGTATTCAGAGTCTTAGCTAAAAAGGAAAGTGGAAAGAAGATAAAGTGCTTAAGAACTGATCAAGGTGGTGAATTTACTTAAGAGGAATTCACTAGATACTGTGAAGACAATAGAATTAAGAGGTAACTTTTTGCACCTAAGACACCACAGAAGAATGGTATTGTAGAGAGGAAGAATCGACTAGTTGTTGAAGCTTCTAGGACTATGCTAATACAAGAAGGTGTTGCTAAGACTTTCTAGAGAGAAGCTACCAGCACAACTGTCTACACAATGAAATAGATATTGGTTAAAAGAGGTAAGGATAAAACTCCTTATGAATACTGGTATGGTAGATCACCTAATGTTAGTTACTTTAAGATTTTTGGAAGTAGATTTTTTATCAAGAGAGGTGACTATGTTGGTAAGTTTGATGCTAAGAGTGATGAAGACATATTTCTTGGCTACTCCACCAAGAGAAAAGCCTACAAATATTACAACAACCAGACAAAGAAGATCATTGAAAGTGTTAATGTTTGAGTGGATGAGTGTCCTGAAGATTCAAGAGAAACCAACAAGGAGAAGAAGGAAGATGAACCTTACATTATGATTTTGGAACCAGAATTGGTGAAGCAAGAAGTTGGTGAAATAAATATTGGAGCACCAGTTCAACCAAAACATGTAGATTCTGCAAAAGATGAAGATAGTGAGGAAGAAGAACTTGAAGACCATGATCATGTTATTCCAAGGTATGTTAGACTCAATCATATTCCTGATTAGATTATTGGAGATAAAGATGCTGGTATGTTAACCGGAAGAAGAATAAGAGAGAATTATTGTATGATCTCCACTATTAAGCCTAGAACAACAAAGGAAGCTTTTAGAGATGACCATTGGATCAAGGCTATGGAAGAAGAGCTTGACCAGATTGAGAAGAACAATACATGGACCCTAGTACCCCGACCTATTATCACTGATTAAAATTGGGTTTCTCTTTTCCCATGATTGGCTATGGTATGTTGAAATTTTTTTAGTAGGGTGTAATTCCAAGTGCTTCAGCTTTGTTCTAGACCTTAAGGGTTTAAGGGTTTTTGATTTTAGATCCTATCTTATTTGTTTTAAACCCTCTGGTTTCTAATCTATCATTACTTTATGCACTTAAGTTATGTGTCGTGGGGTCATAGGAAGTGTCCCCCCTTGTTATTTGCCTAGGTGGTTACGTTGATCAATTGAAAATTTTTTATGCCTTGTATGTTTTTCTTCTAAAGTTGTCGGGCCCAGTAACTAGTGCACATCTCGCGGATGGATCCACTACTAGCGTTATTTCACTAGGTGAAGTTGTGCGTAGTTTATACCCCGTGAAATAGCAAAAACCACATGGCACACCACATAGATGATCCAGCTGGTTGTTGATAGCGAGTAAAATGGCGGCACGTGGCACAAATCACAACAGTCAGCAGGTCAGGATTAAAGGCTGAAAGGCGGGCCCCAGAGGTGAGTCAGGTCGCAGGTGGAGATGACCTGGCAGGTACAGCTGTTAACAATTTATTGAAGCCCCGTGGTTTCCTTCTGGCGAATGACAGAGTGACAAGTCAGCTCCGCAGGTGATAGGGCACCACGTGTTCACGAAGAGTCAGTGGGCCCACCCCTCCTGAGAGCCTTTTCAATGGATTAAATGCCGATCAGCTTATGAGATGATCCAATGGTCGACACTATTTCGCAAGGGTAAAGTGCTCACTCTTTATGCCCGTGAAATAGCGAGAATGAACGAGAGCCGTCCACGTGTCATGGTGACACGTGGTCTGAGAAGAAAGTATGGGCTCGCCAAGGTGGAGACGTCGGTATAAAAGAAAGACACGCAGCCAGTATCAAGTGGAATGCGAAGGGAATTTCAAGACCAATGATTTGACGCCACGTGGTATTATGCAGCCAATAAAAAAGCGGGACCCAGAAAAAGGCCAAAGCCGTCAGTTAATCTAACGCTCGATCAAGTTTCTTTTGATCGAATGGTTGGCGCTATTTTGCAGGACTAAGTTGCCTGATAGTTATGCTTCGCGAAGTTGCGAAAGAGCAAAATGGAACACTTGCAGGAATTTTGTGACCTGTTGGAGCGAAAAATATGAATTTTTGTATGAATTCAATTTCGAAGGGACGGCCAGAGCATGCAGAATCAATGTTATAGTTAAGGCCCTGAGTACAAATATTTGATTTCCTAACTACTAAGTGAAGATATCTTTTAAAAGATTTTGCAGAAGAGCAGACGCAGAGTTATCTTTTTTAGATACAAAGCAAGTCGGTTCAGTTGCAGAGAAAATTCCTTCAAGAAAAGATCAGGTTCTCTCATATTTTTGTAGCAATTCTTGTGTGGTGTTCTAAGTAAGATAATTCTTTTGTTGCAGGATTATTTAAGAGTGATATTCATTTTCTTGCATTTTCAAAATGGCTCCTAAAAGGGAATTTTCCGGCAAGGTTAACTATTTAGAAAGAAGTGTATGTGATGATTTTTTAGAACAGTTAACATTATCAACCAATCAGGCATCAAAGGCCAAAGAGTTAGTACCCAGGGCTCCCCGTCTGAAGATAGGAGAAGGATTGTATGATAAAGGTAATTGGCTGAGAGACCCACAGGTTGGGCTGTCCAGGTTGGGGTTGTTTAAAGTTGGATTTGGAATGAGAAATTCTCCTGCTCCTCAAAACAGTATCTGGGAACTAGATGTTGGGAAATTAGTAGTCCCAGGGGTATTCATGGATACAGACCTGCTAACCCAAATGGCATTAAACTATGATCCAGTCACAAGATGCATCCGGGATGTAATTGGGAAAACCCTTGTGGAAATTAATGTTGAAGAATTTAGGACAACATTTGGACTTAATGAGTTCACAAATTTCCTGGAACCTATAAATTTCACAGCATTAGCCCAAGTTTATGGTGCACAGAGGAGTCATCTCAGGAATGGGCCTCTCAAGGAACTTTTTGTGAAAATAGGAGGGTTAACAGTTGTAGGACCCAACATGCAAGAGCCCTTCTCATTAAGTATGTTTACCCTAAGGGCTAAAGGAATGTATTGGGCACTTTGCCAAGTTCTAGGAGAGGATTCTGAAGCAAATATGCCCAATCATTACTTGCTAATGATTGCCCAGATTTTGAATCCTTCTCTTGCTATCACATTTGATTATGCTTCTTTCATTGCCGATGCTATCCATGGAGGGTTGATAGGAATAAAGAATGGAAAGATGGACAGACCTTTCGGATGGTATTCACTCTTAATGCACCTTTTTCTCTTCAAAGGTGGTGATTATTTCGCCAGTGGACTAGACCTGGTTAAGGAGAAGGAAGGAGAAAAAATGCCGGTACAATTATGGAGTACTGTGTTGTCATGGGACAGAGAGGATGCTAGTTTCTTAAAGTTTGATAAATATTTTGCATCCAAAATAAGGACTCTCCTCTGCTCTAATAACCCAAGAGTCCCAAAGGTTCTTCTAGAATTCATAAGGCCAAAAGAATTCGCAGAGAACATTAAAATTGTTCATAACTAGGGCGACATCTATTTATATCCAGTCTCCATAGTTTTCAGAGTTTTTGGTTTCAGGGGTTCTCCATTTTTGTTACCTTACCAGGTCCCTCTCAAAGTGGGAATAGCGGAGATCCTTAGGCAAATTGGTGGCCTACAAGAGGCAGAGTTAACAGGCAGAGGTAAAGGGACTATTTTCCCTACAGCTACCATAGCCCACCAATTCGTAATAACAAAGGGAGGCTGGAATTGCTTTGAGGATTTCCTCAAACCTTATCATTTATCCACTGCAGTGTCCAGGTGTGTTGATCTAGAGGACTTCTTCAACGGTGTGTTTAGGAAGAAGGTAGCATGCAGAGGTAGGCCTCATCAATTCCAATTTCCTGAAGACCTCATCAGAAATGAATTTGATCTAGATGAGCAGGAACTAAGGAAAGAAAAGTGGGTGGCTTATAAGAAAGCCTTGGATTTTGTGCATCAATTTGATGCTAGCTATGACCCATTGTCTAGCTTCTTCCCATTAGAAGAGAAAATAAAATTTTTGATTGTTTGCTTTGAAGATGTGATGCAAACACTAAAGGAGAAGAGGGAAGTTGTGATTAAGAGCAACCCTAAAAAGGCCAGAGTGATCCTAAGCAGGTCAGCTTCCAGCAAAGCAATTCCTCCTGGTGATTACACATTGCATAAGAAATCAGGTTACAGTGTGCTGGTGCCTACAACAGGAGAGCCCTCTACATCCAAAGGAAAGAGGAAGATACAAGATGTCATTGACATCCAAGACAGCCCAAAGAAGCAAAGGGTGGGGAAGGAAGTGCAATCAGATACACCCTTGTATTCCCCATCCCAATCCCCTATCCATATAGGAGATGAACAAGCAGTAGCTGAACACCTCTTGCAGTTGGGTAGCTTGGGGGAAATTGCATACACTTATGATAAAGTGGAAGAAGGAATGCCAGAAGAGCCATATTACCTCCACTGAACTCAAAGGCCAGGAGTGGGATGCTGAAATAAAAAAGGCAAGTAGTGCCTTTTTGGCTAATGACAACTTTGTCACATCAGAATCATTTATGCAATTCATTTGGAAACAACATATAGATAGATATAATGCTAGATGTGAGATAAGAAAGGCTGAGCAGCCCAATAAAGATCTAGCCTCAGTGGAGGAAGAAATAAAACAAGAGATGATGGAGGAATTCAAAACCATCACCCCTGAGCAGGGAAGAGATATGGTAGCACAAGCTGGAGTGCTTATCTTACCAGAGTGGGATATTGCAGATGCTCTGGTGTTAGATGCAGTAAGAAAAGAGACCAAACCCATGGAAGGGGTTACCTTCAATAAGGATAATGCTGCACTAGTCATGTGGTCTCTCAAGAGAAATGAGAGCAAGAAAGGCAAAGACACCCCAGGGTCAAGTTACCTTGGTGGAATGATGGTAAAGAGAGTACAGATTACAGGGGTAGTAGAGGCTGCTAGCACTGTGTTGGAAACTGCAAAATTCAGTGTTGCAGTGGCAGAGAAGGAAGCCAAAGAAAAAGAGGCCCTCCAAATTAAGTTGGAAACAGTTTTGAAGGCCTATAACAGTGCCAAGGAAGAGGTGAGAGGTAAAGATAGCATCATTGCTAAGTTGCAAAGCCAGTTGATGGGACAACACCAACAAGGTGAGTCTTCAACACTGATGATTTCCTCTTCTCCTGCAAGACCTCCGCCTACTAGCCCTATCATTGAATTTCCAGCATCTCCATCACCCTCCAGCTCTCAAATGATTGAGATTACTCCACAAGAGTTAGAAAATCTGAAACAGGCTCAGGCCTTATATGCAGGGAAATATGAGGAAAAGGTAAGGGCCACAATCTCCAGTTTTGCAGATACAATAAATGCCTCATTGCTTTACAACAATGTGGGAAAAATTATGGAGATATGGAATGAGCTGAGGAGAGATAAGGCCATTTTGACACCCATTTTTGACAGATGGAGGCCTAGGGAGCAAGATCTAGAGTTCATGTGTGTATCCTGTGATGAAGCAAGAGCCAATCTTATTATCAAATCCACTTCTGATGTCGCTAAAGTCTTAATGCAATTGGTAGCAGAAGTGGATAATGTGGATAGAAAGGTTAATTTGTGTAAGAAGGAATACACTGATCAAGTTTTTGAGTTGCTTCCAGGAATTTTTGCCAATCTGGATCAGTTAAAAGACAAGCAAATATGGCTTAAGGAGATAGAAGCTAAATTGTCAGCAAGGGTTAAAGGAATCATTGATCTTGATGATACTTCTTTTTTTGTTGTGACAATATAGGAAATAGAGAAAATTAAATCACATTATGGTTTTCTTAATTCAGAAGTCAACAAACTGAGAAATTCTTGGAAAAGGTTGACTAAGATTAAAGATGATGTGATTAATTTTTCATGGCCAACATAAGAGATATATAGTGAGTGGGAAATTAAGTATGCCACCCATGATCCGGAATAGTTGGAGAGCGCCCCTGAAAAGATAGAAGAGGTTGCAACCGAACAGCCTGTTGAACAGACTGCAGAAGCTGAAAAGAGCTTGTAACTATTTTTTGTGGAAAACTTGTAACCTCTTTATTTTTGAAAAGAAATGATTGTAAAAAACTCTCCTCGAGAAGTCCGAAGCTTTGTGCATCCATGTTGTTATAAATGGATACCAGGACTATGGGAAAAGGGATCACAAAATTTTGTAAGAAAACGCTGCAGAAATTTATCTGAGCTTTTCTAAGTTTAATGGAGAATCAAAATTTATTGTAACATTTCTTGAACTGAATATCAATATACAGGCCATCGGTTTTGAGTAAAGCTTTGTGTTGTCTTCAAGTTTGTTCACAAATTTATTTACTGTTTTCATTCTGAATAATCCAGGTTTGTTCTGTCTAAAATGGAATTGCAAAGCAATTTTAGTTTAAGTGTTTGTTATCTTTTCTCTTTAGGAGAGAAATTAAATACGCGAGATCACTCATACCAGTAATTTCTTTGGGAGGAACTTTGAATTTTGAGGACCATAGCTTAGTTTGGAACGCTTGAATTCTTGTATGTGTCAGGCATATATAAGGATTAATGGTAACCAGGCCGACGGGAAGTATAAAGATGTATTGTTTAAGGAGTTTTATTTGAGTTTAGATGACTCTGTGACCTTGGATAAGGCACTGGTATTAATTGAAGTTGTTTATTGCATGCTTTGTTGATCAAAATGCTGAATTTAAGTACAATTTCCATCCTTTGTTTTCAATTGATTTCAAGGTGAATAAATCCACTGGTTTTCTGGACTGGTTTGCTGTGGGTTTATGTTTGAAAGTGTGAATTTAATTCACAAAGGTATACCCACCTGGGCTCCGAGGAAGCCTGAAGTGTAGAAGGTTTAATCAAACCTTGTCATATGTTGTCTTGAGAATTTCCTTATCTTTGATGTCTCTTCTGCACTAAGCTCAAATCATATTACTCTAAGGATATTAAAGGGAATCAAATTTTGAAGACAACACGACCAATGAACAAAAATTTAATAGGTACTAAATGGATATTCAGAAATAAACTGAATGAAGATGGAGTAGTGGTCAGAAACAAAGCTAGACTGGTATGCAAAGGTTATGCACAAGAAGAAGGAGAATAATATGGCGAGACATTTGCACTAGTTGCAAGATTGGAAGGTTTTAGGACTCTACTTGCATTTGCAACATATAGAGGATTCAAAGTAAATTAGATGGATGTGAAGTCAACATTTGTAAATGAAATACTGGAAGAGGAAGTCTACATTGAACAACCAGATGGTTATGCTTTGACTGATGGAAAAATATGTTGTGCAAACTACACAAGGCACTATATGGTTTCAAGCAAGCACCTAGGGAATTGTATGAAATACTACATTCTCACTTGGTGAAGATAGGTTTTCAGAGAACTAGTGAAGATAACAATATATATCTCAAGACTGAAGGAGATAAGATACTGGTTAGTGAGGTATTTGTGGATGATATAATTTTTGGAGGAAATGATGACATGTGTGATGACTTTGCAAATGAGATGAAAAGTGAATTTGAGATGTCTCTGGTAGGAGAGATACTATTCTTTATAGGTTTGTAAATTCAACAAATGAAGAATGGTATTTTCATCACACAGTCCAAATATGTGAAAGAGGTATTGAAGACATTTGGAATGGAAGACTATAAACTAGTTGGAACACCAATGGTTACAGGCTGTAAACTATCTAAGGAGGATGATTCTGCATTTGTTGATGAAAAGGAGTACATGTCTATGATAGGGAAACTACATTATGTTGTTCACATCATACCAGATATTGGTCATGCAATTGGATTAGTTGCCATATTTCAGAAGAACCCAAAGGAGACACACATGGTAGCAACTAAAAGGATATTCAGATATCTGAAAGGTACTATTGATTATAGATTATGGTATCCATATGCAAGTAACTTTGATTTGAAAGTCTATATAGATGCAGACTGGGTAGGAAATGTTGAAGATAGGAAGAGTACAACCGAAGGAGCTTTCTTTCTTGGAGGAAGGCTAGTATCTTGGAGTAGCAAGAAGCAGAGTTGCATATCACAATCAACAACTGAAGCTAAATATGTTGCAACATACATGAATTGCACTCAGACAATCTAGATGAAACACATTGTGGAAGGTTTTAAGTTGAAAATCTCATAACCGGTAAGGATTTTCTGTGGTAACACCAGTGCAATAAATATTTCAAAGAGCTTGATGTTGTATGCTAGAACCAAGCATATAGAGCTGAAATATCATTTTTTGAGAGAGAAAGTGCAAAGTAAAGGTGTGTTACTGGAGCATGCATCTACTAAGGAACAAATAGTGGATATCTTTACTAAACCTTTACCTAAGGCTACTTTTGAGTATCTTATAGGTCAGCTAGGGGTTGTGCTCCTACATGAGGTCAATTAAGCTGATGTGGAAGACATTAGTCTCAGAGCTTATTGAAGATCTTGAAGCAGGATTGGTGTAGAGTGGAGCTACTCCAAAGGGGGTGTAGCTAGTTGTAGATCAGTGAAGCTTGGAGTGGTTTACCAGCTGATATTGGTATTCATTTTGGCATTATTGTCAAAGGGGGAGAAGAACTATATGATTGATAGGAAGAAGAACTGTAGCCAGTTACTAACTGAAGACATGAAGCCTCAGTTGAAGGAGAGTACATGAAAAAATGTAAACCAAGATTCCTATACCCGTGTATGTGCATTACACTCAATCATAACAATCAAAAGGTATTGATATTTGTATTGCCATCAATGCCAAAGGGGGAGATTGTTGTCATTGCATGAAGATTGCATTAATGAAGTATAAGTGTTATCATTGAGTGATGCAGTAATACAATTGGTAGTTGAGCAGTGAAGGAAACCGATATTACTATTGAAGCAGAGAGATCAACTGGTAACCCTAACCTGTTGATATGCCGAAACCTAACCGATGGAGCTTGGTGAATCGGTTGTGTTGATTTATGATCAAATGGTGATTGGAGATGATTATTCCACATATGCATGATACACATGATGAGTTTCAAAGTGGTTTTGGCACATAGAGATAACTATTTTATCTTAGGAATGAGTGAGTGCATTGCATGAAGTGGAAACCGCGTGATGAGTTATAGGATCCAATGTGCAGTGATCTAGAAGCGGTCGAGGTTGTCTAGAATAATGTGCAGATGATTGGTATGTAATCTAATGGTCATGTTTGAACCGATTTGTTTGTAATCTCTATGAGATTTTAGGTTTTATGATGTGTTACTGATCTATTGTTTTGCTTATAAGTTTGATGACTTGTATTGTAATAGTGTTGGCAATTTTGGTTAAGTGTGTCAGCGTGTTTGATTGCCAAACCAAAAGAAGTATCTACAAAATGTGTGAAGGTAGATAGGAGCATAAAAAGGATCTGATCAAGAAGAGTAGTGATATTACCGGATTAGCAAAGACCCTGTTATTCTATAATAATTAAAATAGTTAAATCCCTTAACCGGGTAAGCTTTAACAGGCTTGGTGTTTTCTAAATCCTTTAACTAGGTTATCCATTAGCTTGGATTTGAAATCCTCTATCGAGGTTACTCCTAACAGGGTATTGCCTTTAATAGGGTATTGTAGTCAATCTCTTAACCGGGTGGTCCTTAACCAGATCTATTCCTAACATGACATTTTTGTAAATCTTCTAACAAGGCTTCGCTCCTAATAGGGTGAACTACATAAGAGTTCAAAATAATTGTGGGTATTCATCCCCACCATGGTTTTTCCCATTTGGATTTCCACGTCAAAAATCATTGTGTTGAGTGGTTTGATGTTTTTGTTAAATAGTATATGAGTTTTAGATTTGTTACATTGTTTTATTGGTATTCTAGTCAATCAGTAAACTTGACAGTGCAGTTGAAGTTTATAGTAGAGTGTTTAAATCAGTTAGTTCAGTGATTGATTTATGAGTTGGGTTTGAGTTTGGTGAAAATTTAGTTTGTTTTCTATCTACTGATTCATCCCCCCTTCTCAGTAGTTGACCAGATCATTATTGATTCATCATATCATCAATTGGTATTAGAGCATTTCAGGTCCTCTTGTGTTTAAGCCTAACAACGTGAGGTAAAGATCTAAAAGAACATGATGAAGAAAGCAGGTCCAATGTTCAATAGGAAAAACTATAGAATCTTGAGTGATGGGATGCAGATCTATATCAAGAGATTAGGAAGTCAATATTGGGAACATGTTGCTACTTAATATCGCTTGCCTACTGGGATTTTGTCAAATGGTCAAAAGGAGCAATAGGAGAATAATCAAGCATTGGATGCCATTATCAATTCCTTGTCTGATTCAGAGTATGTTGATGTCCATGGTTTGGAGACTACTTTTGAAGTGTGGAAGAAACTTGAGGATATCTATAGTGGTGATGAGCATGTGAAGATTGCCAAAGAAGAGAGTTTGAGAGGTAAATTTGATGACACGTGGATGGCTGAAGGTGAGAATATTCAACAATATGGTCAGAGGATCAAGGAGATAGTCGGTGAGATCAAAAGTGTAGGTGGTATAGTGGAGGATACCACAGTGGTTAGCAAGGTGTTGAGAATCCTTCTACCAGTCTATGCTATTTGAGTTGCATCCATTTAGGAACTCAAGTCTATTGATAAAACAAAGGTAACTCTTGACTCCATCATTGGTAAGCTAACTACATTTGAATTAAATGGTTATAATGGAAGTGTTGAGAAATCAAAATCTACATTTAGAGCTTCAGTTTCTAGCCCACTAGTAAGGAAAAATAGAGAAGCTAGTTACAGTCATGAGTCCAGATCCAGTAGAGAGGTTGATGATGAAGATAGTTTGATTGAGCTTGGAGCATTGTTGGCCAAGAGGTTACCTAGAGGTACCGATATGTACAAAGGTAAATTACCTTTGAAGTGTTTTGCATGTAACCAGATTGGACATATTGCAGCTAACTGTACAAATGAAGATAATGAGAAGAAATGTGAGAAGTATAATAAGTACACAGGCAAAGGTAAAAGAGATTATCTCATTGCAGTTGATGGAGGAATTACAGATGACGAATCTCAGGAAGAGGCAAACAAGGACATTGTCTTTGCTTCCATTAAAGAAGAGACATCAGATCAGAAGGGATTAGTCTCTTGCATGGATAGTTCTGATGATTGGATTATAGACAGTGGTTGTTCACCCCACATGACCTGTGACTAGAGTAAGTTTCTTACTTTGAAGGAGTTTGATGGAGGTGATGTGAGATTTGTAAATGACTCGCCCTGTATGGTAAAAGGATAGGGAACCATCTCTTAATGGAAAGAGAAGTACAGATGATGCCTACTGGGTTGGAGGATTGAAACACAATCTTTTAAGTGTTGCTCAACTCAATGATAGAGGTTATCCATTGGAATTCAAGAATGGAATGTGCAAAATCTGTGGAAGTAAAGGTGAACTGATTGCAACTGGCAAAAGAGAAAAGGTAACTTGTTTTACCTAAATTCTAAAGTCAATAGTTGTTTAATTGTTAAAGTAGAAGATAGTTGGCTTTGGCATCATAGATTTTGTCATGTAAATTTTGATAACATTGTAAAAGTCATTAAGTCCAAATTGGTAAGAGGTTTTCCTCAGTTGGACAAACCGGTTAATGCTTTGTGTAAGGAATGTCAGTTAGGGAAGATGACATCCTCAACTTTTAAGAGCAAATCTTTCTCAGTAGAACATTTGCTAGATTCAGTTCATATAGACCTTTGTGGACCAATAAGGACTAGGAGTATTCAAGGTGATTGGTATTTTATGATCTTCACTGATGATTGATCAAGAATGATGTGGGTCACATTCTTGAAGGACAAAACAAAATCCTACAACAAGTTTAAGGCAGTCAGAGTCTTAGCTAAAAAGGAAAGTGGAAAGAAGATAAAGTGCTTAAGAACTGATCAAGGTGGTGAATTTACTTAAGAGGAATTCACTAGATGCTGTGAAGACAATGGAATTAAGAGGCAACTTTTTGCACCTAAGACACCACAGAAGAATGGTATTGCAGAGAGGAAGAATCGAATAGTTGTTGAAGCTTCTAGGACTATGCTAATACAAGGAGGTGTTGCTAAGACTTTATGGAGAGAAGATGTAAGCACAACTATCTACACAATAAAATGGATATTGGTTAAAAGAGGTAAGGATAAAACTCCTTATGAATACTGGTATGGTAGATCACCTAACGTTAGTTACTTTAATATTTTTGGGAGTAGATGTTTTATCAAGAGAGGTGACTATGTTGGTAAGTTTGATGCTAAGAGTGATGAAGGCATATTTCTTGGTTACTCCACCAAGAGAAAAGCCTACAAATGTTACAACAACCAGACAAAGAAGATCATTGAAAGTGTTAATGTCTGAGTGGATGAATGTCCTGAAGATTCAAGAGAAACCAGTGAGGAGAAGAAGGAAGATGTACATTACATTCTGATTTTGGAACCAGAACCGGTGAAGCCAGAAGTTGGTGAAATGAATACTGCAACACTATTTCAACTAGAATAGGTAGATTCTATAGAACATGAAGATAGTGAGGAAGAAGAACCTAAAGACCATGATCATATTATTCCAAGGTATGTTAGACTTGATCATAATCCTAATCGGATTATTGGAGATAAAGATGCTAGTGTTAACCAGAAGAAGAATAAGAGAGAATTCTTGTATGATCTCCACTATTGAGCCTAGAACAACAAAGGAAGCTTTTGGAGATGATCACTGGATCAAGGCTATGGAAGAAGAGCTTGACCAAATTGAGAATAACAATACATTGACCCTACTACCCAAACTGGTGAACAAAAATGTAATAGGTACTAAATGGATATTCAGAAATAAACTGAATGAAGATGGAGTAGTGGTTAGAAACAAAGCCAGACTGGTATGCAAAGGTTATGCACAAGAAGAAGGAGAAGACTATGCTAAGACATTTTCACCAGTTGCATGATTGGAAGGTGTTAGGACTCTACTTGTATTTTGAGCATATAGAGGATTCAAAGTATATCAGATGGATGTGAAGTCAACATTTCTAAATAGAATACTAGAAGAGGAAGTCTACATTAAACAACCAGATGGTTATTCTTTGACTGATGCAAAAGATATGGTGTGCAAACTACACAAGGCACTATACGGTTTCAAGCAAGCACCTAGGGCATTATATGAAATACTATATTCTCACTTGGTGAAGATAGGTTTTCAGAAAACTAGTGAAGACAACAATATATATCTCAAGACTGAAGGAGATAAGATATTGGTTAGTGATGTATTTGTGGATGATATCATTTTTGGAGGCAATGATGACATGTGTGATGAATTTGAAAATGAGATGAAAAGTGAATTTGAGATGTCTCTGGTAGGAGAGATAAAATTCTTTATAGGTTTGCAAATTCAATAGATGAAGAATGGTATTTTCATCGTACAGTCCAAATATGTGAAAGAGGTATTGAAGACATTTGGAATGAGGGACTGTAAACTAGTTGGAACGCCAATGGTTAAAGGTAGTAAACTGTCTAAGGAGGATGATTATGCATCCATTGATGAAAAGGAGTACAGGTCTATGATAGGAAAAATACATTATGTTGTTCACAACATACCAGTTATTGCTCATGCAGTTGGATTAGTTGCCATATTTCAAAAGAACCCAAAGGAGACACACATGGTAGCAACTAAAAGGATATTTAGATATCTGAAAGGTACTATTTGTCATGTTCTGTAAATTATGATATCTGTAGCTGCAATACAAAACACTCAATAGATCATTACATGCATGGTTAGCAAATAATAAGGAAAGAAAGATGAACCATGACAAAGTGACCTATCACCTCCTAAGAGATGTGAGTATGGATTTTCTCTTAGATCTGGATAAGTAATCCCAGTGACTTGACTACACCTAGATGGAGGATTTGAAATGATAATGATATGCAAAGATGAGATTGATTATGCTAGATTGATCCAAGAGACTAATTAAGCTAATGACATGTATGATTTAAGCTATGATGATGATGCAATTAAGATAGAAAAGAGATTGATTAAGCTACATGATTCAACAATTATGCTAGAAAATGATTAAATTAAACTAGATCTAAGATGCAATTGCCTATAATAACAATGCTTAAATGATATGCTAGAATGGATATGTCTATAGTAACAATGCATAATATGAAAATGAGATGGGATCCTTATTGCTCCAAAATGGGGGATATTTATAGGATTTCCAAGGCCAGGGTGAGGTGGTAGGAATCAACGGTCAAGATTGAGTCTGAAGATATCAAGGGTGAAATTGGAGGAGGTTGAATAAGAGGTTGGAGGAAGAGACACTTGTCATCTCTGTGGTGAAGTGTGTCTAGGAGATTTGCTCATAAAAGGGCAAGTGTCCAAGAGAGGAGACATGTGGCCAAAGTGCCATTTGTCTCAAGAAGAAAATATCCACACCATAGGAGGTTAGGATAAGGAAGTTAGGATGTGCAAGATAGGATAGGGTTAGTTAAACCCAAGGTTAGGTGGAATGGGTTAGGTTAGGGGGATGGTTAGGTTAGGTGGTTAGAAGTTAGAAGGCATGTGGGTAATTTTAATTTAAAAATTCAAATAATAGGAAAAGACTAATTAATTCTCAACAACTCATAAATTGATTTGTTTTAATTAATTAGGGATTAAAAGAATTAATTGAAGTGGGGGGAGGAGAAATTAATTTGAATTAATTAATCAAAGGGGACTATTGAAATGAACCTATTAAATAAATCCTTAGATTTATTAATAAGTAGATGAAAGGGGGAATTTAATAAAATTGCTTAATGATTTCAATTAAATTAGGAAGGGGGATTAATTAAATAATTGCTTATTTAATTAATTATCTTCATACCATTTTTAGGTGTATACATTTTGCCCCTCTTTGAAGCAAGGTGTGATTACATGTTGATTCAAAGAATAATCTCATTTTGATGATGATATTGGTTTGATAGGATGCCCCAGCTATTGATTGATAAATTCCAATATGATGATGCCCCCTTAGGAGATCAATTGAGATAATTGACCTTTGTAGTTTTGTGAATTTTTGCAAAATTGATATCCTGATTAGAAATGATTCGATGTCTGCAACTATGGTTGATGAAAATGCGAGTTCTACGATCACGGTGATGTGGTTTTTGATTATTGATAAAGCTTGATTGATTAGATTGATAAGATCAAGATTCAGTCTGGTTTCAGGAATGATACCTCCTGTATAGGACAAATATGATCAAAGCGTTTGGTTTTAGGAACGATATATCCTGTATAAGACATTTTAAGGAAAGATACATCCTGTATAAGACATGATAAAATAGATGATATGTGATCGATTGATAGAATTGATAAGATTGATTGGATAAAGAACTAACAATTTGTTGATATCAAGTTGGAGGAAGGTTTTAAATATGCTGATGTTGGTTCCGTTGAGGGCAGAGTAATATAAGATTTTCGCTGAGTCGGTAATATCTGGATAGAAATGAGTCATCAGTTTGATTGCGTATACACTTATGATGATACCTTGATGATTCTTGTGATAGATTTAACCTTGGATAAAAGGAGCATGCTAGATACCATGCAAGAATGAAATGCAAGCTAAATGCAAAGCTAAGACCGGACCAGTCACTGGGTTATTGTGTTTTTATCATCATTGAGCTTTTTAAATGTGGGAAGTGAGTGAAAACATCAATGGTATAATTAAACCATGATGAACTAAGCAATGCTTTCCTAGAGTTTGATATGGCAAGTTAGCACAAGCATCGAGGTATAAATGAACCTAAGATGACCTGAGTGTTGCTTGTGTAAAATAGGTAGTATTAATCATTTCAATATGCATATCGGAAATGTCTTTGATGATACTTCGATGATCATGTCCTGAGACAAATTTGCACATATTAATGATTAATTTACAGACAATAGACAATAAAAATATCATGTTCCTTCCTTGTTTCTCTAGTCAAAGACATCCTGGAGTCACTCAGAAATCATGATAGCGAAAATCAAGATAGAAAAGTTGAACAATCATTCTAAAATCATTATCCAAAAGATATAATCTATTGAATGTGTGTGAATGTGCTTAGACCGATATATGATAGTTTGATGGTTGATAATTTGATCTCGTGTTCAATGTTGGAAGTGTCTCAGTTTTTGCTTGATAAAAGTTGTCTAACTGTTGTTCTCCCTATTTGATTAAGCTCAAAATGATAAATTTTTTGCCCCCAGTTAGGTGCAAGATTTTGCCTCAAGCCTAGAAATAAATTCATTATGATATACTCAATGATCCAAACCATGGCGATAGATTAGCTGGGATGCCTGCGTATTCACAAAGGCTTCATTATGGATATGAATAGCGTTGATGGAAAAGAATGCAAGCGGAAGGATGCATGAACTAATAGATGGAAGAGCTAGCCGACAGATAGCGCCTGTTTGCCAGGTTTTCACCATTTGTTTTTATTGCACTTTTTCTCATATTTGATTTTTTTTTATTTTTCGCTTTTTCACTTTTTTTTGGATTTTTCTGCTTTTTCACTTTTTTTGGATTTTTCTGCTTTTTCACTGTTTTTGGATTTTTTTTGCTTTTTCAGTTTTTTAGATTTTTTGCTTTTTCAGTTTTTTGGATTTTCTACTTTTTCAGACATAAAACTTCTTCAGATGCATGCTATTGATGGGTTCTTCAAGCTGATCTTCGTCCTGTGTTGATAACTGATATGCTGCTAACCCAAATACTACTATGACCATAAACAAACCTAACCAATTTGGTTCAAACTTTCCTTTCTTTTCTCGATCTGCCTAGTTGCGTGGATTTTCTTTTAGTACTAGTTCCCCAACTTGAAAGACTCATGGTTTGATCCTATGATTATAACTCTAGCACATTCTTTGCTGATATACCTTTAAATGATCAAAGGCATTTTGTCTTCGTTCATGGATCAATTCTAACTCTTGCAGTCTAGATACTTGTTGTTCTTAATCTGGGATAAGACCTTTTAATGATACTCGTAGAGAAGGTATCTCTACTTCTATTGGTAGTATTGCTTCTGATCCATAAACAAGAGAGAATGGTGTGGTACCTGTTGGCATACAAATACTGGTACGATAGGCCCATAGAGTAAGGTTCAATTGAATATGCCAATCTCTTCCAACATCATTCACTGTCTTTTTGAGGATTTTCAAAATAGTTTTGTTTGATGCTTCTGCTTGTCCATTCCCTTGCGAATAGTAGGGTGTGGAAAATCTGTGTTGGATCTTGAATTTCTCACATAGTTCTTATACATCTTGATTCTGGAATGGTCGCCCATTATCAGTGATAATGGTCATGGGTATTCCATAGTGATAGATAATGTAGTTCAAGATAAATTCAACAATTTGTTTTCCTGTGATATTTGTGAGAGGTACCACCTTAATCCATTTTATGAAATATTCTGTAGCTACAAGGATGAATTTGTGACCATTAGATGAAGAAGGATTTAAATTTCCTACTAGATCAAGACCCCATTGGTAGAAAGGCAAAGATGTTGCCAAAGCATGAAGTTCTTGTGCTAGTGCATGAATCAAATTCCCATGGATCTGATATTGTTTGCATGTTCTAGCTATCTGTTCCATAGTTGGCCAATAATAGCCCAAGCATATGAGTTTTTTCAAAAGGGTAAGACCACTTGAATGAGTGCCACAAATACTATTATGGACTTCATGTAAGGCCTTCTCAGATTCTTCTTGTCCAAGACATCTTAAGAGAGTATCGTCTAGACCTCATTTAAACAAGGTATTTACGACAAGAGTAAAATGGGAGGATTGACGAATAAATTTTCTCTTTTGATTTTTCGATAAGTCAGGAGGGAGGATATTATCTTTTAGGTATGTATAAGTTTGGCCATAACGAGAGGAATCATGCCCAACAAGGTGACATATAGTTTGGGAATCAGGACAATTATGAGCAGGATAAAATAACTCTTCTACCAGGAATTCATAGCGTTGTTGATTTTCTTGTGTCTGAAGGAGAGAAGAAAGTGTAGCCATGGCGTCTGCTGCTTTGTTGTCATTCCTTGGAATCAATTGAAAATTTATTTCTACAAATTATTTCTTGATATCATCAACCATCTTTTTATAAGGCATCAACTTTTCATCCTTTGTTCGATAATCATCATTGATTTGATTGATGATGAGCTGAGAGTCTCCAAAGACTTGAAGTTGTGTAATGTTCCATTCTATAGCCATTTTGGTACCTGTAACCAAAGGTTCATACTCTGTTGTGTTGTTGGTGCATGAAAAGCTTAATTTGTATGCTTTTGGAATTGTATGACCTTGTGGTGTGATGAATATAATATCTACTCCTGATCCATGTTGTGTTCCATTATTGATGCCTTCTCTTGGACTGATATTTGGGTGATGTATTGTAAGATATGGTTCAAACCCTGGAATGTCTGTATATGACCAGGTAAAAAATGATTTGCCATCTTTTGAAGGGTTCAAAATATTGTTGTCTTGCTAGTTCTGATAGAGAAGTTGTTGGATATAGATTAGTTATGCCAATGATAACTGCCTTTTTGATTCCATCAGGATAAATGACCTCTCTTGATAAAATTCAGGTAAGGTGTCAAATCTCCCATCTTTTGGCACCTTGAGGAGGTTTCACTATTAGATGTGTCCTTTCTTTTTACTTTTTCATGGTCTAATGTTGCCAATAAATGGTTTTCAACATTAGACCTGATATTGTTTTCTTTATTTTCAGTTTTGCGACTAGGAGATTTGGCACCCACTTGACTGAAAGATGCATTGCTGAAATTCCTGGTGAGAGTTGTTGCGGGTTCGACTATGTTAAGATATACAGATATGGCATGGTCATTAGGAAAGGTATCAATGTTAGTATGTCCTTCATTTTCCCAGCCCATAGGTTCAGGAGGGATTAAGGATAAACAATCCTCATGTTGAATTATGTCAAAGATATTAGGGGTCATGATAGAGATGTCAGAGCTTTCAATATGTATTTCCATGTGTAGAACATACTCTCGTCAGAATGACCTCTACAAGTAGCTCCTGATCGTCCTCGGTTAAGTCCAAGTCAACCAAATGTGATTCAGATTCAAGTGGGCTAGTTCCTAACATTTGTCTTTGTTGGTGTAAATAAATATTCATTTTGGATATTATTACACTTACTTAAGTTAACTTAGGATAATGCATCTCTTCATAGTTTGGATTTGAGACACTTAGGGAAGTGTGCACATAGGGATAGAGCTTGTAGGAGAAATTCCACCTTTTGTGGTCTTATTTTGCTGTTACACTCCACATTGGGTGGGTCATCCACCTCTTGTGGAATATTATATTATTTCTCCTACCTACCCTTAGTATTTCTTACCTACCCTTGTTTCTCATTGAGCCACATGTCATATTTTTGTGCTCATACATCCATATGGCCTTGCCTATATAAGCATGCCTCTATTCATTGTATTGGTTAATCCAGTTGATCATTTGCATATTGATGAGAATACAGTTTGTTCTTGTCATCTTATTGTCTCTTTTATGCTTTTCATTGTGCCCTTGATCTTGGCAAAATCCTACATGGTATCAGAGCCAGGTCCAGGCTAGGAGCCCCAAGCACACGAGAGGTGTGGCTTAAGGGGGGGTGTTTGTGTTGGAAATAAGCCACACCCGGACTGATGATGGACTGGTCCAAGAGGGGCCAGTAGCTCAGTGGTAGAGCACTCCAGCAGTGTATGGAAGGTCCTAGGTTCAAGTCCTAGCTGGTCCATGTCTCAATAGTCTTGCATATGTGTGAACTATATCGACACCTACATCTGCTTCTTCCCTTTCAATTTCAAGTTGCTCTGGTTTATTTTCCATGATAGCAAACATTCTCCGCTCCCTCGGTCTCTTAGCTGCATTTTTTTTTCATGTTTGACAAAATTGATGCAAATGATTGTTCTTTGGATTGTGTGCTTGAATATGCTGCCTCTTTGTTATGTGAAACAATGATCACTTGAGCTGATTTCAGATTATTACAACACTGCAATGGATTTGAGTCTGCTGAGATTGTGATTTCCTGCCCATTGTAGGGAAACTTTAAGCATTGATGACATGTTGATGGAATAGCTTGTATGTCATGTATCCATGGTCTTCCCAAGAGTATGTTGTATGGTAGGTTCAAGTCTAGAACTTGGCATGCTGTGTCTTTCTGTAAAGGTCCCACTCTTATGGGTAATATCACAATTCCTTTAGAGGAATCTTTTTCTTCACCATATGTTTTGAATGTGATCTTTTTCAGGGGATCAGCTGCATCTTCAAAATAACCTAAAGCACAGACTAGACTCAAAGAGAAAATGTTTAAGCCAAATCCCCATCTATTAGGACACGTTTAATGAGCGTTTTATGAATGAGGACTTAAATTTGCAAGGAAGCACTATGGGGATGTTGCAATGAATTAATGCTCAGATATTAAGGAGATGAGCTTTGAATAGGATCCTCTGAAATAGGCTTGATGGGTATATTGCTTGGTGAGGATGCTATGGAAGGTTCTTGCAAGCTTTCAGGAGGTGTAGGAATAGATGCCTTTGGAGAGTCAATTTTCTTATGGAGGGATGAGCCATTGCTAGACATAGGTGCATGATTTTGATCTTTCTCAGCCAAATCCTTTAGGGATATCTTTAAGAGTTGCATAAAAGAGTCACCTTTCTTTTGAGATGTATTTGAATCCTTGTGAGGTTTTGACATAGTTGGATTTTGATTTTGGACTTGTTTGATTGCTTTGATATGTTGACATGTTATGTCTTCTTGTATTTTGCTTTGATATCTCATGTTTATATGATTTTCAGCTATTTCAAATGTTTCAATTTCCGTCCCTGCGATCTTATGTCTCTGCGCTCTAGTTAAAATGGGCATATATGCACGTTAGATATTGTGCTAGGATTCAATTTTCTAAAAGTTGTTTTGATAAGTGATCAACAATCAATGTAAATGTGATAGTGTGATATGACACGAAAAGATCATTCAAGTGTTTAAAAATTTGCAAGTTTTTTCGATCTTCGGTTTTGGAGTGCAATGATGATGATGTGATAAGAACCAAGTCCAATAGGAACGATATATCCTATGATGTGGGACAAGATTATCCTGACCAAACATTGTAGTTTCATGATAAAGGATGATAGATATTGATGAGAAACTATGTTTTGGGTGATCTATTTATCAAATAGGTTGATGATGCACTTTGAGATGTTTAGATCTTGAACTTTTTGAGGGTGAGTACTTGAAAATCTTGAGGTGTTTATTTCTAAAGTCTGATTTGACAGATGATAACTTGACCAAGCTAACCAAGAAGACAATCCAAACATAAAATGATAGATAATAGGTGCTTATGATCACTACAAATTGACCGAGCTAATATGACAGACCTAAAAAAGATGTGCAAGAAGATAGTTCTTGACCGACAGAGACAAAAATTTGTACGACAGACTACACAACCCCAAATAACAATTTATACAGCTCATATGACAAACCAGAAATCTCGCATGATAGAAGACATTAACTCATACGAGCTTTCTCATAGAACCAGACGGAAAAAGATGGCATAAAATCCTTTGCTAAGATGACTTGTATGACACTTCTAACTGGACCGAACGATGAAAGATAACATAAAATTTTCTGCTACATGGGCTAGTACGACAATTCCCACTGGACCATACGACAAAGTAGATACCTCATACGACAACATAACACACTTGTATGATAGAGGACAAAACATAGATAAAATGTTTGTTTGGCAGAATTTTGATTAGTGAAGTTTGATTTTTTACTTATGTTTTCCAGTTTTAAATGTCTAATTTCCTGCTTAAAGGATGAATACACAACAAACACACGATATGATAAGTGACCTTCAAGCACATTACGCTACCTAAGGAAGTTGGCTGAGAGAGAAAACCTTTTCTTGTTAGCTTAGGTACACACCCAATAGCTAATCAGAATACAACCGCTGAGTCTCAAACAATGAATTCTGAATGTCGTATTATCCAACTCCAAATGCTAATGGGGAAATGATATGGCAAGTGTCTTGGGAGAGTTATTATCTCTCTTGCACAAAGATTATCACCCTTTTAGAGGTGAATTAGGTAGGTTCTAATTTAACCGGAACTAGTAAGGGATCCGTTCGGCGCATCGGGGTATAATACTCAATTAAGAGGTCTCCCAGCCTTGAAAACCAAGGTTTAATATACCTGAAGGTATGGAGGAGAGCTATACCCGAGCACTGTCATTGACTTGATTTTCATCAAACCACATTTATTTTATAGTGGGTTGGATTACTTGGTGTTAGCCGTTCCCACTTAGGTCGTTCCCCTCTCACCGGCCTTAATGGCTAAGAGTTATTAGCTCCTCGGGAGGGCAGGCCTGCTAAAGAAATGCACTAATGAAAGCAAAGGATGATTCTAGCTTTCTGATCACCTAAGAAAGGTGAGAGCATACTTGTCTATCATCAAAACACATAAAACATGATTGTTCATTTCCATTAGCAAAATCAAGTGTGCCTAGAAGAAATAAAGAAGACATAGATTTTAGTTGATTTCTCCTAGGCAACTTGCAAAATAGATGCATTAGTAGTCATGATGTGTTTTGTTGAAACGAAGCTTTGACAAGCGTAATCTTAGACAATCATCCTGCAAAAACCAGTTAGGCTACCGAAAAACTCACAAATAGACCAGGGTTAGCATTTGTAATAACCAAATTGAAACATGAAACCCTTAAAATGCAAACTGCTTTAAAAACACAGAAACATAATTTCGTACGACATAATTTACCTGACCGTACGAGTACCCTTCCGGGACCGTATGAGTGAAAAACAGAGATCGTACGACACTTTAGTTTCCTTAAAAGATCATACGAGTCAGGATGGATTATCATATTAGTGCACAAAGGAGCTCATACAAAATTCTGATTCTAGCCCGGTCATAAATGAAGGTTTATTGATGCTTGAGAGGCCAAAAATCAGATTTCTGGCCCCATGGTGGGTGCCAAAATGTCATGCTCTGTGAAGTATGATACCTGCAACTGCAACACAAAACACTCAATATATCATTACAAGCATGGCTAGAAAATAATAAGCAAAGAAAGATGAACCATGACAAAGTGACCTATCACCTCCTAAGAGATGCGAGTATGGATTTTCTCTCAAGACTGGATAAGCAATCCCAATGACTTGAATACACCTAGATGGAGGATTTGAAATGATAATGATATGCAAAGATGAGATTGATTATGCTAGATTGATCCAAGAGACTAATTAAGCTAATGATATGCATGATTTAAGATATGATGATGATGCAATTAAGATAGAAAAGGGATTGATTAAGCTACAGGATTCAACAATTATGCTAGAAAATGATCAAATTAAACTAGATCTAAGATGCAATTGCCTATAATAACAATGCTCAAATGATATTCTAGAATGGATATGCCTATAGTAACAATGCATAATATGAAAATGAGATGGGATCCTTATTGCTCCAAAATGGGGGATATTTATAGGATTTCCAAGGCCAAGAGTGAGGTGGTAGGAATCAATGGTCAAGATTGAGTCTGAAGATATCAAGGGTGAAATTGGAGGAGGTTGAAGAAGAGGTTGGAGGAAGAGACACTTTTCATCTCTGTGGTGACAAGTGTCTAGGAGATTTGCTCATAAAAGGGCAAGTGTCCAAGAGAGGAGACATGTGGCCAAAGTGCCATGTGTCTCAAGAAGAAAATATCCACACCATAGGAGGTTGGGATAAGGAGGTTAGGATGTGAACGATAGGATAGGGTTAGTTAAACCCAAGGTTATGTGGAATGGGTTAGGTTAGGGGGATGGTTAGGTTAGGTGGTTAGAAGTTAGGAGGCATGTGGGTAAATTAAATTTAAAAATTCAAATAATAGGAAAAGACTAATTAATTCTCAACAACTCATAAATTGATTTGTTTTAATTAATTAGGGATTAAAAGAATTAATTGAAGTGGGGGGAGGATCAATTAATTTGAATTAATTAATCAAAGGGGACTATTGAAATGACCCTATTAAATAAATCCTTAGATTTATTAATAAGTAGATGAAAGGGAGAATTTAATCAAAATGCTTAATGATTTCAATTAAATTAGGAAGGGGGATTAATTAAATAATTGCTTATTTAATTAATTATCTTCAGACCATTTTTAGGTGTATACACTATTGATTATGGATTATGCTATCCATATGCAGGTAACTTTGATTTGAAAGTCTATACAGATTCAGACTAGACAGGAAATGTTGATGATGGGAAGAGTACAACTGGAGGAAAGCTAGTATCTTGGAGCAGCAAGAAGCGAAGTTGCATATTACAATCAATAGTTGAAGCTAAATATGTTGCATCATACATGAATTGCACTTAGGCAATTTGGATGAAACACATTCTGGAAGGTTTTAAGTTAAAAATCTCAGAACCGGGAAGGATTTTCTGTGATAACACTAGTGCAATAGACATTTCAAAGAACTTGGTGTTGCATGTGTTGGCATTTTGATGATATTTTGATTGTCATTGATGGACACACACTTGCTTTGTGTACACTTTCTTAATGTATGAGTTATGCTCAACCGGTATTTGCTCCAACCGGTATTATGTATTATAGTCTTTAGACTATCGGTGTTTTGTAGAAGATGTTTACTGGTCACAAATTAACTAAAGACCTCAAGTGGTATGAAGACCTCAAGCAGTTCGAGGATCTCAAGCAATACAAAGGAACAAAGCGGTAGTTAACATTTTTCCAGTCTTCATTTTTGACAACCGATAATCGGTAAATTATATGAACTGGTATTACTCTGTGATGAGTTACCAATCAATATTTATGTGATGAGTTATCATCCACCGACACTTTGGCGGTGATTTTGTGCCGTGTTACCAAATATGTCTAGATGCACTAAACCTAGGAACTTCTAATTTAATCCTATTGGACTGACATGAAATCAGACTCCTTTATAAGGACATCATGTCTAGGGTTTTAGATGATGATGAGGGTTTGTATGTGCGATTGTAAAAGAGAAGATTAGGTCTGTGTGAAGAGTAGGAGTATGGAGATATTGAAGATTGAAGTAATGCTGAAATGCATTAACAGTGAGCTATCAAGGATCTAACCAAGCATACTGTGCTAGTATCTAGATCACTCACTTGTTGATTACTCACATCTTTGATAAGTCTGAAACCTTTAACTGGGTAGGCCTAGCAAAGCCTTTGTAAATCCTCTAACAAGGTGGTTCACAAATATGAATCTGAAATCCTCTCACAAGGTAGTCTTTAACAGGACTTATCTCCTAACAGAGATCTAGATTCCTGACAGGATCTGTTCTGGTGAAGAACATTGTATGACCTTAACTAGTCTGGTTTCTATTCTACAGATAGTTACTTGTGAGTTTCTTCTCACCGTGGTTTTTCCCATTTGGGTTTCCATGTCAAAACATCTTGTGTTATGGTGATTATGCTCCTATGGGTGAATGCTTTATTTTTTATTTGGTTTGCATTTATCTTAACCGGTTTATTAGTGAATCTGTTGTACCAGTTATCTGCTAAACTGCTTAGAAATTTGAGTTCAGTGTTTTTTGGTATACTAATTCACCCCACCCTCTTAGTATTCATTAACATGTTAGAACCAAGCATATAGAGCTGAAATATCATTTCTTGAGAGAGAAAGTGCAGAGTAAAGGTGTGTTACTGGAGCATGTATCTACTAAGGAACAACTAGAGGATATCTTTACTAAACCTCTGTGTAAGGCTACTTTTGAGAATCTTAGAGGTCATCTAGGGGTGTGCCCCTACATGAGGTCAATTAATTCGATGTGGAAGACATCAATCTTGGAGCTTATTGAAGATCTTGAAGCAGGATTGGTGTAAAGTGGAGCCACTCCACAAGGGGAGCAACTAGTTGCCGTTCGGTGAAGCTTAGAGTGGTTTACTAGCTGATATTGGTATTCACTTTGGCATTGTTTTCAAAGGGGGAAAATAACTGTATGATTGATAGGAAGAAGAACTATAGCCAATTACCAGTTGAAGACATGAAGACTCAGTTGAAGGAGAGTACATGGAAAAATGTAAACCAGGATTCCTATACCTTTGTATGTGCATTGCTCTCAATAATCACAATTAAAAGGTATTGATATTTGTATTTCCATCAATGCCAAAGGGGGAGATTTTTGGCATTGCATGAAGATTGCATTAATGAAGTATAAGTGTTGTCATTGATGTCAATTGTAACTGGTAATGGAGTTCTATTGCATCTGGTAGTGATGCAGTAATGCAACCAGTAGTTGAGCAGTGAAGGAAACCGGTATTATTATTGAAGCAGAGAGATCAACAGGTAACCCTAACCTGTTGATATACCAAACCCTAACCGATGGAGCTTGGTGAATTGGTTGTGTTGATGTATGATTGAATGGTGATCGGAGATGATTATCCCATGTATGCATGATGCACTTGATGAGTTTCAAAGTGGTTTTGGTGTGTAGAGATAGCCGTTTTATCTTGGGAATGAGCTAGTGCATTGCATGAAGTGGAAACTGTATGATGAGTTACATGATCCAATGTGCAGTGATCCAGGAGCGGTCAAGGTTGTCTAGAACAATGTGCAAATGATTTCTATGTAATCTAAGAGTCATGTTTGAATTGATTTGTTTGTAATATCTATGAGATCTTAGGGTTTTTGATGTGTTACCAACCTATTATTTTTCTTATAAGGTCGATGAGTTATTTTATAATAGTGTTGGAAATTTTGGTTAAGTGTGTCAGTGTGTTTGATTGCCAAAATAGAAGGAGTATCTGGAGAATGTGTGAAGGCAGATAGGAGAATAAAAAGGATCTGATCAAGTAGATTAGTGCTATTAACAGACCAACAAAGACCCTATTGTTCTCTAACAATTACAACACTTAAATCCCTTAACCGGGTAAGCTTTAACAGGCTTGGTGTTTTCTAAATCCTCTAACCAGGTGATCCATTAGCTTGGATTTGAAATCCTCTATCGAGGTTACTCCTAACAGGGTATTGTAGTTGTAGACACTGTGTGGGAGAAAAAGTGACACTAAGCAAACATGCCCTAATCTCACTTTCAACCACACACTTGTGGAATACGAAAGAGCCTAGAGGTATCACACAATTGGCTACTTCTTCTTGTGGAAGAGAGAGCCACGGGCTACCTATTAGGATTTCTATTCCTTTGTTGCAATTGAAAGATGAAATGATGCAAGTTCAATCCCTAACCCCAAAGTGCAAGTATGAACTAATAACAAGATTACAGAATTGAACTTAAATGATGGAAAGCTGTAAACACAAGGACAAGAAAAGAATGTAAATGTGTACCTGGTGTTAAAATATGAATGAAAATGTTCGGGACGGGGGCGCGGGCACCACTGTCCTGATTCTACCCCTGAAACTGCTCCGGAAACTGCTGTTTTGCAACCTGGAAAGCTGTCAAAAATGCTGAAAACTGCTGTCTGTCAGGAGGACCAGGGTGCCCAGCGCCCCTGTCCCAGGGACCAGGGTGCCCAGCGCCCCTGTCCTGGTAGGACCAGGGTGCCCCACGCCCCTGTCCTGGTCTTTTGCTCTGAGATTTGGTGTGAAGTTCGATCTCCGTCTGCTTCTTCCGGATCTGTAACTTGCGGCATCGTCCGAATCCTGAAACCTGCACTTATATCTGAAAAGGGTATGGTGGGCGGCTATATAGGGTTTTGCCTTAGTCAAACCCCCGCTTCGGTGATTTCCACCTCCACGAATAGCCAAGTTGTATTGTAAAATGTATTGTGTGTGCAGACCTAGTGTGTGTGCAAGGTCCTTAAATGCAAGAAAGCAAACTAGAGCAACCTAGAAAGTAAACCCTAATTGCTTGTAAATGATAATGTAAATGCTCTAAATCAAGATGCAAAGTGATCTAAAGCATGAATAAAGGATATATTGAAGCTTATGCAAAGACATGAAAACAACATGAAATCATACCCAACCCTCAAGGGAGGAGTACAAGCCAATCTTCAGTCGATAATCTCCTATTGTTCTTCAATGTCTTCCAAGCCCTAAATGGATGAATGAAATTGATAAATGCTTGATAGAAGGATGTTGAATGTTGTTGAAGTCTTCAAAGATCTGCTCTTTCACTGCATAGAAGGTCCTCCAAAGCCAAAATTCTGATCCCTTCAAATGAAGAAAGAGAGCTCTTATGTATGAAACCCTAGGTCTTAATTTCAACTTTTGGCCGACCTAGAGATTGAATCTCCTGCCAATTTCTTGGGGTTAAGCTTTATTTTATGATTGGGTCGTGCTCCTAAAATTTTGGGAAAAATGTCCGGGACCATGTGCACGCCGGGCGCCATGGTCCTGACAAATTTTCACCAAATTTTTAGGGCCGTCGGATATGATGATTTTAGAGAGAATCCCGAAGTTACAGATGATTTCGAGATGTTTTGACACCCGAAATCAAGCCCCCAAGTTCAAAATAGGACCTAATTAGGGTTTTTGATTAAATGATGTATTGGAAGAATAAAATGAAAGGGGCACACTTTAATGAAAGGGCCCAACTTTATGATGTGGTAGATGATGAAATAGGACCTTAGACCTAATTAATTTAATTAATTAAGCGCTAAGGGGAAATGCAAAATGCGCCAAGGCGGGTGCTAAACTAGGTGGGAAATTGTACCACCCTAGCAAGTGCGTACAATTTACGATGCTACATTTAGCCCCCACTTTAGCGGTCATATGAACACTACGTGCATATGGAAGCTAAAGTACAGAAAAGTAAACATTATTTGAAAAAGGATATATCCATAAGTCTGTCGAACGAAGCCCCCAGCAGTATCTGCAGTACACAGTTAGGAACCACACCCTACAAAACACACATGTTAGATCACAAAATCACCTAATGCTTACTAAGGTAGGTGATGAAAATTCGAGGGTAGCTATATGCCCCCCCCTGTTTCGGCTTGCTAATTTTAGTGAGTTGAAACAGGGTATCATGTTTACCACTCCGAATTGTTAAAGAAAATTGATGACAAATGCTCACAAGAAGATTTGATATGAGATCAAAAACTAATGGAGAATCATTTGGTAAGAAAGAGGACTAAATCTCAATTCCAACACAACAAAGAGTGTGAGGATTTGAGAGTTCTCTAACACAAGATGAAGGATGTAAATGGAAACAAAATGCAAAGAGAAGAAAAGAAAGGAAAAAAGCATGAATACACACATTGGTGATCCATGGGAAGAATAGTGAGAGAGAAAAACATGGACTTCTTGCCCCTAGATCTTGTCTAGGTGATCCATGTGAAAAAGGACATGGAAAGCTAGCCCCTAGAGTCTGTCTAGGTGATCCATGTAAGGGAGGAGAGTGAGAAAGTCTAGCCTTATGCCGCTAGTTCCACTCAACCTCGTGCATGTGTGTGTAAGGGAGGTTAGAAGCACCTCATAGGAGTCTATGCCCGAGTATGCTACAACCTGTATATGTATAGTACAAAAGCATGACATCTCGCTCTAAGAGTCTGTGCTCTGGTTCCGAGAATAATCACCTTGCATAAAAGAAAAATGGAGACATCTCGCTCTAAGAGTCTGTGCTCTGGTTCCGAGAATGACCCATTTCTCAAAAAGTGTAATGTTTATATCATAAGCAAAGTAGAACAAGGATGCCTACCTTCATCATAAAAGAAGATACCCCAAAAATGCAACAATGTCGTAGATCCAAGCAAGAGAGTTTTTCACTCTTTAAGCAAGGATAAGATAATTGAAAAGGGATATCTTGTAGTATGTGTAAAGGATATCCTTAGAGGAGAAGAGATATTTGTACAAAAGACACCTATCCCTGAGAGAAATTGTCTTAGACAAATATAATATCTTCTAGAATAAGACAAAGAAGAGAATAAGAATGCAATACTTCCTTCTTTTGTGAGGTGAAAGTGATTCTTAATGAAGGATGATGCTGTTTTTTTACCCAATTGGGAGAGTGAATTCATTATGGATGTATTTTACCAAGTGCAAAAGAGGTTGTAGTCAAGGACTTACACCTCTTGTAAGAGAGAACCCTTGAACAAACAACAACAAATGCGTACAAGGCATAACATCAAGTAATAAAGTCCACACCATCCACAAAATAGGAAAAAGTGGATCCTTAGATAAAAATAAGGAAAGATCATTGCCTCCCAAGGATAAGGACAATGAGAAGGACTTACACAATCTTCTAGGGAGAGATTTGGACATAAGCAAAAGAAGAGATGTATGAAATCATTCTTGTCCCCATAGGAACAAGAAAATTAGGCTATTATGTTGCTTCAAAAAATATGATTGCACTTGAAATTGTACCATCATGAATGACAATGAGCCCCCAGTAAATGAGCTACCAGTGTCACATAATGATGAGCAACATAATAGCCATTAATGTTATTTAAAGACATGATAGACTAAATTAGGTATTTGAATATGACATGTTAAAAGCTCAACTATAAGTGAGATCAAAAACATGTATAAAATTATGAAAATTGAAGAAGAAAAGTCACATGAAATCTTAGAAGAGGGATGAGTGTAATTTATTAGAGCCTTATCCCTAGAGGAAAGGACTTTATGATGAATAGGAGATAAAGATTCATAAGTGGATTTAGAAATTTGAGGGGATTCATAAAGAGATTTGTTCATTGCCAAGATTTCCTTATGAGGGGAATGAGAGTTGATAGAAGTAGAAGATGATTTAGTTGAAGTGAGATCATCATCACTACTAAATATAGCATTCACATTGAGAGATGGTCTTTTAGATGCTTTGGTACGTTTGTAGGGATTATAGCCGAGTCCAAAGGCATAATTGTGAAAATTAGTCTCTAGAGGAACTTTTATCCCTTGTTCATGAGCGCCACAACCATTTCCATGATACCCATGCTTAGCAAAAATGCGAAAACCACGACCATAACGATCAGCCATTTCAGGAAGAGAAGGTGGTTTTTCATAAGACAAAGAATCAAACTCTTCATAATTAGACGTGTGAGGAGAAGAAGTTTGAGAAGCGGCCACAAAATTATTACTCATAGGTTCAGGTAAGACTGATTGATCTCTAGTTTCTTCCTTCTTTTTAACTTTAAGCTCTCTAGGAGGAACCCTATACTCACCTACGAAGGTGGGAGTGAAATCAAGAGATCCCCAATCGTCTTCTGCGAGAACCTTCTCAGGATCAAAAGCCTTTTCATGTGCAGATTCAAGTTGAGAAGAATCTTCTTCAGGAACTTCAGACTCGTCCAAAGAATTTTGATTATCAGAGGATGATGATTTGTCCATAGGTATCTTGTTTAAAGAGTCATCACTAGAAGAGGGAGGTTTAGAAGAACTCCCTTTGGAAGTAGATGTTTGCAAACAAGCTTGAAAATTAGTATCACCTATCAAGGTATATGTCTTGTTATTATAAATAAATTTAACTTGTCTATGCAATGTAGAGGGGACAGCTTGCATACTGTGAATCCAAGGTCTCCCTAATAACAAGTTGTATGTTAGATTTCCCGACGTAACATGGATAGGAGTAGGCAAAGTAACAGGTCCCACTGTGATGGGTAAGGTGATAATACCTAATGAAGACTTAGCCACATTATCAAAGCCTCGAATGGGACGAGAGTTAAGCTCAATAAGGGATGTATCCACATTCATCTTATGCAATAGATTAATGCTACACACATTAAGGCCAGAGCCATTATCTACCAGTGTTCGTCTTATAGCAGTGTCATTTATGATAACCACAATCATCAAGGGATCATATTGATGTTGAATTTCACTATTAGGCAACTCATCTTGAGTAAACACAATTTGAGTTTTAGGATTCATCACAGAGTTCACCAAAGACACTATATTACTAGATGTATTACGTGGAGGAACATTCAAATCTTTCAAGGCATCTTGTAACATTCCATGATGAGCGGAAGAAGTTTGGATCAAATCCCAAAGGGATATCTTAGCAGGGGTAGCTTTAAGTTGTTCTATGAGATCATATTCCTTACCAAGAACTTGTGAAATACGTGGAGCTTGGGGAAGAATAGGTTGGGAAGGAGGAAGTGAAGTTGGGATAACTGGAGGAGGATTAGGTTGCCTATTGTTTCTAGTATTATAGGTATGGGCAACCGCATGATAACTCTCTCTAGTCAATTGCTTAGCATACTCATAAGGGCTCTTAGAGGAATAACCTCCTTGCACAGTAATAACAGGTTTTTTAGGAGTGCAAAAAGAATCATTAGCATAACCACCTTGAACCACTAAGATAGGCTTATTTAAAGGTTGAGAATTTTGAGAAGGACAAGCACCTTGGACAGTGAAGAGAGGTTTGTTAGGTGTTTCATTCACATGTATCAAATTGATTGAGGATGGTTTAGAGGAACAAACAAAAGTGTTGGAAGAATTATTGATAGTCTTCTCATGCACTAAAATCTTATCACAGATTAAATCAATTTTAGGAGAGAGACAAGGGGTAGGCATTGATGTTCTAGTAGGAAAGGTAATACTAGGAAAGGTCATATCATCCTCTATCATCAAAGGATCTACATGGGGAATAAACTCTCTAGGAGAAGGATCAACATTACTCTCTAAAGTCTCACTTTTGAGAGGGAGATCTTTGAAAGAGATGTTAACCATCTTGCTTTGAACTAGGGTTTCCTTATGAGTAGAACCAAGTTGAGGAGAGGGAGAATAATTGAGATTCAAGGAAGGGGAGAAACTATCAAGGGAGTTTCCAATCTTGATTTCATCCCCTTTGGCTAGGGGTAGAGAATAATCTATACCTTCTTCTAATGGTTCATCCCAAATAGTGAGGTTGTTAAAAGGAATGTTTGAAGTATTGTCAATTTTGGGAGAGGAGATAACATTGTTTATTAATTCCTCATCCTTAGGAGGGAGAGCATCAATAGATGTGTTAAACTCATCCTCCTTCCTCAAAATATGTTCAATAGGGGAGAGAGAATTAAGGAAATTGCTTATTATTTCATCTTCTTTCTCTAAGGGATGCTTATGGGTAGGACCAACTTTAGGAGAAGGGTAAGCATTTACCATTAATTCATCATCTCTAGTGGGAATTTTGTTGGAAAAGGAAAGGCCATCACTAAGAAATGTAGGGATAAGGTCATCTTCTTGCACAAAAGGATCCTCATGAAGGGAGTGTATTTTAGGAGACACAAAGGCATCAAGGGCATCATTCAACAAAGCATGATCATATCTATTAAAAGGTTTATCTTTTGATTCAAAAGGAGATATCTCTTCATAGAGGGGATCATTGAAAACAACCATGTTACTAGATTTAGTGGAAGAGCTGATAGGAATGTACCCTTGAGAGGAATCATTCGACTTATCTTTCTCATCACAACGAAATGGCATAGTAACAATGTTTATGAGTTTTTGGTAAAATGAAGGTTTGGTATATTTAGGTTTCAAAAATTCATCTAAAGCTTCATCTAACTCATAATCATCACAAATATGAACATCTTGCAAATAAAAATCTGACATTTTGAAATTGCATAAAATTTAAACACACAATGCAAAGAAAAACACTTTTTTCTTTTTTTTTCTTTTTAATGAAAATGAAATGAAAACACACTAAATCTAGATCTAGATCTAACAAATGCAATGCAAGAGGAAGCAATGATAGATTCACGTCAGGTTCACCAAAATGTGTGGGAGAAAAAGTGACACTAAGCAAACATGCCCTAATCTCACTTTCAACCACACACTTGTGGAATACGAAAGAGCCTAGAGGTATCACACAACTGGCTACTTCTTCTTGTGGAAGAGAGAGCCACGGGCTACCTATTAGGATTTCTATTCCTTTGTTGCAATTGAAAGATGAAATGATGCAAGTTCAATCCCTAACCCCAAAGTGCAAGTATGAACTAATAACAAGATTACAGAATTGAACTTAAATGATGGAAAGCTGTAAACACAACGACAAGACAAGAATGTAAATGTGTACTTGGTGTTAAAATATGAATGAAAATGTTCGGGACGGGGGCGCGGGCGCCACTGTCCTGATTCTACCCCTGAAACTGCTCCGGAAACTGCTGTTTTGCAACCTAGAAAGCTGTCAAAAATGCTGAAAACTACTGTCTGTCAGGAGGACCAGGGTGCCCAGTGCCCCTGTCCCAGGGACCAGGGCACCCAGCGCCCCTGTCCTGGCAGGACCAGGGCACCCCACGCCCCTGTCCTGGTCTTTTGCTCTGAGATTTGGTGTGAAGTTCGGTCTCCGTCTGCTTCTTTCGGATCTGTAACTTGCGGCGTCGTCCGAATCCTGAAACCTGCACTTATATCTGAAAAGGGTATGGTGGGTGGCTATATAGGGTTTTGCCTTAGTCAAACCCCCACTTCGGTGATTTCCACCTCCACGAATAGCCAAGTTGTATTGTAAAATGTATTGTGTGTGCAGACCTAGTGTGTGTGCAAGGTCCTTAAATGCAAGAAAGCAAACTAGAGCAACCTAGAAAGTAAACCCTAATTGCTTGTAAATGATAATGTAAATGCTCTAAATCAAGATGCAAAGTGATCTAAAGCATGAATAAAGGATATATTGAAGCTTATGCAAAGACATGAAAACAACATGAAATCATACCCAACCCTCAAGGGAGGAGTACAAGCCAATCTTCAGTCGGTAATCTCCTATTGTTCTTCAATGTCTTCCAAGCCCTAAATGGATGAATGAAATTGATAAATGCTTGATAGAAGGATGTTGAATGTTGTTGAAGTCTTCAAAGATTTGCTCTTTCGCTGCATAGAAGGTCCTCCAAAGCCAAAATTCCGATCCCTTCAAATGAAGAAAGAGAGCTCTTATGTATGAAACCCTAGGTCTTAATTTCAACTTTTGGCCGACCTAGAGATTGAATCTCCTGCCAATTTCTTGGGGTTAAGCTTTATTTTATGATTGGGTCGTGCTCCTAAAATTTCGGGAAAAATGTCCGGGACCATGTGCACGCCGGGCGCCATGGTCCCGACAACTTTTCACCAAATTTTCAGGGCCGTCGGATATGATGATTTTAGAGAGAATCCCAAAGTTACAGGTGATTTCGAGATGTTTTGACCCCTGAAATCAAGCCCCCAAGTTCAAAATAGGACCTAATTAGGGTTTTTGATTAAATGATGTATTGGAAGAATAAAATGGAAGGGGCACACTTTAATGAAAGGGCCCAACTTTATGATGTGGGAGATGATGAAATAGGACCTTAGACCTAATTAATTTAATTAATTAAGCGCTAAGGGGAAATGCAATGCAAAATGCAAAATGCGCCAAGGCGGGTGCTAAACTAGGTGTGAAATTGTACCACCCTAGCAAGTGCGTACAATTTACGACACTACAGACACCTAAAATTGTCATGTCTAATTAAATAAATATTTTATTTATTTAATTATCGAAGCTTAATTCTTCTATTAATTAAATAAATCTTTATTTATTTAATTAATTCATTTATCCTCTTCTAGCCTTATTTCTCATTTAAATAAATACATTTATTTATAAATTATCCTTTTCCTAAATTAAATAAATATCTTATTTATTTAATTAATCTCACTTCTTCTATTAATTAAATAAATCTTTATTTATTTAATTAATTCATTAGCCTTTTCTACCCATGACACATGTCATTCATCTTTTAATTCATACACTACCTACCCCTTTCATTATTTTATTATTTCTTTTACCTACCCTCTAATCATAGCTGACCTCCTTTTACACCTCTCAATCTTATCCCTCCATTTCATATAGTGTCTTCTATATAAGAGGATACTTCCTTCATTATCAACCCTGGCTAATCAATTTATGCACTTGACTACACTACACTTTTGACATATACGATCCTACTTGCAACCACATTCTGTTCTTTGTTGAGCTCTTGTGCACATAAAATCTGAGAGCAAATATATCAAACAAGATCAATGGAGATAGGAAGAATGGAGATTCAAACCCTATTGGACATGTGATGGTATAATCTTTTTGATTTCGTTTGATTTGCATTGTCTTAGGTAATCTTCATATGTTATGGTGGATCTTTGTTGTTGTTAGGCTAGGGTTTTGTGGTTGAATTCATTTAGCCTTTCAATATCGTTATTATTGTTATCCACTTTCACCATATACATTTTGGCATGCCCGATGGGACTCTTGTCCCTTTTTGCATTTAACATCCTTGTTGCAGATTTTGTGTTTTTGAAGCTGCAGATCTGACATTTTCGACAACATTTTGATATTTTCGTGTCTGCGCACTTTCGGATTGCATTTTTGATTTTCTGGTGCGTCTGGGACATCTGAAGTCACGTCTGTGTTATCGACAACATTTTATTTTGTAGATTTTGGAAACCGCATTTGTGTTCATAAGTCGCGTTTGAGGTGTTTTTAGACGCGTTTGTGTCCAGAAGTCGCATTTGGGTTCTGTAGCCACGTCTATGTCTCACAGAACCGCGTCTGCATCATAAAGTTGCGTCTGTGTGCACCTTTCAAATTTTGAGTTATTGATTTAGTTTTGGGTTTTGCATTTAAGGTTTCAGATCTGGTTTATTTTGAGCTAACATTTTCAGATCTAGCTAACGAAATTGGTGCAGCTTGTCTTGAAAGCAAAATCATTTGGTTGAAGGCCCCTATTTTCACAAAGTCTTTTGGATCTAAAATTTACCTAGCTTGTGTGCTTGTAGGAAGGGGTGATTATTTCAAACAATCCAAACTACTAATAAATCTTTGTTGCAGGTCCTTGGCAAGGGTTTTTGGGTTTTTATTGTGTGCCTTGTTTTCATAGACTAGCAAACACTTCAATTGGTGCACTAAAATTGAATCATTGTCTTTTGTGTCTTGAGCAATAGGCTCTTTTTGTTTAATCTTTAGAGGGCCTGTCTTCCCATGTGGTCATTAGGACTACTAGTGAGAAGAGAACGACCCAAGTGGTAGCGAGGAAAACCCACCTCTTCCGAACGAATATAAACAACTGTATTCATGGTGAAAACTATGGATAACATGTGCTGATTAGTTCATACCGACACTATGTCTCCCCATAAACCCATTTGATCAAATTTATTTGATCAGTTGTAGGGCGTAACCCCTACTGGCTAGGATCCTTCTGTATTTACAGAGCTAAAAGTGCCGCATGTATGGCCACACGAGTGGATGCCCTTACTAGCAACTTTTTGTTTTAGAAGCCCAAATCCTTCTAGTTATTGGGGCAGGAGGTCAGACCTCTGGTAGCGGCCCACACACATACAATTCTTAGTAGAGATACAAAGTTCGCCACGGGGAGTTTTCATGGGGATTGATGCTTGGCTGACCCGAGAAGTGAGTGCTGAGGGTGGAGCCAGTGAGGTCAAGCATCTAAGTATCCGCTCTGAATAGCATAGCCTCGGGGGTAAAACCCCATGTGGGATCAACAACTATTGTCTTGGCTAGCCATAAGAATTGTGCTTGACTTATTTTAAACATTCAAACATTCAAGACCAAATAACAAAACATTGTGTCTTTTGTGTCTTCAAGTGTATGCAAAACATTTTTACATCAAACAACACACTTTTCTTGGAGTCATTTTGAGTCTAGACACTTACAAACATTGGGTCTTCATCAACACTGTGTCCTTTTGTCATGAAAAATAGTCAAACAGTCAGATTTGGTCACAACAAAAATGACTTCATAGATTGGAAAAAATTGCACAAATTTTGTAGAAACGCGTCTGTGTCTGACATAATAGCATCTGTGTTGTATAACCGCATATGTGAAGGGCAGAAACGCGTCTGTGTTTCCAGAATCAACACTACACTTTACAAAAATCTCAGAAGTGTGTCTGTGTTAAACAGAACCACGTTTGTGTCATGAAATCACGTCTGTGAAGTATACAGGCGTGTTTGCGTTTAGAATTGGAAAAATTTTACAGTCCAGCAAACAAGAGCAATTAGTTTCGGAATTCTTGAGCTTCCTAGGTCATTTCTCTAGGGTTTCATTTAGCATTCAACCTGTCTTTGGGTCTCACAAAGTCTATTTTTGCTTTACACCTCACATTACATTGACATTTGTCTAAACTTGAGTCAAAAGGTCACTTACTTGTCCTCATCATACTTTGTCAACATACTACATACAACAACATCTTGCTAAGTGGTCCCTCATCAAGGTCTCTCACCTTTAGGTCTCATTTGGTCTTACTTAGAGTCAAGGTCAACTTACCTCATCAAGAGAAACTACCCTCTCTTTGGAAGTCACACCTACTCTACTACATACATACTTGGTCTTCAGATTCATTTACATTCCATCCAACCCTTGGTCTTCCATACTTTTTCCATTTTCATCTAGTCTCACACATCTCGGTCAATACCTAGTTCATGGTTGAAACCCGTCTTCAAAAATCTAGGAGAGAAACTAAAGAGGCTCAAGAGTTTGCAAACATGAGTTCTTATGAGTATGACAATGATATCTTTTTCAATTATGATCATACTACATTACCTGACATGGATGCCTATAGAAACATTCCAAATGTTGAGAACATGGACACTACAAACAACAATGCTACACATAATGACAATATGGACAACTTTTCCGTACATTCAGCAGATGTGGAAGAATCCATTATGAATCCCCATTTCAATCGATTGGTTGAGGAAATAATGAGGAGGGATAGACAATACTTCTTACAAATGATGGCACAAAGTGGAGCCAAGATACCTCATGATTTTGACATGTCTCAAATAATGGAAAATCGACCTTTGCAACAACCTCACTCCAACATGGATCAAAGGAGACCTAATAGTGGAGGCAATAGAGGACCACATATGGTGCCTAAATCACCATCATCTTTGTTTCAAAAACTAGAGGTCCCACATACACATGGTCAAACATATGATACGCACCTTCGTAGACCATTATGGAAGTCTTATGCAGAAAGATATGCTCAATCACATACCAATGCTAAGGATCAACCACCAAAGCAATTGGATATTCAAAGGCATGCTCAAAATTTGGACACAAGGAAACCCCATGTCAAATTTGGGGGCAACACATTAGAATGTGACATGCCTGTAGAGTATGGTATACATGGACAAAATAAATATTTCATTCCTCAACATGAATCTATACCAAGTGGTCCATATATGCAGCATCATTATAGACCTCCTCCATATGAACATGTGTATGATCAATATCATCCATATATGCAACATGCTTCTCCTCCAATTGGTGCCTCAAGCATGGGGTATGGTTCAAGAAGTCAATCTCCACCTAAGAACAATTTGGAGCAACAAATCAGGGACTTACAAAAGAAAATGGAGGACATAAATACACCAAATCCAACATACACAATGAGAGACATATGTCCTTATCCATTTGCAAGATCATTCCAATGCCTCCTTTTCCTACACACTTTGTGATGCCTAAATTTGATAAGTATAGAGGAAAAGGGGATCCTAAGGCACACATAAGACAATTTTCCATAGCTTGCATTGAGGTAGCAGTAGAAGAGACATATTTGATGAGATTATTCCCACAAAGCCTAGGTGATCAAGCTATGGAATGGTTCTCCCAACTCCCACCTGGTATTAAGTCATGGGGTGATCTAGCAGAGGCATTTATCCAACATTTCTCCTACAACATAGAGACAGACATATCAGTCACTACTTTGTGCAACACCAAGCAAAAAGAGGGAGAGTCTTTTGCATCATTTTTACAAAGATGGAGGAATCTAGCCAACAGATGCTCTTGTGAAATTCCACAAAAACAAATGGTAGAAATGTTCACCCAAAATGTTAACAAAGACATTGGCTATGATCTAAGGAAATCTTGTTTGTCCACCTTCAAGGATGTCATTGAAAAAGGCTTAGCAATAGAGAAGGTCCTAATTGAACAAGGAGTCATTAAGATATTCAAGGAAAACAAAGATGAATTTAAAGGAAAAGACAAGCCGAGATTTTGGAATAAAAACAAGAACACAGTCAATGATGGTGTTGTTGACGCCAACACAGTGCGACCCAAAATCATTTTTTTTGGATCAAGTTCTACAAACAATCAAGTGAATACTCAAACAACTTCCAGATCACGAAGGAAGTACACTCCATTGGGAGAACCACTTGAGTCAGTTTTCAAAAAGATAGTGGCAAACAAGGTAATCATAGTTCCAGATTTTCCTCCATATGAACCAAAGGTTAAACCAAATTGGTGGAATGATGATGAGTATTGTGATTTTCACAAGAGCAAGGGTCATAAGACAGGAAATTGTCATCGACTGAAGAACATCATACAAGATCTCGTTGATAGAGGTGACATTGAGATTGAGGGACACTCATTCAATCAAGAACATGAGATGTTTAAGGAACCATTCCCAAAGCATGACAAGGGAAAAGCTAAAGCCACAGATGACCAAACCAACTATACCAAAGCAACCTATAACTATGATTCAACTATCAATCACATCTCGATGGACAATTATGTCTCTACCATTATCATCAAGGACAAAAACCCTGAGAATTCTACCCGGAGACCCAAGATTGTCCTAAAAGGTGTTGGATCTTCTTCCGAACCTACCTTTGAATGTAATGTCACAACTTGTCGAGGTAAATTCACTTTGCAAGGTGCTCCAGCTAAAAACACCACTTCCTCATCAACCAAACCTAAGTATGATCATGTAGAACAGTTAGGGAAGACACCCACACTCATCTCCATTCTTGAGCTCCTACGCATATCCCCTGCACATAAGGCCATTCTTGACAAAATCTTGAGAGACACTGCCGTTCCTACTGATTTGAACGTGGACCAGTTTCAAGCCATGGTGGGATACCTTTCCATTCCACATTCCCTTACATTCACAGAATCCGATGACGCCTCCGTAAGTTAGCCACATAATGCACCACTACACATTGAAGCCTTCATACACAAACATCGAATAAAATGAGTCCTGATAGATGGAGGAGCAGGTCTAAACATTTGTACATTGAGCACAATTAAACAATTGGGATATTCTGATAAAGCTATGAATTCTACAAATCAAATCACCATCAAGGCATATGATGATGAAGAGCGTTCATCCAAGGGCACAATCACCAAACCTCTCAGAATTGGGCCAGTTACGAGGGATGTGGTTTGTCAAGTACTAGATCTAGATCTCACTTATAACATATTGCTAGGACGTCCTTGGATTCATGAAATGAGGGAAGTCCCATCTACATATCACCAATGCATTAAGTTTCCTCACAATGGAATAGAAGTAATAGTTAATGGTGATCCTAATCTGTTCATATACTGCAATAACCTAAGATTAAAAACTGAGACCATCATTCCTAGTAATCACGAAGCTGTTCCTTCTTCGACATACATTGATCCTAAGTCATTAAAACCTTTGACATCAAAACAAGGTGAGCTTAAAGGCAAATTTCAAAACAAGGGCATGGGGGAATACACTTTAAATCACACCATGTACTTACAACAAGTCATGAGTTCCCCAAAAGAATATGGAAGACCACATCCTAACAAGCAAGTATCCATCATGGTACTCAAATGGGACCCTACTACCTTTCATGGATGGGGCGAACTGGAAGAGGAAGACTTATACAAAATGCTTTACAAAGACATTGAAGATGACACACAAGATCACATCAGTTTACCATGTGATAAATATGGCAAAGGCTTCAAGATTCTACAAAAAATCAAGTATGATGGAAAAAGCCCTCTAGGGTTACGAAAGGAAGGCATCATTGAACCTTTACAACCTGAATTGACATTCAAAAAGGAACGCTTGAAGGGACTTGGTTTCTTGACTTCCAAGGTTCACATTCAAAGGACAGGAGAAGCCTTACAAATCAAAGCTACCAAAATTCAACAAGAGGGTCGCTATTCCACAGACTCCAACGAATGGGAATGGGGTTCAGATAAATCCTCCAGTGACTACGAGCTCACTGAGATATTCAGAGAGCTAGATGAACCCACAGAAGAAGAGGAATTTTATAAAAATTTCAAAGTTGGTCAAGAAACAATCCATGAGGATTCCACACAGTCCTTGTCTCAAGGTCCTAGGTTGAAATCACATAGGATGAGAACACCTGTCCCAGAATGTGCTACTAGTGATGATAATTTGGATTCATTCGCGATCGAGACTGATGAGGAGAGTGCCATCGATGACCTCGATAATTACCTTGACATACCCAAATATAACTGCATCTTCACTCTTAGCCCCGCTAACTTTGAAGACATTAAAGGCCTTCCCCTTGTTCACCACCAACTCATTGACTGGGATCATGAAGGACCTGCACAGTTTGACACATTCCAAAATGATGAAGCTTTTATTGACTATCTTGGCATACGAGATGATCTTCCTCCTGGGGACCATAAAGTGGGATACACTATAGAACTCAATAGCGTGGCATATTTTGGTGAGGGTGTCGGACCTTCCAGTCGCAAAAATGTGAAAATAAGAACAAACCAAGGGTCTTATGGCGAAAACCACACTGTGGCGTTGTCTGACCCCAAAAAAGTAAAAAGAAAGGACGTATCTAAGGGCGAAAATCTCTCTGAGGCACTCAAAGATGGAAGGCTCGACATTCTCCCAGCATCATATGAGGAAAAGTCATCCATGTTGGTAGAGGAGACTATCAAAACAAAAATTGGTACAGAAGAGGTTCCACACAACATATTCTTGGCTCAATCATTGACAGAGTCAGAAAGGTCAAAATTCATAAGTTTCTTCAAAGAATGACAAATCAACTTTGCTTGGTCATACGCTGATATGCCTGGATTAGACCCAGATTTGGTAATGCATCATTTGACAGTTAAACCAGGGGCAAAACCAGTGAAACAAAAATTAAGAAAGATGCATCCACAAGTTGCATTATTGGTCAAAGAAGAGCTTGAGAAATTATTGGACGTCGGATTCATATGCCTAATTGATTATCCTGAATGGATCTCCAACTTAGTGCCTGTCAATAAACTAGATCAAAACATCAAAATATGTACAGATTTCAGAGACATTAACAAAGCTTGTCCAAAGGATGACTTCCCATTACCAAATATTGACTTGATTGTCGATCTCATAGCAGGTCATGAAATGTTATCGTTGATGGATGGATTCTCTAGTTATAATCAAATAAGGATCGTGCTTGAGGATCAACACAAAACATCATTCACTTGTCCGTGGGGAACTTTCTGCTGGAATGTCATGCCCTTCGGGCTAAAAAATGTAGGCGCTACATATCAAAGAGCCATGACTACTATCTTTCATGATCTCATGCACGTAACTGTGGAAGATTATGTCGATGACCTCTTGGGCAAATCAATAGATAGAAATACACATTTAGACATACTTTCTGTCATCTTTGATCGGTTGGAAAAATACAAAGTAAGATTAAACCCCAAGAAATGTGTCTTTGGAGTAACCTCCAGGAAGCTCCTAGGATTCATTGTATCCAAAAGAGGAATCGAAGCAGATCTAGCAAAAGTCAAGGCCATCTTGGAGATGCAACCACCAAGAAATATCAGTCAACTTCGGTCTTTACAAGGCAGACTCCAGTCCATACGAAGATTCATAGCACAACTTGCAGATAAGTGTAATCCTTTTCAGCACTTGCTACATAAAAACATCAAATTCAAATGGGATGATAACTGTCAATAGGCTTTCCAAACGCTCAAAGATTATCTTTTGAATCCGCCAGTTTTGATGCCACCAGTTCCAGATCAGCCTCTATTACTATACATATCAGCTACTCCAACAGCACTGGGGGCACTCTTAGCACAACAAATTGCTGAGGGCAAAGAAAAGCAGTATACTATATCAGTCGCACATTGGTGGGATATGAGCTAAACTACACACCAATTGAGCATGCATGTCTCACCGTGGTCTTTGCTTCATAGAAATTATGACATTACATGCTCACTCATAAGACTAAGTTGGTTGCAAGAATCGATCCATTGAAATACCTTCTCAATAAAGAAACACTTACTGGGCGACTAGCCAAATGGGTAATGATCCTGGGTGAATTCGACATTGAGTATGTGGATAGAAAAGCAATAAAAGGAAAATCCATCGCAGATCAATTAGCAGATGCTCCCATGATAGATGATGTTCCTCTAAGTTCAGAATTTCCAGATGAATCCATTTTAAGAATGTCACATGCAAAGCCATGGCAACTATACTTCGATGACTCATACACGTAGCATGGGGCAGGAGCTGACATCCTCTTTTTAACTCCTCAAGGGGAGTCTATACCAAAATCATACCGCTTATCATTTCCTTGCACTAACAATATAATGGAATATGAGGCATTAACAACTGGATTACGGATTGTAGTTCAGTGGAAGATCCAGGAACTTCATGTTTTTGGGGACTCTCAACTTGTAATTCATCAAGCAACCGATGATTACCAAACAAAAGATAAAAAATTAATGCCTTACAAACAAATGGTGGATGACCTGAAACAACACTTCACTAAGATAGATTTTGAGCAGATACCAAGAGAGAAGAATCGCGCCGCAGATGCCATGGCTACAATTGCTTCACTGATCGATCTACCTCCAAATGAGACCCGTTATGAGTTCTTGGTGGATAACCTTTTGGTTCCTTCATATGAAATCATTCCTATTGAGATGATATGTGTTGTCGGTCCCGAGTCCCAGTTATATGGTTCCATTTTCACATACCTTCGTGACAATACCTTACCTCCTGATTTATCAAATAATCAACGTCACACTTTCATTCGCCAATCCTCTCGATATGTCATTTTAGCTGATATCCTATACCAGCGAGGTCTAGATGACACTCTTCTTAGATGTTTAGAAAGTGACGAAGCTCAAATTGCATTACATGAAGTACATGAAGGGATATGTGGTCCACATACTAGTGGTCCTACCTTAGCCAAGAAATTCATCAGGATTGGATATTATTGGCCCAATATGGAAAAGGACTCATATTAGTTTGTCAAGAAATGTAAGCAATGTAAAATTCATGGAGACCTCATACATGCGCCAGCACAAGAACTTCAACAAATTGCGTCTCCTTGGCCCTTTTGTTAATGGGGACTCAATCTCATAGGCAAGATTCATCCACCTTCTTCCAATGGTCATAAATTCATTATCACTGCCATAGAGTATTTCACAAAATGGATTGAAGTTGTACCTCTCACACAAGTCACTGGAAAATAGATTGCTACGTTCATTCTCAACTATATCATTTGTCGATACAATATTCCTATTTCCATTATCACTGATAACAGGCGTCCCTTCAAAAACTAGGATGTTCATGAACTCTGTGACCACTTCCATATTTCACATCATTTCTCCACGCCATATTATCCCCAAGGTAATGGTCAAGCTGAGGTGTCTAATAAGACAATCCTTAAAATCCTAAAAAAGACAGTTGACGATGCTGGCCGTAATTGGCATATCCAACTTAATCCTGCACTTTGGGCCTACCATACACCTACAGGAGCCACACCCTATTCACTTGTCTACAGTGCTAAAGCCATCTTGCCTATTGAGGTCGAGCTACCCTCTTTACGGGTCTCTTTGAAAAACATCATCAATGATGAAGACTATAGGGTCTCTCACTTACAGGAACTGGAACTATTGGATGAATGAAGATAAACTGCTTTTAATCATCTCAAGGCTTATCAACAGCGAATGAGTCACAGCTACAATCACAAGGTCAAGCCTTTCACATTTGAGGTAGGTGATTTGGTTCTCAGAGAAAACCCCACAAATCAGCAAGACAGAGAGAAGAAGGGCAAATTCGAACCAAACTGGCTTGGTCCTTATATCATCACAGCAACATATGGATTTGGTGCATATCAGCTCTCAACTACAAAAGGTGAACCTTTGGAGGATCCTATCAACAACATGCACCTTCACAAGTTTTACACATAGCTCTTCAGAGTATCCTAAATTCAAAAATACAAAAAAAAATCAAAAAATTTCAAAAATACAAAAAAAAAAATTCAGAAATTAAAAAATACAAAAAAATTATAAAAACATAAAAATCGTTACTTGGTGAAAACCTAGCAAACAGGCACCTTGTGACACAAAAAAAAATTGAAAAATTGAAAAAAGTAAAGAGAAATAATTTCATCCAACGGTGAAAACCACTTCGGTGGCACCCTGGGCAAGTACCATGGTGAAAACTAGGTCACCAGCGCCATGTGTAGAGACATTGCTCCTCCCTCCTTCAGGATTCACTTTCATCCTTTCACTTTGCACACACTCACAACCTATTCGTTCATAATAAACTTACCCATTCCCATCATGGCTTGTTATTGATCTACCCAAGATTGGTTAGCCATTCATAATAAACCTCCCTTTTCACCTCCCTTTCCATCCATAATAAATCAGATCCTATCTGTGGCAAAGGCAAATCCTACGTCTAGTGATGGGTGTGGAACTAAGAACATCACATGTTTCAAGGAGTACAGTTTATTCCAGCTTCCTTCAGTCTATCCGCGCACAATCCGCAATAAAGCAACATTTGCATCATAGATCCGCAATAAAGTTTCATCTTCTCCGCAATAAAGTATCAGTTTCCTAGATTCAGTCAGTTTTAGATGAGACACAACAACAACAACAATGGGCTTCAACAAATCAAAACTTTCAACAGACTCAGACAACATATGGTTCAGTGCTATCTATCCATTTTGTGAAAGTAAACATTGTGACCACAATCAAATAAGACTTATAGAAGTGACAAGAGACACTAAACTTGAGGACTACAATGGATGTTGGTGTTGAGTCTTGGTTTTCTTTTGATTTCATCTTTTTTGGTGACATGTCTTTTAGCTTTTCCGGGATGTCTCTAACTAGAGATTCTATCTCCAGGATGTCTTTGACTAGAAAGGCGAGGATGGGGTATCGTCACCTATTTGTATTTGCTATCTGTGGATTGTCTCTTAGTAATGCTCTGACTTGTCCAAGGATATGAGGACACTGTGAGTCTAGTGTGAACTGGGGCATTCCTTGTTTGTGACTGTCTTATCTCCATGCAAATAGGTACAATGACTTTCTGGGTCGAACATATGCCTCGATTGTCATAACCTACTTGCGATAATAAAGCTCAATGATGATAACTCACAAGAAGCTCTTTCACTTTCATATCTTCTGTCTTTCATCCCCCTTTCTTGATTGACTTTCATCATCCTTCCTGAGTCTGTGTCGCCTGCTATCACATGACTGAGTATAATGACACACCAAAAACATTTGCATTTCATGTAGTTTGCATCTGCATTACCACATATTAAGCATTTCATACATACATATAAATATCACAATTGCATCACATCCTGCACACAACACATGTTAGCACAAGTTACATTTGTATTATCATATTCATCTGCATTACATACATTCACATTTGCATCATGCATACACATATAAAACATAAAAGAACAAAAAAAATATATATTGCATTGCATCATATACATATTTGCATCCATATCATAAGCATCATATAAGCACATCTCATCACGTAGGTACACGTGCATATACCTGCTGCAAAGATGAATCATCTCACATATATATATATATATATATATATATATATATATATATATATATATAAAGTGTCATGATACAATGATACATCAAAATCATATGGCTACAATCACTCGAAGGTGTCTACATCATCATACAAAAATGATACAATACTGATACATGGGGAGCCCTCTACGGCTATGTTGAACTCCCTCCCTCGGAGCCGCCTGGCCTCGACGAAATCTGAGCCCCTGAAGGACCCGCCCCAGGATCATCCCTCTTGTCCCCTCTATCTAGTGGTGGTGGAGGACCCATAACCCCACCACTAGATGCCTATCTCCTTTGGCTCCCTCTTGTAGCTGTCGCTATCCGCGATGGTCTATGGAAGGTCCTTGCCCGCTGATCAGCTGGCACTGCACCATAATAGAGATCCCGCCAGTAACCGATCTCCTCCCCTACCCACAGAACATAGGCATATCTAGCCCCTGTATCCTCTGTCGTGTGCCTCCCAACCCTCAGTGCTGTCTCAGCCTTTGTGTAGTGCTAAATGGCCTGATCCTACTCCCACTCAGTATCTCTGAGCCACCTCCTGAGCCTATCCCTCTCTCTCTCTCCAACTCCTAGATCTCATCTGCCTGTCCCTGGCAGATCTCCCTTAGCTTTGTCAGTTCATCCTCCTCTACCTCAGCCCCCTGTGGCTCTGCCTATGGCTCCTCCTGTATGAATGCCTACCCCTGTGCCTGTACTTGTACTGGTGCCTGTCCTTGTACTTGCACCTATCTGGGACCCTATGCTGCTGGCACCTGTAGCGGTAATCCATTGCGACCCCTCACTACCCGAGCCTGCCTATCCTCTCCACCCTCCCTCTATGGTGCCACCCTCCTATCTCCAACTGCCCCCCTCCTCCTCTGTCGGCCTCTGCCTCCATCATCTCCGTCATCATCCCCATCCCCACCACCATCTCCATCTAGTAGCTCTCTTGGATCCGTCAGGCATGGGAATGGATGCTCAGCCGAGTATACTGTGTACTCGGCATCCATGCCGACATCCTCGATCTCTGGACACATGTCCCACGGTAGGGGCATCATCTCTACTAGTTGTGTAATAGCCTAATCATATGATAATAAAGGCCCAAACTGCGCCTGATCTCTGACAGTCCGTGCATACATGCCTGAACCCCGTGGCATCCGCTAGATCCTACCGAACTGCCTGCCCACCCTGTCCACTAACTGCCTCTCTAGCACATAGGGCATCCGCCTAATCAGATAGCTGCTCCAGAAGGTGTAGGGCAGCTCTACCGCATCATCCTCCCACTACTCACATCCAAGGTATGGCCTCCATATGACCATATCAATGTCATCAATCACCCGCCACCAGTGCTCTAACCTGCCAATCCGTGGCTGTGAAGTGATCATGTCGTACAAGTGTACAAAACTGCGTCCGTGACCTCTGCCCCTAAAATGTATTGGTCTTGTCACTAGCAAATGCTCATAGGCCCACACCTGTAACAATGTGACCTCGCAGCCCAATCCCACTGGCCTGTGGTACACAAAATGATGTAGCTCATAATACAGGTGCGCTAGCACACACGGTCCCTAGGTATATCTAGTGTGCTATGTCACCAGTGTCTCCAATGCTCCTCCCCAGCCCACAACCAACCCTCGTGTCACTCTATTAGGACACAAGAACCCACTGATCACTCCTCCTATCACTGCTGGCAGCGCTAATCTTGTAGCTGTCATGGTGTCCCAAGCCACATGTCCAGCCCTCATCTCTAGTCCTGGATCCTGAAACACTCATCTCAAGGCCTCCCTGTCTCCATCTTGATTGTACGGAATCAGCTCCCCATTGATCGGTATCCACAAAATCTTGTATACATCCTCTAGGGTGACTGTCATCTCCCCCATCGACAAATGAAAAATGCAAGTCTTAGAGTGCCACCTCTCCGCCAGTACAGTCAACAATCCCATATTCGTTCGAAATTCAGGCACATACAGAATATGTCTCAATCCCATAACCTCAATGGTAGCTCGATCCTCAAATGTCAGCTCAGATCGCAACCTCTAAGTCGATGGGAATCTCTCCCATGACTCCAGCATAGGCAAATACTCCTGCAGTCAAGCAAATCAATCATGTCAGTCATCATGGCATTCAATGTTCATCACAAAATGCTACTTTTTATCTAAATGCATCTGGCTATCTATCCTAGTGACACTCATTGTTCATCATAAAGTGTTGCTATCTATCCTCATGACACTCACTATTCATCACAAAGTGCTGCTCACATTTGCACTCCCTGTTCATCACAAAGTGTTGCTCACATTTGCACTCCCTATTCATCACAAAGTGCTGCTCATATTTGCACTCACTGTTCATCACAAAGTGCTGCTCATATTTTAGTACTCCTTGTTCATCACAAAGTACTATATCTTGGTAGTCATTGTTCATCACAAAGTGCCTTGATCTATCCTATCCTAGGGCCTCTGCTTGAGTGAATCCTCTTGAGAAGTTTCCTAATTGGCAACGTATGTTCTATCACAGAATTGTCAATCCTAGCCCTATTTGCTATCCTAGTTTTCCCTAGAGGACCTGCTTGAGTGTATCCTCTCAGCAGCTTATCCAATTGACAGCGTATGTTCATCACAGAACTGCTGATTTGACCTAGAAGACAAAAATTCACATTTTTGGACACAAACGCGCTTTCTTGACATAAACGCGCATTTATTACATTACCTAGTATGCATTAATGACAACAATAAATGCATCAAAGTACAAGGAGGTTTTGTGGTACTTACCGGCTCTCCTGCCTCTGCTGGCCTCTGGAATCGGCGAACGCGATCGAATCTATGAACAAAGGCCATCGCTGCTGACTGCTGCTGCTCTATTTCGCTCTGCACTCTGATCTCTTGGATGTGTGGATGACAATGAGGATGTATTTCCCTCATGTTCTATCTTATAGACTGCCCTAGCCCTAGTCTCCTGTGTCAGTCTTCGTTATCCCGTGACTCTGTCACTTTATCCGGTCAGTCCATTCTAGCCTCTCTTTCTTATCGAGAGATTGTCTGCAATCTTTTTAGACATTTTCATCCAATCTCTCAAGGGGGCATATCATTCCCATCTTGGGGTAACTTTGTATCAGTTCATCTTATCTTCTTTGAAACAACATGACAAGCCGCATTGTCTCAAAGATGGGCAAAATGTAGACACCTAAAATTGTCATGTCTAATTAAATAAATATTTTATTTATTTAATTATCTAATCTTAATTCTTCTATTAATTAAATAAATCTTTATTTATTTAATTAATTCAGTTATCCTCTTCTAGCCTTATTTCTCATTTAAATAAATAGATTTATTTTTTTAAATTATCCTTTTCCTAAATTAAATAAATATCTTATTTATTTAATTGATCTCACTTCTTCTATTAATTAAATAAATCTTTATTTATTTAATTAATTCATTAGCCTTTTCTACCCATGACACATGTCATTCATCTCTTAATTCATACACTACCTACCCCTTTCACTATTTTATTATTTCTTTTACCTACCCTCTAATCATAGCCGACCTGCTTTTACACCTCTCAATCTTATCCCTCCATTTCATATAGTGTCTTCTATATAAGAGGATACTTCCTTCATTATCAACCTTGGCTAATCAATTTATGCACTTGACTACACTACGCTTTTGACATATACGATCCTACTTGCAACCACATTTTGTTCTTTGTTGAGCACTTGTGCACATAAAATCTGAGAACAAATATATCAAACAAGATCAATGGAGATAGGAAGAATGGAGATTCAAACCCTATTGGACATATGAAGGTATAATCTTTGTGATTTCATTTGATTTGCATTGTCTTAGGTAATCTTCATATGTTATGGTGGATCTTTGTTGTTGTTAGGCTAGGGTTTTGTGGTTGAATTCATTTAGCCTTTCAATATCATTATTATTGTTATCCACTTTCACCATATATAGTAGTCAATCCCTTAATCGGGTGGTCCATAAGTGAATCTGTTCCTAACAGGACATTTTTGTAAAGCTTCTAACAAGGCTTGGCTCCTAACAGGGCAAACTTCAGAAGAGTTCAGAATACTTGTGGGTATTCATCCCCATCGTGTTTTTCCCATTTGGGTTTCCACATCAAAAATCATTGTGTCAAGTGGTTTAATGTTTTGGTTAAATAGTATATGAGTTTCAGATCTGTTACACTATTTTATTGGTATTCTAGTCAATCAGTAAACTTGACAGTGCAGTTGCAATTTATAGTAAAATGTTTAAACTTGTTAGTTTAGTGATTGATTTATGAGTTGGGTTTGAGTGTGGTGAAAGTTTAGTTTGTTTTCTATATACTGATTCACCCCTCCTCTCAGTACTTGACCGAATCATTATTGATTCATAATATCATCATGAACACCCTGAACATGTACATCATCTGAAAAGATGATTTGAGGTAGACTTGTGATCATTTCCTTAGAGATTAGCTGTTGAAGATAGCAAAATTGAGGTGTCAAAATTGCTCATGCCATAGCTTACTTTCTAAATTTGAATGAGTGAGGAAGGTGATAGAAGGAGATCAAGGCACAAAGTGGGAGAATGAATAAAGTTGTGAGTTGTGATTGGCTTGTCCCACTGCTACCAAAGCATCATTCTCAAGTTACCACAACAAAATCAGGTGTAAACTCAACTTTCTTTCCATTTTCATAGTGGGTGATTTGGTATATTGAAATAAGGTTGGTGCTCAAGTTAGGAACATAGAGAACATTATCAAAATGTTCCATCATCCATGTGAATCAAACCCTTCCCTTCAACTTCCACTTGTGTATCATCACCAATGAAAATGTGAGGTACCTTGGATGGCTCCAATGAGGAAAATTACTCCCTTGTAGAATCCATGTTATGAGAGGCACCCAAGTCAAGTATCTAGTGTTGTGAAGAACCTATTTTTTCCACAAACGCTTTCCCTTTTCCTTTTGACTATGATGAAGTGGAAGGAGATAAATCCTTTTTCTTGTAGGTAGATGGAAAATTGATGTTGTTCTTCTTGATTATGTTTATCAACTCATCAATTTATTTTGAGTGGTAATGATGCCCATCATGTCCAAATTTATTGCAATATAAATAAGTTATCTTCTCCTTCTTAGGTGTATTGCCCTTCTTGAAAGAAGATGAAGTATTGCCTTGTTGTGTGGAGGATGATTGTGCTCTATCTTATTGTGGCTTTGGCTTAGACTGCTTTTGGTTCTTGCCTTTTCCTTGATTCCTTTGATTCCCTTGATTAGCCACCAAAGCCTTATACTTTTAAGACTTGAGAATCCCCACATTGATCAACTTTTCTTGCTCAAGTATCAACATTTCTATGAATGCATCAAATGATGGTGTAGTGAATGAAGCACTTGAAGTCAACTGATGGGTTAGGAAGCTAGAAACAAAGGTTGCATACTCTAATAGAAGTTTTTCCAACAAATTATAAACCAATTAAGCATCCTTCTTGTTAATTCCACAATTCTTGAGTTTTTCTCTTAGCTTAGTTGCTTTAGTTACATAGTCTTTTACCATATCAAAATCCTTGGGATCCAACATAGTGAGTTCATTGTCAAGCTTGTAGCCCCTAATCTCATCAACTTGGCCACACAATTTGCCAAATATATCCCAAGCCTCTTTAACTATAGTACATTTATCAATGTGAAAGATGAGGTCATCTGATACATACTTTCTGAAAGTTCCAAGAGCCATAATTTTTTAGTGAGCCATTCCATTTGAGCATTTGGATTTTTCATTGCTACCATTGTTCCATTTATGTAATGAATTAGTCCTTTTTCCATTAACTTACTCCATGCTTTAATTTTTCATGATGCATGATTATGTGGAGTTAGAAGTAGAAATTTAGGAGAATCCATAATAAAAAAAATGAAAGAGAAGAAGATAGAGAGAGGTACAAGCACACAAGGTACTCCCCCCCCCCCCCCAAATTCACTCAATCAAAGAATACCCCCACCAAAAAAAATATAAATAAAATAAAAAATGATGATTTGACACTTTATACTTAGTGCATGTATAATGGGCCACTTGCAAACAAGGGAAAAGTGGACTTTTGATTTTGAGAGTTACAACTATCTCAAATAGGCTATATCAGACTCAAACCAATAATGAATGAGACCTAAACTGATCTATCCAAGCATGTACATGTGCCAAATAGGCCAAACAAGACCAACTTCTAAAAGTGACATTTCTACTCAAAATGGTGAAAAATTGATAGCACCACAAGAAAGTGGATGAAAAATTATGCACTTTCAAAAAAATGACACCTAAAAAGGAGGTCGTATGAGCTTTAACAAAGCCTAGGAAGTTGAAAAATCGAGGATTAGATAGGTATAGTTGTGAAAAACTAAAAAATTCTAGAAAACAAAAATCAGAAACCAACCATACTACTATGGAGAGAACAAAAATTAGCCCAAATAAAAAAATACACTAAAAAAGGCCTCAAAATGACAAAGTTATGAGCCTTCGAAGTTGGACTACAAAATAGAAAACTCAAATGATGAGGGGTCAATTTTTTTTCAAAAAGTGTTGATGTCAGCAAATGAAGGGCTTAAATTTGATGACCCTATGGTTGTTGTGCCAAAATACCTCCCTATCTGCATGGCAGTCCAAACTATATGGGCTATCAATGTGGTTGTATGGATTTTGTTGACGTGGCGTACAAACTTGCTGATGTGGTAAGCCACTAGGTTGCCATGTGGTGGTACAAATAGTTGACTGGATACTGTATAGATTCAACCTGGTAGGTATAGATATCACATGTGGCAGTATTGATTGGTCTATGTGGCAATCTGATTGTTTAGCTAAATTAGCATTGACTAGGTAGGTTTGGCCAAAAATGACACGTGGCAGTGTCATACCTTTGGCATGTGCAAATCAAAATGTGCCACATGGTATTGTCATATCACAGGTGTATGGACACTGCGTGGACTATCGCTGGTGCATGACCAAGTTGAAAGATACCACATGGTCAATGGAACAATGCTTGTCAGGGTTTGTGGTGGTCGCAACAACTAGTGACCGATGAACATAGGATAAACAACAACGACTAGCATGAAGCAGAGTGACAATGGCTAGAACAGAGCAGAGGAAGTGGTCCTGAAAGTAGTGGATAGTGGCAACAACTGGCATTGTAGCTGACAAGAGATGGCGGTATGGGGAACACTGACGGTATGGGATTAGTTAAAGTGGTAGCTCTTGCAAAAAAGGATAGACGACACGTTTAGAGTATGAGGGTGGGGTACGATTTGCAGACCCCCCCAAAAAATAATAATTTTTTTATATTAAAACTTTACAACCCATTCAAAAAAAATTACAAATTTTAAATAAATAATTTGACAAACAAACATTCGTAGAATATATATTTCTACCGTAGGGTAGGTATGGTCGTACGACTTGCTTGCCTAATTTTTTTTTGCCTCGAAAATGACTTTTTTTCAATATAGGCAAGTTTATAGTCAAAATTTTTGGAAATGGCCTCCTCGATGCAACTATGAGCTTGGATTTAGTGTAGGATGCTCTAAAAATTTGTTGCTCCTCATATTTGAAAATATGTGAATCTACAAACACACCACGATCTCTCCAAAATGACTACGCAATGGCACCCCAATGGCTTTGATACCATGTAAGAATTTGTCTATAGCAAGATAAGATCTAGAGGCCAATGAATAACACAAAAGAAAGAGAGAACAAGATAGACAAGAACAAACTGTATTCTCTTCAAGATGCGAAAATCAATCAACTATACAATGTACATGAGCCAACTTATAAAGACAAGGCCATAGGGAAATGAGAGAACACAATCATGACATGTGGCCCAATCAGATACAAGGGTAGGTAGGGGTAGGTAGGAGAAATAATAGATAATTCCATTAAAGGTGGATCAACCATCAAAGGTGGAATTATCATTCCACTATCAATGGATACAAAAGTGTGATAGCAAGATAACACCACTAAAGGTGGGATTTATCCTACAACCATACTCCCTAGATATGCAATTCCCTAAGTGTCTCATATGCATAATGTATGCTTGGAAGTGTACAATCCTACAAATGAGAAACAAGTCAAGCACACCAATGAAACATTATGTTAGAGATTATAAATCATAAACAAGTTGGTGAAACAATATCTCTAAAGCCATCTCATTGTTCTCTATCTCCAAGGATCCTTCAAATCAAGGTGGCTCTCAGCTTGGAAGAGTACTTGATCTCTAGGATGACTACCTAAAGAACGAGGGATAATATGATAAAAGATCTAAATGCAAGTGCAACTAAGATCTTAATGATGTCCTATTGATATGGAACTATGATATGGTACAAGATAACAAGATTAGTATGATATTAAGCTAGCATGAGTATGATATTGATCTAGAATGGAAATGAAACTAACATGATAAGCTAAAAAATGATAAAAATCTATGCTATGATGATATTAAAATGATCTAAAATTCTTATTCTAACAAAAATAGGCAAAATGCTTAGTATTATGTGACTATAGTGTAGATGCATGAAAACTTGGATATGCTTTATGAAGAAAGTGACTCCTATTTATAGGGAAAATAGGGAAATGGATGGTTAAGATTCCATAATCTTAACAAAGGCTAGGATTGAAAGTTACTCAATCCATGTTTACAATTTTCACCAATGAAATGGTGAAAATTGTCAACAAGAGGTGGCTTGAGAGGAAATGTAAGAGGCATTAAATGCCTGAGAAGACATGAGGGTCACCCTAGGAGAGTGTGGTTAGATTTAATTAGGATTAACCAATGGGTAAAGCTTTTACCCAATGAGTAAACTCTTGTGCAAGGGTTAATAGGATAACTATGGTCAAAACAATGAGTGCTTGATGAGACCCCTAGGTTAGATGAGGGTTGAGTTAGAGAGAAAGTCTCTAATCATGTGGTAAGGCTGAGTTAACCATTAATGGTTTGGGAGACTTTGAGGGTTAACTTGTTCGAGACATCAAGCCTTCAATGCATTTCAAAGACTTTGAGGCTTTGTGAGAAGTGACCTTCTCTTAATGAATGTGCAAATTATTAAGGATGGATTAGGCTAATTAGGAGGATTAGAAGAATCTAGAAGGCTCTAGAAGAGGTTTAGTCATGAATTTAGGAGAATGCAAGTGGGAGATATTAGGATTTTAATTGAAATAAAATGTTTTATTTCAACTAAATATGGATGCAACTTGCATTTGCAGGAAAGTGCAAGTGGGGGGGGGGGGGTTATAAATAAATTTGATTTATTGATACACAAGAAACAATTTTAATTAAATCTAAATTGAATTAAAATGTGGAAAGAGATTTTAATTAAATAAATAGAATTTATTCAATTAATGGAAGAAGGGGGATTTAATCAAATGTTGTATGTAATTAATGGCTAGATAGAAGAAAATGGGATATTAATCAAACCTTAGTTTAACTTAATAGGTGAATAAGAAATAATTAAACAAATAAAATTCATTTAATTAGATGTGTCTGTTTTAGTCATCTACATTTTGTCCCTCTTTGAAGTGATGTGTGACCACATGTTGATTCAAATAAAATCACTCGATATGTCGTCAAAATTTCTGATTGTGTTGTCATTGCCAAAATTTTTGATATGATGCCCCTGATATAAATACTAATATTGATATGATGCTGATGTGATAATGATGCCCCCTCAGGAGATGAATGAAGAAAAATTTATTGCTTAGGGCGAATTGGTTAATTTTTGACATTTTTTTTTAGATGTTTAAATTTTTTGATATTGATATGCCGATAATAGGTATTTAAAAATGGCAAAAATATGGTGCGATCATAGCATGAACATGCCCCACACATCCATCTAGGCAGCACACCCTGCCTACATCACCATGGGCTATATAAACCTCCAAGGGTCCCATTCCAACTCATTCGTGCACTTGGCATTTGGAGATTGGAGCTTTGGAGAGGAGAAGAGAAGAGAGAGCAATATGGTACCCCCTTATCAGAGTCATAGATTCGAGCGGGTTCGACATTATGAGAGGCCAACATCATATGGACCTCTGGTAAGTGGAATTTCTAACCTCTTTTGTCTGATTTTTTAGTGTTTTGTGTAGATTTTTCAAGATTTTTGCCTGTTTTTCTACCCTTTTTCTGTGCCCTAGGTAGTACTATTTTTAGCGCATTTGATTTTTTTTTGAAGCGTATATGATTTTTTGTGTAGCGCATTAAAAATTTATCATAGTGCATAAGATTTATTATGCAATGCATTTGATGTTTAATTTAGCACATTTGATAGGCATATTAGCACATTTGATCTGTATTATAGTGCATAGGTTAAATGTTGTAGCGCATATGATATTCTCTATGGCACATTTAATAGATGTTATGGTGCATGTGTTAGCTATTTTGGTGCATACAAAACATCGCATTTGATAACTATTATGGCGTATAAAGGAGAGTGAGTGTTTTTGATATATTTTTTCAAATCTTAAAGTTGGCCAATTTGATATTTGGGATGTAGTTGATGTCTGATACTTGGTTCAATGGGCAATAGGTCATGTTTTCATCTGATTTTGTCAAAAATGTTGAAGTTTGATATTGATAGGACTGGATAAAGTGTTTGTGTTTTTTTGGATAAATAGAATTTATAATCAAAACTCTATATTTGATAACATGACTTACATCACTGATAGGAGAGGTATGTTTGATAGTTGATAGGTTCAATGACTAGGTCACTGATAGGATAGGTTGAGATGAACCTTCTTGCTTTGATAAGAGTTTAAGATGAAAACTCTAAAATGATAGTGTGACTTGAGGCATTGATATGGGTCATTGATTTTGATGTGGGATAACATTATTTTGATATGGAGTCATTATGGGTCTTTCTGATTCGATATGGGTTCATTTGATTTTGATATGAGTCATTGATGTTGATATGGGTCACTTGATTTGATAGGATATAACTTTTGTGTTTGATATGGGATAAATGTGATTTGATATAGGTCACTTGTATGTCGATATGAGTCATTGAGTTACTGATATGGGTCAACTGATGTGATAAGATAAGATGAACTGACTAGTATTAGATAGCATGACTTGCATAACTGATAGGAGAGGTCTGTTTGATAGTTCATAGGTTCATTGACTAGGTCACTGATAGGATAAGCTGAGATGAACCTTCCCATGTTGATAAGAGTTTAAGATCGAAACTCTAGAATGATAGCGTGACTGATGTCACTCATAGATAGAATTAATATGGTGTTTGATATTGTGATGTAGGCTCGATGTGGTGTATTGATTCTTCAAGAGCCATACTTGAAGACATTGGTCATGTAGGGAGCCTTGACTGATGATGATAGAGATATTATTGTTGCGTATGGGTTATCACATATCCTGCACATGCCTTCCTATCAGAAGAACATGGCTCTACTGACTGCATTGGTTGAGAGGTGGCATAGTGATTATAACACCTTCCATTTCCCAACTAGAGAGATCACTATGACACTAGAGGACGTCTACAAGATCTTGCAGATTCTGATTACTGGTGAGATAGTTTAGTATGATGTGGAGGAGAAGGGCGGGACTACTACATTGCGGGAGGTGTTTGCTGATATGCATCTTAGTGGTTACTTAGTGGCATGGTAGATCAGTATGCCCCACTTCCATCTATATTAGCAGGGTTGATTGGTGGCTTCCTCTATCCAGATAGGAGGTCTCATGTATTTTTAGTTGGATGGGGCCGAATATTATGACAGATGATTCAATAGAGGATACAATATGCATGGGGTATTTGTGTTTTGGCCCATTTGTACCATGAGTTGCACCAGGTGGTATATGATAGGGGTGAGAGCTTATCAGCAGGGGTCACATTGTTATAGATATGGGCATGGGAGCATATAGAAATGACCCTTCCCATGGTGGAGAGATCATGACTGACATGATTACCCTATTTATTTATGTACTGATAGGTAGCCTCCTAGCCCATGCTTGGGAAGTTGGATTACTGGAGACAGATCATAGATGACATGGATTCCATGATCTAGAGACCTTACATGGATTGTGAGGGTTGGGCCGAGGATGCTACAGAGATCCTAGTGCTATATTAGAGAAGGTACTTGATAGGGAGGACTCCCTATGTTATTGATAGATTCATTTTGACACGTTAGTACTGATAATTTGGTCGTACCCAAGGGATTCCTTAGGGTGCAGCCATATATGCTTGAGTGCACAAGGAGAGAGAAGACTGGGGCCCTACATTGGAGTTTGATATAGCATGAGCAGAGTTTGAGGCATTTCCACGGGTATGGTGGGATATGCAGATAGGGGTGGCAGATGCAGGTATGACTGAGCAATATGCACAGTATTTTGTAGAGCATCCCTTTCCATGACTGACTAGACCTAGGGAGTTGATACCAGCCTTGGAGGAGGTAGATGATGATGATGATGAGGGAGGGCCTATAGGTCGAAGAGGTGGTAGGCTAGGGTGGGGGAGAGGGAGAGGTAGGAGAGGTGGTGGTGTGGACAGAGCATGAGTTCAGATTGGTCATATTGGAGATGGTGAAGGAGGTGATGAGGGGGGAGGTGATAGAGGGCGAGGCTGCAGGGTTATTGGTAGACGTGGAGGATGACGATAGAACATTCATCATGGAGAGCCTTTGTAACTAGAGGATGTGGGAGGGGGGGAGTTGAGGGAGGAGGATGGTTCATCTGAGGAGAGTGAGTTGGAGGAGTCGGGGGAGGAGGCGATGGGTGGGATGGATGATGATGATGAGGAGGATGTGCAGCCCCTAATCAGGTGGAGTAGGATATATATGCCTCCACCTATTGCCCCAACATAGGCTATGGTAGCACAGGTTGGTCAGGATCCACAACCTTCACAACTGCCCACAGTTCAGATTGTCATGCCCCCTCACTAGCAGCAGACACAAATAGCTACTCTTTAGTCCATGGTGCTGAGCTTACATGCACAGTTGGTTCAGGCATAGGGATGACTAGTACAGGCACATGCATATATTGCTCAACTGTAGGGGAATATTTCTCAGCTACAGGGACATGTTGCTTAGCTGACCACCAAGAATGATACAAAGATAGAGAAACAGGGTTGTGCAAAGCAGCTTGCACAAATAGTTCAACAAACCACTGCCCGAGGTTTGATTACTGATACTATTAGGGATCTTATGTGGCAGTCGAAGAGGGCTGAGCACTATAGGAGTTTATATCATCAGGTCGTGCCACTAGAGCAACGAACACCCTCATTTGTATGTAACTCACAACATGGGGGTTCCCAAAGACGAGAGGGCAACGAGGGAGTTACGGGGCCTAGGAGAGATCTGAGAGGTGATGGTACAAGTACAGGTCTTGCAGGTGGAGGTGATCCCAATGCTCGCCCAACATATTTAGGCGGTAGCCACTCTTAGATTGCTCTCTGATGATGTATTTTTCTTATGTAGATGATATGATGTACATTTTGATATCTTTTGATCTTTTTGATATGATGTACCTATTGATGTATATTGATCTTTGGATAGTGATGATCCCAAGCTCTTGTTGATGTACACTTATTGTTTGATATGATATGCAGGGACATTTGGGCATTATTATTTTCATTGATTTATCTTGACATGTATCAGTGTTTTTCTTTAGATTGATATGGGTCACACATGCATGATGATATGATACTGACATGCTTATATATGATATGGATGCATTTTACTTTGATGATATAGATGCTTTGATACGTAGTTCTACATGATTTTGGTGCAATTTTTTTTTTATGTGATTGTGTGTGATGATGTGATTTGTTTGGATGAGAATGATCTACATGTTTTGAAGGTGATATATGCCTCTATGATGATTGCTTATTTTAGATGTTTATGATATGCAAATGAGTAGATGTGTACATGTGATGAATAAATGTCCTATTGTGAAATGCAGATGTGATGTTGATATGTAAATGTTTTAAATGATATGATAAATGCTTTTGGTATGGTACTAAATGATAATTATTTTAAATGAAATGTTTTCAATGGAAATGATGCTAAATGATCAATGATATGTAAATGGGACTAATGTAAAGGCCAAAATGATATGATAATGAAGATGAAATTAATGTAATGTTAAAATGATATGATAATGAAACTAAATGCAACAATATGAGATGATAATGAAAGTACATTATATGGAATGTCACTAAAATGATTAATGATATGAAATGCTCTTTAAATGATATTAGAATGACAATGATAATGCAACTAAATGCAACTTTTATAACCATGCACCTAAATGAAAATATTTAAATGATTATAAAAATGAGAATGCTCCTAAATGCAAATGTGAAATGATATGAAGAATGAGAACGAGATGTATCTTGAAAATGAGATGCAGAATGATACTAGTGAAACATTTAAATGGGATGAATTGATCAATGATATGTAGCTAAGTGGCAATGACTAATTAATGCAACTAAATGATCCTTCATTGCTGATATAGTCATCCTTTTGATCAATTTTTATTGTGCTTCCTTTTTGTCATCATTGAGCCTTTCATATGTTGAAAGTTGATATAAGCATCATGGTATAATTGAACCATGACCTAAGTAGAACCTACATGGAGTTTGATATTGAAATATGACACAAGCATTGAGGTATAATTGAACCAAGATGACCTAAGTGTTGCTTGTGTAAAATAGATAAGAGTTAACCTTTGTCCTATACAAATCCGAAATGTCCTTAGTGATATGTTACCTGATTACATTGTAAGACAAACTTGCATAGTAAAAAGGCTTTGCTCACAAATAGAAGACAAAGAAAATATCACACTCCTTCCTTGTGTCTCTAGTTTCAAGACATTTGTGAGTCGCTCAGGACATATGATATCAAAAATAAAAAATAGCCATAGGTAAACATGCATGCTACCTTATGCATTTTATCAGATAAAACATATTGCAAGTAGATCTTTGTTTAGTTTGTTCAGTTCTTGGTTTTGAGGTCTACCATTGATAGTCATGATCTTTGTTTTTGTTCAAAATGTCTTTGTTTTGATGGTTATTTGCTTTGTTTAAACTTCTCAAAAGACAATATGCCCCCAGTGATAGTCAGGATTTTCCCCCTAGCTATGGAAACTTCTTTCAATATGGATATATACATTGATCACCAAGCCATGGTGAGACATGATGTGGATAACTGTTCAGATAATCAAGGACAATGACTACGCTAAGTGTGTCCAAGATTGTGCTATGTTAAAAAGTTTTGCGATGACCATAGGCTTAGTTTAGATGGATGTAAGAAAAATATATGATATGGATACATATAGATGAAAGAGCTGATCTATCACAAATAGCGCGTGTTGCCAGGTTTTCACTACTTGCTTTTATTGCACTTTTTCATTGTTTTTGATTTTTTTTTTTGTATTTTTCCCTTATCTATGCATTGGATAACTCATGTATAGAACTTTTTGAGATGCACACTGTTGATAGGTTCGTCTAATAGGTCCCCTTTTGATGTAGATAACTGATATGCCCCAGATCCATAAGCGAATATGATGACAAAATGACCTAGCCAATTTGGTTCAAACTTACCCTTCTTTTCCCAATCATGTTGATTGCATGGATTCTTCTTGATTACCAAATCACCAATTTGAAATGCTCTTGGTTTTACCTTGTTATTGTATCTCTGGCATATGTGTTTCTAATATGCTTTGAGATAATCAAAAGCATGTTGTCGGCACTCATCTAGCATCTCTAACTCTTACAGTCTGTTTACCTGATATTCCTCATCTGGAATGAGTCCCTTTAGTGATACTCTAAGTGATGGAATCTCAACCTCAATAGGTAAAATTTCCACTGACCCATACACAAGTGAGTATGGTGTAGCTCATGTAGGTGTGTGGATACTAGTTCTCTAGGCCCATAATGTTGGGTTGAGTTTAACATGCCAATCACGACCAACCTCGTTCATTGTCTTTTTGAGGATTTTCAAGATGGTTTTTTTTGAGGCCTCTACTTGGTCATTCCCTTGTGGATAATATGGTGTGGAGAAATGATGTTGGATATGGAATCGTTCACACAACTCTTTCACATCTTGATTCTTGAAAGGTATTCCATTATTAGTGATAATGGAACTAGGAATGCCATACCAACAAATGAGATAATTAAGGATAAAAGAGGATATTTGCTTGTCGGTAACATTAGTTAATGGGACGACCTCTATCTAATTTGTAAAATAATCAGTGGCTGTGATGATAAATTTATGTCCATTTGATGAGGAAGGATGAATCTTACCTACTAGGTTGAGTCCCCATTGACATAATGACCATGATATAGTGAACAATTGCAACTCTTGTGCCAGTGCATGTATTAGATTGCCATGAATTTGGCATTTTGGACATTTTCTAGCAAACTGATATGATTCATTTTCCATGATCAGCCAACAATAGCCCATCCTCAAAATTTTCTTGGAGAGAGTAGGACCACTTGAATGTGTGCCACAAATACCTTCATGAAGTTCATGCAAGGAAATTTTAGATTTGTTGTGATCAAGACACCAAAGATGAGTATAATCAAGACCTTGTCAGTAAAGAGTGTCAGCGGTTAGGGTATAATGAGATACTTGATGAATAAAGTTGCATTTTTGGTTTAAGGATAGATCTAGTGGAAGGATATTGTCTTTTAGGTAGGTGTAGATCTTTCCATAGAGGGGTGAGTCAGAACCGACTATGTGTCATATGACTTGGGATTCAGAATTGTCATAGGTGGGGGAAAACAATTGTTCCACCAGGAACTCATAATGATTTTGTTTGTCTGGTATTTGCAAGAGTGAGGAAATGGTTTCCATGGCATCTCTAACTTTGTTCTCCAACCTTGGAATTTGCTCAAATTTGATGTCCATAAAGTACTTTTTGAAGTCATCCACCATGTGCTTGTGGGGCATTAGCTTGTCATCCTTTATTTTATAGTCATCATTAACCTGATTAATGACCAATTGTGAGTCTCCAAATATTTCCAACTCTATGATCTTCTACTCAACATCCATTTTGATTCCTGTGACTAGTGCTTCGTACTCAACAATGTTATTTGTGCAAGGAAACATCAATATGTAAGATTTAGGAATAGTCTGTCCTTCTGGAGTGACAAATAGGATGCCAACACTTGATCCATATTGTGTGTATGATCCATCAAAGTATAAGACCCATGGTTTTGTTGATATTGTGAGAATATCTGTATCTATAAATTCAACATAGATTGGATGACTATCTTGTAATGGTGCTTCTACTAGTTGATCAATGATAGCTTGACCTTTGACAACCTTCCTGTCTGTGTAGTGAATGTCAAACTCACTTAGAATCATCACCCATTTAGCTAACCTTCCTGTGAGAGTGGCTTTGTTGAGTACATATTTTAATGGATCAATCTTTGCTACCAACTTGATTTTGTGAGCTAGCATATAGTGACAATAATTTTGAGAAGCGAATACCACAACCAAACAAGCTTTATCAATGAATGTGTAGTTGAGCTCATAACCATTCAATGTCCCTCTGGTGTAGTATATTGCCCTTTCCTTGTCCGCTAAATCTTCTTGTGCTAACAATGCTCCTAGTGATACCTATGCAGCTGATTTGTAAAGAACGAGAGGTTTACCTACTATTGGTGGTACCAAGATAGGTGGATTCATCAAATATTGCTTAAGTTGATGGAATGATTCTTCACATCGATCTTCCCATCTAAAAGGGACATTCTTGTGAAGTAGATGAGTGAACGGAAGGCACTTGTCAACTAGTTGAGAAATGAATCTTCTTATGGATTGTAGCTATCCTTGTAGATATCTTAGTTGATTGATATTTCTAGGTGGTGTAATCTCCATGATTTCTTGTACCTTTGTAGGGTCCACCTCGATTCCTTTTTCTGAGACTATGTACACCAAGAGTTTGCCAGATATTACACCGAAGACACACTTTTTAGGATGTAGTCGTACACTGAATTACTCTAGCCTTTGAAATATTTTATCCAAAATCTCCAGATGTCCTTCTCTTGTGAATGATTTGGCCAATAGGCCTTCTACGTAGTCCTCCATGAATGTCTGCATCATATCATGAAATATTGTGGTCATTGCTCATTAATAGGTAACTCCTGCATTCTTTAAGTCAAAAGGCATGACATTCCATCAATAAGCACCCCATGGACATGTAAATGTTGTTTTATCTTAGTCTTCTGGTGCTATCTTGATTTGATTATATCCAAAGAAACCATCTATGAGTGATAACATAGCATGTCCTGTTGTTAAAATCTACAATTGTATCGATCCTAGGTAGAGGAAAGTCATCCTTCAAACAAGATTTATTGAGATCCCTAAAGTTTGTACAAATTCTGATACTTTTATCTAGTTTGGATATAGGTATAATATTAGAGATCCATTTTGTATAATCTATAGCTTGGATGAACCCTACATCAAGTAACTTCTTCAGATATGCTTTAACCAATATGGTGACATGTGGGTTCATTTTTCTCAATTTTTGCTTGACTAGATTATCTCCTGGTGATATAAATAAGTAGTACATGATTAGGTCTGGATCTACCCCTAGCATATCTATATAGGACCCAAAAAAATTGATTTTCTTTTCTTTGAAGAATTTGGTGAAATCAGGCCTTTCTTGTTCTATTAATGACTCTGCCAGATGTATGGTTCTTGCTGCTACTTCAGTGCCAATGTTGATTGATTGAGTTGGTTCAATCAAGCTTGGTGATCTCTCCTAATAATGTTCAAGAAGAGTATCAAGTCTCTCATGCTCAGGCACCTCAAAGAGGTTTTCACCATTGGATACGTCCTTTATTTTTTAATGATATAATATTGCCATTGAATGGTTTTCACCATTAGATCAATTTTTGAATTTATTCCTTTTGCGGCTAAGAGAATTGGAACTCTCCTGATTGAGAATTTTGTTATGAGATTTATTGGTTGAACATGTTTTCGGGTTCACGGAACAAAGGTATTGGACAATAGTGTCATCAACTAGGAAGATAGGTATGTTGAGCTGTTTAGGTTGTTCCCAGTCTATGAGTTCAAGATGTATTAATGGTAAGGGATAATTTGGTGGGTTAAGGTCCATAACAGTGAGGGTCATGATGGAAACATTGTCAAAGTTGTCAGTAATATGAGTAAGGTCTATAATGGTACCCCATTCGGTATTGCTTGTTTCATAGCGATGCTGTTCATTCTCATTGGCTTCGTAGATATGTTGTGGTCCAAATTCAAATGATCTAAACCCCAAGCCTTATCTTTCATCAAGCATGGGTGTATATGTGTGGATTGTATCTACCTCAATATCTTCGGTTACATCAGAGAAAGTATCCCATTCATATTCACGTGAGTCTATTTCAGAATCACTCTCTAGGACTCTATTGCTATAGGTAATGGGGATACCATTTGGTGAAAAGAATTTAGTCCTTGCTTCTATCTCTGAATTGATTGGTGTGCTATTTGAATAAGGCTTCATACTAGGTTGAAATCTATGAATCTTTTTGTGAGAAGCCTCTTCTCTTTGTATGGCAAGCTCTTCTTGTTGTGTGTCATACTCCTCTTCCTTGTGTTTGCGGACTGCCTCATCAACTACTTTTTGTTGTGTTAATTTTGATTTATTTTGCTGTCGCTGCATGGTTTCTTGTTGTCGATCTTGTTGCCACATAGACTCTTGTTGTTGATTCTATTGCCATGTAGATTCTTGTTGCCAGTTTGGTTGATCAGTTTGATGTTGATGTTGACCATATCCTAGTCCAGATTTGTCCTTGGCAAGTTGTGAATGTGGTTGAATTGGTTCTATAATACCTTCTTTCCATTTTCTGATAGGACCATTTCTTGAGTATCCCATCCTTTGAATAATTTTTAATCCATTGCCATATTGCTCTTGTAGTGTCATAAATTGTACACCCTTGCTAGGGTGGTACAATTTCACACTTACGATAGCACCCGCCTTAGTGTGTCTTCCATCTTGCATTTCTAATTTACCTTCAAGCATTAAATTAATTAATTAAATTAAATCTAAAGTTCTATTTCATCACTTCATACATCATAAAATTGGGCCCTTTACCCTAAGTGTGCCCCTTTTTATTTTATTTAAATCATTTAATCATAAACCTTAATTATGTCTTATTTCGACCTTTAAGGCTTGATTTTGCATATCAAAACACCTCAAAATCAGCTGTAACTTTGGGATTTTCTCTAATATCATCATATCTAATGGCCCTAAAAATTTGGTGAAAATTTGGTTAGACCGTGGTAGGAGCGCACATGGTCCTCGACTTTTTTCCCAAAATTTTGGGAGCACAATTCTATGTTATTATAATGCTTAACCCCAAAAGATTGGTGGGAAATTCAATTCCTAGGTCGGCCTAAAGGTGGAATTAAGTCAAAATCAAGATCTAGGATTTCATACATAAGTGCTCTCTTTCTTCATTGGAAGGGAACTAAGAACTATCTATATATCATATCTGAGAATCTAAGAGTAGGTTTTTGGAGCATAAGGAACCTTCTATGTAGTGAAAGAGAAGCCTATGTGGAGTCTTCAACAAAATTCAACAACATTTCATCAAGCATTCATCATCAATTAGGACCCTTGAAGACATTGAAGAGTAATAGGAGATCTTGTGGCAATATCTCTCCCTTGGGGATTGGTATGATTTCATTTTATTTTCATGTCTTTGTATGAGATTCTTTACATCAACTTGCATATTAAATTCATTCTTTACATTACTTTGCATCTTTGATTTAGAGCATTTACTTTGTTAATTACAAGCATTTAGGGTTTACTCTTTAGGGTTGCTCTAGATTGTTTGCTTTCATTTTAGGATCTTGCATACACAAAAGGTTCTAGCACACACATTTTTAGTACATTATCGACTATTTGTGGAGGTGGAAATCTCCAACATAAGATTTTGACTGAGGAAAAACCCTATATAGCCACCCAAACCCTTCCTTTTTAGTTGCAAGTGCATAAACAAACATCCAGAGGGAATTTTGGATCAAGAAAAGGAACATGAACAACCCAAAATCTTCATATTTGTCCTAAACTACCTGGGACTGGTGCATGGCACCCTAGTCCTTCTCAAGATAGTGGTGTGGAACCATGGTCCCTCCACTTTGTAGTGAAATTTGACAGGTTGCAGATTTAGGTCATCAGATTTGTAGTCTTTTAGTTGCAGCTCTATGTCATATTCTCAAGGATAGTGGCGTGGCACCCTGGTCCTGGTCAATTTGGCTCATGAGTTTGTAGCATTAGGTACACATCCAAAATCCTCCCCCTTTCATTCTTTTAGTATCTTAATTTCATATCTACAAGTTTGTGAAATTCTGAGTTCATTTATGCTTTATTCTTTATCTCCTAATCTAGTTGATCATTCAAACCCTAGTTTTTCTCATCATTTGCAACAAGAGGAATAGAAAACCTAAGAGGTAATCCTTGGATATCTCTTTCTCACAAGAATCATCCAAAGTGATCTATCTCCTTAGGCTCTTTCATATTCCCAATGTGTTGGCTAAAGTGGGATTAGGTCCTAGTCACCCGATCTCGCTTTTCCCGCCTCCACAACTCTGTTGGGAGAGTGACACTTAACATTGCTGCTTGGGTGTCCTCATTATCCTTGTATAACCAGTTTAATACATCTTTGTCTTATGTTTCATTTTCTAGTGTTCATGCTTGAATGAACTTACCATCAAACATTTTGATAGGTTGTGAAGATTGTTGTCTTGAAGTTGATGGTTGCCCATGAGATCTTGGTGAAATTGGCAATTTTGATAGACATAAGGATGGTTCAAAAGAGTATTCCCCCATGCCTTTTTCCTTTAACTTCATATTTTTCTCAAAATCTAGAGATAGAGTTTGGAGTTGATCCTTACTATTTTATGATGTGGAAGCGAGAGATTCCCTGTTGTGCGGTACAAGAACATTCTAAATTGCTTTGCGATTATTGCAATACTGGAAAGGATTAGTATCTTCTATAATAAAAATTTCTTGTCCATCATATGGGAATTTCAGGCACTAATGATATGTGGATGGAAATGCTTGCATTTCATGGATCTAAGGATGAACCAAAAGTATATTATAAGATAAGTCTATGTCCAAGACTTGACATAGAGTATCTCTTTGAACTAGTCTTACTTGAATAGGTAATACCATGAGCCCTTTTGATGATCTTTCTTCATCATCATATGCTTTGATTGTTATCTTTTTCTTGGGATCATTGGCTATTTCTGAGAAACCCAATGCACAAATGAGTTTTAGAGTGCAAATATTTAAACCGACTCCTCCATCTATTAGTATTCATTTCACTCGATGTTTATAGACCAGGACTTTGATATGGAGTGGAGTATTATGCAGATGATTTAGAGAGATACCATCATGCTATGAAAAATGATATATTTTGAGGCATGGTTAAATGTCCCACCATGGCTTGGAATCGATCAATATCTAGGTTATTTGGAACTATAGTTTCAACAAGAGCCTTTTCCGAAATATCCTTGTGTGCGGATGAAATCTTGAGAAGCTCTAATATGGATATGTGTGCTGGTGTCTTCTTGAATTGATCTACCAGGTTGTATTGAGTATTTGGAGATGTTGTCATTTTGGAGGAATTCCCTTTCAATACATATCTGTTGGTATTTTGGTATGGTTTTGTCATTGATGTCAACACCTACTAAAACTCTAGCACTTTGGAGATCTAGCAACATTCACCAGCAAGCGACTTTTTCATAGTCACTGGTACAGGGTATATACCGGTAGGATATAATGATCACTGGCACTTGGTAATATCGAAGACATCATTTTGACATCTTATCTTGGAGAATTGGTTATTGGTATATTCACATTTGCATATTTTCTATTACCGGCAAATAGGTCCAGGGTATACACTGGCAGGTTTATCTTTTCCAGATCAGCATGGCACGCTTTGGAGATGATTAATTATTGTTGTAAATGCATTAAGCCGACATGTTCAATCGGTTATTGCATCAGATATTGTTTTGTTTGTAAAATGCTTTTATTGTAAATATCTTGTAGAGCCAACCTACTAAAATTGGTCTTAGGTTATGGTATAAATGTAAGATCTTATTTATAAGATCAAAAGGGGGAAATGCGAAAAAAAAGGATTGTGTGAAGGTATATGCGAGAATAAGCAGAGCTATACATGTAGACATCATTTGAAGATTGAAGGAGGGTTTTTGTGAAGACAATCAGAACTACACTGGTACTGAATCCAACATATGAAGATGCTATTTTGTGTAGTACATTCTTATTGGATTTAACCATCCAACTGTAGTCAATGTGACTCCCATTTTGTGATTGAGCAGTGAGCTCTAGGTGCTTGGCCTTTCTGCATGTGCAGACCCCATTTATGTACACTTACTATCTGCAGTAGTATCATCTGATTGTGGGTAAGGTTTCCCACCATGGTTTTTCCCCTTATAGGGTTTCCACGTACAAATACTGGTGTTATGTGTTGTGGATGACTTTGTCTTTATGTTTCATGCACTAATCCTTACCGGTATAGCAATTAACTGTTAAATCTGTCTACCAACATATTGAACTGGTTTATCAGTATTAAGCATTAAGTTGGTTAAGTTGTTTTGGTTTGAATTTATTTGACAACTGATTCATCCCCCCCTCTCAGTTGTCTCCAGGACCTAACAATATCTAGATTGAGTTTGTGTAGTTACATTGACCAGAACATGTTCTTGTTTGTCTTTTATCTTTATGATGTTAACCTGGTCGTTATATGCTGATATATGATTGATAACATTATTGTACACATTATTGATATGGGCCCCTTTATTTTTTGAGGATAATGATGTGCCTTTGTCATAATTTGGAAGTGGAATTTTGAAGGCCTCGTGATCATCATTGGTTTTATGACCATCAACCATTATGTCATCATTATCTAGAAAATCTTGAACCAAATTCTTCAACCTTAGGCAATCATTTATGCGATGCCCTTCACTTCTATGATATTCATAGTAGTGCACATCATTCTACCATGATGGTTTGACTTGAGGTTCAAAAACCCTTGTGTTTGGCAATGTAATGAGTTTATTTACCAATAGTTCTTGAAATGCTGATTCAAGGGTTTGTGCTAAAGGTGAGAAATTCTATCGATATGGTGCTGGTTTCATGTTAGCATTGTTTCCTTGAATGTTGTTCCCTTGGTTGATGTTTCCTTGATTGTTCAAGACTAGATTGTTGGTTCTTTGATTAGTGTTTCCTTGATTGATGGTTGGTGGAGTAACACCAGATAAGTTTAACACCGGTTGTTTTGCTTTAACATTATCTACTACACCATCATTAACAACATTCTTGTTTCTTGTCCAAAATTTGGACTTGTCTGAGTTGTTGTAGTTGTTGTTATAGTTGTTGTTTGATGAACTAGCACCTTCTTTAGAGAACTTCAAAGTTCCTCTTTTGTTTGAGGCTTCTTCTATCTAGATGCCACTTTTGATCAACTTTTTAAAACTAGGTAGACATTGTAGTTTAAGTTGATAGCTCATCTTGTCCTTAAGATTGTCTATGAAGATTTTCATTTTCTCTTTTTTAGGTATGGTTTGGGGATATCTAGAGATCAATCTTCTCCATCTTTTCAAGAACATAATGAATGATTTATTGTTCTTTTGTTTTGTGTTACAAAGATCAAGCATGGTAATCTCGTGTTCAATGTTATAGGAATATTGGGAAACAAACTTGTTCTCCAATTCCTCAAATGATCTGATGGGAGGTGTGATTTTTGAAATCCATTCCATCATTTGTCCCCCTAGGTTCCTTGGAAATAACCTCCTCATGTAAGTGTCATTGTAGGAAAATTCCAAGCTCATCATGAAAAACTCCCTTATGTGATCACGAGGATCACTTTTACCATCATATTTGTCATACTTTAGTATTTTAGAGTTTGGTAGGAATGGTGCCATGTTCAGACTTTGATCAAATGGATAAGGAAAAATATCCTCCAAGGAATATCGCATGGTAGTTCCTTGTCGCATGTCTTCCATTTGTTGTTGAAGTGCTTGTATTTGTTGCGTGAGTGTAGTTAGAGGATTGTTTCCAGTATTATTATCCTGATGGTTGACGTCACCTTGATTATTAGTGTTACCCTGATAATTGGTATCACTATGATCATGCATATTGTCATGATCAGTGTTAGAGGTGTGTGTTCTTGATTTTGTATTTTTGGTACTCAGTTTGTTTTGGTTGTTCTGTGTCAAAATCCTTAGGGATTTTGATACCTTTGCTAGATAGCAGGAGGAAGTATTTTTGTTTGTCGGTTTCAATGATATTTTCTAAGAATTTGTGTAGGCTAGGGTCTTGTTGTGCCTCCTCAATAACTTCATCTGTTATTTCTTCTTCTTCCATATCTAGGTAGTTTTTCCAAGTGTTGACTTCTCAGTGTCTCATGCTTGATTCAGGCTCGTCATCCCACTCAATGTTTTTATGGGATCATGTAGAAACTGGCATGACTTAAGTTGATTCAATATGTGATTGGATCTTCAGGTAAGTAAGCCAAATTGATCCTTCTACTAAAGTTGATATCTTGTGATAATGCCGACCTTTGCATGAAGTCACGTGCTTTCAAGGATTCTTCGTCAAAATCAGTATTTTTACCATGGAGATAATCGCGAAAACGATGTAAAAATGTCCTATTTTTAGAAAGAGTTTGTGGTTGATATAGAGGAGCTTTTTTCTCTTCAAGATATTCTTTTGACTAGGTTGTCTCCTTTTTAGACCAATTTTCAGACAATGATGCTTCTTCTTGAAGTGTTGAAGAATGGTCATGCAAGTGATCAAAGTTTCGGTTGTGAGATTGATTGGATGAATACTTTATTTTGATCTCTAAGTCTACTTAGTTGAATACAAGGTTTGATATGCCCCTATCAATATGAATAATCACATCAAATGATATGATAAAGATTTCTAATATTGGAAACTAGACGAATTTGACTAACTTGGTATTTTGATGTTTGATATGGGTTGATTTGAAACTATTGATCACTAGTTGATATCTCTTTGATTTGGAAGATGAAAATATGTCTGTGATAAAGAAAAGGACTCTAAAAAGGGTATTTAGATCTATTTTTGGATTTTGAGAGTGTCTGCTAGATAAGCCTTTGTTTTAAATGCGCTAATTATATGTGCTGCATATTTGTTTAAAAGCGCCACTGGATTGTTCAAATGTGCAACTGAATTTTTCCAATGCGCCACTATTTTGGTTGAATGCACTATAGGATATCTTATATGCACCACATGTTTACTCAAATGTGCTACTGAATGCTCCCTATGTGCTATTGTTTGGGTTGAATGCTATAGGATGTTTCCTATGCACCACGGGTTTACTCAAATGCACTACTCTATGTTTTTCTGATTTGACTCAAAATTTGAATTGATTCTAGGATGTTTGATTTCTGCAAGATGTTTTAAGAATTCTGACAAGAATACAAAACAACCATGAAGACAATGGTCATCCTAATTTTTAAACATTGAGTGTATGTTTGTTTGAGGATGTGTTCAAATCCCCCATGTTTTCACTGGTTGGATACAAGAAAAACACACCAAGTAGACTCTTTAATCAAGGGTCATCAATAATACCATAGCCCACATCCGAATACTCCTTTAGCTCAAATAGACATGTCACCCCCTAGAGGGAGCCCATTTTTTTGCCTTTGTCTGGAAATTAACTCAAAAAGGATTTCTCCTCAATTGAATCGTTATCCTAGGAGATATATGGTGAGTGCCGTGGGGGTGGATTCTTCCCCACCCTCGCACAATGATATTATTAATGTCTGGATACTGACTCGGTGAGGCTTCTATTTCTAAATTTTGAAATTAGGCTTTCGTTCGGTCTTTAGTGATAAACTCCCTCAAGAGGCTTCCCAACCTTTAGAACAAAGGCTTTACGTATCTCAAGGATACTAGGGGAAAGACTAATCACTGAGCAAAACCATTGGAGGGGATTTTCATCAGCCTCCACATTGATTATAGTGGGTTGGAATACCTGACTAAAATCCATTCCCCACTTAGGTCATTCTCTTCTCACTAGCCCCCTCAAGGCAACTTAGGAAGGCAAGCCCTCTAAAGGTTTTAATTGCTTGAAATGAAATAAAGCATGAAGGAGTGTGTCTGGCTTTTTATTCACCCAATTAAGGGGAGACCATATACCTTTCACTCAAGACAAAGCAAACAATGATTGATTTTAAACCTTCATGGAAATTGTTTTCTAAGTCCTAATTGGAGAAGTTGCTCCAATCAAACATGGCATTCTTTTTACCCACAAAGCAATGATTTTCTAAAATAGGAAAATGAAATCTCGATCAACAAAAATGACAAATGCTTTGCAAAATTGACAAGTGGATTGCTCTTTTTACTTGCAATAAAAGTATGGATTGTTGTTTTTAGAATTTTGCAAGAAAAAGAGATTTGTCTTGTTCTTTTTAAACCCCAAAATAGGTTATCTTCCTAATTTGCAAAAATGAAAGATTTTGAGTTGTTTATTTTAACCTTGCAAGTGTGGTTTCTTTTAATCCCAAAAACACTAGTGAAGTTATTTTTAAATCCAAAAAGAAAGTGTGAGGTTCTTTTTACTTGCTAAAAAGAAATGAATTATTTTTAATCCAACTTTGAAAAATTTAGTTAACAAATAAAAACTACTATTTTGGACCTGCAAAAACGACTATTAGAATCTTGCAACAAGCCAAATTAGTGAAAACCAAAAATTCGAGTGGGCTAGACAAGCCAAATTTTCTGACCTTGTTACAAGTTTCAACTCTATTTTAAATGTGACATAACAGAAAGTAAATGCACCACCAAATTTTACAAATGAACCAAAAGATACAACATATGCCCTACAGAACCAGGTATATGCGCTAGAAGAAAGTTCATATGCGCTACATAACTATGTAAATACGCCAGAATAGTTTGCATATGCGCTACAAAACATAATATATGCATTTATGAAAAAGAGCTAATGCACTAGAAGAAAGTGTATATGTGCAAAACCGATGTAATGCATGTTCAAAAATTTATGTAGATCATCCTACGGGAAAACAGTTAGAAATGTCTAAAAATGGGGTTGAGCCCCATGGTGGGTGCTGAAAATGTATACTTAGAAGTGTGGAATCCTGCAAATGAGAAACAAGTCAAGCACACCAGTGAAACATTATTTTAGAGATTAGAAATCATAAAAAAATTAGGGAAACAATATCTCTAAAGCCGTCTCATTGTTCTTTATCTCTAAGGATCCTTCAAATCAAGGTGGCTCTTAGCTTGGAAGAGCACTTGATCTCTAGGATGATTACCTAAAGAATGAGGGATAATATAATAAAAGATCTAAATGAAAGTGAAACTAATATCTTAATGATGTGCCATTGATATGGAACTATGATATGGTGCAAGATAACAAGATTAGTATGATATTAAGCTAGCATGAGTATGATATGAAGATGATATTGATCTAGAATTGAAATGAAACTAACATGATAAGCTAAAAAATGATAAAAATCTATGCTATGATGATATTAAAATGATCTAAAATGCTTATTCTAACAAAAAGAGGCAAAATTCTTAGTATTATGTGACTATAGTGTAGATGCATGAAAACTTGGATATGGTTTATGAAGAAATTGAGTCCTATTTATAGGGAAAATAGGGAAATGGATGGTTAAGATTCAATAATCTTAACAAAGGCTAGGATTGAAAGTTTCTCAATCCATGTTTACAATTTTCACCAATTAAATGGTGTAATTATCAACAAGAGGTGGCTTGAGAGGAGATGTAAGAGGCATTAAATGTCTGAGAAGACACAAGGGTCACCCTAGGAAAGTGTGGTTAGGGTTAATTAGGATTAACCAATGGGTAAATCTTTTACCCAAAGGGTAAAATATTGTGCAAGGGTTAATAGGATAACAAGGGTCAAAACAATGAGTGCTTGATGAGACCCCTAGGTTAGATGGGGGTTGAGTTAGAGAGAAAGTGTAACGCTCGCCAAAATACCCTAGAGAAATACACCTAATCTATCTACAAATAAAGATAATTTTTTTTAAAATCTCATTTACTAAACAACATATACATTTATAACATCCATCTAATGCATATCAAATACATCATCTACTAAATGCATCATTACAAATTACATCTTTTTCTAATTACAACAAAGCATAGAACATCATAACACAACTAGGCAAGCAAAATAACACATCATATCATTCTTTCCCCTATGGTATCTCAACGTCACTACTTTTAAGAGTAACATCCTATAGACTAAGTTCATTTTAGAGCACCAATTCAAATTTTCCTAATCCCCCATCATTACACATCCATTCTGCTCATTATGAATCCAAACACATATCCCGTCATAAGATAGTACTAGATCATAATCTAAGATTCACAATGCTTATCAATAGGATTACTAACATATACAAGTACATGAAGTATAACATTAGTGCTTAACTATTATAGGTGAATGATGCCACCTAAGATACCTATATCATTTCCCTCTAATCCATACATAATAGCATCTCTAACACATACCATATGAAATGTCAACAACACACTATTACACTTTCCATTCTACTTCAATCTCTAAGATCATCAATGCTTCTCATTCACAATCTTACAAGAATCATCAACTTACAATGAAACCACATATCCTACTCTATAAGTGGAACTAGATCATTTCTTAAAGATACATATCATCAAATCAAGATTACTAAACACATGCTCATAAACAAATAATAACAACAAGTAATAACCCTTCTCAACACATAAATAATCTAACTCAAACCCATTCCTAATGAACACTTCCACAATATAGATCAATGGAATAACATTATGTTAATACATTCCAAGGTCATAATCTTTCAACATCATATTACAAGATATTATGAATCACAAGAGCACATATTTTGTATCCACATTTAGCAAATCATAATGATACAATATTAACCCTAATGGATATAAATCAGCTCCATAACTCAAACAAATAATAGAGAATCATTGAATCCATGCAAATCCACGACAACTCATTCATTTGCATATCCCAAGAGTAACTGAGACTAAGGATTATCATCCTTCAAATCAAGGCATACATGACCATTATTATATTCACTACCATACACAAGATATACACAATCATTGCAATCATTTAATTCCCGCTAGGTGTAAATTATGTTCATTGTGAATATCCATTTACAATAATCTTATCTTATATATCCCATTTCGAAATCAATCTTCTACAAGTCTCATACACATATTCCAAGATATTGGTTACATGACTTCCTTTACAATTACATCCTTTGAGTTACATACCACATGATAACAATCATAATTACATAGATTATGTTCCAATATACATCCACATGAAGAGATAATAGAAATCCAAGTTCATGCACGCAACATCCAATAAAGAACATCTCAATGGAAGAAGGCATCAAACCACCCGACCATGTGGAACCAAATAGGAACCACCCCTCGTGCTAGGAGATGACATGGGGTTCCAACACTCACTCAAGACCTAGGATGACACCTAACAACCATGGGGATCAATATAGCACATAATGAACTCAACATAACAATAATCATAGGACAACACAAGGTTGAAATCAACAATAGAATCTCCTAGAGGTGTACAATAAAATCATGGCATATGGACATGGTCACATGTAGGAATGGAGTGTCATCACATGCTGTACTCATATAGAAGGGAATATGGCCATCCTTACTAGTCATGCTCCTATGTGCTAGCCTCACAAAGAAGGTAAATATGCACCCATAGTAGACATGTATGCTATCCTCACAAAGAAGAGAAATTCATACTCCTAATAGTCATACAAGCTACCCTCACAAAAGAAGGGTGAAAATAATCCCTTAATGAACATGTGGAGCCATCTCAACCTATGTGAGTACAAGAGAGATTGACTTGCCATATCATATGGCCCAAGAAAATAGAATTATCTTATTAGGTGAAACCCAAACCCAATCAATTATTACATGTTATCACTGAATTACAAAGAGGAAAACTCCCATACCCTAGCAGTCTAGGTGCCAAACAACCTAACTCACGTGACCCCGGTCATAAGAAGGAATCCCACTCCCCCTAATCATATGCCAAGCCATAGGGTAACACATAAAATGACATCACAACACATGAAATTTTTTACACGAAGGTCTTCAAGAACACATAACATCACTGAGCACATACTGCACATAGAGCATACATATGAACCATTACAAGCATAGGGCCTTCACAAATGCCTCATAAGCATAGTGCCAAATAAATAACATGAAACATAAGTGCATCATAAACTACTGCAAATCTTCAACAGTGTGGTACAAAACATCTCACTAGAGTCATAGAAACAATCCTCAAACAACAAGGCAAGAACCTCTTGCTGGAGCAAACTTTTGCATAAGAAAACTCCTTAACGGTAGGGTATTATCCCACTTACTAGAGCACAAAATACATCATGAAACATCATGAACCAATCATAATTTCTCAACACAGACTTCACATGCCTCTAGGAACTCACACAATCCATACTAGGACTTTACAACACTAAAATTGACCTTTTTGGGCCTTCTGGAGCAATGTAGCTCCCTTGGTATGCACAATGGCATTCCTAGTTTGTAGGGTGGCATTTATAGGATATTGCCTAGCGTTTCTGGTTCATTGCATAGCATTTTTGGTCCATTGGTCAGCATTTTGGGTACATAGGTCATCTTTCTTAGTTTGTGAGTTAGCTCTCCTAGTTAGTTTGTTAGCTCTCTGGGTCTGAACAATGGCATTTCTGGTATGCATAGTAGCATTCCTGGTAGATAGGATGGTGTTTTTGGTTGATTTGGTGGCATTTATGATAAAGTATGCAATATCTCAAGTTTGAAGGAACCGAAAGGTTAGGTGACTGCCCAGATTGACTCAAGAGGAAAAATGACCTCAAGGGAATGACCATGACGTTGGATAAGAATTAGAAAGGGTATACACATGGTTTATGCATCAAATGTAACTCACATGAATGCATTTCCAACTCAGTGGATAAGCAACTTGGCCAAAACTGTATTTTGGGAGTCTAGGTGCATAGGAGATAACTCTAACTCTACATAGGCCAAATGGACTTAACAAATAGAACTCCAAACACCCAAAAACACTTGCAAAATGATTACAATAGACTGAAATATGCCACATATAGTCACAAGGAGCTTCATGATCTGTTACATAGTCACATAAGCACTCGAGACATAGAAAAACAACCCCTATTACAACCAGGAGTTCACAAGGAGTACGATACCCAAATGAACATTCAATAACAATAAGAACATTCTACAAACACACAGAAAAAGTAAATACATATATGCATTTATCCACCATTCACTTACACAGAAAAATCAACTCAAGAATCTCACTCAAACATAAGGAGCAATCTGCAATTTCCCCATTTTATTCATTTAATTCCAAAGGATTTAACTATAATGTCTTTCTTTTCCCTGTCCATCAATAGTCACAAACAAATCATTTTCATGGGAAGGCACAAAGAAGACAAAATTTTAGAAAATCTAAAAATGAAAGAAGAACTCAACCTGGAGATTGAAAATCCAAGGATGAAAACTGAAGAAGAGCTTCCACAATCCAAGCTTCCAAAATCCAAATGCAAACCAAGATCCAAGCCAAAATCTCAAAGCTTCAATCAAAAATCCCGCCTAGTGGTAACCTAACAGCCATCCAAAAATTTCAAATAAATAGAAAATACATAGAAAACTATGTAAAAATCCCAACTAATCAAAATAATCCAAAAATCAATATTTCTTACGTATCTTGTATAGTTCCAAGGTAAGAATATTTAATTATATTTCTTACCTATTACCCCAACTCACCCAATCAATTAGGAGGGTAGGTAAAATTAACTTTATTTTATTTTTACATCTTGCATGCATAGTAAAAGCAATATAATAATATGATTACTTTTTAAGAGTGTAGAAATAGAAATAGGCTTTATACTTTTATAATTGTCAATTAATCAAAATCAGCTTAACAACTATATCTAAAATAAATTAAAATAAATCAATCATCAATAAAATCAAACGATAAAATTAATTATAATAAAACAATAGTCAATAAATCAATTAAATAAATAACAATCAATTAAATCCAAAATAAAACCAATTAATTAATAAACCAAACACTAATAAATTCAATAACAATAAATCAAATATCTATTAATTAATTAATTATAACTTTAATAACTATTACTCAACATTAATTAGTTAATTACATAAACATTATCCAATCATAGGATAATTAATCCAATCCATGATAAACCATAGACACACACATAACCAACTGCACATAAATAGGACGAGATACTGACTCAAGACTGGACAACACTTACACCTGAAAAGACTAACAAGGTGAACATACTAGACCATGAGTAGGTGAGGGAAAACCAAGTCATCTTTAACAACTGCCATTGGGATTAGGACACGCTCAGACCTGTGAGACTAGGTGGAGTCGATGTCTGGTACCTACAATCCTCCATCCATTGATAAACACAAAATCACACACACACACACACACACACACACACACACACACACACACACACACACACACACATATACACACACAGACACAGACACAGACACAGACACAGACACACACACAGAGTAGTAGGAAAGTGAAAGAGAATCACAACACCTTATCATGCTCGCGATGAGTAATAAGGCATCATCCCTTTCATGAAGATAGTCACCCAATACAAACACATCTTATAAAATCATCATCATGAAGCAGGGTTAGTATCATCATCATATATCATGAAATCATATAAATCACATAGGAGTCTCGAATACATATAAGTCCATCAGGAAATATCATTCATCGAATAATCATAATATATCATCCATCACATAGATCATCAAAAGTCATCAATATAACACATGTCCGTATAGCATCATAAATATCTTCTAGATATAAATAAATTCATAATCATCATCATATGTCTATATAAGTCTATTAAATCATGAATCAAAATGTAAGTCTAGGAGGGACACTATAGAAAGTCTCTGATCATGTGGTAAGGTTGAGTTAACCATTAATGGTTTGGGAGACTTTGAGGGTTAACTTGTTGGAGACATCAAGCCTTCAATGCATTTCAAAGACTTTGAGGCTTTTGTGAGAAGTGACCTTCTCTAAATGATTATGCAAATGATTAAGGGTGGTTTAGGCTAATTAGGAGGATTAGAAGAATCTAAAAGGATCTAGAAGAGGTTTAGTCATGAATTTAGGATAATGCAAGTGGGAGATATTAAGATTTTAATTGAAATAAAATGTTTTATTTCAACTAAAAATGGATGCAACTTGCATTTGTAGGAAAGTGCAAGTGTGTGTGTGTGTGGGGAGGGTTATAAATAAATTTGATTTATTTATACACAAAAAATGATTTTAATTAAATGTAAAATGAATTAAAATGTGGAAAGAGATTTTAATTAAATAAATAAAATTTATTCAATTAATGGAAGAAGGGGGATTTAATCAAATGTTGTATTTATTAATGGCTAGATAGAATAAAATGGGATATTAATCAAACCTTAGTTTAATTTAATAGGTGAATAAGAAATAATTAAACAAATAAAATTCATTTAATTAGATGTACCAGTTTTAGTCGTCTACACATACTATTATGGAGTGCATTATCCTAAGTCAACTTAAGTAAAGTGTAATTACAAGAGACAGAAATTACACCAACAAAGACTTTTGTACTTTCTATAGAGTTTGAAATTGAGACATTGAGGATAGCCCAAAAGGTGGGGATATATTTATTAGATGCTCAAAAAGATAGAATTATGAAGTTGAATAGGTTGGATGAGATGCATCTAGAAGCTCTATTGATATATAGAATTTATTCAAAGATAGAGAAAACTATGGCATGAGGGGAATATCACCAACACATAGTTAATAGCTAGAGATTGGGTTGTCTTATTTGACTTAAGATTTCAATAATTTAAAGGAAAACTACATACAAGATGGTTGGGTCCATATGAAGTATGGTAGGTTTTTTCATAATGGAGCCATGCAGTTGGTACCAATTGATAGAGAAAAAAGGAAATTTTGGTGAATGGATATCGACTAAAACTTTACTACAAACTGACATCAAAGGAAGATTTCACTTCAAATATTTAGTCTCAGGTAGAACATTTTACCATGGAGGATTTTTATTCCCTTGGTAAATTTTCACTCTCTAATCCTTATCAAGAAAATGATCAATAAAGAAGGTAGATTGAAAACCAAAAATAACAGTCTACCTTCCAAAAAGAAAAAGGAAAGAGAGGGGTTTAATTAAAAACTAGAAATGACAATTAGTACCCAAAAAGTAGGTTGAAAACTAGTAATCAATAGCCTCACTTTTGGATCACTTAAGTTTTAAGTCACTCCAGGGAGCTCCAAGTCAAATAAAGATTTTTCGAGGAATTGAGGGAAAAGCAAATCCAAGTCACTCTAAGTGATTCTTGGCAAAAAATATTTGACCAAAGGCTTTGGGTTAATCCAAATCTTGATATACAAAAGTTAACTCCATTTGAGCTCATGTGAAAAAAATACTCCAAGTGTTCAAAGTCAAGATGGGATTTTTTGAAGGCCAAAAATGCAACTACACTCCAAGTGGCTCTAAACACGTGGCATCAAAATTTTCCATCTTTTTTAGTAGGCTTATTTCATGATCATTAAAAATAAATATTTATTATGGTATTATTTCCTAACTTTTGTTCTATTTATTATGTGTTGTCACGAGGATTTGCACTTGATGCAAATGTGAAAAAATCTGCAATTCCATGAAACATGGGACTATTCTCAGGCCGTGGGTATCCTATTGGGAGAGTAGAACTCCAGATTATAGGCCGCCTTCCTATAAATCACCTAATACTAACTTAATTTCTTAGAAAAGGGGTAAGAGGATATGCATAAAACTGACAAAAATTATTGCTTAAGGTGATGCACCAATGGATAAATGACCCGCAACCTACCTAAAAACTCACAAAATATTCATATAATGAAGCTATTTATGACACACAACTTAAATACACATGTTTGCAAAAATGATTTTTATGAAAGGTCAGTTTTCTGGTGTTCAGAAAAAGGAGAACAATGAAGTTCTCACAGTTTTGATGCAAGAGAAACACTAACTCAATCAGAAACCTGCACTATAACATGTACCTTTTGTACTAAGTATTTGAAGAAACTAAGATAAAATGAAGGATTCTATAAAATAATCACAATATTTTAATCAAAATTATTACAAACATAACACTTAGACAAAACATATCAAGAAAGAAACTCAACTTCTATATTGAATATCAGGAGTTTTCTGCATTACAAATTTGGAAAACTCATAAGAAAATGAGTTACAAAGTGTGAAATCTCTATTGCTACACAAGTCTCTATTGGAAATTTGGAGGAATTGATTATGTGTTGCATTGATGGCAACACCGGCTACACTAGTTGCTTTAGCTATTTACTGGTATTTGGTTGGTTCCGATAGGTTGTTTGGTTTTCAGTTGGATTAGATCATGTTAATCCGGTATACTCCGGTATGTCTTGGTTTGAGGAATTTGTTTGGATATGTCATTCATGTGTTTCTAATGTGTATCACATTCAGTTGGTATTGATATGGTGATCGGATGCTATCTTATATGCTGGTAAGCCTAGTTTGTTGATCCAGTGAGGGTTTCACCGACATACCTTTGATGAAGATCTTTGATGTTATGCATAAGTGGTGTTGGTGTGGCTTCTAGTAGAGATTCAGGATGTTGATGGTGATCATGTTCGAGACTTGACTGATTGGGATCATTGATTTAGCGTGTGTGGACCTAAATTGGGTCTTGTGCTATCTAGGTTATGGACTGGTTTCTGTAATGTGTTGGAGGATGTTCCTGATGTGTTACCGATAGGATTTAAGGATTGGTTTACATTTTTTTTGGCCTAATACGACTTGATTGATCATTAGATTGCAGTTTTATGTTATGAATTTATTGTATTATCTTTTAGGTGGCCGACCTAATTGTTTAGGTCCCGGGTTGGTATAAATATGATGTAAGATCTCTTTGTGGATCATGGTAGAAAAATAAGAGATCATGTATGGTATAAGATTATGCGAATAATGTTGTAATCATTCATGTAGAGGAATTGTTTGATCATAGGTGATCGAGTTGGATTTGTGGAAGAGGTTTTAGGCCTCCAGTATTGAGCTTAACCGGAACTTTACTTAGGCATGGAAGATGCTATACTTGTAGTTCAATCTTCATTCTAGATTGTTGTCTGATGTTTTATGTAGTCGGTGAGACTCCTTCTATGATGAGCAGTGTGCTCTAGGCTATTGGCCTTCCTGCATGTGTAGACCCCTTATTATAATATTTATTCATCTGATTAGTGGATAGATATTGTGGGTCTCCAATCCCACCGTGGTTTTTCCTCTTTGAGGTTTTCCACGTATAAATCTATGGTGTTATGGTGTTCATTTTTGTGATTACATTGTTTCTTATTGTTATGTGCCTGTATGTTTACTGGTTGTTAAGTTGTTGTATTAATAAGGTTAAATTTCTCCATTCCGGTAGAATACTGATTCAACCCCCCTCTCGGTGTTCTTGAATCCCAACAATCTACAAACTTAGAACTAGAGAAAAATGAGTAAAAAAAGAAGACTTATACAATCTGCCTCCAAAATAATTAGTTGTCATCTCTCCTCAAAATCAGACATGGAATTGAAAGTGAAACTCCTCAAAACTGCATAAGGATTTGCCAAAATGAACACAACCTCTTTGGGTCGTATGTAACTGAAAATCCCTCAAAATTAGAGATGTAACTGAGAGAAACAAAGAGTCAAACCTCTAAAAGTCCTCCTTGACTGCACCTCAACCCACTAGGACTCTTAAACTGAAGCTAAAGTGCCAATTAGGTGAACAAAACCCTAATTTTACTCTCATGTATTGACACAAGTCCAATCAATTCCATGACTCATGATAGAACTCTAAAAGTAACTAAGTCTTCACTCTTGATTAACTCCCACAAATCAGCTGCAACTCTAACTCTACTTTGCCTCCCAAAAATGTCTTTTATCTAAAATGATTTATAACTATCACTTTAAAATAAAGACTTACAAGTCTATGATGCAAAGGAGTTTAAAAAAAAAAAACCTACAAGGCTTAGTGATTATCTCAACATAAGGTTTTAAAAACACTTAAAAGAAATACAAGGATAAAAACAAGTTACAACTTTTATTTGAAACAAAGATTTTTACAAAAATAAGGCAAAATACTTTTACCTTATCGGGTATCTATTAGGGTTTGAGCCCTAATACATGAAGATGAGGAAATGAACATATTGTATTTTCATTTGCATCTACTATTTTGTTGAAGCCCCGCCATGAGGAAACCCTAGCCGAGCCGGATTTACATTTCTTAGCCGCTGCCTTCTGAATATTTACAAAATATTTTCAAGGAAAAGGAGAGGTAAGCTCTCTGCTCCATGGTACTCGCTGTCACTGTGGTTTGACAATTGTTATTTATGTGACCTCTATATCTATGTGTTATCACTGTTATGATTATAATATTGTTTCTTTTCCAATATTACTCATCTTGGCACGATATCTTTTACAATCGTTTATATGGTTTGGTTGTGTTGCATTTCTTCTCTGTTGGCTACAGTCACATGGTTACCTTTATGACTATACGTGGCCATATGAATTCTTGAGGAATGAATAAAGTCATAATATGATGCTAAAGATTCTCTGATTTGTTTTATGGCTTCAACATTGCCACATCTCTTTGAAAACTCTATGATTTGCATTATGAAGGACTGTTCTCAGCTTTGGCAAGGGTGGATGTAGTTTAGCTTCTTTTGGACTGAGATACAGTCAAAATGACTATGAAATCAATACTTTAGGTGTCCTTATGATTACATGTTGTATCAACACTAACACTGTAACTTGCTATTAATCCTTTGGTGACCACTATATGCTTTTGAAAATACTGGTTCACTATGTCTTCACATGACTGGTTTAAAGCACTTAACTTGAATGCATTCACTGTTTTCATGTATTATTGCTACACTAGTATCCGCAGGTCCTTTTGCTTTTGTAACACTTGGTCATCATATTATCATTAGGACTGTATCTTTTCTCCACATATTATCAGTTGTCAATAAGATTGTTCTGTCCCTAAAATGACACTTTCTCAAATGACCATCATTGTTAAATACAATAACTACTGCTTTGTGACTGTCGTTTCTTAGGAAATTCACTGTGAACTCATGGTTATTGAAATATTTTGAGTTGATTACTGTCACTTTCCTTGAGAATAATATCACTTATTAGAGATTTGATTCATGTGACTGTTTCTATCATTAAAATGAGAACCGCTCTTCATTATATAGTGACGCTTGGTCTTTGCCGCTATACTCTTTGAGTAGGCATGGATCACTATGTATTAACTGTAATAATCATTGTCACTTGTATTTACTGTCAATATCACTTCACTGTCCAAGAAGATTATTTCCCTAGCCTTTCAATGCTTGATTTGTTAAAGCTTTGTGACCGAGTTTGATGACTGCTCTAAATGTTGCTCTTCATTATTCACTACTCTGTTCATTTGATTGAGGTATCAAGGTTTTTTTTAGGACATGATGGTTATCAGAGCATCATTATTGCTCTAGATAACTATATGTCCCAAAACAAAATCTTGACACCTCTTTGGGACATTACTGATCAAAAACCTTTATGAGTTGGGCTCAACCCTTGTGGGAGCCACATTTTACACCACTCATGTAAAACTAATGGAGAACAACATGTTGCTTTTCCTGTAACTGCACATGAAGCAAACAAGTTAGACAAAAACAATACAAATCTGATTTACTCTTGATGGTTTGGTCTGATATTTGTCTCCTTGATCTAATGAGATACTAGTTGTTGTGATACACATGATGGTTAGATTATGTGTTTGTAGGTGCATATGAAGATATGGAATGATGACCCTTAATTTCTTTAACAATACTTTCTCAAATGTAGGTTCAGGACAACAAGGAGGCACAACTGGTTGTAGGATGGGCAAGAGACTATAGATGGCATGCGACAACACTCAAAGAGGGGTCGTCATTCAGGCAATGATGAGTCAACCTTCCCTATTTTTGTATTTTTCTATGTTTGTATCTGCAAGTATATAGTTTAGTACTTATTTGCACCACTAGTTAGTCTCACGGCTTGTGTGAGACATTGTACATTCATGTTTAATAAGAATTACTCTTTTTTAGAAAAATGTGTACTCTTATACTGTTATGAATTTGAAATCATGGAAATGTAATATTCTTTTCTCTTTTCATGCACATGAATTCAATAATAGAAGAACAAATATGTACCCTTTTGTATGTTAAAAACACTAAAGCTCTACCTAATTGAGCTTGCTAGCGAAAATAGGTAACATTATGTTAGTAAGTTTTAAGTAGGAATCTTAATTATCACATTTAAAAGTGCCAAGTGTCACTCATAAAATTAAAATAGAAGTAAGTGGCAAAGTAATTAATTATAAAATTATATGATTGAGGGTGAGTTGGCACAAGTTGTATGGAGAAATTATTGTGGCTTTGTCATGATAGATGAAAAGTAAATTTTTGAAAGATTTTGAGGAGAAAGTATCATTTTGTTATCATCATTCCACCACCAAATCGATGAATGACAATATTTCAATGCACCTGAAGGATGATTTGAATGCATATTTTAATGCCAAATGACAAGATATCCAGACACATAACTAAATGCATGCACTAATTGGGATTACATTGCATTCATAATAAGTACAATATTTGTTATGGCAATTGTGTGGATATTGCGTCAATTTTGTTCTACATGCTTAATCAAGAAACATGATTCTTTAGTCCATCCAAATTTCAAAAATTAGAGGAGCGAAATATTTTTATTTGTAGATGAAGGAAGCCATGGGGTACAAGAGGAAATAAGAGTTAGGAAATTTCACCTTGGATCTAGAAACCATTAGGTTGTTAAGCAAAGTGGGTTGGTTGAATTTTGTGCCATAATATGAGGGTATGATTTAGAGATAGTTGAATAATTTTTGCAAATTGTTTACATTATTGTGACTAGAGTGGGTGGAGAAACTATTGAAGTCTTTGTAATAGCAATAAGTGAACTCTCTCACATTCCTAATGAAGGGGATGCTGTAGTAAAAGGGTAGAGTAATTTTGATGAGTTAATTGAAGCTTTTCATGTATCGTTGTAGCCTAAGCCAATTGTGAGCCTTGGAGAATGGTTGTAATGTGGCTAATGAAATAATTCACCTAAGAAGGATATTATGGGGCAATATTGGGACCACGATTGTGGCTCATAACGCATGTCGGGCATGGTAATACACAATTTGAGGTTAACTAATTTCTTGTTCTCTCAAATTAGTGCCATGTCAGTTAAATATAAAAAGGAGTGGACACATGAATCATCACAATTTGATTACTTTAATTATCAACCACCATTTTCTTAAGAAGCCAAACGATCAAGAAAAGGGCTCAATTCCTACTAAGAAAAGGGCCTATCAAATCTTCCTCACCCAAAATTCCAAAAGCCAATTGAACCAAGAAAAGAAAACCATCAATTATAGTGAAGGAATAACCAAGGGGGCATGAGGTAATAAATTTGGATGAAGAAGACAAGACAATTCCAGGAACCTCACTTGCTCATGAGTCACATTCTGAAGGAATTAAGAATGAGGAAATTGGGGAAATGAAAGAAAATGATGGAAAAATAAGAAGAAATTGCAAATATTTTGGGAAGTTTTATTCTTTGTAGGTCAACTACATCCCCTATTTCCCTTGTTTTATCAGTACATGAATCACCAATGTCTAGCCCTACATAAAATAAACCTCCAGCACCACTAATAGAAGAACCTATTTTAAGAAGAAAAGGAAAAGAACTCATTGAAGATGAAGAAGAAGAGAGTGAAGACCAAGTGAGAGCATGATTACATAAAGAGCAAGAAGACCAATTGTAGTATCCAGTTATGCTCTCACAGTTAGAAGGGAAATGGAAGAACAAAGAATAAAATTATCATAATATGTGCAAGCAATGAAACCGAAGGAAGATGAGATTGCTAGGGAAAATGAGGAAATAGATGAATTACTTAGTGCTGGCATTATAGATGAATTGATCATGTGTTGCATTGATGTTTTGTCATTGATGTCAACACTAGTTGTTATGGTTGGTTACCGACATACAGGTTTTGGTTACCGGTAGAAGATCTAGTGTTACCAGCAGAAGAGACTATGTGTTGGACACTTCCGACATGTTTGGATCTATGGAATGTGATTGGTTACATGTGGTACATGATTCTAGAGCATGTACTGGTTAGATAGTATTGACTTGGTAATCAGATGCTATAATACACTCTGGTAAACCCTTATCAACACTAGTTTAAGGCTTTACCGACAGAGCTTTCACTGAGGAATCTTGACAGGATGCATAATTGGTATTGGTGCAACTTCTAAATGGCTTTCAGGATGCTGAAGATGTTCTTTGATCATGCTTCAACTGCTTGAAGACATTGCTTTGGCGTGGTGGACCCAAAATAGGTCTTGTACCTATCTAGGTTATGGACCGATATCTAACCAAACAAACTTCTTCCCTTTTCCTCTGAAGAGAAGTGATCGGGCAACCTATCCGAGAAAAGCTCTGAACAAAGCGACAGTAATATCTGGCCAAACCCATGAAACTTCAAACCTCAAAAACATTGGTCGGCGTTGGCCAATCAACAATGGCTTGGATCTTAGAAGGATCCACAGATACACCTTTTCCCGAAAATATATGACCAAGATAGCTCACCTCTAACTAGAAGAAGTCACACTTCGCCAAGTTTGCAAAAAGATGATTCTCCCTCAAGCACTGCAATACCTGTCGCAAGTGACCCTCATGCTATTCCATAGATCTAGAATAAATCAATATGTCATCCAAGAACACAAGGACAAAATGATCAAGGTAGGTGCAAAAAACCCTACTCATGAGACTCATGAACACTGAAGGCATGTTCGTCAACCCAAATGGCACCACTATGAACTCATAGTGACCATAACGAGAACAAAACACCGTCCTATGAATGTCTGCATTATGAATGCGTAACTGATGATAGCCAAATTTCAAATCAATCTTAGAGAACACCTTGGCTCCCTTAACCTGATCAAAAAGATCATCTATTCGAGGCAATGGATATTGATTCTGGATGGTTACCTTATTCAACTGTTAGTAATCAATGCATAACTAAAGAGAACCATCATTCTTGTTAACGAAGATAATTGGTGGACCCCAAGGAGAAACACTAGGATGAATGAACCCCTTGGTCAACAATTCCTCTACCTACAACTTCAACTCACTCAACTCTTGAGTAGTCACTCGATATGGTGCTCTCGAAATAGGTTCCACACTAGGAACCAAGTCAATGCGAAAATTTATGTCTCACTTTGGAGGCATACCGGGAATATCCAACGGAAACACATCGACATACTCTCAAAGAATAGTGTGATCATCAAGAGCATTTTCTCGACTCTCTTCCTTATCCACATCCTCAAGAGCAACTGCAAAAAGATGACACCCCTAATGCATACATAGCCTAAGTTGCATAGCGGAAATCATACATAAGGATATCGACCGTTGAACTCCAACGATCCCCACTTTCTTGCCATGGTCATCTAAACACTCAACTATCTTTAGATGATAGTCTACATGAGCGTTGTGAGATGATAAACAATCCATCCCCAACACAACTCCAAAGGAACCCAAAGGAATGACTCAAAGGTCAACGGAAGTGACAAAGGGTCCTAGGTCCAACTCACAACTAGGAACGAAGGCATCAAAAAACACACGCACACCGATAGCCAACTCTACTAGCCACCTATCCGCTTGCTTAGCAGACGCGAGCCTGCACCGCTCCATAATGGATGAAGAAATAAAAGAATTTGAAGCACTGGAATCAAAAGTACAAAGATAGGAATACCACCCAACACACCTGTAGTCTCAATCACTATACCCTGATGCTCAGCCTAGCGGTCATCAACTGTTACAAATACTCTGTGGGATCTACCTGCATCCCCCACGGTCAGCTCTGATGCGGCTGGCATCTAACTACCCATCTAGTGAGAACGCTAAGGGAACTGAGAAGCTTTGTGGCCAAACTGACCACAGGTGAAGCAAGCTCCTCTACCAGGTCCTCTACTCCCAGATGACCCACTAGATTGCTGAAAGCTTTCCCCACTAGGGGCCTGAGATGCACTCTGAGAGGACTGCCCTAGAAAAGTCTACCTATTCCTCTTCCAGTTCCTGCTCTTCCAAAACTGAGAGTTGCCACCCTGTTGGCCCTGAGACTACTTCGGTCTTGGCGGCTGCTACTGACCACCCTTAGCGGGTGCTTGAGGACCCCTAAAAGGTGAAACAATTTAGGACTAATTCCCTCTCCCTCTAGACCCACTGAAAGGGTCACTCCTGATCTGCACTCTAGATTGGCCACCATGAGCACGACTAAGGTTCTACTCCATCTGCCTAGCTTTCACCATGACTACCTCTACTAAAGCAGGCTCAAATACTCTCATTCCTCCATTGATGTGGTCATTTAGACCCCTCAAGAAGTGTTGAACAAGCATGGCCTCATCATTGCCGATCCTGGCATACTATTTGAGCTCATAGAACTTGTGCTCAAACTGATCTACTGACAACCCAAACTAGCACAAAGCATAGAACTCGTCTTCTTGCGATTGCCTCCATTGGGGTGAGAGAAATCATGCCCTGAATCTCTCCAGAAAGATTTCCCATGACACGGTGTTAATGCTCACACCAATCCTCTCCTCTTCTAACCACCACCAGATAGATGCATAACTCTCGAGACGCATGATAGAATATCTTGCCTTGGTGTTTCTACCATATAGATACATGGAAAAACACCGATCTAAACTGATAAGCCAGGTCTCTACCTCGAGACTGGTACCTTTACTGTCAAAGAAAGGAGGATTGGACCTCATCAAGTCCCTCATGTGCCCCATGATAGCTGGATCTTGGTCCACTGGGACCTCTCTCCTTCTAGGAGATCTCTCCCTCTGTCTCTTTGGAATCTGCTGAAGTGACTCCTCTACCTGGGCATGGATGGGTTGATCCACCTCAGGTCTGGGGCCTAGTCTAGCTAACACCTCTTGGAACATTTGTCGCAACTCTTCCCTCTTGGGAACCTGCTCTCCTGAATGTTGTTCAACCCAATGAACATAATGATCTTGATCCACACTTGCATTAGTGGGTGGTGGCAAAGGACTATGGCGGTCAGAACCTCAACCTTGTCCTCCTCCTTTGCCTCTAGTGCAGCCACCAACATGACCACCTCCCTTGGCTTTCCTAGCCATGACCTAACATTGCACAAGAGAAAAAGGTTCAGATCAAAGGCAAGGAAAGAAACAAGGAAGTCACTACCACTAAGACCTTCACAAAAGGTCAAGCTAAATGGGCTCACTACAAACCTAGAGTACCCAGTATTGAAACATGGGCTCTGATACCAAATGTAATGCCCCGCCAGGAACCCCAAAGGAAAAATCCACAACAAGGGTGAAACATTTTTTTTTAAAAGTATAAACATATTAAGTGAATTAATTACAACGTTTGCACAATAATAACACAAGCGGAATACTTACACCATAATTCTTTAAAGGGTTACCAACGAAGAATTAAACTAATAGTCTAAATTCCACAATTACGATTAATCCAATAATCCATCAAAACTCATAGAACATAAAAAATCCATATACAATAACAGTTACACCATTGAAAGATTGAAAGGATACAATATAATCTCTCTTCAATAAGCATTTACACAAATCATAAAGAAAGCTGATAAACAACATCCAAACTAAGGATTACATTGAACCTCCAATACATGGCTTTCAATATACATATAAAGTTACAACTTAACCAAATCCAAGGTTACATAAGATCATGGATACAATGACCACATAGGTCTCCAAAGAATAATAATCTCCAAACATGAGATAGAGCATGAGTCACAAACCACAGAAACACCTGCAAAGCTAATCTTCACATGAAGGTACAAATAAGAACATCCAATGGGAAGTGGCACTACCACCCGACCATGTAATTCCCAAAATGGAATCACCCCACCATGATAGGAGATAGAAGAGGACCCTCAAGCAAGAAAAAGAATGACATGGTCGACAAAACAATACGACTCCATGACAACACAATACGACTCCACAATATTCTAGGTGACTCAACATCACAATACACAAGTGAACCTAAAGAGAGAGTGTCATCACATAGCTTATGATGGTTACCATGGTCGGCCTCCATAGGTCCTGACCCCCATCCTGGGTTATCCTGGTAACCTTTTCTGAACCTTCAACTCCAACTAAGTCTCATGCGGACCCTACCAGCCTTTCGTGAAGAAAAGGTGATCGGTTTGCCATTCCAGGCCTTCCCACTATATCATGAGCCCTTTACAAGTACTCACCCATGCACATGGTACAATATCTTATATAATGTTATAAACTACACACCTAATCAATTAATTAGATTATCACTTATTATCTAACTTTCGATGGGTTATACTGCCATCCACTTTGGGCGCGGCCCCCACTCGAAAGCCACTCTCTCAAAGGACACTAAACAAACATGGTCACTCCATGAGGACCCTATGGCGAAGCATACAACCATAAAACCACTATCCAAAAACAAGTGGTCAAAACAAGGACATACTGACTCTTGGTTAACGATAAGGCAAGGACACTACATGGTTAAGACAACGAGGCCATCATATATCACTTGGTCAAAAGGTACCAAATACTCTACAACAAGATGACTGAACCAAAGACAAGAAATAACACAAATATAACTTTTTGTAAGGAAAGCTAATTTCATTAAGTCCGCACTCAGACAATCTTTGATAAAAACAACATCATAAGCACTTGCAAACTTCATTGATTGAAAATTAAATAAAACACTCGAATACGACATTCACATCTATTTAATTTCCAAATTCAATACTCCAACAAGAATAAAATCCACATAAATATTCAACCGAATAAAATATGAATTAATAAATAGACATTTAATCCATTACCAGAATACATCCAAATTTAACAATTTGAATTAATAATTCATGCCTTGATTTCAATAAATAAATTTATTAAATCAAGATAAAATCACTTTATAAAGTACCATTTAAAATTTATCTTTAAAACCCACTTTAAAATTCATTATGTTTTATAAAAAAAAGATTAACGACATAATATAAATTGTACCGCGGAGGGTTTAAGGGCACGTGAGGGCAAATGCCTACCCACAGTAGTGCTGCTGCCGGAGCAGCAGGCACTACCTGCCGTTAGTACTACTATCGTTGGTAGCAAGCCTACTGACCGGTAGTGCTGTTACCGTCGGTAGCAGCCACTATCGTCCGGTAGTACTGCTGCCTACTGGTAGCAGTACTACTGACTGATAGTGCTGCTATCGCGTAGCAGCCCTATCGACTGATAGTACTGCTATCACATAGCAACCCTAATGACCGATAGTGCTGCTACTGCGTAGTAGTATTGTTGACTGATAATACTGCTACCTGCGGTAGACAAACACTACCATCCCACGTGGTGGGGCTAGCCCGCCATAGGGTAAGGTAAGTTTAATTTTAATAAAATTTCTACTTCAGAAAACTTCTAAAACAATATGATACCAAATCAATTCACCCCCTGTTCATTTCATGGGAGTGCATACACAGTGCCAAACTCTAGAATACAAAGGGATATTTACCAATAAGGTAAATGGTGAATTAAAATCGCACAAGAACCCAATAAATAAAGATTTAGGCAACAATAGAAGAATTTAACAGATAGGAGAAGGATTAAGATCAATCTCCTCACTTCCATTACACAAGAAAAATTCCTTACATCTATCAAGAGGTAAACAACCAATTCTTACCAACATAAGCCCCAAATCTTGGGCAATTAGATACTAGAAAGCACACAACAAGCTAAATCTAATTTTTTCTATTCCAAATAGAAGAGGTAATTCAAGAATTGATTTTCAAGAAAAAATAGCAGACAACAAATAGAGAAATGATATTTCTTTCCTATATGCAAACATTGATATGAGTTCCACAAAATCAAGAATAACATGCACTCTTTCTTTCATTCCAACCATTCAACAAGGATTTACAAGAGATTTACATTTTTCCAACACACAGGAAGCAACTAAAATATTCAAAATTAAATTTCAAACAAGAAGAGATTATCCAACCTTCAAGCAAACTAGCAAGCAAAATGATGGAAGAATCCCAATCCTTGCAAACCAAATCTAATTCCAGCTCCTCTTCCATAATGGTTTTCCAAATTTCTTCTTCAAAATTTTGCCTTCGTCATTCCTGTGAACTCCCAGGAATATATGGAAAAAAAATATAATTCAACCTATACTTTCTAGGTTAAAAGTTTTCCAACCAATCAGATTAAATTATTTTAAAAGGTAAGAACAATCAAATTTACCTTTATCCAAAAAAAATTCTTTTCCGACAAATAAAATACAAAAGTCAAATGGAAAGGTAAAATGAAAAGCTTTTATTAATTTTCTATTTCCATTTTCACAATACTTCCTTTCAACATAAGCATTTAAAATTTAAATGGCTAGGCAATTATTTTTTTCCTTCCATAAAATATTAATACAACTTTACACAATAAAATAAGCCAATTTAACCATTTAATTCTAGCAATTCATTCACTCAATTAATTAACCATTCAAATGAACAAAAGCACGCAAAATGAAGAATGATCAAATGACGACTCACAAATGACCAAACCAAAGCACTATGACTCGCATACCGGCTAGACGGGAAAGACAACCGACTGACAACACTCACACGAGTGTAACTGCGGGTCAAGTTAGGGTCCAACAACTATCTCCTCCACTCCCATTAGACATATAAGGCATGCTTTGACCTGTGAAACTAGGTAGAGTCGATACCCCGTACCTACCCGATATTAGTACATGCAATATCCTGCACCAAAGAACCACACGTGCATATAGACAAATATATAAATAGACACAACACACACACCAATGAAGGAGAATCATGACATTCCCTGTCTCACTGGAGTGAGTGAAGGAATTCATCCCCTCACATCCCATACACATGCAAACACGCAACATATAAATAATGCGTCGCATTTATAAGGTAAAAGTGTTAGTCCATGATAATTATCCATAAAAATAGCATTAATCAAAAGCACTGAGATACTGCATAAAATCATACACCACAAATCCAGATAAAGCATGAAATAACATTGCATAAAATCTGAATCAATATACAATAATGTTCCACTGAGTAGTCAACTGAAGTTAAATAAAATACAAAAAGAGTTTGATCGAGGAGGGTACTACATCTAATTTGATTCACACTGACTTATGTGGTCCAGCAAGGACTAGAAGCTTTCAAGGTGATAGGTATTTCATGTTGATTATTGATGACTATTCTAGGATGATGTGGGTGACTTTTCTAGGGGAGAAGTCTGAAGCCTTTGAGAAATTCAAGATTTTTAAAGTAAAGGTTGAAACAAAAAATGGATTGAAAATCAAATGTCTAAGAACAGATAATGGCGATGAGTTCACTTCTCATGAATTTAACAGTTATTGTGAGATAAATGGAATCAGGAGACATATATCTGCACCTCAGACTCCTCAGTAGAATGGAGTAGTGGAAAGAAATAACATAACCATTTTGGATGCAACAAGATCTATGATGATGGAAGCCAAATTGCCTCATATCTACTAGAGAGAAGTAGTGGGTACAACAGCCTACACATTCAATAGAGTTCACATCAAAGGTGAAACCGATAAGACTCCTTATGAATTATGGTTTGGACATACACCTACTGTTAAATATTTCAAAATTTTTGGAAGTAAATGCTATATCAAAAGAGATGATTCAATTGGAAAGTTTGATCCTAGATGTGATGAAGGAATATTTTTTGATTATTCAATTCAAAGAAAAGCATATAGATGTTATAACAAAAGATTGCAGAAAATTATGGAGAGTGCTAATGTGAAAGTGGACGAGCAGTACATAAATCATTCCATATCATATGATAGGGAATCGACAGTGGAAATGACCATAACTGAACTGGCAATGCCTCAACCAATATAGGAAACTAAGACAATTACACCAGCACAATCTAAAAATTTAGCTGTGATTGATGATCATAGCAATGAACCTGAAGTTCAGAAGACACCAAGGTATGTAAGATTAAATCATTTTGAAGATCCAATCATTGAAGATAGGAACAAGGGAGTTATGACAAGAATAAGACTGACAAATGAAGAGGTATGTCTTATTTCTCAAATTGAACTGACATCTGTTATTGAAGCTTGTAAGGATAAACATTGGTTAAATGCTATGGAAGATGAATTAGATCAGATAGAGAAGAATGAAACTTGGTCTTTAGTTCCCCGACCTAAAAATATGAATTTATTGGAACTAAATGGGTTCTTAGGAATAAAACGAATGACGATGGTCAAGTTGTAAGAAACAAGGCTAGATTGGTTTGTAAAGGATATTCTCAAATGGAAGGAATTTATTATGGTGAGACATTTGCACCTATAGCTATAATTGAAGATGTTAGACCACTTCTTGCCTATGCAGCTTATAAGAACTATAAGGTTTATCAAATGGATGTTAAATGTGCATTTTTGAATGGTGAACTTGAGGAAGAAGTATACATTGAGCAACCCGATGGATTTTCACTTACATATGATAAAGATATGGTTTGGAGATTGAAGAAAACTTTATATGGATTGAAACAGGCTCCTAGAGCTTGGTATGCAAGGTTGGATAAATATCTTTTGAAGCTTGGTTTTACTAAAGGTAGTACTGATAGTAATTTATATTATAAGATCACTGATGATGATATTCTGATTATTGAAGTATTTGTTGATGATATCATTTTTGGAGGAGAAGATAAATTGTGCATGGAATTTGCTAACAATATGAAGATTGAATTTGAAATGTCCATAATTGGTGAAATGAGATTTCTCTTAGGTTTACAGTTTACTCAAACTGACAAAGGCATTTTATCTATCAAACTAAGTATCTGAGGGAATTGTTGAAGAAGTTTATGGATAATTCCAAACCAGTAAGTACTCTTATGGTGACAAGTGATAAATTATCTATCAAGGATACTTCTACACCGGTAAATTCGACAAGGTATAAGTCTATGAATGGTGGTTGTTATATCTAACGCAAACTAGACCAGATATTATGAATGCAGTAAGTATTGTTTCAAGATATCAAAGTAATCCTAAATAAAATCATGAATTTGCAGTAAAAAGGATATTCTGATATTTGCAAGGAACAACAGAATATGGTTTATGGTATTCTAAAAATGATGATTTCACTTTATGTGCATATACTGACTTAGATTGGGCTGGAGATACGACAAGAAGTGCACCTTTGGTGGAGTTGGAAAGAAACTGGTTTCATGGATCAGCAAAAAATAGTCATGCATTTATTTATCTACTGCAGAAGCTGAGTATGTTGCAGCACCAACTAATTGCACTCAAGTCTTGTGGATGAAGCAAATTTTGAAGGATATCAGGGTAAATTGTAGTGAACCGGTAGTTATCTACTGTGATAACACTGCAGCTATTGACATGTCTAAAAATCCGATATTTCACTCTAAGACTAAGCATATATCAATAAAGTACAACTTTCTAAAGGACAAGGTAGAAGGAAAGGAAGTCAAATCGGTTTATGTGAACACTAAAGAACAGATTGCAGACATATTCACTAAACCACCGTCTAAGGAATCATTTGAGTATTTAAGAGACAGGTTAGTGGTTTCTGCCCCTTCGACAAAGACTTGATTGATGCAATTTGTCATCAATCCGACATGCATTATCAGAGACATTATTCATTCTAGCACTGATGAGTGGTGCTACTACTCAGGGGGAGTAGTCAGCTTTGAGATTCAAAGGTTTACATTATTGTTATTGATATTTTTGTCAAATTTATGGTATTGATGTCAATGGGGAGAGATATTGATGTGAAAAATAAGAAAAGGAGTTGTATACATTAGGGGGAGAGTTATTGATATTTAGGAGATTGTTGGTTGTCTTCCACAGGGGGAGACTTGTTTGGCATTTCTTGGTGCTTAGATGTTTTTCACATCTAGTGTTGCGATCAACACCAAAGGGGGAAATTGTTGACATTATGGATGAATTGATTATTTGTTACATTGATTTTTTGTCATTGATGTCAACACTAGCTGTTATGGTTGGTTATTGGCAGCCAGGTTTTGGTTACCGGTAGAAGATCTAGTGTTACCGGTAGAAGAGACTATTTGTTGGACACTTCCAATATGTCTGGATCTATGGAATGTGATTGGTTACATGTGGTACATTCTTCTGGAGCATGTCTTGGTCATATGGTATTGAGTTAGTAATTGGATGCTATCATACACTCTGGTAAACCCTTACCAACACTAGTTTAATGCTTTGCCGACAAATATTTCACTGAGGAATCTTGATAGGATGCATAATTGGTATTGGTGCAACTTCTACATGGCTTTCAAGATGTTGAAGATGCTCTTTGATTGTGCTTCAACTGCTTGAAGAAATTTCTTTGGCATGGTGGACTCAGAATAGGTCTGGTACCTATCTAGGTTATGGACTAGTATCATGCTAACGTGTACTCTACATGTTACCGGGATGTTTCAGGATGTTTTATGGATTTGTTATTGTTGTTTTGGTCTTAAGCCGACATGGCATATCATTGTAATATGTATTTATGTAATGATCTTATCGTAATATCTTTTAGGTGGCCGACCTAATTGGTTTAGGCCTTAGGGTTGGTATAAAATGATGTAAGATCTCATTATAATAAAGTGTCGTGGTCTTGGAATGCAATATCATATGCGAAGGAGATTTGGTCGATCATTGAGGATAGAATTGGGATTAAGGAAGAGGTCAAAGGCCTCCAGTATTGAGCTTAACCAGGATTGTAATCAGGCATGGTAGATGCAATCTTTGCCAGTTCACTCTATTGGATTGATGTCCATTTATCTTGAGATGGTTGTTGCCTCTTTGTAGTTAGTGCGACTCTATTGTAATGAGCAACACGCTCTAGGAAATGTGCCTTCCTTTATGTGTAGGCACCTCATTGTATCACATACTTTCTACATAAGTATCATCTAATTGTGGGTAGGCTTCCCACCGTGGTTTTTCCCTTTCTGGGTTTTCCACGTACAAATCATGGTGTTATGTGGTATGGTTGCTTTGCATTGATTATTTGTTTAATTGTCAAGTTGTATTGTTTATTGGTATCTGTTTCTACTTTATCGGTACTTAATCTGGTTAAAGGTTATTAAGTGGATTAAATGTTATAATCTATTAACAACTGATTCACCCCCCCTCTTAGTTGTTCACCGGTTATCCTAACATTTAGAAGGAAGGAAGAATAAATTGTTAAAGCCACCATAGAAAGAGAAGAAATGAAGACTATGTCAAGACAGTTGACATAGATCTAAGAATCATTATCTCAAGCCAGTCAACAAGCCTATAGAAATGTGAAAGAAAAGACCAAGTTGACTTTAGCTAGGTCTAGGGAAATGGCTACTTGACCTCCTCCTAAGTCTTATGATCATGAAGAATCTACCTCTTTAACTCACCTAGGTATTTATCATTAGCTACAATAAAATTTAAATAAGAAGCCGATAAATTGAGAAAAGAGCTATAGGCAACAAAGAAAGAAGAAAAAAGAAGTAGAGCAGAGGGTAGAGCATGTGGTGGAAATTGCCTTTGTTCTGGTGGCTACAAACTAGTAGGTATGTATTCTTTGTTCTTGAGGGAGCAGTTCCTCAAATGGAAGTTAAATTAGTTTGTTTTGAAAAGACCTTTAAATTTTGATAATGACATGGAATTTATAGATAACTTTATGCATAGTGACCCCACAATTTAAGATCAATTATGTGAATATTTCTAACATGGTTCTCTAATGGGACATTGTCCCTAGTCTCTATTGAATATTTATGTGGAAGAACTTCAAATTAGGTCATTTATCTCCTTGTTGAGAAACCAAATTGAATGGTCAAGTTGATTGCAAGAGTATAGGGAATCTCAAAATAGGCTAGGGTTACCCATGAGGGATGAGTAGCCTAGGAAAATGGTGTCTTTGAAAGGGAATTTAAGGCCATAGATCAATCAAACATGATATCTGTAATCTATAGAAGAAATCTCATAGTAAGTATAAACATCTATACATATAATGAATTAGAATTGTTAAGGAGAGCTCCCGAAGCTTGTAGAGAGAGATATAATACTATTCCTGTACCATTAGGAAGGTGGGAACCCATCTCTCCTAACAACATCAATTGAAGTATTAAAAGAGTAAGGGCAATTATCTTTCTAATTCAAGAACATTGGGAGAGATAAATTGGAATGAGTTTTAGGCCACCTCTAAAAAATATGATAGCACCTAGATTGAATGCACTATAGTAGCTACCAAATAATATGCTTGAAACATGGATTAATAGAGTGTAGGAATACCTAGGCTATGCAAAACCAAGGCAATACTCAAAATACAAACAATAAAGATTTGATTTGGTTATCTACATGAAGCAAATGAACAGGGACTTGCCAGATCCTCAACCATGAAGACATGGTTGATAGAAAGCAAGGGAGGAAATGATGGGGAATAAATAATGCCATTTTAATAGCATGATTTAACAAAAAGGCTTATGTTATATTTTGGTATTTTGATCTGGTATTTGGCACATAGAACTGATATTCTTATACTTACTGTAATAGTGAAATGATTTAGAAATGTTTACCTTTTTAATAATTATATTGATAATAAATGCTTTATTTCCAAATTATTTTTGTATTTGAAAAGTTTGTTGAGTTTCAATGGTGACAATTCCTATATTGCCTCATGAGGAATATTAGTTTAAATTAATCGTTTATGAATAATGATAAGGGTATTGCTAAGGAACCTTCCACCACTCCAAGTTGTTGAGTATGCATGCAAGATCATTACCTACCATGCCTAAGAGAATCCCCTATTTTGGCAAACAATTTCAAATGTTCCCTATAATTTTTTTGAATGTCTCCAAGTGCATGTGGTGCACAAGTAGTTTGTAGCTTTAGTTAAACTTAGTTCTTTTGAGTTGTGCAACAATTTTATTTATTGTTTCTATTTTCAAAATAAGGTGAATATATTCTATGACCAGATAGTTCATAAGCCAACTACTCACTTTTGTAATTTCCCTCTTTTAAAGAAACTATAATTCATCCTCCTTTGAGGCCAATTTCAACACAAATTTGAAGTTTTGATCCACTAGAGGCTTAAGAATATTTCTCTAGGAGGAATCTAAGCAGGGACCACTTGACTAAAGGGAGGTGATTTGAGATATTTCTATGTACAATAGCTTAGTTCTTTCTTATGTTGTTGAATTTATCAGTGTTTTGATTGTTTCATTTTTATTAGTATTCATTGTTTAGATTATTTTGAAACATTGTTAGTCTTAAATCAATTCTTTTCTACAAATTCCATTCCCACTTCGTAGGAATTAGTTTTGTTTTATTTGCTAAATGATTAAGAATCTTAAGCTTTAGTTTATCTCACTAGAATCCGAATGAATGCTAGGAAGAATGGAGTTTAGTTTTGTTTATGTTGGTGTGATTTCTTTATTGCAACATTAATTTAGAATTTCTTTTTAGCAAGTGTAGTTATAATTTCTTTTATTCATGCAAGCATAAATTGCTTCGATTTCAACAATTGTAGAGTAGGTTTATATTTTGCAGATAGAATAGATTTCAGTTTTCAAAAAATTAGAGAAACTCCATTGTTTAAAGTATGGATTTTGATTTGAGTAAGGGTAATAAACATAATAATTAGTTTCATTAAATTAAGTTTTAGTTGGAGTAGTAATTAGAATCAATAGGTAATTCATAGGATAATTTAAACATTAGTTTTAAGGATATCTTCAAGTATCTACAAGCTGAAAACACTAAAAAGAAAACCAATCAAAGAAACCCCTCCAAATTACCTTCTTACCACAAATAGCCTTGGAAACACCTCAAATTGATATTTGAAGTAAATGATGCAAGAATTATGACATGCAGTGACCTTGCCTATAAATAAACATATACATCAAATAAAAATAATTGCATTTATAATATGATAGAAAGTATTTTTTTAAAAGCTACAAATTTAACAAAAAAATTACAACATAAAGATGCAACACACAAAATCATAGACCCATAATGTTCTTCTTTATTCAATTAAAAAAGAAGTGCTCTGAAGACCATTTATATTTTTGTACAATTTGTTTGTGTTGAAAAATATCATTGATAATTTTTTCTTTTAAAAAAGATCTCTTTGTCAACGATCTTCTTTTATTATATATAAGGAAAATAAAGTAGTTACCGTTGAACGCCCAACAAGACTGAGATGGGGGGTGAATCAATTCGAAACTTTAAAAATAGTTATTAATAAACTTATTCAATACATTGAGGAAGAGAAGCCCTTCTAGGCCAGAAAATTTGGGATTAAAGCAAATGCCAATTTCCTCTGGAAAATTTTCCATTTCACCAAGATTATAGAGTCAAATTGGATTAAGGAATACCTAGAGGCAAATGACCTTTCTTCTGATTAATTGATGGCTGGGTGACAAAATTGGAAGAAATTGTTGTTGATTTGGGTCTCGAACCTCTTGAGGAGTCTGTCTTCTTTCCTCTGCCTTCTCCTTTTATGGTTCATCAAGAAGTTCCCATGTTGGTTCACCTTGTCAACCTCTCTACGGTTCCTTCTCCCACTCAGTAACTCCTTTTAATTTTCGAGCTCTGTTTGATTCTTTATCCTTTCATCTTCTGTGCCAATGAGGTTGAAGTTTTTTTTTTGGTTATCAAATAGTTTTTCTAGTTATTTGATCATGACTCTGATCATCTATGGTTTCTCGTCTATGGTCCTAGTTGGGCATTTTGGAGATTGTCTGTTTAAGCTTTTGTTTCTAGTCCATTATAATTCTTAGACTTCCTTGTTATACTTTTATTTCCTATGTATTTAAATATCTATATTAATTTAATTAGCTTTTGCCTTTGATTGATAAAAAAAAAACATATATAATATAAAAAAAATTAACAATATTATTTTAGTTATTCTCATGCAATTAATAATACAAAAAATTGATAATAAAATAATGCTATTAATAATATAATACTAATATTTATAATAATAAAGAAATACATAACAACATAATAATAATAAATATATATAAATTTATACAATATTATAGTATAATTATAATATATTAATAATATACTAATATTTATAATAATAAAGAAATAAATAACAACATGATAATAATAAATATATAAATATATAAAAATTTATACAATAATATTATAGTATAATTATAATATATTAATAATATAATAATTAAAATACAATAATATAAGAATACTAATATTTATCTATATCACTCTAACCCTAGTCTTAAATCCAATCATATCCTTAATTGAACCTTAACATATTTAACCTAAGTTCTGCATTATGGTTTTTAATAGTTATGCTATGGAAAGGGTCAGTGCCCTTGTTCTCACTGCTTTATTAATCAAAAACATATTTAACCTAAGTCTAACCTAACACCCACTTTAAATTTGAAAGACTCTTAATGATGTTTATTAAATGTTGTGTAAATTTAAATTTGTGATGAACTAGACATGAAATCTGTACAAACTATTCATTAATTTATGTATAGAAAATATGACGTTTAGATTTTAATTTTATGTTTTATTGACCATAAGCTTTTTTTATCCACTCTTAATACTTTTATCTCCTCCTAAATTTACTATTACTCCATTTTCTCATAAATTTATACTTTTAAAAATATGTAATTATTATGAACTTTATATAATTAATATTTTTATTTATACATTATTTGTAACATTTGATCTACAACATTTAATCTTAATTTTTTTTATACATACATGATTCTTATATTTGTATGGGAGTTAGATTATGTGGCAACTTTAACTAATGTATCTTAAATAACAATTTTATTTCAATATATATTTCTCGTAATATCTTATATATATCTGTAAAAATATAGGTATGTTAAAATATGGGTATATTAGGATAAAAATATTAAAATTATTTATTTTAGTTAGGTTAGGGTTATTATCTTTTAAAATAGATTTAATGCATATTCTAGTTAAAAAGTAATATAATAATTAAAATACAATAATATGAAAATCTTAATATTCATCTATATGACATTGCTTTAAATCTAACGTTAAATCTATCCATATCTCTAATTGAATCTTAACATATCCATAAACTAAAGATTTAACTTAAGCCTAACCTAACATAAATTTAAACGTAACACTTAGTGAACAATAATCCTAAAATATATAACTTAATAATATTATTTTAGCTAGGTAAAGGTTATCTGCATGCAATTTAATAATATAGAACTTTGATAAGAAAGTAATATTGTTAATATAATAATAATATAATATTCATAATAACAATATTTTTATTATTACAATATAAAATTTATTTATTTTAGTTTTGTTATGGTTATTCTGATGTAATTCAATACTCTATCACTTATAAGTGCAATAGAATTAGATAATATTACAATATATCTTACTATTTCTAATACAATCTCTCTTTTTTAAATCAAAATTAAAATCACATAACAATACATATTAATTTAATCTACAATGTATATAATTCAAAGTTACAATTATAATTTAATTTCTATTAAGAGATTTTGGTTCATTGTAAGGGTCCGCGAATTGATAATTTGAGGTCCATTTTAGAGATTCCATTAGGGATTTTATGTAGATTTTTATAAGTTTAGAAGATTTTGTGATATTCTGTGAAGTTTAATACAAAAAGCAGCTTGTGGATTGCCTGATCTACTTGTGTGTCCCATATGGTTGTGTTCTTTGTGATCTAGTAACTTCTATCATTTGAATTAGCAACTAGTTCTTTTGGATGCTTTATTATTTTATGAATCATATTACGCATGTAAATGGTATATGAGGATTGAATTGACAGGGCTATTATTGGCTAGGTGATATTCATTTCCATTGGTGTGTGAAGTTGTCTGACTTTATATACTTTCTGGAGCTCATTGTTTGAATGCTGATTTAGTGATATTGATAATATTTGGATTACAAAATTCTAACCGTGTGGACCATTTAGTTGTTATTGTATCAATTTCATTGTTATTCTCTTATTCCCCTGATCTATCTTTTGTTGTTTTCTTTGAGAGAATCTAAATCAAAAAATACAAAAAAAATAGGCAATTTGAAGTAGTTACAACTACCAGGCCCCTTGATAGGTACAATCACATCAGCCACTGAGCTGCCCATCACTGTCGAGACCCAACTATAAAGACCTTGGAGTAGTTAGTTTCCCAAAACTTACTACTTTTCAGGAGAGGTGGTGAGTGTTCACATAAACTACCTGACTGTTGGTGAGTGTGTCAAAACACTCGTCAACATCTCCCTCAAGAGGCTTCCTTCCTATAGAACACAGGTACTGGAGAAGTCGACATAGGTAGGCAATTAGCACCCATTATGAAGACTTTCGTCCCACATATTTTACATAGCGGTTGAGAGGTGACTTGGATTTAGCCAATTACTACTTGGGTCGTTCTCCGCTCATCGACCTTATGGGATCCTTGGGGGGACATGCCCTCTACCTATAAAATGAAAACTAAGCATCACTAGCACTTTTCTTGTGCACCCAAGACTACGAGGGCCAAGGGGAGAGGATAGTGTGTGTCAGCTATGGGATCACTCATATGCATAAATGTACCCAAGCAAAGAAAACACAAAGATAGATGTTCTTTTTAATGCTCAAATTCCAAATATTTTATAACTACTAAAATAAAGACAATCTGTTTCAAATGTTATGCCTTTGATGGACTCTATAGATGGACATGATCAAAATATTTTTGATCAGGTAGATGGATGAGATCGAACACACAACATAGTTTCCATTTGAGAAAGGATAAAGGAGAAGAAGGAAAAAGTGATGACACTGCAAAAAAGAAGATTTTTGGAGATGCATACTATTGTCACAAAAGTTGCACCCTTTGATGATCAACCTTGTGAAACATGGAAACAACCTGCCAAGTGTGGGACTTGCAGAAGTGAGGTTGAATCTTCAGAGAAGGCTGGATTCCTATCAATCTTAGTGCAAATAGGACCTAATCTAATGATTCTGATAGGGAAAAGGGAGAGAGAGGGAATTCTTGAAAGAGGGGAAAAGGTTTGTACCTAGATGGAATATGTGATCTTTCTCACCTATAAATGCACAAAAAAATCAATGAAACTACCCAAAATATACACTAGTTTCTATCTAAATCTAGATTTCTAAGACTAAGTCAAGGTTGGAATTCTTAACAATTGTAAGAGGAATGGCAAAATTTCACATATGTCACTCTAAGATGAGTCAACACTACCATAGATACTGAGAAAACAAGACAAAAATGCATCTAAACAAAGAGGTAAGAAAAATACACACATATGTTTAGACTGAAAATAGGTAAGACAAACAAATTTTATTAATGTGGAGGAAAAGTAATTTTGTATAGTTGCAGAAAAAAAGAATTCTGCAAGAGAAAAAGAAGAGAAGATCCCTGTAATAGGGTTACAAAAATATCTGAGAGGGAGGAGATCAGATCGACAAGAAATATCTAATGGTGTGCGAAATCTCCTATGTGAGTACTAACATCTAGGAGGAAACAATAGTACTCTACTGATGAAGTAACCCCTACACATAAGCATGGTTGAGTACATTCCTAGGCAAAAAAGCCCTTGATCTGCAATAAATGAGCATGGATTGTGTCTGAGAATGAACCACAAAGTTCAATTTGGAGTAATGGCATCGAAATCAGGCAACTGTATTGAATTTTGATTAGATTTGGGGTGCCGAATGAGATAAAAAAATCACCTTGACTACTGGGTCGACAACCACCACCCAAGAAGCATTTAAATTCCAACAGCCATCGAGAAAACTGAATTTCAGTTGTCGATCCAAGATATTTGTGCAAAGATGGATTTATGAGTTCTCTCCACATAGCACTCCAAAGGGCTCAAAAGAATTTTAAAACATGGCCCTTGATTGGTCTCTTAAGTAAAAATCCATGGCCGCACGCATGCCATGTGGCGGGTCGGGCTCACTTATATATGTCACCATTGTATCTTACCCCATGCAGCCATCCATTGATGCCTTTGATCTGTGCGGGACAATGTGGAGGCCATCAACCTACCCTATATTCTTATCCCGCGAGGCCCCACCTTGATTTTACTTACCTTGCGGGATAAGAAGAAGACCATTCATGTTGTTATTTCTTGTCCCACAAGACCCTTTGTTTGTGCTTTTGCTTACCACAGGATAAGAAGAAACCATATTCTTTGTTATTTTCTTATCCTGTACGAGTGTTCCTTTTTACCTTTATGCCTTGCACGATAAGGGAGGGTAAACCTTTGCTTACTTTTGTTATCCTGCATGGTGTCGCTTCTTTGTTGTTGTGCCTCTCTTTGGTGCGAGATAATGGGGAATCCCATGCTTAAATTTGTTTGCTTACCATGCACGACCTTTGAGCATTCTCACTTCATCGCACGTGTGAAGGCCTAACAACCTATCATTCTTATCCCGCATGGTCACTTACCATCCATGTTTTACCTTGCGGGGAAGATCAAAATGACTCATTTCTCTTATCCTGCATGGCCATCTGTTGTCTTTAAAGATGGATGATGGGGCCTAATCCTTGGGAGAAGAACCCATGTGGTCAGTAAGGAAAAGAGGGGCAAACTGACCTGCCAACGACTAAAAAACCCTCCAGCCGGTAGAAACTTAAGTGAGTTGACCTCCCAGGTCGGTCAACTTAAAAATAGACTTAGAGCCTGGAAAAGAAGAAAAGATCCCTTCTGTACATTCATCAACAAGGAATGTACATAACATGTAGGTTGTGTAGGTGTGCATAACACACAGGTTCTGCTTCTCAAATGAATCTGAAATTGACAGAAAAAGGTCAACATTTTGGCAACTTAGAGGGGGCCCTAAGCCTACTTAGGGAAAGACCAGACGTCTTGGGTATCCATTGGAAAATGAGTCAAAAGGGAAAAAAGGATAAGGAACTCCTCCTTGCATTGTAAGGAAGTTAAGTAGCGGAACAATTTCCTAAACTAACGTTGAGAGGAGGGTAATGCAATTTTTTTTACAAATAATCACAACAGTTACAAAAACTTAACAAAAATACTCATAAATAACATTCATGCCACAACACAATTATTTACATGGGGAAAACCCTTTTGGGAGAAAAACCCCACACTCCAAAAGCCACCCAGTATATTATTCAGCTATAAAAAATAAATTACAATATAATTGCAGAGCAAGCTCTTCACAGGAGTACAACTAATCAGAGATTCAAAGGTAACAATACAAGAAACCATCAAACAATATTACAAAACCATGACCTGAAACCAACTAATAAAGTATAGCCGACCTTATCTCCAATCTAGATGCCCTATGACATGTTAAAACACACACCAAGATATGCCCCTCCCTTTTACAACTCATTTATGTGTTTGATACAAATTATATTTCCTATTTCAGGAGTACAAACTTCCAAAGGCCATAACTTGTGAACCGTGTGTCCAATTGACAAATCGTTTGAAGCGCCAAAAATATTGTGAAGGTCTCTATCACCTCATAAAATAGCCACAATATTTAAAACCACTTTTTAGGATATTTGGGGCCTCTAAAATTCTCAAAATTAAGTTTAAACCTTTCATTAGATCCCTCCAAAATGGAAACTTTAATATCTTCAAAACTAGCTGTGATCTTATGATGAAACTTTACCAAAATGCTTATCTATCCAACCAGAAGATTTGGGGAGAATTTTGCACCATTTCGTGCTGAATTGAAAATTTACTATAAATAGTAACCTTATGTAAATGTAAGGTTGAGACACCATTTTCCCAACAAATCTCCCACTTGTCAAGCACCTTGCAAGAGAAAAGGGAGTATCAACATAATGAATCAATTTCTAGGGGACATAAGGCCCATAGACTCTGAACACCCTCTGAATTTCTCGGTGCTCACATCCTTAGTTAAAGAATCTGCAACATTCATCAAAGTTTATTTTTTAACCAACTTCACCCTGCCATCTTTGACCATATCTCTGACAAAATGATACTGAACATCAATGTGCTTGGTTCGAGCATGAAATATTGGGTTCTTAGCTAGGAAAATCACACTCTAATTGTCACAATAAACTATCATGGCTCCTTGTTTATTCCAATGTCCGGACACAGTCTCTTAAGCCAAATGGATTCTTTACAAGCATGAGTAGCTGCCATATACTCTGATTTAGTAGTGGACAAAGCAACCACAACCTTTCGCTTACCCATCCAACTAATTGCACCACCAAATAAAGTAAACACATAAGCACTGGTGGATCTTCTGCTATCAATATTACCTACCCAGTTTGAAGCCACATAACCATGAATATCAAGGGAAATCATGTCTCTAACTAAATTACCATGATAACACAAAGAATACTCTGAGGTACCCATCAAATATCCAAAGACTCTTTTGACTACATCCTAATGAACTCTACCAGGATTAGACATATATCTGGAAAGAACTCCCACTGCTTGGGCAATGTCTGGTCTAGTACAGACCATAGCATATATCAAACTTCCAACTGCACTCTGGTAAGACACTTTTCTCATGTCTTCCATCCCCAACTGTAAAAGGAACACATAATGGTCTACAATTTGTTGGCATTGCATGAAGATTGTATTAATGAAGTATAAGTGCTATCATTGATGCCAATAGCAACCAGTAATGGAGTTGTATTGCAACTGGTAGTGATGCAGTAATGCAACCGGTAGTTGAGCAGTGAAGGAAACTGGTATTACTATTGAAGTAGACTGATCAATTGGTAACCCTAACACGTTGATATGTCGAACCCTAACTGATGGAGCTTGGTGAATTGGCTATGTTGATCTATGATCGAATGGTGATTCGAAGATGATTATGCCATGTATGCACGATGCGCGTGATGAGTTTCAAAGTGGTTTTGGCGCATAGAGATAACTATTTTATCTTGGGAATGAGCAAGTACATTGCATGAAGTGGAAACCACATGATGAGTTATAGGATTTGATGAGCGGTGATCCAAGAGCAATCGAAGTTGTCTTGAACTATGTGCAGCTGATTGCTATGTAATCCAACAGTCATGTTTGAATCGATATGTTTGTAATCTCTATGAGATCTTAGGTTTTTTGATGTGTTACCGAGCTATTGTTTTTCTTATAGGGTCGATGAGTTCTTTTGTAATTGTGTTGGCAATTTTGGTTAATTATGGTAGTCTAATTGTTGCCAAACTAGGAGTATCTGCATAATGTTTTGAAGGCAGATAGGAGCTTAAAAGGATCAGGAGCTTAAAAGGATCTGATCAAGCAAAGTAGTGCTATTACTAGATCAACAAGACCCTATTGTTCTCTAACAATTACAATAGTTAAATCTCTTAACCAAGTAAGCTTTAACAGGCTTGGTGCTATCTAAATCCTCTATCGAGGTTACTCCTAATAGTGTATTGCCTTTTATAGGGTATTATAGTCAATCCCTTAACCAGATCTGTTCCTAATAGGACATTTCTATAAAGCTTCTAACAAGGCTTGGCTCCTAACAGGGCGAACTTCAGAAGAGTTCAGAATACTTGTGGGTATTCATCCCCACCATGGTTTTTCCCATTTGGGTTTCCACATCAAAAATCATTGTGTCAAGTGGTGAATGATTTTGTGGTTAATTTTTGATATGATTGATATGCTAACTGGTAAATCCACTTAGATATGTTTAGATGATCAGAAGTGATCTAAAATGTGCTATTACTAATGTTAGTAAAGTGGTTTGATGTTTTGGTTAAATGGTATGTGAGTTTCAGATCTGTTACACTATTATATTGGTATTCTAGTTAACTGATAATCTTGACAGTGCAGTTGCAGTTTATGGTACAATGTCTAAATTGGTTAGTTCAATGATTGATTTATGAGTTGGGTTTGAGTTTTGTGGAAGTTAAGTTTTTTTTCTATCTACTGATTCACCCCCCCTCTCAGTAGTTGACCAAATCCTTATTGATTCATCATATCATCACAATCTTGCATGTTGAACCTCTATAACACTAAATTCACATACTTACTCTGGCCTAGCCATAGATTTATGTTCTCTCTATCTCTTCTAGTTCCAATTTCCATCCCAAGAATGTGCTTTTCTACACTAAGATCTTTCATTTCAAATTTAGCAGTGAGCTGAGACTTTAGCTCTGAAATCATACCTTTGCCTTTACCAATGAATAACATATCATCAACATACAATGCAATGTATAGGAAACGATCACCATGAGATTTATAATAAACATAGTGATCTTATTTAGAATGCTCAAATCCCAAACTCAACACATATGTATCAAATTTTCAATACCACATCCTACGACTCTATTTGAGGCCATATAGGGATTTCTTTAATTTATAGACCAAAATACTTTTACCTTTTACCACATAGTGCTCTGGGTGTGTCATATAAATATCCTCCTCCAAATGACCATGAAGGAAAGCAATTTTCACATCCATTTGTTGATTGTAACTAAGTAGAATGTAGATTCCAATTGCCTTAAGGCAACATTGGAATCCACCAAGGGCTAGGCCCTTCTCTCCCTTCTCACACACCACACTAAAGGGAAATGTGTTCCCTCTAATAAGGCCGACCCTATAACTAAAAGACACACACCACTCAAAAGGGAAATGTGTTCCTTCTAATAGGGCTGACCCTATAAAGTAATAAAACAAATAAAAGGGATCAACACCAAGCCGACCTCAAATAGGTCCTCTTGCCTCATATAAATAAACAACTACTTGACCTCATTAAAACAATGATATCACATGCGATAATCATTCTGCAAGTGCGAAAATCAGAAAGAAAGAATTCTAAATGTGAACTGAAGGAAGTGTGCATTGAGGCAATTGTTAATACAAGGGCGAACTTCAATAGAAGATGTGAATTGCAAGACATATGTGAAGCCAAAGACAATTTCTAGATTTGCTCATCTGAAGGTCATCTTGCTGTTATATGAAAAACATATTCAGGAGGTGTATTGCTGTGTGAAAGGCTTAGACAAATTGGTGTGCCACATCAAAGCTACCAACTAAGTAATGTACTATTACAATTGGATATAATTCATAGTTAGATCTGAAGATCTGTTGGCTGGGTTTTTCCTTCTAGGAGGTTTTCCCAGGGTATTTGTGTTTTGTGTTTATTTTGTTCAATTTATGTTTATGTCTAAGTCTGAAAGTAATTAAACTAAATAGCAAATATATTGATTTAGTAATTAACTTTAGTTTTTTGAGTATAGGTTAAATCTAAAAGTCTAGAATTTAACATGGTATTAGAGCCAGGTTCATACTAACCAGTGATCAGATTTAATCATGTAATTTTAGTCTCTTGTTCCTTCCTTCTTTGGTGACAGGTCCAAATAGAAATCAGATCTGAAGCAACACTGAAAACAAAAGAAAGAATAAGGTTATGGCGTGTTGATCAATGAATTAGGTCTTCAAACTGTGAACATCTTCCTTAGGCTGGAAACAAGCTTCATTGATTAGTGAACCTAATGCAAATGAGGGTGCAGTTGCAACAATTAGGATATGATTCACCTTCGACCAATAGAGAAGCCTGTGTGGTAGTATTTGCAATTCGTGTGGAAGTCTTTGTCAAGTTGATACTGAATCTAACACATTCAGGTGTATTCTCTCAATAATTAAAAATAAAGATTCGTTCATTTAACATTTAATGTTTTCATTGTCACATCAAAGTCGTCTTATTGAGAGATCCTTATATTTACTACTTGTTAAAGATTCTTTATTTAGTCCTTGTTAAATTGAATATTATAAGAGGGTTCTTGGTTAATTAAGGTTGTTGTTAAGGGCTTATTATTTCATTTGGGCTGCATATTTATGTAGTGTTTAAGATCTAATCTAAATAAGAATTGCAGATCTGATCATGAAAGGTTGTGTCCCTTTCAAAGGGCAGATATAATGAAGAGTTGCATTCTCTCAAAGGGTTCTAATTGTGGAAAGGGCATACATGATGAAGAGGTGTGACCTCTCCCTCACATTGAGAGATAAAGGAAAGGAATCAAAAGCATCTAGTGACATCACCATGGATCAGATCAGATCACAACCATTATTAAGTTATAGGTAGTAACATCCTTGTTCTTTGTGGTATGCATGGGGATGAGTTGAATATGTATGCTTAATATATGAAGCTTGATAATGTTCTTGTGCAAAATTTAATAGTAATATTAATATAGACTGTAATATGTATGATAGTATAATAATGCTTTTCTAACTGTTCATATGATGATTAAGTAAATTATGTGATGGAGTCTATAATACCTTTCAATCTCACCATCCAATTATGGAGGGAGAATACATGGAAGCAAGAGTACTAGGCTCCAGCAAGTACGCCAACCCCATGTGTGGGCCAAGAGGCCAAGTTGATGGGTCCTTGGTGCTCTTGGGCTTGTTAGAGAGGGATAGTCTCGAGGCACCTTGGGTGATTTTGTTGGTATTTTGATGATGTATAGTTGTGATTGTCATTGATGGACACACACTTATTTGATGAATATATTATTCTCAACTGGTATCTGTTCTAACCGGTATTGTATGTATAGTCTTTGTTTGTTGAAGACTATCGGTGTTATGAAGAAGATGCTTTCTAGTCTTAGTATGACCAAAGAACCCAAGTGGTATGAAGATCTCAAGCGGAACAAGATCTCGAGTGGTAGTTAATCTTTTGATCAGAACGACTATGTTCCAGTTTTCTAGTCTTCACTTGTTAACAGGTATACATGCAATGTGTGATGAGTTACCATCCATCGACACTATGGTGATGTTTTGTGCCATGTTACCAAAAGTGTCTAGATGCACTGTACCTAGGAAATTGTAGTCTAATCTTATTGGACTGACATGAAATCAAGATCCTATATAAGGACATCATGTCTAGGGTTTTGTATGAGAGAAAAGAAGGTGTTATGTACGAAGTTTTTTTAAAGATTAGGTTTTGATCAAGAAAAGATATCTCGTGACTGAGATTGAGGGTGAAAAACATAGAAGACTAAAGTAATGCCTGAATGCATTAACAAGGAATGGTAAAGGATCTACTCAAGCATTTTGTGATACTATCTAGATCATTTACTTGTTGATTACTAATATCTTCGACAAGTCTAAAACCCTTAATCGGGTAGGCCCAGTCAAGCCTTTTGTAAAACCTTTGACAAGGTGATTCACAGTTGTGAATTTATAAATCCTTTAACAGGGTAGTCTTTAATAGGACTTATCTCCTAACAGAGATCTGGATTCCTAACAAGATCTATTCTGGTGAAGAACATTGTAAGACCTTAACCAGTTTGGTTACTATTTTGCAGATAGTTGACTTGTGAGTTTTACTCACCATGGTTTTTCCCATTTGGGTTTCCACGTCAAAAACATCTTGTGTTATGGTGTTTGCACTTTTGTGGGTGAATGCTTTATTTGCTATCTGGTTTTTTTTTGTTCTAATCAAGTTATTGTTTAACTTGCTTCACTAGTTAGCTGTGAAACTATTTAAGTATTCATTGAGATTATTTAGTATACTAATTCACTGCCCCCTCTTAGTATTCAACAATTGGTATCAGAGCCAACCTTTCCATAAGTCTAACCAGCTGAAAGAAGATATGGGAGAATACAGTATGAGGGAACTCACTCACCATCTGGCTAAATCTGAGAAAGCCTATGATGAACTCAATATCAAGTTTAAATCCTCTTTAGTCAAGAGAAGAGAGCTTGTTGAGCAGATGATGGAGCTTACCGAAAACAACTCTTCTGATGAAGCAAACATGGATTCCCTAGTTGGAGAAGTAGAGAAACTAAATGAATCCAAAACTAACCTAAGGAGGGAGTTAGAAGGACTGACTATCAGGATGAGTCAGGAACTGGAAAATAGGAGAAAAGCTCAAGAGTTGGTAAAGGACAAGGAGCATGAGATCTTTAAAATAAAGCAAGAAGTTGGCACCATTACCGCCTATCTGCAGGAGGGTAAAGAAGAAAAAGAAGAAATGCAAGATGAATTGAATGCAACTATTTCTCAAAATGAAACCTTGGTGAAGACCAATGATGCTCTTTCCAAGGAACTTGCTGAGACCAAAGAAATACTTGCTAGGTTCAATAGGAGTACTGTTAAGCTAGAGCAAAAGATGGAATAGGTAAAACCATCAAAAGATACCACGAGACTTGGTTTCTCTGGATATGAGGAAGGTGAGACCTCTGGAACCAAGAATGTTGCACTGAAGAAGCAATCAACACCTAAGGACAACAATGGAAATAAAGGTAAGATAAAGTTTAAACCTGTTTGCTTTAACTGTCTTAAGGAAGGACATACTGCCAATGTATGTAGGAGAAAGCCCTACAACAATTTTCCTTATTTTCAAAATAATGTGGCTAGACTTGGTAGATTTAATGGTCATTGTTATACATGCAACAAATTTGGGCATATAACTTTTGAGTGCAGGTCAGTTATCAACAACTCTAGAAATTATCCACCAAGATCCAGTGGAGCCACCCCTAAACCTCCTATAAACCGGAACTCAAACCAGTACAAAACCTATGACCACCAGTTGAATTATTGTGAAGCGACAACCAGTTGGAGAGAAACCTATCTAATCTTTCATTGTAGTGGTCACACTACTGCTACTTGCAGAAGGAAGAATGGAAATGTAAATACCAAACCATGGAGAACACCTGGAATGGTATGCTATCACTGCAACAAATCAAGACACACCGCCATAACATGTAGACTGATAAAGAATCCATCAAAATACATATCGGTCAACACCGAAGGGAAAATTGATGTTGAAATCGTTTAGGCGGATATGAACAAAACCTAGAAAAAGAAATCTGAAGAGAACCCACATGATGAACCAGTTTCCGCACCAAGTGTGGAATTCCTTGAATCAGTAAACTGAGTTTCAAAAATCTTAGGGGGAACATATCAGTATAAACTTTTAGAAACCCCCGGAGTATATCGGTAAGGCACTATTGTCGATAGTTGTTGCCTGTCAATAGATAGAAGAACTGAAGCGGTAAAAAGTAAAATTAGGGTTTGAACCCTAACAGTGATGCATTTATTATGGTAGGTGGTAGCGTGTTTAAAAGTAACTTTTGTCATCATTTCTACTTACCTAGTCCTTGAGAAACCTTACTCAAGTTGAGTAGCGCAACTAGAACAATTCATCTCACGGTCGAAAGAATTCAGAAAGGAATCTTGCACAAATCCTACAACCATTTCATACTATCAGTGTGAAAGACAAAGTGGTAGTCAAGTGTCCAAAGAATGTGTTCTGCTCGACATCAGCAAACCCTAAACTCAGAGAATAAAGGTATTTCTCTATGAAACATTTTTATCATTTGGAATTAGTTTAGTATGGCATCTGCATCAAATGTCCCCTCTAGTTCTACTGAACCTGAGGACACACCTGAGCTTCTTAAGATGAGGTACAATGCCCTATCTCAAATTCTCACCAGAGTCATTGTGGAAGGCGATTTTACAAGATATATTGATTTTAAACTAGAAGACCTAGGGTCCCTAGTAATTCACTCCTAGCTGAGTCTGTTATGGGGAGATGATAAAAAGATTAAACTTGAACATAGCATAATAGAGAAGAAAAAATTGCACAATGCAGTTTACTTTCTTGAAGATTTTATCGAGGAACACATTAGGATTATCCTCAGTAGGGTTCATGGTGACAAAATGTACGTTGAACGAACTCATGACATTACACCGGAGGCAATTCATGCCATGACCGGATTTTGCAATACTGGGGAAGTACCCATTCTTTGAAAGATCCCTAAATCAAAAGTAACAGAGCTCACCAGTTCAGTAAGTGATCAATGAGCAATGACTGTTAATACCATTAGAGATGATTTGGTAAAATATGCATGTATGGTAATTTGGTACAAAATATTTTATGTTAGCAGAATGAATTATGTTCCTTCAGCTGTGGTGCATGCCGCTTACAGAATGATGAAGGAAGATGATGAATGTGATCTATGTACCTGTATGAAGAATCAACTCTTAGAGAACTTGAAGTCGATCAAATCAAATAAAACTCAAAGGTTCAAGTTTGGTCAATTACTAATTGGCTTATTTTTTTACTTTCAAAGATACTTTCCTGGAGTCGGAAATGTTGAATGGTAACTGATCTACCGGTTACCAGATGAATAAAGGAGAGTCTGCAAGCAGTAGGAACTGGATATCCGGAGACTTTGAACAAGTATTTTGGTGAATTCAAACTAAAAATGAACTAGAGAATGAGAATATCTGGTGATTTAGTTAAAGAATATGAAGATGACATCTGTTTCACCATCAAAACAGATGAATGCTTAATGGAAGCAGTTGAACCCAGAAAAGATGTAGCTGGGCCTATGGCCTATGAGGTGGTAAATGATATATTGACTGGATACACCTCAACCCTTCCAACCTCACCACTAGAGCCCAAAAAGAAGAGGACTGGTATTTATTTAGAGAGAATCAAATCTAGTGAAGTACCAATGGAGAGAAAGGGTAAAGCAGTGCCATGAGCATCGACACCGGTGACATCTGTTGCTAAACCCAAAGTGACCAAAAGGTCACCTGCTAAAAACAAACTAGAGGCTATTCCGACAAAAGTATTCAAAAGGACATGGAAAACCAAGAATCACTCACCTGATCCAGAAGACTTTGAATCAGAGGTAGAAGTAAATAAGATGAGACAATCTACCAAGAAAATGAAGACAATTAGTAATGTACCTACAATCTCTGCACTGGTAAACATAGATATTTCTTCTTACAAACCTATGACACATTGTCAAAGGACCATAAAGAATATCAGAAGAAAAGTTCTTGATGACATAAAAGATTATTTTGATGATTTCAATGATAATGAAAAAGAGGATGTTGAGAAAGAACTCATTAAATATCTATGTATAAATGATCAGTCACCTTCTGAGATTAAATTTATTATACCTAAATCTTTGTATGATTTTTTGGATAACAAATGGCATATTGCCATTGAAAAAGAGCAAGACACTAGGGAGAATATTTTTGCTCAAAAATTTCTAGATGTCTCGAATTCTGAACTATTTGAAATCATTGACAAACACAAAGGGATTTTCTTCATGTGAAGAAGAAAACTTCTGCTACTCAAAGGTAAATCTTCTAAAGTGGAAGAAGACACCCATTTGAAGGTCAAAAATACTATGAACATGCAAAATGTATACGAAGCTAGTCAGCTGGCTGAACAGGAACCTGATCCATCCACAACCATTCCCGATGAAGTCTTTGATAGCATGGGTGAAAGACTAGATGAACAAAATGAACCCATTGATGTTGATGCACTAGACATAAAGGAAACCACTCCAGATGTGGAGGAAGCTGCAAAAGAAAGATTAGAGAAAGAACAAAAAGAGAAAGCAGAGAAAGAGAAACAAGAACAAGAGCAAGTGGAAAAGAAGAAGAAGGAAGAAGCGGAAAAGGAGAAGAAGGAAGAAGAAGAAAAGAAGAGACAGGAAGAAGAAGAAAAAAAGAGATAGGAAGAAGAAGAAAAGAAAAAAGAGGAAGAAGAAAAGAGGAAAGAAATTGCGAAGAAGAAGGAAGAGGAGAAACAGAGAGAAGAAGAGAGGAAGAAACAAGAGGAGAAAGTAGAGGTTGCTAAGCTAGCCCAAGAAAAAGATGAAGAGGAAAAGTGAAGACAAGGGGAGGTCAAAACCAAAGAAGGAGAACAAATTCCTCAGACAACTGACAATCAAGCTAAGCAGGTTGACTCCACCAGCTCCACTGATTTAACTCTTGCCTGTCTGACCCAATCAACTTATGGAACTGAGCTGCTACAAAGTATTCACTTCGCAATAAAGATTGGAAGAACTAAGGAAAAAGAAAGAATAGGATGTCATTCAATTTGCCATTGACACCCTTTCCAATCTAATTCCCAGTACTAATCTCCCCAGTACTGATTCCTCGCTGGCTAATCTCAAGCTTCTCTACACAGTAGTTGATGACCAGGTACAATGTCTTGAAGATGTTGCCCAGACCACTGCAAAGAAAAGTCATGAAAAGACACTTGCAATTTCCTTAGTTAAACACATGAACGACGACCGAGCAAAACTGGTTAAACAAAAAATTGAAATAAGGCCAGCTATGGGTGAAGGTCACTTACTCTTGAGTAAAATCTATCAACCGCACCTATTTTGTGAAGATGCTCTAAAGAAGAAGTCATTCCTACAAACAAAATTATAGAAGTACATCGGTAACTTCAACCTGCCCTATGATCTGTTCACAACCTACAGACACACTGTTCATCTATATCAGCATCAGATTGCCAAGCTTGATTCAGAAATCTGCAATCGGACTTGAGATTTGTAGGAGCTTCAGTTGCTCCTATTGCCTAAATTGTAGGTACTCCAGAAATGTTTTTTGAACCTAGAAGCTATCTCTGTGACACAGGAGCCAAGCACCATAGATGTGATGGAAGCATTATCCTTCCAAATGAAGACCAAGAGTGAAATTTCCGCCTCACTTCTTGAGTCGTGGTCCTTAGATATGAAGGAATTTCTGCAAAACTTGAAATCTCTTTTTGAAAAGTTTTACTCTTTATTGAAATGAACACATATTTTTTTTCTTTTCATTATGCAAACTAGTGATATTTTGCATTTACTTTGTCTTTGTTGGCAAAGGGGGAGTAGTGTATGTACACATTGATTCAAATTTTGATGAAGTATTTTGCAAATACTTGTAATGGAGTAGTATATATGCTTAGGGGGAGTAATCTTGCTCGTGGCATTTTTTTGTTGTTGTTGTTTAAACACTTGGATATCAAAATTTTTACTAAGTGTTGCCATCAATTCCAAAGGGGAAGATTGTTGGTATTTGATGATGTATAGTTGTGATTGTCATTGATGGACACAAACTTATTTCATGAATATGTTATTCTCAACCGGTATTTGTTCTAATCGGTATTGTATGTATAGTCTTTGTTTATTGAAGACTATCAATGTTATGAAGAAGATGCTTTTTGGTCTTAGTATGACCAAAGAACCCAAGTGGTATGAAGATCTCAAGTGGAACAAGATCCCAAGCGATAGTTAATCTTTTGATCAGAATGACTATGTTCCAGTTTTCTAGTCTTCACTTGTTAACTGGTAATCGGTATATGTAATTAACCGATATACATGCAATGTGTGATGAGTTACCATCCACCGACACTGTGGTGATGTTTTGTGCCGTGTTACCAAAAGTGTCTAGATGCACTGTACCTAGGAAATTATAGTCTAATCTTATTGGATCGACATGAAATCAAGATCCTATATAAGGACATCATGTCTAGGGTTTTGTATGAGAGAAGAGAAGGTGTTATGTGCGATTTTTTTTTTAAAGATTAGGTTTTGATCAAGAAAAGATATCTCGTGACTGAGATTGAGGGTGAAAAACATAGAAGACTGAAGTAATGCCTGAATGCATTAACAAGGAATGGTAAAGGATCTACTCAAGCATTTTGTGATACTATCTAGATCATTTACTTGTTGATTACTAATATCTTCGACAAGTCTAAAACCCTTAATCGGGTAGGCCCAGTCAAGCCTTTTGTAAAACCTCTAACAAGGTGATTCACAGTTGTGAATTTATAAATCCTTTAATAGGGTAGTCTTTAATAGGACTTATCTCCTAACAGAGATCTGGATTCCTAATAGGATCTGTTCTGGTGAAGAACATTGTAAGACCTTAACCGGTCTGGTTACTATTTTGAAGATAGTTGACTTGTGAGTTTTACTCACCGTGGTTTTTCCCATTTGGGTTTCCATGTCAAAAACATCTTGTGTTATGGTGATTGCACTTTTGTGGGTGAATTCTTTATTTGCTATCTGGTTTGTTTTTGTTCTAATCAAGTTATTATTTAACCTGCTTCACCGGTTAGCTATTAAACTATTTAAGTATTCATTGAGATTATTTGGTATACTAATTCATCCCCCCCTCTTATTATTCATCAGATTCTCCTTGAGCTCCATAATGGGAACTGGTGTAGGGAGAGAAATGGTTTTTCTAATCCTTCATATAACTATGATATGTATATAGTCTATCAAGGCATAGTGGAAGTGTTGACTAATCTATTGTGCAGGGTCCAGACCAAGCTTAGTTAACAATAGTGCTCCCATATTGTAATAACTATACACAGATCTTAATATAAGAGGGTCCCATTAGGGGATATTTCACACACACACACACACACACACACACACACACACACACACACACACACACACACATACCACCAGTAGTTGTTGGAGTATGGAATGCTGAAAAGGGCAAATCTAAAAATAATATTAGACTGTTGTTTTATGCTTGATCCGAAGATTAATTCGTTTGATGTATTTGTTGTTGGATGACTAGAGGTTTGATCTAAAATACCTTTATATCCTTTATCGGAATTATTTTAATTATATACTACAACTTTCTAATTGCTATAGATTCATGGAAGTATAGTTCTCTATTAGGCTCTCACTATCATTGCTTGGTTAGTATCTTCATTGGTAACTATACTTCACTCTCTTTGTAAACATTCTATGTCACCATCATGTGGTACTTCATTATTAAAAGGTATTAGTACTTCCTCATATATGATCTGATTGAGTTTTGACTATCAATTGAATGATTCTATATTAGTTACATAAAATTGACTTTTTCAGTTGAGTATTTGTTATCATGAAGTGTGAAGTATTATGGAAATTAATTATATACACTATATCCTCAATTGCTGACTTAGAATTGTTCTAGTTGATAACTATCATACTTTTGTGAGCTAATTGTAGACTCTATTAGGTCATACTAATGGTTGAATGCATGTACTCTCAAATCTATGGAAACCCTGGTGAGGCAGAAAATGAACATGACTTAACCCTTATGAGTTTCTTTGTACATCCTTCATGAAAAATTAGATTTTTGTTATAACCTGTATGGTGATGTACAAGTTTCAAGTTGTATGTTACAGGCTGGCTCTTTTAATTTGTGTCACATAAGTATTGTCTTAGCATTCTATGTATCATTGGTTATATTATTAAAGGGATGCATCTAACTTATCATGAATGTTGTGATCCTCACCCAAGGTCATTTTTATATAACCTCATATAGTAGGTGATGTATGTCAAGGGCCAAGGCCATACTGACATCAGAAATCTATAAGATTGGATTGATGTGGCTTCAGAGGGAGCTTTGAAATAAGGTATAAGGATCTTCACACTCAATTAGAAGTTTGAAGATATGTCATGATCATAATTGCGCCATGGGTCCAATTCATAAAAGGTGAAGTTGGCATTTCTCATCCTTGTTTATGAATACTTATGATACTATGATGCTTGGCTATCAGTCTGATATTGAGGATTAAGAGGTAGCCCTATGATCTTCAATAAAAATCTTGGTATGAAAGAGTACTTGATAAGCCTAGAGTTTTGTAAAGATTCTAACCTGTTCCTTAAAGTATTTGAAATGCTAACTCTGATTCCTTATGTGGATGATCTAACTCTGACTGATAAAGATAGTCTCATGATTTAATATAAGAAAGAATTAGCTCAGAATTGAGATGGAAGATCTAAATCTAAAATGCATTACTTCTAGGTTAGAAGTGTGGCAAGGATCTAATGAAATTATTCTAAGTCAAGTTTTCTATTGTTATGTTAGAATTATGGATTGTAAACTTATATGGAAACTAACTTGAAGAAGTTGAGTATGTCTGCAGCCAACTATGATCTTGCAAATTCATCTGAATAGAGGCAGGTTGATTGGTGAGTGCTTCAGCTAATCAAAGCTAAGCATATTGTTGCAGCCAAGTATATTTTGATATATTTGCAAGACACAATTGATTATGGGCTAAAGCTGCCATCATTAGAAGACTACTTAGGTTCAGATTGGTCAAGAAGTGTTACAGACAAGGAAAACACTTCAAGCATTCACCCGCTATGATCTCTTGGACTTACAGGAACAATCCTCAGTTGCATTGAGTATTTCTGAAGCTAAATTATTGCAAGTGTTGCATCAAGAGAAGTAGTGTGGTTTCTCAAAATTCTTTTTATGTTGTTTTGATTTATTATCAAGGTTGTATAGAGATACATGACAATTCAGTGTTTTATGGTAGGACAATCCTGTGTTGCAAATGTTCTCACCAAGTCTCTTGAAGCTTGAGTACTTCAAAAGATAGACTTGGAGCTGTGGAGAACACTGCCTTGGTTGAGAGGGAGTCTCAACCTTAGTGATACATTATGTTGTATCAACCACCCTCTACAGGCAATGCAAGGTGGTAGTGTAATCTTCTTAGGGAGAAGAGTAATTGTTACCATCCTCTGCGGGCAATGTAAGATGGTAGAAAAGTTCCTCTCCACCCTCTGTGGGCAATGTAAGGTGGATCCAGTCTATGCTTGTGTGTGAGCTAGAAGATTATGTTATGTAGTTACATTCTATGCTTGTGTGCAAGGTGGAAGACTACAATATTTTGATTATGTTTATTCCATTCTTTGCTTATGTGCAAGATGGAGGATTATGTTTATTAGATTCCATTCTATGCTTGTGTGCAAGATGGAGGACTATGTTTTCATTATATGCTTGTGTGCAAGATGGAGGACAATGGTTATGTAACTCCACTCTATGCTTGGGTGAAAGATGGAAAATTACGATGTTACATTCTTCTTTGGGAGAAGACTGAGGTAAAGGCAATGAATGATGGATATGTGTGATGGATGGCATGGAAAGACTCCATGATGTGCATGAATAATTGTGTATGTATTCATGACTTGTAAGTGTGCATGTTAAAGTTTTGGATTCACCCTCCACAGGTAGTACAAGATGGTTACTATGGGCTACTATTTGTGGCTACTTGTTGTGATCCTCTCTAAGGAGTATTTGAAGTTGACAGCTAAGTTTGGATTACAATTTAAATAGTGTATGTATTACTTAGGGCTGGGCCCTAATCTTGTAACCTGGTTGTAAGATTATCTTTCTCCCTATTTAAGAGGGAGTGTTGATTGTAACTAGGTAGAATATGGATTCCAATTGCCTTGAGGCAACATTGGAATCTACCAAGGGCTGGGCCCTTCTCTCCCTTCTCACATGCCACACTAAAGGGAAACGTGTTCCCTCTAATAGGGCCGACCTTATAACTAAAAGACACACGCCACTCAAAAGGGAAACATGTTACCTCTAATAGGGCTGACCCTATAAAGTAATAAAACAAATAAAAGGGATCAACACCAAGCCAACCTCAAATAGCTCCTCTTGCCTCATATAAATAAACAACTACTTGACCTCATTAAAACAATTATATCACATGCGATAATCATCCCGCCAGTGCGAAAATCCTAAATACGAAGTGAAGGAAGTGTGCATTGAGGCGATTGTTAATACAAGGTTGAACTTCAATAGAAGATGTGAATTGCAAGACATATGTGAAGCCAAAGAAAATTTCCATATCTGCTCATTTGAAGGTCATCTTGCTGTTATATGCAAAACAAATTCAAGAGGTGTATTGCTGTGTGAAAGGCTTAGACAAATTGGCATGCCACATCAAAGCTACCAACTAAGTAATGTACTGTTACAATTGGATATAATTCATAGTCAGATCTGAAGATCTGTTGGTTGGGTTTTTCCTCCTAGGAGGTTTTCCCAGGGTATTTGTGTGTTGTGTTCATTTTGTTCAATTTATGTTTATGTCTAAGTCTGAAAGTAATTAAACTATACAACAAATATATTGATTTAGTAATTAACTTCAGTTTTCTGAGTATAGGTTAAATCTGAAAGTCTAAAATTCAACACCATTTTCTCAACCTCTAAATCATAAGCAACGACAATAGAAAGAAAAAATCTAATGGATGTCATTTTTGCAACAGAAGAAAATATGATGTAGGAGCATTCTTGATCGATGAGAAATCTTGCATCAACCAAAAACATTTCCTTTCAGTTTTGTTCTTGTTTTTTTCTTTGTGCAGTTTCAGTATCCTACCGGTATGTATCGGTAGTTGCTTATTCTTCATGGTAGATCTTGTTTGCAGTTTCCTGGTAGTTTCATGTGGTTGATTCTAGATTCGTAGTTCATTTGGGTTCTTCTCTGGTCAGTTATCACTTTTGGTTGGTTGTTTCTGGGTTCCCGAGATAGTTCTTGTTCTTACCGGTTGATTTTCCTTCATTATTGACATGATTCTTGGCGTCTGGATCCATCTTGGGTCTTATCCAATGTTCTTTGGCATGTGGTTGACCTTCCTATTGAACTGCATCACTTGGTTGTGATTTTCAGGAAAGATTTCTTAAATCTTAAGGCTGACCTAATTACATGCTTCATTTTCCTGCATTAGTGAATGTAATCTTTTGAGGTCATCACAGATATGTTCTGCTGGGTATAAATACGATGTTATATAATTATTTGTAAGGGTAGAAGAAGTAGAATTGAGAATAAGGATTGAGATTCACATGTTGTGATCCAATTGATTCTTAGAGTCCCGGTTGGATTGTATCTAGCTTGAAGCCTGCATGTAACTGGTTAACTACTGAATGTTCTTTGACGATAATCTAATGATTACTGGATGATTTCCGGAAGTTCTATGGCTTGAATATGATCTGTTTATATGAATTTGTTATGTTTTCTTTTTATTTATATTGCGTCTCTCTCATTGCATAAGCCAGTTGACTCTTCTGAGGATTTTTACCGGTTATGGTTGCATTAATTGGTATCAGAGCTGGTTATGGACCAGCTAGTGGAAGAACTATTTGTGAGCATAATTGAGGCATTCCTTGAGGTGGACAGATTTATGATTGGAGGTAGGCTACATGGGTGTTCAATATATTGCCAAGGGGAGGCAATTGAAACCTATAGTCAGATTGCTGAATTGAGGTAGCTCACCAGAGTGGAAGAAGAGATGCTGCCGAGGAGAACAAATCCTCGAAGGGTAGAACATATGATGGAAGATTTCAAGAATGAAGTGAGGAATGAAATCCAAAATGCTTTGGCTGGTTTGTGAAGAAACCTTGACTTTGAGGATGAGTACGAGGAAGCCAGTGAAGAGCTGGAGGAAGCTAAAGGACCAGAAAATGTGTAATGCCCCATCAAGATACCCTAAAGGAAACAACTACAATCACTCGAAAAGAGTGCAATTTTTTTTTTTTAAACATTAATAAACTTTAAGATACATTAATTTAAACCTTGCAATGACATTAGCACAAGCTGAAGACTTATATAAACACCTAAAGGGTTTCCAATGAAGATAAGTCGATTAATCCAATGAACATAAGGTGTATTAATCCAATTAACAATGAGATTGATTAAACTTGATCATGATAGAATGATTACCACATGAACATAGCAATTAAATTGCATAAGAGATTAAATGAAGCATGATTGAATATATACAATTGCCATTAGTTTCATTACATCACTAAAGCTACATTCATCATAATCCATATTACCACATTTTATTTATAACTTCATACATCCAATTAAGATTAATATCACCTAAATTACATTATACATTTTAACTATAATACCATTCATACATCCAAAATTAGAAGGAACCAGATGAACACATACACCATACAACACCAATTGATATCGGAGTTCATTCCTAATGGGCTACATCTCCAGGTCCGCTTCAAGTGCAAGACCATTCTAATAAATTAAAGATGAAAAATACATAGTATATATGGTGAAAATGGATAAAACAATATTGAAAGACTAAATGAATTCAACCACAAAACCCTAGCCTAACAACAACAAAGATCCACCATAACATATGAAGATTACCTAAGATAATGCAAATCAAATGAAATCAAAAAGATTATACCATCACATGTCCAATAGGGTTTGAATCTCCATTCTGATAACTCAATGATGAGTAGATAGTACCAAACCGCTACTGAGAGGGGGGGGTGAATCAGTACAGGCAAAAACATCAGTCTTAAACTGGTTTGATAGTAAACACTACAAAAGACTGGCAGACAGAGATACCGGTTTGAAATAGAGTGCAATCGGTAAAGCTAAGAATGTCTGAGACAAGCATTAACCAGTTACTCACTTAGCCTTTCACCCAAATTGATACTACACTACCATTTCATCCTTATGCATAAACAGGTGATCTATCATCAGATCATAATAACAGCTAGTTCAACATGTTGTATTGATAGGCATAAAACATAGAACCATCATATGCTTAACAAACAATAGCAAAGCGTCAAAAAATAAAAGCATCACACATGACACACATATTTTTCACGTGGAAACCCAACTGGGAAAAACCACGGTGGGGATGAATACCCACAAGCTATTTTTGAACTCTTTGAAAGTCCGCTTTGTTAGGAGCCTTGTCTGGTTAGAGACATTACAATAGGTTCTGCTAGGAACCGATCCTGTTAGAGATCACCCGGTTAAGGGTTGGCTACAATACCCGATGAAGGGTTAAACCCTGTTAAAGGTTACCTTGTTAGAGGATTTCAAGAACTCAATAGCTAAAGGACTTCGAACTCAGTAGCTTAGATTTACTCTATTAAAGGATTTTCAGCAAGCCGGTTAAAGCTACCCTGTTAAGGGATTTTCCAACTATTGAGGTGGCTAGAGATCAACAAGTATTACAATGATCTGGTAACAACACTCAATGTCAATGCAGATCCACTTAAGCTCCTCTTTTCCTTCTGCACTTACACTCTACAGGTATCACTTCTCTTCTTTTGGTCTGGCAAGAATCACGTATCCCTTCTCTTGGATCCTCACACACAACTTTTGCCAACAACCCTAGAAAGAGTCACCACATTGACCTTATAGAAAATAGTTAGGTTGGTAGCATAAACCCTAAACCCTAAACCTAATAGGTTAAGGAATTCAAACGGTTCAATCCTGACCGTTGAGCATGCTGCATTAATCTCCATCGTTCATTTTTTGTCATTTTCATGGCGGCTGATAACCCATCACACGTTATCATCATTTTATTATCTTCTCATATTCTCAAGGTAGATAGGCAAGATCTTCTTCATGCATGATCCTTCATGTACACAGGGCTTACGTGGCAACATGATCTTGTTCTTTGTTTTCATGCCAACTCATCGCACAAAGTCACTGGTTGAACCACACAGGCTTGAAGCACTTCAACCAGAAACCGTAAAGTTGAGACTACAAACCAGTAGTCATTCAACGCTTCTATGTGCCGGTTCCCATAACCATATGCCAGTTCACCTTTGAACAGGCACACCGCTTCACTTTGGCACAAATGCCGGTTCACACCTCTGGAACATATTGACATCAATGACAACATACGATGTCATTATGTCCTCATACCGGCTCACATAATGGCAACAATCTCCCCCTTTGGCATTGATGACAATATACAAAGATATCTCTTCGCTTCACTTCTTCTCTCCAAATTTCTACAGATATCTTCTCCGCTTCACATGTTCTCCCCCTTTGACAACAATGCCAAAGTGGAGGCACAAGCTTCCCTGCTCCATTATGCTACTCCCCTTGAGGAGTAGAATCCTTCAACACATCAATCCAAAATAAATTTGACTATGCAATACTAGACTGATGTGGAGCATATGTTTTTAGTTCACCTCCAAGGGGCAGTACCCCTAATTCACCTCTTAAGTGTGTAAATGTAGTCTTTGGGAGAGGCTTGGTGAATATGTTTGCTAATTGCTCCTTACTGGACACATGCTCCAGTGCAATCTCTTTGTTCTGAACCTTTTCCCTCAAGAAATGATACTTAAGCTCAAAGTGCTTGGTTCTAGAATGTAAAACCAGATTCTTGGAGATATTAATTGCACTAACATTGTCACAGAATATACTTATCGGTTTAGATATAGGGACTTTGAAGCCATTCAATACATGCTTCATCCAAATTGTCTGAGTGTTGTTCATGAAAGCCGCAACATACTCTGCTTCCACTGTAGACTGAGAGATAGAACTCTGCTTTTTACTCATCTAGGAGACCAGTCTACCACCAAGGAAGAATGCACCACCGGTTGTGCTCTTTTGGTCATCTACATTACCAGTCCAATCAACATCTGTGAACACTTTCAAGTTGAAATCCTTGCTATATGGATACCACAATCCATAGTCAACAGTTCCCTTCAGATACCTAAGAATCTGCTTGATTAAAACCAAGTGGGATTCTCTTGGACTTTTCTGGAACCTTGCATTAATGCCAACTGCATGTGCAATATCCGGTCTGCTATGCATTACATAATGCAATTTACCAATCATTGATCGGTATTCCTTCTCATCAACCAATGCTGAGTCATCCTCTTTGGATAGTTTACAACCGGTCACCATTGGTGTACCAACTGGTTTGTTGTCTTCCATGCCAAAGGTTTTCAACACCTCTTTGACATACTTGGACTAAGTGATAAAGATTCTATCTCTCATCTGTTGGATCTGCAGTCCAATAAAGAACTTAATCTCCCCTATGAGTGACATCTCAAACTCTTTCTTCATCTCATCTGCAAACTCATGACTCATCTTGTTATCTCCACCAAAGATAATGTCATCAACAAATACCTCACAGATCAAGATTTGATCTCCTTCAGACTTCAAGTAGATATTGCTATCTTCACTTCTCTCAAATCCAATCTTCACAAGATGTGAATGCAGGCATTCATACCATGCTCTAGGTGCCTGTTTTAGACCATATAAGGCTTTATGTAGCCTACACACCATGTCACTGTCTTCAGGTAGGGCAAACCCATCTAGTTGCTCTATATACACTTCCTCTTCAAGTACACCATTTAGGAATGCAGATTTTACATCCATTTGATATACTTTGAAGCCTTTAAAAGCTGCATATACTAGAAGCATACAAACTCCTTCCAGTCTGGGTATAGGAGCAAAGGTTTCACCATAGTCTTCTCCTTCTTCTTGAGCATATCCTTTGCACACCAGTCTGGCTTTGTTTCTAATCACTAAGCCATCCTCATTCAACTTATTTCTGAAGACCCATTTGGTACCAAGGACCATGTACCATTTTTTTCTATCTGGTCAAGTTCCTCTTCCATTGCCTTGATCCAGTCTACATCCTTATGTGCCTCTTTGAATATTTTAGGCTCGAGTTTAGAGATCATGCATGAGTTTTCCCTGACTTTTCTTCTTGTAAGGAATCCTGCATCCTTATCTCCTATGATCTGCTTAGGATCATGATTCAGCTTGACATACCGAGGAATGGTCTTGATAGATTCCTGTAGCTTTTCTTCTTCATCCTCATCTCCATCAGTATTAGCATCTACATCTGCCGGTGTAGGAACACTGTTACTGGTATTTGGCTGACTGACAACTGGTTCCTAGAAGGTTGCAACCGGTTCACTTACCGCTTGCTTAATACCGGTTTTCTTAGTTTTCTCAGAGGTTTCATCAATTCTTACATTGATGCTTTCCACAATTCTCTGAGTCTTGTTGTTGAAACACTTGAGAGCTTTGCTCTTGGTGGAATATCCTAAGAATATTCCCTCATCACATTTCGCATCAAATTTTCTTTGGTGTTCACTTCTCTTGATGTAACGTTTGCTACCAAAAATTCTAAAGTAGCTAACCACAGGTGTCTTACCGATCCAATACTCATAAGGAGTTTTATCCTTACCTTTCTTGATGAGTACCTGGTTCATTGTGTAGACTGCAGTGCTCACCGCTTCTCTCCAAAAGGTGTGAGCTACCTTTCCTTGAATAAACATGGTTCTTGCTGCTTCAACCACAGTCTGGTTCTTCCTCTCTGCTAGGCCATTCTGCTGTGGAGTCTGGGGGGTAGCCAATTGCCTCTTGATGCCATGTTCTTCACAGTACTTGTTGAATTCACTGGAAGTGAATTCCCCTCCTTGATCAGTTCTCAGGCACTTAATCCTTTTACCGCTTTCCTTCTCCACTAATGCTCTACAAGCTTTAAACTTTACAAAGGCTTCAAACTTGTCTTTCAAGAATGTGACCCACATCATTCTTGAGCAGTCATCAGTGAGAATCATGAAGTACCTATCACCCTGCACACTTCTAGTTTTCATAGGACCACACAAATCAGTATGCAAAAGATCAAGCAAGTTGTCAGCAGTGAAAGATTTACCTTTAAAGGTTGAGGAAGACATTTTCCCCAATTGACACTCTCTACACAAGGTATTATCCGGTTTGCTTAATACTATCAACCCTCTAACTGCCTTGATCTTACTGGCCTTTACAATATTATCAAACTTTACATGGCAGAGTCTCCTATGCCATATCCAGCTATCATCAAATTTAGCCATAAGACATGTACTTATATTTGCATTCAGATGAAATAGGTTACCTTTGGTCTGCATGCCGATGGCCACCAATTCACCATCTTTTCCTTTGATTCTGCAAAATCCATTGTTGAATTCCAGAGTAAGGCCACTATCATTCAGCTGGGCAACACTTACAAGGTTGTGTCTTAGACTATCAACCCAGTACACATTGTCAGCACTACTCTTTCCATTTAGAGAGATGGACCCTCTGCCTTTGACCATGCATGGTGCATCATTGCCTAAGCGAACCACACCACCATCATACTCCTCCAAGGATAGAAACTTGCTCCAGTCACCAGTCATATGGTGAGAGCAGCCACTGTCAATGATCCACTCATTGGAATTATCAAACTGGGAGACAAGAGCCTTCTTGTCTGACACATCTTCTTTGACAGCAACAAACATAATATCTTCATTTTCTTCATCCTCTGACTCTTCGTCTGTGACACCTTCATCAACTACCACAAAACAGTTTCTCCAGTTTTCTCCTTTGAATTTCTTGAACCTTTCTGGTTTGTCCTTGTTGGTGCCATTAGGACAGTTTACAGCAATATGTCCTATCTAGTTGCAAGAAAAGCATTTCAAAGGAAGCTTACCTTTGTATTTGTCTGTTCCTTTAAGAAGTTTCCTAGCAAGGAGGGCTTCAAATGCCATCAAAATCTCCTCATCATCCATTTCTCTACTCTGTCTTGGTTCACCACTAGTGCTAGCTTCTTTTCCTTTTATGGATGGTATAGCAGAGGCTTTAAAAGTTGATTTAGTCTTTTGAACACTGCCATCAAAACTATTTAGCTCATAGGCTATCAACTTTGCTATGATGTAGTCCAAGGATACCTTAGTCTTGTCTATTGATCTCAGCTCCTGAATAGCAGCAACCCTTATTGCATAGACCGACAATAGGGATCTCAAGACTTTGCTTACCATAGTGGAATCTTCTATTTTACCACCTACACTCTTGATATCTCCAACAACTATTTTGATTCTTATTCCATACTGCTGAATGGTCTCACCTTCAACCATCCACATATCTTCAAACTTCCCTTTCAAGCTTTCTTCCTTAGCCCGTTTTACATGTTCATCACCATCATAGATATTTTCAAGAGCATCCCATACCTCTTTGGGATTTACCTTCTCCTGAACATCAATAAACTCAATGTTAGATAAACTACTAATTAGGGCCTCCATGACTTGCCCATTTTCTTATATCTCTCTCTTTTGGTTATCGGTGAGAGTATCAGTAGGGGCAACATAGAAATTCTCAACATAGCTTAAGTGTTGAGCACCCATGCTTCTGATGAATATCTTCATCCTATCTTTCCAAATACTGAAATTTTCCCTATTAAACTTTGGACCTTCCCTCTTCATCATTTGACTAGGATCTTTACCTCAAGCAGTTAAGCTTATAACTCAGAGGACCTGGAGGATGCTCTGATACCAATTTATAACTCAATGATGAGCAGATAGTACCAAACCAATACTGAGAGGGGGGGTGAATTAGTACAGGCAAAAACAACAGTCTTAAACCAGTTTGATAGTAAACACTTCAAAAGACTGGCAGATAGAGAAACCGGTTTGAAACAGAGTGCAACTGGTAAAGCTAAGAATGTTTGAGACAAGCATTAACTAGTTACTCACTTAGCCTTCACCCAACTTGATACTACACTACCATTTCATCCTTATGCATAAACAGGGGATCTATTGTCAGATCATAATAACAGCTAGTTCAACATGTTTTATTGACAGGCATAAAATATAGAACCATGATATGCTTAACAAACAATAGCAAAGTGTCACAAAATAAAAGAATCACACATGACACACATATTTTTCACATGGAAACCCAACTGGGAAAAACCACGGTGGGGATGAATACCCACAAGCTATTTTTGAACTCTTTGAAAGTCCGCTCTGTTAGGAGCCTTGTCCAGTTAGAGACATTACAATAGGTTCTGCTAAGAACCGATCCTGTTAGAGATCACCCGGTTAAGGGTTAGCTACAATACCCGATTAAGGGTTAAACCCTGTTAAAGGTTACCTTGTTAGAGGATTTCAAGAACTCAATAGCTAAAGGACTTCGAACTCAGTAGCTTAGAGTTACCTTATTAAAGGATTTTCAGCAAGCCGGTTAAAGCTACCCTATTAAGGGATTTTCCAACTGTTGAGGTGGTTAGAGATCAACAGGTATTACAATGATCTGGTAATAGCACTCAATGCCAATGCAGATCCACTTAAGCTCCTCTTTTCCTTCTACACTTACACTCTACAGGTATCACTTCTCTTCTTTTGGTCTAGCAAGAATCACGTATCCCTTCTCTTGGATCCTCACACACAACTTTTGCCAACAACCCTAGAAAGAGTCACAACATTGACCTTATAGAAAATAGTTAGGTTAGTAGCATAAACCCTAAACCCTAAACCTAATAGGTTAAGGAGTTCAAATAGTTCAATCCTAACCGTTGAGCATGCTGCATTAATCTCCATCATTCATTTTCTGCCGTTTTCATAGTGGCTGATAACCCATCACACATTACACCGTTTTACAATCTTCTCATATTCCCAAGGTAGATAGGCAATATCTTCTTCATGCACGATCCTTCATGTACATAGGGCTTACGTGGCAACACGATCTTGTTATTTGTTTTCATGCCAACTCATCACACAAAGTCACTGGTTGAGCCACATAGGCTTGAAGCACTTCAACTGGAAACCCTAAAGTTGAGACTATGAACCGGTAGTCATTCAACACTTCCATGTGCTGGTTCCCATAACCATATGCCGGTTCACCTTTGAACAGGCACACCGCTTTACTTTGGCACAAATGTCGGTTCACAGTGTTATACCGGTTCTCACATATGTCTTTTCACACCTCTGCAACATATTGACATCAATGACAACATACGATGTCATTATGTCCTCATACTGGTTCACATAATGCCAATAGATTCTTCCTATCTCCATTGATCTTGCTTGATATATTTGCTCTTAGATTTTATATGCACAAGAGCTCAACAAAGAATGGAAATGTGGTTGCAAGTAGGATCGCATATGAAAGAGAAAAGGCATAGTGTTGTCAATTGATCAAGTAGTCAGGGTTTGATAATGAAGGAAACATCTCCTTATATAGAAGACACTATAAGAAGTGGAGGGATAAGATTGAGAGGTGTAAAAGAGGTCGGCTATGATTAGAGGGTAGGTAGAGAAAATAAGAAAATAATGAAAGGGGCAAGTAGTGTATGAATTAAGAGATGAATGACATGTGTCATAGGTAGAAAAAGCTAATGAATTAATTAAATAAATAAAGATTTATTTAATTAATAGAGGAAGTGAGATTAATTAAATAAATAAGATATTTATTTAATTTAGGAAAAGGATAATTTAAATAAATAAATGTATTTATTTAAATGAGAAATAAGGCTAGAAGAGGATAAATGAATTAATTAAATAAATAAATATTTATTTAATTAATAGAAGAATTAGGCTAAAGATAATTAAATAAATAAAGATATTTATTTAATTAGACATGAAAATTTTAAGTGTCTACATTTTGCCCCTCTTTGAGACAATGTAGCTTGTCGCATTGTTTCAAAGAAGATAATATGAACTGATACAAAGTTCCCCAAGATGGGAATGATATGCCCCCTCAAGAGATTGGATGAAATGTCTAGAAAGATCGCATACAATCTCTCGATAAGAAAGAAAGGCTAGAATGGACTGGCTAGATAGGATAGAGTGACAGAGTCACGGGATAATGAAGACTGACTTGGGAAACAAGGGCTAGAGCTAGGGCTAGGGTAGTCTATAAAATAGACCACAAGGGGAATACATCCTCATTGTCATCCACACATTCAAGAGATCAGAGTGCAGAGTGAGAGTAGAGCAGCATCAGTCAGCAGCGATGGCATTGGTGCATAGATTCGATCGTGTTCGCCGATTTCAGAGGCCAACCAACGTAGGAGAGCTGGTGAGTACCACAAAACCTCCTTGTACTTTGTCGCATTAAATATTGTCATTAATGCATCTTAGGTAGTGCAATAAATGCGCTTTTAGGTAATGTCAAAAATGTCAAGGCACGTCTGCATTGGTGCCAAGCGCGTCTAGGTTGGCTAGGCGCGTCTGTGCTTGTGTCTGGCACGTCTGTGCCAAAAAAAGAATCTATGCAAAATGTGAGTGCATCTGCGTTGTGCAGGCATGTCTGTGCTATGTTGGCATGTCTGTGTATTTTAGGGGTGTCTATGCAGAGTATAGGCACGTCTATGTATTTCAGGCACATCTGTGCAGAGTAGGTGCATTTGTGCAATATGTAAGCGCGTTTATGTCATGAAGGCGCATTTACGTTAAAAATGTGCATTTATGTCTTCTAGGGAAAATCAGCAGTTCTGTGATGAACATATGCTTTCAATTGGATAAGCTACTGAGAGGATACACTTAAGCAGGTCCTCTAGGGAAGACTATGATAGATTGAGGCACTTTATGATGAATAGGGAATACCAAGACATAGTACTTTGTGATGAATAGGGAGTGCTAAACATGTAGTACTTTGTGATGAACAGGGAGTACCACTAGGATAGAAGCAACACTTTGTGATGAACAATGAGTGTCACTAGGATAGAAGCAACACTTTGTGATGAACAGTGAGTGTCACTAGGATAAAAGAAACACTTTGTGATGAACAATGAGTGTCACTAGGATAGAATATCATATGATAGATATAAGCACTAGGATAATAAGCAACATTTTGTGATGAACAGTGAATGCTACTTTAACTGACACAGTTGATTTGCTTGACTATAGGAGTACTTGCCTATGTTGGAGTCATGGGAGAGATTCCCGTCGACTCAGAGGTTATGACTGGAGCTAACATTTGAGGACCGAGCTACCATCGAGGTTATGGGTTTGAGATTTATTCTATATGTACCTGAGTTTTGGGCGAACATGGGTTTGCTGACTGCACTTGCTGAGAGGTGGCACTCTGAGACATGCACATTCTATTTGCCAATGGGTGAGATGACAGTCACCTTAGAGTTTGTGTACAGGATTCTGAGGATACCGATCGATGGGGAGTTGATTCCCTATGATCAAGATGGAGACAGGGAGGCATTTAGATGAGTGTTTTGGGATCCGGGACTGGAGATGAGGGTAGGACATGTCACCTGGGACACCATGACAGTGACAGGACTGGCGCTACCAGTAGTGCTAGGAGGAGTGATCAGTGGGTTCTTATGTTCAGATAGGGTGACACAAGGGTTGGCTGTGGGCTGGGGGAGCACCTTGGAGACACTGGTGGCACAACATACCAGATATGCCTGGGGACTGTGCATGCTGGCACATTTGTATTATGAGCTCCAACAGTTCATCTACCATGGATCCGTAGGATTAGGCTGTGGAGTTACATTGCTACAGGTATGGGCATATGAGCATCTGTCGGTGACATGACCGATACATTTTAGAGGCAAGGGTCATGGACGCAGCTTTGTGCACTTGTATGATATGATTACATCACAGCCACGGATTGGCAGGTTGGAGCACTGGTGTCGAGTCCTTGATGAGATTGACACTGTGATATGGAGGTCATACCGAGAGTGCGAGTAGTGGGAGGATGACGCAATGGAGCTACCCTATGCCTTCAGGAGAAAATATCTAATTGGGTAGATGCCCTATGTACTAGAGAGGCAGTTGGTAGACAGGGTATGCAGGCAGTTTGGCAGGATCCAATGGATGCTACGGGGTTCTGGTATGTATGTGCGGACAGTGCGAGACCAGGCACACTTTGGGCCATTGTTATCATATGATCAGGCTATGATGCAGCTAGTAGAGATGGTGCCCATGCCATGGGATATGTGGCTTGAGATTGAGGATGGAGGGATGGATGCAGAGTATACTACATATTGGGCAGAGAATCCATTTCCATGCCTGACAAATCTAGGAGAACTGATAGATGGAGATGGCGAAGGGGATGAGGATGATGATGGAGATGGTGGGGGTAGAGGCCGACAGAGGAGGTGGGGTGCAGTAGGAGAGAGGAGGGTGGCTCCATGGAGAGAGGGTGGAGAGGTGAGGTAGGCTTGGGTGGTGAGGGGTCATAGTGGGTTTCCATTACAGGTGCCAGTAGCACATAGTCCCAGACAGGTGCAGGGATAGGGGCAGTCACATGAGCAACCACAGGTACAACCACTAGTACAGGGGCAGCCATAGGTAGAGCCACAGGTACAGGGGGCTAAGGAGGAGGAGGATGAGCTATTAGAGATAAGGGAGATCTACTAGGGACAGGTAGATGAGATCCAGGAGCTGGAGAGGGAGAGGGATTGACTTAGGAGACATCTCAGGGACACTGAGTAGGAGCGAGATCAGGCTATCTAGTGTTACATTGAGGCTGAGACAACACTGAGGGCTGAGAGGCAGGTGACAAAGGACACAGGGGCTAGATACACCTATGTTCCGCGGGCAAGGGAGGAGATAGGTTATTGGTGAGACCTATACTATGGGGCAGTACCACCAGATCAGTGGGCTAGGAGCTTTTGAAGACCATCACGGACAACGACGACCACTGGAGGGAGTCACAGGAGGCAGGCATCTAGTGGTGGGGTCATGGGTCCTCCACCACCACTAGACAGAGGGGATAGGAGAGATGATCCTAGAGCAGGTCCTTCCAGAGCTCAGACTCCATCGAGGCTAGGCGGCTCCGAGGGAGGGAGTTCATCATAGCCTTAGAGGGCTCCCTATGTATCAGTTTTGTACCATTTTTGTATGATGATGTAGACACCTTTGGGTGATTGTAGCCATATTATTTTGACATCATTGTATCATGACACTTATGATTATATATATATGAGATGATTCTTGTGGCAGCTATATGCATGTGTACCTATGTGAAGTATGTTTCATGATGTATGTTTCTATGTGATGGTTATGATATGGATGCAAATATGTATATGAGGGAATGCAATATTTTTGTTCTTTTATGTTTTAATATGTTATGCATGATGCAAATGTGAATGTATGAAATGCAGATGAATATGATAATGTAAATGATGAGATGCATGATAAAAATGTAGAATGTGCTGACATGTGTTTTGTGCAGGATGTGATGCAATTGTGATATCTATATGTATGTATGAAATGCTAACATAGGGTAATGAAGGTGCAACTATATGAAATGCAAATGTTTTTGGTGTGTCATTATACTCAGTCATGTGATAGCGGGCTACATGGACTCAAGAAGGATGATGGAAGTCAATCAAGAAAGGGGGATGGAAGATAGAAGATATGAAAGTGAAAGAGCTTCTTGTGTGTTATCATCATTGAGCTTTATTATGGCAAGTAGGTTATGACAATCGAGGCATATGTTCGACCTAGAAAGTCATTGTACCTATTTGCATGGAGATCAGATAGTCGCAAACAAGGAATGCCCTAGTTCACACTAGAATCACAGTGTCCTCATATCCTTGGACAAGTCATAGCATTACTAAGAGACAATCCGCAGACAACAAAAGAAAAATAGGTGACGATACCCCATCCTCGCCTTTCTAGTCAAAGACATCCTGGAGATAAAATCTCTAGTCAGAGAAATCCCGGAAAAGCTAAAAGACATGTCACCAAAAGATAAAATCAAAATAAAACCAAGACTTGACACCAACATCCACTGTAGTCCTCAAGTTTAGTGTCTCTTGTCACTTGTATAAGTCTATTTGATTGTGGTCACAATGTTTACTTTCACAAAAGGATAGATAGCATTGAACCATAATGTTGTCTGAGTCTGTTGAAAGATTTGACTTGTTGAAGCCCATTGTTGCTCCTGTGTCTCATCTGAAACTGACTGAATCCATGAAATTGATACTTTATTATGGAGAAAGTGAAACTTTATTGTAGATTGCGATGCAAATGCTACTTTATTATGGATTGTGCATGAATAGACTGAAGAAAATTAGAAGAAACTGTACTCCTCAAAACGTGTGATGCTCTCAGTTCCACACCCATCACTAGACATAGGATTTGCCTTAGCCATAGATAGGAGCTGATTTATTATGGACAGAAATTGAGGGATTATTATGAATGGCTAACCAATCTTAGATAGATCAACAACAAGCCATGGTGGGAATGAGTAAGTTTATTAGGAATGGATAGGTTGTGAGTGTGTGCAAAGTGAAAGGATGAGATGGAATCCTGAAGGAGGGAGGAGCAATGTCTCTATGCATGGCGCTGGTGACCCAGTTTCACTATGGTACTTGCCCAGGGTGCTACTGAAGTGGTTTTCACTATTGGACGAAATGTTTTTTGTTTTTCAATTTTTTTTTGTATATTTTTTTTTTATTTTTTTTGTATTTTTGTATTTTTGTATTTTTTTTTGATTTTTTTTTTTTTTTTTTGTATTTTTAAATTGTGATACTGTGAAGAGCTATGTGTAAAACCTGCAAAGGTGCATGCTATTGATAGGATCATCCAAAGGTTCACCCTCTGTGGTTGAGAGCTGATATGCACCAGATCCATAGGCTGCTGTGATGATGTAAGGACCAAGCTAGTTCGGTTCGAACTTTCCCTTCCTCTCTCTGTCTTGCTAATTTTTAGGATTTTCTCTAAGAACTAAGTCGCCTACCTCAAATGTGCGAGGCTTGAATTTATGATTGTAGCTATGACTTATTCATTGTTGATAAGCCTTGAGATGATTAAAAGCAGTTTATCTTCATTCATCCAATAGTTCAAGTTCTTGTAAGCGAGAGACCCTATAGTCTTCGTCACTGATAATGTTTTGCAAAGAGACTCATAAAGAGGGTAGCTAGACTTCAATAGGAAAGATAGCTTCAGTGATGTAGACAAGTGAATAGGGTGTAGCTCTTGTAGGTGTTCAGACGCTTGTGCGGTAAGCCCAAAGTGCGAGATTAAGTTGGATATGCCAATTGCGGCTAGTGTCATAGACTCTTTTTTAGGATTTTAAGGATTGTTTTATTAGACGCCTCAGCTTGACCATTACCTTGGGGATAATAAGGTGTGGAAAAATGATGGGTAATATGGAAGCAGTCATAGAGTTCATGAACATCCTGATTTTTGAAGGGACGCCCGTTATCGGTGATGATGGAAATAGGAATACCGTATCAATAAATGATATAGTTGAGAATGAATGTAGCAATTTGTTTTCCAGTGACTTGTGTGAGAGGCACAACTTTGATACATTTTGTGAAATACTCTGTGGCAGTGATGATGAACTCATGACCGTTGGAAGAAGGAGGGTGAATCTTGCCTATGAGACTGAGTCCCCACTGACAAAAGGGCCAAGGAGTCGCAATTGGTTGAAGTTCCTGCACTGGCACATGAATGAGGTCTCCATGAAGTTGACACTGCTTACATTTCTTGACAAACTGATATGAGTCTTTTTCCATGGTGGGCCAGTAATATCCAGTCCTGATGAGTTTCTTGGCTAAGGTAGGACCACTAGAATGTGGACCACATATCCCTTCATGTACTTCATGTAATGTAATCTGAGCTTCATCTCTTTCTAAACATCTAAGAAGAGTGCCATCTAGACCTCGATGGTATAGGATATCAGCTAAAATGACGTATCGAGAAGATTGGCAAATGAAAGTGTGACATTGGTTATTGGATAGGTCAGGAGGAAGGGTATTGTGATGAAGGTATGTGAAAATGGAACCATATAACTAGGACTCAGGACCGACAACACATATCATCTCAGTAGGAGTGATTTCATATGAGGGAACCAAAAGGTTATCCACCAAGAACTCATAGCGGGTCTCAATCTGTTGTAGATCAATTAGTGAAGCAACTGTAGCCATGGCATCCGTGGCTCTATTATGCTCTCTTGGTATCTACTCAAAGTCTATCTTCATGAAATGTTGTTTCAAGTCATCCACCATTCTTTTATAGGGCATTAATTTCTCATCTTTTGTTTGGTAGTCATTAGTTCCTTGATGAATTACAAGTTGAGAGTCCCCAAAAACACGAAGTTCCTGGATCTTCCACTGAACTGCAATCCGTAATGCAGTTGTTAATGCCTCATATTCCACTATGTTATTAGTGCAGGGAAATGATAATCGATATGGTTTTGGTATAGAATCCCCTTGAGGAGTTATGAAGAGGATGCCAGCTCCTGCCCCATGCTGTGTGTATGAGCTGTCAAAGTATAGTTACCAAGGCTTTGCATGTGACACTATTAAAATGGATTCATCTAGAAATTCTGAAATTAGAGGAACATCATCTAATATGGGAGCATCTACTAACAGATCTGTGATAGCTTGTCCTTTTATTGCTTTTCTGTCCACATACTCAATGTCAAATTCACTCAGGAGCATCACTCATTTGGCTAGTCGCCTAGTAAGTGTTTCTTTATTGAGAAGGTATTTCAATGGATAGATCCTTACAACCAACTTAGTTTTATGAGTTAGCATGTAATGTCATAATTTCTGCAAAGCAAAGACCACAGTGAGACATGCACGCTCAATTAGTGTGTAATTTAACTCATATCCCACCAAGGTGCGACTGATGTAGTAGACTACCTTTTCTTTGCCCTCAACAACCTATTGTGCTAAGAGTGCCCCCAGTGCTATTGAAGTAGCTGATATGTATAGTAATAGAGGTTGATCTAGAACTGGTGGCATCAAAACTAGTGGATTCAGAAGATAATCTTTGAGTATCTGGAAAGCTTATTGATAGTTATCATCCCATTTGAATTTGATGTTTTTATGTAGCAAGTGCTGAAAAGGATTACACTTATCTGCAAGTTGTGCTATGAATCTTCGTATGGACTGGAGTCTCCCTTGCAAAGATCGAAGTTGACTGATGTTCCATGGTGGTTGCATCTCTAGGATGGCCTTGACTTTTGCTGGATCAGCTTCGATTCCTCTTTTTGATACAATGAATCCCAGGAGCTTCCCAGAGGTTACTCCAAAGACACATTTCTTGGGGTTTAATCTTACTTTGTATTTTTCCAACCGATCAAAGATAACTGAAAGTATGTCCAAATGTGTATCTCTGTCTACTGATTTTCCCAAGAGGTTGTCAACATAATCTTCCACAGTAATGTGCATGAGATCATGAAAGATAGTAGTCATGGCTCTTTGATATGTAGCGCCTGCATTTTTTAACCCAAAGGGCATGACATTCCAACAGAAAGTTCCCCAAGGACAAGTGAATGTTGTTTTGTGTTGATCCTCGGATGCGATTTTTATTTGATTATAACTAGAGAATCCATCCATCAAAGATAACATTTCATGACCTATTGTGAGATCTACAATCAAATCTATGTTTGGTAATGGGAAGTCATGCTTAGGACAAGCTTTGTTGATGTCTCTGAAGTCTGTACATATCCTGATGCTACGATCTAGTTTACTGATAGGCACTAAGTTAGAGATCCATTCAGGATAATCAATTGGGCATATGAATCCAACATCCAATAATTTCTCAAGCTCTGCCTTGACTAATAATGTTACTTGTGGATGCATCTTTCTTAATTTTTGTTTCACTGGTTTTTCCCCTGGTTTAACTATCAAATGATGCATTACCAAATCCGGATCCAATCCAGGCATATTAGCATATGACCATGCAAAATTGATTTGTCACTCTATGAAGAAATTTATGAATTTTGACCTTTCCGTCTCTGTTAGAGATTGAGCCAGGAATATGTTATGTGGAATTTCTTCTATACCAATGTTTATTTTGATGGTCTCCTCTACCAACATGGATGATTTTTCCTCATATGATGCTAGGAGAATGTCAAGCCTTCCATCCTCGGGTGCCCTAGAGAGGTTTTCGCCCTCAGATATGTCCTTTCTTTTTACTTTTTTGGGGTCAGACAGCGCCACAACGTGGTTTTCACCATAAGACCCTTGATTTATTTTTATTTTTATGTTTTTGTGACTAGAAGGCCCAACACCCTCACCAAAATATGCCACGCTGTTGAGTTCTATAGTGTATCCCGCCTTCTGGTCCCCAAGGGGAAGATCATCTCATATGCCTAGATAATCAATAAAGGCTTCATCATTTTGGAATGTATCGAACTGTGCAGGTCCTTCATGGTCCCAGTCAATGAGTTGGTGGTGAACAAGGGGAAGGCCTTTGATGTCTTCGAAGTTAGCGGGGCTAAGAGTGAAAATGTAGTTATATTCAGGTATGTCGAGGTAGTCATCGAGGTCATCATTGGCACTCTCCTCATCTGTCTCGATCGTGAACGAATCCAAATTATCATCACTAGTAGCACATTCTAGGACAGGTGTTCTCATTCAATGTGATTTCGACCTAGAACCTAGAGGCAAGGACTGTATGGGGTCCTCAGGGGTTGTTTCTTGACCAACTTTGAATTTTCTATAAAATTCCTCTTCTTCTGTGGCTTCACCTAGTTCTCTGAATGTGTCGGTGAGTTCATAGTCACTAGAGGATTTGTCTAAATCCCATTCCCATTCATTGGAGTCTGTGGAATAGCGATTCTCTTGTTGAATTTTGGCAGCTTTGATTTGTAATTCTTCTCCTATCTTTTGAGTGTTTACCTTGGAATTCATGAAACCAAGTCCTTTCGAGTGTTCCTTTTTGAATGTCAATCTAGGTTGTAAAGGTTCAATGATGTCTTCCTTCCTTAAGCCAAGAGGACTTTTGCCATCATACCCAATTTTTTGTAGGATCTTGAATCCTTTGCCATACTTATGCTGATGTGAACTTGTGTATCATTTTCAAGGTCTTTGTAAAGCATGTTGTATAAGTCTTCTTCTTCCAGGTCACCCCATCTTTGAAAGATAGTAGGGTCCCATTTGAGTATAATGATAGATACCTGCTTATTAGGATGTGGTATTCCATATTCTTTTGGTGAACTCATAACTTGTTGTAAGCACATGGTTTGGTTCAAAGTGTATTCACCCATGCCCTTGTCTTGAAATTTCCCTTTAAGCTCACCTTGTTTTGAGGTCGAAGGTTTTAATGATTTAGGATCAATGTATGCAGAAGAAGGGATAGCTTCCCTTTTACTTGGAATGATCATCTCAGTTTTTGGTCTCAAGTTATTGCAGTATATGAATGGATTAGGATCACCATTAACTGTTATCTCAACTCCATTGTGAGGAAACTTAATGTATTGGTGATATGTAGATGGGACTGCCCTCATTTCATGAATCCAAGGACATCCTAGTAATATATTGTATGTGAGATCCAAGTCTAGGACATGACAAACCACATCCTTTGTAACTGGCCCAACTCTGAGAGGTAAGGTGACTGTGCCCTTGGATGAACGCTCTTCATCATCATATGCCTTGATGGTAATTTTGTTAGTAGAATTCCCAGCTTTATCAAAATATCCCAATTGTAAAATAGTGCTCAATGTACAAATGTTTAAACCTGCTCCTCCATCTATCAGGACTCATTTTATTCGATGTTTGTGTATGAAGGCTTCAATGTGTAATGGTGCATTATGTGGCTAACTTACGGAGGCATCATCGACTTCTTTGAATGTAAGGGAGTGTGGACCAGAAAGGTATCCCACCATGGCTTGAAACTAGTCCACGTTTAGATCAGTAGGGACAACAGTGTCTCTCAAGATTTTGTCAAGAATAGCTTTATGTGCGGGGGATATGCGTAAGAGCTCAAGGATGGAGATGAGTGCGGGTGTCTTCCCTAACTGTTCTGCAAGGTCATACTCAGGTTTGGTTGATGAAGAAGCGGTGTTTTTAGCTGGAGCACCTTGCAAAGTGAATTTACCTTGATGAGTTGTAACATTACATTCAGAGGTAGGTTCGGAAGAAGATCTGATGCCTTTTAGGACAATCTTGGGTCTTTGGGTAGAATTCTCAGGCATTTTGTCCTTGATGATAATGGTAGAGACATAATTATCCATCGAAATGTGATTGATTGTGGAATCATAGTTATAGGATGCTCTAGTATAGTTGGTTTGGTCATCTGTGGCTGTAGCTTTTCCATTGTCATGTTTTGGGAATGGTTCCTTAAACATTTCATGTTCTTGATTGGATGAGTGTCCTTCAATCTCAATGTCACCTCTATCAATAAGATCTTGTATGATGTTCTTTAGCCGATGGTAATTTCCTATTTTATGACCCTTACTTTTATGAAATTCACAATACTCATCATCATTCCACCAATTTGGTTTAACCTTTGGCTCATATGGAGGAAAATCTGGAATTGTGATTATCTTGTTTGCCACTAGCTTTTTGAAAACTGACTCTAGTGGTTCTCCCAATGGAGTGTACTTCCTTCGTGACTTGGAAGTTGTTTGAGTATTTACCTGGTTGTTTATAGAGCTTGATCTAGAAAAAATGATTTTGGGTCGTACTGTATTGGCATCCACAACACCATCATTGACTGTGTTCTTGTTTTTATTCCAAAATCTTGGCTTATCTTTTCCTTTAAAGTCATCTTTGTTTTCCTTGAATATCTTAATGACTCCTTGTTCAATTAGGACTTTTTCTGTCGCTAAGCCTTTTTCAATGACATCCTTGAAGGTGGACAAAAAAGCTTTTCTTAGGTCATAACCAATGTCTTTGTTAACATTTTGGGTGAACATCTCTACCATTTGTTTTTGTGGAATTTCACAAGAGCATCTGCTGGCTAGATTTCTCCATCTATGTAAAAATGATGAAAAAGACTCTCCATCCTTTTGTTTGGTGTTGCACAAAGTGGTGACTGATATGTCTCTCTCTATGTTGTATGAGAAATGTTGAATAAATGCCTCTGCTAAGTCACCCCATGACTTAATTCTAGGTGGAAGTTGGGAGAACCATTCCATAGCTTGATCACCTAAGCTCTGTGGGAATAATCTCATCAAATATGTCTCTTCTGCTGTTACCTCAATGCAAGCTATGAAAAATTGTCTTATATGTGCCTTAGGATATCCTTTTCCTCTATACTTATCAAACTTAGGTGTCACAAAGTGTGCAGGAAATGGAGGCATTGGAATGCTTTTGTCAAATGGATAGGGACATATGTCTCTCATTGTGTAAGTTGGCTTCGGTGTATTTATGTCCTGCATTTTCTTTTGTAAGTCCTTGATTTGCTGTTCCAAATTGTTCTTAGGTGGAGACCGACTTCTTGGACCAAACTCCATGCCTAAACCACTAAGTGGAGGAGGATCATGTTGCATATATGGATGATTTGATCATACACATGTTCATATGGAGGAGGTCTATAATGATGTTGTGTATATGGACCACTTGGTATAGAGTCATGTTGAGGAATGGAATATCTATTTTGTCCATGTATACCATACTCTATAGGAATGTCATGAGTTTGTTCTAGTGTGTTGCCCCCAAATTTGATGCAGGGTTTCCTTGTGTCCAAATTTTGAGCCTACCTTTGAATATCCAATTGCTTTGGTGGTTGATCCTTAGCATTGGTATGTGATTGAGCATATTTTTCTGCATGAGACTTCCATAATGGTCTGCGAAGGTGAGTATCATATGCTTGACCATGTGTGTATGGGACCTTTGGTTTTTGAAACAAAGATGATGTTGATTCAGGCACAAGATGTGGTCCTCTATTGCCTCCACTATTTGGCCTCCTTTGATCCATGTTGGAGTGAGATTGTTGCAAAGGTCGATTTTCCATTATTTGAGACATCAAAATCATGAGGAATCTTGGCTCCACTATGTGCCATCACTTGTAAGAAATATTGTCTGTCTCTCTTCATTATTTCCTCAACCAATCTATTGAAACGAGGATCCATAATGGTGTCTTCCACTTCTGCTGAATGTACATAAAAGTTGTCCATATTGTCATTGTGTGTATCATTGTTGTTTGTAGTGTCCATGTGCTCAACATTTAGAATGTTTCTATAAGCATCCATGTCAGGTAATGTAGTATGATCAAAATTGAAAAAGATATCATTGCCATACTCATAGGAACTCATGTTTTGCGGACTCTTGAACCTCTTTAGTTTCTCTCCTATATTTTTGGGAACGGGTTTCAACCATGAACTAGGTCTTGACCAAGATGCGTGAGACTAGATGAAAATGGAAAAAGTATGGAAGACCAAGAGTTGGATGGAATGTAAATGAATATGAAGTTTACTTACAATGTCCAAAGTGTAAGACCAAGTATGTATGTAGTAGAGTAGGTGTGGCTTCCAAAGAGATGATAGTTTCTCTTGATGAGGTAAGTTGACCTTGAGTCTAAGTAAGATCAAATGAGACCCAAAGGTGATAGACCTTGATGAGGGTGTTGGCATTTGACATTATAACAGACAATGGGAGATTGTTGGCATTTCAATAAGGATATTGAGAAGGTTGTTGATGATTATGGATATAACTGATTAAGGATGTTTACTGTCTTGATATTATTATTTTGTCATTGATGTCAAGAAATTGATTTTCTAATTTAGTATGATGTTGCCATATCTTGAGAAGTATGATTTGAAGAGTATAAAGATGTCGGTAAAAGACACAGAAAGAATATGATGAATAAGGTATTCAATGGGCAACTATTACTGAGTCAGACAATGATGAGATCATGATGTTTAGATTGTTTTAACATCATACATATGTTATAAATTGTAAGGATAATACTATACTATGTTACCAAGCAAAGAACCTAGTCGGTAAACCCTCAGGAACCTAGTCCGTAAACCCTAAGGTTATTGCTATCAGTTAATTAAGACAGAATGTCTACCGAGTGAAGTTTAGTATTTATCGAGTTGTTACCGAGTTGTAACCGAGCTGCAACAGAATACATTAAATAGTTACATGCATTATTTAATGAAGGAAGCTAATGAGATGGAACTGATTAAATGACTGGTATGTCGTGCATGAAGTTTGTTAATGAATCTATGGCAAAGGAAAATCGGCATGAAGATCTACAACTCAGATTGAACCGCAATACCCTAGCACAAGTTCCAAGGCATGGAAAAATGTTTTCAGATCGAAGGATACATTGAACCTAGTCAAAGTTTGAAGATCTGATGGCTATGATTGATCATGGGAAATGTGATCAAGGAGATTAAGTGGTTGGCGAATTGTTTATAAATAGGGAACTATTGATAAACAATGTATGCAGGCAAATGTATGCATAGGGATGCTACAGAATGATTACTGAGCACAGAAGCTTGAAGGCCTGTTTGAATAACAGAGTATAGAAGCCCAGTAGATGGACAAGATTAGTTCCATGTCTAGATTGTATTGAGCAAATAAGAATCTGCTTTAGCATTTTAGATGTGAAGTTGCAGATAGATTTTTATTACTGTTATTTTGTGAAGTGACAGAAAATCTCTTAACCGAGTGGACTTAACAATCTTATTTGTAAAACCCTCTAGCAAGGTGACATTTTGATTGAGTGTTTGAAATCCTTTAACAAGGTCACTTCTAACAAAGTGAAGATACTAACAGATCTGAGGGAAATCCCTTAACCGGGTCACATCTAGCAATGTGTTTGTAATCTTTAACATGATTTGCTTTTAATCGAGCATACTCTAGAAGAGTATATTTCTTAGTGGGTCCGTAATCCCACAATGGTTTTTCCCTATTTGGGTTTCCATGTTAAATCTGATGTTATGAGGTTTATGATGTTTATATGCTTTTGAGTTTGCATGTTTAGCAGTTTTGGTTATATTACTGAAGTATATGTTACCGAGGTTGAATCTGATGTTTTTATGGAAGATTAAGTTTGTATGATTCACCCCCCCTCTCATCTTGTTGGCTATTGGATCTGTACTTACATTAAGTATCAAAACTATCAATTAGTATCAGAGATTTGGACTCTAGAAGAAAAGTTTAAAGGTACTTGAGGCAAAGATCCAAAGATGTATAATAGGGATGCACCGAAGCTGAACAAGTCAAGTTTCTCTACATGGCAGAAAAGGATGAAGCTGCACCTATCAGGAGTTGGAGAATATGTTGTATATTATCTCAAGAATGATTTCATCACACCGAGCACCTATCCATTGACAATGGAAGAGATAAAGTCAAAGCAAGAACATATCCAAGCAATAATTGAAATAACATCTGCATTGACTGACTCAGAGTTTAATGATCTAGAAGGCTACAATGATGCAAAGGCTATGTGGGATAAGCTCATATCAGTATATGGAGGAGATGAACATGTTCAAAGAGAAAAAGTAGATAGTCTAAGAGGACAACTTGAATCTATGAGGATGAATGAAGGTGAGAACATAACTCAGTACAGTACAAGACTAAAAGAGATTGTCAATCAAATCAAAGGAGCAGGTGGAACTATTGAAGAAAAGGATATAACAAGTAAGTTGTTAAGAACCCTTCTACCAGCTTATGCAATCCAAGCCTCTACAATCAATGAATTGAGGTCTGTACCTAATATGCCAGTTTCTTTAGATGCTACCATTGGTAAGCTACATGCATTTGAGTTAAGTAACTTTGATAACAGTGGATCTTCGGTAAATAAAGTTGAATCTACATTTAGTTCTTTTCATCTTGATGAATCTAATGATTACAATGAAAGAAAGTATAAGTACTCTGAAGGAGATCATAGTGGAGCAAGTGAAAGATTTCATAAGAACATGGAAGAAGTACACAAACTGTATGAGGAAATCAGAAAGTAGGAAGAGTTTGAAGCACTATTAGCCAGAAGGTTACCAAGAGGCAAAGGTAAGTATAAAGGAAAACTACCTTTGAAATGTTTCAATTGTGATAAGATAGGACATATGGCTTCTAACTGTCCTGACAAAGAATCTATTGAAAAGAGAGATTACTGAGATGACAGACAGAAAGACAATCATTACAGAGGACACCGAGACTTCAGAAGAAGAGATAGAAAGACATGCTTAATAGCTGATGAGAAATCCAATGATGATAATTTAGATGAAACTGATACAGAGGAAGTAGTTTATGTGGCTATCAAAGATGGATTAGATGAAGAAAGGTATGAAGAAAAAGCAATAATATCTCACATAAATACTAAAGAATTTTGGATCATAGATAGTGGATGCTCACATCATATGACAGGTGATAAACACAAGTTTGTTATGTTAGAAGATTATGATGGAGGCTATGTAAGATTTGGTAATGATGCACCATGTCTAGTGAAAGGTAAAGGATCTATAACACTTCTTGACAATACAAGATGCAATGATGTTTATTGGGTTGAAGGTTTGAAATACAATTTGTTGAGTGTAGCACAGCTAAACAATACAGGTTACCGAATAGAATTTCAAAAGGGAATTGTTAAAGTTCATGACAAGAATGGAAAGTTAGATACTACCGGGACACAAACAAAAGGTAACACATTTCACCTTGACTCAACTCAGAACAAGTGTCTATATGCAAAGATAGATGATACCTGGTTATGGCATAAAAGGTTTTGTCATGTAAATTTTGATAATCTGATCAAAATAAGTAAAAAGCACCGAGTAAGAGGTCTACCGAGTCTTGAAAAGCCAGAGAATGCTATGTGTCGAGGATGCCAGATGGGTAAGATGACAAGATCTAGGTTTACAAGTAAGTCTTACACTTCTAAGGGAATTTTAGATCTTGTGCACACTGATCTTTGTGGTCCTATGAAAGTTCAAAGTTATTATGGTAATAAATATTTCATATTATTTGTGGATGACTATTCAAGGATGATGTCAGTTATGTTTTTTTATAAAAAAATCAAAAGCTTTTCAAATGTTTAAATGGTACAAGGCAAGAGTTGAAAATGAAACAGGAAGACAACTGAAATGTCTTAGATTAGATAGAGGAGGAGAGTTCACATCTGATGAGTTCAACTTTTTCTGCAATGATCATGGTATTAAAAGACAAGTCTTTGCACCGAGAACTCCACAACAAAATGGAATAGATGAGAGAAGAAACAGATCTATTGTGGATTGTGCCAGAACCCTGATGATTGAAAAGAAAGTACCACAAACATTTTGGAGAGAAGCAATAAGCACAACAGTTTACACGTTGAACCGAGTACAACTAAAGAAAGGTACTTTGAAGACACCATATGAAATCTGGTATGACAAGAAACCTAATGTAAGTTATTTTAAAATCTTTGGAAGTAGATGCTATGTACACAAAGATGATAGAAATGACAAGTTTGATCAGAAAAGTGAAGAAGGAACATTTCTAGGTTATTCTTCTAGAAGCAAAGCATTTAAATGTCTGATCAAATCATCTAACAAAATAGTAGAAAGTGCAAATGTGAAAATTGATGAATTTGCAGAAAGAAATGATGAAGGAAATTCCAAAGAACCAGAAGATTATGATGAATTTATCTATGTTCAACCGACAAGTTTTACCGAGAAAACTGTTAAAGAAAATATCTAGTTACCGAGTGATGAAGAAGATCATATAGAGCCTACCAAGCCTGTATTAGCCAAGTATGTCAGAAGGCATCATGCACCAAGTTAGATTATAGGAGATAAGGATGATCTAGTGATGACAAGGAACAAACTGAGACAAAACACATGTCTGATATCTAAATTTGAATCGAGAATAGTGAAAGAGGCATTTAACAGTGAGGATTGGATAAATGCTATGACAAAAGAGATTGATCAAATCAAGAAGAATGACGCATGGACACTAATCCCGAGACCAAAGGACAAAAATGTAATTGATACAAAGTGTATTTTCAAAAACAAGCTAAATGAAAAAGGTGAGGTCATTCGAAACAAAGCAAGACTAGTTTGCAAAGGTTATGCTCAAGAAGAAGGAATTGATTATGGTGAAACTTTTGCACCTGTGGCTAGACTTGAAGGAGTAAGAACATTGTTGGCATATGTTGCTTTCAAAAACTTCAAGGTATATCAAATGGATGTCAAATCTGCATTTTTGAATGGAATATTAGAAGAAGAAGTTTTTATTGAACAACCTGAAGGATTTGTTGAAGACAATAATAAAGATCAGGTATGTAAATTGAACAAAGCATTATATGGTCTGAAACAAGTACCTAGAGAATGGTATGAAAGATTGCACTCTTATTTGATTAAGATTGGTTTTATAAGGACAAGTGAGAACAACAATATGTACATGAAGAATGATGAAAATGGAATACTGATCTCAGCCATATTTGTTGATGATATTATATTTTGTGGAAATGAATCTTTATGCAAGAACTTTGGAAATGAAATGAGCAAAGAATTTGAGATGTCATTAATCGGTGAGATAAAGTATTTTATAGGTTTACAGATACTGCAAATGAAAAATGAGATTTTCATTACTCAATCCAAGTACATAAAGGAAATCTTGAAGAAATGTGGAATGGAGGATTCAAAACCAGTAAGTACTCCTATGACTACCAGCTGTAAACTATCAAAGAATGATGAATCTGCATCTATTGATTAGACACTTTACCGATCCAAGATTGGAAAGCTACAATATGTTATTCACAGTAGACTAGACATAGCACATGCAGTAGGTATAGTTGCAAGATTCTCTGCAGATCCTAAGGAAACACACATGACAGCAATCAAAAGAATTTTTAGATACTTGAAAGGCACAAAGGATTATGGCTTAGTATATTAGAAAGGAAATGATTTTGATTTAAAAGTTTATACTGATGCTGATTGGGCAAGCAACATTGATGATAGGAAAAGCACAAGTGGAGGAGCTTTCTTTTTAGGAGAAAGACTAGTGAGTTGGCTTAGCAAGAAACAAGGATGTGTTTCACAGTCAACAACAGAAGCTGAATACGTTGCTGCAACATTGAATTGTACCAACATAGCATGGATCAAACAACTGTTGGAAGGAATAAATGAGAAAGTTACTGAGCCAGTAACTATATTCTATGACAATACTAGTGGCATTAACATTTCAAAGAATCCTGTTATGCACTCTAAGACAAAGCACATCTCTATCAAATATCATTATCTTAGAGAAGAAGCTCAAGAGAAGAAAGTGGTGTTGGAGTATGATAGCACAAAGGAACAAATAGCAAATATCTTTACCAAGCCACTGCCAAGGGACACTTTTGAATATCTCAGAAGTAATTTAGGGGTCCTACCCCTATCTTCTACTCACTGACCGAGTTCGGTGAAAGCATCAATTCAATGACTCTATTGAATATCTTTTAAGAGTTGATGCTGATTTACACACTTTAGGATGTTTTCTAAAGAAATAGTGCAGGATACAATACAGGGAATATGAATTGAAGACAAAATGCTCTGACTAAGACTCAGTTGATACACAATAGCAGGAAATCACTTCCTACAGGAAGAAATTATGTTTTAGTTCTTTACTTTTTGGCATTGTTGTCAAAGGGGGAGAAGACTGATTGAAAAGATTGAAAAAAGGGGGAGAAGACTGAAGAAAATAGGAGAAGTCTGTTGACAGCAAGAGAGCATTTCAGCATTTCAGAATCACAACAATCCGAATCTTTTTAAGGTAAAATCAATTGGTTTTTCCATCAATGCCAAAGAGGGAGATTGTTGGCATTTGGCATTATAACAGACAATGGGAGATTGTTGAAATTTCAATAAGGATACTGAGAAGGTTGTTGATGATTATGGATATAACTGATTAAGGATGTTTACTATCTTGATATTATTATTTTGTCATTGATGTCAAGAAATTGATTTTCTAATTCAGTATGATGTTGCCATATCTTGAGAAGTATGATTTGAAGAGTATAAAGATGTCGGTAAAAGACACAGAAAGAATATGATGAATAAGGTATTCAATCGGCAACTATTACCGAGTCAGACAATGATGAGATCATGATGTTTAGATTGTTTTAACATCATACATATGTTATAAATTGTAAGGATAATACTATACTATGTTACCAAGCAAAGAACCTAGTTGGTAAACCCTAAGGTTATCACTATTGGTTAATGAAGGCAGAATGTCTATCGAGTGAAGTTTAGTATTTACCGAGTTGTTACCGAGTTAGTATACTTCATGGATGCGCTTAAAGGGCACATACACTATTCTGTCAGACACAGACGTGCTTAAATGACACAGTTGTGGTTCTATTAGACACAAATGTGTTTTTGAGATGCTGTAAATGCAATGTTGCTCAAAAGACACAGACATGTTTCTACCCTTCACATACGCGTTTAGATGACACAGATGCGGTTCTGTCAGACATAGATGCATTTATGTAACCTTTGTGCAATTTTTCCAATCCGTGAAGTTGTTTTGTTGTGACCAAATCTGAATGTTTGACTGTTTTTCGTGACAAGAGGACACAGTGTTGATGAGGACTCAATGTTTGCAAGTGTTTAGACTCAAAATGACTTAAAGAAAAGTGTGTTGTTTGATGTAAAAAAATGTTTTGCATACACTTAAAGACACAAAAGACCCAATGTTTTGGTGTTTGGTTTTGAATGTTTGATTGTTTAAAATAAGTCAAGCACAATTCTTATGGCTGGCCAAGACAATAGTTGTTGATCCCACATGGAGTTTCCCCCGAGGCTATGCTATTTAGAGCAGATACTTAGATGCTTGACCCCATTAGCTCCACCCTCAACACTCACTTCTCAGGGCAGCTAAGCATCAGTCCCCATGAAAACTCCTCGTGGTGAACTTTGTATCTCTACTAAGAACCGTATGTGTGTGGGCCGCTACAAGAGGTCCAACCTCCCGCCCCAACAAGTAGAAGGATTTTGGCTTCTAAAACAAAAAGGTACTAGTAAGGGCATCCGCTCGTGTGGCCATACATGCATCACTTTCAGCTATGTAAATACAGAATTCTCCTAGCCGGTAGGGGTTACGCCCTACAACTGATCAAATAAATTTGATCAAATGGGTTTATGGGGAGACATAGTGTCGGTATGAACTATTCAACACACGTTATCCATAGTTTTCACCATGGATACAGTTGTTTATAGTGGTTTAGAAGAGGTGGGGTTTCCTTGCTACCACTTGGGTTGTTCTCTCCTCACTAGTAGTCCTAATGACCACACAGAGAGACAGGCCCTCTAAAGATTAAACAAAAAGAGCCTATTGCTCAAGACACAAAAGAAAATGGTTCAATTTTAGTGCACCAATTGAAGTGTTTGCTAGTCTATGAAAATAAGACACACAATAAAAATCAAAAACCCTTGCCAAGGTCTTGCAACAAAGATCTATTAGTAGTTTGGATTGTTTCAAATGATCACCCTTTCCTGCAAGCACACAAGTTAGGTATATTTTAGATCCAAAAGACTATGTGAAATAGGGGCCTTCAATCAAAATGATTTTTCTTTCCAAGACAAGCTGCACCAATTTCATTAGCTAGATCTGAAGATGTTAGTTCAAAATAAACCAAATCTAAAAACCTAAATGACGAAAAACTGAATCAAAGAAACCCAAAATGTAACAACCTCACACAGACGCGGTTATCAGGCACACAAACACTATATAACTTCGCAGACGTGCTTAGATCTGACACAGATGTGGTTCAAGAATACAAACATGGCTCCTAGATGCAGACACACCTGAAGACTTCACAGACGCGACTAGGGAACACAGACATGTTTCCCAAAATCTGCAAAAAAATAAAATACTATCAAGGGCGCAGATGCAGCAAAAAATCCAAAAACACAATCCGAAAGCACGCAGACGCGAAAATATCAAAAAGTTTGTCAGAAATGTCAAATCTGCAACTTCAAAACACAAAAATCTTGCAAGAAAAGATGTTAAATGCAAAAGGGACAAGAGTCCCACCGGCGTGCCAAAATGTATATGGTGAAAATGGATAAAACAATATTGAAAGACTAAATGAATTCAACCACAAAACCCTAGCCTAACAACAACAAAGATCCACCATAACATATGAAGATTACCTAAGACAATGCAAATCAAATGAAATCACAAAGATTATACCATCACATGTCCAATAGGGTTTGAATCTCCATTCTTCCTATCTCCATTAATCTTGCTTGATATATTTGCTCTCAGATTTTATATGCACAAGAGCTCAACAAAGAACGAAAATGTGGTTGCAAGTAGGATCACATATGAAAGTGCAAAGGCATAGTGTTGTCAATTGATCAAGTAGTCAGGGTTTGATAATGAAGGAAGCATCTCCTTATATAGAAGACACTATAAGTAATGAAGGGATAAGATTGAGAGGTGTAAAAGAGGTCGGCTATGATTTGAGGGTAGGTAGAGAAAATTAGAAAATAATGAAAGGGGTAGGTAGTGTATGAATTAAGAGATGAATGACATGTGTCATAGGTAGAAAAAGGCTAATGAATTAATTAAATAAATAAAGATTTATTTAATTAATAGAGGAAGTGGGATCAATTAAATAAATAAGATATTTATTTAATTTAGGAAAAGGATAATTTAAATAAATAAATGTATTTATTTAAATGAGAAATAAGGCTAGAAGAGGATAAATGAATTAATTAAATAAATAAAGATTTATTTAATTAATAAAAGAATTAGGCTAAAGATAATTAAATAAATAAAGATATTTATTTAATTAGACATGACAATTTTAGGTGTCTACACATAGTTTACATCAATTGCAACCTGCCATCAAGGTGTACATAAACAAATGATACATATAACCACATAGGGTCCAAGAGATAAATGAATGATCCAAGAAGAACAAAAGGATCCATCTGAAACATGGAATGGAGTAAATACAAAATAACAACTGGAGCATCTGTAATTCTAATCCATCGCAAGAAGGAACAAACAAAATACCCAATGGAAAGTGGCACTACCACCCGACCATGTGGCCCAAAAAGGAACCACCCCTATGTGCTAGGAGATAGTACTAAGGCCCCCACAAAAGCCACAACAAAGAATCACATGGTCTCACATGCACATCAGGTACTCACACAAGACATAAGCATACAAGCATGACTCTCACAAGAGTGCTCAAAGTAAATGCAACACATGAATACACACCAGTGAACATAAGGGAAGAGTATCATCGCATAGATGGTATGGGTTACCCTAGCAGGCCTCCATAGGCCCCGACCCCCATCTTGGGTTACCCTAGTAGCCTCGCCCGAACCTCGACCCCCATCCATGTCTCATGCGGACCCAACAAACCTTTTGTGAAGATAAGGTAGTTGGTTTTCTATTCCAGGCCTTCCCACTACATCTTGAGTCTATACTAGCACTCAACCATGAGCGGGGCACAATTTATCTTGATTAATGTTTGTAGAACCCAACCCCCCATATTTTAATTAAGTTATCACTCATTACTCAAATTTCAATGGGTTATCCTGCTACCTCTTTGGGCGCAACCCCCACTCGAAAGCTACTCTTCCTTATGACACTACACAACCTCTGAAGAACCCCAAAGCAAATCACAAAAGCCAACCAACATAAGGAGTTCAAAAAGAAAAACTAAAGGACAACTTGATTAAACAAACCTTATACCAAGGTTAAATCAATTGGAGGTGTGAAATGAACAACTGTTCTATCCACAAAACAAGACCAAAACCACAATAAGGCAAGTATGAACACAACCAAAACTTAACCCAATCAACTTGCACAATAAACTTACATTCAATAACATGCCATCATGACACAAAAATGACTCTTACAAATCGACACCAAAAATCCACCAAGCAGAGTAAAACTCAAATGAATACACTTGCACTCTAAATCATTTATGTTAAGGAATCATAACAATCACTCAAAATATACTTAAAAGCCAATGTCAACTAATTGCATCTATTTCAATAACTGACTCTTTCATGATAATAAAATCCACATTAGGGAATAACACATCAAAAGAGTCCAAGTAAACATATACCCCAAACAACTTTTCTCAATACTTGATTTTAAAACACACACCTTAAAGGAATAACAACTCGTAGCCTAATTAACATTGTGACAATGGGAGAGCAAGGAGGAGTATGAAGCGGCAATGGGAGAATTCAAATTCAAATTCTCTGCAAGGCGGGAACTTTGGTTCCAATGGTGGGAGTGGCTAGAACAATGTTGCTGCTGGTCCCATAGGAGAGAAGGATAAGCCTCCGAACATTCCGGAGGCTATTGACATACTGCAGATAGGTGATACTCTGCCAAAGAAGACAATGGGTTCCTCTAGGCTTCTGACGGAAGGGTCTAGCGGGGGGCCCATCACATGTGATGATGACATGGAGAGTGGAAAAGAAACAAAAAAATGGTCTTCCCTCTTTGAATCTAGACCATTTGGTAAATCCTCTCTACCTCCTGTCAAGAATATTTTTGATCCTTCTGGTGGAAAGTTCGCTATCTCTATCCCTGATCTGGTCCTGGATCATAATATAAATAGTATGTCAAATTCCTTGGTAGGCAAATTTATGGTCTCACGTCCTAATATTGAAGTTGTTAGGGTTTATGTTAAATGAAAATGGGCCCTAAAGGGTAATGTTGAAATCTTGGCTTTACCTAAAGGCCTTCAGTCTTTTACTTTTTCATGTGAAGAAGATAAATTAAGGATTCTTTGTGGGAGCCCCTAGATGGTAGGAAAGACAACTTTTGCTCTTCAAAAATGGCATCCGAACTTGAATATGAATGACTCTCTCTTGGCTCAAGTTCTAGTTTGGATAAAGCTACCAAGTTTGCCTCTTGAATATTGGGCATAAAGCATCTTCTCAGGAATTGCAAACTCCTTTGGTGAACTCCTCTCTATAGACCCAGTCATAGCTTCTAAAAGGAGACTCACTCATGCTAGGTTCTGTGCAGGGATAGCCCATGATGCAGATATGCCGGAACAGATAGATCTAGTATCAAAGTTGGGAACATGGAAACAACATATTGAAAATGAATCTATTCCCTTGGCTTGCTTCCATTGTAAAAAAGTAGGTCATTGGGCAAAATTCTATCCAATCAAGCCGAAGGCAGAAGCCAAGCAGTCTAAACCCCAAACTAAAAATCAAAGGGCTCTTGAAAAAATGATATGGCAAGTTAAAAACTCAGAGAATAAGGAAGAAAAATCTAATCACTTCAATCCTTTGGGGGAGAAGAAGGGAGCATCCTCAACTTCTATTTCTAGCCCCTTAACCCAGGAAGTATTGAGAAACGAATCAACCAAAGTCAACACCCCGGTTACTACTCAAATAGAGGATCTAAAAGATCAGATTGAATCTTCAAATGATATAGCTAAAGTAGTAGCTAACACTTATGAGGGAAAGGAATTGCAAGAGAAAGATGACCAACCTGAGGAAGGGGAGATCCTTGACTCCCAAGAAGAAAAGACTGACTCTTCACTGCTCATGCCAAGTTTTGAAATACAAGAAGCTAAAAAATGTGCCCTTTCGAACTCAGACCAGAGCTCAAAAATAGTTAACATTGATTCAAATGCTTCCAAAACCCCTAACTGGGGTAATGAAGAAGAAATCTCCAAAATACTCAGCAACTCGGAAGCGGCTCCTGAGATAGATGCTGAGTGGAAAATACCAAAACACAGGAATAAGAAAGGAACTACTCCCGCGACTTCTCTCCCTAGGAAATCCAGCAGAATAGCTCAAGTTGATGTTGGGTATATCTCCTCTTCCCCAGGTCGACCCTCTAACCATAAATTCAGAGACAAGGAGGCCAGTAAGAACATTGTAGATGGGATCCAGAAGACTCTTAAGGAGCTAGGAATTGGTAAGTAACTATGAAGATTATCTCTTGGTGTAATGCCCCGTCAGGAACCCTAAAGGATTGCAACACTAAAAGGCAACTAAAGGGTGAAATAATTTTTTTTTTAAAGATTAAGTGTATTAATTATAACTTTGCACAAATAATAACACAAGCGAAAGTCTATCATTGACATCCTAAAGGGTTACCAATGAAGATTACTTCTAATTAAAACTACATCACAATGTTAATCCAATTATCCATCTAAATTAGGGAGAATCAATTATGATAAATTAACTCAAATTCATAAACCATTTTCAAATAGATAGGTTCAAAGAGTTACAACATATATGCTTCCAATGATCCATTTATACATAAGATGAAAGGTAGCTGAAATGCATACAATCTATTGAACTTTAAATTACAACATTCCATAAATTACATGGCTTCCATAGAACAATAAAGTACAAAGGTTACAAAGTTGCTGATACAATGACCACACAGGCCTCAAAGGTACAATATCAAGAACATGAGTTGATACACAAAGCATGAACCAAGATACACCGACGAAGCCAATCTTTGCATGAAGGTAAGAACAAGATATCCGATGGGAAGTGGCACTACCACCCGACCATGTGATCCCATAATGGAGCCAGCCCACTGTGCTAGGAGATAGCAGAAGACCCTCAAGCAAGAATAAAATAAGTACAACAGTACACATGACTCCGCAGTACTCAAGTGACTCAACTCACAAAACACTAGTGACCCTAAAGAGAGAGTGTCATCAAATGGCTTAAGATGGTTACCCTAGGTAGGTCTCCATAGGTCCCAGCCCCCATCTTGGGTTATCCTGGTAACCTCTCCCGAACCCCCAGCCTGATCTAAGCATCATGCGGACCCTACCAACCTTTTGTGAGGACAAGGCAGTAGGTTTGCCATTCCAGGCCTTCCCAAACACCTTGAGCCTATACAAGCACTCAACCGTGTGTGGGGTACATTATCTTAATTAATTTAATAACTACCCACCCCCTAATCAAGTTATTAGGTTATCACTTAATAGCTGACTTTTGAGGGGTTATCCTGCCATCCACTTTGGGTGCGGCCCCCGCTCGAAAGCCACTCTCTCTACTAGGACACTAACAAGATAGGACTCTCTATGAGAACTCTATGGCGAAACTGACAGCCATATCACCTTTAGAGAACTCTAAAGTGGATGTCTATGAGAAGGTCAGGATTAGATATGGCTACCATATGGAACCTTAATACTATCAAAGGACATGTTATTATACAGGAAAATAATTTCTCTTGTATCAAATTTGAGCATTTAAAAGATGGTACTTCATGGGTTCTCACTAATATTTATGCTCCCAATACTTTGAAGGTTAGAAATTCCTTCTAGAAAAAACTTATACAAGCTAGGGACAACTTCATAAATCTTAATTGGCTGGTTATGGGAGACTTCAATACTCCTTTGAGAGAGGAGGAAAAATTTGGAGGAAGCCCCCCCTTAGCTAGAAAGTAGGTTGGCCCTTATGGATTTCATTAATTCTCGGGCTCTCAATGATTTGGAAATATAGGGATGCAATTACACTTGGACTAATAGGAGAACTAGTAATGATCTTATCCAAGTTCCCCTTGATAGGACTCTCATCTCTGATGATTGGTACAATCATTATTTTTGTTCTTTGTCGGCCCACATTTAGGTTAGATCTGATCACTTTCCTATCACCTTCATTGTTGACTCAATTAATAGAAGGAGACACTTCTCCTTCAGATTTGAAAAAATGTGGACCCTTCACCCAGATATCAAAAGTAACATTCAGAAATGGTGGAGCATACAAGTTGAGGGAACTGCTATGTATAGAGTTGTTAATAAGCTCAAAAGTGTAAAGGATAACATAAGACTCTGGAATAAATCTATCTTTGGGAATATTTTTGAGGCCAAAGGTAAAGTCTAGGAAGACCTTAAAAAAATACAGGCTCAAATCCAGAAGGATGGTTTCAATACTATGTCCTTTGCTGATGAAAATGAGACTCTAAAAAAATACCATGATATCATTGCTAAAGAGGAAACCTTCTCGAAGAAGAGATCTAGATGCATTTGGCTTAAGGAAGGAGATAGGAACACAAGATTCTTTCATATGTCAACGATCAAGCATAAAGCTATTAATAGGGCAACCAAACTAATGGTGGATAACAGGGAGTTGGTCAAGGAGGATGAAATAATTAACGAAGCTAAAAGGTATTTCTTAGAATTGCTCAAGAGGGATCATAGATTGGGTGTTGAAGCTCAATCTTCTTTTCTTCATAACATCCCTTGTCTCATTGATGATCAAATGAACGTCTCCCTCTCTTACATTCCTTTGAAATTGGAAATTAAAAATGTTGTTTTTTTCTTTGATGGTAACAAAGCGCCTAGCCTGGATGGCTTCCCCATGTTCTTTTTTCAAAATTTTTGGGATATTGTTGGGAAAGATGTCTCTAATGGGGTCAAGGAATTTTTTGAAAGAAATCAATGGTACTTTTATTTCTCTCATCCCCAAAACCCAAGGTGCTGACTCAATGGACAAATTTAGACCTACTAGTCTTTGCAATTCTTTTTATAAGATTATCTCCAAGATTCTTACTTCTAGAATTTTGTTTGTCCTTCCTGCTTTAATTAACACCAACAAAATGGTTTTGTGCCTGGAAGACAAATTCTTGACTCTATTATAACTATCCATGAGAACATTCATTCTCTTGTTAGAGCAAAGAAGGAGGGTCTCATCCTCAAGCTTGATCTCTCCAAAGCCTATGATAGGGTTGACTAGCCTTTTCTTGAGAAGGTTCTTTTGTCTTTTGGTTTCTCCTCTAGAGTTATTGACCTCCTCAGCCAACTTATCACCTCTACCTATTTTGTTGTTCTTGTCAATGGTTCACCTTCACCCTTCTTCAAAGCTTCTAGAGGTCTAAGGCAAGGGGATCCGATTTCCCCCATCCTCTTCATAATTATGGCAGAATGTTTTAGAAGGACTATGGAAAATATGGTTTTGCAAGGATCCTTTAAGGGTTTCCAACCTTCTTCTGTTGATCTTATCTGTTCCCACCAATAGTTTGTTGATGATACTATTATCATGGGGGAATCTAGTATATCTGAAGCTAAAATCTTGAAGAGTACTCTTTGTAAGTTTGTCTCTACTTCTGGGCAGCTTATTAACTGGGTCAAAAGTAAAGTTTTATTCATCAATACTCTTGAGAGAAGACAACAGAGAATCAACAGAATCCTAGATTGTAGGATTGTTGATCTTCCTGCGACCTATCTTGGTCTCCCCATGGGCACTACACCTCTTGATCCCTTCTGGAGTTCTCTAGTGGACAAATTTCATAAAAAACTAGCTGGTTGGAAAGGAGCCCTTTTAAGTCGGGATGGAAAGCTCCAATTACTTAAAGCTTCTCTTCAAAGTATTCTAATTTATGCTCTAAGTCTTTTCAGAATTCCAGTTAAGTATGCTAATGCAAGAGAGAAAATTCAAAGAAGATTCCTATGGTCTAGGGTTGAGGACAAGAAAAGAATGTCTTTGGTGGCTTGGGACTAGGTTTGTAGACCGAAAAGTAAAGGAGGTCTGGGCTTGAGGAGAATTCAAACCTTAAATGAAGCTCTCCTATCAAAACAGTTCTGGAGAATGTTTCATTTAGACACTGAATAGTGTAAAATTTGGAGAAGTAAATACTCTCTTCTATCATCCTCTCTTTCTTCTTTTATCAATTCGGATCTCAGTATTAATGGATTCCACATATTGAATCATGCATCTAAATGCAAAGAAAGTATAGCCAAAGGAGTAATCTGGAAAGTAGGAAATGGTAGGAAAGTTAAATTCTGGGAGGATCCCTAGCTTTTTGATAAACCCTTGACTGAAATCAATGAATGGGCCCTCCATGTCCCTCCTATATTAGAAATTTTGGCTCCTTAATTGCTGAGTAATGGTCTGGTAACAAATGGCAGAACATTGAAAGCATTCACCCTAGCCTTTCTAAGCTTAAGATCCATCTGTCCTCAGTCTGGTTGAATAATGAGGAAGACTCCCTGATTTGGAAACATGAACCTAAAGGTACTTTAACTATTTCCTCTAAGTATTGTATCATTTCCCCACCCCTTCTAGTAATCCTTACGGGTCTAAAGCCTGGATTAAGGGTCTTACCCCCAAGATTAATTTTTTCTTCTAGACCATCCTCCAAAATAAGATCCTGACCGTAGACAACCTAAAGGGTAGAGGCTTTGCCTTCCCTAATAGATGCACTATGTGCCTTCAGGAGGAAGAGTCTATGGACCACCTTGCCATCCATTGTTCCTACTCAACCTCAGTCTGGGAAAGATTTCTTAAAAGTTTTTGCATTGATTGGGTGTTTCCTAACACTATCAGTGATTTGTTTTCTTCCTGGAACTTATATTGGACTAACTTTTTTTTGAGATCTCTGTGGCAACTATCTCTTCCTCACATCTTGTGGGCACTATGGAAAGAGAGAAATAATCGTATCTTCTGGGATGTCTCCCTCAATCAGGATATTGTGTTCCAAAAAATTCACTGGGTGATTGTGGAAAATATTGGGATCATTGAGGGTCCTTGTTTCTCGAACAACCCTCTAGATTCAAATATCTTAAGTGCATGGAATTTGAAGATTGTCGATAGTTCTAACCCCAATCACAATAAAAGACTTGAAGCTAGATGGAAAACACCCCCTTATGGTTGGTTCAAAGTTAATTTTGACGGGGCTGCAAAAGGTAACCTGGGTCCTTCAGGTTGTGGAGCTATTCTTAGAGATGACAAAGGAAATTGCAAGGAAATGGTTGTTGTCCCTATTGGAAGCCAAACAAACCATAAAGCTGAAGCAATGGCAGCTCTCCAAGGTATTCTTCTTGCTAAAAAATGGAATTGCCCCTACTTATGGATTGAAGGGGACTCAAACAATATCATAAAATGTCTTAAGGGGATCTCAAAGCCCTCATGGTCAATCAACAACATCATCAATACTGCTATAGACCTTATTACCACTTTTAAATGTTACATATCCCACATTTACCGAGAGGCCAATGGCTCTACTGATTGGGCTGCCAAGGTGGTGGTTAACAAAGAGGAAATGGTTACGTGGATGGGAGATCAAGGACTCCCCAAAAATGTCAGGCAAATCATTTTTAATGATCGATATAGAAGCACTCCAAAGATTTTTGATGGACAGGATAATAATGAAAAGGACTGATTTGAGTACTTCGAGTCATTATAATAATGAGAGCCTCATTTATTATAATACCTATTTCATTAGTTCCCACGCTTTCTGGGTAACTTTGATAGCTCTGATAAGCTTTCTGGCTAATTTGCTCTGTAGGTTTCAAAATTTGGTTCTAAACAACGAGAACATGGGTGGTAACAGGCGGCGATACGAACCAAGTAGCTGCAAAGAATGGAAACAGAAGGAGGAGGTTTGGAGCATCCCGCAGAAGGGTGGTTTTTCAAAATTCATGGAGAGACTCCATAGATGAGATGGCATAGTTACCAATTTTTTCTGCAAAAACTAGAGAAAGGGTATGCTGAAAATGGGAGACTAGATTGTTGAAATTGATGAAGATCTTATTGCCCAAGCCACGTGCCTCAGAAGAGAAGGTTGCAACTTCTACAGAGATAGGAAAGTCAGGAAGTAGGCTATCGAGAGATATCCGGAAACTGAGAAGGATAAAAAATGACTGGTAAAGTTGAGCAAAACCTACTACCCTCCTAGGGATTTTGTTAAACCCTAGTGGGAGGTCATCTTTGTTTTAATGCACTACATTACATTAGATGGTAGGTTTACAAAAAATTATGGTTACCATTTCGTCTTGCTGAATCATTTTAGGCATGATGAAAAGGTTAATTTTCCTTATTTTCTACTCTACTCGATGAATGCCACTATTAAGGCCTACAAAGATAACCCAATGGGGGATACTACCATGCATCAAGGCCTAATGGTCCTTATTTATGACCATCTCAAGGCCAATCAAATAGCCTGTATGCAGCCCTCTGTAGAGTATGAGGAGGAGGGGTCTGACTCTGCCTTCTCACTGGAGGAGGAGTTTGACTATGACCCCTTGATTTATTCTAAGGAGAGAATGGATGTTTCAGATTATGAAACTAGAAAGAAGAGGAAACACATCAAAACAAGACCTTCTTCCTCTAAGGGTAAAAAGCCTAAAGGCATAATCCCCTAGATTAGCCTTTCCTTGGAGGAGGAGGTCTCAGAAGACTCAGAGGAGGAGAACCCTCAAGGGTTGCTGAAAAAGAAGACAAAAGTCCACACCCAGACCAGAAATAAGCACAAATGGAAGGAGGATAATGTTAAGGAGCTAGAGGTCTATAAGCAGGAAAGGACCTTGGAAGTCGAACAGAATCCAGAGAAGGTGACCATGGATGAGGCTCTTAGGGTTGAAGATACAATTACTTTTTGGGACAAGATATCCCTGGTAAGGCTGATCCCCCCCCTAACCCTCCTCCAGAGGGTATGCAAGGTTTCATGGATACTATGGAGTGGCTTATAACTGGTTACAAGAAAGTTGTGGACGACAACAAAAATCTCTACAATAGAATTCTGATTTTGGAAACCATCAACACTGGGGAAGGGAAGACCATGGATAATTACATAAAGGACCTAAAAAATACCATTTCTAAAGCTGAAAACATAAGAGATGCCTTCAACCCCAGGTTTGAGAAAATAGAGAAAGATTTGCTGGAAAGGAAAAATCTTGCTGAAGCTAATGACCAAACTATCTCGGATACTGTTAGTAAAGTCAGCAAAATTGAGGAGTGTCTGAAGAGCATTGCTTAATAGAGTTTAAGCATCCTAAAGATTTCTACTAGCAACACTAACACTCTCATAAGCAAACTGGATGAAGAATAGGAAATCCTAGATATTGACCCAGACATTGAAGGAACAGGGGAAGCTCAAGGTCCTAGAACCCGTACCAGAGGCAAAAAGAAAGAAAAGAAACCTAACAAGGACCTGGAAGATCTCAAAGTTGTTGGGGCCACCTATGACTAGCTGGTGAAAAAGGTGGAGGACCTGTTGAAGACTATAGTTGTGTAGCGCCTTCCTTGTTTCTTTGTTGTTTTTTTGGTTTGCTAGCTTTTTTGCCAGTCATTTTGTAAGCAGTTCTTAAGCATTGGACTTTTTGGTGTCTTATTTTAATCTCCTTTGTTAAAGGTTTTGGGTCCCAAAAACCTGTGTTTCTAATTAATCAGAACATTAAACCCCAAATCAATACCCTAACCCTAAACCAAAATAAACATTAAACCAAATAAAACTCTAACCCTAACACTAAACCTAATAATTAAATATTAAACTAAATTGAATGCTAAACCTAAACCTAATTGTACCCTATCCCTAAATTTAATTATACCGTAAACTAGGTATACATCTAACACTAAAATAAAATAAATCCTAAACATAAACCATATTAAACCCTAACCTTAAACCAACATCACCAATCTTATCTACTCTAAGGTTTACATAATCTAAAAAGATTAAATAAGGTGCATTAAGGGACATTTATAAATCAGGAGTAGGTAATCCACTTAAGATCGATACAAATCATAAAACAAGGGACATTATCAAGATTTATAAACCCTAATCATATAAAAATTAAACCTAATTATTAAAGTGTATAAAAGAAATTTTTTTGACATAATTTACATAGATTAAATTTTAAGATAAAAAATCTATTTAGAATTATACATTTCATTTATAAGGGTTTGTAATATTACATAAGGGACATCGTCAATCACATATTACATCAAATATATATATCTTTGATTGAATCCAAATCCTAAAAAAAATTGAACACCACATCTCACTGTAATTGAATTCAGTTAAATAAAACCCTAACTCTAATCCTAAACCAAATTAAATCCTAACACTAACCCTATGTCAAAATAATTATAAATACCAATATTAATACAAGTGACACATTGCATCAAGTTCCTACCTATAAGTGTTAGATTAGTTATTGCTAGGTAAAGTAGCTGATTATTGTAGTTAGATTAGTGGAAACATAGAGCATTCATGTACATCATTAGTTATCTAGCTAAGAGCTCTTTTTTTATGCTCTATATTAGTCACATGTCTTGTTACATTCAAAATTGTGTGAAAGTAGTCACATTAAAATTTAAAAAATAATGTATTTCAATAAATGTCTCGTTGAATCCATATATGAAATGTCTTCAACGCAAAACAAATATTAAAATAAATTAAGTATAATTAGTAAAAAGATTATTAATTAGAGTTATTATACATAGATTTAAAATATTTGTATCAATTTATTTTTATACAATATATATGTATTGTATATTATGCATATAATAGATACATAGAAAATAACAAAGTACTAAAAAAAATAAAAATATTAAAGATGATTAATTGTAAAAAAGAAAAAATGATAATTGTTGCATAGAAAATACATAAAGCGGGTAGGTATTTTATAAATTACATAGTTTCTAAGATTTTTTTTTAAAATGTATATTTAATTGGATAAATATGAATGAAATCACAAATGTCATTCAAGGAGACAACACAATGTTAAAGTTTTTGATTATGGAAAAAGAAGGTTTTGAAGAGACGCTAAACCCTTTACATCAAGATTACATAAGATAGATCAATTAAATTTCTTTTAGAACAAAACTAATAGACAAAACCCCACAAGGTTGAGAGATAGCAGAAACAAACAAAAAAGACCGCCCAACCCACTAAGACAACAAAAAACTAGCAAACTACCAGCACAGACCCAACGATAGAAACAAAAAATCAACCCATTTTTTAAAGATTCTCTACAACATCAGTACTAAGTTGATGCATCTTCTTGGCAACATTCTTCAATTTCAGGATGTCTTGGGGTGCTTCAGTGACTTTCTTCTTCAGGCTAGCCCGAGTACGCTTACCTAGAGGACTCAAATTTTCCGCACCAACAACCATATCCTTATCCACGTCCATCAAATTCCTTTCCATATGAGATTTCTTCATCTTTCTAACCATGGTAGATATACTTTCAGCAAAAACCTTGACAATGTTCTGACTACTTTCCATTATACCCCGGAGGGTAGCCTCGCATTTGGCAATTCTAGCCTCCATGTCCACAATTTTTTATGAAAAATCTCCTTCACTCTTTGGGTGGCTTCCATGTTTTTAGCTAGGAAATCATCCATGACTTGTGTAATGCCCACCAAAATACCCTAGAGAAATACACCTAAACTATCTAAAATGGAGACAATTTTTTTCTCAAAATGCACATCTTTTAAACAACATATGCAACTATAGCATCCATCTAATGCATATCAAATACACCATCTACTAAATGCATCAATTATAATCACATCATAATATTAATTAGTACATTGCATAACACATCTTAGCATAATTTACAAAAAGTGGAATAACATATCATATCATCTTTTCTCTAGGGTATCTCAACGTCACTACTTAAGAGTAACATCCTATAGAATAGATTCATTTTAAGCACCAATACCAAATGTTCCTAATTTCATATAATACATCTATTCTAACATCATAAAGCTAACACATATCCTTCCTAACATCATGATATTAATCTCATAACCAATCCATTACTTCCATTAAGACTAACTTAGATCTAGGAATCTTATGTGTAATATTAGGATTACTTTCATAAGAAATTACATTAACATACATCCATGATATCTAATCAAGGTACATATTTCTATCTAAGAATCATACATTAATTTATTTAAACATACAATAGAACAACTTGTCCCATATTCTAAGAATGCCATTTTATTCCATACAATTCCTAGTCTTACAATGTCACATTACATAGATTTACTTTTACAAGGTACACGATCCTTTCCTTAATACAATACCATTGTGAATGAATGAGTAATACAATACAAAGAATTAGCTACATGTCTTCCCACATAAAGGAGAACAATAGAATCCACATCCATGCACACAACTCCAATGAAGAATATCCCAATGGGAGAAGACATCAAACCACCCGACCATGTGGAACCAAATAGGAACCACCCCCCATGCTAGGAGATGACATGGGGTTCCAACACTCACTCAAGACCTAGGTTGACACCTAACAACCATGGGACTCAACATAGCACATAATACACTAAAAATAACACTAATCACATGACTTCACAAAGGCTGAAATCAACAACACACTCTTCCAGAGGTGTACAATAAATCATGGCATATGAACATGGTCACATGTAGGAATGGAGTATCATCACATGTTGTCCTCATATAGAAGGAAATATGGCTATCCTTACTAGTCACACTCCTACGTGCTAGCCTCACAAAGAAGGTAAATATGCACCCACAGTAGACATGTATGCTATCCTCACAAAGAAGAGCAATCCATACTCCTAATAGACATACAATCTACCCTCACAAAAGAAGGGTGAAAACAATCCCTTAAAAGACATGTGGAGCCATCTCAACCTATGTGACTACAAGGGAGATCAGTTTGCCATCTCATATGGCCCAAACCAGATAGAATTATCTTATTAGGTGAAACCCAAGCCCAATCAATTATTAAATGTTATCACTAAATTACAAAAAGGAAAACTCCCAATGTACCCTAGTGGTCTAGGTGTCAAACAACCTAACTCACGTGACCTTGATAATAAAAAGGAAGCCCACTCCCCTAATTATATGCCAAGACATAGGGAAACACATAAAATGACATCATAGTACATAAAGAATGCTCACAAAAGACTTCCAAGTACACATAACATCACTGAGAACATACAACACATAGAGCATACATATGAACCATTACAAGCATAAAGCCTTCACCAATTCCTCATAGGCATAGTACTAATGCAAGAACATGAAAAATAAGCACATCATAAACTATTGCAAATCCTCAGCAGTGAGGTACAAACATCCCACTGGAGTCATAGAAACAATCCTCAAATAGCAAGGCAACAACCTCTTGCTGGAGCAACTTTTTCATAAGGAAACTCCTCAATGGTAGGGCATGAACCCACTTACTGGAGCACAAAATACATCATGAGACATCATAGAACATAATGAGCTAGTTAAAATTACTCAACGCATACTTCACATGCCTCTAGGAGTTTCACACAATCCAACTAGAACTTTACAACACTAAAATTGACCTTTCTCAGTCTCCCGGACTAGTTCAGCTCTCTTGGTATGCAGGTTAGTGCCCTTGGTATGTAGGGTAGCATTCCAGGAATATATCATAGAGTTATAGGATGAAATCAAAACGTTTTGGGTTCACTGGTCAAAATTTTGGGCTTCTAGGTCATCTTTCTCAATCTGTAGGTTAGCTCTATTGGTCAGTTTGACAGCACTATGGATCTAAACTATGGCATTCCTGGTATGCATAGTGGCATTTAAGGTTGATAGGGTATCATTCCTAGTTGATATGGTGGCATTTCTAGTAGTTTTGGTGGAATTTCTGGTTAAGTGCACAAAATCAAGGTGTTAAGAGATCCTATGCTCCAATCTACTACCCAGATCTTGTAAGAAGGCAAATACAACCTATTTGGCTAAAGGAGAAGGTTGGATTGGGTCCTTACAAGGTCTAGGAACTCTCAATAGTCATAATACAACTCACTGATCATAGTTTGCAAGTCCCACAAAGTCAAGGTACAAAGATCTATAAATAATAAGATAAGGAGTAGAGAGAGATAGCCTAATCTTGCAAACAACTTGAGAGACAAATGGAGACCTTACTGTGTGGGGAGAAAAAGTGACACTAAGCAAACATGCCCTAATCTCACTTTCAAGCACACATTTGTGGAATATGAAAGAGCCTAGAGGTATCACACAATTGGCTACTTCTTTTTGTGGAAGAGAGAGCCACGGGCTACCTATTAGGATTTCTATTCCTTTGTTGTAATTGAAAGATGAAATGATGCAAGTTCAATCCCTAACCCCAAAGTGTAAGTATGAACTAATAACAAGATTACAGAATTGAACTTAAATGATGGAAAGCTGTAAACACAAGGACAAGACAAGAATGTAAATGCGTACCCGGAGTTAAAATCTGACTGAAAATGTTCGGGACGGGGGCGCGGGCGCCACTGTCTTGATTCTACACCTGAAACTACTCCGGAAACTGCTGTTTTTGCAACCTGAAAAGCTGTCAGAAAGTTGTTGAAAGTTGTTGTCTGACAGAAGGACCAGGGTGCCCAGTGCCCCTGTCCCAGGGACTAGGGTGCCCAGCGCCCCTGTCCTAGTCTTTTGCTCTGAGATTTGGTGGGAAGGTCAGTCTCAGTCTGCTTCTTCCGGATCTGCAACTTGCGGCGTCGTCCGAATTCCGAAACCTGCACTTATATCTGAAAAGGTGTTTGGGCGGCTATATAGGGTTTTGCCTTAGTCAAACCCCCGCTTCGGTAATTTCCACCTCCATGAATAGCCAAGTTGTATTGTAAAATGTATTGTGTGTGCAGACCTAGTGTGTGTGCAAGGTCCTAAAATGCAAGAAAGCAAACTAGAGCAACCTAGAAAGTAAACCCTAATTGCTTGTAAATGATAATGTAAATGCTCTAAATCAAGATGCAAAGTGATCTAAAGCATGAATAAAGGATATATTGAAGCTTATGCAAAGACATGAAAACAACATGAAATCATACCCAACCCTCAAGGGAGGAGTACAAGCCAATCTTCAGTCGGTAATCTCCTATTGTTCTTCAATGTCTTCCAAGCCCTAAATGAATGAAATTGATGAATGCTTGATAGAAGGATGTTGAATGTTGTTGAAGTCTTCAAAGATCTGCTCTTTCGCTGCATAGAAGGTCCTCGAAAGCCAAAATTCCGATCCTTTCTAATGAAGAAAGAGAGTTCTTATGTAGGAAACCCTAGGTCATAAATTCGTATTTTGGCTGACCTAGAGATTGAATACCCCATCAATTTCTTGGGGTTAAGCTTTATTTTATGATTGGATCGCGCTCCTAAAATTTTAGGAAAAATGTCCGGGACCATGTTGCACTCCGGGCGCCATGGTCCCGACAACTTTTCACCAAATTTTCAGGGCCGTTGGATATGATGATTTTAGAGAGAATCCTGAAGTTACAGGTGATTTTGAGATGCTTTGACCCCCGAAATCAAGCCCCCAAGTTCGAAATAGGACCTAATTAGGGTTTTTGATTAAATGATGTATTGGAGGAATAAAATGAAAGGGGCACACTTTAATGAAAGGGCCCAACTTTATGATGTGGGAGATGATAAAATAGGACCTTAGACCTAATTAATTTAATTAATTAAGTGCTAAAGGGGAAATGCAATGCCAATGCAAAATGCGCCAAGGCGGGTGCTAAACTAGGTGTGAAATTGTACCACCTTAGCAAGTGCGTACAATTTACGACGCTACATTTAGCCCCCACTTTAGCGGTCATATGAACACTACGTGCATATGCAAGCTAAAGTACAGAAAAGCAAACATTATTTGAAAAAGGATATATCCATAAGTCTGTCGAATGAAGCCCCCAGCGGTATCTGCAGTACACAGTTAGGAACCGCACCCTACAAAACACACGTTAGATCACAAAATCACCTAATGCTTACTAAGGAAGGTGATGAAAATTTGAGGGTAGCTATATGCCCCCCCCTATTTCGGCTTGCTAATTTTAGTGAGTTGAAACAGGGTATCATGTTTACCACTTCGAATTGTTAAAGAATATTGATGACAAATGCTCACAAGAAGATTTGATATGAAATAAAAAACTAATGGAGAATCATTTGGTAAGAAAGAGGACTAAATCTCAATCAACACAACAAAGAGTGTGAGGATTTGAGAGTTCTCTAACACAAGATGAGGGATGTAAATGGAAACAAAATGTAAAGAGAAGAAGAAAAGAAAGGAAAAAAAGCATGAATACACACATTGGTGATCCATGAGAAGAATAATGAGAGAGAACACATGGACTTCTCGCCCCTAGATCTTGTCTAGGTGATCCATGGGAAAAAGGACATGGAAAACTAGCCCCTAGAGTCTGTCTAGGTGATCCATGTAAGGGAGGAGAGTGAGAAAGTCTAGCCTTATGCTGCTAGTTCCACTCAACCTCGTGCATGTGTGTGTAAGGGAGGTTAGAAGCACATCATAGGAGTCTATGCCCGAGTATGCTACAACCTGTATATGTATAGTACAAAAGCGTGACATCTCACTCTAAGAGTCTGTGCTCTGGTTCCGAGAATAATCATCTTGCATAAAAGAAAAATGGAGACATCTCGCTCTAAGAGTCTGTGCTCTGGTTTCGAGAATGACCCATTGCTCAAAAAGTGTAATGTTTATGTCATAAGCAAAGTAGAACAAGGATACCTACCTTCATCACAAAAGAAGATACCCCAAAAAATGCAACAATGTCATAGATCCAAGCAAGAGAGTTTTGCACTCTTTAACCAAGGATAAGATAGTTGAAAAGGGATATCTTGTAGTATGTGTAAAGGAGATCCTTAAAGGAGAAGAGATCTTTGTATAAAAGATACCTATCCCAAAGAGGAATTGTCTTAGACAAATATAACATCTTCTAGAATAAGACAAAGAAGAGAATAAGAATGCAATACTTCCTTCTTTTGCGAGGTGAAAGTGATTCTTAATGAAGGATGACGCTCTTTTTAACCCAATTGGGAGAGTGAATTCATTATGGATGTAGTTTACCAAGTGCAAAAGAGGTTGTAGTCAAGGACTTACACCTCTTGTAAGAGAGAATCCTTGAACAAACAACAACAAATGCATACAAGGAATAACATCAAGTAATAAATTTCACACCATCCACGAAATAGGAAAAAGTGGATCCTTAGATAAAAATAAGGAAAGATCATTGCCTCAATGAGGACTTACACAATATTCTAGGAAGAGATTTGGACATAAGAAAAAGAAGAGATGTATGAAATCACTCTTGTCCCCATAGGAACAAGAAAATTAGGCTATTATGTTGCTTCAAAAAAATATGATTGCACTTGAAATTGTACCATCATGAATGACAATGAGCCCCCAGTAAATGAGCCACCAATGTCACATAATGATGAGCAACATAATAGCCATTAATGTTATTTAAAGACATGATAGATTGAATGAGGTATTTGAATATGACATGCTGAATGCTCAACTATAAGTGAGATCAAAAACATGTATAAAATGATAAAAATTGGAGAAGAAAAGTCACATGAAATCTTAGAAGAGGGACGAGTGTAATTTATTAGAGCCTTATCCCTAGAGGAAAGGACTTTATGATGAATAGGAGATAAAGATTCATAAGTGGATTTAGAAATTTGAGGGGATTCATAAAGAGATTTGTTCATTGCCAAGATTTCCTTATGAGGGGAATAAGAGTTGATAGAAGTAGAAGATGATTTAGTTGAAGTGAGATCATCATCACTACTAAATATAGCATTCACATTAAGAGATGGTCTTTTAGATGCTTTAGTGTGTTTGCAGGGATTATAGCCAAGTCCAAAGGCATAATTGTGAAAATTAGTCTCTAGAGGAACTTTTATCCCTTGTTCATGAGCACCACAACCATTTCCATGATACCCATGCTTAGCAAAAATGCGAAAACCACGACCATAACGATCAGCCATTTCAGGAAGAGAGGGTGGTTTTTCATAAGACAAAGAATCAAACTCTTCATAATTAGAGGTGTGAGGAAAAGAAGTTTGAGAAGCGGCCACAAAATTATTGCTCATAGGTTCAAGTAAAACTGATTGATCTCTAGTTTCTTCCTTCTCTTTTACTTTAAGCACTCTAGGAGGAACCCTATACTCACCTACAAAGGTGGGATTAAAATCAAGGGATCCCCAATCGTCTTCTGCGAGAACCTTCTCAGGATCAAAAGCCTTTTCATGTGTAGACTCAAGTCGAGAAGGATCTTCTTCAGGAGCTTCAGACTCATCCAAAGAATTTTGATTATTAGAGGGTGATGATTCATCCATAGGTATCTTGTTCAAAGAGTCATTACTAGAAGAGGAAGGCTTAGATGTTTGCAAACAAGCTTGAAGATTAGTGTCACCTATCAAGGTATATGTCTTATTGTTATAAATGAATTTAACTTGTCTATGCAATGTAGAGGGGACAGCTTGCATACTGTGAATCCAAGGTCTCCCTAATAACAAGTTGTATGTTAGATTTCCCGACATAACATGGATAGGAGTAGGCAAAGTAACAGGTCCCACTGTGATGGGTAAGGTGATAATACCTAATGAAGACTTAGCCACATTATCAAAGCCTCGAATGGGACGAGAGTCAGGCTCAATAAGGGATGTATCCACATTCATCTTATGCAGTAGATTAATGCTACACACATTAAGGCCAGAGCCATTATCTACCAGTGTTCGTCTTATAGCAGTGTCATTTATGATAACCACAATCATCAAGGGATCATATTGTTGTTGAATTTCACTAGTAGGCAACTCATCTTGGGTAAACACAATTTGAGCTTTAGTATTCATCACAGAGTTAACTAAAGATGCTATATTACTAGATGTATTCGGTGGAGGAACATTCAAATCTTTCAAGGCATCTTGTAACATTCCATGATGAGCGGAAGAATTTTGAATCAAATCCCAAAGGGATATCTTAGCAGGGGTAGCTTTAAGTTGTTCTATGAGATCATAGTCCTTACTAAGCATTTGTGAAATACAAGGAGCTTGAGGAAGAATAGGTTGGGAAAGAGGAAGCGAAGTTGGGATAACTAGAGGAAGATTAGGTTGCCTATTGTTTCTAGTATTATAGGTATGAGCAACCGCATGATAACTCTCTCTAGTCAGTTGCTTAGCATACTCATAAGGGCTCTTAGAAGAATAACCTCCTTGCACAGTAATAATAGGTTTCTTAGGAGTGCAAAAAGAATCATTAGCATAACCACCTTGAACCACTAAGATAGGCTTATTTAAAGGTTGAGAATTTTGAGAAGGACAAGCACCTTGGACAGTGAAGAGAGGCTTGTTAGGTGTTTCATTCACATGTATCAAATTGATTGAGGATGGTTTAGAGGAATGAACAAAAGTGTTGGAAGAATTATTGATAGTCTTCTCTTGCACTAAAATCTCACCATGAATTAAATCAATTTTAGGAGAGAGACAAGGGGTAGGCATTGATGTCCTAGTAGGAAGAGGAAAGGTCATATCATCCTCTATCATCAAATGATCTACATGGGGAATAAACTCTCTAGGAGAAGAGTCAACATTACTCTCTAAAGTCTCACTTTTGAGAGGGAGATCTTTGAAAGAGATGTTAACCATCTTGCTTTGAACTAGGGTATCCTTATGAGTAGAACCAAGTTGAGGAGAGGGAGATGCTTTTTTAGAGGGAGAATAATTGATATTCAAGGAAGGTGAGAAACTATCAAGGGAGAGAGAATAATCTACACCTTCTTCTAATGGTTCATCCCAAATAGTGAGGTTGTTGAAAGGAATGTTTGAAGTATTGTCAATTTCGGGAGAGGAGATAACATTGTTTATTAATTCCTCATCCTTAGGAGGGAGAGCATCAATAGATGTGTTAAACTCATCCTCTTTCCTCAAAATATTTTCAATATGATCTTTAGGGGAGAGAGAATTAAGGAAAGTGCTTATTATTTCATCTTCTTTCTCTAAGGGATGCTTATGGGTAAGACAAACTTTAGGAGAAGGGTAAATATTTATCATTAATTCATCATCTCTAGTGGGAATTTTGTTGGAAAAGGAAGTGCCATCACTAGGAAATGTAGGGGTAATGTCATCTTCTTGCACAAAAGGATCCTCATGAAGGGAGTGTTTTTTAGGAGGAACATGAACATATTTCTCCAAAGATTCATGCTTAGGAAGGAGATCTTTGAAAGAAGTGTTCATAACCTCTTGTTGCACTAACATGCCCCCATTGGAAGGACCAAATTTAGGAGAAAATAATTCAATGTCCATCAATACCTTTTCACTTAGAGAGGCATCATGGAGGGAAGGTGAAGTAACATTAAGAAAGGTGTTTATGATATCATTCTCTTCCTCTAGGATAGCTAAATAGGAAGGGCACATTTTAGGAGAATTATCAAGATCACTCTTAAAGACTTCATCCTTAAAGCATGGGAGAATCTCAAAGGGATTGTTAGCAACTCTTTTAGGCACTAAAATGTTGTTATAGATGGAGGGAGGTTCTTTAGGAGAAGGAAAAATTGAAACAAGGGAAGCTAACCCATTATCACATCTATGAAATGAGTGCATCATGACAACCATTTTCCTCTTTCAAATGATAACACATGCAAAATAGAAGGAAATGTTTAATTTTAACCAATGCAAGCACTTAGAATGTAGATTTAGAAAATTAAATTTATGATTCAAATGAGTTCCTAAATCAGATTTGAAATTATTGATCCCAATTAAGCTATTCACAAGTTCAACTTTGAATTGAAAAATTAGGGTTTTAGCAAAAATTTCCTCTAAATTTTTGAATCTTTGCAAGAAATTAAGACTTGTAAATACAAATTTGAATTTGAAATAGCATAAACACTCAAATTAGAATTAAAGAAGATTGGAGTTCACGTCGGGTTCACCAAAATGTGTGGGGAGAAAAAGTGACACTAAGCAAACATGCCCTAATCTCACTTTCAAGCACACATTTGTGGAATACGAAAGAGCCTAGAGGTATCACACAATTGGCTACTTCTTTTTGTGGAAAAGAGAGCCACGGGCTACCTATTAGGATTTCTATTCCTTTGTTGTAATTGAAAGATGAAATGATGCAAGTTCAATCCCTAACCCCAAAGTGTAAGTATGAACTAATAACAAGATTACAGAATTGAACTTAAATGATGGAAAGTTGTAAACACAAGGACAAGAAAAGAATGTAAATGCGTACCCGGAGTTAAAATCTGACTGAAAATGTTCGGGATGGGGGCGTGGGCACCACTGTCCTGATTCTACACCTGAAACTACTCCGGAAACTGCTGTTTTTGCAACCTGAAAAGCTGTCAGAAAGTTGCTGAAAGTTGCTGTCTGACAGAAGGACTAGGGTGCCCAGCACCCTTGTCCTGGCAGGACCAGGGCGTCCCACGCCCCTGTCCTGGTCTTTTTCTCTGAGATTTGGTGGGAAGGTCAGTCTCAGTCTGCTTCTTTCAGATCTGCAACTTGCGGCATCGTCCGAATTCTGAAACCTGCACTTATATCTGAAAAGGTGTTTGGGCAGCTATATAGGGTTTTGCCTTAGTCAAACCCCTGCTTCGGTGATTTCCACCTCCATGAATAGCCAAGTTGTATTGTAAAATGTATTGTGTGTGTAGACCTAGTGTGTGTGCAAGGTCCTAAAATGCAAGAAAGCAAACTAGAGCAACCTAGAAAGTAAAACCTAATTGCTTGTAAATGATAATGTAAATGCTCTAAATCAAGATGCAAAGTGATCTAAAGCATGAATAAAGGATATATTGAAGCTTATGCAAAGACATGAAAACAACATGAAATCATACCCAACCCTCAAGGGAGAAGTACAAGCCAATCTTCAGTCGGTAATCTCCTATTGTTCTTCAATGTCTTCCAAGCCCTAAATGAATGAAATTGATGAATGCTTGATAGAAGGATGTTGAATGTTGTTGAAGTCTTCAAAGATCTGCTCTTTCGCTGCATAGAAGGTCCTCGAAAGCCAAAATTCTGATCCTTTCTAATGAAGAAAGAGAGTTCTTATGTAGGAAACCCTAGGTCATAAATTCGTATTTTGGCTGACCTAGAGATTGAATACCCCATCAATTTCTTGGGGTTAAGCTTTATTTTATGATTGGATCATGCTCCTAAAATTTTAGGAAAAATGTCCGGGACCATGTTGCACTCCGGGCGCCATGGTCCCGACAACTTTTCACCAAATTTTCAGGGCCGTTGGATATGATGATTTTAGAGAGAATCCCGAAGTTACAGGTGATTTTGAGATGCTTTGACCCCCGAAATCAAGCCCCCAAGTTCGAAATAGGACCTAATTAGGGTTTTTGATTAAATGATGTATTGGAGGAATAAAATGAAAGGGGCACACTTTAATGAAAGGGCCCAAGTTTATGATGTGGGAGATGATAAAATAGGACCTTAGACCTAATTAATTTAATTAATTAAGTGCTAAAGGGGAAATGCAATGCCAATGCAAAATGCGCCAAGGCGGGTGCTAAACTAGGTGTGAAATTGTACCACCTTAGCAAGTGCGTACAATTTACGACGCTACACTTACAAACATGATAAGCACTTTCATTCACAACACAATATGCCCTGTAACATACTCCACACTCACATAGAGAGTCTAGTGAGCTCCCAACAACCCCAAGGACTCACAGAAAGCACAAAGAGAGACTCCTATTACATAGGGTCTCTCAAAAAAGGATTCACTCCACTTTAAAATGATAACCAAAGCAAAAACACATCTTTAAAAATTGCATACAGAAGGGAAAGCATTCATAGGGAATGTACAGATAATACACTTCCCGACAATAACTCAGAAATCAAAACCAAAAACAATTTGCAATCTCCCTTCCCAATTCTAATCAGAATGTAATAGAATTAAACAACATAGATCACTTCCCAAAAACTAATTCCAATCTTCCCACAAGAAATCCATTGAAAACACAAAGCAGACATGATATTTCCAGAAAAATGAATTAAAAGGGAAAATTCACCAGCCTAAAAATGCAAATCCTGGAATAAAATTTGAACATGAGCAATCCACAATCCAAATCAAACTCCAACAATCTTCAGTTGCAATCAGAATCCAAAATCCAAAATCCAAATTCAAAATCCCCCACAAAGTTTCAGCAACACTCACATAAAATCAATAAATAAATTTCATATGAAAAACTATAGGTTATCATCGACCAATCAAAATAATCCATAAAAATAACATTTCTTACCTACCGTGTATAGATCCAAGGTAGGATTATTTAATTATATTTTCTACCAACAAATTTACATTCACCCAATTACCAAATAGGGTAGGTAGAAAATATTATATTTTATTTTACCCCACTCCATGCATAATAAAAAGCAAAGTAGTGATATTATATTATTTTTAGGGATGTAGAAATAGAAATAGAAATAGGTTTTACATCTTTTATATTAATAATAATAAAATCAACTTTACAACTATATCTAAAATAAATTAAATAAATCAATTAACAACAAATAAAATCAAAAGGATAAAAATTAATTAAATAAAACAATAGTCAATAAATCAAATAAATAAATAACAATCAATTAAATCCAAAATAAAACCAATTAATTAATAAATCAAACATTAAAAAATTCAATAATAATAAATCAAATATCCAAATCCATTAATTAATTGATTAATTATAACTTTAATAACTATTACTCAAAATTAATTAATTAATTAAATAAACATTATCCAACCATAGGATAATTAATCCAATCAATGATAAATCACAGACACACACATTACCAACCGCAAATAGATAGAACAAAATACCGACTCAAGACTGGACAACAGTTACGCCTGACAAGACTGACAAGGTGAGCATACTAGACCATGAATGGGTGAGGGAAAACCAAGTCATATCCAACAACTGCCATTGGGATTAGGACATGCTCAGACCTATGAGACTAGGTGGAGTCGATGTTTGGTACCTGCAATCCCACATCCACCAATAAACACAAATTAACATATATACAATATCATACTAACAAGCAAGTGAAAGAGAATCACAACACCTTATCATGCTCGGGATGAGTGATAAGGAATCATCCCTTTCACAAAGACACTCACCCAATACAAAAACATCTTATAAAATCATCATCATGAATTAGGGTTAGTATCATCATCATATATCATGAAATCATATAAATCACATAAGAATCTCGAATACATATAAGTCCATCAAGAAATACCATCCATCGAATAATCATAACATATCATCCATCACATAGATCATCAAAAGTCATCAATATAGCACATGTCCATATAGCATCATAAATGTCTACTACATAGGAATAAAGACATAATCACCATCAAAATATCAACATAAGTCTAGATAAGTCTATCAAAGAATAAATCAAAATATGAGTCTAGGAGGGACACTACAACTTGTTTTTCACTTTCTATCCAAAGAGCACCCATTGAAGCCCTCTCAACCACATCCTTACCAGTACCAGTAGGATGAGCACTAACAAAAACATGCAACATATGTCCAACACTCGCATTAGCCTACATAAATTCCATCTTGGAAGATAAGGATTGCTTCTTGAGATTAATGTTCTTAATCTCATAAAACACCCACCTGAAAAGATGAAAAACCTCCAGAGAGCTATTCTTGGCAATGTTGAGCACATCAAACAAGATCTCCTATTTGGGATGAAAATCCCGTGGAGTAAAATCTGCCAATTCCTAGGAATTATGTTCAAAGCCATGGGAGGAAGAGGACACCTTAACATTGTGAGTTTGGTCTAGGGAATCTTGATCACTAGAGTTGTCTAAAACCTTCAAAGTGGCCTTTCAAGGTTTACCCTTAGGTTGTTTGCTCGAACCCTCTCCACCAACATCAAGGGACCCCTTACTAACACCTGAAGAAACCACCTTAAGTCCAGTTTTAGCCTTTTTGTTGGTGTGAGGGATGAAATCCCCATCATTACTGTCAGTCTCCCAACCTTCTAAATCCGAGTCCTCACTATCATCAATCTCTTTAGCAATAATGAGAGAAGGTTTGCTAGGGTTTTTGGAAGCCCTAGATTTCAAATTCTCAAAATAAGAGAGATTTTAAACTTTGGTGCAAAACCAAGTTACTCCTTAAAATCAGCTGTGCTAGCACTCAACGAAGACAATGGATAAAATGGAAAAGACATTTTCTCATTGTGTCAAAAATGATTAAGGAACACAAAATGATACCTGTAGATTTTAGTGAACTTGCCATCAAAAGTAAAAAACTCCATTATCACCTTCAGAAGCCCCCTCCAAATGGCCTTAATCTGCTTTGGCTCAAAGTGGGTCTTGTTTGCTTTCACCAAGCGTTCACGCTCCTTCTCTTTCTTGGGGGATCTCTTGACAGTAGCATCAAATATTTTTCTTTCTCTATAAAATTTAATCCCCTCCATGGACATACCCGTCACTTCATCTATGTGTTCCTCATTAATCTCTATCACCCTACCAAATAGATGCACCTTACCATCATTCCACCCCTTCACGAATTGCCTAGTAACACTCTGGTTGTGCCCATGCAATTTCTCCAGGAATGGCACCACTCCCCCCTTTTGTAATCTATGCCAAATGGTAGGGTTCTTCTTCCAGTTAGCACAATTAGCTAGTTCCACCCTGGGTCTTTGACCGCCCATAGTCTTAAAAATTTACATAGAAACAACAATCTTTAATAAAAAAAAGTTGGATATAGAAAAACCAACACTAGCTTCCAAAACAAATAATACCCATAAAGTGTGTGAGGTCTAGTGGTCATAGTTATAAGTGAAGGCATTCATACCAATTCAAGCCATAAAATGATGAAAAAATTAAACACTTTCATCATCAAGAATAGTAGGGATTGCCTCATATATTCCATGTGTTTGATCGTGCATGAGAAAGGACTGAACCTCAATGTCTAGGGTGTCTTCCTTAAACCAAGTCTTCCTTGTGCTAAGCCTAACCCCCATGTTAGCAAAATAGTCCACTACACAATTAACCTCTCTATAGTTATGGGAAATGTAGGACTCTTCAAAGGTATTGATAATATTCATAGAGGCTTTAATAATATTCCCAATAGTCCATGAAGACATACTTTTCCCCCTTAGGCATTGAATAATATTATTTGAATCACGCTCAATCCACACCTTCCTGCATCGTATTTGTTTAGCAATTTGCAAAGTTTAGAAGGCGCCCATGGATTAAACAAAGTGGTTAGTCTGGGTGCCACTGTTGCAATACACCTACCATGCTCATCCCTTATCACTCCCCAACACCCATTCGGCCTAGGATTGCCCTTCGCTACCCCATCAAAATTAATTCTAACCCATCTTGAAGGAGGAAAGCTCCACACACAACTTTCTCTAGTATTCTTCCTCTGTCTTTTACTTTCAAGCATAACAATTCTCTGCTCCTTAGAAACAACATTCTCAAAATCATTATTCAAGATTGAAGAGAACGAGGAACCAAGACTGAACACCACATTGATATTCTAAGAGATGGCCCTGAAATGTTTTTCAGCCACCACATTAGGGGAAGAGAGGAATCTCTAAAAATTCTATTATTTCTCTCCTTCCAAATCTCCCAACAGACATGAGGGAAAATAAAGGACCACAAAAATTTAAAGGAAGGATTAGAAGAGGGACACCTCCACTGCTTAAACAAATCCAAAATATACTGAGGGAAGACCCAATAAAGGTTCCACTTATGAAGAAATCATCTTCAAATATCAAAAGCAAAAGAACAGTGAAGAACCATAAGGGAAACTGATTCCTCCTCCTGCAAGAAAAGAAAACATCTATTGCAGAGCGAAAAAACCCCTTTTATAGAGATTATCAGTAGTGAGAATTTTATTCTGAAGCATAAGCCAGAAAAAAGATGTTAACTTTAGGAATAAGGTTCTTCACCCACACATTCACCCAATAGGGGGGAGAGGAAGCAGGAGACAACAAAGAAACAACAAAGGCCACCGAAAAGCGACCAGAAGAAGTTCCTTTTCAGATAAGAGAATCCCTTGAGTTCAAACAAGGGAAGCAAGAGAGAAGAGATAGGTGAAATAGGAAGAAGCGAAGGAAAGACATCAAAAAGATTAACCCACCAAGAGTCTTTCCAGTAGTCCGCCACAACAACACCAAAAGTAGCTTTGCAATCCTCCATAAAAGGTGCAAAATCTAGAATGTCACATAGAGGACTGAGAGAGAGCCATGAATCTTCCCAAAATATAACAATCTTACCATCTCCCAACTTCCAAGTTCTTCCCATCATAGCAACCTCCCTAGCCTTGAGCATTTGATTCCAAAGGAAAGAACTAGAGGGGAGAGCTTCCACATTAAAAAATTCCTTTAGAGAGGGGAAATAGAACAAATACTTACTGTGCCAGATCAAGTTCCATTTGCGATTACTTTCAAAAATTCCCCAAATCTGTTTATAGACACTCTCCCACACAAGCAAAGGCATACGCTTTTTCTCCTCCACCCCAGACCAGAGGAACCACTTTTGAATTCTTTCAATAACTTTAGCATATTTAGAACAACACAATACTAAAGTTGATGATATATAAAATATTTTATATGTCATTCAAGTCATTAATTAAACTCACAAAATTTAGAAAAACACAATAATTTGATTTTTGCAATGACTATTCCCAACATGAACCAATAGAGAGAAAGATAAATGACATTTTTCAAATTATTAAATGAAAAAAGTAATTATAGACTATAGAATTGTTGCTCAAATTTGTTAATTCTATACAATGATTGGTTGAACTAATTAAAAAGTTGGATGCAATGAATGCATTAGCATCCTACCTAGATGGCAGGAACTAATAATACTAATATTAATAATTTAAAAATATTGTAATTAATATTAACTTAATATAAACATGTAAATTTAATTAAAGAAATATTAAAAGATGTATGTAATACTAATATTAACAAGTGCCACATAGTGCTGAGTACTTGCCTTTATAGTATTGTATTAAAAATATATATTATAATTTTAATTAATTGGTATTTTAAAATCATATTATTTTTAATTATATTTTTGTAATATTAACTATAACTCTTACTTCAATAAAATAATATTAATGATTATAATATAATATAAATACTATAGTGCAAATATAAATTTTTCATAAGAATAATCCTAATCTAATTATAAAATCTATGTAAATATATTATAATAATTAAATTAATCTTTGGTCCGCTGTTATTTTTTTAGTGATAGTCTTTGTGGTCCACTGTTGTGATTTAGTGAAGTATGATTGTTTCGGCGAAGAGTTTGTCAATTAGGTCTTTGGTCTTGATTGTGGTAGATGTGTCAGATGATCATGTAGTTGTAGTAAGATACTTATGAATATATATATGCTCATCATATTTCAGATTTCATATCCTCTTTGTGTTTTATAGTTTTGGTTGGTTCAATTATAGAGTAACAGTGTGGAAGAATGTGTTGCATTCCTCCACCTTAATTTGGTTAGAGTGATGTAGTTCATTGTTTTGGGTTCATTAATATTTATGTAGCTATTTTGGTCATCCACAAGTATGTTTGGTGGTCTACATTGAAGATTGAATTAGTTGTGCTGATGCGCATTAATAGAGTTATTATTTAGGGTCCACCTATCATATTTTCATTTGTGTGGTAGCATGTTGTTGCATAAGAGCTATTTTGGAAGTGTCTAGTAGGTGTGCCAACATGGTGTGATCCCTCACATGTTTCATTTGTCTTCTGCATTGTCTTGGAAATTAGTTTTTGGTTGGACCATTTTGCATGTACATGTTACACTTGTTTTGGCCAATCTAGTTAATAATATTGTGGTTGTAGGTGATATATAAAGGATGGAATAATTAAGTAGATAAAAGAATGAATTGTGTATATTGCACATGAAATGAATGTGAACCAGTATAGAGGTTTGTATGTGTAGAAGAGCAATGATGAAGGAAGTTTGAGATATGTTTTGAGCAATGAAATGTGATTAGGATTTCAGTGAACACGATTCTCTGTGGTTCAACCTTTTTGATGTTTTCGTATCAAAACTCATGAACAGGATTCTCTATGGTTCAACCTTTTTGATGTTTTTGTATCAAAACTCATGTATCTACCTTGAAGAAGTAATCTTTAGTTTTTGCAAGTCCTTATTGTATCTTGACCTAAGGTTATGTGCCTTAGTTTTGCAAGTCCACTCAGAGACAATGAACTCCTTAGCCTCTGGCCTAAACATTGTAATCAATTTATTATATTGTGAGTGTGACTATTGTAGTTATTTTTCTCAGTTTGGGTTTTCCACATAAAAATCAATATTAGATAACTGATAAAATAGTAGTATACTAAGAGATTAGAAATAATATTATTAATTATGGGGATTGAAAGTGTCCCAACATAAAATTTTAAGGATAAGAACAAATATAAAATAAATATATAATGAGATGATAATATAATAATAATAACAATGAATCTTAATAAATTTTTTGTTTTGGTCAGTTTAATAAAAATATAAAAAATATAATAATATAATAATAATAATAATTTAGTAGTAGAATATTTCTAGTTTTTGTAAAGAATTCAATGGAAATATAAAAATATAATAATAATAATATATTAAAATGTAATCATATAGATTATAATAATTTAATATTAATTATAATATAACTGTATAATAATTTTTTAAGTGGAATAATGAAAAAATATGATATCTTTGGCGTACTTTACCTACGATCTAAAGATAGGTATCCTAGTAGAAATATTTGTTGTGTAATGCTTGTAATGAAATAGTTTAAGTATTTATTTAAATTTTTATTTTATTTTATTTAAATGGTTTGACTTATTTTATTACCTATATTTAAAAAAATATTAAAATTCATATATATATATATATTTTTTCAATAAAAGTGGATTATTCCACTAAACTTTTTTATTAATATTTTTCATTTTTTACACAGGATTCAAAGAGCATACCAGAGGAAAGAACCCTGGGAAGAAAACCTCCGGTCACAGCTCATAAAACAAACCTATAGTATCTAACGGATCAATTTATACACCCTGCCCAAAACCACATACAAAATGCGGTCACAACACATATAATATTAGTTTTGCATAGAGCCCATATGACAATTTGCCAAAAAAACCCATCGAATAATTTTCAAATGTAGACTCCATAGCTGCTATCAATGGAAGAAGACAAAATTTTCCAAAGCCCTGTACCAAATCCCATGAGCCAAAAAGCTTCCTACCAAAAAAGAAAGTATCAAAAAACCTTTGGAAAAACACTATTATATCAAATACCATGACCTCGAACTCTTCTCTAGAAAACGCACATGAATACTTGAAATGAAGGGGAAAGTGTGAATAATTATCATCATAAAATTTTACATCGACATTACTGAAGAAAATCATATGACTATTGCTGCAAACCTTCCCATACCCTAGAAGGAATTTTCTCAAAACCCACCTCTCCCTGATTAGCACTGCTATCAATGGCTAAATTTTCCAAATAATCTGCAATCTTATTAACTTCTCTGTAACAATGGGATACCAAGAAAGATTCAAACAATTCTAATTTTTGTAAAATGGGATCAAGTATATACTGCAAATTCCAACAATTTGATTTCTTTTTCATAACACATTGAATAATCACCATAGAATCACCTTCAATTATTAAGTCCTTAATTCCCAAAGAGATTGCCATATCCAATCCAAAAGACAAAGCATGAAATTCCGCATAATTGTTAGTTTTAAAACCAATAGCATGACACTTAGCTCGAATAAAATTTGGATTGTGATCATAAATTACCATGCCTACCCCAGCCGGCCCAGGGTTACCATGAGAGGCCTCATCAAAATTCAGTTTAAAGTGCCCCTGGAAAGGAGGTTTCCATCTAGTAGAGCATCTCTTACCTATTGCATCATTCTTTTTTAAAATTGAACCATGAGAGGGTAAAACTGATAGTAACTTCCAAACTTTAGTAAATCTACTATCCTAGTGCGAAAAAGAAGTAAGATTTTCCAAATTCTTATAAATAAATGACAAAGCAACCTTAGAGATTGAAGACTCAATTTTTAATAGAACCTCAGACACAGGAGACCTTGTTTTTTTAAATATCCTATTGTTTCTCTCTAGCCAAACATTCCAAATCACAATAGATGGAGATATGATCCAAAGGCATGCATAAAAAGATGAGGCAAACATAAAGGGCCAAGATCTAAAATGGGAAATGAGATCCTTACCAATAACAAAGGATATATTTAACTTCTCAAACAACCACTACCAACATTCATAAGCATAATCACAATGTAGGAACAGGTGTGAAGAAGATTCCAAATTTTTGTTACAAAGGACACAAGGGAAAACAACAGTAATACCAAGCCTGTCTAGTCTCATACCTATAAGGACTCCATCCTGAACTACCAACCAAGCAAATGCTCTAGTTTTGGGAAGACAAGACGAATGCCAAAACAACTTATAAGGCTAAGAAGATAAATCTTTAGCAACCATAAGAGAGTTGTAACCATCTTTAACAGTGTACTTACCAGAAATATTCTTTGTCCAAATAAGTTCATCCTTAGAATAAAAAAGAAATACAATTCTATCCCCCAAAATCTTTTCAAAATCTAATTTCATGCTTTGATCAACATCTAAGAGATCAATCGACTTCCATCTAGCTAGCTTAAGGGGTTCACTAGTCACAATTTCAAAATAATCTGCTACAAAAACACCCCAAAGGGAGGAAAGAACATTGATTAGAGGAGACCAATCCCTAATATTCACCAAAGGTGTGTGTCCATTCCATACTTCATCCCAGAATTTGACCTTTCTACCATTATGAACAATCCATGAGAGATGAGGCAAAATAACTGATCTACATTTACAAAGGAAATTCCAAATAGTAGAACCTGAAGGCAAATTTGAGACTTTAAAAATGTACTCTCTCGGTCCATTATTTAAATATTTGGCAAACATAATATGTTCCCATAAGGAGCTAGGCTTGTCATATAATTTCCAAACCAACTTAGCACCTAAGGCTAAATTCTGATTCTCTAGACTCCAAATTCCTGCTCCCCCAAGTTCCTTAGGAAAACATACCTTATCCCATGCAACTAAAGGGAGTTTCTTCTTGCCATCTTTATTATTGTTCCAAAGAAAATCTCTAAGAGTATCCTGTAAACTAACAATGGTTGCTTTTGGAGACTTCAAAACAGACATGAGATATATGGGAACAACATTCAAAATAGACTTGATGAGAACAATTTTACCCACCAAAGTTAACCATCTATGATTCCATGAGAGAATTCTTTTAGAAATGACCGAAATAATCTTATCCCAAACACCAATCTTATCCTATTTAACAAAGAAAGGAATCCCAAGGTAAGTACATGGAAGATTTCTAGTCTCAAATCCCCAAAAGGATTGCAACCTATGCTAAACCAGTTGTGATGTATTAAGGAAAAAAATCTTTGATTTATCACCATTCACTTTCTGACTAGAAAATGATGCATAATTTTGTATTATTCCTTTAATCACTTTTGCCTCAACTAATGAAGCATGTCCAAATAATAGAGTATCATCTACAAAGAGATAATGAGAAATACTTTGGGGAATATTGTGAATCCTTATACCTTTCCAAATCCCCCCCACTTTAGCAGCCCTAATAGCCCAACTAAAGGTTTCAGCTAGGAGAATAAACAAAAAGGGAGAAAGGGGATCTCCCTGTCTCAAACCCCTAGAGGAAGTGAAAAAACCACAAGGAGAACCATTAATTAAAACCGAGAATCTTGCAGAAGAAATACATGCACGAATCCATTTGACCCAGGCCTTGGAAAAACCTAACTTCTCAAGAACAACACATAAAGCCCCCCACTCTACTCTATCATAAGCCTTCATCATGCCTAGTTTAAGTATCATGGTCGGGGTTCTTTGGGTGGAAATAGAATGCAGCACCTCATGTGCTACAATTGCACCCTCTGTCATCTCCCTTCCAAGAACAAAACCACCTTGCTCCAATGAAATGATCCTAGGTAGAATTTTTGCCAACCTAAGGGAAATTGCCTTCGTAAATATCTTATACAGAGTGTTACATAAAGCAATGGGGTGGAAGTCAGCAAAAGTCTTAGTATCCTCTTTTTTAGGAATAATTGCAATCATTGTAGTATTAAGTTCTTTTAAAATGGACCTATTTCTCCTAGATTCCTCAAGAGCCAATAAAACATCGTTTCCCACAAAATCCCAACATTTCTAAAAAAATAAAGGAGTAAAACCATCTGGTCCTGGGGCTTTATCCTAATTCATGGCAAAGACAACACTCTTAACTTCTTCTAAGGAAAAGGGAGACATCAACATCTTATTGTCTTCCAAAGATACTAAAGGAGGAATATTAGATATAATATCATTGCTGAGATTTCCATTTTTTGAAGATAATAATGACTTAAAAAACCTAACTACCTCTGAAGCAATGTCCTCTGGCTCTGTCAATAAATTCCCATTCTGACACTGAATACAAGATATCCTATTCTTACATCTTTTAATCTTAGTTGAAGAATGAAAAAAATTTGTGTTCCTGTCACCATCTGAAAGCCATAACTCTCTAGATTTCTGTCTCCAATATATTTCCTCTCTAGCTAACACCTCCTCAAGCTCTAATTTTAGTGACTTCAATTCATCAAAAACTTGTGGCATCATACCATGTTGAAGCACATGAGTATTAAAACACTCAATCGTATCTTGAATCCTTTTTTTTTCCTGAAAAATGTTTTTAAAATGCGAGATATTCCATTCCCTAATATTCAATTTCAAATAACTTAACTTCTTAGCAATCTGAAACATGCGGGACCCAAAACAAAAAGGAGCAGAATTCCACCATTTCATAAGCAGAGGTAAAAAGGAAGAATCCCTAAACCACACAGCTCAAATTTAAATGGAGACTTAAAAGAAGCCCTATCCTCAATAACTGAAAGAGAAATTGGAAAATGATCAGAACCTGAGACCAGTAGAATAGAGGAAAAGAATTCAAAATTTGAATCAATCCAATTCTTAGATAACAAAAACTGATCTAATCTCTCTGCAATCTGAGAAAAATCCCTTCTCATGTTTGTCCATGTGAAAACCCCATTCTGAGACTTACAATAAAAAAGGCTCATATCAGAAATGAAATCCCCAAAGTCATCCATAATCCTTTTATTAGGGAAAACACCTCCTCTTTTCTCATCTAAATCAATGATAGCATTAAAATCACCCCCGAAGATAATAAAGGAACCATGTTTTAAGGGAGAAGAAATCCTCTTTAATTCACCCCATAACTTACTCTTCCCTTGAATTCTTAACGGAGCATAAATGTTAAAAAGCTAGAATTTAACCTTTGAAATCTTGCTTATAACTAAAGCCAACATCCAATTTGTAGCAGATGCCACTAACTGTACCTCAATATTATAATTATTCCAAAGCAGTACCAAACCTCCTGAAGCACCACAAGTCAGAGAAGAAAGAAAATTCCACCTTCTCCAAGATGAAAAAACCAAATCAGTAGACTCCTTTGACAACTTTGTTTCTTGCAACATAAAAATATCACACTTAATCAAGTCCATTTGGGACTTAATTAAGCATCTCTTGTTAGGGGCATTTAAGCCCCTAACATTCCAAGAAATAATTATCATTGTCCTCGAGGGGAGGCTGAAGCTCCCCTCTTCCCAATAATCGGAGATTTTTTGCTTTCCCCAAAGCAACCTTGCAAATTACGTTTCACAGCCCCTGATCTTGTCACAGGTGGACTAGTCACGAATCTTTTACTCCTCTTTCTTTTTACACTTACAGGAGTTAGGCATGTTTTCTTAGGCCTACCAAGAGAGACCGAATGCCTCCCTTGCCCACCAGCAGGAGAAAGGGACAAAGTCTTTTGAATTCCAGCATCAATTTCCATTTGAGTCTTAAGATTATTTGGAGGCCTACCTCTCCTAGGAGAAACCACCGATGGTGAAAAAACTGGAGTTGTTTGGACAATTGGTAAACTCTTGCATGACTTTGGAGGAGCCAGGATAAATGGATTATCTTCAAAACCCAACTCTATAGTAGCCAAAACCGCAAAAGGATTAGCAGATGTAGAAATTGGAAGGGTCAAGTTTATACCCCCCAAATCATTCTCAATTGAACAAACAACTCTATCACTAATACCCTCATCCATTTGATGTGCATGATTGTTAAAAATATTATGTACTTGCTGAACTAGATTCTCATCTGGCATAATAATAGGGACAACCTCTAATGGATTACTATTCCCTAAGGAAGATTCATTAGCCATATTAATTTCAACATTCAGAGGGGAATTATTAGACACCAAATTCTTAATTTCCTGAACTAAAGAAGCATCATTAGGAAAACCTATGGCAGGTACCTACTTAATAGTTTCCATATCAACCACTGCAGTTTTATCTAAATTCACATTCTTTGAAGAATCCAAAACCTCCTTTTGAGTGCATGAAGACAAATTGTCGTCCTTACCCTTTGTGTGATTATTTGGCATCTTAGGGCAATCTATGATCAATGGGTGATCTACTCCATTCATCGGGGGATTACCATCCACTATACACCCATTATTAGAAAATGTCTTCAGTAAAGACGAAAGTAAGACTGAACCCGAAGTGTGATCATTTGGTTTCCTAGAACTACGACACAATAGATTATTTTCAAGATTAATGTGACCCGTTTCTACCAATTTATGCGAAGAGACATTTCCACATCCTTCAATCGAAGGTCCCACCGACAAACTATCTTTGTTAAGGGATTTAGGGACAGAGTCAACAACCTGCTGGTTTTTCTTAAAATCCATAAGTAAAGGAGACTTAAGAAGCTCCTTATCTAATTTCTCAATTGACTGGTGCCAAATACCATCATGAGACTTGATATTACAAGTACGAGGGCAAACAGTGTTAGGGTTAATAGGAACACAAATTTTTACCAGAACCTCCCCCTCCACAAAGTCCATTTTAGATGTTAAAAAAGTTCCAATAGTATTTCCAATTTTCTCAAGAACATCTAGATCCATAAATTCAAAAAGAATTTTAGGTAAACCAAACTAGAAAGGAATAAGTTTCGAAGTAGACCAAGAAGGAACAAAAAAAGATTTCCAAGCCACAATTGAAATTAAATGTTTTCCAAGCCGCAATTAAAATTCATATATATTTATATAGAAAAATCACTTTATTTACAAGATTATCAATCAAAAATGGAAAAAAGCTATTTAAAATAGATATTTATTTTTTAAACATAAAAAATCTTTTAAAAAATATATATAAAATCTATCATTCTTATAAATTTGCTCCTATAACACCAATTTTTTTCATCCAATCATATTGTAGATAAATAATTTCTAGTTTAAAAATATAAATTTCAACTTTACAAAAATGAACTTTATTTCGAAAACAAAAATAATAATCACTTTTTATTGGTGCCAGAAATCGATTAATTAGGCTTAAGTGAATGCAATAGTACGACATAATAATAACATAATACCTTAAATATAATTTATATTAAATTAATATTCATATAGTCCTCTTATATGTTTGAGGTGGCACTGCTACTAGCATATATCTTTAATTTTAAGATATATCCACCTTTAATTTTTTCATTCAACTTTAATATAAAAAATATTAAATTGAAAAAATTCAATGCCTTCATATATATAGGCATAATTTATAATATTAATATAAATAAAATTGTATTTAGGATCACTTTGGTTTATGGTTAGGGTTAGGTTGAATAATTCATTAATACCCTATTTTTTTAATCTTAAACATTAAACTATTAGGATACAATTATGAATTAAAGAGAATATCTACCCTAAGCTAAATAAACAATTTAATCTTTATTACAATTAATACTATTTTTTTTTTAAAATCTCTATTTTATGTGGTGGATCTACTTTTATCATTTGTCAAAAAGAAATCAAATTCAATTTTTGTTTTCTAAGATCAGTTTGTTTTTTGTTTTTCTTACATAGAATTGACCTCCCATGATGTTCTACAAAATTATGTATTTCATTAGTTTATAAAAAAAATATAGAATAATTTCAAACATTTAATAAGAATTTTTTTAAAATGCTTGAATAATCATTAAAATATATATTAAAAAAAATAATATTATACTTACCATTTTTTAGATTTTTAAGAATTGTACTAAAAAATAAATTTAAACTTTATAAATATATAATAAAAGAATTTAAACTCAACTAAGAGACAAATAAGATATAAATAAGAAAATCTCATTTCATAGGATAAATTAGAAAGTATTATTATGGAAGATATTTTTAGATATTAAAAATTATATATTATTTTAGAAATATTTGAGTGTAGATATGTAACTTTGCTTTTTTAAATTTAGAAACAATATATTCTTATTTTCAAATTTTAGAAACATAAATTCTTTTTGATGTTTCTAAATTGAAAACTAAGATTCTTTCTTTCTTTTTTTATCAAATCTTTCCTTTATTTTTATTATAAATAACTTACTCCACATTTTATTTGTACTTTTTTCTCACAATTGATTAGTGTATTTACTATGGCTCTTGTGGATTGTGTTAGGAATAGAGTTTTGTCTATTATTCTTTTCCTGTTCTTCGCTAATATTTTTATCAATGCATCAAATCCTAGTGGTATCCAAGACCTCCATCAAATTACAGGTATAAAACTCTAATTCGTATTGATTTATTTTAAGATTTTACAATTTTTATTTGTTTTAAAGATAAAATTTCATATTAATACATTTATTTATTTTCTACATTTTCATTACAGAAAACAAGAAATATGTTATGAGAACCCTCAAAGAGGACCAACCAAAGGTCCATTTAAAAATTAGTCCTTGTTTAAAATAATTTATTTTATTTGAATATTATTATTTATGTTATTGAATGAAATCATTATTAATCCAAATCATATTTTGTAGGATTCTTCACCCCCTGCTTGTGCTCATGTACCATGTAATGACAATTGTGAACCATGCAAGCCAGTAGTTGTCTATGTTGATCCTAACACTCATGAGTCTGTTTGGAACTGTTATTGCAAAGATGGAAAATTCTATCCAGCAACTGGTTAAAAATGAAAAAATGTAATGCATCTATTATTTACTGGAGTTATATGACTTTTGTCATCTTTTTAAATAAAACATAATAAATGATTTTTATCATTTTGTGGAGTTATATGTTCTTTAAAAATATTTATATGTGATGAAAAAGTGTAAATTTATCATGTTAAATTTTCATTTTATGTTTTAAATTATTATAATTTAAATTATTTTTTATATTCATCTATAAATTTAAAATATCATAATTTTAATTTTGTTTAATATTGAACATTGATTAATTATATAAAAATAAAATGATTATTTTTTATAAATTTTTGTATATATATAGTTAATAACATTATAAATGAATTTATAATCGATATAAAATATAATTCATGGAATTTAGATTTTATATGGGAACATTAAATGATGATGTTAATATCTTTCATGAACTAAAATTTTATTTAATAAAATTTAATTCTAATTATAAGAACTAAATAATTAAATTTGATTGTTTTAAATATAGTTTTTATTTTTTAATTTAAAATATTGACCAATTTAATTATAATAAAATTATTTAGTAAAAATATTTCTAATTGTTTTATTGAGAATTTTTCATATGATAATTGATATTGTTTGTAAGGAAGACATGATTTTTATATTCTAATTAAGATATATTTATTTGAAACAAATAAATTTATAACTAACCATATTCATATGTAAAATTTTGAAATCATGCATCTCAATATATATTACACAAAATTGTCTTTTAGTTAATTTTTTTTGTTTTATTTATTATAGTACTATTGAATTGTATTCAAATGTAAAAAAACAAACTATTTTATTTACACGTATTTATTTCTTTGAATTGAATAATTGTTTTTATCATAAATTAATTTTATAATTAATATTTTTTCTTATATTTATAATATACCATTTTCTAATTAAATATGGATCAGTTTAATATTATAGTTAACATTCTATTTTATTTGAAAAGTCATATTGACACAAGATGTGAGGAAATATATAGGTTGATCCCTACTCAATTTTTGTAGATATAGAAATGCTCACCACCCAACCATGGGCTAGAAAACTAACCATCATTGAGCTAAGCCCAAGCTAACCGAGTTCACATTACACACATGCATGAGACCATCCACTTGAACATTCAACACAAAAACACCTTTAACTTAGGTATACTCAAAACATGAATTTCTCAACAATAATTTAAAAGGAGTGAAAGAATATTATGATAAGATCCACATAATCAAATAAACACATCAAGAATGTAAAAAACCATACACATTCATTATTTTCATCAATAATCAAGAGGTAAAAATATTATGAGGCCTAATTTTTTAGCTATCAAGGAGAGAGGGTTAGAGGAGAGCTTCAACTCTTTTTATTTATTTTCTATGTCTTCAAAATATCAAAACAGTAAAGAAAAAAACATAAAAGAAACCACTTTTCAACCCTCCCAAAATTTGAAATTGATAATCTAGAAATTGATTTTAAAATGTTAATAAAACCCCAAAATCTAGCCTAGTGGCCTCATTGACATAATAACATTTTAAAAATTACTCACAATCACATTACAAATAAAATACATCACAACTAAAACTATAATTTCTAAAAATGAACTATGGTTTTGTTTTCATAGTTGCATTCCCTTGAGGCCTCCAATTTCCATGGCCCACAAAAAGTAAATCTAGAGGAATCGAAATGAAATAACACCTTCACACACATCCATGTAATTTATTTTCCATAGACGCATCAAACACAATATCATAGTTATGAAATTAATCTTCTTTTTTAAGTAAACAAAATCGTGAAACCTTATAATTATCACATGCCATAAATCATTTTTATTTACTTTATATAAAAATCATCATACTCTTTAATTAAAATATTTGATCATATTAGATTAATATTGTTTATCAACTAACTAGCATTGCATTCTTAGTTTTATATTAAGCATATATGATTATAAAAGCATATTTTAATTACTCTACGGATGTAGACATATTAATCAAAATCTATAACTAAATCCAATGTTGTATCATAATAATCAAATAATGTATCTCAAAGTGGCATCAAAATATGAATTATCCATTTTTATCTAAAGGTAGGCCTCATATCATCCATCCCTCAAACTAACTTTCCTCCTAGGGCTAGAAGTTAGTAAGGAATTAAGACACGTACCCTTTGAACTAATCTAACATAATAATGAAACCAATGCACTTATTTAACAAGTAGTACATGTATCACAACATAGCCAAGTAAAAACAATGTCACTAAGTGAGTATTCACAAGGGCATTTCCACATAAACAAGAGTGACACCATATCCTAGGTCCTTATGCCTGTAACTCATAAGATGAGGTCATCAATACCCTAATATATCTTACAAATTCTTACAACATAAAGGAGGAACAAGACACACTTAAGAGGGTTTTAATTACACAATCTTTTTGTTATCACCAACCAACCCTCTAATTAATAAACTACCACTAGTTTTTAAGAGCTCAAAATAGACTTTCATCTTAACAACAAGTCATACATCACATCATGTCACCAATACAGCATACCCCTTATCACTAGATAGTCATTTTAATTTCCTAAAATTATTATTATTCTCTAACACTTGGTTTCTCAACTATTCTACTAGATCAACATACCCAACACCTAGATGAGCACAAAAGAGACTCACCTAAATCACAACAAAAGGCTAACATAATGGGTTTTAAGAGGAGGAAACGTGTCAATGTACCACTAAGTAACCATGGGGCCCTAGGCTATAGATATCCTAATATCTGAATAAACATGCAAGTTTTGATCTCACTAAAGTGATACCTAAATAATTATGAAGTTATATAGTCTCATCTGAAAAGGAAGTAACATCATAAGTATCATATGTGATGAGGAGGCAACATACCGGAAGGATAACCTTGAACCAACCAACCTCTAAGGCTCACAAACTCAATTGGTAATCCCTAATTCCAAAGATCCTTACACAACACCAAGTCAAGCAATGGTTCAATGACACCAAACAACACCTTGGAAGACCCAAAGGCTCCATTATGTCCACTTACAAACAACTAACACTTCTCAAGTTCTTGTGTGACTACCCACACCCTTGGATACATGAGTGGGCTACTACTAGGCTTTAGGGTTTGAATGGCCCACTTGAACAATTTAATACAATGATCCTTGGAGGGGTGTTCTCATGACACCTTAACATAAATGAACCTCAATTTCATGGTTTAGATCCACCGAAACATCATTTTTGACTCACTCGCCCACAAACTGAACCAGTTGCAATTAGGCCACCCTTTGAAGAAATCAAGTGATAACTTTTGACACCCTGAGGATCTAGGAAAATAAATTATATTTTTTGATACCCTTTTGGGAGTTCTCAACAACATCTTAGTTTTTGGTATAGGAACAACTTGTAGATATCCCAACCAATACTGCACTAACAAACCTAATAGGGTTATTTGACCTATTTGACTGAACGCGTTCCACAAATTGGTTTGGTTCTCCTAATGGGTGACTATCAATGACCATGAAATGTTATGTAAACCTACAAAGTATTCTTCTACCACATTAAAACCCCTTTCCAGTGCTCTACCACTCAATTCTCACGCACTACACTCATCAAACCGGTCTGTCACATATAGATGTCAGATCTAGGGTTAGTTCTCCATCCTCTTGACCCTGTTGTATCCTCTTAATGGTTTTTTTAATTGACATATGATACAATGGCCTATCATCTCCTATAAGGGAAGAGTATTCAGTTAAGGATTAATAGGCCAAAATCCATTATTGTAGTCAAACCCTAGGGGTTTAAGGGTTTTAGGCTACCCGGTAGAGATTTTCTTATAGAATGGGGCAACAATCACTTCAAGACTTAACACTGAAAGAAAACAAAGGTAAAATGATCTAGTTACAAGAACTGTGCCATGAGCATTCTTTCCAATCCACCTTCAGTATGCAATCAACAGAAATTAGACAGTTTTCTAAGTTTCCAATAGTTCTTGATGCTTCAATTTCCTTTCCAAATCAACCAACATACATCCTTTAGTGTTTGGGGCCTTTAAAGGTATCTCCCAAATGAACACAACCTCCTCCAACTATTTTTCAAACAAAACTGACCGTTGGAGAATCACAACTTACAAAAAAGTGAAAAATTATCATGACAACAAATTGACAATATGACAACTTTTGCATAATTCAACCAACTTAGACTCCAAACTATCATAGTCCCCCAAAATGATTACATTTGATTCTAAACCATCAAAATGACTCAAATATACTAGTGGTCACTTGATCCCTCAATTTAGACCATTTTGACCCTTATTGACTCAATTTGCTCTACTAGGCCCTAGATGACAATTTGACCCAAACATGGACAAACTTGTCACATCCTAGGACATTGAATTACAAAAAAAAAAAGGGCCCATGGGGTCTTATTAAATTCCTTCTAGGCTAATAGAAAATAATCTTGTTCTTGGTTCATGTCTTCATAGGTAGGTGCTCCTACACCATACCCCCCGGGTGAAATTTGTCTCAAGTCCTCTTAGAGACCAACTATTGCAAATCACCACCTTGCTTTTTGATATCTTCCTCCAACATCCAGGTATCTTCTGAGTCAAGAAGGCCTTGCGATTTAACTAAGTGCTCAAAATAGGTCTTGTGCCTTGTTTTCTTGGCTTCCCTGCTATCCAAAATGTACTCCATCTTAGGTGGCTCCTTAGGTGGTAAGTGTTTTATCCATTCTTCACTTTCCTAAATAGATTCACCTGCACATTCTCCTATAGTAGGACTCCTATACAATGTTAGATCAAACACATTAAATATAGGAGAAATAGCAATATCATCAGGGAGTTCAATTTTGTAAGCATTAGGACCATATTTACCCAAAAATTTACAAGGTCCAATCCTTCTCATCATCAAATTGATATGGCTTCCCTTGGGCAACCTATCCTTGCTAAGATGAACCATGAGCATGACACCCACTTGGTACTGCACATCTCTCCTTCTCTGATTCACTCTTGCTTTAACCTTTTGACTATTATGTTGTAAGGTATCTCTGACTTGTTGGTGCACCTCTTTCATAGCCTTTGCAAATTCATCAACATGTCCACTCCTCTTGTCTAACCCCTGGATATCTCTCAATTCAAAAAATCCTCTTAGATGACTACCATACACAATCTCAAAAGGACTTAGACCTGCACTTCTATCTGTTGAATCATTATAGGCATACTCTGCCTAAGGTATCACCACATCCCAACTACTGCCATGATCCTTTTTCAAACACCTAAGAAGATTTCCCAATGACCATTTCATAACCTTAGTTTGGCCATCAGTCTGAGGGTGATAGGCTGTGCTAAAAGACAAGTTTGTACCCTACCTTTCACACAAGGTTCTCCAAAAATTCCCTACAAACTTGTTGTCCCAGTTAGATACAATACTCAAAGAAAACCCACGGATTCTAATAATCTCTCTAAAAAACAATCCCGCAAAATAGAAAGCATCATTTGTGGTTTTACAAGAAATAAAGTGAGTCATCTTACCGAACTTGTCTACCACAACAAACATAATGTCATGACCTATCTTTGTCTTGGGTAATCCCATCACAAAGTCCATACTTAAACTTTCCCATGGTCTACTTGGTATAGGCAAAGTTTGGTACAGACCTACATTGGTTGAGACCCCCTTTGCTCTCTGACACATAGTACAACTCTCTACAAACTTTCTGATATTAGTTTGCATCTTTAGCCAAAAGAAAAATCTCCTAACTAGGTCCAAAACATTATTTAGCCCAAAATGACCTCCTAAACCACCACTATGTTTCTCCTTTACTACATTATCTCTCATTGAACACCTAGGGATACATAACTGACACCCCTTGAACAAAAGACTATCCTGCAAGGTGTAGTAAAAAAAATCTCCATGAAAAGCATTTGCAAACTCACAATATACCTTATATATTTCCTTCAAATCTTGGTCCTATTTGAGTGCTTCAACACTCATACTCTGCAACTGCACTTCTTGCACTGTCAACACCCTCCTACTTAGAGCATCTACAACCTTATTGGCTACCGCTTTCTTGTTCTTGATGATGAAGGTGTATGTTTGAAGACTTTCAACCCATTTCATATGCCTATGACTGAGCTTCTCCTGTCCATTCAAAAAACTAAGAGCATGATTGTCAATATACACAATAAAATCCTTAGGAAGCAAGTAATGCCTCCACTTTTTCAGAGCTTGTACCATGGCATACAACTCTAAATCATATGAGGAATACTTCCTCTTTGCTTCATTTAGTTTTTCACTAAAAAAGGCCACCAATCTCCCCTCTTGGCTCAATACTGCTCCTATAGCCAATCCACTTGCATCACATTCAATGGTGAAGACCTTATTGAAATCAGACAATACTAGGACTGGGTACTTGACAACTTTCTATTTTAAACACTCTTAACTCATATCTGCTTCTTTGGTCCACACAAAATTCACCTTACCACCACCCTTGATGGTTTCTAACATAGGTGCACAAATATCACTATAATTTATGATGAATTTCCTATAAAATGTTGCCAAACCATGAAAAAATATTACCTCTCAGGTTGTCTTAGGTGTAGGCCAACTCAAAATAGCCTCTACCTTGGAAGAATCCATCTTCAAGTCACCCTTAGAGATGACAAATCCTAAGTACACCAAATCCTGCTTCATGAAGTCACACTTTTCTAAATTTATCATCAACTTTTTCTCCTGTAGCCGCTTCAAGACTACTACCTCCAAGTGTTTCAAGTGCTCCTCCTTGCTCTTACTGAACACCAATATGTCATCAGGGTAGACTACCACAAATTTCCCTATAAACTCCTATAAAACTTCATTCATTAGTCTTATAAAGGTGCTAGGGGCATTTGAAAGACCAAAAGGCATCACAAGCCACTCATACAACCCTTCATTAGTTTTAAATGCAATCTTCCATTCATCCCCCACTCTTATCTTTATTTGATGGTACCCACTATTGAAGTCAATCTTGGAGAAATAAGTAGCTCCCCCTAAATAATCCATTAGGTCCTCTATCCTTGGAATAGGAAACCTTTATCTGATGGTTATCCTATTGATAGCCCTAGAATCAGTACAAAGCCTCTGTTTCCCATCCTTATTTGGGCATAAAACAATAAGTATTGCACATGGGCTAAGGCTCTTTCTCACCAACCCTTTATCTAGGAGCTCTTGAATTTGCCTAGCTATCTCTTCATTCTGTTGTGGGGTCATTTTATATGCTGCTTTGTTAGGAACTACTACTCCTAGTATGAGATCAATCTGATGACTAATATCTCTGATAGGTGGCAGGGAGTCTTGTATGTGTTCTGCAACCACTCCTTTGTACCTCTCTAGTAGCTCACTGACCTCCTTAGGTCCTACCTCACTCACACCCTTCTTCCTTTCTTCCTTGGGCTTCACAATCAAAGAAAAAACTACTCCACCTTCCTCCTTTGGTGTATCAAGGAATTATTTTTCCCCTACCATCATCACACTAGATCCTACATGTTGTAGATTCTCTTCTACCTCTGACTGTATCCTAAAAGTCACACCATCCTTTTGGAAAGAGTAAGCATTTTTTTCTCCATCATGATGAGCCTTTCTATCAAACTGCCATGGTCTGCCAAGAAAAAGATGGCAAGAATTGATTGGAAGGATGTCACACAAAATTTTATCCTTATACCCCCCGATAATGAACTCTACCCATGCTTGTTCATTGATGAGTATGCGTTGCACTTTGTTCAATCAACTGACCCTATATGGACAACTATGGGGTATCCTTTCCAAGTTCAACTTGTTTATTGCTTCCAAAGATATAATGTTATCAGTAGACCTTGAATCTATGACAACTTTACAAACCTTACCTTGAATCTTGCAGTTGACTCTAAACAAAGCCTTTCTTTGGGGTGGCTCAATCTTCACTGGTTCTTTGAGAAGTGTCCTCTTGATCATTAGGTTCACTCCCATCTCTGATGTCAAATTTACTTCAGGAGATGACACACTCCTTGCATATTCTTGAGTCAAAGTGGTTCTCCTTTCACCACCATGAGAAGTTTAGGCCTTCTCTGGACACTTGTAGGCCGAGTGCCCCATTTGATTACAGTTATAGCATCTCATACTGGAGAACTTGGATCCTCTCCCTAATCCATTTGTCCCACCTCTTCCATTAGGTCTTCTTCCATGGTAGCCTCCTCTGCTACTTGATTCCCCAACTTTCTCTCCTTTTCTAGACTCAGGACTAGACCTTTGGTTAGGACTTCTTCCTCCAAAACTACCTCTTCCTTTGAAAATTCTCCCTCCTTTACCTCTATTACCTTGCTCACTTCTTTTTAGTTTCTCTTCTTCCCTTAGGGCCGATTGAAAACACTTGTTCACTATCTCTAGTACCAAGATGTTGATCCCATCTTGGATGTTCATCCTTAAGTTGTTCAAGTACCTAGCCACTTTCTTTGACTCCTCATCTTGTCTCTTTTATCTGAGACTAAGTTTATGAAACTCCTCTATATATGCATTCACATCAAGGTCTCTCTGTCTGAGGTTTTGCAATTTTTTGTACTTCTGCACTTCATAGTTAATGACCATGAATTGTGCCTTGACTTTAGCCTTCATCCTTTCCCAGGAGGTTATCATACTCTTCCCTCCTTAACTCTCTCCTCTTGTACAAAGCTCCATAATGTAAGAGAAAATCCCTTCAACCTTGCTTTTTCCAACTTAACTCTCTTATCTTCAAGGATTTCTTTGTACTCAAAATGACTGGTCAATGCCTCAATCTAGTCTATCACCTCTTCTGCTTCCATACTTCCACTATATATAGGAAACCTATCAATGGTGTCCTTATTGATTGACCTCAAGGCATCTAAAAATGCCCTCTGATTTGTAGGTATCTCCTCTACCCACTTAGAGTATTCCCCATCTTATTTATCCCCTTCTTCATCAGTGTCACTTCCATCTTCCTTATCCTTAGTCTTTTTCAATTCTTCAAGCTTGGACTCAAGCATCTCTTTAATCAACTTCTTCATCGCATCTTGTGACATACTCTTAGGAGGCATTTTGTTAGCCCCTATTTCAATCTCTTCCTCTGACATACACTAAGACCACACCACCCAAGTGATCTTCAAAATCCTGATCTAATACCAATATGATGAGGAGGCAACATACTGGAAGGATAACGTTGAACCGACCAACCTTTAAGGCTCACAAACTCAACCAGTAATCCCTAATTCCAAAGATCCTTACAAAACACCAAGTCAAGAAATGGTTCAATGACACTAAAAATCACCTTGGAAGACCCAAAGGCTCCACTATGTACACTTACAAACAACTAACACTTCGCAAGTTCTTGTGTGACTACCCACACCCTTGGATACATGAGTGGGCTACTACTAGGCTTTAGGGTTTGACTAGCCCACTTGACCAATTCAATACAACCATCCTTGGAGGGGTGTTTTCACAACACCTTAACACAAATGAACCAGGATTTCATGGTTTAGATCCACGAGAACATCAATTTTGACTCACTCAACCACAAACTGAACCGGTTGCAATTAGGCCTCCATTTGAAGGAATCGGGTGATAACTTTTGACACCCTGAGGATCTAGGAAAATAAATTATATTTTCAGATACCCTTTTGGGATTTTTCAACAATACCTCAGTTTCTGGTACATGACCAACTTGCAGATATCCCAACCAATACTATACTAACAAACCTAATAGGTTTATTTGACCTATTTGACTAAATGCCTTCCACAAACTGGTTTGGTTGTCCTAATGGGTGACCATCACTAACCATGAAATGTTATGTAAAACTACAAATTATTATTCTACCACATTCAAACCCCTTTCCATTTCTCTACCACTCAAACCCATTATTGTAGTCAATTAAACCCTAGGGGTTTAAGGGTTTTAGGCTACCCAGTAGAGATTTGCTTGTAGAATGGGACAATGATATATTCAAGACATCACACTGAAAGAAAAACAAAGGTGAAATGATCTAGTTACAAGAATTGTGCCATGAGCATTCTTTCCAATCCACCTTTAGTATGCAATCAACATAAATTAGACGATTTTATGAGTTTCCAACAGTTCTTGATGCTTCAATTTCCTTTCCAAATCAACCAAGATACATCCTTCGGTGTTTGGGGCCTTTAAAGGTATCTCCCAAATGACCACAACCTCCTCCAACTTTTTTTCAAACTAAACCGATAGTTGGAGAATCACAACTTACAAAAAAAGTGAAAAATTGTCATGACAACAAATTGACAATATGACAACTTTTGCATAATTCAACCAACTTAGACTCCAGACTATCACAGTCCCCCAAAATTATTACATTTGATTTTAAAACATCAAAAATGACTCAAATAGACTTGTGGTCACTTGATCCCTCAATTTAGACCATTTTGACCCTTATTGACTCAATTTGCTCTACCAGACCCTAGATGACAATTTGACCCAAACATGGAAAAACTTGTCACACTCCTAGGACATTGAACTACAAAAAAAAAAAAAAAGGGACCCATGGGGTCTTATTACATTCCTTCTAGGCTAATAGAAAATCATCTTTTTCTTGGTTCATGTCTTCATAGGTAGGTGCTCCTGCACTAATATGCCATGTAAACACTAGGAAATATGGTGTCCTAGCCTCCATGAGGAATCATCCATACATTTACTAGTACATTTATTTTGTTTGTAAAAGGGGGTTAGCCTCCAAGAGAAAGGTACACATATACCTCAGACAAAAAACTAGGGAAAAATGGATTATGACTATCCTATACCAATCCCATTTATATCTCCCATCCTCACAAGAGAATTTTCTAGGCCATCTACTCCCCCATACATCCCATAAAGGATCATTTTGGATATGAAAGTTTACACATGTACCAACAATTGCAACATCAAATTACCTCAAACCAAGAAGATTGAATAAAGAAAGATCATTAGATAAAAATAATATAAAGATAACTAAACAAGATGTGGTGGACACCAAAGCAAGTCACATATTTAAAAAATAAATAAATTCAAACAAGTACTTGAGGCAAGTAGGACCAATACAAATTTTAAATGACTAAATAGCCCAAAATAAATAAATTCAACACTATAGCCTCATATTAAATTACACATCAATAAGAACCAAATAAAATAATTGCAATAATTTTTACACTTTTATAAAATTTCACATTACATACACAATGCAACTTTAATATAGTCACATAAGAGGAGGAGGGGAACGGTGGTGTCAAAACACATGAAAAAGTAACATAAACCACATAGGAATCATTAAATGCAATGCCAAATCATACTAGTATAAGTTTTCACACAACCTAGAACATGTACCAACAAAAATACCATGTTTCAAATATTTGAAGTGTCAAATGAGTAGATTCACTATTTTACCTATATAGATCCATCAAGAGCCCTTACTATTAAATATTTGTATACTAACCATGTTGTCAATCTATCATTGTATTCACACTAGCTAATACCTCCTTTCCTAATAGAATTTCACTTGTTGAGTGAAAAGTTACCTATCCATCCATTTCATAAATAATTTTAATCATTGAGATTATTTAAGTGTCACAAAATTTGTATCTAAAAGTAATGCTTGTCCTTTCATGACTAGTGGAAGTTATTAAAGACTCATAATTCATGATGATAATACTTACTCAACACCATTAACTATCTCAATTGTTCATACAATTGACATGTCAAGTCTCCATAAATTTTGAACTAGAAGTAGATGTAAAGTACATTAGGATCCATCCTCAACCCATGAACTACTATTAATGAATTTAAGGCTTTCGCGATGAACCAAATAGCTTGGTCCAAGAGTGTGAGCCAGTCAATAGGGACTAACATCCACCAAAATCTTATGCCTAATAAATGTCATAATATTTCAATAGAGGTCCTCCATCTCTCAACCCTTAGTTACATTAGCATACTTATACCTATATAGGTGGATTCATGCTAGAGAAAGAAACACCATATGATACATAAGAAAAGAGAGAGAGAAAAAAATATTTTCCTTTAAAAATAATACACAACAATGAAAATTCCACATTTATATGCTCAATAATATATAACATAGCTATTTATGTATATGTAATTTACAAAGGGTGCACATGGGTGGGTAGAATATTAAATCCACCTCACCCTAATCCCAAGTCAGATACATTGTATCAAATACTTAAGGCATGACCATAACATCCATTGGAATCCACATGTAACAATTTTCTTGCATTCTTGTATATTTTATCACATCATACCTCATAAGAAAGACACAAAAAAATTCTAGTTACCCCTATAATGTGCATTACACCATAGTTCCATAGACATGATTTCCTTAGGTTTTCTCATATAATGAATATTACTTACTCTATCTCATATGAATTCATGATTTTGAATACTAATTAATTTGTAACTAAAATTGATTTTACATGATATACTATTCTTACACTTTTATGTTATGTCACAAATTTTAGTTATTTGATTTATCACTAGTATGGTTCATCCAATTTATTATGATAAGGCCATATATTTGTTAGATATTTCAGATAATAGGAAGACAAATGAGGGTGAGGGGGGGATGAATTAGTTGTCATAGATTACCGGAAGAATTAGCAACTAAAAATTTAATATTGAAACCCCAAATAATAATACTAGAATAGCAGTTAATCCAATTAAGCATAAAAAATAATCATAAAATAAAAGTCATCCACACAACACCAAGATTTGTACGTGGAAAACCCAGTAAAGGGAAAAACCATGGTGGGAAGCCTACCCACAGTCAGATAATACTTCTATAGTAAGTATGTGAATTACAATGAAGGGGCCTGCACTTGTAGGAAGGCCAACAGCTTGGAGCACACTGCTCATCACAAAAGTAGCCTCACTGACTACATATAAATCCAGACTACAATCCAGAGGTGTTGAACTGCAAAAGATAGCATCTCCTATGCCTGAGTACAATTCTGGTTAATCTCAATACCGGAGGAATAAATCCTCTTAAACCTAATTCGATCTCCAGTGATCAACCAACTCCTTTGCCTAAATGATATTATATTATTCACACATTGCATTCCTTGACCATGACCTCTTACATTAACCATGATGATCTACAATGAGATCTTACATCTATTTATACAAACCCTTGAACATAAACAATTAGGTCGGCCATCAGACAATAAACCAATTACATAATTACAAATTATGTTGGCCTTAGAACAAACAAGTAATATCAACACATAAGATATCCCAAAAATACAACAATAGGTCCTATCCACATGTTACATTAATACCGGTCCATAACCTAGATCAATCGGGACCAAGTATAGGTCCAAACGCTTCAACAATGATCTCCAAATGCCAAGTCTTCAACATGATTACCAACAACATCCTAAAACTCCATCAGAAGCTACACCAACACCACTTATGCAATTCATTAAAGATCTCCACCAAAAGCTCTATCGGTGAAACCCTTGTCGGAACCAGAAATCAATCTTCTAAGAAAGCAGGATATCATCCAATCACCAGACCAAAACCAATTGATCAAGTATGAGTATAAGCATTATGAACAAACCAATTCTATCACCAAATTATACCGAAGCCTACTGGATCAAGCCGAATCCAAGTCAACCAGAAATCACTCAACCTACCGGGACCAGAAGGGTGCTGGTAAAGCATCCAAATAGATAGTGTTGACATCAATGACAAAACATCAATGCAACACATAATAAATTCCACCAAATGGCCAACAATATCCCCCTTCCACATTGATGGCAACACTAGATGTGAAAAACATCTAAGTACCAAGAAATGCCAAACAAGTCTCCCCTTGTGGAAGACAAACAACAATCTCTTGCATATAGCTCTAAATATCAATATAACTCCCCCTTTGACTAAGATATTTAACTTTTTCACATAAATATCACCCCTCCTTTGACATCAATGCCAGAAAACTGACAGAACTATCAAAGCAATAATATGAGCCTCTAAATTTCAAAGTTGACTACTCCCCTGAGTAGTAGCATCCCACATTAGTGTTGGAATGAATAGTATCTTTGATAGTGCATGCTGGACTAATGCCAAATCACATCAATCAAGTCTCTATCGGAGGGGCAAAGACCCCCAATCTATCTCTCAAGTGCTCAAATGATTCCTTGGATAAAGGTTTAGTGAAAATATCTGTAATCTACTCTTTAGTGTTCACATAAACCAGTTTAACTTCATTTGCTTCCACCTTCTCCTTCAAAAAGTTATACTTGATAGATATGTGTTTTGTCTTAGAATGAAATACCAGATTCTTTGATATATCATTACCAGCAGAGTTATCAAGTGAATAACTACCGGTGCATCACAATCCACCTTTATATCCTTCAACATTTGCTTCATCCATAAAACTTGGGTACAGTTGGTAGCAACAACAACATACTCAGCTTCAGTAGTAGATAAAGAAGTACATGACTATTTCTTGTTGATCCATGAAACCAACTTCTTTCCAAGAAAGAAATCTCCACCAGAAGTGCTTTTCTGGTCATCAACATCTCCAGCCCAGTCAATATCTGTATATGCACATAAAGTAAAGTTATCATTCTTAGGGTACCATAAGCCATATTCTGATGTACCTTGCAAGTATCTAAAAATTATTTTTACTACCATCCCATGATTTTCTCTAGGATCACTCTGAAATCTTGAAACAATACAAACAACATTCATAATCTCAGGCCTAGTCTAAGTCAAATAAAGCATACCTCCAATTATATATTTGTATCTTGTAGGATTTACCGATGCAGAAACATCTTTTCTTGTCAATTTCTCACTTGTAACCATAGGTGTACTTACCAGTTTAGAATCTCCCATACCAAATTTCTTCAATAACTCCTTAGCATATTTAGTTTGATAGATAAAAATACCTTTGTCAGCCTGGGTAATCTGCAAACCTAAGAAAAATTTCATCTCACCAATCATAGACATCTCAAATTCTTTCTCCATATTCTTAGAAAATTCTATGCATAATTTATCTTCACCTCCAAAAATAATGTCATTTACAAATACTTCAACAATCAGTATATCATCATCAGTGATTTTATAATATAAATTACTGTCAGCACTGCCCTTAGTGAAACCAAGGTTCAAAAGATATTTATCCAACCTTGCACACCAAGCTCTAGGTGCTTGTTTCAATCCATATAATATTTCCTTAACCTGCAAACCATATTAGTATCATCTGATAGTGAAAAACCATCAGGTTGCTCAATATAAGATTCCTCATCAAGATCCCCATTCAAAAATGCACATTTAACATCCATTTGATAAAGCTTGTAGTTTTTATAAGCAGCATAGGCAAGAAATAATCTTACAGCTTCAATCCTAGCTACCAGTGCAAAAGACTCTCTATAATCAATTCCTTCCTTCTAAGAATATCCTTTGCAAACCAATCTAGCCGTACTCCTTATAACTTGACCATCCTAATTCAATTTATTCCTAAAAATTCATTTAGTTCCAATGACATTATTATTTTTAGGTCTGGGAACCAAAGTCTATGTGTTATTTTTCTCAATTTGATCTAATTCTTCTTCCATAGCTTTTAACCAATGTTCATCTTTACATGCCTCAATTATTGATATCGGTTCAACTTGTGAAATTAAACTATGTAGGGGAAAAAGCGAGACTAGGTTAACATGCCCTAATCCTACCTTTTGACACACATTACGGAATACGAAAGAGCCTAGAGATATCGCACAATTGGCTACTTCTTTTTGTGAAAGAGAGAGCCACGGGATATCTATTAGGATTTCTATTCCCTTGTTGAAATTGAAAGATAAAATGATGCAAGTTCAATCCCTAACCTCAAAATGCAAGTAGGAACTAATGACAAGATTGCAGAATTGAACTTAAATGATGGAAAGCTGTAAACACAAGGATAAGACAAGAATGAAAATGCGTACCCGGAGTTAAAATCTGACTGAAAATGTTCGGGATGGGGGTGTGGGCGCCACTGTCCTGATTCTGCCCCTGAAACTACTCCGGAAACTGTTGTTTTTGCACTTTGGAAAAAGCTGTCAAAAATGCTGAAAATGCTGTCGGACCAGGGCGCCCAGCACCCCTGTCCTAGGGACCAGAGCGCCCAGTAGGGACCAGGGCACCCAGTAGGGACCAGGGTGCTCAGAAGGGACCAGGGCGCCCAACGCCCCTGTCCTGGCAGGACCAGGGCGCCCCACGCCCCTGTCCTGGTCTTTTTCTCTGAAATTTGGTGGGAAGGTCGGTCTCAGTCTGCTTCTCCTGGATCTGCAACCTGCGGCGTCATCCGAGTCCCGAAACCTGCACTTATATCTGAAAAGGTGTTTGGGCGGCTATATAGGGTTTTGCCTTAGTCAAACCCCCGCTTCGGTGATTTCCACCTCCACGAATAGCCAAGTTGTATTGTAAAATGTATTGTGTGTGCAGACCTAGTGTGTGTGCAAGGTCCTTAAATGCAAGAAAGCAAACTAGAGCAACCTAGAAAGTAAACCCTAATTGCTTGTAAATGATAATGTAAATGCTCTAAATCAAGATGCAAAGTGATCTAAAGTATGAATAAATGATATATTGAAGCTTATGCAAAGATATGAAAACAACATGAAATCATACCCAACCCTCAAGGGAGGAGTACAAGCTAATCTTTAGTCGGTAATCTCCTATTGTTCTTCAATGTCTTCCAAGCCCTAAATGAATGAATGAAATTGATGAATACTTGATAAATGGATGTTGAATGTTGTTGAAGTCTTCAAAGATCTGCTCTTTCGCTGCATATGAGGCCCTGAAAATCAAAAATCGGATCCTTTCCAATGAGGAAAGAGAGCTTTTATGTATGAAACCCTAGGTTGTAAATTCGTATTTTGGCCGACCTAGAGATTGAATGTCCCGCCAATTTCTTGGGGTTAAGCTTTATTTTATGATTGGATCGTGCTCCCAAAATTTCGGGAAAAATGTCCGGGACCATGTTGCATGGGCGCCATGGTCCCGACAACTTTTCACCAAATTTTTAGGGCCGTCAAATATGATGATTTTAGAGAGAATCCCGAAGTTACAGGTGATTTCGAGATGTTTTGACCCCCGAAATCAAGCCCCCAAGTTCAAAATAGGACCTAATTAGGGTTTTTGATTAAATGATGTATAGGAGGAATAAAATGAAAAGGGCACACTTTAATGAAAGGGCCCAACTTTATGATATGGGAGATGATAAAATAGGACCTTAGACCTAATTAATTTAATTAATTAAGTGCTAAAGGGGAAATGCAATGCAAAATGCAAAATGCGCCAAGGCGGGTGCTAAACTAGGTGTGAAATTGTACCACCCTAGCAAGTGCGTACAATTTACGACGCTACATTTAGCCCCCACTTTAGCGGTCATATGAACACTACGTGCATATGCAAGCTAAAGTACAGAAAAGTAAACATTATTTGAAAAAGGATATATCCATAAGTCTGTCGAACGAAGCCCCCAGCGGTATCTGCAGTACACAGTTAGGAACCGCACCCTACAAAGCACACGTTAGATCACAAAATCACCTAATGCTTACTAAGGAAGGTGATGAAAATTCGAGGGTAGCTATATGCCCCCCCCTGTTTCGGCTGCTAATTTTAGTGAGTTGAAACAGGGTATCATGTTTACCACTTCGAATTGTTAAAGAATATTGATGACAAATGCTCACAAGAAGATTTGATATGAGATCAAAAACTAATGGAGAATCATTTGGTAAGAAAGAGGACTAAATCTCAATTTCAACACAACAAAGAGTGTGAGGATTTGAGAGTTCTCTAACACAAGATGAAGGATGTAAATGGAAACAAAATGCAAAGAGAAGAAAAGAAAGGAAAAAAGCATGAATACACACATTGGTGATCCATAAGAAGAATAGTGAGAGAGAAAACATGGACTTCTCGCCCCTAGATCTTGTCTAGGTGATCCATGGGAAAAAGGACATGGAAAACTAGCCCCTAGAGTCTGTCTAGGTGATCCATGTAAGGGAGGAGAGTGAGAAAGTCTAGCCTTATGCCGCTAGTTCCACTCAACCTCGTGCATGTGTGTGTAAGGGAGGTTAGAAGCACCTCATAGGAGTCTATGCCCGAGTATGCTACAACCTGTATATGTATAGTACAAAAAGGTGACATCTCGCTCTAAGAGTCTGTGCTCTGGTTTCGAGAATGACCCATTGCTCAAAAAGTGTAATGTTTATGTCATAAGCAAAGTAGAACAAGGATACCTACCTTCATCACAAAATAAGATACCCCGAAAATGCAACAATGTCATAGATCCAAGCAAGAGAGTTTTGCACTCTTTAAGCAAGGATGAGATAGTTGAAAAGGGATATCTTGTAGTATGTGTAAAGGAGATCCTTAGAGGAGAAGAGATCTTTGTACAAAAGACACCTATCCCCAAGAGGAATTGTCTTAGACAAATATAACATCTTCTAGAATAAGACAAAGAAGAGAATAAGAATGCAATACTTTCTTCTTTTGCGAGTTGAAAGTGATTCTTAATGAAGGATGATGCTCCTTTTAACCCAATTGGGAGAGTGAATTCATTATAGATGTATTTTACCAAGTGCAAAAGAGGTTGTAGTCAAGGACTTACACCTCTTGTAAGAGAGAATCCTTGAACAAACAACAACAAATGCATACAAGGCATAACATCAAGTAATAAAGTCCACACCATCCACAAAATAGGAAAAAGTGGATCCTTAGATAAAAATAAGGAAAGATCATTGCCTCCCAAGGATAAGGACAATGAGAAGGACTTACACAATCTTCTAGGGAGAGATTTGGACATAAGCAAAAGAAGAGATGTATGAAATCACTCTTGTCCCCATAGGAACAAGAAAATTAGGCTATTATGTTGCTTCAAAAAAATATGATTGCACTTGAAATTGTACCATCATGAATGACAATGAGCCCCCAGTAAATGAGCTACCAATGTCACATAATGATGAGCAACATAACAGCCATTAATGTTATTTAAAGACATGATAGATTGAATGAGGTATTTGAATATGACATGCTAAATGCTCAACTATAAGTGAGATCAAAAACATGTATAAAATGATAAAAATTGAAGAAGAAAAATCATAAGAAATCTTAGAAGAGGGATGAGTGTAATTTATTAGAGCCTTATCCTTGGAGGAAAGGACTTTATGATGAATAGGAGGTAAAGATTCATAAGTGGATTTAGAAATTTGAGGGGATTCATAAAGAGATTTTTTCATTGCCAAGATTTCCTTATGAAGGGAATGAGAGTTGATAGAAGTAGAAGATGATTTAGTTGAAGTGAGATCATCATCACTACTAAATATAGCATTCACATTTGGTCTTTTAGATGCTTTAGTGCGTTTGCAGGGATTATAGCCGAGTCCAAAGGCATAATTGTGAAAATTAGTCTCTAGAGGAACTTTTATCCCTTGTTCATGAGCACCACAACCTTTTCCATGATACCCATGCTTAGCAAAAATGCGAAAACCACGACCATAACGATCAGCCATTTCAGGAAGAGAAGGTGGTTTTTCATAAGACAAAGAATCAAACTCTTCATAATTAGAGGTGTGAGGAGAAGAAGTTTGAGAAGCGGCCACAAAATTATTGCTCATAGATTCAGGTAAGACTGATTGATCTCTAGTTTCTTCCTTCTTTTTACCTTTAAGATCTCTAGGAGGAACCCTATATTCACCTACAAAGGTGGGATTAAAATCAAGAGATCCCCAATCGTCTTCCGCGAGAACCTTCTCAGGATCAAAAGCCTTTTCATGTGTAGACTCAAGTCCAGAAGGATCTTCTTCAGGAGCTTCAGACTCATCCAAAGAATTTTGATTATTAGAGGGTGATGATTCATCCATAGGTATCTTGTTCAAAGAGTCATTACTAGGAGAGGAAGGCTTAGATGTTTGCAAGCAAGCTTGGAGATTAGTGTCACCTATCAAGGTATATGTCTTATTGTTATAAATGAATTTAACTTGTCTATGCAATGTAGAGGGGACAGCTTGCATACTGTGAATCCAAGGTCTCCCTAATAACAAGTTGTATGTTAAATTTCCCGACATAACATGGATAGGAGTAGGCAAAGTAACAGGTCCCACTGTGACGGGGAAGGTGATAATACCTAATGAAGACTTAGCCACATTATCAAAGCCTCGAATGGGATGAGAGTCAGGCTCAATAAGGAATGTATCCACATTCATCTTATGCAATAGATTAATGCTACACACATTAAGGCCAGAGCCATTATCTACCAGTGTTCGTCTTATAGCAGTGTCATTTATGATAACCACAATCATCAAGGGATCATATTGATGTTGAATTTCACTAGTAGGCAACTCATCTTGGGTAAACACAATTTGAGCTTTAGGATTCATCACAGAGTTAACCAAAGATACTATATTACTAGATGTATTAGGTGGAGGAACATTCAAATCTTTCAAGGCATCTTGTAACATTCCATGATGAGAAGAAGAAGTTTGGATCAAATCCCAAAGGGATATCTTAGCTGGAGTAGTTTTAAGTTGTTCAATAAGATCATATTCCTTACTAAGCATTTGTGAAATACGTGGAACTTGCGGAAGAATAGGTTGGGAAGGAGGAAGTGAAGTTGGGATAACTAGAGGAGGATTAGGTTGCCTATTGTTTCTTTTGTTATAGGTATGAGCAACCGCATGATAACTCTCTCTAGTTAGTTGCTTAGCATATTCATAAGGGCTCTTAGAAGAATAACCTCCTTGCACAGTAATAACAGGTTTCTTAGGAGTGCAAAAAGAATCATTAGCATAACCACCTTGAACCACTAAGATAGGCTTATTTAAAGGTTGAGAATTTTGAGAAGGACAAGCACCTTGGACAGTGAAGAGAGGTTTGTTAGGTGTCTCATTCACATGTATCAAATTGATTGAGCATGGTTTAGAGGAATGAACAAAAGTGTTGGAAGAATTATTGATAGTCTTCTCTTGCACTAAAATCTTATCACGGATTAAATCAATTTTAGGAGAGAGACAAGGGGTAAGCATTGATGTTCTAGTAGGAAGAAGAAAGGTCATATCATCCTCTATCATCAAAGGATCTACATGGGGAATAAACTCTCTAGGAGAAGGATCAACACTACTCTCTAAAGTCTCACTTTTGAGAGGGAGATCTTTGAAAGAAATGTTAACCATCTTGCTTTGAACTAGGGTTTCCTTATGAGTAGAACCAAGTTGAGGAGAGGGAGATGCTTTATTTTTAGAGGGAGAATAATTGAGATTCAAGGAAGGGGAGAAACTATCAAGGGAGAGAGAATAATCTACACCTTCTTCTAATGGTTCATCCCAAATAGTGAAGTGGTTGAAAGGAATGTTTGAAGTATTGTCAATTTCGGGAGAGGAGATAACATTGTTTATTAATTCTTCATCCTTAGGAGGGAAAGCATCAATAAATGTGTTAAACTCATCCTCTTTCCTCAAAATATGTTCAATATGATCTTTAGGGGAGAGAGAATTAAGGAAATTGCTTATTATTTCATCTTCTTTCTCTAAGGGATGCTTATGGGTAAGACAAACTTTAGGAGAAGGGTAAGCATTTATCATTAATTCATCATCTCTAGTGGGAATTTTGTTGGAAAAGGAAAGGCCATCACTAGGAAATGTAGGGATAATGTCATCTTCTTGCACACAAGGATCCTCATGAAGGGAGCATTTTTTAGGAGACACAAAGGCATCAAGGGCATCATCCCACAAAGCATGATCACAAAGCATGATCATATCTATTAAAAGGTTTATCTTTTGATTCAAAAGGAGATATTTCCTCATAGAGGGGATTATTGAACACAACCATGTTACTAGATTCAGTGGAAGAGTTGATAGGAATGTACCCTTGAGAGGAACCATTTGACTTATCTTTCTCATCACATCTAAATGGCATAGTAACAAGGTTTATGAGTTTTTGGTAAAATGAAGGTTTGGTATATTTAGGTTTCAAAAATTCATCTAAAGCTTCATCTAACTCATAATCATCACAAATATGATCATCTTGCAAATAAAAATCTAACATTTTGAAATTGCATAAAATTTAAACACACAATGCAAAGAAACACACATTTTTTTTTTTTTTTTTTAATGAAAATGAAATGAAAACACACTAAATCTAGATCTAGATCTAACAAATGCAATGCAAGAGGAAGCAATGATAGATTCACGTCAGGTTCACCAAAATGTGAAGGGGAAAAAGCGAGACTAGGTTAACATGCCCTAATCCTACCTTTTGACACACATTACGGAATACGAAAGAGCCTAGAGATATCGCACAATTGGCTACTTCTTTTTGTGAAAGAGAGAGCCACGGGATATCTATTAGGATTTCTATTCCCTTGTTGAAATTGAAAGATAAAATGATGCAAGTTCAATCCCTAACCTCAAAATGCAAGTAGGAACTAATGACAAGATTGCAGAATTGAACTTAAATGATGGAAAGCTGTAAACACAAGGATAAGACAAGAATGAAAATGCGTACCCAGAGTTAAAATCTGACTAAAAATGTTCGGGACGGGGGCGCAGGCGCCACTGTCCTGATTCTGCCCCTGAAACTGCTCCGGAAACTGCTATTTTTGCACTTTGGAAAAAGCTGTCAAAAATGCTGAAAATGCTGTCGGACCAGGGCGCCCAGCGCCCCTATCCCAGGGACCAGGGCGCCCAGTAGGGACCAGGGCGCCTAGTAGGGACCAGGGTGCTCAGAAGGGACCAGGGCGCCCAGCGCCCCTGTCCTGGCAGGACCAGGGCGCCCCACGCCCCTGTCCTGGTCTTTTTCTCTGAAATTTGGTGGGAAGGTCGGTCTCAGTCTGCTTCTCCCGGATCTGCAACCTGCGGCGTCGTCCGAGTCCCGAAACCTGCACTTATATCTGAAAAGGTGTTTGGGCGGCTATATAGGGTTTTGCCTTAGTCAAACCCCCGCTTCGGTGATTTCCACCTCCACGAATAGCCAAGTTGTATTGTAAAATGTATTGTGTGTGCAGACCTAGTGTGTGTGCAAGGTCCTTAAATGCAAGAAAGCAAACTAGAGCAACCTAGAAAGTAAACCCTAATTGCTTGTAAATGATAATGTAAATTCTCTAAATCAAGATGCAAAGTGATCTAAAGTATGAATAAATGATATATTGAAGCTTATGCAAAGACATGAAAACAACATGAAATCATACCCAACCCTCAAGGGAGGAGTACAAGCTAATCTTTAGTCGGTAATCTCCTATTGTTCTTCAATGTCTTCCAAGCCCTAAATGAATGAATGAAATTGATGAATACTTGATAAATGGATGTTGAATGTTGTTGAAGTCTTCAAAGATCTGCTCTTTCGCTGCATATGAGGCCCTGAAAATCAAAAATCGGATCCTTTCCAATGAGGAAAGAGAGCTTTTATGTATGAAACCCTAGGTTGTAAATTCGTATTTTGGCCGACCTAGAGATTGAATGTCCCGCCAATTTCTTGGGGTTAAGCTTTATTTTATGATTGGATCGTGCTCCCAAAATTTCGGGAAAAATGTCTGGGACCATGTTGCATGGGCGCCATGGTCCCGACAACTTTTCACCAAATTTTTAGGGCCGTCAGATATGATGATTTTAGAGAGAATCCCGAAGTTACAGGTGATTTCGAGATGTTTTGACCCCCGAAATCAAGCCCCCAAGTTCAAAATAGGACCTAATTAGGGTTTTTGATTAAATGATGTATAGGAGGAATAAAATGAAAAGGGCACACTTTAATGAAAGGGCCCAACTTTATGATATGGGAGATGATAAAATAGGACCTTAGACCTAATTAATTTAATTAATTAAGTGCTAAAGGGGAAATGCAATGCAAAATGCAAAATGCGCCAAGGCGGGTGCTAAACTAGGTGTGAAATTGTACCACCCTAGCAAGTGCGTACAATTTACGATGCTACATAAACATACCTCACTGGTTGCTAGTCTTCTTCTTGTCATCACTCCATTTCTCTTATCCCTAATGATTTGATCTTTAGAATGATTCAATCTCACATACCTAGGAGTCTTCTGACTCTCTGTTCCTTTCCCTTGTTCTTCAATTACTGTAGAATTCTCTGATGTTGTCAGAGTAACTGGTTCAACTCTTTGTTCTGGTAAAGGTGCTACCGGTTTAGATATAATCATTTCCACTGTCGGTTCCTTCTCATAAACTTTGATTTGACTTTTTCTTAGCTCATCTACTTTGACATTAGCACTCTCCATAATTCTCTACAATCTCTTGTTATAACATCTATATGTTTTGCTTTCATTAGAATAACCAAGAAATATGCCTTCATCACATATAGGATCAAATTTCCCAATAGTGTCATCTCTCCTGATATAACATTTACTACTAGCAATTATGAAATACTTAACTATAGGTGTATTGCCAAACTATAATTCATAAGGTGTCTTACTGGTTTCTCCTTTGATATGTACTTTGTTGAATGTGTAAACCGATGTACTCATTGCTTCTCTCTAGTAGATATGAGGTAGATTTACTTCCATTGTCATTGTTCTAGCAACATCCAAGATAGTTTTGTTTTCCTTTCCACAACTCCATTTTGTTGAGGTGTTAGGGGAGCAGAAAATTGTCTTCTTATACCATGCTTGTCACAAAAGTTATTAAACTCGCCGGATGTGAATTCTCCACCATGATCTGATCTCAAACATTTAATCTTCAATCTTGTCTTAGTTTCCACCTTAGCCTTAAAGATTTTAAACTTTTCAAATCCTTCATATTTTTCTCTCAAAAAAGTAACCCACATCATTCTAGAATAATCATCAATGATTAGTATGAAATATCTATCACCATGAAAACTTTTAATTCTAGTAGCGCCATGCAAATCATTATGAATAAGATCAATAACATCATTTGATGTATCTTGTATACTCCTAAAAGAGGTTTTGACATGTTTACCCATTTGACATTCTTTACATATCGGATTATAGGGCTTCATAATCTTAGGTATATCTCTAACAACCTTAGTTGAATTTATATTCACAATGCAATCAAAATTCACATGACATAGTTGTTTATGCCATAGCCAACTCTCATCAATCTGTGTAATCAAACATCTCTTCTCATTGGAGTTCAAATGAAATATATTACCTTTTGTCTATGTACCAGTTGTAATCTCTAAGGCAAATCTATTAATGATTTTGCCTTTTCCATCCTTGAACTGTAATTGAAATCCCTTATCTACCAATTATCCTACACTCAAAAGATTATGCTTCAAACCTTCAACATAATAAGCATTGTCAGTATTGTTCTTATTATCTAATGATATAGTTCCTTTTCCCTTGATCATGCATGCCTTGTCATCTCCAAATCTAATGATATAGTTCCTTTTCCCTTGATCATGCATGCCTTGTCATCTCCAAATCTAACTAGTCCAAAATTAAATTATTGTAAAGACATAAACTTCCCTTTATCTCCAGTCATATGATGTGAACAACCATTGTCAATTACCCATTCATCCTTGTCCTCAATTTTAGTAGCAAGTGCCTTCTCCTCAGGTACATTATCTTCCAGTGCCAGATCATCTTCCTTGATAACCAATAATAGCCATTCCTTCCCATTTCCGGATCCACTAGCAGAGTCTTCTGTCGATTCATCATCTGAATAAGTAATGCCTTCCTCATCCGCTATGTAGCATGATTTGTCTCTATTTTTCTTGAATCTATACTTGTTCTGATATCCAAGGTTAGGCTTAAATGATCTTTTAACTCTTTCTTCAAATCTTGAATTCCTTTCAAGACATCTATATGCAAAATGATGAATCTTATTACATGCAAAATATTTAAAAGGTGTTTTTCCTTCATACTTACTTTCTACCGGTCCTTTCGGTACTCTTCTAGAAAATAGTGCTTCAAGTTGATCAAATTCATCATCTTCTCTCTTCATATCTTATAATTCTTTTACATATAAAGCTTTCCAGTCTTGCTTACTGGTTGCAGATGTGGATGAATGAAAAGCAAGTTCAGTCTTCACAACTACAGAAGGTCCAAATTCCTCAAGCTCAAAAGCAGATAGTTTCCCAACCAAAGTATCTTTGTTGACATATGTATTAGCCATTGTTCTCAACTCATTGATAGTAGTAACCTTCATTTTGTAAGCCGTTGGTAGGGCTCCCAGGACTTTAGAAACAATTTCATCTTTGCTTAGAGTTCCACCACAACATTGAATTCCCATAACAATCTCATTTACTCTTTCCATGAATGCAGTAGTTATTTCATCTTCTTCCTTTTTCAAGTTTTCATATCTCACCTGGTAACCATCAAGTTTAGCAATCTTCACTGTAGGGTCACCTTCATTAAGAGTCTTCAACTTATCCCATATAGCCTTTCTAGATGATTTGTCTATTAATCCCATTATTTGCTGATTAGAAAGTGCACACAAGAGGGCTTCTCTTTCTCTACAATCATTCTCAAGCTCCTTGTCTAGGTTAGAGAGAGGAGGATTGCCAGATCCCAGATTAAAGGGTGTGACACCATTTTGTGTGATCTCTCAAATCTCCTTGCCAAGACATCTTAGATGAGTCTCCATCTGAATATTCCATACTGTGTAATTTATTCCTTCAAGCCTCAGTATATCCCTTCGAAAGATATCTCCAAAAGAACTGGATGAACTTGAATTGTTAGTCACCATAGGATCTTCCTCAAGTAGTTAAGCTTTCTACAGAGAGGACCAATTCTCTAATACCAATCGTTAGATAGTTTAGATAACCAAAAGATAATTGAGAGGGGGGGGGTGAATCTATTGTCACAGATTACCATAAGCATTAAAAATTAAAACTCTAATACTGGAACCCAAAACAATAATACCGGAATAGCAGTTAATCCAATTAAGCATAAACAATAATCACAAAATAAAAACCATCCACAAAACACCAAGATTTGTACATGAAAAACATGGTAAAGGGAAAAACCACGGTGGGAAGACTACCCACAGTCAGATAATACTTTTGTAGTAAGTATGTGAATTACAATGAAGGGGTTTGCACTTGCAGGAAGGCCAATAGCCTAGAGCACAATGCTTATCACAAAAGAAGCCTCACTGACTACATATAAATACAGATTACAATTCGGAGAAGTGTTGAACTACAAAAGATAATATCTCCTATGCCTGAGTACAGTTCCAGTTAAGCTCAATACTAGAGGACTAAATCCTCTTAAACCTAATTTGATCTCAAATGATTGACCAACTCCTCTACCTGAATGATATTACATTATTTTCACATTGCATTCCTTGACCATGACCTCTTACATTAACCATGATGATCTACAATGAGATCTTACATCTATTTATACAAACCCTCTATCATAAATAATCAGGTCAACCATTAGATAATAAACTAATTACATAATTACAAACTATGTCATCCTTAGACCAAACAAGTAATATCAACACATAAGATATACTAGAAATACAACAATAGGTCCTATCTACACGTTACATTAATGTCAGGCCATAACCTAGATCAACCGGGGCCAAGTATAGGTCCACACGCTTCAACAATGATCTCCAAATGCCAAGTCTTGAACATGATTACCAATAACATCCTAAAACTCCATTGGAAGTTGCACCAACACCACTTATGCAATTCATCAAAGATCTCCACCAAAAGCTCTGCCGGTGAAACCCTCGCCAAAACCAGAAACCAATCTTCTAAGAAAGAAGGATAGCATCCAATCACCAGACCAAAACCAATTGATCAAGTATGAGTATAAGCAGTATGAAAAAACCAATTCCACCACTAGATTATAATGGAGCCTACTGAATCAAGCCGAATCCAAGTCAACCAGAAATCACTCAACCTACTGGGACCAGAAGGGTGCTGGTAAAGCATCCAAACAGATAGTATTGACATCAATGACAAAACATCAATGCAACACTAATCAATTCCACCAAATGGCCAACAATATTATCCTCTACCTTACTTCCTAGTTTCTTTTCTTCTCCTTGGAGGAGGTTTAATATATTTTTAAGTTTTCTTATTGACTCTTCATGCCATACTAAATTTCCATGGCCTTGCTTGTTATTGGAGAAATGAGTCCAAATTATGAGAAGGTTGTTAATTAGAAACCTATTGAATTAATGATCATTACAATCCAAGAACAATCTCAGCCCATCAAAGGAATTGAGATGATTGTACCCTAGTTGATTGAAAGGGTAGTACATGAGAGAAAGATTCCTACCCTATGGAAAAAGGAGTAAGCTCAAAAAAAACATGTGAAAGAAAGTATACCAAAGCCATCCAAGGTAGTGATATAAAATTAAAATTTTTATGGTTTGAGGTTGAAACAAGGTAGTGGGATAGGAGTTGAGCTAGTGAATCCAAAAGGAAAGGCATTCTTGGCCTCATATAGATTGTAATTTTGTTGCACTAACAATGTCGCCGAATACAAAGAACTAGTTAGAGGTTTGTTGTTTTCCTTGAAGAAGAGAGTTTGATTCTTACAAGTGATGGGAGATTCAAAACTCATTGTAAAGCAAGTACGAGGAGATAGTTGGGAGGGAGAGGGAGATACTTATTAACACTGTGACAACTATAATTGTGAATCGTGCCAAAATTGAATGCCAAAACATGAGGTCAATAAGGTTTGTCATAACCAAAGGTTGGTTGTATTGCAAGGTGTGCGCCCTTTGTCTCCTTGTGTTGTGTAGTGCAACACTTGGGTTTGTGACATGGCTTAATTGCCTCCTATGGAATCTATAAGTCTAGTGGTTGTATCAGCCATTAACAGGTCAATATTTTGGTGCAATGAAAACCGCACTTGTAATAAGTGGTATCAGAGCTTGGTCACAGGTTAAAATCCCTCACTTGCAATGGGGGGGATTATTGCAAGGTGTGTGCCCTTGGTCTCCTTGTACTGTGCAGTGCAACACTCGGGTTTGTGACATGGTTTGACTTCCTCCTGTGGACTATATAAGTCTTGTGGTTGTATCAGGAATTAATAGGTTGATGTTTTGGTGCAACGACAACTACACTTGAAACAAGCTACCTATCAAAATTGGGTATAGAGTCTGATTGAGGATTATGATGCTTTTAACATAGAAATCATACCCTAAAAGAAAAATTACATTCTAGATGCCTTAGTAGTAGCAACCAATACATTAGCACCTATGGAGGAATCCAAGATGAGGCAGTTTGTAGTAGAGTTGTTTCCATCATTGGAAATCCCGGACAATGTATCCAAATTTCAAGTGTTCAAAGATGATGAACACATCTCACTGTTCTTATCTAACACAATATTTTTTGAGGGATAGATTATGGAAGAAAATATATTTACCCTTGATGAAGAAGAATAAACTAAAGGTGTTATGAATCTTCGAACAAATACGATTCCCAAAGGGATGGTTTCCTTAAAAAGGATCTTTGATTTAGATCCTAGGGTGAAAGAGAGAACACCCGCTACTGCAGAAGGATGGGAATATGAAAAGTTCAACCTTGGTTAGGATGGTGATGAAAGATTTGTATGCATTGGGAAATTCTACACTCCCATCAAAAGGGAAAAAATCTTAAAGTTCCCAAGGAGTATGCAAATGTAATAGCTTGGGATAGGAAGATTTGAAGACCTTCAATACATCCATCATCACACATACTTTTCCACTAACTATGGACACCAAACCCTTCAAGAAAAAAAAAAGACCAATCATAATGACCTCTATTTTCAAGGAGGTGTAGAAGTTACTCATGACAAAGATTATTTCACCCATAAGGCATTCTACCTGGGTCACTAATTTGGTCCTGGTTCGTAAGAAGAACAAAGAGATATGACTATGTGTGGACTTCCATATGCTGAACTAGGCATTGGAAAAGGATAACTACCCTCTTCCATATTTGGATGAGGTTTTGTGATTTGTAAATAGTTCTCAAATGATTTTTTCTTCGAGGGATATTCTGGATACAACCAAGTGTTGGTTAACTATGAGGATATAAAAAAGGTTTTTAACACAAAGTAGGGTACCTTCACCTACTAAAGAATTCCATTTGGATTATTCAACACTTTCCAAAGGGCCATGGACACAAAATTCAAGGAATTTATTGGAAAATGTATTATCATATACATGGATGACCTAACAATTTTCTCTAAAGACTGAAAATATCACACCACCCACTTGTGTAAAGATTTTGAACAATGCAGGAAACATGAGATTTCTTTAAATCCCAAGAAGTGTTTATTTAGGATATACAAAGGAAAGTTGTTGGGATGTGTGATTTCTAAAAGATGTATTTCAATTGTCCTTAACAGAGTGTAATCCTTGTTAAAGTTACAGATTCCAGGTAGCAAGAAAGAAATGAGATCATTCTTTGGAAATATAAACTTTGTTAGAAAGTTCATTATTAGTTTCATTGAAATTGTTAAGCCCCTCAATGAGATGATGAAGAAAAAAACAAATATTGAGTGGAACCAAGAGGCAAAAGATGCACTCATCCAAATCAAGCATTCTATTGCAAAATCATAGATAATGGTTAGTCTCAATTATATGCCACCTTTTCACATTTATGATTTTGCATCATTGCATTTTTGTGTAGCTGTACTTACACAAAGGAAGGAGAGGGATGCAAAACCAATTGAATTTATAATCTCACCCTTCAATAATTTTGAAGTCAGGTATTCCACATTAGAAAAGAAAGCCTTTTCACTAGTAAGGGAAGTCAAGAAGTTTAGGAATTATATTTTGAGAAGCAAGGTATATGCTATAGTGCCTGATAAAACTGTTAAGTTGATGCTCATGTAGAGTGAACTAGGTGAAAGGTGTGGAAACTAGATAACAATTCTACAAGAGTTTGACCTATAAATTCAACCTATGAAACTAGTAAGAGGCTAACACTTATCACAAACAATGGAAAAGGTTGGTCCTCATATTGATTGGTAACGGTACACTGTAGAGTCCTTTACTCAAGACCCATGGTATGCAGATATAGTTTTCATCTTATTGAACAATAAATGTCTAGAAGGTATCAATTCAACACAAAGGAGAGCACTCTTTTTGAAGAGTGTTAATTACATGCTAAAGAATGGGACTTTATTCCATAATAATTATAAAGGTATCTGATAGTTCTGATACTTAATATAAGTACAAATCCAATACCCAACAAGATGAGGGTGGGGGGGTGGGGTGAATCATACAAACTTAATCATCCATAAAAACATCAGATTCAACCTCGATAACACATATATCAGTTATATAACCAAAAACTGTCAAACATGCAAACTCAAAAGCATATGAATAATATAAACCTCATAACACTAGATTTAACATGGAAACCCAAATAGGGAAAAACCACTATGGGATTTCAGACCTACTAAGAAATATACTCTTCTAGAGTATGCTCGATTAAAAGAAAATCCTATTAAAGATTACAAACACATTGCTAGATGTGACCCGGTTAAGGGATTTCCCTCATATTTGTTAGGATCTTCACTTTGTTAGAAGTGACCTTGTCAAAGGATTTCAAACACTCAATCAAAATGTCACCTTGCTAGAGGATTTACATATAAGACGGTTAAGTCCACTTGGTTAAGAGATTTCTTGTCACTTTCACAAAATAATAGTAATAAAATCTATCTGCAACTTCACATCTAAAATGCTAAAGCAGATTCCTATTTGTTCAATACAATCTAGACATAGAACTAATCTTGTCTATCTGCTGGGCATCAATACTCTATTATTCTAATAGGTCTTCAAGCTTCTATGCTTTGGTAATCACTATGTAGCATCCCTGTTCATACACTTGCCCACATACATTGTTTATCAACAGTTTCCTATTATAAACAATCTTCTAACTGCTTAATCTCCTTGATCACATTTCCCATGATCAATCATAGCCATCAAATCTTCAATCTTGTCCAGGTTCATTGTATCTTTCGATCTGAAAATGTTTTACCCCACCTTGGAACTTGCAAATTTACCTTGGAACTTGTGTTAGGGTAATGCAGTTCAATCTGAGTTGTAGATCTTCCTGCCAACTTTCCATTGCCTTAGATTTGTTAACAAACTTCTTCCACGGCTTACCAATCATTGATCCACTCCAGCTCATCAGCTTCTTTCATTAAATATCACATGTAAACATTTAATGCATTCTATTATAGCTCGATTACAACTCGATGAACACTAAACTTCACTCGGTAGACATTCTGCCTTCATTAACCGACAACGATAACCTTAGGGTTTACCGACTAGGTTCCTTAGGGTTTACCGACTAGGTTCCTTAGGGTTTACCGACTAGGTTCTTTGCCTGATAACATAGTATAGTATTTACCTTTACATTTTACAACATATGTATGATGTTAAAACAATCTAAAACATCAAGATCTCATCATTGTCTGACTCGGTAGTTGCCCATTGAATAACTTATCCCCTTATTCATCATATTCTTTCCTATGTCTTTACCGACTTCTTTATAATCTTTATATCATACTTCTCAAGATATGGCAACATCATACTGAATTAGGAAATCAATTTCTTGACATCAATGACAAAATAATAATATCAAGATAGTAAAACATCTTAAATCAGTTATGTCCATAATCATCAACAACCTTTTCAATATCCTTATTGAAATGTCAATAATCTTTCATTGTCTGTAATAATGTAATATTGCCAACAATCTCTCCCTTTGGCATTGATGGCAAAACCAATTCATTTGACCTTTAAAAGATTTAGATTGTTGTGATTCTGAAATGCTGAAATGTTGTAGTCTTTTCTCAATTCTCCCATATATTCTCTCAGTCTTCTCCCCTTTTGTAGGTCTTCTCCCCCTTGGTAGGTCTTCTCCCCCTTTGACAACAATGCCAAAAAGAAAAGAACTAAAACATAATTTGTTTCTGTAAGAAGTTATTTCCTGCCGTTGTGTATCAACTAAGTCTTGGTCAGAGCATTTGTCTTCAATTCCTGTTCCCTGTCACATTCTCTGTATTATTCCAGTATTACTTCCAGTACACTTTCAGAAAAACATTCTAAAGTGTATCACTCCAGCATCAACTCCCCAAAAGATATTCAATAGAGTCATCGAATTGATGCTTTCACTGAACTCGGTCAGTGAGTAGAAGATAGGGGTAGGACCCCTAACTTACTTCTAAGATATTCAAAAGTGTCCTTTGGTAGTGGCTTGGTGAAGATATCTGCTATTTGCTCCTTTGTGTTAACATATTCCAACACCACTTTCTTCTCTTGAGCTTCTTCTCTAAGATAATGATATTTGATAGATATGTGCTTTGTCTTAGAGTGAATAACAAGATTTTTTGAAATATTAATGGCACTAGTATTGTCACAGAATATAGTTACTGGCTCGGTAACTTTCTCATTTATACCTTCCAACAGTTGTTTGATCCATGCAATGTTGGTACAATTCAGTGCTGCAGCAACATATTTAGCTTCGGCTGTTGACTGAGAAACACATCCTTGTTTCTTCCTAAGCCAACTCACTAGTCTTTCTCCTAAGAAGAAAGCTCCTCCACTTGTGCTTTTCTTGTCATCAATGTTGCCTACCCAATCAGCATCAGTATAAACTTTTAAATCAAAATCATTTCCTTTCTGATATACTAAGCCATAATCTTCAGTGCCTTTTAAGTATCTGAAAATTCTTTTGATTGTTGTCATGTGTGTTTCCTTAGGATCTGTAGAGAATCTTGCAACAATACCTACTGCATGTGCTATATCTGGCCTGCTGTGAACAACATATTGCAACTTTCCAATCATAGATCGGTAGAGTGTCTCATCAAGATATGTAGATTCATCATTCTTTGATAGTTTACAGTTGGTAGTCATAGGAGTACTTACTGGTTTTGAATCCTCCATTCCAAATTTCTTCAAGATTTCCTTTATGTATTTGGATTGAGTAATGAAAATCTCATTTTTCATTTGTAGTATTTGTAAACCTATAAAATACTTTATCTCACCGATTAATGACATCTCAAATTCTTTGCTCATTTCATTTCCAAAGTTCCTGCATAAAGTGTCATTTCCACAAAATATAATATCATCAACAAATATGGCTAAGATTAGTATTCCATTTTCATCATTCTTCATGTACATGTTGTTGTTCTCACTTGTCCTTATAAAACCAATCTTAATCAAATAAGAGTGCAATCTCTCATACCATGCTCTAGGTGCTTGTTTCAGACCATATAAAGCTTTGTTCAATTTACATACCTGATCTTTATCATTGTCTTCAATAAATCCTTCAGGTTGTTCAATGAAAACTTCTTCTTCTAATATTCCATTCAGAAATGCAGATTTGACATCCATTTGATATACCTTGAAGTTCTTGAAAGCAGCATATGCCAACAATGTTCTTACTCCTTCAAGTCTAGCAACAGGTGCAAAAGTCTCACCATAATCAATTCCTTCTTCTTGGGCATAACCTTTGCAAACTAATCTTGCCTTGTTCTGAATGACCTCAACTTTTTCATTTAGCTTGTTTCTGAAGATCCACTTTGTATCGATTACATTTTTGTCCTTCGGTCTTGGGACCAGTTTCCATGTGTCATTCTTATTGATTTGATCAATCTCTTCTATCATAGCATTTATCCAATCTTCACTGTTAAATGCCTCTTTCACTATTCTTGGTTCAAATTCAAATATCAAACATGTGTTCTGTCTCAATTTGTTCCTTGTCATCACTGGATCATCCTTATCTCCTATAATCTGACTTGGTGCATGATGTCTTCTGACATACTTGGCTAATACAGGCTCGGTAGGCTCTGTATGATCTTCTTCATCACTCGGTAACTGGATATGTTCTTCATTTTCTTCAACAGTTATCTCGGTAGGACTTCTCAGTTGCACATAGACAAATTCATCATAGTATTCTGGTTCTTTGGAATTTCCTTCATCAGTTCTTTCTGCAAATTCATCAATTTTCACATTTGCACTTTCTACTATTTTATTAGATGATTTGATCAGACATTTAAATGCTTTGCTTCTAGAAGAATATCCTAGAAATGTTCCTTCTTCACTTTTTTGATCAAACTTGTCATTTCTATCATCTTTATGAACATAGCATTTACTTCCAAAGATCTTAAAATAACTTACATTAGGTTTCTTGCCATACCAGATTTCATAAGGTGTCTTCAAAGTACCTTTCTTCAATTGAACTCGGTTCAAGGTGTAAATAGTTGTGCTTATTGCTTCTCTCCAAAATGTTTGTGGAACCTTCTTCTTAATCATTAGTGTTCTAGCACAATCCACAATAGATCTATTTCTTCTTTCAGCTATTCCATTCTGTTGTGGAGTTTTCGGTGTAGAGACTTGTCTTTTAATACCATGATCATTGCAAAATAGGTTGAACTCATCAGATGTGAACTCTCCTCCTCTATCTGATCTAAGACATTTTAGTTGTCTTCCTATTTCATTTTCAACTCTAGCCTTGTACCATTTAAACATTTGAAAAGCTTCTGATTTTTCTTTTAAAAACATTACTAACATCATCCTTGAATAATCATCCACAAATAATATGAAATACTTATCACTGTAATAACTTTGAACTTTCATAGGACCACAAAGATCAATGTGCACAAGATCTAAAATTCCCTTAGAAGTGTAGGACTTACTTGTAAAGCTTGATCTTGTCATCTTACCCATTTGGAATCCTCAGCACATAGCATTCTCAGGTTTTTCAAGACTCGATAGACCTCTTACTCGGTGCTTCTTACTTATTTTGATCAGATTATCAAAATTAACATGACAAAACCTTTTATGCCATAACCAAGTATCATCAATCTTTGCATGCAAACACTTATTGTGAGTGGAGTCAAGGTGAAATGTATTACCTTTTGTTTGTGTCCTGGTAGTAGCTAACTTTCCATTCTTGTCATGAACTTTGACAATTCCTTTTTGAAATTCTATTTGGTAACCTGTGTTGTTTAGTTGTGCTACACTCAACAAATTGTATTTCAAACCTTCAACCTAATAAACATCATTGCATCTTGCATTATCAAGAAGTGTTATGGATCCTTTACCTCTTACCGGACATGGTGCATCATTACCAAATCTAACATAGCCTCCATCATAATCTTCTAACATAACAAACTTGTGTTTATCTCTTGTCATATGATGTGAGCATCCACTATCTATAATCGAAGAATCATTAGGGTTTATGTGAGATATAAGGGCTTTTTCTCCATACCTTTCTTCATCTGATCCATCCTTGATAGCCACATAAACAACTTCCTCTATATCAGTCTCATCTAACTTGTCATTGTTAGATTCCTCATCAGCTATTAAGCATGTCTTTCTATCTCTTCTTCTAAAGTCTCGGTGTCCTCTGTAATGGTTATCTTTCTATTTGTCATCTCGATAATCTCTCTTTTTAGTAAAATCTTTGTCAGGACAGTTAGAAGCCATATGTCCAATCTTATCACAATTGAAACATTTCAAAGGTACTTTTCCTTTATACTTACCTTTGCCTCGTGGTAACCTTTTGGCCAATAGTGCTTCAAACTCTTCTTGCTTTCTGATTTATTCATACAGTTTGTGTACCTCCTCCATGTTCTTCCAAAATCTTTCACTTGCTCCACTGTGATCTCCTTCAGAGTACTTATACTTTCTTTCATTGTAATCATTAGATTCATTCAGATGAAAAGAACTAAATGCAGATTCAACTTTATTTACCGATGACCACTGTTATCAAAATTACTTAACTCAAATGCATGTAGCTTACCAATAGTAGCATCCAAGGAAACTAGCATATTAGGTATAGACCTCAATTAATTGATTGCAGAGACTCGGATTGCATAGGCAGGTAGAAGGGTTCTTAACAACTTACTTGTTACATCCTTTTCTTCAATAGTTCCTCCTGCTCCTTTGATTTTATTTACAATCTCCTTTAGTCTTGTACTATACTGGGTTATGTTCTCACCTTCATTCATCCTCATAGATTCAAGTTGTCCTCTTAGACTATCTACTTTTTCTCTTTGAACATGTTCATCTTCTCCATATACATATATGAGCTTAGTCCACATTGCCTTTGCATCATTGCAGCCTTCTAGATCATTAAACTCTTAATCGGTCAATGTAGATGTTATTTCAATCATTGCTTGAATATGTTCTTGCTTTACCTTTATCTCTTCCATAGTTAATGGATAGGTGCTTGGTGCAACAAAATCATTCTCCAAATAGTATATAGCATATTCTCCAACTCCTGAAAGATGTAGCTTCATCCTTTTCTACCATGTAGAGAAACTTGACTTGTTCAGCTTTGGTGCATCCCTCTTATACATCTTTGGATCTTTAACTCAAGTGCCTTTAAACTTTCCTTTCCGAGTCCAATACTCTCATACCAATTGATAGTTCTGATACTTAATATAAGTACAGATCCAATACCCAACAAGATGAGAGGGGGGGGGAAGTGAATCATACAAACTTAATCATCCATAAAAACATCAGATTCAACCTCGGTAACACATATATCAGTTATATAACCAAAAATTGTCAAACATGCAAACTCAAAAGCATATGAACAATATAAACCTCATACACTAGATTTAATGTGGAAACCCAAATAGGGAAAAACCACTATGGGATTTCGGACCCACTAAGAAATATACTCTTCTAGAGTATGCTTAGTTAAAAGCAAATCCTGTTAAAGATTACAAACACATTGCTAGATGTGACCCGGTTAAGGGATTTCCCTCAGATCTATTAGGATCTTCACTTTGTTACAAGTGACCTTGTCAAAGGATTTCAAACACTCTATTAGAATGTCACCTTGCTAGAGGATTTACATATAAGACTGTTAAGTCCACTCGGTTAAGAGATTTCCTGTCACTTTCACAAAATAACCGTAATAAAATCTATCTGCAACTTCACATCTAAAATGCTAAAGCAGATTCCTATTTGTTCAATACAATCTAAACATAGAACTAATCTTGTCTATCTGTTGGGCATCAATACTCTGTTATTCTAATAGGTCTTCAAGCTTCTGTGCTTCAGTAATCACTATGTAGCATCCATGTGCATACACTTGCCTACATACATTGTTTATCAACAGTTTCCTATTTATAAACAATCTTCTAACCACTTAATCTCCTTGATCACATTTCCCATGATCAATCATAGCCATCAGATCTTCAATCTTGTCCAAGTTCATTGTATCTTTTGATCTGAAAATATTTTACCCTGCCTTGGAACTTGTGTTAGGGTAATGCAGTTCAATCTGAGCTGTAGATCTTCCTGCCGACTTCCCATTGCCTTAGATTCATTAGAAAACTTCTTCCACGGCTTACCAATCATTGATCCACTCTAGCTCATCAGCTTCTTTCATTAAATATCACATGTAAACATTTAATGCATTCTATTATAGCTTGATTACAACTCGGTGAACACTAAACTTCACTCGGTAGACATTCTGCCTTCATTAACTGACAATGATAACCTTAGGGTTTACCGACTAGGTTCTTTTCCTGATAACATAGTATAGTATTAACCTTTACATTTTACAACATATGTATGATGTTAAAACAATCTAAAACATCAAGATCTCATCATTGTCTGACTCGGTAGTGTTGCCCATTGAATAACTTATCCCCTTATTCATCATATTCTTTCTTGTGTCTTTATTGACTTCTTTATAATCTTTATATTGTACTTCTCAAGATATGGCAACATCATACTGAATTAGAAAATCAATTTCTTGACATCAATGACAAAATAATAATATCAAGATAGTAAAACATCTTTAATCAGTTATGTCCATAATCATCAACAACCTTCTCAATATCCTTATTGAAATGTCAACAATCTTTCATTGTCTGTAATAATGTAATATTGCCAACAGTATCTACCTTAGATGTATAAATCATGATGAAGCCAAGTAGATGATTGATGAATTCCATGGAAAGTTTGGAATTGGGTATGGGTAAGTGGATGCCGCAATGCATCAAATCCTAAAGGTGGGCTATTATTGGCTCCAAATATTCAAACATTTCCATAACCATGTTAGACACGACCGTACCTGCTATATGGTGGTCACTCAAGAATGAAACCCAATTATACATCTTCAACCGATTTATGAGGTCAAACCTTTCACCCTATGGGTGTTGGATTGTATTGGTGTAGTTAACCCAAACTCTTTTGCAAGACACAAATTTGTATTAACGGTGACCAACTACTGCACATGTTGGATGAAAGCCATAACTTACAAGAACTATATTGTAAATATGGTCATACAATTCCTTGAAGAAAATATCATGACTAGGTTTGGGATGCCATTTTATCTAGTATGTGACAATGGCCTTGCTTTTACTTCTTCCTAGTTAATGCAATGGGCTTATCACTTTAAAGTCAATAAATTTTCTTCTAATTACTACTCGGGGGAATGGGGTGGCTGAGTCAACTAACACAAATATTTTAGATGGTATTAAACTTTTTTTAGAGAAGAACCTTAGGGATTAGCACAACTAACTGAGGTATGACCTCTAGGTAGACCGAACTCAAGTAATGGCCACCTTGGGGACTTCCCCATATTACTTGATATATGGAAAAACCCCTTTTTTCCTATGAATTTTTAAAATCCCATCCTTCAATTCATGAAGGAATTTGAAGTTCAAGAAGACAATACAAAAGTCTGCCTACTAAATATGTTGCAACATAATGAGAAAAGGGACAATTCCCTACAACATTTTTCCAAGCATCAAGTTGTTGTTAAGAAATGGTTTGATAAATGAACCAAAATAAAGGTCTTTAGGATATCTGACCTAGTCCTATTATGAGACAAAGCTAAAGAGAAGAAAGGAGGTCATCATAAATTCAAAAGGTTATGTTTAGGTCCTTACCAGATTGCTAAGATCCTTGGAGAGAATACTTTTAGGCTCAGTTCCTTAATGGGGGAACTTGTACCATGCCAATAAATGGTTAGTTTCTCAAACACTATTTTGGTTAAATGTGCTAATTCAATCCACCCTTGTACTATAGTAGTTTTTGTTTTAGTTTGGTTGTTTGTTTTTGGCTTTTTCTATTGTTTTATTTTGTGGTTTTTGTCTGTCTTTCTTTGGGGACACTTATTTTGTTAAGTTTAGATGAAATATTTAGTATTCTTGGCATAGTAGAGAACGTCCTATTTGGAATTCTTTTCTCTTAGCATTTTGTAACCCTGACACCAATAATTATCTTTAGGGACTTTGGCCTAGATTCATTTAAAGTAGTGTCCAATGGAATAAGTATGATTAAGGCCTTGGGAATTTAAGGGTATGAATATGTTGAAATGACCTAGAACCATCTTCACATTTAAAGAACATCAAGTAGACTTTGTTTTTAGGAAAGGGTTACTCTTTCTCAGGTGAAAAATACAAAACCATACACCCTTCACAACAACAACTATGATTCCCAACCTAGCTTTGAGCTTCATTTACCAAGGATTAAGAGAGAGAAAAGTTTAAAATACTACCATAAGAAAGAAAAAGGGATAGGATAAGAAGAAAATATTTCATTCCTCAACCTATCTAGGTGATTCAAGTATCTCCACTGGGGCTATGGACGTCTAGCTAGCAATGGAGAAATACTTGATGGGAGCCAAAGGTAACTCTATCGGGGCTATAGATCCCTGATTGACAACAAAGCTATGCCTAGGATGTCATTGCATGAAAGATGAGGTGGTTTGACCTACATATCTTGTGCTTGAGTGTTCTAACTTAATTTTAAGGATATATGATTGGGGAACTAATCAAAGCACACACATAAGGTTGTCTAAGAAAAGTTAAAATACTTTACATATTGCCTAGCTAGAGGTATTCTTTTATAATCAACCTTAAATGATAGCAGCCTGGGAGTTAAGTTGCTATTGATTTTGGAGTTCTAAAATGCATGGAGCCATTTTTTCTAGACAGTCTCCATTTTTTATGCCTTGCATACTCACCCCCACTTTTTTCTTGACAAGATTTAGGCCCCCCTATTTCTTGCATTTTCTTTCTTTTTCTTGTTTTTTTTTTTTTTTTTTGGAGTCCCAAAATTCAAGGTACTAGAGGTTTCCTTCGAAACCCCAAACTCTAGGCTTCCTCCTTGTTTGTGTGTTTCTTCAGTGTTTTAGACTCCAAAATCTTGAGATCCCAAAGACATAAAGACATTGAGACCTTGAAATCTTGAAATCTTAGACTCCAATCTATTTGGCACTTCATAGTTTTAGACTGTGCATCCTTGCTTGAACCCACATTTATTGCACTTAATCCAGTTTCTATTTAAAAGCCTAGGAGCTCATTTTTTTTCATTTCACTATGCTTCCAAATGAGCTTTGCAACCTTTTGAAAATTGCAACTATCATCTTGTGAAGGCAATTCAAGTAGCTTTTTCTTTTAGAATCTTGAGACTTTGAAATGTTTTGCCTTTCTTTGTGCATGTTTGAGGTAAGATTTCATCCCCTCTCTCGTGTTTTGTTTCTTACTTGTTGAAACTTGTTCTTGTTTTTTTTTCATTGTTTTTCCTTTCCCTACTTTCTTAGAATAGGTTGTAGCTTTGAAATAAGTTGACTCCCTTGTGGAATTAAACATTTGGCCCCTTAGATAAACCAACCTTTTCCCTAATCTTGCTAGAATCAAACCTTAAACCCAACTAGTTAATGCTTCTTGTTTAAAATTTGTGTTTCCCACACTTTCCACAAACCATGCCCTAGTTATGTATAGTTGAAAACCTTATCCTAGGGTTTTCAATTGATTAATCATCATGTGTGGAAATATTGGCTTGCCTCTATTCATGCCAAATTAACTAAGTGTTAGAATGCCCTCAATTTGGAGTTTCAGACTCTAGAGTTCTTATCATTCTCAAGAAAAGTTACCCACAATTTTTTGGGATCCTAGAATCCCCATGAGATTTTTCCCTTGGAATGATCCATTTTATAATTCTAAACTTTAGTTCTAGGGGAATCCTTGCCAAATTAGTAAGCTATTGAGCAAAACCTCAAACCTTGAAATTCAAACTTAATACATGAGAACTAATACATTTTGAAACTCCAAACTTTGGGATTCCCTTCCAACCTATGCTTAGAAGGTAAATTGTTGCCTAAAACCCCTGAACCCTAAAATATGGAGTTACTATGTGAAACAAAAACCCTTCAAAATTTTAGACTCCAAACTGTTGAGAAAACCTCTACCAATTTAAACATTGTGCACCCATAACCTTGAACCCCAAAATTCAAAATTATTTTAATAATGACTAAACTTCAGGATTTTGTGTAAGGAAACTTGTAGCCAACTTAATGACAATTTCCACATAATCTAATTTAGATTTCAATAAAATAATCACATAGAACCCACATGCGAAGAACATACAACATACCAATGAAAATACAATAGAAGATATACCTTGGGAAAACTCTCATGAGGGAAAAACCCAACCTCTAAAAACATCATCCACCATGTATTATCAACAATTCAATCATTACAATACAACTATGGAAAGCCTTTGAAATGAGTCATCCAACAAGCACTCCACGTGACCAAGCATGTAACCACACATCCCATGCCATGTTTCCTTCCTTCACAAATGCTAACCTAGCTATCTGGCTAACCCAAACAACTACCCTTGTGGTTGCTTTTATAAGCAAAAGCTCCCATAAAACCACCAAGTGGTATTACATCAAAACCATGTGGTAAATAACTCCACATACCCTCAATTACTATTGGGTACTTTATTTGATTTATTTCCCCAATAATAATATTTACAATAAATAATAATATACAATGTAACAAATCATCGAGTGGTCTCCAAGAATATTCCCCAAGGAATACCTACATGTTGCACGCCCACCTAGATGCTCCCAGGTGCAGCAATAATAATTAATTATTACATTACATGTCCATGGGAATTACATAATAAAAAAAATATTATAATTAAACATTATTATGCAAAGTGTACAACACCTATTTTCCCAACATTTTGGACTTTAGAGCTTCATTCCAACTCCTACCATTAGAGAAATCAAGAGTAAAAAACCCTTGACCCTTGAAGTCTGGGGTAACTTTATTGAGGTTAGCACTTTGGCATTTCTAACTTTGGGTTTCATGTCCATCCTTTGCCATTTTAGCATAACAAAGTTGGTAACCTCAAACCCCCAAATTCCAAAGTGGCTTTATAGAGGTACACACTCTAGGATCTTAGACTCTGATATGACAGGATTTTCTTTCAGCTTGAATGTGTAACTAGAGATCCAATTTCCCACACTTTGTGATAAAGAAGCCTAATTAGAGATTCTAGACTCCAAAATCTCAGAAAGCTATTGATTTTCCAAGCATTATAACTTTTGCATACTTTGTTTTCAAACCTCTAGACTATAGTGATAGGATCATTATTTTGAGATCTTGGACTCCAAGGTATTATGAATCCTTAAACCTTGTAGACATAAGAATTCCTAGAACACTAGACCTTGGAATCTCAAAATTCTAAAATTGAGCATTTTTGTAAAGAATGTATATGCATAGTTAGTTTAGTTTGTTTTTATAGTGTATGAATCCCCAGCAAGACGAAGGATCAATTCCAAGGTTCATCGGGAACTCTTCAACGACACTAAGCTATCTCCTCCTGGGGTAGGGGCTAGACATTTACTTGGGTTATCTCTTAATCAATGGGTTATGATTTTTCTTTAACCCTATAGGATTGCTTAGAATGTTTATGGACAAAACTAAAGCTAAGGTGGAAGTAAAAGGAGTTACTAGAAAGAAAACTAAGGAAGAACAAAGGCTAGAAAAAGAGCCAATTACAATGAAGTACCTATACTAGGGTCAACCCACTTTCTCCAAAATGGAAAATGAAGTATAATGGGTGATAGATACAGATATAGGGCACATTGGTATGGGTGCAATGAAAGTTGCAGTGTGGGACAACAATACTAATATTTCCTACTAGAGGATAGAGAGGTTTGGATCGGTACATGTGAATGTGTGTATAGAAAAGGAATTGCGATTGTAGATTTATCCCTAGCTATGATAGCCCAAAATTTTAAGATACCATAATATGATTAGGTCCTATTGACTATAGAAGAGGAATCCTTCGCTGAGTACTTTATGAATAAAAATAAATATTTAGGTAAGTTAGTATGAAGGAATTAGTCAACAACAAAAAAATGATTTTCTCAATAAAATAAAACAAGAAGGCATTGTACTCCCACAAGATCATAGGCCTCCTTATGGTATTGAAATTTTTAAAATATGGGCTCATGAGACTTTATCGATGTTAGAATTTTCCCTTGGATTGGATAGTGATAGGATAGTGGGTGCAAGCCTACTTCAAATGATATATAATATCCATTTTATTAATCCACCTGCTAGATATAGATTTATTGAGCATGTTGCAAAAACCATGTAGAAACAATTTGCAATGACTAAACAAGGTTCCACTAAGATGTTTAGGTTCACAACCTACTTGTGCTATTTATTTCTATAGAAATATAGTCAAAATTTTGTGGAAATGGACAACAAACTTCATATTACATTCAATAAGACTCATGGTGATGGGGGTATGGAAAGAAAATCGGTTCCACTTCCACTATATAAATGAACCCCTAAGATAACAATGCATGATAATAAAAGGAACTACAAAGATTTTGTAGAATAATTTTTTGCTCCATTGTATCAAGAAATTATGTAAATACTCCAATGCCTTAATTGCCCGAGTCTTGAAGAAATTTCATTCAATGGGATCACAAATACAATTGACTGATTGGTACTTGATAAAAGATTATACTGTACTAATATTTTATGGATCAATAGAACAACCCTACAAAATTCCCATCCATGTCATGGAGAGGGTTTTTACATTGGAATATGTATGATAACTAGGTAGTACAGATGACAAATACTTCCAAAAATACCATAAGAAGACCATGTTTCCTTCATTACCTTTCTCATGTAGAGGGTTCACATTCGACAGAAAAGCATTCAATGTTGTAAAGTCTTTTTATAAAATTTATAATTTTGAATTTGTCAATCACTAGAAGTATGATCCATGTGATGTTATCAAAGAAAGAAGTGTAGCCAATAACAATAAAACAAGTTTAATTCAACATGAAAGTAAACCCATGCTAGAAAGATTAAAAAACAAGAACTCTTAGGATGAGATAAAAAAAACAATGGAGGAAATAGCCATTGAGATAGGAGTTTCTTTTGATAAAATTTGAACCAAAATAATAAAATTGCACAAATAGAAAGCACCAGAGATAGAGATACCGATTAAGAGCTACAAAATTTTCTATACAAGAGCTACCAAAACCATTTAATATACAAAATATACTAGATAAACTAAATAAAGCTTGTAAAGAAAAAAATTGGACACAGTAAAAAATCATTGAGTTCTGGCCTATGAGGAAGAACCTAGGTGATCCAAAGAGTATTGTAGATATTGGTGACATCTCAAAAGATGAAGAATTTAAATTTTTCTGGAGTAACGAGCATCTCAAATTTGATAGTGATGTTGAAGTTGTTGATGATGATTATGAAACTATTGAACATGATGGTGGTATTGGTCAGGTAAAATATAGACACAAACATTTTGCAAATGAAGTCACAAAAGAAAATATCCTTCAGTGGCAACAATTGTTGACAAAATGGGTTATGATGGCATTGCATTGGTATCTAATGCACAAGGAACTTTTCATGTACTAGAAGTGACCCCCCAAGATGTGCATGATAAAACTAGAATTGGAGCACCAGAATAATCTAAAAGTAAAACTATCAAAGGGAAAACAATGAAATAAGGACCAATTAAATTTATTTTTGCTCAAACTTCAATTCCACAACTTCACATTGATAGTTAGAATAGGTTGACTCTATAGGAGATTGAACAACTACAAGATCTCAGTGAACAAACCATTACAAAGAAGTGAAAGATTATGGTAGCTCAAATTCTGATGGAATTATTTCTAGAAGTAACCCCTCCAAGTCCAATTTTTAGTATGACCATGACTGAAAGTAGTCTTGTTTTAGATTAAGGAAAAAGCAGGTTTTGAAGGGGCCCTGAAACCCTTTACAAGCAGAACTTAAACAGTAAAGCTACAAGAGATAGAAAAGAACAGAAACCACAAAAAAACCAGCGAAAACCGAAGAAAACCCAAAAAAGCCCCAAAAAGCCAGCAGGCCTTCCAACATTCAGATTTTTTCCAAGGCTTTAGCTAGGGTGTTGCTGATATCATACAACTCTTTGATGTTGTCTTTGAAGTTGGGGGGATCCTTTGTTGAGGCAGCCACAACTTTCTTGATATTGCTCTTGGTTCTCTTTGCAGTACCACCCACCGGATTAGCATCACCACTTCCAGTCTAGATGGTCTCTTCTTCCAGGTCAAGATCCATGACCGTTTTAGGAGTGCAAGTGTGATCAATGACCTTGGCGATGTCCTCCAAGTTTTTGATGATAGCAGAGAGGATACTTGGGATAACTCCCATCAGATTTTTCATCACTTCCTTTCCCTCTTCCAGTGATTTTACCTTATTCTCCAATTCCTGCTTCCAATTAATCTGCTCTCTGTTTTCATCCTTCCTCTTTTCATCCATTTTAATCCCTTTCTTGTCCAGGTTTTTAGGGTCTCGTAGGTCCATCTATCAAAATCCATTCTGGCCTCAGAGAGCTTCTTGAGGTTATCCAGGATAAGCCCTTTACTAGCATTTTCCTTGACCTTGCTATCCCTATCCTCAGTCAGGTCCTTCTCAGAGTCTTTGTTCATTTCCTTCTCAGAGTTCCCTCTAGTTTCCTCGTTATCCTTGGGTTTCACTTCTTCCATCAGATGGTTGTTGTCCTTACCTTGGTGTTCGCTGAGGGTAGGGCTTTCTTGACCAGGCTCATTATTTTCGCTTTCTTCCTCATTGCCCAGCTCCTCATCTTTCTAGCTATCTTCACCGTTGGAGTCGTCTGTCTCCATACCACTGCTTTCCTTAATAATGTCCTCTGTTTCCAACCCAGGGACGCTTTTCCTTTTTTTGCTGGAGGATGCCTTCTCCTTGCTAATTTCTCCCTCTTTCATCTTTCTCTTTCCCGAAGAGGCGAAAATCCTCTTATTCTCCAGCAGGGTGAGGGTTTTGCAATGCTCATAGATGAGCAGCAGAAGCCCGCAGTGGAGAATTAGGCTGGAAGGGTTAGTCTTGTGTTTGTTGAGGGACCTAGAGAGGGACTGAAAGAGGTAGTATGGCAGGGACACCTTTTTGTCATGTCTGAAATGGTTTGATGTACTCCATAATTGCGTTCAGAACCTAGCCCCACAACTTCTTGATGTTTGCAGCTTCATAGTAGCCCTTAGTAGCCTTGCCAATTTTAGCTCTCTCTTTCTCTTTTTGCGAGAAAAGGTTAACTGTGTTGTTGGAGACCTTGAAGTCTCGAAGGAAATTAAGCCCAGAGTGGGCATTTCGGTCACAGTGGAAATGAGCCTAGCGTCCAACTTAAACTTAACACCATAAAGTTTAAAAGAGCCATTAGACCAGTTTTCAGAAATCTTGGAAACGGCTAAGTTAACCCTACCTTTGTCATAGTCCTCAAGTTTCTCCATGAAGCTGGTAAGAGAGCCCTTCTCCAATTTCATCCAGACTTTAGGCATCGCTTTCCAGGTCGACATATTGTCTGGTTCTTCCCACCTTAGGTCTCCTCCCATCTTCGGATATGGGCTATTTGCTCTATTTCTCTGCAAGTTATCACCTTCTTTTCTGATGTTGCTAAAGTTTTCGAGCTGGGTAACCCACAAAGCTGTTGGCAATATTACATTATAACAGACAATGAAAGATTATTGACATTTCAATAAGGATATTGAGAAGGTTGTTATGGACATAACTGATTAAAGATGTTTTACTATCTTGATATTATTATTTTGTCATTAATGTCAAGAAATTGATTTTCTAATTCAGTATGATGTTGCCATATCTTGAGAAGTATGATATGAAGGTTATAAAGAAGTCGGTAAAAGACACAGGAAAGAATATGATGAATAAGGGGATAAGTTATTCAATGGGAAACTACTACCGAGTCAGACAATGATGAGATCATGATGTTTTATATTGTTTTAACATCATACATATGTTGTAGAATGTTAAGGTTAATACTACACTATGTTACCGAGCAAAGAACCTAGTCAGTAAGCCCTAAGGTTATCACTATCGGTTAATGAAGGCAGAATGTCTACCAAGTGAAGTTTAGTATTTACCGAGTTACAACTGAGCTATAATAGAATGCATTAAATGTTTACATGTGATATTTAATGAAGGAAGCTGATGAGCTGGAGTGAATTAAATGATTGGTAAGCCATGTATGAAGATTGTTAAAGAATCTATGGTAAAGAAAGATCGGCAGGAAGATCTACAGCTTAGATTGAACCGCAATACCCTAACACAAGTTCCAAGGTAAATATGCAAGTTCCAAGGCAGGGTAAAATGTTTTCAGATCAAAGAATACATTGAACCTGGACAAGATTGAATATCCGATGGCTATGATTGATCATGGGAAATGTGATCAATGAGATTAAGTGGTTAGAAGATTATTTATAAATAGGAAACTGTTGATAAACAATGCATGCGGGCAAGTGTATGCATTGGGATGCTACATAGTGATTACCGAGCACAGAAGCTTGAAGACCTGTTAGAATAACAGAGTATAGAGCTCAGCAGAGGGACAAGATAAGTCCTATGAATTTATTGTATTGAACAAATAAGAATCTGCTTTAGCATTTTTAGATGTGAAGTTGCAGATATATCTGTATTACTATTATTTTGAGAAGTAGCAGAAAATCTCTTAACCGAGTGGACTTAATAGTCTTATATGTAAATCCTCTAGCAAGGTGACATTCTTATTAAGTGTTTGAAATCCTTTGACAAGGTCACTACTAACAAAGTGAAGATCCTAACAGATCTGAGGGAAATCCCTTAACCGAGTCACATCTAGCAATGTGCTTGTAATCTTTAACAGGATTTGGTTTTAACCGAGCATACTCTAGAAGAGTATATTTCTTAGTGGGTCCGAAATCCCACAGTGGTTTTTCCCTATTTGGGTTTCCATGTTAAATCTAGTGTTATGAGGTTTATATTGTTCATATGCTTTTGAGTTTGCATGTTTAACAATTTATGGTTATATGATTGATATATATGTTACCAAGGTTGAATCTGATGTTTTCAAGGATGATTAAGTTTGTATGATTCACCCCCCCCCTCTCATCTTGTTGGCTATTGGATCTATACTTATATTAAGTATCAGAACTATCAAAAGCATGCGACACTTTATTAGAAATAATAGAGGATCTGTCGCAGCTCCAAGTAATGATTTTACTTGTCATGATTAAATTGTCCTTCTCTCCCCATATAACGGTTCTTTCTGATGAACTCTTTGATATTTAAATTGAGATCCTCCTCGTGCCAAATCATTTGGGAGTCAGAGTTAACTCCACTATTCGCTAAGCAATCCACCATGCTATTTTGCTCTCTGAAGGCATGTTGAATAATGATTTCTTTGAAACTGGCAATGATCTCCCTAGCTTTTATGATGATATTTTCAATAGACCAGGAAGGCTCCGATTCCCCCTTTACGTACTTTATGATATTGAGTGAATCTCCCTCAAGCCATATTTTATCATAATTTAGACTTTTGGCAATAATTAAGGTATTCAAGGTTGCAGAGGCTTCAACAAAATGTCTAGTTTGATTCCCCGCAGGACCAGCCACTGCCTTGAGACAACTTCTAGCAAAATTCCTGACAATGCCCCCATATCTAGCTTTACCTGAATTCCCTTTAGAGGCCCCATCAAATTTAGCCTTAATCCATCTCTACGGGGGGAAACACCAGACTAGACCTTCTCTTCTAGTCTCCTTGCTGGAGGTAGTAGTAGAAAGGTTCCACCTGTCTTTAAAATCATCTTTAGTAGCTAGTCCCTGAACAGTGCAGTAGAAGCTTTCAAAGATACTCCTAAAGATTTTATCTGCAACCACTTCAAGAAAAGCCCTTTTATCCCTAAAAATCCTGTTGTTGCACTCTTTCCAGATATTCCAGATAACAATCGACAGAGTAAGTTTCCAGGTCTCCACAATTTTAGGATTAGAATTAGGGCAATGCCATTGAAGCCAAGTGTCACCAAGAGAGTTTGGGAAGACCCAACTCAGGTTCCATCTGGAGAGGATGATTTTCCAGATATCTTGGCTAAAAGTACATTGATTGAGAATATGGAAAGTTGTCTCTTCTTCCCTGTAGCAAAGAGAATACTTGTTAGGAAAAATAGTACCTCTTTTGTGAAGATTGTCGAGGGTTAATACATTCTTTTGGATGAAAATCCAAAAGAAGATATTGACCTTAGGAACCAACTTCTTGTTCCAGACTTTAGCCCAGATGGGAATTTCTTCCATCGGGGCACTGTGAATAGCCACTATAGAGGAAACATAGTATTTCCCATCCAGAGTTTCCCTCCATATCAATCTGTCATCTTTGTTGTCTCTAGGGATTTTGGCAGAGAAAGCTATTTGAAGGAACTTGAGTTCCGGACACTATTGGCTAAAGTCAATCCATTTCCCATTTCTCCAGTAGTCTCTTACCATTTCTCCATACCTACTTTTGACTTGGTCTTTCCAATCTTTAATGATTGGGATTTCCTCTAAAGGTTTATCCAGGATCCATTTATCTTCCCAAAATCTTATTCTCCTCCCATCTCCAAGGTTCCAAGTTCTACCAGTAGCAACCCAACTTTTAGTTGATTGCACAACATTCCATATGGCAGATCCTTCAACATTAAAAGAGTTGTCAAATAATTCTTCCTCAGAAGGTTGCATATAGAGATATTTGTTTTTCCAGATAGAGTTCCATTCTCTTTCTTCCCCTTTGAATCTCCATATTTGTTTGGCTAGTAGAGCTTTATTCATAGTACCAATGTTCCTTATGCCCAACCCACCAGAGGCCTTAGGTGAGCAAATTTTATTCCAGGCAATAAGGGGGATTCTATTTTTAGCTTCCACTCCCGGCCAAAGGAACTTTTTTTGGATTTTTTCAATGGCTTCCACAAACTTTGAGGGGATTTTGAACAAGCTAAGAGCATACACAGGAAGATTTTGGAGAGTGCCTTTGAGCAGAGTGATTTTTCCTGCTTGACTTAGGACAACCCCTTTCCAGCCAACAAGTTTCAAGTTGATTATGTCAATTAGCTTGTTCCAAAAGGAATCCTCAGTCTTGAGACATAGAGGAAGTCCCAAATAGGTAGAGGGAAACTCAGTGATGTTGTAGCCCAGGATCCTGCCAATCTTTATTTGCCTTTGAGCCGAGGTGTTGATGAAAAAAAGAGAGCTTTTATCCTAGTTAAATTTTTGGCCAGAGGCAGATTCATAGGTGTTCAGAATAATCTTCATATTTTTAGCTTCCATGATGGTGGCTTCCCCCATGGTGATAGAGTCATCAATGAATTGTTCAGGAGAACAGACAACATTGGAAGAAGAAGGTTTCAGGCCCTTAAGATTGACATCTTCCACATTTTTAAGGATGAACCTTCCCAATAATTCAACAAGAATAGAGAACAGGATGGGGGATATGGGGTCCCCCTATCTGAGACCTCTAGAGCTTTTGAAGAAACTGGATGGGGAGCCATTGACAATAACAGCAGAGGAGGAGGTTTCCATAAGTTGAGAGCAGAGATAAATAAATTTGTCCCCAAAACCAAACGCTTTCATGATCCTAAGGAGAAACTATCAGTTCACTCTATCAAAAGCTTTAGCCATGTCTAACTTTAAGAAGAATCCCTGGTTATTCGCCACTTTCAGGGAGTGAATTTTTTCATGAATGGAAATGATGGAATCCAAAATTTATCTTCCGGGGACAAAGCCATTCTGCTGGACATATATAATCCTAGGAAGAATTTCCAATAACCTGGAAGTCAGAACCTTAGATAAGATCTTGTAGATAGAGTTATCTAGGCTGATGGGTCTAAACTTGTTAAGAGAATCAACTCTGGGGATCTTTGGGATTAGGACAATGAAGGTAGCATTCAATTCCTTTAGGAGTCTTCTAGAGCCAAAGAATTCCTTAACACCATTGCATATGTCAACCTCCACTATGTGCCAGAAGTTTTGGAAGAAGAACATGGGGAAGCCATCTAGACCAAGGGATTTATCACTCTGAAAGGAGAACATCGCCTTTATGATTTCCAGATTAGAGGGGATGCAGGATAAAAGGTGGTTGTCAGCTTCCGATAGGATAGGAGGGATAGCTTGTAAAAGGGTATTTTGCTTGCTGAAATCTAGGATATCCGCATCACCAAGCAGGGTACTGAAGTGCTCGAGAGCTTCCTTCCTTATGTCACAGTCCTCTATTAAGATGCCTTTATTGCAATTTAGTCTGGATATTCTGTTGGCTACCCTATGCTTAAAAGTAGTAAGGTGAAAGAAGCGGGTATTTTTATCGCCTTCCTTCAGAAACAAAGCTCTAGATCTTTGTCTCTAGAAAGTCTCTTCATTAGAAATGATGGAATGGTATTTAGATAAAAGATCATTTTTAGCCATCCTAAGATCTTCGTTCAACCCCACCTCTTGGATTCTATCCTGAATATACTTTATTTCATCTTTGACTTGAATTTTGTTCTTGAATATGTCCCCAAAAAACTCTTTGTTCCAGGATTTAATTTTGGCTTTTATGATATTGAGATTTTTGGCGATTCTAAAAAGAGCCTTGCCCTCCACTTTAGAGTTCCACCATTCAGCTATGCAAGCTTCTAGAGAAGGATGGGAGAGCCAAGATTTTTCAAATCTGAAAGGGAAGTTTCTCTTTGCCGAAAAAGAGTTAGCAGTAAAGGAGATGGGGTAATGGTCCGAACCAATTTTGATAACAAAGGCAAGGGAACAATTATACTTAGAAAGCCATTCAGGAGAAATTAAAGCTCTATCAAGCTTGACTTGAATTAGGTCAGCTTCGGTTCTTCTATTGGTCCAGGTGAAATTGATGCCCTAGAGATCCACATCAATGAGAGCTTGGTCGTTAATGAAAAAGGCAATTATTTCTCCATTCAAAGTAGTTTTGTTTCTCCATTCAAGAATTCAATTATTTCAGCTATCCAAGGTTTTAATTGCACACAAGTTGAAACTGAGATGAAAAAAAGAGATACATATAAAGAAGGAAAGAGGCAATTGTTAGAGCATTTTACTGTAACTTTAGAGCCTATAATAACCATGATGGTTCCTAAATTTAACCTAGATAAAGAAACTATGGAGTGCATGATTTAAGTACCTAGAGTTAACAATAACTAGAGCATCAGATAGATCCATCTGAATGTGACATGAGCACTGTCCAAATGGATTTTTCTAGGAATGAAAAACACTGACAAAATCAGTGTATCAAAAAGGACCAACCAAGTGGTGTACACATCATTTCTAAAGCTATAGAGAGCCAAAATTCAATTTTAGACTCAAATAGAAAAGTTGAAGGCAAACCTAGCAAATGAGAAAACACAAAGGAAACTAGCAGAAAACAAGAGTAAGGATTTAGAGAATATGATAACAAAATATGGCTCTACATCTTCATGCCAAGATAATGATCAAGTATAGGTGGAACTAAGTAATCGCAAGGAAAAGTTAGATGAAATGAAAAATAATTATGAAAATACGAAGAAGAATATAAAAATGAAAGATCCCATAGAAAAAAATGGAACAAAACTTGGAGCAAGCCAATGCCACAATGCACGAAGCTAATAAAAACGGAGGTCAATTACAAACTACCAATGACAATTTGAAATAGGCCAATGGAAAGTTGACTGTAGGCCTAATGAAAGAATGAGAGGTAAATGAGTCTTGTAGAAAAAGACTATTTGAAGTATGTAGTCAAACAAAATATTTGGGGGGGAAATAATGCAAGTGATCAATCAATTGTTTCCATTTTTCATTGTTGGAAAATATGATGGAACATTATAAGAAGCTCAAAAATATGTCATGGACAATAGAGACTTGAAATTAGAAGAGAAAAAGGCTAATCGGATCTTACAAAAACTCTACATAGGTAGTGATAGTGAATTGCCATTAAAAAAATATTCAAAACCAAATTGGTGCCTCAATAAAAGTATCAAATATGATTCAAAAATGTTATAATCTATGTGAAACTAAGAAATTTCTAGATCAGGTTGAAAAAAAGTTGTGGTACCTACATGAAAAAGTTGAATTATTCACAAAGATTGATTTATCACAGCCTTTTGACATATCTGAGAGATATATTGGAAATTTTAATTTATAGAAAAAGATGGAGGAGAAGATGAGGAATGATCTAGACTAGATTCCTCTGAATGTAGATGAGGCAAAAGTTTTGGATTCTACCAAACCATTGATATCATTGAATGAATCATTCATTGATACATTCTAGTCAATTTTCACTATTAGTTATGAATTATCAACAAATTTGAAAGTCGGATATTATAAGTTAGAACAACTTCCAACTCCATCAAATTAATAGTGGAGCTTGCTGCAATTAAGATAATTGGATGATCCACTTATAGTGGACCAAAAATTACCAGGGGCTAGAAATGTAATTTGTAAATTTATAAATTTGAAATAGTTATTGTACTTTATGAATTAGAAATACTTCCAAGTATTCATTAATTGGAAAATCAATACAAAACTGAAACCCATTGTTGATAGTGGGTTGGGTTTTACAAAAATAGTTAAGTTTATATTTCTCATATGTCATGAAAACTATTTGTAAAATAAATAAGATGAAACTTGTTATATTCAGATCCAAGAATGAGAACAAATAATAATTTATGCTATTGCTATTATGAAAATATAATTACATTAACATATGTTACACACTAGGATCAAGGGCGAAATCAAAGGTCATGAGCTGGAGGAGTTAAAGACTTCGACGGATAACATGAAGCTGATGGTTGTCCAAGCTGAGGATATCATGAAGGGTATATAGCTATCTCTGTCTCTATCTTGGTCATTGTCTTGTTTTTTGTCTTTTTGCTGTCGTTCTACTTTCTGGATGTTGTCTTTTCTTGGTTTATTAATGTAATGTTATGTGTTGTGATCCCTTTTTGTTCAGTTGGGATCTGTTTTAGTTTTTGAAGTGATCAAGCGCAGTGTTTTCTAGCTCTTTCTATATTTCTTGCTTTGTAAAAGGTCTGGGTTCCTTTCAAAAACCTGCTTTTACTTAATCAAAACATATGCTACACACTTTCAAACATAAAATTACAATTACAATAGAGGAACTGAATTTTTTTGTTTTGTCCAAATTCTCTCTAGGCTTCAGGCTGGAGAGATTGATTGACCATTACCACATGATCAATGTAACTATCATAACCTGAACATCCTATTATTGTCTTCACAACAGTACAAAGATTGCCCATTGCATGTTCAATACAATAAAGATTGTCTAGTGTAACATTTAGCATATTAAAGTTTATAATGCCATCATTATTAATTCTGCGAGTTGCGTAACAAATAGGAAGGAAAGAATTAGTCTTTCATTAAGAACATTCACCAACTTACCTTATGTTATCAAAATACAAGACATCTCATCTACTACTATTGGTATTTCTTCATATTCTAACTACAGCTTAACTAACAAGACATGAAAATACTCACAAGTGTGGAGAATGGTTCCCAACTCATCAAATTTTGCAAAATGTGAAATGGAACTTGTAGACACCTAAAAATGTCTCATTAATCATGTACCAATTATTCCTCTAAATTAGTAAAATAATTCTTTTATTATTTAATTAAGGTAATTAATCTCATTCTTCTAAATTCATATTTCCTCATCATCTTACTAATTATTATATTTCTGATTCTATCATCATTTAATCATTTTAACCACTTTCTAATATTAATTAAATATTTATTATTTAATTAATTCTGATTAATTCCTCAATTTAAATAATCTTTATTATTTAAATAAATTAATTCTCAATTTCTATCTCTAATCAATTAATCATTAACCTTCTTCTAAATATTAATTGAATATTATTATTTAATTAATTGTGATTTTAATCCTTTAATTTAAATAATCTTTATTATTTAATTAAAGTCCATTTCTAAATAATTAAATAGTTTCTTTAAATTATTTAATTAACTAATTAATCCTAATTCTTTTAATTTCATTTAATTTAATTAATTGATTCTTCTAATTTCATTCTAATTCCAATTCTTCTAATTTTTCCTAATTTTAAATACATGTGCATGATTTCAAAAATCAAATTGAAAATCAAAGTCAAGTTCTAAATATATTCAAATACTAAATTGAATTTAAAATAAATTCAATATTTGAATTAAATCTCATACAAAGATCAAATTGAAAATCTAAGTCAAATTGCAAGCACATGCTAAATTAATTAATTCAATCAATTAATTAATTAATTCAATTATCTCTCCAATTCCTATTTCTATCTTTTAGTTAGCTTTTTTCTAAATAAATCTCTTAATCAACTTTCAATCAATTAACTATTTCCTCCTCTTTATTTCCTCCAATCATTCTTTTTCATCTTTCAATCAACTTTTTTCTCAATCAGTTGACTCATTTAATCTATTTAATCTATTCTGGTCTAGCTCCAAATCAACAGTTCAATTATCAATCAGCATGTGAGCTCAATTGAGTTCCACCTCTTGATCTATCTGTTCCACCTTTCAATCAATTCTCTCCAATCACAAACTTTGAATCTTTGTGCCAATTGTAGGTTGCCAGCGTAATATTTGAGAGCCACCATACCACAAAGAGGAGAAGAGCAATGGAAGCTATACACAGTCTTGGAATAGGGGGATTGATTGATTTTAATTATATTCTCGTTTCTTTCTTTCTATGTTATTTCATTGTCTGTTTGTTTGAATTTTGATTAGGATAGGGATTCATGATTTTCCCTTTCATTCCTAGTTTACCTTACATTAGATGAATTTTTACATGCGACATTTTGGTGAACCCGATGTGAACAATAGCTAATTAACCTCTCTGTTTTTTGTGTGATTTTTGCAGGTACGATTTTTTTTCATTTTTTGTAGGTTTTGTACAGATTCCAAAGTGGATCTCATCATCACGCAATTGTGTTTGCATCATCATGCAATTGAATATATAAGATTACACAGTCGAATAGATAGGGTCACGCATTCATGTAAAACCCATCACGCAAAAGCCCTTATAGGATCATGTAATCGCTTTGTTAGGATCACACATTCGTTAGGAATATTGTTGTTCTGTTTATTTTGTGCTCTCTATTCTGTCAAATTTTGTATGAAATAGGTAAATCTGAATACAGTTTACTTTTATTGCATGCTTAATTATGACATTTTATGGTACGCAAGGTACAATTTAGAATTTCAGGTGCCAGGAGGACAAAGGAGAAAAGAAGACAAGCTAGACGCTATCAACAAATCCTCAAAGCAAAAAAGAAGATACGAGATCTAGAGGACCAACTAGCCATCAACAGATACAATAGCCTAGTTCTCTCATATAGGGTGAAATATGATTTTCTTAATATAGAATGGATGATGAGAGATCTTGTTAGAGCATCACAATCTGTTTTTCAGGTTTTGGATTAGAATTAGCTTTATTTTTCATTTTTTATTTGGTCTGTCAATGGATCATGCAATCATTTTGTTAGGATCATGCAATCGTTCTGACTGGATCACGCAATCGATCTGACAGAATTACACAATCGGTCATACAGGATCACAAAATCGCTCAAGTATCATCACACATTCGTATTTGTCATAGTTTATTTCCCTATTTTCTGTGGATTTTATTGGGTTACAAATTATCTATTTGCATCCTGTGGTGAATTTATAGAGAGGATCAGATTATTACTGAATCATAAACACTCATGCTCTCACACTTCATTTTTGGGTTTAAAATTAACAATGGTTAAAATGGACATGCATGTATCACACTTCAGTTTTGGGCTTAAAATTAACAATGGTTAAAATTGACATGCACATGTATATCTAACACCTAAATTTGGGTTTTTAAAATGAATGTGAATCAGGGTGCTCAACAGATTAACTCACATTTCATTTTTTTTTAAGGGAAACAATCTTTTATCATGTTTGGGGTGGACCTACTATTGCATTAACTACCTTTCCACCCACCTTTGGGGTCTTGGGAGAAAGGGAGAAGGTGAAAACAATGCCCAATTTTATTTTATTTCAAGTAGTGAGGGGTATCTTTGATTGGGGATTTCATCACCCTACAAAGGTACTTCAAATTGGGATGCATTGGGGATATCATCTCTCCCAACGTACTCTCGAGTGGGTTTTTCAAGCCGCTATATAAATATACTGGTCAGGCAGCTAGAGTGTTGAGTGAATTTGACATATGTGGGGGCACTTCCTTGCACCGATAAGTTAAACTAAAGTCTTAAGTGGCTTGCTCTTAGAATCCATCATTGGATTGGGAACCCTCAAAATTTTACAATAAGAACCAACTTAATAGCCCAAATCCTACATTCAATGATTCTGGGAGTGCGGATCATACCCCATAGATCCCCTTCATGTACCTTGCATTATGAGACATAAATACCTCAATGATAAGATCTTCGGATCTTTGGGGTAAGAGAGATTGGCATGCTTGAGAAGTATGTGTCGTGGAGTGGAGCCAGTGCTGCCAGACTCTCTAGTTGTTCGTTTTGTTTCAATATTTCATAAGGGCCTCATTTGAATGGTTTCCAATTTCCAGCCTAAGATTGTCTTCTGTGCTTTTATATGTATCGTTGTGTTAGACCAATATTGAGTCGGTATTGGGCTATTTCAGGCCCTACCCTACGTATCTCTGAATTCTTAGAGTTTGTTTGAAAACAAGTTTAGTCAGCTATACCTATCTCCAAACAACTATTCTTAGACTTAAAAAACAACAAATTTCTCATACACTGAATTACTGGAAACAAAGTCCATTTTGAAACGTCAGACAATCCTACAAAATCAAAGTTGTACATACTTGTGACCATAGGTAGTCCTTACATAGTCCTCATTTACATCATTAGTATCATCCTTAGTCCTTGAACATTCCTTGCATAGTCCTCATTTACGTCCTTATTATCGTCCTTAGTCCTTGCATAGTCCTTGCATAGTCCTCATTTATGTCCATATTGTCATCCTTAGTCCTTGCATAGTCCTTGCATAGTCTTCATTTACATCCTTATTATAATCCTCAGTCCTTGCATAGTCCTTTCATAGTCTTCATTTACATCCTTATTATCATCCTTAGAAGTTGCATAATCTCTATTTACATCCTCATTATCATCCTCATATACATCCTTAGATTAATTCCTTGTCTAGATCTCATATACATCTATCTTAGTCCATCATCATTTGCATAATCATCCTAGAAGGTCATAGAATGTGTCTTAATGGGTCTCCCAAGTGATGGTTTTCTCCCCTTCGAGCAACCTAATTTAGTGCCAAATGATGATCAATGAGAAATCATTGATAGTTTAGTTAACTTGGCCTAGAAATTGAAGAGAAACGCACCTAATTATATAGGAGTTGAGTACGAACTAAATATAGAGTATAAAATTGCCTGTAGAATTGATAGAGAAATTGAGGCAGAATGTCTAAGAGAAGAGCTTTAAAATCTTGCGTTACAAAAATCTCAAAATACTCAACAAGTCTCACATCAAAATCCTCAATAGAGAGTCTAGTCTAGTGTTGCATATTCCATATTTAGGTCTAGATTCTTGCATTATTATCGTCTTGCATTAAGTTCCAAACCATCCTCATATAAAAGTCTTAAATTCCCATCACAAGGTCACAAAAGACAAAAAGTAAGATAGACTCAAACAACAGCCTGTCAGTAGATCCAACTTGGAACATGGACATATCAACTAGTCAACAGTCAAATTCTCAGGCAATGCCCACAATACATGAACTACAATAGAGTTTAACACGTGAAGAGATTGAATCAACTCAACAGGACCCACATGTCCTTATGATATTAGATTCTCTTATACATAATTATAGAGACAAGTATCTCTCGTTGTTATTACAAAATGGGGCCAAATTACTTGAAGTTTTTGATATCACAACAATCTTACCACTAGGAAATACTCTAGGTCAAAATAGCAGTCAAATACCACATATAACACAAATGCAAGCAACAGCCTCAAATTTTCCTCAGAATACATCAACATCATATATACAAACAAATGACATTTCAAACGCGATTTCTCAATCAAGTGTGTCATCCTCAACAATAAACGTCAGCGCACCAACACAGGCTATACCAATGATGTCAAGTGTCTCAGCACCTATTCAAACATAAGTTCCTCATACAACAAGTGCAACCCAACCTCTAGTTTCCTATTCTATAGGATCTACATATAGTAATTAGAATGCAAGTCTAGGTTTTGCTAATACAACGAGTACACCTCAGTCAAACATGGGTTCACATATCGCTTATTTCACAGTACCTAGTGGAACTCATAACACACAAAATTATAATTATGGTACTTTTCAACAATCTCCTAGCTATACTACCACAAATCCTTTTGTGGGAAATATACATGTGCAAAGTGTACCTCTAACAAATGGATATTCTATCCCAACAAGTACAGAATCTACAACAACAAATGACAACTATGAAAACCGGTAACAATAAAAAGAGATACACAATGCAGGACTTATGTCCTTGTCCTTTTGATCACACATTATACATGCTGCATTTCCCACCACATTTTGAAACACCAAAATTTGATAGATATCGAGGGAAAGGTGATCCTAGAGATCACATCAGAGAGTTTTTTATGGCATGTATAGAGGTTGCGACTGAAGACACTTATCTAATGAGACTGTTTCCTAAAAGTCTAGGAGGCTCAACCTTGTAGTGGTTTTCACATTTACCACCAACTATCACATCATGGGGTGAATTAGCTGAACACTTCATTGCTAACTTTTCACATAACATTGAAACCCCAGTCACTTTGATGGAATTATGTGCTGCAAGCAATATAAGAATGACACATTCGTATCCTTCATACAATGATGGAGAGCTCTCTATAGGAGATACAAGACTATTATTCTAGAAATAGAGCAAGTTGACATGTTCATGAAAAACTTAGTCCCTAAGATCAAGTGTGTGATACAAATGCAATGTTTGACCACATTTAAACAAATCATCGAAAAATCTCTAAAGTGTGAGAAAGGACTAGTAGAACAAGGTCTCATAAAATATGGCAATAACAACAACAATGATAAATCCAAATTTTGGTCGAAAAAAAAATTGTGACCAACAATGGTATTGTGGACGCCTGTATAGTGAACATAATTCAACCGATTTTGTCTTTACAAGATCCAAGTCAATCATTTAGTCTACACACAGAGGATAACACTATCTCGACAAATGTAAACGCTGCACAGACTATGAACACAAAATTTCCAAGAGTAAATGCTCTAAGAAGGAATTAAACACCTCTAGGGGAACCTATTGAATCAACATTAAAAAAGTTGATACAGACAAATATGATCACTTTACCAAAAGTAAGAGTATATGAATGAGGTCCTTTCAAACCTACATGGTGGAATGATAGTGATTTCTATGATTATCATCGTACTAAAGGGCACAAAATGACAAGTTTCTATAAATTGAAAAACTTAGTCCAAGACATGATTGATCAAAGTGACATCACAATTGATACCAACAAAACGTCAGCAAACACGAATCACACCATCTTTAAGGACCCATTTGTCAAACATGACAAAGGGAAGGCATCTACATCAGGAACACAAGACAATATAGTTAATTACATAAAAGTCTCATACGACTACACTATTCATGTCATTAGCTCAGGAGATGGAGTAAACAATGATTCACAAAAAGTACTTGATAATAATGAGCAATATCAAGAGACTCACAATGATGATAACCAAATTTGCATGCTGTCAGAAGCACCAAAATATGATGAAGACAAGAATATTTTTCTTATGGATTGGGGGCATGAAGAACCATTTCATTCGAGATGGTTTGAAGATGATCTTATAGTACATATCATGGATGTCAGACTTGCACATTATGACTATAGGGAGGGATACGATATAAACCTTGATAATATAGCCTATGTTATAGAAAATTCCTTCACAAGAGATGATACAGTGGCTACAATCATGATAACTCCCAGAGACAGAGACTGTGCAACAGTTACTCATAGATCTAAAGTAACTTTACAAGGAGTACCATCAAACCCACCACCAGCAGTAGGGACTTATAATGTTGTGGAGCAACTCAAGAAAACCCCAACACATATATCACTCTTTGAACTATTGCATATATCACCAACTCATAAATCTATTCTGGACACAACACTTCAAGATTCAGTAGTGGAAAGAAATATAGATGAAAATGCTTTCCAATCCATGGTGGTGAATTTGACATAGGGTACTTGCATTGCATTCACAGATCATGATATTCCTAGTGATAGACTTCTAAATAATGACCCGCTACATCTAGAAGCTTACATACATAAGAGAAGAATCAGAAGAGTGCTTATAGATGGAGGAGATGGTCTCAACATTTGTACATTAAAGTTGGTTAAGGCATTATGATATTCTGACCTTCATATTGATTCTTCAAAAAGAATAAAAATCAAATCAGATGATGATGAAGAGCATCCCTCAAAAGGTATAGTTACGCTACTAGTGTAAATAGGACCTATAACAATAGAGGTTACTTTCCAAGTGTTGGATAGAGAAATAGGGTACAACGTGTTATTGGGTCGCCCATGGATTCATACCATGCAAGCTATACCATCAACATTTCATCAATGTGTCAAATTCCTGTACAATGGCATTGAAATCACCATAAAAGGTGATCCAAATCCATTCCAACACTATAATCACTTAAAGGTAGGTGTGGATAACCAGGTACCAATTAATCAAGCAAAACCCCTCACTACACAAATGGAGTCATTAACAATCACATAAATACATACGAATGTACCTACAACATCTTCTTTACAAATAAAATATATTGGTTGTGGAGAATACTCTATTTCGAGTACTTCAAATAGAAAACAATTATCTTTGTCTCCTAGTTCTTTTGGGAAACCTCAAAATGCAGTAATGAAACAAGACAAAGGAAAATAAATAGTCAAATACTCAGATTCATGCTCTTTCATTAGGTGGGGAGATTTACAAGAAGAATCTATGAATGAAGATGTCAATCACTGGATATACAGAGAGGATGATGACATAATAATACCCAGGTTACCTTTAGATTAGTATGGCAATGGATTCAAGATGCTACAAAAACATGGGTATGATGGTACCATAGGTTTGGGATTACAAAAGAAAGGAAGATTAGAACCCGTTCTACCAAATGCCAATCCAAGGAATCAAGGGTTAGGATATAAACATGTACCAAACATAACGGAAGCAAGACAACGTACATTGGATATATTGAACATACTAAGGCTACCATCAGAATACATATCTCAAAGTCAGTCATCAACATGAGTGTTTCCCTCTTCATCTCAAACAAGAAAGGAAGTACCAACATCGCCTAGTGAGGAATTAGATGGTGAAGATATGAGACAACTTCTACAAGAACCTAACACTGATTCACCCAACAATACAGTATCTGACACATCCGCACAAGTAAATATGGTAACAAACACGGGCTTAGCACCAATAAATGAGCCTAATCCTTGATTGTTGTCAATACTTCTACCAAGGGAAACAACTCAAGCTCCACCCAATGAATCAGACAAAGAAAGATTACAATGACTTATACATGTTTAAGAAGGGTAACCCCCATACAAAGGAGACCTGCGAATATAAAACAAAATCAGATACAAGAACAAGAGGAGATAAGTGATACAACCTTAGAAGCTCAAACATGCATAGAAAGTGAGACAAATACTCATGAATATGAATTCCTATCTAATCATGATTCTAGCCCATAAACAATTAACATGATAAAGTATCACAAATCGCCTATAGATGATGAAAACACACCAGGTTGATGGCTTGATGATGATTGTAATGTATTCATTATTTGTTGTCATTGATGAAACACTCACACACACACACATGATTATATTGACTACCAGTGTAACCTCAATTGTTTACTCTGTCAATCGGTATGTTAGAGGTTATACTAAGAGGTTTATCTCTAACCGGTACTTTGTGTCAACCAGTATGTGCATAATAGACAACCTGTGATTATAATAAGTTGGCATCAAGATGAAGATCAAGATGGAGATCAAGCAGAGATTCAAGGACAACGTTCATATGTTTTACTCAAACCGGTATTTGGTAATTTTATGATGAGTTACCACATTTTGTGATGAGTTACTAGCTCTTACTGATTGGCGGTAATTTCTGTGATGAGTTATGATCACTTGTCTAGATACACTACACCTAGGAAATTGTGTTATGCTTTCTTAAGGCCAACATGAAATCATAAGATCTATATATTGACATCACAATGAATTATTTGGAGATAGTGAAAGTGTTATGTTATGTGTGAAAGAAAAAAGAGTTAACTTGCAGACTATGCAGAAGAGCAGTGTTGAATATGTTTAGAAGGATCTGATCAAGCAAGTATTGTGCTACTCTAAACAAATCAAACCATTCTTGTTGTTTTCTAACCATTACAGTAGAATCAAATCCCCTAACCTGGTAAGCTCTAACAAGATTCAATGCATAAATCCTTTAATAAGGTGATCCATTAGTTTGGATTCAGAAATCCTCCACCGCAGTTACTCTTAACAGGGTACTACCTTTAATAGGGTATAAGCTTCTAATCAAGCTTTGGGATCTCTAACAAGATTCACTCCTAGCAGATAGTTAACTTGTGAGTTCTAGATCAACTGATCAATTATCTATTATTGCAGATAGTTAACTTGTGAGTTCCATCTCACCATGGTTTTTACCTATTTGGGTTGTCCATGTACAAACACTTGTCTTATGGTGGATGCTTTAGTTTTTGTGGATGTTGTTATATCATTTTGGATTGCATGCATTGTGTTTAAAATCTTTGTCAAGTTCATCTACTGGTTAGTGTTTGAATTAGTTTTATTTTTGGTGTCACTGATTCACCCCCCTCTCAGTGCTTTTCAAGTCCATCAATTGGTATCAGAGCCTAACTTATTTGAAGCCTAATCGCTTAGAAGGGTGCCTTGAAACCACCATGAGGGACATGAGCTACTTTGAGATGGCTAGAGAGATAAAAGCTAGCAGAAATGAGCTTGAAACCCTTAGGGTCAAACTAAAAGCTTCACAAGTCAAAAGGAGAGAGATAATTGAACAACTATTAGAGAAATTTGATAATAGTTCTTTAGATGAAGCCAATATTGATGCTTTAGCAGAGGAAGTTGAAAAGTTAAATGGTGAGAAACTGAATATGAGGAGAGAGCTAGAAGGTCTCACTATCCACATGAGTCAGGAACTGGAAGCCAAAAGAGCTGTTGAAGATCTTATCAAGGGATCAAGAGATTACAAAGATCAAATGTGAAAATGTCACTATGCATGAGAATTTGGTTGCTGAAAGAGAAGAAAAGGAGAACCTATAGCTGGATCTTAAACTTGCATCATCTCTGAGAGAGAACCTACCAAAGCATAATGAAGATCTCACCAAACAGCTTACTAAAGCCAATGAAAAATTGAAGAAGTTCAACAAAAGTTTTGCCATGTTGGAATAACAAATTCAATCACAAAGAATGAAGGGTGATATCTCTGGACTTGGCTTTCACACATCTGAAAAAGGTGAATCCTTGGGTATAAAGAGCAACATTCCTAAGAACAAATCTACTCCTAAGATCAATAAGCCTACTCGTAAGAAGGTCTTTAAACTTATTTGTTTTGTTTGCCATAAACCTGGTCACACTGCAAATGTTTGTAGACAAACCTAACAGAAATTCAAGTTACAATACTAATGCTAGGTATGTGTCCAAGAAATTTGAAGGTCATTGCTTCACATGTGGAATGTATGGACATAGATCTATTGAGTGTAGATATGGAGAAAACAATCCTATACCACACATGCATCCAAGACTAAATGGTGACCAAATGAGGAAATTTGACAATCGGGTAAACCTGAACTAGCAAAGACCCTACGGCAACCGGTTTAGTCCATTTGAGATGGAAAAGGTGACAAATGTCATTTGCACCATCTGTAATAAATTTAGTCATGTGGCTATGAATTGCAGAAGAAGAACAAGAAGAGGCAATGCAGAACCTTGGAGATCATTTGGTATGGCCTGTTATCACTGTAACAAACCGGGGTACTTAGTAAAGTTCTGTAGATCCAGAAATAGCAAATCGGTCAATTCTTCTAAGGATCAGAAAGGAAAGTAGAAAGTTAATGTTGAAGAAACCAGAGAGGAAATGAATCGGATTTGGAAGAAGAAAAGTGATGACTCACCTAGAGATGAAACTGTTCCTTTACCTAGTGAAGAGAAACTTGCACCGATGACTTAATCCTTTTTAATATGGCTAAGGGGAGCTAATGGTCAAATTACCTCTAGACCCCTTGAGAAAAATGAGCAGGAAAAGAATTTTGAAACATGAAATTTTGGTAACTTTTTGTCAGTATGTTATCAATCGGTTTTCTCCTTGATCGGTGAAATTAGGGTTTGTAACCCTAACAGGTGAGAATTTAATGCAGTAGGTAAAAAGGATAAAGGTGAGTTTTACTTTGTTATTTTTACCCTAACGCATTTGAGAAAGAAGTTTTGGAGTGCTTGTTGAGCTAAGAAAGATTATTTTGCTGTTAATTGTCAAATTGTTTCATGATTTATGAAATTAAGCTGAATTGAAGGTTGTAGAAGATCGAACTAGTGTGCACTTGGGCATTTCAATTGGTAAACGGGGCAACGTGCATGAAACAAGGTATTTTCTTTGAACATCTTACTTTGAAACTTGTTCATATGGAATGGCATCAACTTCAAAGACTCTAGAGAGGTTAATGATTACTTCTGAGCCTTTGGAAGCTATAGAGGCAGAACAAATTGTGTCGTATAATGCACTGTCACAAGTTCCGAGTGGAGTTTTGATCAAAGGTGATTTATCTATTTATATTGACTGCAAGATAGAAGATTTAGGATCTCTATACATTTATACACAACTCAAACCACTTTGTGATGAGAATGGAAAAATTGAAACAAAGTATGCTAGGGTTTTCAAAAAGGTTTTCATAATGTTGCTTACTTTCTTGAAGATTTTGAGGAAGAGCATATCATAATCATTTTGAGTCAAGTTCATGGAGAGAATATGTATTTAGAGAAAGTTCACACAATAACTAAGGAAGCCATTCAGGCTGTAACTGGTTATTTCTCAACTGATGAAGTACTTGTTCTTAGAAGAATTTCAAAAGACACAGTATTCTCTTTAACCAGTTCTAATTCTAATAAGCGTGTCTTTTCTATCAACAATATTAGAGATCCTGCAGTGAAACTAGAAGAAATGGTGATAGGCTACCGAGTATTTTACTTTAGTAGACTTAATAGTGTTCCATCTGTAGCAATTCATACAACTCACATAATGATTGTTGATAATGAAAATTATGATCTCTGTGAAGCCATCAAAAGGCAATTATTTTAAAATTTGCAATTTGTTAAAAAGGACAACAGTCCAAAATTCAAGTATGGTCAGCTATTGGTCGGGTTATGCTTCTATTTTCAGATCTTTCTACCAAGAATTGGAGACATTGAGTTGTCAAAAGACCTACCAGTCACTGCACAAATCAAGAACAACATTAAGGCTGTAAAGAATACTTTTCCTGCAACCATGAATAAGTATTTTAATGAATTTCAGAAAAAAGATAAACATGAGTTATGAGGTGAACCATGATCTACTAGTTGGTTATGCTAATACCCTATTAGCATCTCCCAAAGACAAAAAGAAGGCAAAATTGGGCAGTCTGGTAGTCCAAAATGCACTAGCAGAAACCAGTACTACTCCTATCACTAATATGAAAGGAAAGAAAAAGAAAACTGACTCACCTCCAGTGACAAAGACTACAAGGGTGACTCAGAGTGTCATAACCAAAAAGGAACCAACACCTAAAGTATATACAAAGAAGGAGAATGCACCAAAGAAGAGGAATCAAAAACTTAACCTTCGACCAGAAACTGAAGGTTTAGATACTAAAGAAGAAGAACCTAAGAAGGTAAAGGCTACTGTTAGGGTAGCAAAATCAATTAAGGAAGTGCCAAAGGCAACTGTGCCTATTGATATAGCATCTTTCAAGCCTGAAACCCATTTTGAAAGAACAATGAAGACACTAGGGAGGAATAGGTTTGACAATGTCAAAGAGAATTTTGATTGCTTCACTGTAAATGAGAAAGAGCAAGTGATCCAATAGGTAATCACTCAGTTGTGTCATTATAGTAGATATCCACATGAACTAGAAAAGGATATCTCAAATTATTTGTACACTATTCTTTTGGGGAAATGGGAGGAAGCTATAAAATTAGATAAAGAAATCATTGATGAGGTATTTGTACAATATTTTTCTGAACTTTCTAAAGATGATATTAGTGCCTTAGTTGCTCGATACAAATCTCAGTTTACATTCAAAGCAAGAAGAATGAAGTTACTCAATGGAAAGAAGGCAATTATTGAAACTGAGACCCATTGAATATCCTATGAAATCAAAAGAATGGAAGAACTCATCCAATCCTCTATGAATGAGGATAATGTTGCAGAAGATGTTAATCGACCGAAAATGGATGAAGAAGAGATTATTCAACCTGATGAGCTCTATCCTCTCAAGAAAAAGGATGACTCCATTATTCATGTTGTTGATGATGTTCAGGGCACACTTGATCTATCTGGAGACAACACTGCACTAGATATGGAGCCTCCTACAAATACTGATGTATAGGTTACCTTAGTTGAGAAACTGACAACTCAACTAAAAATGGACAATCTATCAGAAATAGAACAATTGGAGAAACCCCAATCTCCACCGGTCACTAAAGAGAATAAAAAGGAGTCTACTGAAAAGGTTGTTACACAGTCCTTTGAAAAGGAAATGGAGAAGAATACAGAGAAAACAATCATTAAGGTTGTATCCTCTGAACCAGCAAAGCAGAAACATCTTGATGAAGATGATGATGATTCTTTAAGTATTTCAGTACCTATTGATATGAACAACATGAGCGCATCGTAAATGATGAAGATTGCAAGTGTCATGCAATCTAGAGCACATAAGAAGAGACTGAAAGAGAAAAGGGTTGAAGCTGAAACTATTCAGACTGCAGTAGATATTTTATCTGGTTTGCTACTAGAAACATCTACAACACATCTACCTACACCTATTGGCAAACTTGGTCAGTTAGTTGCAGATGCATCTCATCAAATCAAGTCACTAGAAGATTTTGCTCAACTCTATGCTGAAAAGAGTCACAAGAAGTATGAAGAAAAACTGGTAAAGGATATTGATAATGGAAGAATGGCTCTGTCGCACAACAAATATTTGTTGAGTAAAGCTATTGAAATAGGAGGAAATTATCTTGCTTCCACCTCTAATGTTTCTTTCTATTATTCTTATATCTCAAAAAGACAAACAGAAATAGAGCAAGATATGGAAAGGGTATGCAAGGCATATATCCCACTTCAGGACTCTATATTTGCCTTTAGCAAATCTGTAGATGATTTGCATAACAAGCTGGATATCCATGATATTGAGAAGGCAAAGAGACTCCGATCTCTCAAGGAACTCAAGAGTCTACTCACATCACAAGTAGACATATTATAGAGAGCCTACTCAAATGCATAAGCTATCTTAGCATCTCTTGAAACCTGCACACTAGACTCAATGGAAGAATTCCATACACAGCTTATGTCTACAAAAGAGTACACTGAGAACGTGCTAGCAACATGGTCAAATGCCATATCACATTTGAAGAAAAACTTTAAGGATAATTTTATGAGATTATCTAATGCATGAACTTTTTAAAAAGTTATTGTTGTATATGTTGAACACTTTGATACAAATTTTATATATATATATTTTTTCCTTTTTCAATTTGGCATTGTTGTCAAAGGGGGAGTAGAAATATGTATGTGTGTTTTTGAAAATTTTGTATAATGTATGCATTAAGGGGGAGCATGAGTATATGTGTAAATTTGTTGTATATGCACACTTAACGATGTTACTATAAAAAAATTTAAGTGTTGCCATCAATGCCAAAGGGGGAGATTGTTGGCTTGATCATGATTGTAATGTATTGATCATTTGTTGTCATTGATGAAACACTCACACACACACATATGATTATATTGACTACTGGTGTAACCTCAATTGTTTACTCCGTCAACCAGTATGTTAGAGGTTATACTAAGAGGTTTATCTCTAATCGGTACTTTGTGCCAAATGATATGTGTATAAGAGATAACCTATGATTATACTAAGTCGACATCAAGATGAAGATCAAGATGGAGATCAAGCGGAGATTCAAGGACAATGGTTCATACATTTTACTCAAACTGGTATTTGGTAATTTTGTGATGAGTTACCACATTTCGTGATGTGTTACTAGCATCGACTGCTTGGCAGTAATTTTTGTGATGAGTTATGATCACTTGTCCAGATACACTGCACCTAGAAAATTGTGTTATGATTTCTTAAGGCTGACATGAAATCATAAGGTCTATATATTGACATCGCAATGAATTATTTAAAGATAGTGAAATTGTTATGTTATATGCGAAAGAAAAAAGAGTTAATTTGCAGAGTATGCAAAAGAGCAGTGTTGAATATGTTTAGACAGATCTGATCAAGAAAGTATTGTGCTACTTAGAATAGATCAAACCATTCTTTTTGTTTTCTAACCATTACAACATAATCAAATCCCCTAACCGGGTAAGCTCTAACAAGATTCAATGTATAAATCCTTTAATAGGGTGTTCCATTAGTTTGGATTCAGAAATCCTCCACCAAGGTTACTCTTAACAGGGTACTACCTTTAATAGGGTATAAGCTTCTAATCAAGCTTTGGATCTCTAACAAGATTCGCTCCTAGCAAAGCACTTTTTAGACCTTAACCGACCAATTATCTATTACTGCATATAGTTAACTTGTGAGTTCCATCTCACCGTAGTTTTTACCTATTTGGGTTTTCCACATACAAACACTTGTGTTACGGTGGATGTTGTTATATCATTTTGGATTGCAAGCATTGTGTTTAAAAGCAACATTAAGTTCATCTACCGATTAGTGTTTGAAGTAGTTTTATTTTTGGTGTCACTGATTCACCCCCCCCCCTCTCAGTGCTTTTCAAGTCCATCATAGGCCCCTCAAGTAACTAGGTATGCATGTTATCATAATTTGTTACGACAAAAGGGAGTAATGAGTTACCCCTTGTACACTCACATATGATTAATTGGGGACGAGAAGGAAAACCAACTCTAGATTGGTTTGAAAATGATGAAGCTATTGCAGAAATCCTTGGTGTCAGAGAATGATTTCCACAAGGTGATCACAAGGCAGGATTTGTTGTAGACTTGGATAGAACACCATACTTTGGAGAGGCAAGCACCTCTGTAACAAAAGATATGGATCAAAGTAATCACAATGGCAAGAGTGAATTAGACAATCTCCCTATTGAAAAAGATAATTCAACATTACTCATGGAAGAAACTGAAGAAGTAAATATAGCAGATGGAGAAGTTGTACATAATATCTACTTAGCAAAATCATTGAACTAGGAAGAAAAGGACAAATCCATACAGTTTTTCAAGAAACATCCTATCAATTTTGTTTGGTCCTATGTGGACATGCTAGGCTTAGATCCAGAATTGGTGTTACATCATCTACCATTGCTACCAGGAATTAAACCATACAAACAAAAGCTAAGAAATATGCATCCACAGATTGCATTACAACTCAAAATATAACTCCAAAAGTTATTGGATGTGGGCTTCATTCGACCTATTGACTATGCAAAATGGATATCCAATTTGGTACCTATGACTAAGCCCACTAGAGGCATAAGAATCTATATCAACTTCTGAGATCTAAACAAAGCACGTCCTAAGGATGATTTCCCATTACCCAACATAGACATGATAGTTGACTTAATTGTTGGGAATGAAATGATTTCAATAATGGATAATTTCTTGAGGTACAACCAGATCAAGATTGCAGTAGAAGATCAACACAAGATGACATTTACCTATCCATGGGGAACATACTATTGGAACGTCATATCATTTGGTCTTAAAAATGTAGGAGCAACATATGAAAGGGATATGACGAAACTATTTTATGACATGATCCACAACATCATGGAAGATTATGTGGATGATCTATTGGCTAAATCATAGACAAGAGAAGGTCATCTTGAAGTCCTGGCAAAGATATTTGATCAATTAGAGTAGTACAATGTCAGGCTAAACCCAAAAAAGTGTGTGTTTGGTGTAACAATAGGAAAACTTATAGGGTTTATTGTGTCTAATAGAGGAATTGAAGTAGATGCAAAGGTCAAAGCAATTATGGATATGCAACCTCCATCAACACTTAAGCAGTTAAGAGGGTTATAAGGAAGACTACAGTCGATAAGAAGGTTCATAGCACAGCTAGCAGACAAATGTCATCCATTCCAGTATTTACTCAGAAAAGGAGTTATCTTCAAATGGACAGAGCAGTGCCAAGAAGCTTTCTAAGCTTTAAAAGACTATATTATGAATACTCCAAGGTTAGTTCCACCAACTCCACGAAAACCCCTATTACTATATATATCAGCAACAAACTCATCTTTAGGAGCCTTGTTGGCACAACATGATGATCAAGGAAAAGAAAGAGCAATCTACTATATAAGTAGAACCTTAATTGGATATGAGCTTAATTACACTCCTATAGAACGAGCATGTCTAGCTGTGATTATCACATCTTAGAAACTTAGGCATTATATGGTGAGTCACAAAGTACAACTCATTGCACGCTTTGATCCACTCAAATATTTGTTAAGCAGATAAACATTGATTGGAAGATTGGATAAGTGGGTCATGATTTTAAGTGAGTTTGATATAGAGTATGTGGATAGAAAGACAATCAAAGGGCAAATTATAGCAGATCAGTTAGCAGATGCTCCCTTGTAAGACAATCACCTGCTACTAATAGAATTTCCTGATGAATCCGTATTTACATTAACGACATCCATAATGTGGAAATTATACTTTGATAAGTCCTATACAAATCATGAAACTAGAGCTGGGATTCTTTTTATTACCCCTCAAGGTGATTCTATCCCTAAGTCATTCAAAATAAATTTTCCCTTTATCAACAATATAGTTGAATATGAAGCTCTCATCATAGGATTTTGTACTACTGTCTAGTGGGAGATAAAAGAATTACAGGTCTACAGTGACTCACAACTGATTGTAAATCAAGTCAATGATGACTATAACACAAAATATGATAAACTGTTGCATTATAAACAAAAGGTAGAAGATTACAAACAACATTTCAGTAACATCACTTTTGAACAGATTACAAGGATGTAGAACAAGGCAATCGACGCTATGGCTACAATAGGGTCTCTACTAAATATGCCTAATAATGTAACTCAATTTGAGTTTATTGTAGAAGAATTGATGATACCAACATATGACATTCCCTCAACTGAATATTTATGTGGAATTGTGAGTCCAGAATCCCCATGGTATAATGAGATATACACATACTTACATACTCAGTATATGTCTCTTGATTTGTCTAGAAATCAAAAGAAAACTCTTATTCATTAGGCATCCAAACACACTATTATTGCTGACACGTTTTATAGAAAGGGCTTTGATGGAACCCTTCTCTGATGTCTTGATGAAAGAGAAGCACAAATTTCCCTAAAGGAGGTACATGAATAAATTTGTGGGGCACATCAAAGTGGCCTGCCACTATCAAAGAAATTGTTAAGAACTGGATGTTGGCATTTGCATGAAGATTGCATTGATGTCAATTAACTGGTAATGATAATGTTATAATGATGTTTTGTAACGGGTAGGAAGAGATAGTGAAGGAAACCGTAACCGATAGGTAAGTTTGTGGAGTGAACCAATATTTCTAAGTTTGGAGAGTTGAACCAGTAACCCTACTTGTTGATTTGATAAACCCTAACCAATTAAGTTTGGTAAATTGGTTGTATTGGTTTATGATTTGATGATGATCGGTAATGATTATGACACATATGCATATTGTATGAAGAGAGTTTCAAAGTGTTTTTGGCATGTTGAGATAACAGTTTTTGTCTAGGGAATGAGCAAGTATATTGCATGTAATGCAAAGTGCGTGATGAGTTACTAAGTTTCATGAAGCGATGATTAAGGAGCAGTCGAGGCTTTCTTGAATGATGTATAGAGATTGTTATGTAATTCAATGGTCATACTTGAACCGACTTGTTTGTAATCTCTATGAGAGAATTAGGTGTTTGTTGTGTTACAAACCTATTGATTTATTTATAAGGTCAATGAGTTTTTCTATTTCAAAGTTGGCAAAGTTTCAGTTAAGTGCGTGGTTGTCGAACCGGATGATGTATTTGCAGTTTGTGTAAAGGCAGATAGGAGCATGAAAAACATTTGAACAAGCAAGTGTAGTGCTATTCAAATAGATCAGCAAACCTCTGTTGTTTTCTAACAAATACATCAGTTTGAAATCCCCTAACTGGGTAAGCTCTAACAAGCTTGGTGTTATTCAAATCCTCTAACCAGGTGGTCCATTAGTTTGGATTTCAAATCCTCTATCAAGGTTACTCCTCACAAGGTATTGCTTATAACAAGGCATTATAATAAATCCCTTAACCGAGTGGTCCTTAATTGGATCTATTCTTAACAAGACTTTTTTGTAAAGTTTTAACAAGCTTGGCTCCTAATAGGGTGAACATCAGAAGAGTTCAAAATTCTTGTGAGTTCCATCTCGCCATGGTTTTTCCCATTTGGGTTTCCATGTCAAAAATATTGTGTCAAGTGGTGAATGTTTTTGTGGTTATGTTTTCTATGGTCGATTTGCTTAACTACATAATCCACTTTGATAAGTCATGATAACCGACAGTAATATGAAATGAAGTTTTACTTATGTCAGTAAACGTATTTGGATGTTTATGAGTTTCAAGTTGTTTACTGTTAATTTGTTGTAACAGTCAACTGGTTTATTCTTGTTGGAATTTGCATGAAAATTGCATTAATTATTTTCTATGTTGTCATTGATCTCAATTAAACCGGTAATGTTATTGTTGTAATGATATTTTGTAACCGCTAGGTAGGTTTGTGGAGTGAACCGGTATTGCTAAGTATTAGAGAGTTGAACCGATAAACCCTATATGTTGTTTTGATAAACCCTAACCGATTAAGTCTGGTGAATTGGTTATATTAGTTTATGATTTGATGACGAGTGGTAATGATTATGACACGTATGCATATTGTATGAAGAGAGTTACAAAGAGTTTTTGGTGCATTGAGTTAATGTTTTTTGTCTTGGGAATGAGCAAGTATATTGCATTAAATGCAAAGCACGTGACGAGTTACTCAGCTCGATGTAGCGGTGATCAAGGAGCGGTTGAGACTTTATTGAATGATGTGCAGAGATTGTTATGTAATCCAACGGTCATACTTGAACCGACTTGTTTGTAATCTCTATGAGAGAATTAGGTTTTTGTTGTGTTACCGACCTAATTGATTTGTTTATAAGGTCGATGAGTTGTTTTAGTTTAAGAGTTGGCAAAGTTGAATTGAGTGTGTGGTTTTCGAACCAAATGATGTATCAACAGTTTGAGTAAAGGAAGATAGGAGCATGAAAAGGATCTAAACAAGCAAGTGAAGTGCTATTCAAATAGATCAACAAACTCCTATTGTTTTCTAATAATTACAGTAGTTAAATCCCCTAACCAAGTAAGCTCTAACAAGCTTGGTTTTATTCAAATCCTCTAACAAGGTGATCCATTAGCTTGGATTCTAAATCCTTTACAAAGGTTACTCCTCACAGGGTATTGCTTCTAACAATGCATTATAGTAGATCCCTTAACCGGGTGGTCCCTAATAGGATATATTCTTAACAATACTTTTTGTAAAATATTTAATAGGCTTGGCTCCTAATAGAGCGAACTTTAGAAGAGTTTAGATGGTTATCTTGTGAGTCTCATCTCACCGTGGTTTTTCCCATTTGGGTTTCCATGTCAAAATATTGTGTCAAGTGGTGAATGTTTTTGTGGTTATGTTTTCTATGGTTGATTTTCTTAACTACTTAATCCACTTTGATAAGTCATAATAAATGGAAACAATATGAAATGAATTTTTACTTATGTCAGTAAAAGTATTTTGGATGTTTATGAGTTTCAAGTTGTTTACTGTTATCTATTGTAACTAACAACCGGTTTAGCTTGACATTTTTAATCTTGACAGAGATATTGCATTACTAGTTCTATGTTTACTTTGAGTGGATGTTTTTGAGAAAGGTGAAAGTTTATCATTTTTTCTATCTACTAATTCACCCCCCCCTCTCAGGAGTTGACTAGATCCTTGTTCTTTCATCATACCATTAATTAGTATCAAAGCATCTTAGGTCCTCTAAGGTTTAATCCTAATAGCTTGAGGTAAAGATCTTGAAGAACATGATGACGAAGGAAGGTCCAAAGTTTTAATAGAGAGAACTATAGAATATGGAGTGATAGAATGAAAATTTATATCAAGAGTCTTGGAAATCAATACTGGGAACATGTTAATACTCAATATGTTGCACCTAGTGGGATTATGACTGATGATCAGAAGAAAGAGAAACAAGAAAACAATCAAGCACTAGAGGCTATTATTAGTTCTATGGCTGATGTTGAATATGTTGATGTTCATGGGCTAGAGACTGCATATGAGGTATGGAAAAAACTTGAAGATATTTATAGTGATGATGGCCATGTAAAGATTGCCAAGGAAGAGAGTCTAAGAGGAAAGTTTGATGACATGCAGATGGCTGAAGGTGAGAATATCCAACAATATGGTCAGAGGATAAAAGAGATAGTTGGTGAGATCAAGAGTGTTGGTGGTAAAATGGATGATGCCACAGTAGTTAGTAAGGTGTTGAGAACCCTGCTACCGGTTTACTTTATCTGAGTTGCAGCCATTTAGGAGCTGAAATCTATTGACAAAACCAAGGTAACCCTTGACTCCATAATTGGTAAGCTTGCTGCTTTTGAATTAAATGGTTATGATGGTAGTGTTTAGAAATCTGAATCAGCATTTAGAGATTTTGTTTCTAACCCATCTATGAGGAAAAGTAGAGATGTCAATCATAGTTATGAATCTAGATCCAACAGAGAAATTGATGATGAAGACAGTTTAGTTGAGCTTGAAGCATTGTTGGCCAAGCGGTTTCCTAGAGGAACCGGTAAATATAGAGGTAAATTACCTTTGAAATGTTTTGCATGCGACAAGATTGGACACATAGTTGTTAACTATTCTAATGGTGATAATGAGCACAAGCGAGAGAAGTTCAAGAAGTACAAGGGAAAAGGAAAAAAAGATTGTCTTATTGCAGTTGATGGTGGTATCACTGATGAGGAATCTGATGGTGATTCTAATGAAGACATTGTCTTTGTAGCCATCAAAGAGGAGATAGCTAATGAGAAAGCTTTAGTTTCTCGCATGGATAATTCTGATGATTGGATCATTGATAGTGGTTTCTCATATCACATGACCGGTGACCGGAGAAAATTTCTTTCTTTGAAGGAATTTGATGGTGGAGTTGTAAGATTTGGTAATGACTCACCTTGCATGGTTAAAGGTAAGGGAACTATTTCTCTTAATGGAAAGAGTAGCGCAGATGATGTCTACTAGGTTGAAGGTCTAAAGCACAATATTTTAAGTGTTGATCAACTCAATGACAAAGGATACCCATTGGAGTTTAAGAATGGTATGTGCAAAATCTATTGGAGCAAAGGTGAACTGATTGCAACCGGCAAGCAGACTAAAGGTATCCTATTTCACCTGAATCCTAAAGTTAGCAGCTATTTAATTGCTAAAATACATGAAAGTTGGATTTGGCATATGAGTTTTTTTCATTTGAATTTTGATAACATTGTTAAAGTGAGTAAGTCAAAGATAGTGGGAGGTTTGCCTCAGTTGGACAAATCAATTAATGCTCTATGTAAGGAATGTCAATTGGGAAAGATGACATCCTCAAATTTCAAGAGCAAGTCTTTTTTAGTAGAGTATCTGTTAGATTTGGTTCATACAAACCTATGTGGACCAATAAGGACTAAGATTATTCAAGGTGATAGATATTTCATGATCTTCACTGATGATTTCTCAAGGATGATGTGGGTCACATTCTTGAAAGATAAAATAAAGGCATTTGGTAAGTTCAAGGCATTCAGGGCCTTAGGTGAAAAGGAGAGTGGGAAGAAGATAAAGTGTCTAGGACTAATCAAGATGAAGAATTCACTTATGAGGAATTCACTAGATATTGTGAAGAAAATGGTAATCAAATGACAACTTTCTGCACCAAGGACACCACAATAGAATGGTATTGCAAAGAGGAACAACCGGTCACTTGTCGAAGCTACTAGGATGATGTTGACACAAGGAGGTGTAGCGAAAACTTTCTGGAGAGAAGCTATCAGCACAACTCTCTACACAATGAAAAGGATTTTGGTAAAAAGAGGTAAGGTCAAGACTCCTTATGAATACTAGTATGGTAGATCACCTAATGTTGGTTATTTCAAGATATTTGGTAGCAAATGTTTTATTAAGAGAGGTGACTATATTAGTAAGTTTGAGGCTAAAAGTGATGAAGGTATATTTCTTGGTTATTCCACCAAGAGTAAGGCCTACAAATGTTTTAATTGATGGACTTATAAAGCACTGAGAGGGGGGGGATGAATGAGTGACACCAAAAATAATACTACTTTAAACATTGACCGGTAGATATACTTAACAAGTTTGTTAAACACTATGCATGCTATCTAGAATGATATTAAAGCATTCACAACAAGTAAAACATCCATCATAACACAAGTGTTTATATGTGGAAAACCCAAATGGGAAAAACCATGGCAAGATGGGACTCACAAGTTAACTAACTGCAATAATAGGTAACTGACCGGTTAAGGTCTACAAAAGTGCTCTGCTAGGAGCGAATCCTATTAAAGATCCCAAAGCTCTGTTAAAAGATATACCCTGTTAAAGGTAGTACTTTGTTAGGAGCAACCTCAATAGAGGATTTCTGAATCCAAACTAATGGATCACCTGGCTAGAGGATTTGTACAATGAAGCTTGTTAGAGCTTACCCAGTTAGAGGATTTTACTATTGTAGTGATTAGAAAACAACAGGTGGTGTGATCTAGAAGTAGCACAACTTGCTTGAATAGATCCTTTTATGCATATTCAAAACTTCATTACCAACATACTTCGCAATACTCTCAACACCCTAACACTTCTATCTTCTCATCAAATCGACATATCTCATATCTCACCATATGTCATTATATAGACATTTTGATTTTATGTTGGCCTTAGAAATTATATCACATTTTCCTAGGTGCAGTGTATCTAGACAATCAAACATAACTCATCACTAATTACTGCCAAAAATTGTTGGTTAGGGTAACTCATCGCAATCGGTGATAACTCATCACACAATCAATGAATGCCAGTTGGAACATCAATGTCGGTTAGAGTTAATCATATCAACATGTAAATCGATTGTCCTTCATTGCTCATTTGATAATATCCACTAGATCTTTAGGTTGGTGTCGAGTCATTCTTGTATTTCATATATATATATATATATATATATATATATATATATATATATATATATATATATATATATATATATATATATATATATATATATATACCGATTGTCTCCATGTACCAGTTTGATACTTTCTAAACAAAACTTCTAATACCAATAGCAATATAATACAAATAAATTTTGAAGTAACAACAATAGATAATGTGATCATATGTGTGTGTACATGTTCCATAAATGACAACATATGAAGTGATTCATTACAGTAATCAACAAGCCAACTATCTCCCCCTTTGGCATTCATGGCAACACTTAGATAATTTTACAACTATACAAATAAGTGTGCTTACAAAAATTGTACACATATATTTCTACTCCTACTCCCCCTTACTTCATACAAAATTTTCACAACACACATACATATTTCTACTCCCCCTTTGACAACAATGCCAAATTGAAAAGCAAAATACATATATATATATATAGAAAAAAAAATTCTATCAAAATGTTTTATGTATACAAAAACTTGAAAATCTGAATCAAGACGTATGCAGTGCAATCCTCAAAAAAATGTCACTAAAGTTACTCTTCAATTGAGAAAAATCATGTTCCCATGTCTCCATCAGGTTCTCAGTGATCTCAATTGTGGTTATAATCTGAGTACAAAACTCTTCCATTGAATCAAGTGTACATGTCTCTGGAGTAGCCAAAATTGCTTTTGCATTCTTGTAGGCTCTTTGTAATATGTCCACTTGGGGTCTGAGTAGACTCTTCAACTCCTTCAAGGATCAAAATCTTTTTGCCTTTTCAAAATCATAGGTGTCTAACCATTTTTCCAAATCATCCACAAATTTTCCAAAAGCAAAAATTGAATCTTGTAACAGTACATAGGCATTACATATCTTTTTTAGTTCTTGCTCTGTTTCTATTCACCTTTGATTGATATCAGTATAAAAAAATGAAACATTAGATGTAGATGCAATAATTTTCCCTCATGGTTCAATAACTTTTCTTAATAAATCTTTATTAAGAGATAGAGAAATTCTTCCCGTATCAATATCTTTCATAATCTGTTCTCCATGCTTCTTTCTATAGCTCTTCTCAACATAGGTCTGCGCTACTTCTGTTAGGGACTTAAGTTGATCAGATGCATCAGCAACCAATTGGCCAAGCTTGCCAATGAGAGTTGACAAGTGCCCTGTAGTAGTTTGCGGTAGTAAACTTGTCTAAATATCCACAACATTTTGAATGGTTTTAGCATCCATTCTCTATTCTTTAAGCCTCTTATTTTGTGCCCTGGATTGCATGACAGTTGCAATCTACATCAATTCTGATGCGCTCATGTTATCAACATTTATAGGCCCTGTGATGCCTAATGAGTCATCATCATCTTCATCAGTCTATTGTATGACTAATTCTTTTACCGGTTGAACAAATTTCTCTATCTTAATTGTCTCTTCCTTTTGTTCCTTCATCTTTGCTAGTTCAGAGATCTGTGCAGCAACTTGTTCAATAGGTTTTTCCTGGGTTGCTTGTAAAACCGGTTGGGGTTTTACTGGTTGTTCTTTTGCTAGTGGAGGTGGAATATCCACTCTTGGTTGTGTTGTCGGTATAACAGTTGTATAAACTTGTGAATCTATAATTTTTGGTGGCTACATATCTAGTGCAATGATATTTCTAGATAGATCAATTGTATCCTGAATATCATCAACAAATATGACCGGTTGGGAAATAGTGTCATCCTTCTTCTTGATAGGATAGACAACATCAACTTGCATTGTTTCTTCCTCATCTATTTCTAGTAGATCAACAACATCTTGCTCATCCTTAGAACATTGTATAAGATTTTACATCCGTTGAATGTTGTGAGCTATCTGATGAGTTTCAGTTTCAATAGGTTCCACCTTTCCACTAAGTAACTTCAATCTTCTTGACTTGAAAGAGAATTGAACTTTTTATTTATCAAGCAATATAATTAACTCTTCTTTTGACAAATCAGAAAAATATTGTATAAACACATCATCAATAATTTATTTTTCTTTCTTCACAACTTCCTCCATTTATTCAAAAGAATAGTATATAAAGAATCAGAAATATCTTTCTTAAGATCATGTGGTAATCGATTGTAATGACACAAAGAACTGATTAGCTATTGAGCAATTTGTTCCTTATGATCTTCATTAAATGAATCAACATGTTCTTTGACATTATCAAATCTATTTCTTCCCAATGTCTTTACCGTTCTCTCAAAATTAGTCTCAGGCTTGTAAGATAAGATATTAATAGGCACAGTTTCCTTTGGTACTTCTTTCACTGGTTTGGTTGATTTACCAATTGCTTTCATTTTCTTGGGTTCCTCCTAAGTATCAGTATCTTTAGATTCTATTTGGAGAATCAGTTTCCAACCTCTTTTCTTTATTGCAGTCTACTTCTTTGTGTATACTTTAGGTGTCGGTTCCTTTTTAGTTTGGACACTTCATGTCACTCTAGTACTTTTTGTTACCGAAGGTGCTTGCTCAGCCTTCTTCCTCTTACCTTTACCACTACTAGTTGGAGCACTACTGGTTTCAACTTTTACAGTTTTCCCTACAACAGTATCCAATCTTATCTTCCTTTTGTCTACTAGAGATGCCAACAGGTTATTGGCATAACCAATCAATAAGTCATAATTGACTTCATTACTTATGTCTTCCATTTCTTCTTCTCTTGGCTCAATAGCTTCCATTAGACAAGAAATCAATGGTAACTGTGAAAATGATATCCTTAGCAAAGTTTTTCACCACATCCTCAGGTAGCCTTACCCTCATACTCATTTTCTTTTGAAATTCATTGAAATATTTATTCATTGCAGAAGAGAAGGTGTTCTTCACATCCTTGATGTTGTTCTTGATCTGGGGAGTTACCGGTAGATCTTTAGACCATTCAAGATCACCAATTCCCGATAGGAAATTATGGAAATAGAAGAATAAACAAATCAACAACTGACCAAATTTAAAATTTTGAATGTTGTGCTTCTTGATAGACTGAAGATTCAACATTAATTGGCTCCTTATGGCCTTGCAAAGGTCATAATCTACATTTTCAGCTATCATTTTATAAGAAGTATGTACTGCTACAGATGGTACACTATTCATTCTACTGGAATAAAATATCTGGTAGCCTATAACCATAGTAGCTAGTTTAACCACTGGGTCCTTAATGTTATTGACAGAAAAAGCACACCCATCAGAGGTTGATGCAGTTAAAGTGTTTACTGTCTCTTTTTAAATTTGCCTTAGCTTAGGGACTTCACCGTTGAGCAAAAACCAGCCACTGCTTGAATAGCCTCCTTGGTTATAGTGTGTGTTCTTTCCAAAGACATATTTTCCCCATGAACATGAATTGAAATTATTCGGATATGTTCTTCTTCAAAATTTTCAAGAAAATAAGAACTCTTCTTTCAAGGGGTCCAGAAGTAGATTTACCGCTATGATCCCCTTAGCCCTGTTGAAAGGCTTAGTTCACCAGTGCAAGATTATCCACACTGGTTGAAGGATTAGTTTCTTCTACAAGTATATCATCACTCTTCTTTTTCCATAATTGGTTCATCTCTTCTCTGGTTTCCTCAACATTTACCTTCTGCTTTCCTTTTTTATCATCAAAATGATTAACCAGTTTGTTCTCTCTGGATCTATAGAACTTTTCCATGTGTCCCAATTTATGACAATGATAGCAAACCATTCCAGATGATCTCCAAGGTCTTGCATTGCCTCTTCCAGTTCTTCTTCTACAATTCATAGCCACATGCCCAAAATTATTACAAATGGTGCAAATGACATTCGTTACCTTTTCCATCTCAAATGGACTAAATCAGTTGACATAGGGTCTCTGCTAGTTCATGTTACCCCGATTATCATAGGTTCTCATCTAGTTGCCATTAGGTATTGGATTCATGTGAGGTACTGGATTATTTTCTCCATATCTACATTCAACTGATCTATGTCCATACATTTTATATGCGAAGCAATGACCTTCAAATATCTTAGATACATACCTAGTTCTTGCATTGTAACTTGTATTTCCATTGTGTTTGCTTATACAAACATTTGCAATATGACCAGGTTTATGAGAAACAAAGCAAATAGGTTTAAAAACTTTCTTACCGGTAGGCTTGTTAGCCTTAGAAGTATTTTTGTCCTTATGAATGTTTCTCTTTGTACCAGAAGACTCTCCTTTCTCAGATGTGTTAAAACCAAGTCCCGAAGTATCACCTTTCATCCTTTGTGATTGAATCTGCTCATCTAGCAAGGTAGAAATTTTGTTGAACTTTTCTAGCTTTCCATTAGCTTTAGTGAGTTCTCTAGTAAGATCTTCATTGTGTTTTGCAAGGGTCTCTCTTAAGGATGACGCCATTTCAAGATCTAACTGCAATGCCTCTTTTTCTTCTTTCTCAGTGGCGCATGTAAAAATTCATCTTTATCCAAAGTATATCAATTAGAAGCAAAGGGAAATCATGAATCCCTATCTAATCAAAGAATTCTAACAAATAGACAATGAAATAACACAATCAAATCAAAATAGGAATTATAAATTAAATCAATCAAAACTCCCTATTCCGTGACTGCGTATAACTTCCATTTCTCTTCTCCTCTCTGTGGTATGATGGCTCTCAGATATTGTTCTGGCAACCTGCAAATGACATAAAGATTCTATTGGTATTTTGGTATGGTTTTGTCATTTATGTCAACACCTACTGAAAACAAGCACTTTGGAGATCCAACAACATTCACCGATAGGATATAATGTTCACCGGTACTTGGAATGATATGAAAGACACTTGGTAATGTCGAAGACATTGTATGGACACTTTGTTTTGAAGAATTGATCATTGGTATATTCATATTTGCATATTTGCTTTTACTGGCAAATAGGTCCAAGTTATCTAGGGTTACACTAGCAGGTTTATGTTTTCCAGATCAGCAGGGCACGCTATGGAGATGATTTATTATTGATGTAAATGCATTAAGCTGACATGTTTAATTGGTTATTACATTGAATATTATATTGTATGTAAAATGTTTATTGTAATATCTTGTAGAGCTGACCTACTAAAATTGGTCTTAGGTTATGGTATAAATGTAAGATCTTATTTGTAAGATCAAGTGTGGAATGCGAAAAAGAATTGAGTGAAGTTATATGCGAGATCAAGCAGAGGTATACATGAAGACATCATTTGAAGGTGAAGCTAGGTTTTTGTATAAGCATATCAGCATTACACCAGTACTGAATCCAACATATGAAGATGCTATTTTGTGCAATACATTCTTATTGGATTTAACCATCCAACTATAGTCAGTGTGACTCCCATTTTGTGATTGAGCACTGAGCTCTAGGCTGTTGGCCTTTCTGCATGTGCAGACCCCATTTATTTACACTTACTATCTGTAGTAGTATCATCTGATTGTGGGTAAGGTTTCCCAGTGTAGTTTTTCCCCTTATAGGGTTTCCATGTACAAATATTGGTGTTATGTGTTGTGGATGACTTTATGTTTATGTTTCATGCATTAATTCTTACCGGTATAGCAATTTACTGTTAACACTGTCTACCGACATACTTAACTAGTTTACCGGTATTAAGCATCAAGTTGATTAATTGGTTTTTGGTTTGAATTTACTTGACAACTGATTCACCTCCCCCCCCTCTCAGTTGTCTCTGGGACCTATCAATTGGTATCAGAGCCTAGTCCTCTTTTGCAGTAGTTTAACAACTTGAGGAGATCCAATGTCTACTAATTACTTTAGGAAGGACAGTCCAAAACTTGATGGAACCAACTATGGGATATGGAAGATCAAGATGGAGACACATCTGAATTGCATCAGTAAAGACATCTAGGAAGTGACAAAGAATGGTTATACTGCTGCTGTAGCTGGTCAGACTGCTCCAACTACCTTAGCTAAAGATGAAGAGAATGATTGCAAAGCAAGAGAAGCACTTTTGAGTGCATTATCAAATCAACAAATCATGGGATTATCAGATAGGTCTACTGCTAAAGCTATTTGGGATCATTTGGAAACACTAAATGAAGGAGATTCCATAGTCAAGATTGCAAAACTTGAAAGCTTCCGAGTTAGGTATGAACATCTGAAAATGGAAGAAGATGAAAGGATTTATGCTTTTATGGAAAGAGTAAATGAAATTTTTTTGGGTATTAAATGTTGTGGAGGAACTCTGAGTGAGGATGAAATTGTTTCAAAAATCTTAAGAGGATTGCCACCGGCATACAAAATGAAGGTTACTGCTATAAATGAGTTGAGAACAATGCCTAATACATCAGTAACTAGGGATACATTGATTGGAAAACTTTCAGCCTTTGAAATTGAGGAATTTGGTCCTATTGCCACTGTAAAAACTGATTTGGCCTTTAAAGCATCAACATCATCTGCTCCATCATTTGACAAATCAGACTAGAAAGCCTTTTATGCAAGAGAACTTGAAGAAACCAAGAAGGAGAATGAAGAGCTTGAAGAACTTGAAGCACTATTTGCAAGAAAAATGCCAAAAGGTCCTATTGGAAGTAAGTATGAAGGTAAAGCACCCTTTAAATGTTTTAACTACAATAAGATTGGTCATATGGCTTCAAGATGCCTTGATAGACATGCTAGACTAAGAGAAGAAGCTAGAAGAACATACAAGCCTAATCCTGAATATCAGAGATACAGATTTAAGAAGAACAAAGACAAATCTTGTTACATTGTTGATGAAGGTGTGACTGATGATTCTGATGAGGATCCAAGAAACAATGGATGGGTTTTTGTTGCTATAATAGAGGATCAACTGGCACCTACTACTCAACCGATAGAACAAGCCCTAGTAGCCAAAGTTGAAGCAAAGGATGAATGGACCATTGACTCGGGATGCTCACATCACATGACTAGAGACAAAGGTAAATTCTTGAACTTTCAAGAATACAATGGAGGTTTAGTAAGATTTGGAGATGACAAAGCCTGTAAAATCAAAGGTAAGGATTCAATATCTCTTGATGGTAAGCATAACACTGACAATGTTTACTATGTTGAAGGATTAAAGCATAATCTTTTAGGTGTTGGTCAATTAGTTGAGAAGGGATTTCAGTTACAATTTAAAAATGGAAAATGCAAAATCATGAATAGAACTAGTTTGGAAATTGCAACCAGTAATCAGACTAGAGGTAATATCTTTCACTTGAATAACAATGAAAAGGCATGCTTAATTGCACATATAGATGAAAGTTGGTTATGGCATAAGAGACTATGTCATGTAAACTTTGAATGCGTGATAAAAATTAGTACTTCTAAGGTAGTTAGAGATCTACCTAAAATTGTGAAACCTTAGAATACAATTTGTAAGGAATGTCAATTTGGAAAACAAGTTAGAGCTAGTTTCAAAAGTATTCCAGAAAAATCCAATAATGCTCTTGATTTAATTCACACTGATTTATGTGGTCGAGCTAGAACTAAAAGCTTACAAGGTGATAGATATTTCATGCTAATTATTGATGATTATTCTAGAATGTTCTGCATTACTTTTATCAGAGAAAAATCAGAAGCACTTGGGAAGTTCAAACTATTCAAAGCAATGGTTGAGAATGAAACTGGTAAGAAAATCAAATGTTTGAGATCAGATCAAGGAGGAGAATTCACATCTAAGGACTTTAATACATTCTGTGAAGTGAATGGAATCAGAATATAGTTATCAGCACCTCGGACACCATAGCAGAATGGAGTTGTTGAAAGGAAAAATAGAACTATCTTGGATGCAACAAGAAGTATGTCATTAGAAGCAAATCTACCACATGTATATTGGAGAGAGGTAGTTAGCACTGCTGTCTATACATTCAACAAAGTTCACATCAAAGGTGAAACCGGTAAGACCCCTCATGAACTATGGTTTGGTAATACTCCTACTCTTAAGTATTTCAAAATTTTTGGAAGTAAATGTTATATTAGAAGAGATGAGTATATTGGCAAATTTGATCCTAGAAATGATGAAGGAATATTTCTTGGTTATTCATCTAAGAGCAAGGAATATAGATGTTTTAATAAGAGATTGTAGAAAATTGTTGAGAGTACAAATGTAAAGATTGATGAACAATTCAGAGGAACTTCAAGGTATATAGACTCTAAACCAGCAACAGAAATTGTGACAAATGAACCTACACTGAATCCACTGGTACAGAATGAAGATCCAGTTACCTCGGTATCATTAGAGGATTCCATAGTAATTGAAGAACAACAACAAACTAAGACACCCCGGTATGTAAGATTGAATCATTCTGAAGATCAGATAATTGGAAACAAATTTAAAGGAGTTATGACAAGAGGAAGATTGGCAAATGAAGAGGTATGTCTTATTTCTCAAATCAAACCATCATCTATCAATGAGGCATGTGAAGATAAATTTTGGATTAAAGCTATGGAAGAAGAATAAGGACAAATTGAGAAAAACAATACTTGGACATTAGTTCCCTGGCCTAAAGATAAAAATGTAATTGGAACCAAATAGGTATTTAGAAACAAACTTAATGAAGATGGTAAGGTTGTTAGAAATAAAGCAAGACTAGTGTGTAAGGGATATTCTCAGAAAGAAGGAGTTGATTATAATGAAACCTTTGCACCAGTAGCCAGAATTGAGGTAGTCAAATTATTCTTGGCTTTTGCAGCTCACAAGGATTACAAAGTTTATCAAATGGATATTAAATGTGCATATTTCAATGGAGATCTTGAAGAAGAAGTATATATTGAACAACCTGATGGATTTTCTTTGACAGATGACAATGATATGGTTTGCAGGTTAAGAAAAGCTCTATATGGATTAAAACAAGCCCCAAGAGCTTGGTATGCAAGGTTGAATAAGTATCTTTTAAAGATTGGTTTTACTAAGGAAATGTAGATAGCAATTTATATTACAAAATAACTAATGATGACATCTTGATTATTGAAGTATTTGTTGATGATATAATCTTTGGAGGAGAAGATGGATTATGTAAGGAATTTTCTATTAAAATGCAACAAGAATTTGAAATGTCTATGATTGGAGAAATAAAATTCTTTTTAGGTTTGCAGATTTCATAGATTGATAAAGGTGCATTTTTGAGTCAATCCAAGTACTTGAAAGAATTACTATAGAAATTTGGGATGGAGAACTCTAAACTAGTAAGCACACCCATGACTATAAATGACAAATTATCTCAAAGGGATGAATCTACACTTGTTAATCCAACTAGATACAAATCTATGATAGGAGGTTTACTGTATTTGACACAAACCAGGCCTGATATTATGAATGCAGTATGTATTGTTTCTAGATTTCAAAGTAATCCTAGGGAAAATCATGAATCAGCAGTAAAAAGGATTTTTTGGTACTTACAAGGCACAACAAATCTTGGATTATGGTATCCTAGAGATGAAAATTTTGATCTATGTGCATACACAGATGCAAATTGGGCAGGAGATGTGGATGATAGAAAAAGCACCACTGGAGGAGCATTCTTTCTTGGAAAGAGATTAGTTTCTTGGCTGAGTAAGAAACAGAGTTGTACATCTTTATCAACAACAAAATCAGAATATGTTGCAGCAGCAACTAACTATACATAGGTACTATGGCTTGGATAAATGTTGAAAGACATAAAGGTAAAATGCAAGGAACCCATTACTATATATTGTGATAACACTGCAGCAATTGATATATCTAAGAATTCGGTATTACATTCTAAAACAAAACATGTTTCTATCAAACTGAATTTTCTAAGGGAAAAAGTTGAAGAAAAAGAGATAAAACTGGTTTATGTGAATACTAAAGAACAACTTGCAGATATTTTCACAAAACCTTTGCCTAAGGAGACTTTTGAATATCTCAGAGATCAACTTGGATTCATACCACCACCGATAGAGACTTAGACAGTTGATGATTGTCATCAACAAGCAGAATTAAAAGACAAATCTTTTATTCCGGTCTTTGATGAGGAAGCTACTTCTCAGGGGGAGTAGTTGGTATTTTGTATGAACTTGAAATTTTGTAGCTTTGGCATTTGATGTCAATGGGGGAGATATATCTATGGCAAAACACATTATATTTTTAGGAGAGATTGGTATTGAAAATAAATCTTTGGATAAACACATGTTGCTCCCAGGGGGAGAAATTGTTGTCTAAAGGAGATTGTTGGTTTTTGGTATTTGGCATTTCTATTTTGGCACTTTGATGATTTTTCCATCTTGTGTTGCCATCAATGCCAAAGGGGGTGATTGTTGGTATTTTGGTATGGTTTTGTCATTGATGTCAACACCTACTGAAAACAAGTAGTTTGGAGATCTAGCAAAATTCACCGGTAGGATATAATGTTCACCGATATCTAGAATGATATGAAAGACACTTGGTAATGTCAAAGACATCGTATGGACACTTTGTTTTGAAGAATTGATCATTGGTATATTCATATTTGCATATTTACTTTTACCAGCAAATAGGTCCAGGTTATCTAGGGTTACACCAGCAGGTTTATGTTTTCCAGATCAGCATGGCACGCTATGGAGATGATTTATTATTGATGTAAATGCATTAAGCTAACATGTTTAATCAGTTATTGCATCGGATATTATAATGTATGTAAAATGTTTATTGTAATATCTTGTAGAGATGACCTACTAAAATTGGTCTTAGGTTATGGTATAAATGTAAGATCTTATTTGTAAGATCAAGTGTGGAATGCGAAAAAGAATTGAGTGAAGGTATATGCGAGATCAAGCAGAGGTATACACGAAGACATCATTTGAAGGTGAAGCTAGGTTTTTGTATAAGCATATCAACATTACACTAGTACTGAATCCAACATATGAAGATGCCATTTTGTGCAGTACATTCTTATTGGATTTAACCATCCAACTGTAGTCAGTGTGACTCCCATTTTGTGATTGAGCAGTGAGCTCTAGGCTGTTGGCCTTTCTGCATGTGCAGACCCCATTTATGTACACTTACTATCTGTAGTAGTATCATCTGATTGTGGGTAAGGTTTCCCAGCATGGTTTTTCCCCTTACAGGGTTTCCACGTACAAATATTGGTGTTATGTGTTGTGGATGACTTTATGTTTATGTTTCATGCATTAATTCTTACCGGTATAGCAATTTACTGTTAACACTGTCTACCGGCATACTTAACTAGTTTACTGGTATTAAGCATCAAGTTGATTAATTGGTTTTTGGTTTGAATTTACCTGACAACTGATTCACTCCCCCCCTCTCAGTTGTCTCCGGGACCTAACAGATTCAAAGTTTGTGATTGTTGAAAAATGGAGATTGAATGCTCAATTTATAGATTATTGGAGAGGATTGATTGAAAGGTGGAATGTATTGATCAAGAGGTGGAACTCAGGTGATCTCACATGAAAATTGATAGTTGAACTGTTGATTTAGAGGTGAAACAAAATAGATTGAAAAGATTAAAGGAGTTAACTGATTGAGAAAAAGCTAACTAAGGGAAGAAAAAGAATGATTGGAGGAAATTAAGAAGATGACAATGAAAGTTTTATTTAGAAAAAGCTAACTAGAAGATGAAAATAGAGATTGGAGAGATAAATGATTTCATTAATTGATTGAATTAATTAATTTAGCATGTGCTTGCACTTTAACTTAGATTTTCAATTTAATCTTTGCATGAGATTTAATTCAAATAATTGAATTTATTTTAAATTCAATTTGGTATTTGAATATATTTAGAACTTGACTTTGATTTTCAATTTGGTTTTTGAAATCATGCACATGTAATTGAAATTAACTGAAATTAGAAGAATATAAAATTAACTAAAATTAGAAGAATTATGAAATTAACTGAAATTAGAAGAATTATGAAATTAAATAAAATTAGAAGAATATGAAATTAAATGAAATTAGAATTTGGGGATTTGGAATTTGAATTAGAGGAAATAATTAGTTAATTAAATAATTTAAAGAAACTATTTAATTATTTAGAAATGGACTTTAATTAAATAATAAAGATTATTTAAATTAAAGGATTAAATCATAAATAATTAAATAATAAATATTTAATTAATATTTAGAAAAGGGTTGAATGATTAGATGAATAGAGATAGAAATTGAGAATTAAAATTATTTAAATAATAAATATTTAATTAACATTAGAAAATGATTAAAATGATTAAATGATGATAGAATAAGAAATAAAATAATTAATAAGATAATGAGGAAATATGAAATAGAAGAATAAGATACTTAATTAAATAATTAAAGAACTATTTAATCAATTAGAGGAATAACTAGTACATGATCAATGAGACATTTTTAGGTGTCTACACTGAGCATGCCAATGATCATGCAAGGTTGCATTCTCTCATTTGATCTTAGTGTAGCATCGTAAATTGTACGCAGTACAATTTCACACCTAGTTTAGCACCCGCCTTGGTGCATTTTGCATTTTGCATTGCATTTCCCCTTTAGCACTTAATTAATCAAATTAATTAGGTCTAGGGTTCTATTTTATCATCTCCCATATCATAAAGTTGGGCCCTTTTCATCAAAGTATGCCCCTTTCATTTTATTCTTCCAATACATCATTTAATCAAAAACCCTAATTAGGTCCTATTTTGAACTTGGGGGCTTGATTTCGGGGGTCAAAACATCTCGAAATCACCTGTAACTTTGGGATTCGCTCTAAAATCATCATATCCGACGGCCCTGAAAATTTGGTGAAAAGTTGTCAGGACCATGGCGCCCGGAGTGCACATGGTCCCGGACATTTTTCCCGAAATTTTAGGAGCGCGATCCAATCATAAAATAAAGCTTAACCCCAAGAAATTGGTGGGAGATTCAATCTCTAGGTCGGCCAAAAGTTGAAATTAAGACCTAGGGTTTCATATATAAGAACTCTCTTTCTTCATTTGAAAGGATCCAGAGATTTTTGGTTTAAAGGACCTTCTATGCAGCGAAAGAGAAGATCTTTGAAGACTTCAACAACATTCAACATCCATCCATCAAGCATCTATCAATTTCATTCATCCATTTAGGGCTTTGAAGGCATTGAAGAGTAATAAGGGATCACCGACTGAAGATTGGCTTGTACCCCTCCCTTGGGGTTGGGTATGATTTCATGTTGTTTTCATGTCTTTGCATAAGCCTCATTATATCACTTGTATTCATGCTTTAGAACTCTTTACATCTTGATTTGGAGCATTTACATTATCATTTGTAAGCAATTAGGGTTTACTTTCTAGGTTGCTCTAGTTTGCTTACTTGCATTTTAGGATCTTGCACACACACAAGATCTGCACACACACTACTTTTACAATACAACTTGGCTATTCATGGAGGTGGAAATCACCAAAGCGGGGGTTTGACTAAGGCAAAACCCTATATAGCCGCCCACCACACCTTTTCAGATATAAGTGCAGGTTTCAAAATTCGGACGACGCTGCAAGTTGCAGATCCGAAAGAAGCAGACCGAGATAGAACTTCACACCAAATTGCAGAGAAAAAGACCAGGACAGGGGCGTGGGGCGCCCTGGTCCTGCCAGGACAGGGGCGCTGGGTGCCCTGGTCCCTGGGACAGGGGCGCTGGGTACCCTGGTCCTTCTGTCAGACAACAACTTTCAGCAACTTTCTGATAGCTTTTCAGGTTGCAAAAACAACAGTTTCCGGAGCAGTTTCAGGGGCAGAATCAGAACAGTGGCGCCCGCGCCCGTGCCCCTGTCCCGCACATTTTCATTCATATTTTAACACCGGGTATGCATTTACATTCTTATCTTGTCCTTGTGTTTACAACTTTCCATTATTTAAGTTCAATTCTGCAAATCTTGTTATTAGTTCATACTTGCACTTTGGGGTTAGGGATTGAACTTGCATCATTTTATCTTTCAATTACAACAAAGGAATAGAAATCCTAATAGGTAGCCCATGGCTCTCTCTTCCATAAAAAAGAAGTAGCCAATTGTGTGATACCTCTAGGCTTTTTCGTATTCCACAAATGTGTGATTGAAAGTGAGATTAGGGCATGTTTGCTTAGTTTCACTTTTTCCCCCACACATTTTTGGTGAACCTGACGTGAACTCCAATCTTCTCTAATTCTGATTTATGTTTTCAAATTTGAGTGTTTATGCTATTTCAAATTCAAATTTGTATTTACAAGTTTTAATTTCTTGCAAGATTCAAAAAATTAGAGGAAATTTTTGCTAAAACCCTAATTTTTCAATTCAAAGTTGAACTTGTGGATAGCTTAATTGGGATCAATAATTTCAAATCTGATTTAGGAACTCATTTGAATCATAAATTTCATTTTCTAAATCTACATTCTAAGTGCTTGCATTGGTTAAAATTAAACATTTCCTTCTATTTTGCATGTGTTATCATTTGAAAGAGGAAAATTGTTGTCATGATGCATTCATTTCATAGATGTGACAATGGGTTAGCTTCCTTTGCTTCAATTTTTCCTTCTCCTAAAGAACCTCCCCCCATCTATAACAACATTTTAGTGCCTAAAAGAGTTGCTACCAATCCCTTTGAGACTCTCCCATGCTCTAAGGATGAAGACTTTAAGAGTGATCTTGACAATTCTCCTAAAATGTGCCCTTCCTATTTAGCTATCCTAGAGGAAGAGAATGATATCATAAACACCTTTCTTAATGTTACTTCACCTTCCCTACATGATGCCTCTCTAAGTGAAAATGCATTGATGGACATTAACTTATTTTCTCCTAAAGTTGGTCCTTCCAATGGGGGCATGTTAGTGCAACAAGGGGTTATGAACACTTCTTTCAAAGATCTCCTTCCTAAGCATGAATCTTTGGAGAAATATGTTCATGTTCCTCCTAAAAAACACTCCCTTCATGAGGATCCTTTTGTGCAAGAAGATGACATTATCCTTACATTTCCTAGTAATGGCATTTCCTTTTCCAACAAAATTCCCACTAGAGATGATGAGTTAATGATGAATGCTTACTCTTCTCCTAAAGTTTGTCTTACCCATAAGCATCCCTTAGAGAAAGAAGATGAAATAATAAGCAATTTCCTTAATTCTCTCTCCCCTAAAGATCATATTGAACATATTTTGAGGAAAGAGGATGAGTTTAACACATCTATTGATGCTCTCCCTCCTAAGGATGAGGAATTAATAAACAATGTTATCTCCTCTCCCAAAATTGACAATACTTCAAACATTCCTTTCAACAACCTCACTATTTGGGATGAACCATTAGAAGAAGGTATAGATTATTCTCTACCCCTAGCCAAAGGGGATGAAATCAAGATTGAAAACTCCCTTGATAGTTTCTCACCTTCCTTGAATCTCAATTATTCTCCCTCTAAAAATAAAGCATCCCCCTCTCCTCAACTTGGTTCTACTCATAAGGAAACTCTAGTTCAAAGCAAGATAGTTAACATCTCTTTCAAAGATCTCCCTCTCAAAAGTGAGACTTTAGAGAGTAATGTTGATCCTTCTCCTAGAGAGTTTACTCCCCATGTAGATCCTTTGATGATAGAGGATGATATGACTTTTCCTAGTATTACTCTACCTACTAGAACATCAATGCCTACCCCTTGTCTCTCTCCTAAAATTGATAAGATTTTAGTGCAAGAGAAGACTATCAATAATTCTTCCAACACTTTTGTTCATTCCCCTAAACCCTCCTCAATCAATTTGATACATGTGAATGAAACACCTAACAAACCTCTCTTCACTATCCAAGGTGCTTTTCCTTCTCAAAATTCTCAACCTTTAAACAAGCCTATCTTAGTGGTTCAAGGTGGTTATGCTAATGATTTTTTTTGCACTCCTAAGAAACCTATTATTACTATGCAAGGAGGTTATTCTTCTAAGAGCCCTTATGAGTATGCTAAGCAATTGACTAGAGAAAGTTATCATACGGTTGCTCATACTTATAATACTAGGAACAATAGGCAACCTAATCCTCCTCCAGTTATCCCAACCTATTCTTCCTCAAGCTCCACGTATTTCGCAAGTTCTTGGTAAGGAATATGATCTCATAGAACAACTTAAAGCTACCCCTTCTAAGATATCCCTTTGGGATTTGATCCAAACTTCTTCCGCTCATCATGGAATGTTACAAGATGCCTTGAAAGATTTGAATGTTCCTCCACCTAATACATCTAGTAATATACTGTCTTTGGTTAACTCTGTGATGAATCCTAAAGCTCAAATTGTGTTTACTCAAGATGAGTTGCCTACTAGTGAAATTCAACATCAATATGATCCCTTGATGATTGTGGTTATCATAAATGACACTGCTATAAGACGAACACTGGTAGATAATGGTTCTGGCCTTAATTTGTGTAGCATTAATATATTGCATAAGATGAATGTGGATACATCCCTTATTGAGCCTGACTCTCATCCCATTCGAGGCTTTGATAATGTGGCTAAGTCTTCATTAGGTATTATCACCTTACCCATCATAGTGGGACCTATTACTTTGCCTACTCCTATCCATGTTATGTTGGGAAATCTAACATACAACTTGTTATTAGGGAGACCTTGGATTCACAGTATGCAAGCTGTCCCCTCTACATTGCATAGACAAGTTAAATTTATTTATAACAATAAGACATATACCTTGATAGGTGATACTAATTTTCAAGCTTGTTTGCAAACATCTACTTCCAAAGGGAGTTCTTCTAAGCCTTCCTCTTCTAGTGATGACTTATTAAATAAGATACCTATGGATGAATCATTACCCTCTGATAATCAAAATTCTTTGGATGAGCCTGAAGTTCCTGAAGAAGATTTTTCTCAACTTGAATCTACACATGAAAAGGCTTTTGATCCTGAGAAGGTTCTCGCAGAAGACGATTGGGGATCTCTTGATTTCAATCCCACCTTTGTAGGTGAGTATAGGGTTCCTCCTAGAGATCTTAAAGTTAAGAAGAAGGAAGAAACTAGAGATCAATCAGTCTTACCTAAACCTATGAGCAATAATTTTGTGGCCGCTTCTCAAACTTCTTCTCCTCACACCTCTAATTCTGAAGAATTTGATTCTTTGTCTTATGAAAAACCACCTTTTCTTTCTGAAATGGCTAATCATTATGGTCGTGGTTTTTATATTTTGGCTAAGAGTGGCTATAGTGGAAATGGTTGTGGCGCAAATGAACAAGGAATTAAAGTTCCTTTAGAACATAACATGCATGAATATTCATTTGGACTTGGATATAATCTTTCTAAGCCCACCAAAGCATCTAAAAGACCATCTCTCAATGTGAATGCTATATTTAGTAGTGATGATGATCTCACTTCAACTAAATCATCTTCTACTTCTATCAACTCTTATTCCCCTCATAAGGAAATCTTGGTGATGAAAAAATCTCTTTATGACTCCCCTCAAATTTCTAAATCCACTTATGAATCTTTATCTCCTATTCATCATAAAGTCCTTTCCTCTAGGGATAAGGTTCTAATAAATTACACTCATCCCTCTTCTAAGATTCCTTGTGACTTTTCTTCTTCAATTTTTATCATTTTATACATGTTTTTGATCTCACTTATAGTTGAGCATTTAGCATGTCATATTCAAATAGCTCATTTAATCTATCATGTCTTTAAATAACATTAATGGCTATTATGTTGCTCATCATTATGTGACATTGGTAGCTCATTTACTGGGGGCTCATTGTCATTCATGATGGTACAATTTCAAGTGCAATCATATTTTTGAAGCAACATAATAGCCTAATTTTCTATGTTATCTCTTGTTCCTATGGGGACAAGAGTGACTTCATACATCTCTTCTTTTTATGGTTAAAATTTCCCTTTGGGGTAATAGTGTGGAAATATTGATCATCTTTGCTTTAGAATCCTCTTTTCCTAGATATGGGAGAAGATGTGTATTCCCTTTCTTATCCTGCCCACTTCTTGTGAGGAGAATTTTACATACACTAATGTCTTGCTTGCATGAACTCATGTGAGTATGTAGTACATTTTGCTTATGTCTAAATCTCTCCCTAGAAGATTGTGTAAGTCCTTCTCATTGTCCTTATCCTTGGGAGGCAATGATCTTTTCTTATTTTTATCTAAGGATCCACTTTTTCCTATTTCATGGATGGTGTGAACTTTATTAATTGATGTTATTCCTTGTATGCATTTGTTGTTGTTTGTTCAAGGATTCTCTCTTACAAGAGGTGTAAGTCCTTGACTACAACCTCTTTTGCACTTGGTAAAATACATCCATAATGAATTCACTCTCCCAATTGGGTTAAAAAGAGCGTCATCCTTCATTAAGAATCACTTTCACCTCGCAAAAGAAGGAAGTATTGCATTCTTATTCTCTTCTTTGCCTTATTTTAAAAGGTGTTTAAAACAATTCCTCTCGGGGATAGGTGTCTTTTGTACAAAGATCTCTTCTCCTCTAAGGATCTCCTTTACACATACTACAAGATATCCCTTTTCAACTATCTTATCCTTGCTTAAAGAGTGCAAAACTCTCTTGCTTGGATCTATGACATTGTTGCATTTTTGGGGTATCTTCTTTTGTGATGAAGGTAGGTATCCTTGTTCTACTTTGCTTATGACATAAACATTACCCTTTTTGAGAAATGGGTCATTCTCGGAACCAGAGCACAGACTCTTAGAGCGAGATGTTTCCATTTTTTTTATGCAAGGTGATTATTCTCAGAACCAGAGCACAGACTCTTAGAGCGAGATGTCACGCTTTTTTACTATACATATACAGGTTGTAGCATAATCGGGCATAGACTCCTATGAGGTGCTTCTAACCTCCCTTACACACACATGCACGAGGTTGAGTGGAACTAGCGGCATAAGGCTAGACTTTCTCACTCTTCTCCCTTACATGGATCACCTAGACAGACTCTAGGGGCTAGTTTTCCATGTCCTTTTTCCCATGGATCACCTAGACAAGATCTAGGGGCGAGAAGTCCATGTTTTCTCTCTCACTATTCTTCTCATGGATCACCAATGTGTGTATTCATGCTTTTTTTCCTTTCTTTTCTTCTCTTTGCATTTTGTTTCCATTTACATCCTTCATCTTGTGTTAGAGAACTCTCAAACCCTCGCACTCTTTGTTGTGTTGGAGTTGAGATTTAGTCCTCTTTCTTACCAAATGATTCTCCATTAGTTTTTGATCTCATATCAAATCTTCTTGTGAGCATTTGTCATCAATATTCTTTAACAATTCAAAGTGGTAAACATGATACCCTGTTTCAACTCATTAAAATTAGCAAGCCGAAACAGGGGGGGGCATATAGCTACCCTCAAATTTTCATCACCTTCCTTAGTAAGCATTAGGTGATTTTGTGATCTAACATGTGTTTTGTAGGGTGCGGTTCCTAACTGTGTACTGCAGATACCGCTGGGGGCTTCGTTCGAAAGACTTATGGATATATCCTTTTTCAACTAATGTTTACTTTTCTGTACTTTAGCTTGCATATGCACGTAGTGTTCATATGACCGCTAAAGTGGGGGCTAAATGTAGCGTCGTAAATTGTACGCAGTACAATTTCACACCTAGTTTAGCACCCGCCTTGGTGCATTTTGCATTTTGCATTGCATTTCCCCTTTAGCACTTAATTAATCAAATTAATTAGGTCTAGGGTTCTATTTTATCATCTCCCATATCATAAAGTTGGGCCCTTTTCATCAAAGTGTGCCCCTTTCATTTTATTCTTCCAATACATCATTTAATCAAAAACCCTAATTAGGTCCTATTTTGAACTTGGGGGCTTGATTTCGGGAGTCAAAACATCTCGAAATCACCTGTAACTTTGGGATTCGCTCTAAAATCATCATATCCGATGGCCCTGAAAATTTGGTGAAAAGTTGTCAGGACCATGGTGCCCGGAGTGCACATGGTCCCGGACATTTTTCCCGAAATTTTAGGAGCGCGATCCAATCATAAAATAAAGCTTAACCCCAAGAAATTGGTGGGAGATTCAATCTCTAGGTCGGCCAAAAGTTGAAATTAAGACCTAGGGTTTCATATATAAGAACTCTCTTTCTTCATTTGAAAGGATCCAGAGATTTTTGGTTTAAAGGACCTTCTATGCAGCGAAAGAGAAGATCTTTGAAGACTTCAACAACATTCAACATCCATCCATCAAGCATCTATCAATTTCATTCATCCATTTAGGGCTTTGAAGGCATTGAAGAGTAATAAGGGATCACCGACTGAAGATTGGCTTGTACCCCTCCCTTGGGGTTGGGTATGATTTCATGTTGTTTTCATGTCTTTGCATAAGCCTCATTATATCACTTGTATTCATGCTTTAGATCTCTTTACATCTTGATTTGGAGCATTTACATTATCATTTGTAAGCAATTAGGGTTTACTTTCTAGGTTGCTCTAGTTTGCTTACTTTCATTTTAGGATCTTGCACACACACAAGATCTGCACACACACTACTTTTACAATACAACTTGGCTATTCATGGAGGTGGAAATCACCAAAGCGGGGGTTTGACTAAGGCAAAACCCTATATAGCTGCCCACCACACCTTTTCAGATATAAGTGCAGGTTTCAGAATTCGGACGACGCCGCAAGTTGCAGATCCGAAAGAAGCAGACCGAGACAGAACTTCACACCAAATTGCAGAGAAAAAGACCAGGACAGGGGCATGGGGTGCCCTGGTCCTGCCAGGACAGGGGCGCTGGGCACCCTGGTCCCTGGGACAGGGGTGCTGGGCACCCTGGTCCTTCTGTCAGACAGCAACTTTCAGCATCTTTCTGACAGCTTTTCAGGTTGCAAAAATAGCAGTTTCCGGAGTAGTTTCAGGGGCAGAATAAGGACAGTGGCACCTGCGCCCCCGTCCCGAACATTTTCATTCATATTTTAACACCGGGTATGCATTTACATTCTTATCTTGTCCTTGTGTTTACAGCTTTCCATTATTTAAGTTCAATTCTGCAAATCTTGTTATTAGTTCATACTTGCACTTTGGGGTTAGGGATTGAACTTGCATCATTTTATCTTTCAATTACAACAAAGGAATAGAAATCCTAATAGGTAGCCCGTGGCTCTCTCTTCCACAAAAAAGAAGTAGCCAATTGTGTGATACCTCTAGGCTCTTTCGTATTCCACAAATGTGTGATTGAAAGTGAGATTAGGGCATGTTTGCTTAGTTTCACTTTTTCCCCCATACACTTAGCAATTTCATGATCTCTTTCTTTGATAATATCTTCATCAGTTCTCATGGCTTCAAGGTCTTGACTCGTGCAAATAGTTAAGCTTTCTAGCTCTCTCCTCAAATTTAGCTTTTCATCGTTCAATTTTTTAACTTCTTCAGCTAAAGCATCAATTTTGGCTTCATCTAGAGAACTATTGTCAGATATTTCCAACAATTGTTCAGGTAGCTCTCTCCTTTTGACTTGCAATGCTTTGAATTTGACCCTTAGGGTTTCAAGCTCATATTTAGTAGCTTCAAGCACTCTAGCCATCTCAAAGTAGCTCATATCCCCCATAATGGCTTTAGGGTTTCCTTCCAAGCGATTAAGCCTTAAAGAAGTTAGGCTCTAATACCAATTGATGGACTTATAAAGCACTGAGAGGTGGGGTGAATCAATGAAACCAAAACAATACTACTTTAAACACTAGCCAGTAGATATACTTAACAAGTTTGTTAAACACTATGCATGCTATCTAGAATGATATTAAAGAATTCATAATAAGTAAAACATCCACCATAACACAAGTGTTTATACCTTGAAAACCCAAATGGGAAAAACCACGGTGAGATGGGACTCACACATTAACTAACTGTAGTAATAGGTAACTGACCGGTTAAGGTCTACAAAAGTGCTCTGCTAGGAGCGAATCCTATTAAAGATCCCAAAGCTCTGTTAAAAGCTATACCCTGTTAAAGGTAGTACTATGTTAGGAGTAACCTTAATAGAGGATTTCTAAATCCAAACTAATGGATCACCTAGTTAGAGGATTTGTACAATGAATCTTGTTAGAGCTTACTCGGTTAGGGGATTTGATTGTTGTAGTGATTAGAAAACAACAGGTGGTGTGATCTAGAAGTAGCACAACTTGCTTGAATAGATCCTTTTCTGCACATTCAAAAATTCATTACCAACATACTCTGCAATACTCTCAACACCTTAACACTTCTATCTTCTCATCAAATCGACATATCTCATATCTCACCATAAGTCATTATATAGACATTTTGATTTCATGGCGGCCTTAGAAATTATATCAAAATTTCCTTGGTGCAGTGTATCTAGACAATCAAACATAACACATCACAAATTACCACCAAATATTGTCAGTTAGGGTAACTCATCACATAATTAATGAATATCGATTGGAACATCAATACTGGTTAGAGTTAACCATATCAACATGTAAATCGATTGTCCTTCATTGTTCCTTTGATAATCTCCACTTGATCTTTAGGTTGGTGTTGATTCATTCCTGTATTTCATATATATATATATATCGGTTGTCTCCATGTACTGGTTTGATACTTTCTAAACAAAACATCTAATACTGGTAGCAATATAATACAAATAACTTTTGAAGTAACACTGATAGATAATGTGATCATATGTGTGTGTACTTGTTCCATCAATGAAAACATATGAAGTCATTCATTACAATCATCATCAAGCCAATATTAACAACCGGACATAGAGAATCATTGAGAGTGTTGATGTTCAAGTGGATGAGTATCCTAAAGTTTCGGGGGAAGCCAGTGTGGAGAAAAAGGATGAAGAACCTTGCATTTTGTTTTTGGAACCAGAACCTGTGAAACCTAAAACTGGTAAAGCAAATACTGATGTACCAGTTCAACTGGAATAGAGACTCAGAAGAAGATGGTGATAATGAAGAAGATGAATCTGAAGATAATGATCATGTCATTCTGAGGTATGTGAGACTCAATCACAATCCTAAACAGATTATTGGAGATAAGGATGCTGGAGTGCTAAGCAGAAGAAGAATCAGAGAAAATTATTACATGATCTCCACTATTGATCCTAGAACTACTAAGGAAGCATTTGGTGATGATAATTGGGTTAAAGCTATGGAGGAGGATCTTGAACAAATTGAGAAGAACAACACATGGACTCTAGTACCCCGACCGGTAAATAAAAATGTAATAGGTACTAAGTGGGTTTTTAGGAACAAGTTGAATGAAGATGGTGTTTTAGTTCACAACAAAGCTAAATTGGTTTGCAAAGGTTATGCACAAGAAGAAAGAGAAGATTATGGTGAGACTTTTGCACCAGTGCCCAGATGGGAAGGTGTCATAACTTTACTAGCTTTTGCAGCTCATAAAAGATTCAAAGTATATCAGATGGATGTGAAATCTACATTTTTGAATGGAATACTGGAAGAAGAAGTATACATTGAGCAGCCTAATGGTTATGCTTTAACTGGTAAGAAGGACATGGTATGTAAGTTGCACAAGGCACTATATGGATTAAAGCAAGCACCGACATGAAATACTTTATTCACACCTGATGAAGATAGGATTTTAGAGAACCAGTGAAAATGGCAACATATATCTCAAATTTCAAGGAGATAAAATATTGGTTAGTGAAGTATTTGTGGATGATATCATATTTGGAGGAAATGATGACATGAGAAATGATTCTGGAAATGAAATGAAAAGTGAGTTTAAAATGTCTCTAGTGGGAGAGATAAAAAATTTCATAGGTTTGCAAATATAACAAATGAAGAGTGGTATTTTCATTACACAGTCTAAGTATGTGAAAGAGGTATTAAAGACATTTGGTATGAGTGACTATAAACTAGTTGGGACACAAATGGTTATAGGTTATTGTTGGCATTATGTGAATTGGTATGAGGACATAATGACATTGTATGTTGTCATTGATGTCAATATGCTGAAGAGGAAAGAATCAGTATATGTGAGAACCGGTATAACATTGTGAACTAGCATTTGTGCCAAAGTGAAGTGGTGTGTTTGCTTAAGGTGAATTAGCATGTGGTTATGGGAACCGGCACATGGAAGCTTTGTATGACTACTGGTTGGTAGTCACAACTTCAGGGTTTCCGGTTAAAGTGTCTCAAGCCTGTGTGACTCAATCAGTGACTTTGTGTGATGAGTTAGCTTTGTAATGAAGAACAGACCGTGTTGCCATGTCAACCTTGTGCACATGAGGGATGTGGCATGAAAGAGATTGTTCCCATCTACCTTGGGAATGTGCAAAGCCTGTAAATGGTGAGAACATGTGATGGGTTATCAGCCCCCATGAAATCGGTGGAAAATGAATGATGGAGAATGTCTTGAGATTGGATCAAGACTGTTGCATTTAATGCAGTGTGCTTAATGATCAGGATTGAACCATTTGAATTCCTTAACCTAACAAGTTTAGGGTTTAGGGTTTATGCTACTGACCTATCTGTTTTCCTATAAGGTCGATGTTGTGTTTCTTTCTGAGATTGTTGGCAAAAGTTGTGTGTGTGTATCCAAGTGAAGAGATACGTGATTCTTGCCAGACCAGAGGAGAGAAGTGATACCTACAAAGTGTAAGTGCAGAAGGTGAAGAGGAGCTAAAGCAGATCTGCATTGGCATTAAGTGTTGTTACCAGATCATTGTAATACCTGTTGATCTATAACCACTTCAACAGTCAAGAAATCCCTTAATAGGGTAGCTTTAACCGGCTTGTTGTAAATCCTTTAACAGGGTGACTCAAAACCATTGAGTTCTTGAAATCCTCTAACAAGGTAACCTTTAACAGGGTTTAACCCTTAACCAGGTATTCTAGCCATCCCTTAACTGGATGATCCCTAACAGGATCGGTTCCTAACAGAACCTATTGTATCAGTCTTTAACCGGACAAGGCTCCTAACAAAGCAGACTTCTAAAGAGTTCAAAAATAAGCTTGTGGGTATTCATCCCCATCATGGTTTTTCTGAGTTGGGTTTCCACATGAAAAATATGTGTGTCATATGTGATGTCCTTTTCATATGATGATATGTTGTTTTCTATCAAGCGGTGAATCATGTTGATCTGGCTGTTTACATATATGTCTTTGATGATAGTTTACTTGTTCATGCACTAGGATGAAATGGAAATGAAGTATTAGATTGTGTGAGAAGATAAGTGTCACCCTTTTTATACTTGTCTCAGTTATTTTGGGTTTTGTCGATTGTACTCTGTTTAAGACCGGTGTTACTATTTGTCTATAAAAGCACAGTGTCTACTGACAAACTGGTTTAGGATTGTGATTTTTGTCTGTACTGATTCACCCCCCCTCTCAGTACTGGTTTGGTACTATCCATTCATCATTGAGTTATCAATTGGTATCAAAGTGTCCTCTGGGTCCTCTGTGTTACAAGCTTAACTGTTTGAGGTAAAGATCCCAGTCTAATGATGACGAGGGAAGGTCCAAAGTTCAACAGAGAAAATTTGAGTATATGGAAAGATAGAATGAAGATATACAGCAGAAGCATGGGTGCTCAACACTGGAGTTATGTTGAGAATGCCTATGTTGCTCCTACCAGTACTCTCATCGATGACCAAAAGAGAGAGATGCAGGAGAATGGGCAAGTCATGGAAGCCCTAATTAGTAGTTTATCTGACATTGAGTTTATTGATGTCCAAGATAAGGTAAATCCCAAAGAGGTATGGGATACTCTTGAAAATATCTATGGCGGTGATGAGCATGTAAAACAAGCTAAGGAAGAAAGCCTTAGAGGGAAGTTTGAAGACATGTGGATGGTTGAAGGTGAGACCATTCAACAGTATGGAATAAGAATCGAAACCATTGTTGGAGATATCAAGAGTGCAGGTGGTAAAATAGAAGATTCCACTGTGGTGAGAAAAGTCCCAAGATCCTTATTACCGGTCTATGCAATAAGGGTTGCTACTATTCAGGAGTTGAGATCAATAGACAAGACTAAGGTATCCTTAGACTCCATTGCAAAGTTGACAACATATGAACTAAACAATTTTGATGGCAGTGTTCAAAAGACTGAATCAACTTTTAAAGCTTTTGTTGTACCATCCAGAAAAGGAAAAGAAGCTAGCACTAGTGGTGAACCAAGTCAGAGCAAAGAAATGGATGATGAGGAGATTCTGATGGCATTTGAAGCTCTTCTTTCTAGGAAACTTCCTAAAGGAACTGACAAATACAGAGGTTAGCTCCCTTTGAAATGCTTTTCTTGCAACTGGATAAGACATATTGTTGTAAATTGTCCTAATAGCGACAACAAGGACAAACCAGAAAGGTTCAAGAAATTCAAAGAAGGAAATCGGAGAAACTGTTTTGTAGCAGTTGATGAAGGTGTCATAGATGAGGAATCAGAAGATGAAGAAAAGGAAGATATTGTATTTGTTGTTGTCAAGGAAGATGTGTCAGACAAGAAGGCTCTTGTCTCTCGGTTTGATAATTCCAATGAGTGGATTATTGATAGTGGTTGTTCTCACCATATGACTGGTGACCAAATCAAGTTTCTATCCCTGGAAGAGTATGATGGTGGTGTGGTTCGCTTTGGTAATGATGCACCATGCATGGTCAAAGGTAGAGGGTTCATCTCTTTGAATGGAAAGAGTAGTGCTGACAATGTGTATTGGGTTGATGGTCTCAGACACAACCTTTTGAGTGTTGGCCAGCTGAATGACAGTGGTCTCACTCTAGAATTCAAGAATGGAGTGTGCAGAATCAAAGGAAAGAATGGTGAATTGGTGGCTACTGGTATGCAGACCAAAGGTAACCTATTTCAGCTGAATGCAAATATAAGTACATGTCTTATGGCTAAATTTGATGATAGCTGGATATGGCATAGGAGACTCTACCATGTAAACTTTGATAACATTGTGAAGGCCAGTAAGATCAAGGTAGTTAGAGGGTTGCAGATGCTAAGCAAACCGAACAATACCTTGTGCAGAGAATGTCAACTAGGGAAAATGTCTTCCTCAACCTTTAAAGGTAAACCTTTCACTACTGACAATTTGCTTGATCTTGTGCATACTGATTTGTGTGGTCCTATGAAAACTAGGAGTGTGCAGGGTGATAGGTACTTCATGATTCTCACTGATGACTGCTCAAGAATGATGTGGGTCACATTCTTGAAAGATAAGTCTGAAGCTTTTGTAAAGTTCAAATCTTTCAGAGCATTAGTGAAGAAGGAAAGCGGTAAAAGGATCAAGTGCCTGAGAACTGATCAAGGAGGGGAATTCACGTCTGGTGAATTCAACAATTACTATGAAGAACATGGCATCAAGAGGCAACTATCTGTCCCCAAGACTCCACAACAGAATGGCCTAGCAGAGAGGAATAACCGAACTATGGTTGAAGCAACTAGAACCATGTTGATTCAAGGAAAGGTGGCTCACACCTTTTGGAGAGAAGTGGTGAGCACTGCAGTCTACACAATGAACCGGGTACTCATCAAGAAAGGTAAGGATAAAACTCCTTATGAGTATTCGACCGGTAGGACACCTATGGTTAGCTACTTTAGAGTGTTTGGTAGAAAATGCTACATCAAGAGGAGGGAACACTAGAGCAAATTTGATGCGAAATGTGAGGGAATATTCCTATGGTATTCCACCAAGAGCAAAGATCTCAAGTGTTTCAATAATAGGACTCAAAGAATTATGGAAAGCATCAATGTAAGAGTTGATGAAACCTCTGAGAAAACTAAGGAAACCGATAGTGAGCAAGTAGTAAATGAACCGGTTGTAACCTTCTGGGAACTAGTTGTCAGTCAACTGAGTACCAGTAATAGTGTTCCTACATCGGTAGGTGTAGATGCTGATACTAATGGAGATGAGGATGAAGAAGAAAAGAAAGAGGAATCTATCAAGACAGTTCCTTGGTATGTCAAGCTAAATCATGATCCTAAGAAGATCATAGGAGATAAGGATGCAGGAATCCTTACAAGAAGAAAGGTCAGAGAAAAATCATGTATGATCTCTGAATTTGAGCCTAAATCATTCAAAGAGGCACATAAAGATGAAGACTGGATCAAGGCAATGGAAGAGGAACTTGACCAGATAGAGAAAAATGCTACATGGTCTTTGGTACCCAGACCGAAGCATAAAAATGTCATTGGTACCAAATGGGTTTTCAGAAATAAGTTGAATGAGGATGGAATAGTGATTAGAAACAAATCCAGACTGGTGTGTAAAGGATATTCCCAAGAAGAAGGTGAAGACTATGGAGAAACCTTTGCTCCTGTAGCCAGATTGGAAGGAGTTCATATGCTTCTTGCATATGCAGCTTTTAAAGGATTCAAAGTATATCAAATGGATGTAAAATTTGCATTCCTAAATGGTGTACTTGAAGAGGAAGTGTATATAGAGCAACCAGATGGGTTTTCCCTATCTGAAGATAGTGACATGGTGTGTAGGCTACATAAAGCCTTATATGGTCTAAAGTAGGCACCTAGAGCATGGCATGAACGCCTACACTCCCATCTTGTGAAGATTGGATTTGAGAGAACAAGTGAAGATAGCAATATCTACTTGAAGTCTGAAGGAGATCAGATCTTGATCTGTGAGGTATTTGTTGATGACATTATCTTTGGTGGAGATGACAAGATGAGTCATGAGTTTGAGATGTCACTCATAGGGGAGATTAAGTTCTTCATTTGACTGCAGATCCAGTAGATGAAAGATGGAATATTTATCACCCAGTCCAAGTATGTCAAAGAGGTGTTGAAGACCTTTGGCATGGAAGATAGAAAACCAGTTGGTACACTGATGGTGACTAGTTGTAAACTATCCAAAGAGGATGACCCAACATTGGTTGATGAGAAGGAATACCGATCAATGATTGTTAAGTTGCATTATGTAGTGCATAGCAGACCAGATATTGCACATGCAGTTGGCATTACTGCAAGGTTCAAGAAAAGTCCAAGAGAATCCCACTTGGTTGCAATCAAGTAGATTCTTAGGTATCTAAAGGGAACTATTGACTATGGGTTATGGTATCCATACAATAATGATTTTAACCTAAGAGTGTTCACAGATGCTGATTGGGCTAGTAATGTAGATGATCAGAAGAGCACAACCGGTGGTGCATTCTTTCTCGATGGTAGACTGGTCTCATGGATGAGTAAGAAGCATAGTTGTATCTCTCAGTCTACAACGGAAGTAGAGTATGTTGCAGCTTTCATGAATTGCACTCAGACAATTTGGATGAAGCATGTATTAAATGGCTTCAAAGTTCCTATATCTGAATCGGTAAGTATATTTTCTGACAATACTAGTGCAATTAACATCTCCAAGAATCCGGTTTTACATTCAAGAACCAAGCACTTTGAGCTTAAGTATCATTTCTTGAGGGAAAAGGTTCAGAACAAAGAGATTGCACTGGAACATGTTTCCAGTAAGGAGCAGTTAGCAGACATATTCACCAAGCCTCTCCCAAAGGCTACATTTATGTACCTAAGAGGTGAATTAGGGGTGCTTCCCCTTCAAGAGGTGAACTAAAGGTATATGCTCCACATCAGTCAGGTATTGCATAGTCAAATTTTTCTTTAGGATTGATGTGTTAAAGGATGCTACTCCTCAGGGGGAGCAACATAATGGAATAGGGAATCTTGTGCCTCCACTTTGGCATTGTTGTCAAAGGGGGAGAAGAAGAGAAGTGGAGAAGATATCTGCAAAAATTGGGGGAGAAGATGTGAAGTGGAGAGATATCTTTGTTTATTGCCATCAATGAAAAAGGGGGAGATTGTTGGCATTATGTGAACCGGTATGAGGACATAATGACATTGTATGTTGTCACTGATGTCAATATGCTGAAGATGAGAGAACTGGTATATGTGAGAACTAATATAACACTGCGAACCGACATTTGTGCCAAAGTGAAGCAGTGTGTTTGCTTAAGGTGAATCAGCATGTGGTTATGGGAATCGGCACATGGAAGCTTTGTATGACTACTGGTTGGTAGTCACAACTTCAGGGTTTTCGGTTAAAGTGTCTCAAGCCTGTGGGACTCAATCGGTGACTTTGTGTGATGAGTTATCTTTGTAACAAAGAATAGATCATGTTGCCACGTCAGCCTTGTGCGCATGAAGGATGTGGCATGAAGGAGATTGTTCCCATCTACCTCAAGAATGTGTGAAGCCTATAAATCATGATAACACGTGATGGGTTATCAGCCACCATGAAATCGGTGGAAAATGAACGATGGAGAATGTCTTGAGACTGGATCAAGACTATTGCATTTAATGCAGTGTGCTTAATGGTCAGGATTGAACCGTTTGAATTCCTTAACCTAATAGGTTAGGGTTTAGGGTTTATGCTACCGACCTATCTATTTTCCTATAAGGTCGATGTTGTGTTTCTTTCTGAGATTGTTGGCGAAAGTTTTGTGTGTGTATCAAAGTGAAGAGATACATGATTCTTGCTAGACCATAGGAGAGAAGTGATCCCTATAGAGTGTAAGTGTAGAAGGTGAAGAGGAGCTAAAGCGGATCTGCATTGGCATTGAGTGTTGTTACCAGATCATTGTAATACCTATTGATCTCTAACCACTTCAACAGTCAAGAAATCCCTTAACAGGGTAGCTTTAACCAGCTTGCTATAAATCCTTTAACAGGGTGACTCAAAACCATTGAGTTCTTGAAATCCTCTAACAAGGTAGCCTTTAATAGGGTTTAACCCTTAACTGGGTATTCTAGCCATCCCTTAATTGGGCGATCCCTAACAGGATTAGTTCCTAACAAAACCTATTGTATCAGTCTTTAATCAGACAAGGCTCCTAACAAAGTGGACTTCTAAAGAGTTCAAAAACAAGCTTGTGGGTATTCATCCCCACTGTGGTTTTTCCCTGTTGGGTTTCCACGTGAAAAATATGTGTGTCATATGTGATGTCCTTTTCATGTGATGATATGTTGTTTTCTGTCAAGCGGTGAATCATGTTGATCTGGCTGTTTACATATATGTCTTTGATGATAGTTTACCTGTTCATGCACTAGGATGAATGCAAATGAAGTATTAGATTGTGTGAGAAGATAAGTGTCAACCAGTTTATGCTTGTTTCAGTTATTCTGGTTTTTGCCGGTTGTACTCTATTTAAGACCAGTGTTACTATTTGTCTGTAAAAGCACTTTGTCTGCTACAAACCAGTTTAGGATTGTGATTTTTGTCTGTACTGATTCACCCCCCCTCTCAGTACTAGTTTGGTACTATCCGTTCATCATTGAGTTATCAATTGTAAGTTTTCTAAGGAAGATGAGGCCACATCTATTGATGAGAAAGAGTATAGGTAAATGATTGCGAAATTGCACTATGTTGTTCATAGTAGACTGGATATAGCTCATGTAGTTGGTCTAGTTGCAAGATTTTGAGAAGAATCCTAAGGAAGCACATTTGATAGGAAGCAGGAGGATTTTTAGATATTTGAAAGGTATTGTTGACTTGAAGGTGTACACAGATGTAGATTGGGAAAGCAATATTGATGACTGAAAAAGCACAACTGGTGGAACATTATTTCTTGGAGGAAAACTTGTTTCATGGAGTAGAAAGAAGAAGAGTTGTATTTCACAGTCTACTGCTAAAGCTGAGTATGTTGCAACTTATATGAATTGTACCCAGGCTATCAGGATGAGGCACATTTTGTAAGGTTTCAAGATGAAGTTTACTGAACCTGTAAAGATCTTATGTGACAATACCAGTGCCATAAATATTTCAAAGAACCCTGTGTTGCATGCATGAACCAAGCACATTGAATTGCAGTATCATTTCTTGAGGGAAAAAGTATAGAGTAAAGATGTGATCTTAGAGCATGCTTCTACCAAGGAGTAGCTTGCAGATATCTTTACTAAACCTCTGTCTAAGACTACTTTTGAGTATCTAGAAGTCAGCTAGGGGTTGTACCCCTTCATGAGGTTAATTGAGCATGATGTAGATTACATCAGTCCTGGAGCTACTTGCAAAATATTTTAGCAGGATTAATGTAGAAGTGGAGTTATTCCATAGGGGGAGCATCAAGTTGCAAGTTGTTGATGCTAAACAATGAAGTTTTACATTGTATATTTTACTTTCACTTTGGCATTGTTGTCAAAGGGGGAGAAGAACTAGTGACAAACTGAAGACAAGGAGAGTACATGGTAAAATATAAACCAGGATCTAATTTACAATCACAAAAATCAATGGTATTGATATTTGTATTGTCATCAATGCCAAAGGGGGAGATTGTTGGCATTTTCATGAAGATTGCACTAATGATTTGTTATGTTGTCATTGATGTCAATTAAACCGGTAATGTTATTATTGTAATGATATTTTGTAACGGCTAGGAAGAGCTAGTGAAAGGAACTATAACCGGTAGGTAAGTTTGTGGAGTAAACCGATATTGCTAAGTATTGGAGAGTTGAACCAGTATTGCTAAGTATTAGAGAGTTGAACCGGTAAACCCTACCTGTTGTTTTGATAAACCCTAACCAATTAAGTTTGGTGAATTGTTTATATTGGTTTATGATCTGATGATGAGTGGTAATGATTATGACACATATGCATATTGTATGAAGAGAGTTACAAAGAGTTTTTGGTGCATTGAGTTAATGTTTTTTGTCTTGGGAATGAGCAAGTATATTGCATTAAATGCAAAGGGCGTGATGAGTTACTCAACTCAATGAAGTGGTGATGAAGGAGCGGTTGAGGCTTTCTTGAATGATGTGTAGAGATTGTTATGTAATCCAACGATCATACCTGGACCAACTTGTTTGTAATCTCTATGAGAGAATTAGGTTTTTTTTGTGTTACCGACCTAATTGATTTGTTTATAAGGTTGATGAGTTGTTTTAGTTTAAGAGTTGGCAAAGTTGAATTGAGTGCATGGTTGCCGAGCCAAATGATGTATCTGCAGTTTGAGTAAAAGCAGATAGGAGCATGAAAAGGATCTGAACAAGCAAGTGAAGTTCTATTCAAACAAATAAGCAAACTCCTATTGTTTTCTAACAATTATAGTAGTTAAATCTCCTAACCAAGTAAGCTCTTACAAGCTTAGTGTTACTCAAATCCTCTAACAAGGTGATCCATTAGCTTGGATTCTAAATCCTTTACAAAGGTTACTCCTCATAGGGTATTTCTTCTAACAAGGCATTATAGTCAATCCCTTAACCGGGTGGTCCCTAATAGGATCTGTTCTAACATGACTTTTGTAAAAGCTTTAATAGGCCTAGCTCCTAACAAAGAGAACTTCAGAAGAGTTCAGATAGTTATCTTGTGAGTCTCATCTCACCGTGGTTTTTCCCATTTGGGTTTCCACGTCAAAAATATTGTGTCAAGTGGTGAATGTTTTTGTGGTTATGCTTTCTATGATTGATTTTCTTAACTACTTAATCCACTTTGATAAGTCATGATAACTGGCAACAATATGAAATGAAGTTTTACTTATGTCAGTAAAAGTATTTTGGATGTTTATGAGTTTCAAGTTGTTTACTGTTATCTATTGTAACAGTCAACCGGTTTAGCTTGACAGTTTTAATCTTGACAGAGATATTGCATTGATAGTTCCATGTTTACTTTGAGTGGTTATTTCTGAGAAAGGTGAAAGTTTATCCATTTTTCTATCTATTGACTCACCCCCTCTCTCAATAGTTGATGGATCCTTGTTCTTTCATCATACCATCAATTCTGATAGTGATATTGCATTTATAGTTTAGTGGTTTAACTTGGTAGTTCTAAGTTTACTTTGAGAGGTTATTTCTGAGTTTGGTGAAAGTTTATATCAGTTTTTCTATCTACTGTTTCACCCCCCCTTCTGAGTAGTTGATCAGATCTTTATTCTCTCATCATACCATCACTGGATACTATTGGCCAACTATGGAAAAGGATGCCAATAAATATGTACAAAAATGTAAACAATGTCAAATGTATGGAGATCTCAATCATGCACTGGCACAGGATTTTCAACCTATTACATCACCATGGCCATTTTCACAATGGGGGTTGGATCTAGTTCATAAAGTCAATCCTACTTCTTCCAACAAGCATAAATTCATCTTAACAACTATTAAGTATTTTACTAAACGGGTTGACGGAATTCCCCTTACATACACCACTCACAAGCAAACAGAAAAATTCATGCTTAATTACATTATCTGTCGCTACGAGATTCCAATGTGCACAGTGACAGACAATGGAAGTCCATTCAAAAATCAAGAAATGAGAGAATTGTGTGAAAAAATTTCAAATACAACAGAGATTTGTAATACCATATTATCCACAAAGCAATGGACAAGCAGAGGCAACAAACAAGACAATATTGAAGATCCTTAAGAAAGTTGTCACTTACGGAGGATGGGACTGACATCTCCAATTAAATCCTACTCTTTGGGATTACAGAATAGGAGTACGCACCCCTACAGGAGCAATACCATATTCCTTGGTCTATGGTATAGAAGCAATACTACCTTTTGAAATAGAATTATCATCTTTAAGAGTCTCCTTAAAAAAATCATATTAGAGGAAGACTATCGGGTTACAAGATTACAAGAGCTAGAAACGCTAGATGAAAAGAGACAAACTGCTTTCAATCACTTAAAAGGTTACCAGAACAGGTTGAGAAGGAGTTATAATAAATGAGTACACCCAAGGATTTAAGTGGGAGATCTAGTTCTCAAGGAGAACCAAAGGAACCTAGCGGAATGAGAAAAGCCATGGAAGTTTGAACCTAACTAGCTAGGTCCTTTTATCATAACAAGGGTTATAGGCAATGGAGCATACAATTTGGCTACCATGGAGGGAGATCCACTTTCTAACCCTATGAACAACATGCACCTTAAACGATATTATATCTAAGGGCTAGGTTAGTTCAGGTTTTACTTTCCGCATTGCATATCATTTTATTCAAAACATTGCATCGCATATAGTTTCCTTTTTCAAATGCATCGCATTCATAAAATTTTTGCATTAGCATATAGCAGCATCAATAAAACAAGGCAACTGTCAAAGTTATCATATGTTTGCATTCAAGAGAAACAAGGGTCATCTCCTTTCCTATATATTCAGATGGGAAGTCTTTGAGGTCCTAAGGTCATTCATTTTTAGCATTACCCTGTGACGACGCTTTACTTATGGTTGGGTAGTGATTTCACTATTTGAGACTTGTTAACCCAAAAGCTATCAATTGCTATATCTCAAACACATTAACAAAATCTCTAATTCATTCTAGACACCTAGTTGATCATATGACTAGTGAAAAATCTAAAATTCTACTTCAGCGCCATTGTAATTGTCACACCCAAGTAGGTTTCATTACTTACAAGTCAAGGCAAGAAAAAAAAAGTGTTATGCCAAATATTCATCTCAAGGCAAAAGAGCAATGATATATAACTAAAATATCACACATACAAAGTGCGACAAAAAGCTTGACTATAGGAACATGCAAGTAACTCCATCAGGGCTATGAATGCCTGTTGGCAATGGAGCAATATTTGAGAAATTACAGTCTATAACCTCGTTGGAGCTCTAAAAGCTTGCTGGTAGCGAGGCTCTGATTGAGATGGTTTTGAAGTTAGAATAATCCATGTAGCTAGTCATATGGGATGTTAAGGATCTTTAGTGAACACAAGAGCAAGAATTAACTCATTTGCACACACATGGGCAAAAGAAAATCAAAGTTTCAAGAACCAATGGGGAAGTTTTCCGCGTCTCCATTTGTAAATCCTAGTCACTAAGTGTGTTAATTTGGATGTTCCAAGGGACCTTAAGGATCAATTGACTGCTTATCTACTAAATGTTTTGTACATCCAATTCAATCGGTGTATTACAAAATGCTAAACAAACACAATCATCCTTGTTTGAATAGGAAATGCATCTTCATCATGCATACTGCATTAACATAGGTCATATCAAAAATTCATTGTCTCCACATACATTTTGCAGATCATTATGTCATATAGGTCTGTACATTGGGGTCATAACTGAAAAAATCCTAAAAATCATATAAAGTCCTAAAAAACCCTAAAAATCAAATACGATCCTAAAAAAATCATTCAAAAACATTCAAATATGAGAAAACATAAAATCCAAAAACATTGGAAAATCCTTCAAAAATAAAAAAAACATTAGGAAAGAGTCAACCAAAAACATTCAAATGTCAATCTACATAATCCAAAAACATCAAAAAATCTCTTGGAAAAGAACTAAAAATAAAAAATCAATCAATCAAAAACTTGCAATAAAATGTCTCGCAAGAATCAAATACCCTAGCAGATATCCAGCAAACACTTCACATGAAGTTAACAAAGGATATGACTATCCAGTCAAATGCTTGCAATCAACTGATCGATCTGTCTTATCAATTGTAACATATTCATATCAAGTGATCATTATGTTGTCTTAAATAGAAGAGGATACACTCAAAATTAGACAGGTCAGTCTTAAACGGGGTCCACAACTTATGAGATCAGACATTATCAACCATCACATCAAGCAACTGAGACTGAAGGCACAAGGTCATTATAGCTTCTGAATTTTGTCTGGGTCAGTCTTTATCTTTTATCATTTGGTGACAGATCATGTTCCTATGCTACTCAAGGATGTCCACAAGTGACTAGAGGAGCCATGATGGGCATTATCTTTTTCTTTGTTTGCTATTTGTGGTGTGAACCGATGAATTTATAGGGAAATTTCTCTAGTGGGTGTCTGTGATAGGAGCATTCAACTATTAAATGCCACACATACCTCGACCCCTACTGTATTTCCTAGAATGGAGGGGTTCACTCCTTGTTAGCTATGTGTTTGTTTCTTCAATGAGATACCTTTACATATTGGTTCCTTATACCCTGATGTGCTAAGCTTCATTGTTCAATAATAAGGCTCAATGATGAATATATATTGTGCAATAAATAATGACACAGGTTCATGATTCAATCATTCTTATTCTCATCTCATTTGTTTATTGATAGTTTGTTGATTTCTCATCTTCTTTCTAAATCATGTTCTTTTCTAAAACATTATTCTTTCATCAATCTCTTCTTTCTTTCATCTTACTAACATTTCTTCAAGGTACATCTGAGTTAAAAGAACATTCTGGCATTATCATACAAAAACAAAAGTGCATCCATATAGCTTCAAATTGCATACATATAGTTTTAAAGTTGCATTCATCTAGTTTAAAGTGCATTCCATAACATCATTAATAAATCATATAGAAAACATTAAACCATTTCATTCATAACATCATTCATAAATCATATAGACATGCATCACATAGCTCATAGCATCATATAACATACATGGAAAACAAGGCATAATAGATGGTCACCAAAAAACTGCATATCATATATATAACTCAAAAATGGTAATGTGTTCGAATACAATAATCATAAACAAGCCCGAAGGCTCAGATAACATGATATCAAACATCTCAACCAACACTGCCTCTATCAACAGACGGATCCTACCCACTAGATCCTACCCCAGGATGTTGAGGTGGACCCATGAATCCTCCACTACCAGTCCGTAGAGAGGTAGATCGACTCGATCTTCTCCCCATAAAAGCACTAAAACTAGGCTCCCTCTGACCCTTAGGAATAGATCTCTCATAATCCTGCCGATAATAAATAGCCTCCTATGTAGTAGCAAAATATCTATCTACCTGGCTATGTGCCTTTGTCACTAGTCCAAATAACTGATCATATGCATCCATGGTGATCAGAGCTCTCCCGACTGCCTCATGTCTCTCCCTCTAGAGACGATCCCTCTCGATCTCTGGTGCACTGTAGTCTCTGTGGAATGCCTCCCTCTTAGCATCTCATCATTGCCTAAAGTCTGGCAACCTCATCCTCTAGACTCTGAATTTGCACTCTAAGAATCTATGGATCATCCTCATCTCCATCACCACCCTATCCTCCTCCCCCCTCTACAGTAGGCATGTCCTCTAGTTTTGGCATATCATCATCATCCTTGTCCTCACTGCTCAATGAATCTGAAGAATCATCATCATCTCTACTACTCATAGACTTGGTGTCTCCACCAATGTCTACATACTCATCTCCTCCCTCATCTCCTTCACCCCCCTCTCCTCCTCCTCCCTCCTCTTCCCTATCATCTCCCCTCCTCTCCCCCATGTCGATCCTCTGTCACTGTCTAGGATGTCGTATCTGCTATGCTATCATTAGAATAGTTAGATCAGTCAGTGGAATAGGCCTATGTCTGGCCCACCATGCATCATACTCCGCAGTACTCCCTGGATCTGTTGCACTTGCATTCCAACCCCACGGTAATGCCTGAAGAGCATCAAACTTGACAACAACAACATGTGGCTATATGCATACACCCCTATCAGAAACCTCATGAGAAACATGAGAAAAGTACGCTGTAACAACATGTGTCACCTATATCTTTCCAAACTATCTGAGTACCCATCCTGGAAGAGACATCTCAATGATCCTCTGATTCTCAATGGTCCTCCCAATAATATATCTCTATTATTTGCAGAAAGGCAAGTGTTGTGCATCATCTACCCAACCGGGGCAATCTAAATATGGTCTCCAAATGAAATGCTACAAGATATCAAGTTGATGTCACCAATACAAGGTGTTACCCGAACCCTTGTGTCTAATACCAGGTGTGTATCTAAACACACAAGGCTCACCAGGCTGCAAGTCAACATGAATAACTGATCTCGAGATAGAAATGTACTCCCACGCCCAAGTCTGGAGTAATGTCACACCACAACGGATAGATCAGTATCTTAGGTATACAATGTCGTGCATCTGATAATAAACCATGGCTAAAAGACAAGGACCCCAAGCATATACTTGATGATGAACAATCATATCATGGAGCACTCTGCCCCATCCAACTGGAAAACCATGACCTCGTCTATTAGGAATCAACAAACCACCTATGATACTGCACAATATGATAGTCAGATCATCATAGTCCAATCAAGACCAAGGGATATCATAATGTCCACTAATCTGTAAATCCTGCTCCTCACACTAAAAAAGGGCACACAGTCCAGCAATGCCATCATCATGATTGTAGAAAAATCTTGCACCATGAATGGGAATATGCAGTATATGCCATACATCCTATAAAGTAATGGATGCCTCACTAGTAGGAAGATGGAAGGAGCACATCTCAGAATGCCACTGCTCTACTAACATTGTAATCAAGGCCCTGTTGGCCGTAACCTTTGAAAAATGTAAAACATGATATAGTCAAGATGTCGGATATGTGCAATCTCCTCATCAAGTAAATCAACATGAAGATCAAGTCCACTGGGTCTGCTCTGTCAGTAGTATAACACTCCAATATTCTCCTACATAGAGAAAATATTAAAAATGTTAGATATTAGATAACGAGATTACAAGAAATTATTAAATGCATGATAAAAAAATTCAATTACAAATGAATGCATGAAGTTAAACACTTATGCGTAACATTTAACACTATTGCGATACAACTAATGCTTATGTATAACAATTGAAACATATGCGTAGCATTTACATCTAATGCGTAAACAGAAAAATGAATGTGTAACACTTAAGCTTTTGTGGTACATTTAGGGCGAATGTATAACACTTAATTCTAATGCATTAAAACTGATAGGCGAATGCGTGATGAATAAAAATTAGGTCTCTGGAATTTTTTTGGAAAAATTGCAAAAAATAGGCAAAAAATCAGGCAAAAATTTAGAAAAATACCATGCTACCAGTCTCAGAGGTCTCTGATAAGAACATACTTGGTCAGACAAGTGCACTCGTGCCCTATAGCTAGTCATGATGATCAAATACTCACAAGAAAGCACAAAACTTGCAAGGATTTCCAAGAACTCACCACAATGCAAAGGAGCAAATGAAAAGCTAAAATCTTTATTTATAGCTCAAAATTAGGGTTTTTTACCACTCCGATGCCCGTGGTCCCTGCCAACTTCAAACAACATGTAGGCTACTCAAATGGTCTAAAAAATGCATGAAACTTCACATGATTTCTCATTATACTGATATCGAAAATATGGTCTCAATTACCAAATTTTTCAACCACCTTTTCTAAGGGGGCATATTTACACTATACAGTGATAATAAGGCATACTGGAGTAGAATTTTTTTCATTTTCTCTGAAACAATGTCATTTCGACTTTGTCTCAAAGAGGGGCAAATGTAGACACCTAAAAATGTCTCCTTGATCATGTACTAATTATTCCTCTAAATTAGTTAAATAATTCTTTAATTATTTAATTGAGTTAATTAATCTCATTCTTCTAATTTCATATTTCCTCGTCATCTTACTAATTATTCTATTACCAATTCTATCATCATTTAATAATTTTAACCACTTTCTAATTTTTTTATTTTTTTTGGCAAAAGTGGCAAGCCACTGATATATATATTAATAAAAAAAAAACCGATTCAAGAGCTCAATAGGGAAAGAACTAGGAAGAAAACCCTATATCCTTGCTCAGATACAATGAAAAAGAGGAAAGGAGGCAAAGAGAAGAAGCCACCCAATCCAGAGAGATAGATAGGGACTGCTCATAGAATGGGTCGCTTAGGGGCCAAAATTAGAGTAACCAGTCGGGGCAAGACCGGAGGAAATCATAAATAACCGGCCCCCTTAACCGGTTACCATGGCAACTGTAAAGTGTGGCTCTGAATGTCACAGCACTGAAGAGTTGTGACAACCGGTTGTTGATTTTGTTGTACCCGTGCTTTGATACCAGTATGAAGTCCTGATGATCGGTTCATAAAAAGAAAAGCCTCCAATACCGGTATTAGTTGTCAAGCAAAAATGGTTCCTCTACTGGTTCTGAAATACCAGTTGCAATAAAAGCAAGAGCCAATCACCGGAAAGCTAGGGGCAAACAGAACATAGTGTCATACCGGTTATCATTAGATTTTCCATCCATCAAAAAGAAGCAATTTTTGGATAGCAAAAACAAAGCCAGAATGACTTTACTCTTCCATGGCAGCATCTTCCTAGGTCTGACTTGCGGAGGCATCGAAGACAGGCATGAAGGAGGAAGTCCATCCCATGGCTTCATCCTGCGTCGGTACATTGAGGTCAGGAACCCTATCTGTGGTCTGACCTCTTTCCACAGGGTGCGATATTTGTAAACAAGGGTCAACATTTTCTATTTCCAGGATTTCCATTAGAGCCCCAACTTTAGTTTTGACCTTGTGTACAATGTGGTCATCCAATTGTCTGTCGAATTGATACAGGCCGTTCTTCACATGGCAAAAATTTTGTCGTTCAAGGCCATTCTTAATTTGGTCATAGAGTACCATGTAAGCATGGCTAGATTGATTGAAGTGATGCAGAAAAAGGCCCCAAGGAGAGCCGACCCCTACCATAGATTATATTTTGCTAGAGCTTCATGGAACGAGGCCGAGGGGAGCACATCTTGTCTTACCAGCTTGAAGAATACTAATTCCAACAGAGGAATAGATTGCACTTTCTAATATTAATTAAGTATTTATTATTTAATTAATTCTGATTAATTCCTCAATTTAAATAATCTTTATTATTTAAATAAATTAACTCTCAATTTCTATCTCTAATCAATTAATCATTAACCCTCTTCTAAATATTAATTAAATATTATTATTTAATTAATTGTAATTTTAATCCTTTAATTTAAATAATATTTATTATTTAATTAAAGTCCATTTTCTAAATAATTAAATAATTTCTTTAAATTATATAATTAACTAATTAATTCTAATTCTTTTAATTTAATTTAATTTAATTAATTTATTCTTCTAATTTCTCCTAATTTCAAATATATGTGCATGATTTAAAAAATCAAATTGAAAATCAAAGTCAAGTTTAAATATATTCAAACACTAAATTGAATTTAAAATAAATTCAATATTTGAATTAAATCTCATGCAAAGATCAAACTGAAAATCTAAGTCAAAGTGCAAGCGCATGCTAAATTAATTAATTCAATTATCTCTCCAAATCCTATTTCTATATTTTAGTTAGCTTTTTTCTAAATAAAGCTCTCAATTAGCTTTCAATCAGTTAACTATTTCCTCCATCTATTCAATCTATTCTGGTCCACCTCCAAATCAACAGTTCAACTATCAATCAGCATGTGAGCTCACCTGAGTTCCACCTCTTGATCTATTTTGAATATTTGTGCCAATTGTAGGTTTCCAGTGCAATATTTGAGAGCCACCATACCACAAAGAGGAGAAGAGCAATGAAAGCTATACGCAGTCTTGGAATAGGGGGGATTGATTGATTTTAATTATATTCTTGTTTCTTGTTTTTTGTGTTATTTTGTTGTCTGTTTGTTTGAATTTTGATTAGGATAGGGATTTGTGATTTTCCCATTCATTCCTAGTTTACTTTACATTAGATGAATTTTTACATGTGATAGAACTAAGACTATTATCATCAAATTTTGCATGATCAAGTAAGACTTTTATAAATTTAACTTGAGGAGACCAACTTTTTTTGAAGCATAGCAAGCTCACTTGTGCCTCTTCAACAATATTTAATAACACTCCCAAAACTTTTCAGCATTTCCAATCATGTTGGATGTCATGTGGCTTAGTAGGTTTATAATAAACTCACTTAAAACATATTGATCTGACACTGGTGATAGGGATTCAGAAGGGTTTGACAGTGACACCACCTTATTATACTCCCCAAGCAAATCACTGACTCTTTTTTCTCCATCGTCTATTGAAATTTTTTTAGCCTCTTTACTCCTTTTGATATCGTCTTTCAAACTTACTACTTCATCCTTGAGGGCTTGTATCTCTTGAACTCAATTTGAAGCAATTTGATTTGACACCAATGGCTCGGAAGACAAAGAAGCAGAAGAACTAGAACTAGAACTAGAACTAGCATATGGAGAAGGGAGGAGTGAAACAACCTTATTATTATCCTCAAGAAAATCATTGACTCTTTTCTCTCTATCATCTAATGGATGGAAAGATGAAGGAGAAAAAGAAGTAGAACTAGCATATGGAGAAGGGAGGAGTGACACCACCTTATAATACTCTGCAAGCAATTTTTCTTTGACAATTTTCAACTTACTAAAATTAGCTTTGATTTTGTCAACAAATTCTTAATTGTACACTACTTGTGTTGTAGATGTGTCACTTGACCTTGTAACATCAAGTTGACAGTAAAATCTCCTACCTTGTTTGTAATGTGATGCTTATGGTCATCAAGAAATATTGACCACACTGCTAGTGCCTCATATCGAGAGATATAACTTGATCCAAAATACAACTCCTGAGCCTGCTCTTTAGTTGGTAAAGCTAGGAAGTCTAAAGATTCCCTTCTTATGGAATCCAATACAATTGTAGAAGAGAGGTCCCATCCTTCTAGTAATAGTCATCCACTATTCCTTACAATACACGTTGCCTCCTTAGGGGTCATCTTCAATATATAAAAATTAACTTCCTCTAAGCCTTTAAATATAAATTGATTGATAAATTCATGAGTTCTTGATGCCAACCTTTCTCTAACCATAATAGGGAAATTGTTCCTTTTTGTTCTTTAGGACAAAGTCCCTAAATTCTAATGACTACATAAACTTATCATCAAACATTAATGTAGAGCATGTCAATGCTCTAATGTCTGATAGTTATGATACTTAATGTTAAGTACAGATGCCAAGCTAACAAGATGAGAGGGGGGGTGAATCATACAAACTTAATCTTTCATAAAAACAACAGATTCAACCTTAGTAACATATACTTCAGCAATATAACCAAAACTGCTAAACATGCAAACTCATAAGCATATAAACATCATAACACTCATAACACTAGATTTAACGTGGAAACCCAAATAGGGAAAAACCACTGTGGGATTTCGGACCCACCAAGAAATATACTCTTCTAGAGTATGCTCGGTTAAAAGAAAATCTTGTTAAAGATTACAAACACATTGCTAGATGTGACCCGGTTAAGGGATTTCCCTCAGATCTGTTAGGATCTTCACCTTGTAAGAAGTGACCTTGTTAAAGGATTTCAAAAACTCAATCAGAATGTCACCTTGCTAGAGGGTTTTACAAATAAGACTGTTAAGTCCACTTAGTTAAGAGATTTTCTGTCACTTTACAAAATAACAATAATAAAAATCTATCTGCAACTTCACATTTGAAATGCTAAAGCAGATTCTTATTTGCTCAATACAATCTAGTCATAGGAATTATCTTGTCCATCTGCTAGGCTCTATACTCTGTTATTCAAACAAGTCTTCAATCTTCTATGCTCGGTAATCACTATGTAGCAACCCTGTGCATACACTTGCCCGCATACACTGTTTATCAACAGTTCCTTATTTATAAACAATTTGCCAACTGCTTAATCTCCTTGATCACATTTCCCATGATCAATCATAGCTATCAAATCTTCAAACTTGACCATGTTCAATGTATCCTTCAATCTGAAAATGTTTTACCCTGCCTTGGAACTTGCATACATTTCTTGGAACTTGTGCTAGGGTATTGCGGTTCAATCTGAGCTATAGATATTCCTACCGATTTTCCTTTGCCATATATTCTTTAAGAAACTTCATGCACGACATACCAATCATTTAATCATAACTAGCTCATCAGCTTCCTTCATTAAATAATGCTTTTAATAATTCAATTCATTATGTTATTACTCAGTTACAACTCAATAAATACTAAACTTCACTCGGTAGACATTCTGCCTTCATTAACCGATAGCGATAACCTTAGGATTTACCGACTAGGTTCTTTGCTCAGTAACATAGTATAGTATTAACCTTACAATCAACAACATATGTAGGATATCAAAATAATCTAAACATCATGATCTCATCATTGTCCAACTCGGTAATAGTTGCCCATTGAATAACTTATTCCTCCCCTTATTCATCACAATCTTTATGTGTCTTTTACCGACATCTTTATACTCACCAAATCATACTTCTTAATATATGGCAACATCATACTGAATTAGAAAATCAATTTCTTGACATCAATGAAAAAATAATAATATTAAGAGAGTAAACATCCTTAATCAGTTATATCCATAATCATCAACAACCTTCTCAATATCCTTATTGAAATGCCAACAATCTCTTATTGTAATTGGAATGCCTCCCTTTGTCTGTTATAATGCCAACCATCTCCCCCTTTGGCATTGATGGCAAAACCAATTGATTTGACCTAATTGATTTGGATTGTTGTGAGATTCTGACATGCCGAAATGCTCTCCCCCTATCATTAGTCTTCTCCCCCATACAATATTCTTCTCTCATTTTCTTTGGTCTTCTCCCCCTTTGACAACAATGCCAAAAAGTAAAGAACTAAAACATAATTTCTTCTTGTATGAAGTGATTTCTTGCTGTTATGTGTCAACTTAGTCTTAGTCAGACCATTTTGACTTCAATTCCTGTTCCCTGTTATTGTTTCCTGTACACCTTTAGAAAACATCCTAAAGTGTGTAAATCAGCATCAACTCCTAAAAGATATTCTGTAGAGTCATCAAATTGATGCTTTCACCGAACTCGGTCAGTGAATGGAAGATACCGGTAGGACCCCTAACTTACTTCTGAGATACTCAAAAGTGTCCCTTGGTAGTGGCTTGGTGAAGATATCTACTGTTTGTTCCTTTGTGCTAACATACTCCAACACCACTTTCTTCTCTTGAACTTCTTCTCTAAGATAATGATATTTGATAGAGATGTGCTTTGTCTTAGAGTGCATAACATGATTCTTTGAAATGTTAATGGCACTAGTATTGTCACAGAATATAGTTACTGGCTCGGTAACTTTCTCATTTATACCATCTAGCAATTGTTTGATCCATGCTATACTGGTACAATTCAATGCTGCAACAACGTATTCAGATTCTGCTATTGATTGTGAAACATATCCTTATTTCTTGCTAAGCCAACTCACTAGTCTTTCTCCTAAAAGGAAAGCTCCTCCACTTGTTCTTTTTCTATCATCAATGTTGCCTGCCCAATCAGCATCAGTATAAACTTTTAAATCAAAAACATTTCCTTTCTGATATACTAAGCCATAATCCTCAGTGTCTTTCAAGTATCTGAAAATTATCTTGATCATTGTCATGTGTGTTTCCTTGGGATCTGCAGAGAATCTTGCAACTATACCTACTACATGTGTTATGTCTAGTCTATTGTGAACAACATATTGCAACTTTCCAATCATGGATCGGTAAAGTTTCTCATCAAAAGATGCAGATTCATCATTCTTTGATAGTTTACAGTTGGTAGTCATAGGAGTACTTACTGGTTTTGAATCCTCCATTCCAAATTTCTTCAATATTTCCTTTATGTACTTGGATTGAGTAATGAAAATCTCATCTTTCATTTGTAGTTGTAGACTTCTAAAATTGGTCAATGCTTGCGGAGTCATACTTTAACATTGGCGCATTGCCTTATTTTAGGGTTTTTGCATCGCATTAACATTTCTCCTATGTTACACACTTGGTCTTTATCATTTGTGAGCATCGAGTCCTTCTTCTGCATTCTTCATTTGCCTCGCTTTTGAATTTGGTCTTGTCAATAACAATCTTTTAGTCATGATTTTGGTCGATCTTATCTTGTCGCATCAATGTGCATGTTCATTTGTCATCATTTTGGACATCGTCAATCCTAATTAGGGTTTTTGTCCTCTTTTCAATCTTGTCATCTTGCGATCAATTTGTCATCGATCGTTGTCATTTTCAATCTTGTCATCTGGCGATCGATTTGCCATCGATTGTTGTCATTTTCAATCTTGTCATTTTGCGATCAATTTGTCATCGATCGTCATCCTTCTCAATCATGTCAATTTGGATCAATTAGTCATTGTTCCTCGTCAATTGGCGCATTTATCAATCAAATCGTTTGTCAGCATTGGTCCTTTGTTAATCAAAATCATGATCAAATCGATCCTACATCAATTATCTTTTGTCAAGACCTAATTGTCATCCTTGCATTTCTAATTCATCTTCTAGGGTTTTATGATTTATTCATTTAATCTTGTTTGTCCATTTTCTCTCTAGGTTAAATTATTTATTTATTTATCCTAAGTCTTCTTGTCACAATTAAATATTTATTTAATTGGCTAACTAATTCCTCCTCTCTTTGTGAATTAATTAATGAATGAAAAATTATTAATTAATTTACCTAATTTTCCAATTTACTAATTTCTCCTAATTCCTAATTTTCTAATTTTCATCAATTTTCTAATTTCCTAATTTCTAATTCATCTAATTTTCTATTTTCTCTAATATTTCTCCTAATTTCATGGGAATGACATAGCATATTTGTCATAATTTGTCATAATTGTCAATCAATCAATTTTGACATAGCAATTTGTCATAATTTGTCAATCAATCAATCTCACATAGAAAGTGTCAATTTGTCATAATTTGTCATATTTGTCATTCTTGATTTGAAATTTCCTTTCAAATCTCTTCATGCTAATCTTGTCATTTCTCCAATTTGTCTATAAATTGGATGAATTTCTTCAATCAAAGAGCCCAATTGATCACTTTTTCGAATCAATCCCTGAATCAATCACACTTCTAGTATTCTTGCGCTACGGTCTTGTCAATCTTGCTTTCACATTATGCTTATGCACTTGAAGGTGAGATCCACAAAAAAAAGCAATTTGAAGGAGAAAGAAGGACAATGGAGAATCATGGAGGAGACATCTGCATTTGCGATGGTTTGCATTTGAATTGAATGTTTCATTTCCATATCTCTATTGAATGTTTGTAGGTTTTGCTATCATTGCAATCTGGTTTTGTGATTGAGCTAGTCTAATTTGTCTATTGCTTTGATGATTTCCAAATTCCTATCTACATTAATTTGTTCATGGTCCCTTTCCTTTTTTGTTGTGTTTGTTGTTTGTGGAATGTTTGTCACAAACTGGGGCAACTATATCATTGGGTGTCTGTGATAAGTACGTTCGCTTTGTGAATGCCGCACATACCTCGACCCTTGATGTATGCACCCTAGGATGCTTCACTCATTCCTTGTGTGTGATGTGTCTATCTTTTGTAAAAAGGGTTGTGTTTTAGCTCTGGCCTTCAATGCCATGATGCTATGCATCCGTTTTGATGCATTAAATAAAGGTTCTCACCTACAAAGTGCATTAGTGAAAGTAAGTTTTTCTTCATCTCTAACTATCCTTTGTCTCATTTCTTCTTACTAACATTTCTTTCGTCAGTTCGAGTAGTCAGTTCGGTCTAGTTCTCCAATCTCCAAAAACATAAGCTGCATCTTGCGTTCATTGGTTAGTACATTTGCCTATATCAAGCATTTTATCCATTTCATATTATAAATGCATCAAAAATACATAAAAATATATCCATACATGTTCGACAATGGTACATAAATCATGCATAAGCCATCCATATATGAAAAGTAAATAAATCAACCATAACCCACTGCATCCCATCATATAGCTGCATATCATATCATATATCAAAATAATATTGGAGTACAAAATTGAATTGTCTGTCCTAAGTATGGCCCGCAGGCTGACTACAAAATGTCACACTACATATGTCTCTGTCATAAGGTGCACGTGCCTTTGTCACTGGGTGCTCCCTCTGTCCTCCTCATCCTTGCCACGTCTCAAGGATGATGTCCCTCCTGCCCCAAGTCCTGGCTGTGGTGGTCTCATAGGTCAACTCACCCCCATGCTGCTCATTGACCTCCAAGAACATGGCCTGCTCTCTATCCTTGATCGTGCCAGATATGACGCTGCTCTCTACACTGGTGGAACTGCACTCTCATATAGTGTCCTCCAATGGCGTATCTCCTCTCCGGTCTCTACCAACATCTGTGCCATCTCACGTGCACTAGCATCCCTAATCGACCCAATATACTCAGTGAATCTTTTCCCTTTTTGTTGTGCCTAGGCTATCGCTGTATCTCGAGCCACTGTCAATCTGGGTATCAAAGCAATAGACAAATTAGACTAGCTCAATCACAGAACCAGATTGCAATGATAACAAAACCTACAAACATTTAATAGAGATATGGAAATGAAACATTCAATTCAAATGCAAACCATCGCAAATGCGGATGTCTCCTCCATGATTCTCCATTGTCCTTCTTTCTCCTTCAAATTGATTTGTTTTATGGATCTCACCTTCAAGTGCATAAGCTTAATGTGAAAGCAAGATAGACAAGATGGTAGTGCAAGAATACTAGAAGCATGATTGATTCAGGGATTGATTCAAAAAAGTGATCAATTGGGCTCTTTGATTGAAGAAATTCATCCAATTTATAGACAAATTGGAGAAATGACAAGATTAGCATGAAGAGATTTGAAAGGAAATTTCAAATCAAGAATGACAAATATGACAAATTATGACAAATTGACACTTTCTATGTGAGATTGATTGATTGACAAATTATGACAAATTGCTATGTCAAAATTGATTGATTGACAATTATGACAAATTATGACAAATTTGCTATGTCATTCCCATGAAATTAGGAGAAATATTAGAGAAAATAGAAAATTAGATGAATTAGAAATTAGGAAATTAGAAAATTAGGAATTAGGAGAAATTAGTAAATTGGAAAATTAGGTAAATTAATTAATAATTTTTCATTCATTAATTAATTCACAAAGAGAGGTTGAATTAGTTAGCCAATTAAATAAATATTTAATTGTGACAAGAAGACTTAGGATAAATAAATAAATTATTTAACCTAAAGAGAAAATGGACAAACAAGATTAAATGAATAAATCATAAAACCCTAGAAGATGAATTAGAAATGCAAGGATGACAATTAGGTCTTGACAAAAGATAATTGATGTAGGATCGATTTGATCATGATTATGATTAACAAAGGACCAATGCTGACAAACGATTTGATTGATAAATGTGCCAATTGACGAGGAACAATGACTAATTGATCCAGATTGACATGATTGAGAAGGACAACGATCGATGACAAATTGATCACAAAATGACAAGATTGAAAATGACAACAATCGATGGCAAATCGATCGCCAGATGACAAGATTGAAAATGACAATGATCGATGGCAAATCGATCGCCAGATGACAAGATTGAAAATGACAACGATCGATGAAAAATCGATCGCAAGATGACAAGATTGAAAAGAGGACAAAAACCCTAATTAGAATTGATGATGTCCAAAATGATGACAAATGAACATGCACATTGATGCGACAGGATAAGATCGACCAAAATCATGATTGAAAGATTGTTATCGACAAGACCAAATTCGAAAGCGAGACAAATGAAGAATGTAGAAGAAGGACTCGATGCTCGCAAATGATAAAGATCAAGTGCGTAACATAGGAGAAATGTTAATGCGATGCAAAAACCCTAAAATAAGGCAATGCGCCAATGTTAAAGTATGACTCCGCAAGCGTTGACCAGTTTTAGATGTCTACATTTTGCCCCTCTTTGAGACAATGCAAGTTTAAGCGTTGTTTCAAAGAACAATACTGAAAATGCCAGAAAAAGAGGCCAATTGATCGATAAGAATGATAGAAAATGATAGGATCAAATAGACTAAAAATTGAGGATCAGATACACAAATGACAAGCAATTGAAGGTGCAAAAGACCGCGACCAACATAAGATGGAGAGAGTACACATCCATCTATGCACTGACAAAGATCTATAAATGAGACAAAGAGAGTGAAAAGTGCTCATTTGCACTAGCCAAAGTGAAGGATTTGTTGCTCTAGAAAAGGACGCTTGCAGAGAGATGGTGAACATTCCAATGGCAGATCACCTCAGGGAATGTGTACGCACCTACAGATGACTGGACGATGCGCGAGCAACGATATGTATCTCAAAAACCCATATTGTCAATTTCATGAATTTGACTTGCTTATAGGATATTATGGGACCCATAGGGAATGAAAAGAATGACTTCTATGCCTATGTGGGTGCATCCTACACTTGTGTGGGATGTCTTGCACTTGTGATAGGGTACACAGGCACAATTTGATGCTACACAGGCATAGAACAGGGTATACAGGTGCAGTTGTGCACTGGGAACCCTAATTTGACCAAAAACAGCATGCGAATGATCTTGAAAAGGGGGATAAGGGTAGGATAGGTCAAAATAGATAAAGAACACCCTGATTTGTGGATGAAACAAGGAAATGCAGCCTATAGGAGGAAACCCTAAAACTGACAAAATGTGCCCCAATTGTGATGCAGAGTCGACAATATCCACTGATTACGTGGGAGAACTGACCTGACTGCATCATGTTATGACATAGACTCAGGATCACGGACAGAGATACATTAGCAGGACTCAGATTATGCTATATCACATTCATGCCCAAGATTAGGGCAAACACAGGACTACTCACGGCAATTGCAAAGCGATGGCATTCAGAGACCTCCTCATTCCATCTGGCGACTGGAGAGGCAACTATGACACTAGAGGATGTATGGCATATCCTTCACATTCTGATTCATGGGGAGATGATAGAGTATGACCTAGTGATAGGGAGAGACACTTTGTGCCAATTATTTGAGAGCGACATAGATGATCTCGATATCGTAGAGAGGGAGATTGGCTACGAGACCATGGCATCAGAGGATGATCAGCGATATGTGGTGATAGTAGTGGTTATAGCATGCCTATTAGCAGGAGACAGATGAGGACATGGATTCCTTATTGGATGGGGAATAGTGCTAGAGAAAATGGTGACAGAGGGGATGGTGTACGCATGGGGACCATGTGTGCTTACCATGCTATATTTTTAGTTGCATCAGATAGCATATCAGGGGGTGCAGACTTTGAGCTGTAGGGTCACGTTGTTACAAGTATGGGCATTTGAGCACATAGCCATATGTCGACTGATTGCAGAGAGATGGGTAGTACCACACCGACCATATGTGTATAGTTATGGGGGTACATTGAGACAGGGTCCTTTCGGATACATATTGTATTGGCGACATGAGCTAGACAGATTGAGAGAGTTCACATGGAGGCCATATCTTGATTGCCCTGGATGGTCAGATGATAGTGAGGAGCTATCGTATTGTAGACAGGAGAGATACCTGATTGGGCGACTAGTGAATTGCCAAAGAGTGATTGAGATGTACCTACCAGAGAGAGTCAGATGACAGTTTGGAGAGAGACAAGATGTACCGAGAGGGATTGTACACTTTGCCCAATCTCACAGAGAGATGAGTCAGTGGGGGAGGATGATTCAACCACACATAGCATATGCTGACTTCACATAGCTACAACAAAGATAGTGGGATTGGAGATCAAATGTGGTGGATGTTGGGATGACATAGGAGTATGAGCGATGGTTTGCACAATGACAGCCTGTGCCATTGATAGATCCTGATATTCCAGTACCTAGGAGACAAGAGGACTTCCCACTCACTAGAGAGGATGAGGATAGAGATGAGGACGAGGAGGATGAGGGTGGTGATGAGGATGAGGGGGATGATGAGGATGGATATTATTAGGATGAAGATTATGAGCCAGACTCAGCCGATCAGGAGTCATTGCAAGATATACCCATAGAGTTGGAGACAGCTAGGATAGAGGAGATGGAGATGTGCAGGGCTACCATAGCGAGTCAGAATGATCACATTACAACATTAGAGAGATAGAATTCCATCTTGAGGATAGAGTAGAGATAGCCAGATTGACAGCGGCTTGAGATACCGCGATAGCCCAGGCACAACAAGAAGGGCAAAGAGTCACTGAGTATATTGGGTTGATTAGGGATGCCAGTGCACGTGAGATGGCACAAATGTTGGTAGAGACCAAAGAGGAGATATGCCATTGGAGGACACTATATGAGAGTGCACTTCCACCAGAGTAGAGAGTAGCATCATATCGGGCACAATCGAGGACAGAGAGCAGGCCACGTTCTCGGAGGTCAGTGAGTAGCATGGGGGTGAGTGGACCTATGAGACCACCACAACCAAGACTTGGGGTAGGAGGGACATCATCCTTGAGACATGGTAGGGATGAGGAGGACAGAGGGAGCACCCAGTGATAGAGGCACGTGCTCCTTATGATAGAGACATATGCAGTGTGACATTTTGTAGTCAGCCTGCAGGGCATACTTAGGATAGATAGTCCAATTTTGTACTCCGATATTATTTTGATATATGATATGATATGCAGCTATATGATGGGATGCAGTGGGTTATGGTTGATGTATTTACTTTTCATATATGGATGGCTTATGCATGATTTATGTATCATTGTGGAACATGTATGGATATATTTTTATGTGTTTTTGATGCATTTATAATATGAAATGGATAAAATGCTTGATATAGGCAAATGTACTAACCAATGAACGCAGGGTGTAGCTTATGTTTTTGGAGATCGAAGAACTAGACTGAACTGACTACCTGAACTGACGGAAGAAATGTTAGTAAGAAGAAATGAGACAAAGGATAGTTAGAGACGAAGAAAAACTTGCTTTCACTAATGCACTTTGTAGGTGAGAACCTTTATTTAATGTAGAAAAATGGATGCATAGCATCATGGCATTGAAGGCCAGAGCTGAAACACAACCCTTTTTGTAAAAGACACACACATCACACACAAGGAATGAGTGAAGCATCCTAGGGTGCATACATCAAGGGTCAAGGTATGTGCGGCATTCACAAAGGGAATGTACTTATCACAGAAACCCATGATATAGTTGCCCCAGTTTGTGACAAACATTCCACAAACAGCAAACACAACAAAAAAGGAAAGGGACCATGAACCATCCCGGTCACTCTAAATCACTCAGTGACATCATCGAGCAACATAGGAACATGATCGAAGATAAACCAATAAATGATAAGACTCGCTAATTCCAACAAGTCAAACAAACATCTTGATCTTCATTGTCAAAAGTTGAAAGTGTTGATAGGATGATCATGTTGTCTGGTTTCAGGACATGCGGTACCCCGTCTAAGACAGGACACAGTCTGGTTTCAAGTATACCACACCCTGTATAAGACTCATGATAATGTGCCAAGGATGAATGATATTGATGTTGATTGATTGATATGACACTTTTAATCAGTTTGAATGTCTGGTTTGATTGAAAAAGTTCATCTGTGAATGCGTGATTTCATTAAAGCACAATGTGTGATTGCATGTCATTGGAGGTATGCTCAGTGATCTGTCTATGCACAAAGGGGATTTTTTTTGTGTGTTCATTTTTTTAGGAATTTATTTGACTTTTTAGGGATTTATTTCAGGACAGTTTTTTGATTTTTTAGGGATTATTTCAGGACATTTTTTTATTTTTTTGGATTTTTTCAGGACATTATTCAATTTTTTTGGATTTTTTAAAGACATTATTCAATTTGAAAGTTCCAGTGATTGATCATAACAAGGGGAACACACCCAATGCACATCTGAAAGACATATATAGAGACCAGGACCAAAACATATGCACAAGAACTCAGAGTATGCAAGACAATGATGTTGACCAATCACAGGCCTGAAATAGAACATTGGGTCAGGACAAGGATAGGCACAATAAACTTGTAGAGAGAAAGCATAGCTAGAGGTCATGATAGATGACAAAGCAATGATGTTTTTACACATGGTGCCCGTTTGCCAGGTTTTCACCATGGTACTTGCCCAAAGCGCCTGCTTGCCAGGTTTTCACTAGAGGGCGAATCATTTTTCTTTACTTTTGTTTGTCTTTTTCTTTTTTTTCTCTTTTTTCACTTTTTTTGTATTTTTTTGAGCTTTTTGATTTCTTTTAAATTTTTTTAGGATCATACTTGAAGAACCGTTGATAGAAAATTATGCCCAGTACTTGCGAAGGTGCATACTATTGACATGATCTGACAAAGGTTCACTTTCTGGGGTGGCAAGATGATATGCCCCCGAGCCATAAGCTGCAGTAACTATGAAAGGCCCAACCCAATTAGGTTCAAACTTGCCTTTGATGATGTCAGTAGACTATGCATTCTTGGGGTTTGCCTTTAAAACCAGATCTCCCACTTCAAAGTGTCGCCCTTTGACCTTCTTATTATAAGAGCGACGGAGATGGTTTTAATATGCTTGCAAATGTGTCAAGGTTGTCTGACATTTCTCATCTAACATCTCAAGCTGATGCAACCGATAGACTCTGTGCATCTCATCATCAATCAGATGTTGCAAGGAAACATGCAAAGAAGGAATCTCCACTTCCAAGGGTAAAATGGCTTCCGCACCATACACCAAGGAATAAGTTGTTGCGCCAGTAGGTGTGCAGATAGAAGTACGATAAGCCCATAGTGCTGGATTCAACTATACATGCCAATCTCGACCAGCGGCATTGACAACCTTTTTCAGGATCTTGATAATTTTTTTATTTGATGCTTCGGCTTGACCATTACCCTGTGGATAGTATGGACTGGAGAAACGATGTTGGATGTGAAATTTTTCACAGAGTTCCTTGAAATCTTTATTCTTGAATGGATGGCCATTATCTGTGACTATGGCAAGGGGAACCTCATATCTGCATATGATATAATTAAATAGGAATTTTGAAATTTGCACACCAGTGATATAGGTCATGGGGATAGCCTCGATCCATTTTGTAAAATACTCTGTGGATGTAATGATAAACTTGTGTCCATTTGTAGATGTCGGGTGAATCTTGCCAATAAGATCCAATCCCCATTGAGAAAAGGGCCACAGAGATATGAGAGAATGAAGCTCTTGGGTTGGCGCATGAATGTAATTTCCATGGATTTGGCATTTGTAGCACTTCTTGACAAAATCATGAACATCCTTTTCTAGAGTGGGCCAATAATACCCAACATGAATCAAATTTTTGGCTAAGCTCAGACCATTGAAATGGCCCCCACATTTACCATCGTGAACCTCACGTAAAGCTATTTGTGCTTTGTCAGAATCCAAGCACCTGAGGAGGGTATGGTCAAAGGAACAATGGTAAAGGGTGTCGGCAATGATGACATATTTGGCTGTCTATCGGATGAAGGCTCGGCGTTGGTTAGTGGAAAGGTTAGGTGGTAAAGTTTAGGATTTCAAATATTGATAGACATCATTGTACCACAAGGAGTTAGGACCAACAAGAACACACATCACATTTGCTTTCGGAATTTGAAAAGAAGGGACAAGCAACTGTTCGACCAAAAATTCACATTTGTCCATATTGTGGGGCATATTTAACATGGAAGCAATCGTAGCCATCGCATCTACCGACTTGTTTTGAATTCTTGGAACTTGACTGAAATGGATAGCCTTGAATTTTGTCTTGAAGAAATCTACCATATGCTTGTAGGGAATAAGCTTTTCATCTTTTGTTTCATAGTCATCATTCACTTGACGGATGACTAACTGAGAATCTCCATAGACTTGCAAATGTGTGATATTCCAGTGGACTGCTACTCAGAGTCTTGTGACCAGAGCTTCATATTCTACAATGTTATTGGTACAATGGAAAGTTATTCTGTAGGATTTGGGAATAGCATCACCTTGAGGGGTGATAAACAATATACCTGCTCCGAACCCGAACTTGGTATGGGATCCATCAAAATATAACTTCCATTCATTAGAAGATGTGAAAGCAAAGACTGATTCATTCGGAAAATTAGTCAACATGGGATGATCATCATAAATAGGAGCCTCTGCAAGTTGATCCACTATGACTTGTCCTTATATTTCCTTTCACTCTATCTACTCAATATCAAACTCACTGAGGATCATAACCCACTTTGCTAGGCGACCTGTCAAAGCTGCCCCACTAAGCAAGTATTTCAAGGGATCAATTTTTGCAACTAACAATGTCTGATGACTTAACATATGTTGTTGAAGATTCTCTGTTGCAAAGACTACTGCTAAACATGCCCATTCAATAGTTGAATAATTCAACTCATAGCCCACTAGTGTTCGACTGATATAATAAATAGCCCGCTCTTTGCCTTTCTCATCCTGTTGGACCAAGAGAACTCCTAGTGCCATTTCAGTTGTAGAAATATACAATATAAATGGCTTTCCTTCTATAGGAGGCATTAGAATAGGTGGCGACAGTAGATAATCCTTGAGAGCTTGAAATGCTGATTGACATGGCTCAGTCCATTTAAAAGCGACACCTTTATGCAATAAATGTTGGAAAGGATGACATTTGTCTACTAATTGAGCTATAAACTGGCGGATTGACTGTAGCTTTCCTTGCAGACTTCTTAATTGATGGAGATTGGAAGGAGGAGGCATATCCATTATTGCTTTAACCTTGGTAGGGTTGACTTCGATGCCTCTATGAGAAACAATGTACCCTAGTAATTTGTCAGCCGTGACACCAAAGACACACTTCTTTGGATTGAGTCTAAGCTTGTAAGTTTCCATTCGGTCAAAGATTGGGCCAAGGATGGCTAGATAACTATCTCTTATGACAGATTTGCATAATAAGTCATCAACATAGTCCTCCATCAAAGTATGCATGAAATCATGGAAAATTGTCGTCATAGCTCTTTGATATGTTGCTCCAACATTTTTAAGAACAAAGGGCATCACATTCCAGCAGTAAGTACCCCAAGCACATGTGAATGTAGTCTTATGTTGATCTTCAGGAGCAATGCGAATTTGGTTATAGCCGGAGAAACCATCCATCAATGAGAGCATCTCATATCCAATAGTCATGTCAACTATGATGTCTATATTTGGCAGTGGAAAGTCATCTTTAGGGCATGCTTTATTGAGATCCCTAAAATCCATATAGATTCTGATGCCCCCAGTTACTTTTCTAACTGGTACCAAATTTGAAATCCAGTTTGCATAATCAATGGGTCTGATAAAGTCCACGTCTAGTAATTTTTTTAGTTCTACCTTGACCAAGAGAGCCACTTGGGGATGCATCTTTCTGAGTTTTTGTTTGATAGGCTTTGCATCTGCTTTTAATGGCAAGTGATGAAGGACTAATTATGGATCAAGGCCAGGCATATCTGCATAGGACCACACAAAACTGATCTTTTTCTCAAGAAAGAAATTGACAAAATCTATCTTTTCCTATTTTGATAGAGAAGCAGCAAAATGAATGACCTTAGGGTTGTCAGGTGTACCCAAATTTATTTCTTTGATCATTTCCACAAGCAATGTTGATTTATCCTAACTTGACGAGGGTACATCCAATCTTCCACCTTTGGGCGCCTCAGAGAGGTTTTCACCTGCAGGTACGTCTTTCATTTTTACTTTTTTATGATCAGAGAGTGCCTTACAGTTTTCACTCAAAGACTTATCTTTTTTATTTTGTACTTTTTCTTTTCTTTTTTCATTTTTATGACTGGAAGATGGAGTTGACTCCCCAAAATATGCTATGGAATCCAGATCAATAGCAAATCCTGCCTTATGATCACCTTGTGGTATGCCTTCCTATAGTCCAAGGAATTCTACAATTTCTTCGTCATTTTGAAAACAATCTAATGTGAGTGGTACTTGTTGGTCATGTTGGATAAGCTGCGGATAGACAAGGGGCATGTCATCATCGATTTTAAGGAGGGAGAGGGCCGAGATGGTAAAGATGTAAACATCTGTGGTATCACTGTCCGAACTGCTCACATCTGATTCAGAGCTTGGATCCCAGAATGACTCTATCCAAGCATTAGGACATGTTTTAGGAGGGGGAGTTATTTCATGTTTGTTTTCCATGGGAAAATCATCAGGGTCAAGGAAAACATTGTCAAGAGCATAGGAGCTAGAAGAAAAAGAACTCCACTCCCATTCATTGGAATCAGTTTCGGGTCAGGTATCCTCAGGTGTTATTTCATCATCAGAGTCACGCCCCTTTCTACACATGGTCATTTTGGTAGATGAGGGTCCAATTCGTAATGGTACAAAACCTAACCCGAAAGTTGGAGGTCGCATCTTGGGTATAATAGGTTCTAGCCTTCCTTTCTTGTCAGGGCCCAAACCACTGCAGCCATCATATCCTTTCTTCTATAGCATAGTAAATCCTTTGTCGTACTGCTCCACTGGCAACCTGATAGGTGAGGTCTTAGTTGGATCCTTATAAAGCCAATCTATGACATCATCATCCAAAGTTTCTTTGTCAAGTTCACCCCATCTTGTAAATGTAGTGGGGGGCTGATATTGAATGACTATCTTAGGTTCCTTTTGCAACAAATGTGGTTTGCCATGTGATTTTGGAGAGATTGGTAAATTCCCAATGAGGAATGTTTGAGCCATTGAATACTCTCTGCATCCTTGGTCCTGTATTTTCAATTTACCTTTGACAGCTTCTAACAATTCATTAGGATCCACATAACTATGTGAGTGGGCCTCTCTATTAACTGGGACATGCTGCTGCGGGGAATCCTTTAGAGTAGCACAAAATTGAAATGGATTAGGATCTCCTGGAATTGTTATCTCAATTCCATTGTAAGGATATTTAAACATTGATGATAAGTGGATGGAACTGCTTTCATTGCGTGGATCCATGGATGGCCAAGAATCATATTGTAAGGGAGATCGAGGTCTAGGACCTGCAGGAAAGTGTTTTCTATCACTGGACCGACTCTGATAGGCATTGTAATTATCCCTTTAGATGGGCGCTCAACATCATCATATGCTTTGATTGTTATTCTTCTAGAAGAATCAATATCATTTTCTATATAACCAAGACCAATGACCACTCTCAAGGTACAGATGTTAAGACCCGCTCTGCCATCTATCAAGACTTGTCAGATTTTGCAATTATGGATAAAGACTTCAAGATGTAAAGGATCATTATGAGGGAGCTTATCAGGTGAAATATCATTATCAGAAAATACAATGTGTTGGGAAACAACTAGATGTCCAATTCGGGCTTGAAACTGGTCAACATCAATGTCTGTCAAGACAGTGGACTCAATTAAAGCTTTATCTAGGACTGCGTGATGCATAGGCGACATTTTCAACAATTCAAGAATTGATATTTGTGTAAGTGTCTTTCCCAGATGATCTAGGAGATCATACTGACTCGCAGGAGTTGATTTGGGAGGAACTGCAGGAGCTCCTTTTAGGACTATTTTGGATCGACAAGTGGTGACTGCACAAGAAGGATCTTGTCCCTTTATTCTTAAGGTGGAAACATACTCATTTGATGCTCTAAAATAATTGATGACATTGTTATAACTAGTATTTGCATAATTTGTTGTTTGGGTAGAGTTTGAAGAAGATGCTTTACCCTTGTCATGATCAAGCAAAGGAGTTTTGAAAATTGTATGATCAGTGTTAGAGGTCGCGTTGGGCGGATCTACCTCAATTACCCCTTGCTCCATCAAGTCTTGAATCATATGTTTTAATTGAAAAATTGATGTAGTTTTATGTCCTTTTGACTGATGGTATTCACAATATGCATTATCATTCCACCAATGCGGCTTTACCAATGGTTCTGCCTTGATATCTGGTAACATTGTCATACATTAGGTCACATTTGCATACCCTAGGTCTCTTCATTAAGCTTAGCTCATTATCATATCATATTAGGATCATTTGCATAGTAATTTTCCCTTTGCATATAGTGTCAAAACTAGGTTTTGTCATACATGAGTAATCCAAATCTTTGATAAACCCTAAGTTATTGTTAGGAAGTCTAGACCTTATCAAACTTTTGTCTTTTTGTCATCCATGTCATTTGGTCAAACCTAGCTTAGTATCCAAGCATATAGGGGAGACATTGTCATTTTGTCCTTTTGTCACTTGGTCCTTTTGTCCTTTGAGGTCTAGACATCATTTCAATTTCCTAAGGGTCTCTTTTTAGATTTGCATTCTAAAAAGTTTGTCAAAATCTCGAAAAAACAATAAAAACATAGGTTGCATTCTTGCCATAGATTGCATTCTCGTCTATTTTAGTTTGCATTTAGTTGCATATCATATATCATCATTGAAAAATTCCAAAAATATTGCATTTGCATAGTGACATGCCTATTGAGACAAGGTCAAAATCTAAGAAAATGGGCGAACCAACGTATCAACCCATTGACAACATATCAAACTCACAGTTTCAAACTAGTCAAACAATACAAATTGAAGGTTCGTCAAGCACATCATTACCACCATATGGAATGGTTCAACTTGGACCACCTCCATTATATGAACCAATGTTTGTACCCATGAAACCAGGACATGGGAGTGTTCCACCAACACCAAGGGGAAATGCACCTTTTGATTGGAATCAACTGAACCTGCAACATGACATTCAAACTCAAACATTATATGAGGAACAAACTCTTTCACAAGGATTTGGTTCAAATCAAGGCATTCAACAAGAAACAAATCCAAATATTTTACCAGATTCTTCATCAGATTTCAATGCTTCTAATGATGTTGATATGTTCCTTCAAGATCCAAAGTTGACAAAAAAGATGGATAAATTCTTGAACAAGGTCTTTAAGATGTTCCCACAAAAATATCTTGACATGATGAGCAATGTGACCTCCTCAAGTGAGCAAATCAATGTGCAAAAACAACAAGGCGATGAGCTATTAAGTTTCTCTCTGCATCCAAATGAAGAAAATGTGCAACAAGAAATTCAACCTACCTTGATGAGTAAACATGCTTCAAAGGCATTGACAGTGACTATTCCTCAAAATTCACCATTTGAAACAATAAATAATCCATTATTTAACACAACACCTATAAGACAAGATCAAATGAGGACCACACAAATATTGACAGTTGTCCCTCAACAAGAAGTGGTTCCTCGCATGCATAAAATTGGATCAAAATCTAAGATGCAAGAAAGCTTTACGACTGGAATGCCAGATCTCACCAATGTCCAAAATAATTCCACAAAGCAACAAAGTTAATATGTCCCATTAAGTTCAATATATTTGCCAAATACTCAAGTACCTGTTATGCAAACTATTGTGACAGATCCTTTGATAATGGCGACACAAAGAGCTACAGATAGTGGTTTGCACCAACAACAAATGTTGCAACAATTGAGTAATACACAAAAGGTACAATCGAATGTGCAAACAAAAAATGAACAACAACAACAATACCGCATTCAACAACAAGTTGCAGCGCCTTCTGCCCCATTACAAATTAATGAAAACTTGCAACCACCACAATGGATTGGACAAACAACACAGCAAGTCAATGCAAGTGCCATACCCCATCTTAAGGAGAAACAACAAAAACCTCCCAAACAAAGTTTTTTTCAAATGATGGGATTTACACCGAGACAACAACAATTGGCACAAAGTCAGCAAATTCTGATTCGTCAGCATCAACAACAACACATGCCTCAATATGTGCCAAGACAAACAAGTTATCATACTTCACAACCGCAATTGACGTCTGTGCAATATCAACAACACCCTCAATTGCAATATCAACCTAGGCTATAAATGATGATTCCACCACAAGAAGCACAACAAAAAGGTCAATATCAAGGCATGGCACAACCACCACAACAAGAGATGTACCAAGAACATTATATGCTGGAGACACCAAAGACGGCAATTTCAGAGCATCAACAACCGATGGAAAACAAGATGTATCGACAAAGTGTACACCCAAGAGTAGATGATGAACTTCCAAAATCTTCACTACCTAACGCATTTGCACAACAACTTGAGAAGTTGCAACGACAAGTCAATGCCTTGGAAACCAAAGGAACAAAGAAGTTGTACACAGATCAAGAATTATGTCCTAATCCATTTGACAAGAGCTTGTACATGCCTCCCTTCCCTAAGCATTTTGAGGCACCTAATTTTGAGAAATATAAAGGGAATGGCAATCCAAAAGACCATATTCGAGCATTGTTTACGGCATGTACTGAAGTGAGTTATGAGGAAACATATTTAATGCGTTTATTTGCATGTAGTCTCATGGGACAAGCCATGGATTGGTATTCACATCTGCCAGGGAATATAAAGACTTGGTCGGAATTGGCTCAAAATTTTATATCTCACTTCGCATTCAACATTGACAGTGACGTGACCATGTCAAATTCATGCAACACCAAGCAAAAGCAAGGTGAACCATTAGTGAATTTCTTGCAATGATGGCCAAGCTTGTATAGTCGTTCTTCCCTAGATATACCTAAAGAACAACAAGTGAACTTATTTATTCAAAATTTGGTCCCAAAAATGATGTATGAACTCAAATTGAAAAGTCCCAGTACCATTGAGAAACTCGTTAAGAAAGGGATGAACATTGAAACCGCTCTTGTAGCTAAGGGAATCATTAAGCTCAACAAAGACAATGACAACACAAACAATTCAGGGAACAAAAATAGATTTTGGTACAAAAACAAGAATGTCACTAATGATGGAGTTGTTGACACAAGAGCGGTGAATGCAAATCAACCCCCGTTCACAATCAAGAAATTGAGTGCTCCTAATATGTCAACTATGGAACAAAATCAAACACTGGCAAGCAATGTTACTCAACAATACACTCAACAATATAATCAACAACAAGGTCAGCAACAAAATCAACAACGAAAACCTTTCCGATCAAGGGATGGACCTCCTCGACAATTTACGCCATTGGGAGAGCCTATTGAGTCAGTAATGAAACAATTAATACAAGCAAAATTTATCAAGTTACCAGATATCAAGGCAGAACCATTGGTAAAGCCGCATTGGTGGAATGATAATGCATATTGTGAATACCATCAGTCAAAAGGACATAAAACTACATCAATTTTTCAATTAAAACATATGATTCAAGACTTGTTGGAGCAAGGGGTAATTGAGGTAGATCCGCCCAACGCGACCTCTAACACTGATCATACAATTTTCAAAACTCCTTTGCTTGATCATGACAAGGGTAAAGCATCTTCTTCAAACTCTACCCAAACAACAAATTATGCTAATACTGGTTATAACAATGTCATCAATTGTTTTTGAGTGTCAAATGAGTATGTTTCCACCCTAAGAATAAAGGGACAAGATCCTTCTTGCGCAGTCACCACTCGTTGATCCAAAATAGTCCTGAAAGGAGCTCCTGCAGTTCCTCCCAAATCAACTCCTGCGAGTCAGTATGATCTCCTAGATCATCTGGGAAAGACACCTGCACAAATATCAATTCTTGAATTGTTGAAAATGTCCCCTATGCATCACACAGTCCTAGATAAAGCTTTAATTGAGTCCACTATCCCGACAGACATTGATGTTGACTAGTTTCAAGCCCGAATTGGACATCTAGCTATTTCCCAACATGTTGCACTTTCTGATAATGACATTTCACCTAATAAGCTCCCTCATAATGATCCTTTACATCTTGAAGTCTTTCTCCATAATTGCAAAATCCGATGAGTCTTGATAGATGGCTGAGCAGGTCTTAACATCTCTACCTTGAGAGTGGTCATTGGTCTTGGTTATATAGAAAATGATATTGATTCTTCCAGAAGAATAACAATCAAAGCATATGATAATACTGAGTGCCCATCTAAAGGGATAATTACATTCCCTATCAGAGTTGGTCCAGTGACAGAAAACACTTTCCTGCAGGTCCTAGACCTCGATCTCCCTTACAATATGATTCTTGGCCATCCATGGATCCACACAATGAAAGTAGTTCCATCCACTTATCATCAATGTTTAAAATATCCTTACAGTGGAACTGAGATAACAATTCCAAGAGATCCTAATCCATTTCAATTTTGTGCTACTCTAAAGGATTCCCCGTAGTAGCAAGTCCCAGTTAATAGAGAGGCCCAGTCACATAGTTATGTGGATCCTAATGAATTGTTAGAAGCTGTCAAAGGTAAATTGAAAATATAGGACCAAGGATGCGGAGATTATTCAATGGCTCAAACATTCCTCATTGGGAATTTACCAATCTCTCCAAAATCACATGGCAAACCACATTTGTTGCAAAAGGAACCTAAGATAGTCATTCAATAATAGCACCCCACTACATTTACAAGATGGGATGAACTTGACAAAGAAACTTTGGATGATGATGTCATAGATTGGCTTTATAAGGATCCAACTAAGACCCCACCTATCAGGTTGCCAGTGGAGTGGTACGGGAAAGGATTTACTATGCTGTAGAAGAAAGGATATGATGGCTGCAGTGGTTTGGGCCCTAACAAGAAAGGAAGGCTAGAACCTATTATACCCAAGATGCAACCTCCAACTTTAGGGTTAGGTTTTGTACCATTGTGAATTGGACCCTCATCTACCAAAATGACCATGTGTAGAAAGGGGCGTGACTCTAATGATGAAACAACACCTGAGGATACCCAACCCGAAATTGATTCCAATGAATGGGAGTGGAGTTCTTTTTCTTCTAGCTCCTATGCTCTTGACAATGTTTTCCTTAACCCTGATGATTTGCCCATGGAAGACAAACATGAAATAACTCCCCCTCCTAAAACATGTCCTAATGCTTGGATAGAGTCATTCTGGGATCCAAGCTCCAAATTAGATGTGAGTAGTTCAGACAGTGATACCACGGATGTTTACATCTTTACCATCTCGGCCCTCTCCCTCCTTAAAACCGATGAAGGCATACCACAAGGTGATCATAAGGTAGGATTTTCTATTGATTTGGATTCCACAACATATTTTGGGGAGTCAACTCCATCTTCCAGTCATAAAAATGAAAAAAGAAAAGAAAAAGTACAAAATCAAAAAGATAAGTCTTTGAGTGAAAACCGTAAGGCACTCTCTGATCATAAAAAAGTAAAAATAAAAGACGTACCTACAGGTGAAAACCTCTCTGAGGTGCCCAAAGGTGGAAGATTGGATGTACCCTCATCAAGTCAGGATAAATCAACATTGCTTGTGGAAATGACCGAAGAAATAAATTTGGGTACACCTGACAACCCTAAGGTCATTCATTTTGCTGCTTCTCTATCAAAACAGGAAAAGATAGATTTTGTCAATTTCTTTCTTGAGAAAAAGATCAGTTTTGCGTGGTCCTATGCAGATATGCCTGGCCTTGATCTAGAATTAGTCCTTCATCACTTGCCATTTAAAGAAGATGCCAAGCCCGTCAAATAGAAACTTAGAAAGATGCATCCCTAGGTGGCTCTCTTGGTCAAGGTAGAACTAAAAAAATTACTAGAAGTGGGCTTTATCAAACCCATTGATTATGCAGACTGGATTTCAAATTTGGTACCAGTTAGCAAAGTAACTGGGGGCATCATAATCTATATGGATTTTAGGGATCTCAATAAAGCATGCCCTAAAGATGACTTTCCACTGCCAAATATAGACATCATAGTTGACATGACTGTTGGATATGAGATGCTCTCATTGATGGATGGTTTCTCCGGCTATAACCAAATTTGCAGTGCTCCTGAAGATCAACATAAGACTGCATTCACATGTGCTTGGGGTTCTTACTATTGGAATGTGATGCCCTTTGGTCTTAAAAATGCTGGAGCAACATATCAAAGAGCTATGACGACAATTTTCCATGATTTCATGCATACTTTGATGGAGGACTATGTTGATGACTTATTATGCAAATCTGTCACAAGAGATAGTCATCTAGCCATCCTTGGCCCAATCTTTGACCGAATGGAAACTTACAAGCTTAGACTCAATCCAAAGAAGTGTGTCTTTGGTGTCACAACTGACAAATTACTAGGGTACATTGTTTCTCATAGAGGCATCGAAGTCGACCCTGTCAAGGTTAAAGCAATAATGGATATGCCTCCTCCTTCCAATCTCCATCAACTAAGAAGTCTGCAAGGAAAGCTACAGTCAATCCATCGGTTTATAGCTCAATTAGTAGACAAATGTCATCCTTTCCAGCATTTATTACATAAAGGTGTCACTTTTAAATGGACTGAGCAATGTCAATCAGCATTTCAAGCTCTCAAGGATTATCTGCTATCACCACCTATTCTAATGCCTCCTATAGAAGGAAAGCCATTTATATTGTATATTTCTACAACTGAAATGACACTAGGAGTTCTCTTGGCCCAATAGGATGAGAAAGGCAAAGAGCAGGCTATTTATGATATCAGTCGGACACTAGTGGGCTATGAGCTAAATTATTCAATTATTGAACGGGCATGTTTAGCAGTAGTCTTTGCAACACAGAAGCTTCGACACCATATGTTAAGTCATCAGACATTGTCAGTTGCAAAAATTGATCCCTTGAAATACTTGCTTAGTAGGGCAGCTTTGACAGGTCGCCTAGCAAAGTGGGTTATGATCCTCAGTGAGTTTGATATTGAGTACATGGAGTGAAAGGCAATAAAAGGACAAGTAATAGCAGATCAACTTGTAGAGGCTCCTATTTATGATGATCATCCCATGTTGACCAATTTTTCGGATGAATCAGTCTTTGCTTTCACATCTTCTAATGAATGGAAGTTATATTTTGATGGATCCCATACCAAGTTCAGGTCTGGAGTAGGTATATTGTTTGTCACCCTTCAAGGTGATGCTATTCCCAAATCCTACAAAATAAGTTTCCATTGTACCAATAACATTGCAGAATATGAAGCTCTGGTCACAGGACTCCGAGTAGCGGTCCACTGGAATATCACACATTTGCAAGTCTATGGAGATTCTCAATTAGTCATCTGTCAAGTGAATGATGACTACGAAACAAAAGATGAAAAGCTTATTCCCTACAAGCATATGGTAGATTTCTTCAAGACAAAATTCATGGCTATCCATTTTAGTCAAGTTCCAAGAATTCAAAACAAGTCGGCAGATGCAATGGCTACGATTGCTTCCATGTTAAATATGCCCCACAATATGGACAAATGTGAATTTTTGGTCGAACAGTTGCTTGTCCCTTCTTTTGAAATTCCGACAGCAGATGTGATGTGTGTTCTTGTTGGTCCTAACTCCCCATGGTACAATGACATCTATCAATATTTGAAATCCCAAACTTTACCACCTAACCTTTTTACTAACCAACGTCGAGCCTTCATCTGACAGACAACCAAATATGTCATCATTGCCGACACCATTTACCATCGTTCCTTTGACCATACCTTCCTCAGGTGTTTGGATTCTGATGAAGCACAAACGGCTTTACGTGAGGTTCATGATGGTATATGTGGGGGCCATTTCAATGGTCTGAGCTTAGCCAAAAAGTTGATTCGTGCTGGGTATTATTGGCCCACTTTGGAAAAGGATGTTCATTATTTTGTCAAGAAGTGCTACAAATGCCAAATCCATGGAAATTACATTCATGGGCTAGCCCAAGAGCTTCATTCTCTCATATCTCCGTGGCCCTTTTCTCAATGGCGATTGGATCTTATTGGCAAGATTCACCTGACATCTGCAAATGGACACAAGTTTATCATTACAGCCATAGAGTATTTTACAAAATGGATTGAGGCTATCCCCATGACCTATATCACTGGTGTGCAAATTTCAAAATTCCTATTGAATTATATCATATGCAGATATGGGGTTCCCCTTGCCATAGTCATAGATAATGGCCATCCATTCAAAAATAAAGATGTCAAGGAACTCTGTGAAAAATTTCACATCCAACATCGTTTCTCCAGTCCATACTATCCACAGGGTAATGGTCAAGCCGAAGCATCAAATAAAACCATTATCAAGATCCTGAAAAAGGTTGTCAATGCCGCTGGTTGAGATTGGCATGTACAATTGAATCCAGCACTATGGGCTTATCGTACTTCTATCCGCACACCTACTGGCGCAACACCTTATTCCTTGGTGTATGGTGCAGAAGCCATTTTACCCTTGGAAGTGGAGATTCCTTCTTTGCGTGTTTCCTTGCAACATCTGATTGATGATGAGACACATAGAGTCTCTCAGTAGCATCAGCTTGAGATGTTAGATGAGAAACGTCAGACAGCCCTGACACATTTGCAAGCACATCAAAACCGTCTCCATTGCTCTTATAATAAGAAGGTCAAAGGGTGACACTTCGAATTGGGAGATTTGGTTTTAAAGGCAAACCCCAAGAATGCACAATCTACTGACATCATCAAAGGCAAGTTTGAACCTAATTGGGTTGGGCCTTTCATAGTTACTGCAGCTTATGGTTCGGGGGCATATTAGCTTGCCACCCCAGAAGGTGAACCTTTGTCAGATCCAGTCAATAGTATGCACCTTCGCAAGTATTGGGCATAATTTTCTATCAGCAGTTCTTCGAATATGATCTTGAAAAAATTAAAAAAATTAAAAAAGCTCAAAAAAATACAAAAAAAGTGAAAAAAGAGAAAAAAAAGAAAAAGACAAACAAAAGTAAAGAAAAATGATTCACCCTCTAGTGAAAACCTGGCAAACAGGCGCTTTGGGCCAGTACCATGGTGAAAACCTGGCAAATAGGTGCCATGTGTAAAAAGATCATTGCTCTGTCATCTATCATGACCTCTAGCTATGCATTCTCTCTACAATCTTATCATGCCTATCCTTGTTCTGACCCAATGTTCTGTTTCAGGCCTGTGATTGGTCAACATCATTGTCTTGCATACTCCCATTTCTTATGCATATGTTTCAGTCCTGGTCTCTATATATGTCTTTCAGATGTGCATTGGGTGTGTTCCCCTTGTTATGATCAATCACTGGAACTTTCAAATTGAATAATGTCCTGAAAAAATCCAAAAAAATTGAATAATGTCCTGAAAAAATCCAAAAAAATAAAAAAATGTCTTGAAATAATCCCTAAAAAATCAAAAAACTGTCCTGAAATAAATCCCTAAAAAGTCAAATAAAGTCCTGAAAAAATGAACACAAAAAGTTGTAAAAACTCGAAAAGCAAAACAAAAAAAATATCCCCTTTGTGCATAGACAGATCACTGAGCATACCTCCAATGACATGCAATCACACATTGTGCTTTAATGAAATCATGCATTCACAGATGAACTTTTTCAATCAAACCAGACATTCAAACTGATTAAAAGTGTCATATCAATCAATTAACATCAATATCATTCATCCTTGGCACATTATCATGAGTCTTATACAGGGTGTGGTATACTTGAAACCAGACTGTGTCCTGTCTTAGATGGGGTACCGCATGTCCTGAAACCAGACAACATGATTGTCCTATCAACACTTTCAACTTTTGACAATGAAGATCAAGATGTTTGTTTGACTTGTTGGAATTAGCGAGTCTTATTATTTATTGATTTATCTTTGATCATGTTCCTATATTGCTTGATGATGTCACTGAGTGATTTAGAGTGACCGAGATGGTTCATGGTCCCTTTCCTTTTTTGTTGTGTTTGTTGTTTGTGGAATGTTTGTCACAAACTGGGGCAACTATATCATTGGGTGTCTGTGATAAGTATGTTCACTTTGTGAATGCCGCACATACCTTGACCCTTGATGTATGCACCCTAGGATGCTTCACTCATTCCTTGTGTGCAATGTGTCTATCTTTTGCAAAAAGGGTTGCATTTCAGCTCTGGCCTTCAATGCCATAATGCTATGCATCCATTTTGCTACATTAAATAAAGGTTCTCACCTACAAAGTGCATTAGTGAAAGCAAGTTTTTCTTCATCTCTAACTATCCTTTGTCTCATTTCTTCTTACTAACATTTCTTCCGTCAGTTCAGGTAGTCAGTTCAGTCTAGTTCTCCGATCTCCAAAAACATAAGCTGCATCTTGCGTTCATTGGTTAGTACATTTGCCTATATCAAGCATTTTATCCATTTCATATTATAAATGCATCAAAAACACATAAAAATATATCCATACATGTTCCACAATGGTACATAAATTGTGCATAAGCCATCCATATATGAAAAGTAAATACATCAACCATAACCCACTGCATATCATATCATATATCAAAATAATATCGGAGTACAAAATTGGACTGTCTGTCCTAAGTATGGCCCACAGGCTGACTACAAAATGTCACACTACATATGTCTCTGTCATAAGGAGCACATGCCTCTATCACTGGGTGCTCCCTCTGTCCTCCTCATCTCTTCCATGTCTCAAGGATGATGTCCCTCTTTCCCCAAGTCTTGGCTGTGGTGGTCTCATAGGTCCACTCACCCCCATGCTGCTCACTGACCTCCGAGAACGTGGCCTGCTCTCTATCCTCGATCGTTCCCGATATGACGCTACTCTCTACTCTGGTGGAACTGCACTCTCATATAGTGTCCTCCAATGACATATCTCCTCTCTGGTCTCTACCAACATCTATGCCATCTCACGTGCACTGGCATCCCTAATCGACCCAATATACTCAGTGACTCTTTGCCCTTCTTGTTGTGCCTGGGCTATTGTGATATCTCGAGCCACTGTCAATCTGGCTATCTCTGCTCTAAACTGATCATGCTCTGTCCCCAAGATGGCATTCTGTCTCTCTAATGTTGCAATGTGATCATGCTGACTTGCTATTGTAGCCCTGCACATCTCCATCTCCTCTATCCTAGTTGTCTCCGGCTCTATGGGTATATCCTGCAATGACTCTTGATCAACTGAGTCTGGCTCATAATCTTCATCCTCATCATCTCCATCCTCATCATCCCTCTCATCCTCTCTATCCTCTTCCTCATCCCTATCCTCATCATCTCCCTCCTCCTCTCCAGCGAGTGGGAAGTCCTCCTATCTCCTAGGTATTGGAATATCAGGATCTATCAATGGCATAGGTCGTCGTTGTGCAAACCATCACTCATACTCCTCTATCATCCCAATGTCCACCACATCTGATCTCCAATCCAATTGTCTCTATTGTAGCTGTGTGAAGTCAGCATATGCTATGTGTGACTGAATCATCCTCCCCCACTGACTCGTCTCTCTGTGAGGTCGGGCAAAGTGTGCAGTCCCTCTCGGTACATCCTGCCTCTCTCCAAACTGTCATCTGACTCTCTCCGAAAGGTACATCTTAATCACTCTTTGGTGATTCACTAGTCACCTAATCAAGTATCTCTCCTGTCTACAATACAATAGCTCCTCACTATCATCTGACCATCCAGGGCAATCAAGATATGGCCTCCATGTGAACTCTCTCAATCTGTCTAGCTCATGACGCCAATACAGTATGTATCCGAAAGGACCCTGTCTCAATGTACCCCCATAACTATACACATATGGTCAGTGTGGTACTACTCATCTCTCTACAATCGGTCAACATATGGCTATGTGCTCAAATGCCCATACCTGTAATAGTGTGACCCCACAGCTCAAAGTCTGCACCCCTTGATATGCTATCTGATGCAACTGAAAATATAGCATGGCAAGCACACATGGTCCCCATGCATACATTGTCCCCTTTGTTGCCATCTGCTCTAGCACTCTTCCCCATCCAATAGGGAATCCATGTCCTCGTCTGTCTCCTGCTAATAGGCATGCTATAACCACTGCTATCACCACATATCACTGATCATCCTCTGATGCCATGGTCTCCTAGCCAATCTCCCTCTCTACGATATCTAGATCATCTAAGTCGCACTCAAATAATCGACACAAAGCATCTCTCCCTATCACTAGGTCATACTCTATCATCTCCCCATGAATCAGAATGTGGAGGATACACCATACATCCTCTAGTGTCACAGTCGCCTCTCCAGTCGCCAGATGGAATGAGGAGGTCTCTGAATGCCATTGCTCTGCCAATACGGTGAGTAGTCCTATGTTTGCCCTAATTTCAGGCATGAATGTGATATAGTATAATCCAAGTCCTGCTAATGTATCTCTATCCGTGCTCCTGAGTCTATGTCGTAACATGACGCAGTCAGGTCGGTTCTCCCGTGTAATCAGTGGATACTGTCGACTTTGCATCATAATTGGGGCACATTTTGTTAGTTTTAGGGTTTCCTCCTACGGGCTGCATTTCCTTATTTCATTCACAAATCAGGGTATTCTTTATCTATTTTGCCCTATCCTACCCTTATCCCCCTTTTCGAGATCATTCGCATGTTGTTTTTGGTCAAATTAGTGTTCCCAGTGCACAACTGCACCTATGTACCCTATTTTGCACCTGTGTAGCATCAACTTGTGCCTGTGTACCCTACACAAGTGCAGGACATCCCACACAAGCACAAGATGCACCCACACAGGTGCAGAAGTCATTCTTTTCGTTCCCTATGGGCCCCACAATGTCCCGTAAGCAAGTCAAATTCATGAAATTGACAATATGGGTTTTTGAGATACTTACTGCTGCTCTCGCGTCATCTGGTCATCTGTAGGTGCGTACACATTCCCAAGTTGATCTGCCATTGGAATGTTCGCCATCTCTCTGCAAGCATCCTTTTCCAGAGCAACAAATCCTTCACTTTGGCTAGTGCAAATAAGCACTTTTCACTCTCTTTGTCTCATTTATAGATCTTTGTCAGTGCATAGATGGGTGTGCACTCTCTCAATCTTATGCCAGTCATGGTCTTTTGCACCTTCAATTGCTTGTCATTTCTATATCCGATCCCCAATTTTCAATCTGTTTGATCCTATCATTTTCTATCATTCTTATCGATCAATTGGCCTCTTTTTCTAGCTATTTCAAGCCAATTCCTCGAGGGGGCATGCATATGTCATTGTTGTTGTCTGGGGTATTTTCAGTATTGTTCTTTGAAACAATGCTTAAACTCGCATTGTCTCAAAGAGGGGCAAAATGTAGACATCTAAAACTGGTCAACGCTTGCAGAGTCATACTTTAACATTGGCACGTTGCCTTATTTTAGGTTTTTTGCGTCGCATTAACATTTCTCCTATGTTACACTTGGTCTTTATCATTTGCGAACATTGAGTCCTTCTTTTGCATTCTTCATTTGTCTCACTTTCGAATTTGGTCTTGTCGATAACAATCTTTCAGTCATGATTTTGGTTGATCTTATCCTATCGCATCAATGTGTGTGTTCATTTGTCATCATTTTGGACATCATGAATCCTAATTAGGGTTTTTGTCCTCTTTTCAATCTTGTCATCTTGCAATCGATTTGTCATCGATCGTTGTCATTTTCAATCTTGTCATCTGGCGATCGATTTGCCATCGATCATTGTCATTTTCAATCTTGTCATCTGGTGATCGATTTGCCATCGATCGTTGTCATTTTCAATCTTGTCATCTGGCGATCAATTTGCCATCGATTGTTGTCATTTTCAATCTTGTCATTTTGCGATCAATTTGTCATCAATCGTCGTCCTTCTCAATCATGTCAATTTGGATCAATTAGTCATTGTTCCTTGTCAATTGGTGCATTTATCAATCAAATCGTTTGTCAGCATTGGTCCTTTGTTAATCAAAATCATTATCAAATTGATCCTACATCAATTATCTTTTGTCAAGACCTAATTGTCGTCCTTGCATTTCTAATTCATCTTCTAGGGTTTTATGATTTATTCATTTAATCTTGTTTGTCCATTTTCTCTCTAGGTTAAATTATTTATTTATTTATCCTAAGTCTTCTTGTCACAATTAAATATTTATTTAATTGGCTAACTAATTCCTCCTCTCTTTGTGAATTAATTAATGAATGAAAAATTATTAATTAATTTACCTAATTTTCCAATTTACTAATTTCTCCTAATTCCTAATTTTCTATTTTTCATCAATTTTCTAATTTCCTAATTTCTAATTCATCTAATTTTCTATTTTCTCTAATATTTCTCCTAATTTCATGGGAATGACATAGCAAATTTGTCATAATTTGTCATAATTGTCAATCAATCAATTTTGACATAGCAATTTGTCATAATTTGTCAATCAATCAATCTCGCATGGAAAGTGTCAATTTGTCATTATTTGTCATATTTGTCATTCTTGATTTGAAATTTCCTTTCAAATCTCTTCATGCTAATCTTGTCATTTCTCCAATTTGTCTATAAATTGGATGAATTTCTTCAATCAAAGAGCCCAATTGATCACTTTTTCGAATCAATCCCTGAATCAATCACGCTTCTAGTATTCTTGTGCTACCGTCTTGTCATTCTTGCTTTCACATTATGCTTATGCACTTGAAGGTGAGATCCACAAAACAAAGCAATTTGAAGGAGAAAGAAGGACAATAGAGAATCATGGAGGAGACATCCGCATTTGTAATGGTTTGCGTTTGAATTGAATGTTTCATTTCCATATCTCTATTGAATGTTTGTAGGTTTTGTTATCATTGCAATCTAGTTTTGTGATTGAGCTAGTCTAATTTGTCTATTGCTTTGATGATTTCCAAATTCCTATCTACAGCAGTATTTGTAAATCTATAAAATACTTTATCTCACCGATTAATGACATCTCAAATTATTTGTTCATTTCATTTCCAAAGTTCTTGCATAGACAGTCATTTCCACAAAAGATAATATCATCAACAAATATGGCTGAAATCAATATTCCATTTTCATCATTCTTCATGTACATGATACTATTTTCACTTGTCCTTATAAAACCAATCTTGATTAAATAAGAGTGCAATCTTTCATACCATGCTCTAGGTGCTTGTTTCAGACCATATAAAGCTTTGTTCAATTAACATACCTGATCTTTATTCTTGTCTTCAACAAATCTTTCAGGTTGTTCAATAAAAACTTCTTCTTCTAATATACCATTCAAAAATGCAGATTTGACATCCATTTGATATACCTTGAAATTCTTGTAAGCAGCATATGCCAAAAATGTTCTTACTCCTTCAAGTCTTGCCACAGGTGCAAAAGTCTCACCATAATTGATTCCTTCTTCTTGGGCATAAGCTTTGCAAACTAATCTTGCTTTATTTCAAATGACCTCACCTTTTTCATTCAGCTTGTTTCTAAAAATCCACTTTGTACTGATTACATTTTTATCCTTCGGTCTTGGGACCAGTGTCCATGTGTCATTCTTCTTGATTTGATCAATCTCTTTTGTCATTGCATTTATCCAATCTTCACTGTTAAATGCCTCTTTCACTATTCTCGATTCAAATTTAGATATCAGACATGTGTTCTGTCTCAGTTTGTTCCTTTTCATCACTGGATCATTCTTATCTCCTATAATTTGACTTGATGCATGATGTCTTCTGACATACTTGGCTAATACAGGATTGGTAGGCTCTGTATGATCTTCTTCATCACTCGATAACTGGATATTCTCTTCATTTTCTTCAATAGTTCTCTTGGTAAGACTTGTCGGTTGAACATAGACAAATCCTTCATAATCTTCTGGTTCCTTGGAGTTTCCTTCATCATTTCTTTCTGAAAATTCATCAATTTTCACATTTTCACTTTCTACTATTTTGTTAGATGATTTGATCAGATATTTAAATGCTTTACTTCTAGAAGAATAACCAAGAAATGTTCCTTCTTCACTTTTTTGATCAAACTTGCCATTTCTATCATCTTTGTGAACATAGCATCTACTTCCAAATATTTTAAAATAACTTACATTAGGTTTCTTCTCATACCAGATCTCATATGGTGTCTTCAAAGTTCCTTTCTTCAATTGTACTCGGTTCAGGGTGTAAACTGTTGTGCTTATTTCTTCTCTCCAAAATGTTTGTGGCACTTTCTTTTCAATCATCAGGGTTCTGGCACAATCTACAATAGATCTGTTTCTTCTCTCAGCAATTCCATTTTGTTGTGGAGTTCTCGGTGTAGAGACTTGTCTTTTTATACCATGATCATTGTAGAATAAGTTGAACTCATCAGATGTGAACTCTCCTCCTCTGTCTGATCTAAGACATTTCAGTTGTCTTCCTATTTCATTTTCAACTCTTGCCTTGTACCATTTAAACATTTGAAAAGCTTCTAATTTTTCTTTTAAAAACATTACTAACATCACCCTTGAGTAATCATCCACAAATAATATGAAATATTTATCACCATAATAACTTTGAACTTTCATAGCACCACAAAGATCAATGTGCACAAGATCTAAAATTCCCTTTGAAGTGTAGGACTTACTTGTAAAGCTTGATCTTGTCATTTTACCCATCTGACATCCTCAACACATAGCATTCTCAAGTTTTTCAAGACTCGGTAGACCTCTTATTTGGTGCTTCTTGCTAATTTTGATCAGATTATCAAAATTTACATGACAAAACCTTTTATGCCATAACTAGGTATGATCTATCTTTGCATATAGACACTTGTTCTGAGTTGAGTCAAGGTGAAATGTGTTACCTTTTGTTTGTGTCCCAGTAGCAGCTAACTTTCCATGCTTGTCATGAACTTTGACAATTCCTTTTTGAAATTCTATTCACTAACCTGTGTTGTTTAGTTGTGCTACACTCAACAAATTGTATTTCAAACCTTCAGCCCAATAAACATCATTGCATTTTGCATTGTCAAGAAGTGTTATAGATCGTTTACCTTTTACTGGACATGGTGCATCATTACCAAATCTTACATAGCCTCCATCATAATCTTCTAACATAACAAACTTGTGTTTATCACCTGTCATGTGATGTGAGCATCCACTATCTATGATCCACGAATCATTAGTATTTATGTGAGATATTAGGGCTTTTTCTTCATACCTTTCTTCATCTGATCCATCTTTGATAGTCACATAAACTACTTCCTCTATATCAGTTTCATCTAATTTATCATCATTGGATTCCTCATCGGCTATTAAGCATGACTTTCTATCTCTTCTTTTGAAGTCTCGGTGTCCTCTATAATGATTATCTTTCTGTCTGTCATCTCGGTAATCTCTCTTTTCAATAGAATCTTTGTCAGGACAGTTAGAAGCCATATGTCCTATCTTATCACAATTGAAACATTTCAAAGGAAGTTTTCCTTTATACTTACCTGTCATGCCCAAATTTTAGGGCAAGAAAATAAATTTTTTTTGTTTAAAATCACAACTTAAAACATAATTTGACAAAATAAAGTGCGATAGCATGTCTTGTCTTAACTATGTTTAAAGTTAACTAGCTCAAGTAATCAGAATTATTAAAATAAAAGCGGAGTTCTAATGATTAGTTTTAAGAGTGTCTTCAATCTTCTTGTCAATAATTAAATAGTAAATTAAACTAGGTCAACTAAAGGGTCGATCATAATTGCAAATGCATATTTTCCTATAGCGTTTAATCACATGCATGTATGTCTAGGAGAGTTAAAAATTTACCCATTAGCCCCTTAAGTTACATTTAGAATTTAAATTCCCTAGTGGTTTAAATTTCAAACATCTAAAATTATTTAATTAAAAATCTATAATAATCCACAGATTTCAATTTATAAATATTTTCAACCCATTTAGATTCACAATTAAATATTAACTGCATTAAAATTTAATTCATAATATCTCAATAAAATAAATATTAACCTCATTAATATTCATTTTATGACATCTCAATATTTTCAAATAAAAAAAAGAATAAATATTAATCCCCATTAATATTTATTTCTTAATCTTTTTTTTTTTTAAATTATAAAAGAATAAACATTAAATCCATTTAATATTTATTTCATAACATTAAATCCATTTAATATTTATTTCATAACATCTCCACCTTTATATATATATATATATATATATATATATATATATATATATATATATTCAATTTCCCAGGGTATTGCCCATACAACCCTAACTCTTTTTTTTATTATAAAAATAGGCTCTCCTATTATTTTTATTTAAAACTTATTTTTATCAACACATTTTTACCCTAGCCCTACCTGGGCTAGGGTTTCCTCTCTTTTTTTTTTCTTGCTTGAAATTTGTTTGCAGGGCCGAACCAAACCCTGGAAGTGGTGGCCATGGCAAGGGAGGGGGCGAAGGTTGGGGGATAGCATGGCCGAAGCCACCCACTGTGCAATGCACAATGGTTTCGGTCCTCCTCGTCCACTGTGCATTTCACAGTGGGCTCGGCTCCGCCGACCACTATGCAATGCACAGTGGGTGGCGTCGTCGACCACTGTGTAGTGCACAATGGGCTCAGACGCCGACCACTGTGCAGTGCACAGTGGGTTCGGCCCCAGCCGACCCCCCCCCCCCGCCCCCTGAAATTTCATAAAATAATTTTTATTTTTTTTTAAAGTTTGTTTAATGTTTTTTTTTATTTTTTTATTTAAAAGTATAATATATATATATATATAATATACCTTTTAATATATAATTGTATATATATATTTATTTTCAAAATAAATGCATGTTGTAACTAGGGTATAAATTTTCTATACAATAGATATACAGGTACTTTTAATCTGCAACTTATTTAACAGTTTTGATGCTATATTGAGATTTAAATCATTGTGTTTCTTTCCCTTTTATCAAAATCTTAGTTGCTAAAAAGAAATAGATAGGTTATTTAGTTATTGATTTTCTTTCAGCAAAAATGATGTAAAAGGTAGAATTAAATCACTTAAAAACAGCAACTCAAGGATCTTATTTATTTCATTTAATCTGTTTCTATAAATTTTATTTTCTGTACATAGCAAATGGTAGTATTTAATAATGCTAACAGAAACTATAGAAAGGACAAAATGTTAAACAAATTTAACAGCGATTAGATGAAACTAGATTTTATTAAAATCAAACTTTAGAAAAGACTATAATTAAATTCTGATTTTTTTAATTTTCTGCAATAAGAAAATGACAGAATTAAACAATTACAACCAACAGCAATAGTATACTAGATCCAATTGATTTAAAACTTGGTGATATGCATAAGGAAATAAGCAGAGCTCTAATTTCCAAAATAAACTCGCATGCAAGCAATAACATTATAAGAACATTGCAACTAATATCCAAAGAAATCTTTTCATTTATGCAGTAATCAAATTGACATTTATACAATAATCAAATTAACTGAGATAATACATTTATCTAAACAAATTTGGCATACAATATAGCTAATATTATAGAATGGGTGAAATACCCAAACTAGTCCCTCATTTCTATTATATGGGGACTTTAAACCAAAATAAATACATATATATATATATTTTTTTAAATAACACAACATATAGTTTTTCCTTTACAATTTTGCAACTTAAAATATCAATACTTTATATCTCAATCTTTTTCTACAACCGATTATGACCAGCCACTTCTACTTGCCCTTTTTCTCTCTTTTCAACAACCTGCATTAAATCAAAAACTATGACCATGGAGTGCTCACCTCCTAGCCTAGGCTAACTGGTAGCCACCCCCGAGCTTGGAGAACCAAGCCCTAGATAGGTAACACACATGCAAACGCAAACGACAAGGGAAAACACAATCTCAAACACAATCCCAACCCGGCTACACTGCACCACACATTTGTGATGTCTTTTCAAGGGTGGTAGTGGACCAAGTACCCTAAGGAGATTGCAAGTATGGTAAAACATATAGCCACCTCATGGAAAACCAAATACATCAAGTATAACAACTCCACTTTCCTTATGCCCCCCAAGGCATTCATGCCTTATTTCCCTCCTTATGACCCCTAATGCATAAACAAGCCATGCAGCAAGGGTTACATAAAATCCCTTGTGATCACTCTCATAACGAGAGCCTCTCACTCGAGGGCTATCACTTCTACCACCCACAAGACCATCCTCTCTCCCAAGAGTAGGAGGTCTTGATTACTCCCAAAACACATGAATTGCATAAGCACAAAACACCAAATAAATTTCCAAGGAATACATGTAAGGACAACTAGCCTTTAACACAACAATTCTTTTAATACAACATGCAATAAGAAAGCATTTCAAGAAAGTAAAACCAACCTTAAACTACCCAAAGGTATGCTAGTTTTGTTGAGGATGAGCGGTCCAATTCCACAAGCCTTTTCTTTCTACCCCCAGCCAAATTCTCCAATCCCAAATCTATCTTTTTTTTTTTTCAAAATTCTTTTGTCTCCAAAAATGGAGAGTGGGTGCTTACCCACTAATTCTCTAATTCTTATTTAAGAAGCCCTTTGTGAGAGTTCTCACAAGTTTCTAAAAACTAAAAAGGAAGGTAAGGTAAAATGGGAAAGGGAACTCTCATTCAAAAAGGAAGGTTTTCAACTTAGTTCAAGTCTTCTAATTTCAATTTTCGCACAACTTAGAAAAGTCACTTTTTAGGGTGTCTAAAAGGTCACATGGGAGTAGAAACTTGCCTAAAATTACCCCTAACCCTTAGGTATACCTTATGGGCTTTAGGAAACCTTATTAAACTACCCCTAGGTGTCCATTTAACCCTTTTTTAACCCCTCTGAAGTTTATTTTCGGGTCAAACCTATGTTGACCATCCCAAAGATTCTTTACCCAAGGTATTTATGGCATCACATTACATTAATTGAAAAAGCTATAGTTAAACAATTCCCACCGAGAGACAAATTTAAAAATTCAAACATAAATCCACACATGTGTCAAGTGACACAAAGAAAATACTTTTACAAATTTATACATGAAATCGTGTCTCTTGTGGGATTTACATAAACCAATTAAATAACAATTAACACACATGCATCATTTACTATTACGAATAAAATATGACACAAATGGGGTGTTGTCTCTCCAAATAGACAAACCCTGGTATTATGAACATACATAGGTCTAGGTTTGGTTCTTCATAATATCTCCATGGTCACATGGATATCTTTTCCTGTGCCACTCAAATGCACATTAGTAATTTCCAATAACCTCATATAATATTCAACACATGAATTAGAATACACATCAAACACTTCGTATATAAATTACATTTGAACAATTCAATATATCTCATATCCAAATAAATCCATATAAGCAATTATCATAATTCTCATAATTTTGATCCACACATAAAACATACATCCTAATTCTATCATCATAGTAAAGTCCTGTAAATCCAATGACATACATCATTTCCAATTTGTCCTATTCTAGAATCATATAGAGTTCTATATCATAAAGCATATAAATGAAGCATCAACATTCATCAATGTTATCCAAATCATGGAATCGTATAAGTTCTAAATCCATACATAGCTGACATACGTTAAATAAAGATTATCCAATCAATGGATCTTTTAGGATTTCAAATTCATAACACATAAAAATGTACACCACAAGGTGCAATAACTCATAACTCAGTTCAATTACTTTTCTCACCAATCTATCAGTCTAACATAGTCCATTCTATTCAATTATAAAGCATTTATTAATAGGGTCAAACATGGTCAACTAAGTTAATCAAAGCTTGGTTTGGGGAAGGCCTTACATTACCTTTGCCTCTCGGTAACCTTTTGGCTAATAGTGCTTCAAACTCTTCTTGCTTTCTGATTTCCTCATATAGTTTGTGTACTTTTTCCATGTTCTTGCGAAATCTCTCACTTGCTCCACTGTGATCCCCTTTAGTGTACTTACTCATTCTATCATTGTAATCATCAAATTCACCAATATGAAAAGAACTAAATGCAAATTCAACTTTATTTACTGATGACCCACTGTTGTCAAAATTACTTAACTCAAATTCCTGTAGCTTACCAATAGTAGCATCTAAAGAAACTGGCATATTAGGTATAGACCTCAATTCATTGATTGCAAAGACTCAGATTGCATAAGCTGGTAGAAGGGTTCTTAACAACTTACTTGTTATATCCTTTTCTTCAATAGTTCCACCTGCTCCTTTGATTTGACTGACAATCTCCTTTAGTCTTGTACTATACTGGGTTATGTTCTCACCTTCATTCATCCTCATAGATTCAAGTTGTCCTCTTAGACTATCCACTTTTTCTCTTTGAACATGTTCATCTCCACCATACACAGATATGAGCTTGTCCCACATTTCCTTTGCATCATTGTAGCCTTCTAGATTATTAAACTCTGAGTCGGTCAATGTAGATGTTATTTCAATCATTGCTTAGATATGTTCTTGCTTTGCCTTTATCTCTTCCATTTTCAATGGATAGGTGCTCAGTGTAATGAAATCATTCTCCAGATAATATACAACATATTCTCCAACTCCTGATAGGTGCAGCTTCATCCTTTTCTGCCATGTAGAGAAACTTGAGTTATTCAGCTTCAGTGCATCCCTCTTATACATCTTTGGATCTTTGCCTCAAGTACCTTTAAACTTTTTCTTCCGGAGTCCAAAGCTCTGATACCAATTGATAGTTTTGATACTTAATGTTAAGTACAGATGCCAAGCTAACAAGATGAGAGTGGGGGGGTGAATCATACAAACTTAATCTTCCATAAAAATAACAGATTCAACCTCGGTAACATATACTTCAACAATATAACCAAAACTACTAAACATGCAAACTCATAAGCATATAAACATCATAACACTCATAACACTAGATTTAACGTGGAAACCCAAATAGGGAAAAACCACTGTGGGATTTCAGACCCACTAAGAAATATACTCTTCTAGAGTATGCTCGGTTAAAAGCAAATCCTGTTAAAGATTACAAACACATTGCTAGATGTGACCCGGTTAAGGGATTTCCCTCAGATCTGTTAGGATCTTCATCTTTTTAGAAGTGACCTTGTTAAAGGATTTCAAACACTTAATTAGAATGTCACCTTACTAGAGGGTTTTACAAATAAGACTGTTAAGTCCACTCGGTTAAGAGATTTTCTGTCACTTTACAAAATAAAAGTAATAAAAATCTATCTGCAACTTCACATCTGAAATGCTAAAGCAGATTCTTATTTTCTCAATACAATCTAGTCAGAGGACTTATCTTGTCCATCTGTTGGGCTCTATACTCTGTTATTCAAACAAGTCTTCAAGATTCTGTGCTCGGTAATCACTATGTAGCATCCCTGTGCATACACTTGCCCGCATACATTGTTTATCAATAGTTCCTTATTTATAAACAATTTTTCAACTACTTAATCTCCTTGATCACATTTCCCATGATCAATCATAGCTATCAGATCTTCAAACTTGACCAGGTTCAATGTATCCTTCGATCTGAAAACATTTTACCTTGCCTTGGAACTTGCATACATTTCTTGGAACTTGTGCTAGGGTATTGCGGTTCAATATGAGCTATAGATCTTCCTGGCGATTTTCCTTTGCCATAGATTCTTTAACAAACTTCATGCATGGCATACCAATCATTTAATCATAACCAGCTCATTAGCTTCCTTCGTTAAATAATGCTTTTAATCATTCAATGCATTCTATTATTACTCGATTACAACTCGATAAATACTAAACTTCACTTGGTAGACATTCTGCCTTCATTAACCGATAGCGATAACCTTAGGGTTTACCGACTAGGTTCTTTGCTCGGTAACATAGTATAGTATTAACCTTACAATCAACAACATATGTAGGATATCAAAATAATATAAACATCATGATCTCATCATTGTCTAATTCGGTAATAGTTTCCCATTGAATAACTTATTCCTCCCCTTATTCATCACAATCTTTCTGTGTCTTTTACCGACATTTTTATACTCACCAATTCATACTTCTTAAGATATGGCAACATCACACTAAATTAGAAAATCAATTTCTTGACATAAATGACAAAATAATAATATTAAGACAGTAAACATCCTTAATCAGTTATATCCATAATCATCAACCACCTTCTCAATATCCTTATTGAAATGCCAACAATCTCTTCTTGTAATTGGAATGCCAACAATCTCCCTTTGTCTGTTATAATGCCAAAAATTTCATCTACTTCCTCTTATTCTATTTCAAATTTTATTATCATTCTATCATGATGCTTGTCCTTCAAATCAGTGTGTGCCCCTTTGTATGTTGGATCAATCTTTATCATTTTTTCATCTATCATTTGTAACTTAACCCATGTCTCTCTTCTCCTCTGAACCTCTTCATCAGAAGTAGAATTTCTAATTAAGTCCTCAATCTGATCCTATTCATTATTGAAGCCTTTCAAATTTAACCCCAACCATGGTTGGGTGAGTAAAGTGTTTTGAATCACAATTTCTGAATTTTTTAAAAGCCATATGATATGGTAGTAACATGAAATATACCAAGTCCAATGTTCTTTGCACGTGATCTCAAAATCGGAGATATATAAATTTGGTGGGATGAAGGAACCCTTCTTATTATTTCTTAAATGAATCTTGTCAGACTCATTCAACTGCCAAATGGTTTCTAAGAAACAATTCTATTTGGTACATCTCTAGGCAAAATATGGGGTTTAACTAGTGCGTCGTAAACTCTGATGACAGTGTACCTAGGGTAGAAAAACTAGTCTCTCCAATTATGATTCACTCCTAACTCAAGAACTTTCTCAAGGGGTCTCAAATATCTCCTCACCCTATCAGACAATCTCCAATTGACCGACCAACCCAAATTTTCTATCACAATATTGACAAAGAATTCTTGAAATATGACATAATTAGAATTCTCACAATGCATATCCCATAAGTGCATCCATTCTTGAATTGACAAAGTCTTACTCTACACATCTACCTTTCTCAACTTAAGCTTTGACCCCTACTACCAAGCCTTACTCCCACCATACAAAATAATGTGGCACAATAAAGAATACCACCTAAAATGAGCAATAGAGCTACCCTATTTGATATCCAAAAGGGCTTTGTGAATGCCATTAAAAATAAATTATGCAAAGTCAAAAAAGGTGGTTGTATAGTTGTGTTGAATATTAGAAGCCAACATCATCAGATGCACAGACATCTTGGTCTGTAGATAGAGTTGGTGTCTTGATTATAGCTTTTTGCCACTGCTCTAATTAGGTCTACATTGATAGAAACATTTGGGATGACAAGATTTCCCAAATCCAATCTCCATGCATTGTTCATTGGCATTGGGGATCTACTCTTTTTGTAAGAATACATGAACAAATTCCATCCACCAATTGGGATGTAAGGATCCCCATAAGATACTACCTTGTCCACAAGTCTATTAGATACAATACCCATACCTTGAGCATGCCTTCCCCGTTTCTATGATCTGAGCAATTAAGCAATAATATCTTCATCCAGGGCCCTCTTATTATTAGTGCTTCTTGAGATTCCATACATCTTAATAAAAATTAGGGTTTTAAAAAATACAAAAACTAGGCTTCCCAGAAAAATTGAAAATTGAAAATGTCTTTATACAATTTAATGATTCTTTAGCATTCAAACTACACATTTTCAACAACTAAGTCCTAGAAAATTAATAAGACCCTTTCATAGATAGAAACAAACAACAAGTTACCCCAAAATTAAACTTACTTGTTATTACCCTACGCAAAACCAAACCCTTGTAGTTACATATAAATTTGTAATTGGTTGCATTGCTTCAATTACAATGTACACTAAGTCTTATTAGTTCATAGCTATCTGATTATTAATTTCAATGAAGATGGACATTAAGGCCCATACACACAAAACAACAACCTACAACTAAGTCATTATTCGTAGCTTTGAACTTGGGTCATTGATCTTTATCAATGTTATTTCACATGATCACACATTGTTACTATGACCCACCATATGAGTACGTGATAGACCCATTTTGATGGTTGAGCCATCTTCGAGAACATGTGATAGACTTAAGCAATGGAAATAAGATAATGTATTTTTAACAAACTTTAAATGCTTTGGTCTGAGTTGGGGTCCACCTTGACATGTGTCTTAATTTTGTTTTGTTGGAGTTAGGCCTGGAATTGGACCTAATGGTTGGTCCCACATGAGAAAGGGACTTAAACACTCATAGATCAGTCAATTATAATTCATCGTTATGGTACTCATGATACAATAGAAAGATGACATTTGTCTCGGTTCTAGTCATGCTTGTACAAATTTTGTTTTGTTGGAGCTTAGGTTAGGAATTGAACCTTCATCATTGATATTTGATGATCTGACAGTGGTGGTGAATACTTGCACACCTATTTGTAAAAAAAAATATACTACATTAAAACATTTACCAAACTAGAGGTGTGACTTCTTTCATAAAGTTGCAATATTAAATCCTTGTGTGATGTGATAAAAAATGTGGCATTTGTCTCAATTCTAAGTAAGATTTAAACTAAAACTATTGGATCCATTAGTAACAACCGATAAACCTTGAAGTTTATCAACCATGCGCATTTATCCAAATCTATGACCCAAATTCACACGTATCTACATGATTACCAAAATATACTTGCTAGTGTTTGTTGGTATTATGGATGTGTTGCATTGGTTTTGTCATTGATGTCAACACTTGTCAACACTTGAGAACACTTGTCAACACTTGGAGATCTTTGGTTATGTTCACTGGCATGTTCAGTGACTTATGCATAGTCACTGGTATCTGGTTAACCGACAGGTTATATTGTTCACCAGCACTAAGGATGATCTGTTATCATCTAGAGATTACTTGGTTATGTCGAAGACATTGTTTGGACACTTGGTTTTGGTGATTTGATTATAGGTGCAATCGAGTTTGCATATTTGTTGTTACCCGCAAATAGGTCTAGGTTATGGACCGGCAAGCATTATCTATTCTAGATTAGCATGACACGTTATGGAGATGTTTTATTGATTGGTTATTATTGTAAATGCATTGAGCCGACATCATGCATTGCATATTGATTCATTTGTAATTTATTTTATTGTAATATCTTAGTGAGCCGACCTACACAATTGGTCTTAGGTTTTGGTATATATGTAAGATTAAGTAGAAGAAGAGGAGTGTGAAAAGGATTGTAATAAGGTATATGCGAATATATGAAGATGCTATTTTGAGTAGTACATTATCATTGGATTTAACCATCCAATTGTAGTCAGTGTGACTCCCATTTTGTGATTGAGCAGTGAGCTCTAGGCAGTTAGCCTTTCTACATGTGCAAACCCCATTTGTACACACATACTATCTGCAGCAGTATCATCTGATTGTGGGTAAGGTTTCCCACCATGGTTTTTCCCCTTACAGGGTTTCCACGTACAAATAAATGTGTTATGTGTTGTGTATATTATTTGTCTTTCTATTTCATGCATTAAAACTTTACCAGTACTATTATTAACTACTAAACTATCTACTGGCATTAAGTTTGGTTTACCGGTATTATTCACTAAGTTTGGTTAAACTATAATTGGGTTGAAATTAATAGACAACTAATTCACCCTCCCTCTCAGTTGCCTTCGGGTCCTAATAGTGTTAAGTCTGCAAGCCCATCATTATGATCAAAGTCATTGGTCTTTTAGACTCATGCCTCTTCGTCTTTGATCGACGACCCAAATTTGAGCATGATTGTGTAGATAGCCTAAGGTACACAATAACCTTAAGTTCACAAGCCCACCTTATCAATGTGGCATGGTGGACCAAATTGAAAACAATTTAGCATACATGGACTTGTAAGGTGTTGCCAGATGTAATAAACTTAGGTCAACTTAGAAACATAAACCAAAGGCTTTAGGATTTGAATTTTGAGACTCACTAGCTTGGGGTAGGGTTTTAATTGGGTAGAGAGCTTCATTTTTTTTTTACCGAGGTTCTACCAATCTCCATTAATGTATACACAATGCACATCAATATCACACAAATTGAAAAATTGTGTTTAATAAATGAAATTTGAAGGCAACATTTACAATTTAAATTCTACAATAAATCATGGAAATTTTAAAAATTGCAATTGCATCTCAACATTCAATTATACAATAAAAAGAATAAAATATCATCAATTAGACAATTACAGTTTGGATTTTGCAATAGCCCATAGGATTCAATTTGAATTGATGTAAAAAGTATAAATACCTAGAGAATGTTGTTTTGTCAATCATCAATGCCATCCAATTTGAAATGCCAATTGGAATCTGACTCCTCAAGTTGTTATGCAGTTTCTTCTTCATCCTATGATCCATCTTGTTGGATCTACATACCTCTGCTTAAATTCAACTCAACACTGTGATTAGTTTTGCCACTATCAATTTCTCCATGAAAATCACTACCAGCCTTAGAAGTGTTGCACAACTCTCTCCTTTCACAAATGGAATTCTGGATTTTTAGTTCCCTTTCATAAGGAAAACTCTCAACATCATACCTACTTATATATAGCCTCAACTAATTTTTCAAGTTATTGTCTAGCTTGTTTCTTGTCTTTGATTTCAAGTACCCCAATATCATGGTTTGACATAAATCAACAAGTTTGACAAATTTTGATAGTGCATCACTCAATATTGCAGTTTGAGTTATTTTACTCCAAACTATAGTTATTGATCCTGATAGGTAGAAAATTTCCAATGACTTAGCCTGTTCGTTCATTGATGTTGAATATTCAGATGATTATCATGAGAGATTATACTTATCAATGATTGCTTCTAGTTCTATTTCCTTTCCATCGACATTGCATATGGATTTCCTACAAAAATGATCAGTCAAGCACTATAACTTGTTAAAATAATCCTTTCGATTACAATCAAGCCAATAATTAGGATACACAATGGACATGGCTTCTAATAGTTTATCTCGAGGAAATTGACTTACAATCTCATCTGAATCCTCTTTCAAAATTTTCTTGAAAGTAATTTTTATAGAATTGACAATATTGCTAAAAGCTTCCCTGGTAACAAGTACATATCTCATTCTACTTGAGCATCTGCAAGCACTAGCATACATGGTATACTAGTGTATTGGTATCTCATATACACATATGTGGAAACACAACTCCCCACTATTGTTAATATTTAAAAATTTATCAAGATTGTCTAGTTTTATCATCTGATGTCAACTAGCAAATTATTCCTTTATAAATGGCTCATTTGATAGATACATATTATCTAGGGTCATGATTAACCTTCTACTTAGAGTAGTATATTCTTGAATATACAGAGTTGTTTCTTGAGATACTTGTTGGTTGAGAATCTTGCAAACTAGGAGAGTTTACAAAATTATGGTTTCAACCATAGTAAAATGAGATTAAATCTCTCCTAATTTTTAAGGGAAGCCCCCCCTATAATTCACTACTCTACCCTTATAAAATGAGCTATAAGTTTCAACTTCTAATATAACTTGGGCAGTACATCATCCTATCCTCTTTCTTCAAGATAGAGGTTATTCGTTTCCTCTTTTTGAAGGAAATAATTTACAATATAGAGCAACAATAGTTCTTACAATTTCATTATTACAAATTAACTTAGAATACACGAATGATACAATATGGATAAGGAAAGAAGCAAACTTTCTATAAAGGTGCAAAGTCCTCTGTTGCTTCTTTGGGATGAGAAAGAGTGCTTAAGTTCAAAGTCTTAAAATTCACTATTGTCCTATCAATCTTTTTACAAATACTTCTGTAACCCAATGTGTTGATTAAGAAAATCAAAGTAAAGCACAAAGCCTTTAACCTGACTCCTAATTACAAATTTCGATAATATTTTTTTGAAATGATAATATGAAGCTCAAGGTCTTCAAATCATGATTTCCTTTTCCAAGATGACACAATGAAGCATAAATTCTTCAAAGTGTTACCTTAATATATTTCAACTAACTTAAACTTGATAATACTAATATGAAGCACAAATTCTTCAAAATGATATCACAATCACCAATTCCTAATTCTATTAATATGAGTCAAAATATGACACAAAGCTCATAAATTAACAATTGCCTCTACTCTTTAATAATATTATCTCAACTACACCTTTACTTGAGAAAAATAAGAATTCATAATGAAAATGACATAAGAACACTCTCACCATAAACAACAAATGAATCCAACACAAAGTCTGGATGCCAATGCTTTCTTCTTATTTCATCAAGTTTTTAGAATTACAATAGGAACAAAAAGTTTCACTTTTTCTCTTCACTTCAGTAGAGTTTTGGCATATAGATTAAATATTCTAGATACAAATTGCAAAGAGAAACCTCATATATATAGGAGAGTTGCATTGAGAAAAATTAGGAAAAGCTATGACTAATTCAAAGAAGAGTCCTAATTGACTTTGGACTCATGCATTGACTAAGTGCAAAAACTAAATACAAAATGACACTTAAGGTGTCAAAGTATTATTAAAAAATTCATCTACTATGAAAAATACTAAGTGTCATCAGACACTCCATTTTGATCCTGCTTCATGAATTCCTCGAACTTTTGAAGAATTGTTTTCATTTTCTCCTGATCAGGTCCTTTAGTGTGACTTGTGATTACCTTGACCTAGGTGATAGAATCTCTGAGGCTCACATAGCATTTTTTGTGTTTTTCAGAAGTGAGGCTATGTCATCCAGATTTACTTGGATATCTATCAACTTATCAATTAAGGATAATGAGAAATCTTGTATGTCAACCTCTTCACCAGCTAACATGTTGAATTCTTTGATAAAAGCATCCTTGATGCACAGACAAACAACAAACTAGGTGAAAAAATTCTCTCACCCACAACTTCTATGTCCAAAACAAGTTCTTTTGTTTGTTCAAGGTGTGAACAACACACCTACCAAATACTCAACTCACGCAACAATTTGTGTGACCGGATCCATACCGATTTAGTATCTTCTAGTGTCTATATGATGAAAACACTCTACCCTTGTGTGAATGGAAAACAATCTTATGGTATTAGTGGGATGGAAACCTATTGTATTTCATCTATTGGTGGTCCAACCAACACAAAACACCCATAAGATCTGGCAATCATATGTGTTAGGGAATACTTGTCTCACAACTATCCTGTGTCAGCAGGGTTTGTGACCAACTTGGTTAGATTTGGATGGATCCCTACAACATGATAGTTACAAAACCTCAAAATTGACTCATCCAATTGGTTTTAGACATCCACCAATCCATACTGATCAGAAATGAACAACAAAAACATAGAATTTCAGAAAACTCCAAGTATATTGTATTGCTCCAAACTCCAAAACATCATCAATTTTAATCAACTTCAACAACTATGCCAACAACAACCTTTAATTGATCCAAGTGGGAATAATATAGCCTCCCTAATGTTTTCCAACCACTTTTCAAACTTTGGAACCGTTGGAGGATTAGTTATCCCTTTCTACAACATTTTGCAATGACAACAAAAGTTGTCAACTTGCACTTTTCAAATTTGGCAACTCCAAGGTGTATTCGACCTATTCCAAGGATTGGTCTGATGTTTCTAAGATCAATATTTATTTTCCTGACTCATGCCTAGACTCCTACTAACCCACATGGTCATTTATCCATGGTGGCTTATAAAATGCAACCATGGCAATGCCTTACATCAATTGTGTCTTATTGACTCACAAAACTATTAACCTATTACAGGTGATCATTTTCACCTCATGGGTGATATTAGGCTCTTTTAGAATTCATTTATGTCTTTATTTGTGTCTTTGGGTGCTCCTACACCATACTCCCTGGGTGATTGAGTCTCAAGTCCACTTGAGATGAGTTCTCGCAATGTAGTCCCATGTTTCTTCATCTGGTCTTCATCCATCCATACTGCATCTGCCTCAGGGAGTCCTTGGCAGTTGAAAAGGTATTGTTTGTAGATGTTATTCCTATTTTTCTTCACAATCTTGGTGCCCAATATCCTTTCAAGTTTAGGTGGCCCTTGACTTCATGGAAAGTATTTCAGTATGTTTGCAACATCCTCAACCAGAGATGTACCATCTTCGTGCACTATACTTTTGAATGGCTTCAGGTCTGCAACATTAAAGATTGGGGATATACCTATATCTTAAGGTAATTGAATTTCATATGCATTGTTCCCAAACTTGTTGAGTATTAGACAAGGTCCAACCTTTCTCATCATGAGCTTTGTGTGTTTCCCTTTTGGCAATCTCTCCTTTTTTCAGATTTGCCCATACCATGTCTCCAACTTGGAACTACACATCTCTCTTTCTTCTATCAGCCTACTCCTTGTACTTCTATGTACTTCTCTACAATTACATCCTAATTTGGTCATGAATCTCCTTTATCCTTTCAGTAAATTCTTCTCCACAAGCACTGATATGTTCAGATGAGGGTAGATTTCTCAATTCCAGCACACCTCTTGGATTTAGTCCATAGACAATTTGGAAAAGGCTTCTTCCGGTACTCCTATTGACAAAATCATTGTAGGAATATTCTTCTTGGGAGATGATAGAATCCCACTTTTCACCATGCTTCTTGGTGAGGCACCTTAACAAATTTCTGAGTGACCTATTGAGAACTTATGTTTGGCCATCTATTTGGGGATGATAAGCCGAACTAAAAGAAAAGTTTGTTCCTAACTTCCTCCATAAAGTCTTCCAAAAATGTCCTAAAATTTTTGCATCTCTGTTCGACACAATGTTCAAGGGTAAACCATGTATTCTCACAACTTCATTAAAGAAAAGGTTTGCAACATATGTAGCATCACTTGTGCTCTTGCATGGCAAAAAATGTGCCATCTTGCTAAACCTGTCAAAAATCACAAAAACACTCAAAACTTTTTTGAGTTCTTGGCAAAGTCATCACAAAATGCATGCTCACACTTTCTCAAGGTCTTGAAGGAATGGGCAATGGCTGGTATAGTCCTATCTTTGTTGTTGTCCATTTGGCCTTTTAACACACCACACATGAATCCACAGATTTTATGGCATCTATCTACAACTTAGGCCAACAATAAAATCGTCTCACCAACTCAAGAGTTTTGTCTAATCCAAAGTGTCCCCCCATACAACAACTATGCTTCTCCTTAATTATGTTATCCCTCATTAAACATTTAGGAATGCACTGGCATCATTTGAAAAGAAGACCATCTTGAATCAAATAATCATAATACTCTAAATGATACTGGATACCAAACTCAGTGCATACCTTGTAGATGTCTTTGAAATCTTCATCTACAACATACATACCCTTGAGGGAATAAAATAATACACTCTCCAACTGGATTTATGAAACTGTTAGTGCCCTCCTACTAAGAGCATCTGCAAGTTTGTTTGAGACACCTTTCTGGTGTTTGATTGTAAAGGTGTAGGCCTGAATGGACTCAACCCACTTCATATGCCTATGGCTCAATTTCTCCTAGCTATTTAGGAAGCTTAGTGCCTGATTATCTGTATACACAAAAAAATATTTGGGAAGCAAATAATGCCTCCACTTCTTTAGTGCCTAAACTAACGCATACATCTCCAAATCATAGGAAGAATATTTTTGTTTAGCATCATAAAAATTTTCATGAAAAAATGCAATTGGCCTACCTTTCTGACTAAGTACTACACCCATTGCCAAATGACTTGCATCACATTCAATCTAAAAGATTTTGTCAAAATTGGGTAAGGTAAGAATTGGTTGCTATGATACCCTTTTCTTCAACATTTCAAATGCTTCATCCACCTCCTTGGTCCATGAAAATTTGCACTTCTATCCACCCCTGATGGTCTCTAATATGGGAGCACAATTCTAGCTAAAATTCCTAATAAAATTCCTATAAAAGGTAGCTAGGCCATGAAAACTCTTTACATCACCAATTGTTCTAGGAGTTGGCCATATGAGAATGGCATTCACTTTATCAACATCTATTTTCAGATTTCCTCTAGAAATCAAAAACCCAAGGTAAGTTAGTTCTTCTTGCAAAAACACACACTTTTCCAATATTTATCATTAGTTTCTCTTCATTTAGCCTTCTCAAGACCATATCCAAATTTTTTAGGTGCTCCTCCTTTGTCTTGCTAAACACTAGGATGTCATCTAGATACACAATGACAAACTTACCAATGAACTCCTTCAAAACCTCATTCATGAGTCTCATAAAAGTGCTAGGGGTATTTTACAACCCAAATGGCATCACCCTCCATGTATACAATCCTTCATTTGTTTTAAAAGTAGTTTTCCATTCATCATCAACTCAAATCCTTATTTGGTGATAACCACTTTTTAAATAAATCTTGGAATAATACCTTGCACCTCCTAAACAATCAAGAAAATATTCTATTCTAGGCATAGGGTATATATACTTGATGGTTATATTGTTAATGGCCCAAGAATCTGTGTACAACCTCCATGTTCCTTCCTTCTTTGGTGTTAAGATAGCCGAGACTACACAAGGGCTCAATCTCTTTCCTATCAAACCTTTATCAAGCAACTCATGAATCTACCTTGCAACTTCCTCATTTTGTTGGGGAGTCATTTTATAAGCTGGCTTGTTCGGTAAGGTGGCACAGGGAATGAAATCAATGCAATGGCTTATCTCCCTTATTGGTAGTAGGGTTATTGGAAACTCTTCTGCAACTATGTCCTTGTATTTTCTCAACATTTCCTCCACCTCCTTAGGGCCTGTCACCCTTTTCTTTTCTACCTTTCCATCTGAAATGGGCTCTTCTTCATGCCTTGGTACCAACATCGTTGCAAAACAAGGTGTTCCCTCTTCCTTGATTTCCTTGAGGAACTCTTTTCCTTCCATGATCATGATCTATGCCCCCTTCTCCTTCTAATCCTCAATGTTATCAAGTAGGGGTATCAATTCAATCACCTTTTCATCTTTGGTGATGGAGTAGGTGTTCTTGTGTCCATCATGATGGGCCTTGAGGTCATATTGCTATGGCCTCCCAAAAAGAAGATGGCAGGCATCCATCTCAACAATATCAAACATAATTTTGCCTTTGTATGCTCCTATCTGAAATTCAACCTATGATTGCTCTTATACTAAGGTCTGTTTTCCTTTAGTAAGCCAATAAACTTTATATGGAAATGGATGAGGAATTCTTCTCAATTTTAATTTCTCTACCATTTCTAAGGATACTAAATTTTCAATTGAACCTGAATCTATTATAACCTTACATACCTTGTCTCCTACTTTGCATGTGGCCCGGAAGAGTGTCTTCCTTTGTGGAGGTTTAGTATTGCTTGGTACCTTCAACAATGTTCTCCTCATCATAAAGACTTCTCCTCTCTCTAGAAGTTCATAGGAATCAGGTGAATTGACACTTTGGCAATCAGTATCTTGAACCAAATGTGTTCTCCTCTCTCCTTGGGAGCTTCATCCGGTCTTCTTAGGGCACTTAGTTGCGGTATGACCTACTTGATTGCAGTTGTAGCATCTGAAAGGCTCCAAGCTTCTTCCACCAAATATACCTCTATGGTTGGGTCTTGTTCCTCTGAAACCTCCTCTTGTGTTACCATCTCCATGCTAAATTTATTGATTAGCCTCTCCTTATGGCCTAGGACTTTGTCCTCTACCATTCATAGGGCCTTTGCCTCTAATGTTTCTACCCCCTCTACCTCTATTATTCTGATCATTCTTTCTCTTTATTTTCTCCTCTGCTCTTAGTGCTAGTTGAAAGCACTTGTTCACTATCTTTGGTGCTAGTATGTTGATCTCATCATGGATACTATATTTCAATCCACTAATATATCTTGCCACTTTCTCTAGTTCCTCCTCATGGTGTTTGGTCCTTAGACTCAACCTATGGAACTCCTCGGTATATGTACTCACATCAAGGTCTTTTTGCCTCAAACCTTGCAACTTCTTCTAGACTTGGACTTCATAGTCTACCGAGATGAATTGCGCCTTCACTTTCACCAAAATTCTATCCCATAAGGTTATCATACCTCTACCTTCCTTCACCCTCTTTCCTTGGAGGTAATTCCACCAAGTGAGCATTGCTCCATTCATCTTGGACTTAGCAAAGATAACCTTCTTATTCTCATGGGTCTCTTTGAATTCAAAATGGTTGTTCAATGCCTCAATACAATCCATCAATTCTTCTACATTCATTTTCCCCTTAAACATAGGGACGTCATCTTTACCTGATGAGGATTCTCTGCCAATGGACTTTAGGACCTTAACAAATACCCTCTGATCTGTAGGTAACTCAGCTTCCTACCTTGGGGTCTCTTCTTCTCCCCCTTGTTCTTCTTCTTCATCAGAGTCATATTCACCCTCCTTTCCTTTGTCTTTGCCTCACTTTGTTTTCAAACATCTCTTCAAATAACTTCTTGATGGCATCTCGAGACATACTCTTAGGAGGCATGTTGCTAGCCTCTCCCCCACTTCCTTTTGTGAACATACACCATAAATCACATTCCCCAAGTGATCCAACTCGCGCTCTGATACCAATATTGTGTAACTAGATAATGGGTATTTGAATCTACCTTTAGTTTGTCTTGTCCTTTGGAGAACTCAATCGGTAGGGCTACTAGGCTATCGGTAGGGCTACTAGACAATAGGACAGTTGTGAGACAAGTATTCCCTAACATATATTATTGTCAAATCTTATGGGTGTTTTGTTTTGGTTGGACCACCAATAGAAAAATCCAATAGGTTTCCATCCCATCGGTACCGGAAGATTGCCTGCCATTCACACAAGGGTAGAGTGTTTTCATCATACCAACACCGAAAGATACTAAACTGGTATGGATCCAGTCACACAAATTGTTGTGTGAGTTGAGTATTTGGTAGGTGTGTTGTTCACACCTTGAACAAACAAAAGAACTTGTTTTGGACATAGTAGTTGTAGGTGAGAGAAGGTTTTCACCTAGTTTGTTGCCTATCTCTGCATCAATCTTCATGAAGGGGCTTTTGGTTTTCACCAAGGAAATTGCAAGGAAGAGCTGGTATCTTCTCGATGGTGTCTTTCCCTTTATCATTACATGCTTTCTATGCTTTCCTCAAATATTTGATAAGCATTTGTATCGTGTTCATTTAATGTTCTAGTATTTCCCTTTGCTCATGTACATATCCCTTGATGGGAGAACTTTATTATCAACTAGAACATCCAATTGGAAATCCTCTAACTTCAATCAAGAGTCTAAGTCCTTATCATGCGCTTCCAATTCATTTGAAAATTATAAATTCAAAGTTTTATCAATTTTGATTTTTACCTCCTCCAAGTTGTTCACAAGATTAACTCGTGAATATAGAATATGAGTTCCTTGGCTCAACAATCTATATGTCCATTCACAAATTATTCTCCCACAAGAATTGACTTGTTCAATTTTTTTAATAATTTGATCATCCACTGAACAAGTGACCGACTCAAATACCTTTGATGATTTGGTAATCTTGATCAGGACTTTTGTGAGTTGATCAACTTGTTTCTTCAAGTTATCTTTCTTGACTTTCTCTTCATTGAACATTGCCACAAGATGCTATAAATAATTTTGAGCATCTTCAACTATACCTTCATGTGTTTTTTTTCCCAAATCAATCCTTTTGATGAAATAATCAATAGGTTGTACTTTATTCAATTCTGTGTCCGAAGGTGGAATTTCCATCTCCACATACTTGTTCTTTGATTGAGCTATTCTCAATCTGGACAAAGTATTGGCCTTCTTTGTAATTTTGGGCTTAACAAGCACCAATTGACTAAAATCAAAGGAATCTAGAGAGATGGCTTTCTTCTTTCTTTTAGGAGTGTTAGACACTGGCTAGGGTGGCAAAGGTGTGTCATCATTCACTATAGTAGTCAACACTTGTGTTGCCAACTCTTAACAATGAGTGGAGTTGAGGTAATAATGATAGGTGGATTTGGAGCAGTAGAATCCTAAGGAGGAACTTGGGATTCTGACATGAATTTATCAAAATCTTCCAACATGGAAGAAGTAACCTTAGACAAATTGGGAAGGAAAAAGTATCAAGGTTGTCATGAGGTGTATCAAGGGTAGATTCAATTGTGGAAGTGGAGGGAATAACTTGAATTTCAAGAGCTTGTGACAAAAATGACATAGTGGAACCCAAAGGGATAGTGTCAGTAACTGAGACTAAAGTAGTACCTATGATATCACATAATGTAGGAAGAACACCTTCTTGCATCTCTTGAGACTGGGAAGTACTTAGGATTTTAGGTAATCCCTCCTCATTAAATTATCCTTCTTCTTGTCCCTTCTCATTTTCTGGTTCATCTTCTTTTTGTTCACCTTCATTTTCTTCTTCTTCTCCTTCAATCTCATCATGATCTTGAGTCTCTTGAGTTGAAGACTCACCTTGGCTCTTAACTTTTCCAATAGTGAACTTGAATTTTGGACCTTTAGGAGTCAGAGGATCTTGTGTGTTCTTGGTCCTTAATCCAGAAGCCTTTCCTTTAGGCCCCGTAACATCATCCTCAAATGATTCGGTCTGAAAAGGCTTCGATTGAACACCATGTATATTTAACCAAATGCTAGTATTATTAAGAATTTAATGGATCCTAGACCTTATATAAGTATTCTCCTTTTGGGACCATTGAATAAGAGGCAAATGTGATCGGGCAATTTTGTTTTCTCATACACGGGAACTAGAATGTCTCCATCTTCCTCAAAATCTTCATGAAAATTAACAAGATCAAAATTCTCAATTTTTTCTACTATCAGACAATAGTAGTCGACTCTCTGGAATTTCTCTTCAGTTCTACAATCAATCCATGCATCTTCAATCTAGTTGACATGGGTATAACTCTTCTTGATCTTGTTCTTCATGCCCCTGTAGTCAAAATATTTCCTAGCTTTAAAGAATCTCATGGTCACTCTCCTCATTTCCTCCTCCATGGCACATGCCTTGTAGATGGAGTTGATGAAGTATCTCCCTATGACAATGGAGAACTTGAGACCTATCTTATGAGCCCCATATTAATGGTAATGGATTGATATAATTTGGTGAGCCATCTCCATAAGGATGAGCTTATCTAATGCATATCTTAGAAGCATGAAGGGTTCTCCATCAAAGCATCCAATCCTGATATATGTAAATGCAAGAAATTGTAAGAAAATATAACCATAGTCACTCACCACCTTCTAGGACTCATCTGACACTCTCTTGTTCTAAAGATATTTATCAAATAAGCACATATAATGAGCAAAGAAGGCATCATTGACCCTCCTAAAATGGTGTAAACTCTCCTTGAGAGTTAACTAGGTGAAATACTTGTAAATAGGAACCTAACTACTATCACCTATGGTAGATAAACCTAGAAAATGCCTCATTGAGAAAATTGCATAAACAGGATAGGAAGTCATATAAAATTTCAAGGTGGTGGGCACCTTAGTCAAGTGCTCACACAAAGCATCTGCAATCTGCTTACCCTAGAAGATATTCTTCTTATTTTTCTTGATAATGTGAATATACTGATACATCCACTTGTAGTAAGTGTTAGAAGTTGGAAGGCCTTTTACCCTACTGAGAAGAGTAATGAGATTATTTATTCTTCAATGAAGTCACTATGAGGAAGAGTCTCTAGCCACCTTGCAATTCTAGGCCTAGGAGTCTTTAACCAATTTTCATTGATGTTCTTCCTTCAATTATTTTTTTAGCCCTAAAGGAAAACAACATAACTAGGCAACTAAAGGGTGATATATATTTTTTTTTAAAGATTAAGTGCATTAATTATAATGATTCCACGCTTAATAACACAACAAAAATCTAACACATGATTTCCTAAGGGTTACCAATGAAGATTAATTCATAGATTATATTAACACCATGGTTAATCCAAGTGTCCATTTAATTAGGTAAATTAAATGCTTAAGATTAAAACTACACATACATCTAAATTCCATAATGAAAGGATCAAAGTATTGCAATGCATTTAATTATCCATATTTCATTTATACATAAGATCAAAGCAACTAAATTAACATACATTCTACTAACATAATATTACAATATCCATAAATACATGGCTTCCAAAAACACCACGAAATCCAAAAGTTGCAATATCAAGGTTACATAAAAGTTTGATACAATGACCATAAGGTCTCAACTAAACAATGATCACGAACATGAGCTGGTACATGCACCATGAACCAAGAAACACTAGCAAAGCCTTTCCTCGCCTGAAGATACAATCCAGAACATCCGATGGGAAGTGGCACTACCACCCGACCATGTGATCTCGAAATGGAACCACCCCACCATGCTAGGAGATAGTAGAAGACCCTCAAGCAAGCAAAATAAGGCAAGTACAAAAGAACTACATGACTCCACAAAAATCCATGTGACAACTCACAAACACTAGTGACTCTAAGGAGAGAGTGTCATCGCATGGCTTACGATGGTTACCCTGGTAGGCCTCCATAGGTCCTCGCCCCCATCCTAGGTTATCCTGGTAAGCTCTCTCGAACCTTCGGCTCCATCTAAGCCTCATACGGACCCTACCAATCCTTTCGTAAAGACAAGGTGATAAGTTTTCCATTCCAAGCCTTCTCACCACATCCCGAGCCTATACAAGCACTCAACCATGTGCGAGACACATTATCTTAATAAATATTTAATCTACCCACCCCCTAATCAATTATTAGGTTATCACTTCTTAACTAACTTTTGAGGGGTTCTCCTGCCATCCACTTTGGGCATAGCCCCCGCTCAAAAGCCACTCTCTCTCATAGGAAACTAATTGGAAAGGTATCTCTCTACGAGAACTCTATGGTGAAACATACTACCATATCTAATCCTGACAAACTACAGGTGAAGGATACACAATCACTAACCCAAGATTGACCATTTGGAAAAAAAAACACACAATGGCTCATATCAACAAGGTTATACAACAACATATGACATAGCAACAACTCAACCAGAATTGCAACAAAATTAAGCTTGACTGCAAACACCATTTACACAAGATCCTAATACAGGTAATCTTTTCTTAAAACAGCCAAAAGCATAAAATACTTGCAATTAAAGATTTTCCAAAAATAAAGAAATACAACTATATTAATACAAGGAAATCAATGTTGTCATTTGTTCAATAAGGTTAAATCAATCACATAAAAAAAATTAATCTCCCAATGTATTTCCAAGCATAAATATAGAATCTAAAATTATAAGCTTTTCTGGAAATAACCAAACTCTAAATTATATATATATATATATATATATATATATATATATATATATATCATATACCTATAATCATATTACAAAATATATATATACACATGAATTAATTTTCAAAGTATTAAAATAATACTAAGTAACATAATGCCCATAATAAAAAAAACCTATATATGAATATATGATAAATTAATTTAAAAATTAAATTTTATAACCCTGTATGGAAATCCGAAATACCATATTTCGGTTTGCACGAAATTTTATCTAGGAAACAGTGAATTTAGTATAACATTGCGCAAGTGCTACCGCACGGTAGCACTGCTACCTTGTGGTAGCAGGTACTACTGTCAGTAGTACTGCTATCGGCAGTAGCACTACTACCTTGCGGTAGCAGGTACTACCACCGGTAGAAACTACTGAAAGTTGTATTTTTTTATTTTTATTTTAAATTTTAAATTAAATAATCTAAATAAAACATTAAATTTAAATAACCTAAAATATTAAAATTTCAACAACCCAAAAAAAATATTAAATTTTTTTGTTCAATAAAATTTATTTCCAGGGAATCTAATTAATACAGATTTTCCCATACAGTTAATAAACTACTAGATTTAATTCCCAAATAGTTTAACAACTAAATATACAGAGATGCACAAATATATCTAAAGAACAACCATAGCAAAATATCGAATCCAATACCAAACCAAAGGAAATTTTCTCTGGCACAACCCATTTCTCCCAAATCTTGCAATTTTCATGCACAGTAAAACATCTTGGCAAAATTTGCTAGAATAACTTTTCTCAAATTTTCTCAAAATTTTAATCTACAAACACCCAGGAAACAACTTCTTTCCATAAACTAGAAACTAATTTCAGAAATGGACTTTAGCCAAGAACATAAAATAACCAAAAAGAATTATGGATTTGACAAATATTTTAATACACACATCATTCAAAAAGATGGAAGAAATAAAATATTTTCTTTAAAACAAACAACCAAAAGAAACCACCCAACCTGGTATAGCTTTCCTAAAAGAACTTTGTAAGAGAGATTAAATCCTTCAACAAACTTCCAAACAATTTTTCTTCACCAAAATCTAAGCTTCCAATAATTTTTCCTTCAACAAAATCTCTGCCTCTTTCCTGTGATCCCCAAAATAAAAAAATATCTTCCCCTTTTAAACTAAAACTCTTGGTTGCATATATTTTTCCCCAAAACCCTAATATTTAATTTTATTAATTAAACGCAATTTTATTTTTCTTTTCTAATTCCTAACAAAGGAATAAATTACATGCAATAAGCAAAAATCATTTTTTTCTTTTCTTTTCTCATGAAAATTAATTAATTTCCTAAAAAGAAAATTAAAGCAACACTTTAACTCTAATTTATTCTTTTATTCATTTATTCTTTTATTTATTTAAAATTCTAGGAAACAATAAATGAAATTAATCTAATTTATTTTTCACTAAAATTTCAATAAAATATATTTCTAATATCATGCAGCTTGCAACTTAATTTAATAACTTCTTTTAATTAATTAAATTTATTATCTCAATGCATAAAATACCTAATTCAAAAATACCAACTATGAGATAACTCCATAAATTTAATTAATTAATTAAAACCACTAAACACACAAACTGAGCAAACCCCAAGAAAAGACTCAGAAAAAGTCAAACAACAATACACGAAGGCTGAACAAACTGATAGGATGACCAACTGACGACACTCACAAGAGTGTAACTGAGTAAAATAGGGTCAACTACTAGCTCTTCCACATCCATCAGACAATATAAGGCATGCTCAGACCTGTGAAACTAGGTGGAGAGGATACCCCGTACCTACCCGATACTTGTACCTGCAATATCATGCATCACCGAACCAAACATGCATATATACAATATAGAAAACACGCTATACACACCGATGAAGGAGAATCATGATGTTCCCTGTCTCACTGGAGTGAGTGAAGGAAAATCATCCCCTTGCATCTGATGGTTTTGATACTTAATGTTAAGTATAGATGCCAAGCTAATAAGATGAGAGGGGGGGCGAATCATACAAACTTAGTCTTTCATAAAAACATCAGATTCAACCTCGGTAACATATATTTCAGTAATATATCCAAAACTACTAAACATGCAAACTCAAAAGCATATAAACATCATAACACTCATAACACCAGATTTAATGTGGAAACCCAAATAGGGAAAAACCACTGTGGGATTTTGGACCCACTAAGAAATATACTCTTCTAGAGTATGCTTGGTTAAAAGCAAATCCTATTAAAGATTACAAACACATTGCCAGATGTGACCCGGTTAAGGGATTTCCCTCAGATCTGTTAGGATCTTCACCTTGTTAGAAGTGACCTTGTTAAAGGATTTCAAACACTCAATCAAAATGTCACCTTGCTAGAGGGCTTTACAAATAAGACTATTAAGTCCACTCGGTTAAGAGATTTTCTGTCCTTCACAAAATAATAGTAATAAAAATCTATCTGCAACTTCACATCTAAAATGCTAAAGCAGATTCTTAATTGCTCAATACAATATAGACATAGAACTAATCTTGTCCATCTGCTAGGCTCTATACTCTATTATTCAAACAGTTCTTCATGCTTCTGTGCTCGGTAATCACTATGTAGCATCCCTGTGCATACACTTGCCCGCATACATTGTTTATCAACAGTTCCTTATTTATAAACAATTTGCCAACTGCTTAATCTCTTTGATCACATTTCCCATGATCAATCATAGCCATCAGATCTTCAAACTTTGTCCAGGTTCAATCTATTCACCAATCTGAAAATGTGTTACCCTGCCTTGGAACTTGCATACATTTCTTGGAACTTGTGCTAGGGTATTACGGTTCAATCTAAGTTGTAGATCTTTCTACCGATTTTCCTTTGCCATAGATTCTTTAACAAACTTCATTCACAACATACCAATCATTTAATCATAGCTAGCTCATCAACTTCCTTCATTAAATAATGCATGTAATCATTTAATGCATTATGTTATTACTCGGTTGCAACTCGATAAATACTAAACTTCACTCGGTACACATTTCACCTTCATTAACCGATAGCGATAACTTTAGGGTTTATCGACTAGGTTCTTTGCTTGGTAACATAGTGTAGTATTAACCTTACAATCAATAACATATGTATGATATTAAAACAATCTAAACATCATGATCTCATCATTGTTTAACTCGGTAATAGTTGCCCATTGAATAACTTATTTCTCCCCTTATTCATCATATTCTTTCTGTGTCTTTTACCGACATCTTTATACTCATCAAATCATACTTCTCAAGATATGGCAACATCATACTGAATTAGAAAATCAATTTCTTGACATCAATGACAAAATAATAATATTAAGATATTAAAACATTCTTGATTAGTTATATCCATAATCATCAACAACTTTCTCAATATCCTTATTGAAATGCCAACAATCTCTCCTTGTCTGTTCTAATGCCAAATGCCAACAATCTCCCCCTTTGGCATTGATGGAAAAACTAATTGATTTGACCTAATTGATTCGGATTGCTGTGAGATTCTGAAATGCTGAAATGCTCTCCTCTTGTCATCAAAATACTCCCCCATACATTAGTCTTCTCCTCTTTTCTCTGTCTTCTCCAGTCTTCTCCAGTCTTCTCCCCCTTTGACAACAATGCCAAAAAGTAAAGAACTGAAACATAATTTCTTCTGCTGAGAAGTGAATTCCTGATGTTATGTGTCAACTTAGTCTCAGTCAGAGCATTTTGTCTTTAATTCTTGTTCCCTGTATTGTTTCCTGCATTTGTTTCCTGCACACCTTTAGAAAACATCCTAAAGTGTGTAATTCAGCATCAACTCTTAAAAGATATTCTATAGAGTCATCAAATTGATGCTTTCACCAAACTCAATCAGTGAGTAGAAGATAGGGGTAGGACACCTAACTTACTTCTAAGATACTCAAAAGTGTCCCTTGGCAGTGGCTTGGTGAAGTATCTGCTATTTGTTCCTTTGTGCTAACATACTCCAACACCACTTTCTTCTCTTGAGCTTCTTCTCTAAGATAGTGATAATTGATAGAGATGTGCTTTGTCTTAGAGTGCATAACAAGATTATTTGAAATGTTAATGGCACTAGTATTGTCACAGAATATAGTTACTAGCTCGATAACTTTCTCATTTATACCTTCCAACAATTGTTTGATCCATGCTATGTTGGTACAATTCAATGCTGCAACAATGTATTCAGCTTCTGCTGTTGACTGTGAAACACATCCTTGTTTCTTGCTAAGCCAACTCACTAGTCTTTCTCCTAAAAAGAAAGCTCCTCCACTTGTTCTTTTCCTATCATCAATGTTGCCTGCCCAATCAGCATTAGTATAAACTTTTAAATCAAAGTAATTTCCTTTCTGATATACTAAGCCATAATCCTTAGTGCCTTTGAAGTATCTGAAAATTCTCTTGATTGCTGTCATGTGTGTTTCCTTAGGATCTGCAGAGAATCTTGCAACTATACCTACTGCATGTGCTATGTCTGGTCTGTTGTGAACAACATATTGTAGCTTTCCAATCATGGATTGGTAAAGTGTCTCATTAACAGATGTAGATTCATCATTCTTTGATAATTTACAGTTGGTAGTCATAGGAGTACTTACAGGTTTTGAATCCTTCATTCCAAATTTCATCAAGATTTCCTTTAAGTACTTGGATTGAGTAATGAAAATCTCATTTTTCATTTGCAATATCTATAAACCTATAAAATACTTTATCTCACCGATTAATGAGATCAGTATTCCATTTTCATCATTCTTCATGTATATATTGTTGTTCTCGCTTGTCCTTATAAAACCAAAATTGATTAAATAAGAGTGCAATCTTTCATACCATGCTCCAGGTGCTTGTTTCAAACCATATAAAGCTTTGTTCAATTTCCATACCTGATCTTTATTCTTGTCTTCAACAAATCCTTCAGGTTGTTCAATAAAAACTTCTTCTTCTACTATACCATTCAAAAATGTAGATTTGACATCCATTTGATATACCTTGAAATTTTTGAAAGCAGCATATGCTAACAATGTTCTTACTCCTTCAAGTCTAGCCACAGGTGCAAAAGTTTCACCATAATCAATTCCTTCTTCTTGAGCATAACCTTTGCAAACTAGTCTTGTTTTATTTCGAATGACCTCACCTTTTTCATTCAGCTTGTTTCTGAAAATCCACTTTGTACCGATTGCATTTTTGTCCTTCGATCTTTTGATCAGTTTTCATGTATCATTCTTCTTGATTTGATCAATCTCTTCTGTCATAGCATTTATCCAATCTTTACTATTAAATGCCTCTTTCACTATTCTCGGTTCAAATTCAGATATTAGACATGTGTTATGTCTCAGTTTGTTCCTTGTCATCACTGGATCATCCTTATCTCCTATAATCTAACTTGATGCATGATGTCTTTTGACATACTTGGCTAATATAGGCTCAGTAGGCTCTGTATGATCTTCTTCATCACTCGGTAACTGGATATTTCCTTCTGCAGTTTTCTCGGTAAGACTTGTCGGTTGAACATAGACAAATTCATCATAATCTTCTGGTTCTTTAGAATTTCCTTCATCATTTCTTTTTGCAAATTCATCAATTTTCACATTTGCACTTTCTACTATTTTGTTAGATGATTTGATCAGACATTTAAATGCTTTACTTCTAGAAGAATAATCTAAAAATGTTCCTTCTTCACTTTTCTGATCAAACTTTCCATTTCTATCATCTTTGTGCACATAGCATCTACTTACAAAGATTTTAAAATAACTCACATTAGGTTTCTTGTCATACCGGATTTCATATGGTGTCTTCAAAATTGCTTTCTTCAGTTGTACTCGGTTCAGGGTGTAAACTGTTGTGCTTATTGCTTATCTCCAAAATGTTTGTGGCACTTTCTTTTCAATCATCAGGGTTCTAGCACAATCCACAATAGATTTGTTTCTTCTTTCAACAATTCCATTTTGTTGTGGAGTTCTTAGTGCAGAGACTTGTCTTTTTATACCATGATCATTGCAAAATAAGTTGAACTCATCAAATGTGAACTCTCCTCCTTTGTCTGATCTAAGACATTTCAGTTGTCTTCCTATTTCATTTTCAACTCTTGCCTTGTACCATTTAAACATTTGAAAAGCTTCGGATTTTTCTTTCAAAAACATCACTAACATCATCCTTGAGTAATCATCCACAAATAATATGAAATATTTATCACCATAATTACTTTGAACATTCATAGGACCACAAAGATCAGTGTGTACAAGATCTAAAATTCCCTTAGAAGTGTAAGACTTACTTGTAAACCTTGATCTTGTCATTTTACCCATCTGGCATCCTCGGCACATAGCATTCTCAGGTTTTTCAAGACTCGGTAGACCTCTTACTCGGTGCTTCTTGCTTATTTTGATCAGATTATCAAAATTTACATGACAAAACCTTTTGTGCCATAACCACGTATCATCTATCTTTGCATATAGACATTTATTCTGAGTTGAGTCAAGGTGAAATGTATTACATTTTGTTTGTGTCCCGATAGCAGCTAACTTTCCATGCTTGTCATAAACTTTGACAATTCCTTTCTGAAATTCTATTCGGTATCCTGTATTGTTTAGCTGTGCTACACTCAACAAATTGTATTTCAAGCCTTCAACCCAATAAACATTATTGCACTTTACATTGTCAAGAAGTGTTATGGATCCTTTACCTTTTACCGGACATGGTGCATCATTACCAGATCTTACATAGCCTCCATCATAGTCTTCTAACATAACAAACTCATGTTTATCACCTGCCATGCGATGTGAGCATCCACTATCTATGATCCAAGAGTCATTAGTATTTATGTGAGATATTAGGGCTTTTTCTTCATACCTTTCTTCATCTGATCTATCTTTGATAGCCACATAAACTACTTCCTATGTATCAGTTTCATCTGATTTATCATCATTGGATTCATCATCAGCTATTAAGCATGTCTTTCTTCTTCTGAAGTCTCGGTGTCCTCTGTAATGATTATCTTTTTGTCTGTCATCTTGATAATCTCTCTTTTTAGTAGAATCTTTGTCAGGACAATTAGAAGCCATATGTCCTATCTAATCACAATTGAAACATTTCAAAGGTAGTTTTCCTTTATACTTACCTTTGCCTCTCGGTAACCTTCTGGCTAATAGTGCTTCAAACTCTTCTTGCTTTCTGATTTCCTCATACAGTTTGTGTACTTCCTCCATGTTCTTGCGAAATATTTCACTTGCTCCACTATGATCTTCTTCAGAGTACTTATACTTTCTTTCACTGTAATCATTAGATTCATCAAGATGAAAAGAACTAAATGCATATTCAACTTTATTTACCGAAGACCCACTATTATCAAAATTACTTAACTCAAATGCATGTAACTTACCAATAGTAGCATCTAAAGAAACTGACATATTTGGTACAGACCTCAATTCATTGATTGCAGAGACTCGGATTGCATAAGCTGGTAGAAGGGTTCTTAACAACTTATTTGTTATGTCCTTTTCTTCAATGGTCCCACCTGCTCCTTCGATTTGATTGGCAATCTCCTTTAGTCTTGTATTGTACTGGGTTATGTTCTCACCTTCATTCATCCTCATAGATTCAAGTTGCCCTCTTAGATTTTCCACTTTTTCTCTTTGAACATGTTCATCTCCTCCATACACTGATATGAGCTTGTCCCACATAGCCTTTGCATCATTGCAGCCTTCTAGATCATTAAACTCTAAGTCGGTCAATGCAGATGTTATTTCAATCATTGCTTGGATATGTTATTGCTTTGCCTTTATTTCTTCCATTGTCAATGGATAGGTGCTGGGTGTAACAAAATCATTCTCTACATAATATACAACACATTCTCCAACTCCTGATAGGTGCAACTTCATTTTTTTCTGCCATGTAGAGAAACTTGACTTGTTCAGCTTTGGTGCATCCCTCTTATACATCTTTGGATCTTTGCCTCAAGTACCTTTAAACTTTTTCTTCTAGAGTCCAAAGCTCTGATACCAATTGATGGTTCTGATACTTAATGTTAAGTACAGATGCCAAGATAATAAGAGGAGAGGGGGGGGGGTGAATCATACAAACTTAGTCTTTCATAAAAACATCAGATTGAACCTCGGTAACATATATTTCAGTAATATATCCAAAACTGCTAAACATGCAAACTCAAAAGCATATAAACATCATAACACTCATAACACCAGATTTAATGTGGAAACCCAAATAGGGAAAAACCACTGTGGGATTTTGGACCCACTAAGAAATATACTCTTCTAGGGTATGCTCAGTTAAAAGCAAATCCTGTTAAAGATTACAAACACATTGCTAGAGGTGACCCGGTTAATGGATTTCCCTCAGATCTGTTAGGATCTTCACCTTGTTAGAAGTGACCTTGTTAAAGGATTTCAAACACTCAATCAAAATGTCACCTTGCTAGAGGGTTTTACAAATAAGACTGTTAAGTCCACTCGGTTAAGAGATTTTCTATCACTTCACAAAATAACAGTAATAAAAATCTATCTGCAACTTCACATCTAAAATGCTAAAGCAGATTCTTATTTGCTCAATACAATATAGACATAGAACTAATCTTGTGCATCTGCTGGGCTCTATACTCTATTATTCAAACAGTTCTTCAAGCTTCTATGCTCGATAATCACTATGTAGCATCCATGTGCATACTGTAAGGAAGTTAAGTAGTGGAAACAACTTCCTACACTAACCTTGAGAGGAGGGTAATGCAAAACTTTTTCAGATCATTACAACAGTTACAGAAAATAGAAATAGATATAATAGCATTCATACCACAACACAATGATTTACGTGGGGAAAACCCTTTCGGGAGAAAAACCCAACCCTCCAAAAGCAGCTCAATATCTTATTCAGCAATCAAAAATAGATTACAAAATACTTGCAGAGCAAGCTCTTCACAGGAGTACCACTAATCAGAGATTCAGAGGCAACTCAATAGCCATAAGACTCTTACACACAACCTCTATCTCACACACCTCATAAATAGGAGATACAATACAAGAAACCGTCAAACGGTATTACAAAACCATGGGCTAAAACCACCCAATAAGGTGTAGCCGACCTTATCTCCCTTCTAGATGCCCTATGACATGTTAAAGCACACATCAACACGTGTCATTCCCTTTTACAGCTCATTTATGTATTCGATACAAATTATTTTTCCTATTTCAGGAGTACAAACTTCCGGAGGCCATAACTTGAGAACCGGGTGTCCGATTGATGAACCGTTTGAAGCGTCGGAAAGCTCGCGAAGTGCTCTATCACCTCGTAACCTGCTTCACTGGTTACGACCACTTTTCAGGGCGTTTCAGAGCCTCTAAAGTCCCCAAAATTAAGTTTAAACATTTTATTGCACCCCTTCAAGACGAAAACTTTAATATCTTCAAAACTAGCTGTGACCTTGCGACGAAACTTTACCAGAATGCTTATCTAGCCAACCAGAAGCTTCAGGGAGAGTTTCGCACTATTTCATGCTCAAATAAAAACTTACTATAAATAGTAACCTCACATAAATGCAAGGTTGAGACACCATTTTTCCCAACACATACACTTACCCGTATACATTGTTTATCAACAGTTCCTTATTTATAAACAATTTGCCAACTGCTTAATCTCCTTGATCACATTTCCCATGATCAATCATAGCCATCAGATCTTCAAACTTTGTCCAAGTTCAATGTATTTGTCGATCTGAAAATGTGTTACCCCACCTTGGAACTTGCATACATTTCTTGGAACTTGTGCTAGGGTATTGCAGTTCAATCTAAGTTGTAGATCTTTCTGCCGATTTTCCTGTGCCATAGATTCTTTAACAAACTTCATTCACAGCATACCAATCATTTAATCATAGCCAGCTCATCAACTTCCTTCATTAAATAATACATGTAATCATTTAATGCATTCTATTATTACTCGGTTGTAACTCGGTAAATACTAAACTTCACTCGGTAGACATTTCACCTTCATTAACCGATAGCGATAACCTTAGGGTTTACCGACTAGGTTCTTTGCTCGGTAACATAGTGTAGTATTAACCTTACAATCAATAACATATGTATGATATCAAAACATTCTAAACATCATGATCTCATCATTGTCTAACTCGATAATAGTTGCCCATTGAATAACTTATTTCTCCCCTTATTCATCATATTCTTTCTGTGTCTTTTACCGACATCTTTATACTCATCAAATCATACTTCTCAAGATATGGAAACATCATACTGAATTAGAAAATCAATTTCTTGACATCAATGACAAAATAATAATATTAAGATAGTAAAACATCCTTGAGCAGTTATATCCATAATCATCAACAACCTTCTCAATATCCTTATTGAAATGCCAACAATCTCTTCTTGTCTGTTCTAATGCCAAATGCCAACAACATCCAATACACTTGCAGACACGCAACATATAATTTCACATTGCATCAAAAATAAAGTGTCAGTACATAGCAATAATCCATCAAATGTCATAAATCACAAGTACTAAAATATTGCAAATAAATTATGCATCTCCTATCCAGATAAAGCATGAAATAATGTCATATAAGTCTGAATAACACATCATGGTAATGTATCCACTGAAAGTAAACAATAATAAAATATGAGTCTAATGAGTTCAAACGTGGAGAGGTACTACATTCTCCCCCCCAAAACTAGGTTTACTCCTGGAAGCCTAAAACAAATAAGAATACAACTCTCTCATCTTCGCTGCATCCTCCCAAGTTGTCGAGGTCTCATCATTTGGGTCCCATAGGACCCTTACCTAGTCAATTGTGGGACCCCTGAGGATCAAATACCGATGCTGAAGAATGTGCACAAGCTCCATGGAAAGCTACCCATCCTTGACCTGCAAAGAGTTCCAATCAAGAACATGTGTCACATCAGGAAGATAAGGTCAAAGAACTAAAACATGAAAGACATCTTGGATGTGGGATAGACTCGGTGGCAAGGCAAGATAGTAGGCAACAGGTCATATCCTCTCAAGGATCTCAAAAGAGCCAACAAATCAAGGTACCAACTTAGAACCCTTTTCATAATGAATCACTCTTACGTGGATGCACTCTCAAGAACACATGGCTACCAATAGAAAACTGACAATCTATCCTATGAGCATCTACATACTTCTTTTGCCTATCCTGTGCAACTACCAAATGATCATGAATCTGCTCAACCTGCTACTCCATCTCCCGAAGAATATCCGGTCCTATAAGCACCATGTCCTCTAGCCGATCCTAGCTCAAAGGAGTGCGGCAAGGATGACCATACAATGCCTAAAAGGGGGACATACCTATGGAGCTATGATATCCATTGTTATAAGCAAAATCCACTAGATAGATATAATCCTCCCAGTGCGACTGCTAGTCCATAACATACATGTGAAGCATGTCCTCCAAAACCCAATTCACTCGCTCTATCTGACCATTTGTCTCTGGGTGATAAGCTGAACTAAAATTCAACTGAGTCCCTAAAGCATGCTGAAGTGAGGTCCATAATGCTGAGGTAAAGATAGGATCTCTATCAGAGATGATCCACCTCGGAATCCCATGCAATCTCACTACATCTTCCAAGAAGACTCATGGCACCACTGCTGCCATATAGGAAGCTCGAATAGGAACAAAGTGAGCAACCTTTGTCAATCTATCAACTATGACCATGATAGCATCGTGACGATGCGAAGAGACAGGCAACCTAACAATAAAATCCATGGAAATGATATCCCATTTCTAATCCGGTACCAAATTAGGTTGTAAAAGCCCTGTTGGGTGCTAATGCTTTACCTTCACCCATTGACACTCTAAACACTTTGACACAAAATCAGCAATGTTTTGTTTCATACCAGCCCAATGATAAATCTATCTAAGATCAGCGTGCATCTTCTTGACACCTGGATGTGCCAAATAAGGTGCATGATGGGCCTCAGTCATGATCAAAACATGAAGACCCTCCAAAGGAGGTACATAGATCCGTCCAAGGTGACAAAGAAGTCCATCTGCCTCAAGGTTATATCCAGAAAATCTACCCTCTAAAGGCCTTCCGGACTCTATCATGCCTCTTACATCCTAATACCAAGTATCCTAAGGAAGAACTCCTAGAATCCTCTCTCTCAAGTCTACTCCAAGGGAAAATGCTGAAACTTCATGCCACCTACAACTCAAAGCATCTACCACTATGTTCTCTTTCCCCTGAATATAAGGAACCTCAAAATCATACTCACAGAAGGATTCCATCCATCTCCATTGTCAAGCATTCAATTTCGGCTACGTGAATATATACTGTAGACTGTAGTGATCACTATGCAGCTTAAACCGATGCTCTAACAAGAAATGTCACCATCTAACCAAAGCATGAACTACAACTACCAACTCTAAATCATGAATTGGATAGTCCAACTCATGGTTCTTGAGTTTGCGAGACTCATAAGCAACCACATGTCCATCCTGCATAAGCACTGCACCTATACCTTCCAAAGAGGCATCTGTGCATACCATAAAATCTCTAGATGGATCAGGAACTACAAAAATCAGAGCACTTACAAGGAGTTCCTTCAAGGTTCAAAAAGTTGCCTCACACTGCTCTGATCAAACAAACTTCTTCCCTTTCCTCTGAAGAGAAGTAATCGGGTGTCCTATCTGGGAAAAGCCTTGAACAAAGAGACGGTAATATCTGGCCAAACCCATAAAACTCCTAACTTCTGAAACGTTGGTCAGCGCTGGCCAATCAACAATGGCTTGGATCTTTGAGGGATCCATGGATATACCTTCTCCCAAAACCACATGACCAAGATAGTTCACCTCAGACTAGAAGAAGTCACAGACTGGAAGAAGTCACACTTTGCCAAATTGGCATAAAGCTGATTCTCCCTCAAGCACTGCAATACTTGACGTAAGTGACCCTCATGCTCTTCCATAGTTCTAGAATAAATTAGAATGTCATCCAAGAGTACAATGACGAAATGATCAAGGTAGGTGCGAAAAACCCCATTCATGAGGCTCATGAAAACTGAAGGCATGTTTGTCAACCCAAATGGCACCACTGTGAACTCATAGTGACCATAACGAGTACAAAACACTATCTTATGAATATCTGCATCCTGAATGCGCAACTGATGGTATCCAAATTTTAGGTCAATCTTAGAGAACACCTTGGCTCCCTTAACCTGATCAAAAAGGTCATCTATACGAGGCAATGGATATCGATTCTAGATGGTCACCTTATTCAGTTGTCGGTAATCAATGCATAACTGAAGAGAACCATCTTTCTTCTTAGCAAAGATAATAGGCACACCCCAAGGTGAAAAAATAGGATGAATGAATCCCTTGGTCAACAATTATTCTATCTGCAACTTCAACTCACTCAACTCCTGGGTAGTCATCCAATATGGAGCTCTTGAAATAGGTTATGTACCAGGAAACAAATCAATGCGAAAGTCTATGTCTCGCTTCAAAGGCATACCAGGAATATCCAATGGAAACACATCAACATAATCTCAAAGAATAGGGTGACTATCAAGAGTGATTTATTGACTCTCTAACTCATCCACATCCTCAAGAGTAACTGCAAAAAGTTGACTCCCTCTACGCATGCACTGCTTAAGTTGCATAGCAGAAATCATACATAGGGATATTGGTCTCTGAACTCCAATAATCTCCACTTCTCTGCTAAGGTCATCTAAACACTCCACTATCTTCTTGCGACAATCCACACGAGCACTATGAGATGATAGCCAATCTATCCCCAACACAACTCCATAAGAACCCAAAGGAATGACTTGAAGGTCAACTGAGGTAACTATGGTTCCTAGGTCCAAATCACAACTAGGAATAAAGGCATCTATAGAAACACGGACACCTGTAGCCAACTCTACTTGCCACCTATCCGCCTGCTTAGTAGACACGAGTCTGCACCGCTCCAAAATGGATGAAGAAATGAAAGAATCTAAAGCACTAGAATCAAAAAGTACAGAGATAGGGATTCCATGCAACATATCTGCTGCCTCAATAACTGTACCCTGATGATCAGCTTGGCGGTAATCCACCGCTACAAACACTCTATGGGATCTCCCTGCATCTCCCACTGTAGACTTTGATACTACTGGCCTCTGACTACTTGTATTGTGGAAACGCTGAGGGCACTACACGGCTCTATGACCAAACTGCCCACAAGAGAAGCAAGCTCCTCTACCTGGTCCTCTATTACCTATCGGCCCACTAGATTGTTGGAAACTTCCTTGGCTAGGGGCATGAGATGCACTCTGCGAGGACTGCCCTGTAGGGCCCTATTTGCCCCTCTGGTAGTTCTTGTTCTTCCTATATTGAGAGTTGCCACCTTGTTAGCCTTAGAACTATTTCAATTTTGACGGTTGCTGCTACTGCTGTCCACCCTTAGCAGGTGCCTGAGGAGTTCTAAACGGTGCAGCTGATTGGGACTGATTTCCCCAAGCTCTATTCCCACTAGAAGGTGTACTCCCTATCTACACACCTAACTAACCACCAAGTGTATAGCTAAGGTTTAGCTCAACCAATCTGGCTTTCGCCATGGCTATCTCAACTGAAGGTGGCTCAAACACCCTCACTCCTCCATTGATGCGGTCATTCAAACCTCTCAAGAAGTGTTGAACAAGCATAGCCTCATCATTACCAATCCTGACATACTGTTTGAGCTCATAGAACCCATGCTCATACTGGTCTACTACCATACCATACTGATGCAAGGCATAGAACTCATCTGCTCAAGTCTGCCTCCACTAGGGTGAGAGAAATCATTCCCTAAATCTCTCTAGAAATAGCTCCCATGTTACAGTGTTAATACACACACCGATCTTCTCCTCCTCTAGTCTCCACCAAATCGAAGCAAAACTTTTGAGATGCATAATAGCACATCTCGCCTTGGTGTTGCTACTGTATGGAAATATAGTGAAACATCGATCCAAACCGATGAGCCAAGTTTCTACTTTGAGACCGGTACCCATACCATCAAAGTAAGGAGGGTTGGACCTCATCAAGTCCTTTATGTGACCCAAAGAAGGTGGATCTTGGTCAGCTAGAATCTCCCTCCTCCTAGGTGATCTCTCCCTCTCTCTCTCTCCTCTGAAACCTACTAATGTGACTCCTCAACCTGAGCAAGAATAGGCTGCTCAAACTCAGGCTTGTGGCCTAACCTAGCCAGAACCTCCTAAAACATTTGTCTCAGATCTTCCCTTTCAACTTAACACTCACATGAGTGGGTGGTGGTGAAGGACTGTGATGGTCAAAACCACGGCTCCGTCCTCCACCTCTACCTCCTTTGCAACCACCCATACGACCACCTCCCCTAGTTTTCCTAGCCATGACCTAGCACCAATAAAGAGAAAATGGTTCAAATCTACGGCAAGGATAAGACAAGAGAAAAACAAACAATAAGACCTAAGTAAAAAGGTCAAGTTGAATGGGCTCACTACAAACCCAGAGTACCGAGTGTTGAAACTTAGGCTCTGATACCAAATGTAATACCCCGCCAGGAACCCTAAAGGAAAACAACATAACTAGGCAACTAAAGGGTGAAATATTTTTTTTTAAAGATTAAGTGCATTAATTATAATAGTTGCATGCTTAATAACATAGCAAAAGTCTAACACATGATTTCCTAAGGGTTACCAACGAAGATTAATTCGTAGATTATATTAACACCATGGTTAATCCAATTGTCCATTTAATTAGGTAAATTAAATGCTTAAGATTAAAACTACACATACATCCAAATTCCATAATGAAAGGATTAAAGTATTACAATGCATTTATTTATCCCTATTTCATTTATACATAAGATCAAAGCAATTGAATTAACATACATTCCACTAACATAATATTATAATATCCATAAATAGATGGCTTCCAAAAACACCACGGAATCCAAAAGTTACAATATCAAGGTTACATAAAAGTTTGATACAATGACCACAAGGTCTCAAATGAACAATGATCATGAACATGAGCTAGTACATGAACCACGAACCAAGAAACACCAGTGAAGCCTTTCCTTGCCTGAAGATACAATCCATAACATCCAATGGGAAGCGACACTACCACCTGACCATGTGATCCCCAAATGGAACCACCCCACTGTGCTAGGAGATAGTAGAAGACCCTCAAGCAAGCAAAATAAGACAAGTACGAAAGAACTACATGACTCCGCAAACATCCATGTGACTCAGCTCACAAACACTAGTGACTCTGAGGAGAGAGTGTCATTGCATGGCTTACGGTGGTTACCTTGGTAGGCCTCCACAGGTCCTGACCCCCATCCTGGGTTATCCTGATAACCTCTCTCGAACCTCCGGCTCCATCTAAGCCTCATGCGAACCCTACCAATCCTTTCATGAAGACAAGGTGATAAGTTTGCAATTCCAAACCTTCTCACCACATCATGAGCCTATACAAGCACTCAACTATGTGTGAGGCACATTATCTTAATTAATATTTAATCTACCCACCCCCTAATCAATTATTAGGTTATCACTTCTTAACTAACTTTCGAGGGGTTATCCTACCATCCACTTCGAGCATGAACCCTGCTCAAAAGATACTCTCTCTCAGAGGAAACTAATAGGAAAGGTCTCTCTCTACAAGAACTCTATGGTGAAACAGACTGCCATATCTAAACCTGACAAACCATAGGTGAAGGATACACAATCACTAACCCAAGATTGACCATTTGGAAAAAAAAATACACAATGGCTCATATCAACGAGGTTATACAACAACACCTGACCAATGAGATATAACAACATATGACATAACAACAACTCAACCAAAATTGCAACTAAATTAAGCTTGACTGCAAACACCATTTACACAAGATCCTAATACATGCAATCTTTTCTTAAAACAGCCAAAAGCATAAAATACTTGCAATTAAAGATTTTCCAAAAATAAGGAAATACAACTTAATTAATACAAGGAAATCAATGTTGTCATTTGTTCAATAAGGTTAAATCAATCACATAAAAAAAAATTAATCTCCTAATGTATTTCCAAGCATAAATATAGAATCTAAAATTATAAGCTTTTCTGGAAATAACGATATGTATATATATATATACATATATATATACATATATATGTATATGTATATGTATATATATGTATATATATATATATGTATATATATATATATTTATGTATATGTATATATATATATATATTTATGTATATGTATATATATATATATATTTATGTATATGTATATATATATATATTTATGTATATGTATATATATATATATTATATAATATATTTATATGAATATATATACATCATATATATCATATACCTATAATCATATTACAAAATATATATATAAACACATGAATTAATTTTCATAGTATTTTTATAATACTAAATAACATAATGCCCATGATAAAAAAAACCTATATATGAATATATATAATAAATTAATTTAAAAATCAAATTTTATAACCCTGCACGGAAATCCGAAATACCATATTTCAAATTGCACGAAATTTTATCTAGGAAATAGTGAATTTAGTATAACCTTGCACAAGTGCTACCGTAGGTAGCACTGCTCCTTGTGGTAGCAGGTACTACTGCCGGTAGCAACTACTGAAAGTTGTATTTTTAAAAAAAAAAATTAATTTTAATTTTTTAAACTTAAAATTCAATAATCTAAATAAAACATTAAATTTAAGTAACCTAAAATATTAAAATTTCAATAACCCCCAAAAAATATTAAATTTTATTTTTCAATAAAATTTATTTCCAAGGAATCTAATTAATACAGATTTTCCCATACACTTAATAAACTACTAGATTTAATTCTCAAATAATTTTACAACGAAATATACAGAGATGCACAAATATATCTAAAGAACAGCCATAGCAAAATATCGAATCCAAAACCAAACCAAAGGACATTTTCTTTGGCACAACCCATTTCTCCCAAATCTTGCAATTTTCATGCACAGTAAAACATCTTGGCAAAATTTGCCAGAATAACTTTTCCCAAATTTTCCCAAAATTTTAATCTACAAACACCCAGGAAACAACTTCTTTCCATAAACTAGAAAATAATTTCAAAAATGGACTTCAGCCAAGAACAAGAAATAACCAGAAAGAATTTTGGATTTGACAAATATTTTAACACACACATCATTCAGAAAGATGGAAGAAATAAAATATTTTCTTTAAACAAACAATCAAAAGAAACCACCCAACCTGGTATAGCTTTCCTAGAAGAACTTTGTAAGAGAGATTAAATCCTTCAACAAACTTCCAAATAATTTTTCTTCACCAAAATCTAAGCTTCCAATAATTTTTCCTTAAACAAAATCTCTACCTCTTTCCCGTGATCCCCAAAATAAAAAGATATCTTCCCCTTTTAAACTAAAACTCTTGGTTGCATATATTTTTCCCAAAAACCCTAATATATAATTTTAGTAATTAAAAGCAATTTTATTTTTCTTTTCTAATTCCTAACAAAGGAATAAATTACATGCAATAAGCAAAAATCTTTTTTTTCTTTTCTTTCTCATGCAAATTAATTAATTTCCTAAAAAGAAAATTAAAGCAATACTTTAACTCTAATTTATTCTTTTATTCATTTATTTATTTATTTATTTATTCTGTTATTCTTTTATTTATTTAAAATTCTAGGAAACAATAAATGAAATTAATCTAATTTATTTTTCACTAAAATTTAAATAAAATATATTTCTAATATCATGCAACTTGCAACTTAATTTAATAACTTCTTTTAATTATTTAAATTTATAATCTCAATGCATAAAATACCCAATTCAAAAATACCAACTATGAGATAACTCCATAAATTTAATTAATTAATTAAAACCACTAAACACACAAACTGAGCAAACCCCAAGCAAAGACTTAGAAAAAGTCAAACAACAATACACGAAGGCCGAATAAACTGACAGGACGACCAACTGACGACACTCACAAGAGTGTAACTGAGTAAAATAGGGTCAACTACTACCTCCTCCACTTCCATTGGACAATATAAGGCACACTCAGACTTGTGAAGCCAGGTGGAGACAATATCCCGTACCTACCCGGTACTTGTACCTGCAATATCCTGCATCACCGAACCACAGATGCATATATATACAATATAGAAAACACGGTATACACACTGATGAAGGAGAATCGCGACGTTCCCTGTCTCACCTGAGTGAGTGAAGGAAAATCACCCCCTTGCATCCAATACACTTGCAGACATGCAACATATAATTTCACATTGCATAGATAAAATAAAGTGTCAGTACATAGCAATAATCCATAAAATGTCATAAATCACAAGTACTAAAATACTGCAAATAAATTATGCATCTCCTATCCAAATAAAGCATGAAATAATGTCATATAAGTCTGAATAACACATCATGGTAATGTATCCACTGAAAGTAAACAATAATAAAATATGAGTCTAATGAGTTCAAACGAGGAGAGGTACTACAGAAGGAGTTACATAGTATGTCAGTGATGCAGTAATGTGTGAGCGGTAAAGGATCTAAACAAGCAAAATGTGCTATTCCTAGATCATACCACCTGTTCTTTTCTAATCACTACAACAATTAAATCCCCTAACTGGGTAAGCTCTAACAAGCTTCATTGTAGAAATCCTCTAACAAGGTGATTTGTTAACTTGGATCTAAATCCTCCATTAAGGTTACCTTTAACTAGGTATAGCTCCTAACAGGGATTTGAGATCTTTAATAGGATCTAATCCTAATAGAGCACTTTGTAGAACTTAATCGGTCAAATACCTATTTCTGCAGATAGTTAACTTGTGATTTCCATCTCACCGTGGTTTTTCCCAGTTGGGTTTTCCACATATAAATACTTGTGTTATGGTGAATGTCTTGCTTCTTGTGAATGCTTTTATAACACTTTGGATTGCATGCAAAGTCATAAGTAAACTGGTTAAATGTTTTTACAAGTCTAGGATTAAAGTGTTATTGCTTTTGCTATCACTAATTCACCCCCCCTCTTAATGATTTATAAGTTTATCAATTGGTATCACAACCTAACTTCCTTAAGGCTTAATTTCTTGGAAGGAAACCCTAAAGCCATTATGGGGGATATGAGTTATAGAGAGATGGCTAGGGTACTTGATGAAACTAGGGATGTGATTGAAACCCTGAGAGGTAGATTCAAAGCTTCACAAGCAAAGAGGAGAGAAGTGACTGAGAAAATTTTGGACATCTTTGACAACAGCTCTTCAGATGAGGCCAACATTGATGCACTGTCTGAAGAAGTGGAGAAACTAAATGGTGAAAAAATCAACCTAAGGAGAGAATTTGAAGCTCTTACAATTCGTGTAAGTTAAGAACTTGAAGAAAGGAGGGTAGCTAAAGACCTGACCAAAGAGAAAGATCATGAGATCTCTAAGATCAAGTAGAAGAATGCAGCTTTGCATGAACATTGGCATGAGGAGAAGGAAGAAAAATAAGCATTACAATTAGATCTTGAGATGGCAATGTCTCTTAGAGAGAGTCTTATGAAGCATAATGAAGATCTTACCAAAGAGGTTACTGAGGCTAATGGGAAACTTGATAAATTCAACAAGAGCTCATTTATGCTCGATGAATAGATCCAATCTCAGAGGATGAAAGGTGACACATCTGGGCTAGGATACAATACATCTGAGAAAGGATAATCTTCTAGTACCAAGAGAAACATGCTTGAAGGCAAAACTTCTCCTAAGGCTAAGAAGCCTACTAGTAAGAAATATTACAAACCTATTTTCTTTATCTGTCACAAACCTGGACATACTGCTAAGGTTTGTAGAAGAAGATCTAATGAGAACATAGGCTATAATTCTAATACTAGATATGTGTCTAGAATATTTGAAGGTCAATGTTACACATGCAATATGTTTGGACATAGATCAGTTGAATGTAGATATGGACAAAATAACCAGCACCACACATGAATTCAAGACCTATCGGTGACTAGAGAAGGACTTATGACAACCGGAGAAACATGAACAAGCAAAAACCTTATGTCAACTGGTTTAGTCCCTATGAGATGGAGAAGGTAACCAATGTAATTTGCATAATTTGCAATAACTATGGACGTGTGTCTATGAAATTCATAAGAAGGATTGGAAGAGGTAATGCAGGACCTTGGAGAGCATCTGGGATGGCCTGCTATCATTGTTATAAACTAGGACACATTGCTAAGTTTTGCAAAACAAAGAAGAACCAATTGGTAAGTCGCTCTGAAGATCGGAAAGGAAAGAATAAGGTTGATGTTGAAGAAACTAGAGTGGAGATGAATAGAATTTGGAAGAAGAAAAGTGAGGACAAGCCATCATAAGAATCAAAACCTTCACCTAGTGTGGAGAATGCTACACTGGTAAACTGAGATTTTCAACAAGTCTAAGGAGAGCATATCGGTAAATCTATTTCCAGACCCCTTGAAGAGAGTATGGTAAGAAAATTTTGCATTTCGAGTTATAATATAAGAATTTTGATATTTCTATCAATCGATTTTTTGAGGATTACCAACCGGTTGATATGTCTACCGGTAGGTGAGTTTTTAAAGTGGTAATTAGGGTTTGTTACCCTATCGGTAGAGTAATAAATGCAATGGGCAAGTTAATAAAAGGAAGTTTCAATAAGTCATTTTTACCCTATTTGCATTCAAAGAAGCTTTTTTGTGAGCACTTGCAGAGTGATATAAAGCATTATTAGTAGATTAAGAACAAATTTTTACTACAGATTAAAAAGTTGAATCGGATTTAAAGCTAAGGAAAGGCGAATCAGGTGGGCAACTGAGAGAGCAATTGGAAACCCTAGCAGCGCAAAGGGAACAAGGTATTCTTGTCAATCTCTCTCTCAAATCAAGATTATTTAGAATGACATCATCATCTACACCTGCAAAAAATATTTTTATCACTATTGAAGCTATGGAGTCAATGGGGATAGATATGATAGAGTCTAATAATGTATTATCTCAAGTACCACAAGGTGTTTTGATTAAAGGGGATTTGACAAGCTATATAGATTATAAAATTGGCAACCTACTCTCATTGGAAATCTATTCTTAGCTTAAATCTTTGTGCGAGAAGAGCGAGAAGATCAAACCCAAATATATTAGGGTTTATGAAAAGGGTTTTCATAATGCAGTCTATTTTCTTGAAGATTTTGAGGAAGAACATGTCAGGATTATCCTTAGTTGTGTACATGGTGGGAAAATGTATCTTGATAGGTCTCACACTATCACAAAGGAGGTTATTCATGTAGTAACCGGTCTCTGCCAAACCGGTGAAGTACCCAAGTTAAGGAAAATCTTGAAGGAGATTGTTATTGAGTTGACAAAGACCACTACTGATGGTCGTGCTATATCTATCAATAACATTGTAGATGAAGGAGTCAAGTTTGTAACAATGGTTATTGGCTACCGGATATTTCATTCCAACTGGATGAATAGTGTACCATTTCCTATTGTGCATGCCACCTACTAGATGATGAAAGAAGATGCAAATTATGATCTGTGCGAGGTGATGAGAAGTCAACTGATGTTGAATCTAGAATCAATGAAGAAGGACAACAGTTGGAAGTTTAAATATGAGAAACTTTTGATCTGTTTGTTTTTCTACTTTTAGAATTTAATTCTAGGAATTAGTGATATACAATGGTCTAAGGATACACCTGTTACAACCCAAATTAAGAATAGCATAAAGTCTGTGAAGAGCACTTTCCTAATTGCAATAAATAGGTATTTCAATGAATTCTAGAAGAAGATGAGTATGAGACTAAGGTTATCAAATGAAGTGGTGAAACACTTTGAAAAGGACATCTATTTCATTGTGACCACCGACTTTTGCCTAATGGAGGTTGTTGAACTGAGAGAAGAAGAAATGGAGGAAATGAGCTATGAAGTCAGTTATGACTTATTGATCGGTTATACCAACAACCTTATGGAATATCCTAAGGACACTAAAAAGAAAAGATCAGGAACTTATCAAGAAAGAAGTGTACCGACACAACCTAGTAGTGTGAAGGAGAAAAAGAAGAAAGAAGATCAAGGAGCTTCTGTGTCTACCGACACAAGAATAACAAGGAATATTCAAATCAAGAAGGAACCGGTACCTAAGGTATATGCAAAGAAGCCCACTGTTACGAGGAAGAGAGGTAGACATCTCATTCTTCAAGAGGAATCTGAGGAAACTAAACCTAAAGAATAATCAAAGAAGATGAAGGTGATTGGTAAGAAGTCTAAACCAGTAGGAGAAATTCCCAAACAATGTACTCCTATTGATGTCACATCTTTCAAACCAATGAGTGATTTTGAGATGAATCTAAAAACATTATGGAGAAAGCGGTTTGATAATATAAAAGAACATTTTGATTCCTTTGATGAAGGTCAAAAACAAGAAGTGGTTCAAGAGGTAATCAATTACCTATGTCAAAATAACCGGATACCACAAGATATTCTAAAGAACATTTCTGATTCTTTATATTTACTTCTTGTAAATAAATGGAAGTTGATTATTGATTAGGAACAAGAGATGATTGATACAATTTTTGCTCAATATTGTTTTGAATTGTCTCATGAAGAGTTATTAGCGATGCTTGCTAAATATAAAGGACAATTCAATACAAGATCAAGGAGAATGGAACTATTGGCAGAAAAATTCAGGAAGTTGAAGATGATACTCATCGGGTAGCTAAAGCTATTCATGGAATGAATGATCAGTTGAAGTATTATAAACATATGCCTGATCAAACTGAGACTGGAGCTCCATCGGAGCTGGACGCTGAAGACATTATTACACTAGATGTAGTCTACCCTATCAAGAACAAGGATGACACAAGGATGACACAAGTTCTCCACCAATCATATTCTTTGTGGATGAAATTGAAGAAATTCAGAATACTATTGATACAACTGGTAATGATATTGAACTGGTTAAGGAAATTGAACAACTGGATATTATTAAGAAACAAATAGCAGAGGAAGCACCGGTTACTAAACAAAGTGTTGACATACAACCGCCACCGGTAAAGGATCACATTGTTGATAGTCAACTACCACTGAGCACTACAACAACACTGGTAGAACAAACAAAAATAGAGAAAATAGAGAAGAAGGCATAAGAGAAAAATGACGAAGAAGAGAAAACAAAGGAGTAGAAGAAAACTGATGATGATGATGATGACTCAATCAGCATAAAAGGTCCTATAGATGTGGACAATTTGAGTGCATCTGAACTGATGGTTATTGCTATTATTATGCAATCCCGAGCTCAAAAGAATTGAAAGAGCAAAGAAAAGAAGCAAAGACTATACAGACTGTTGTTGACATTTTTTCAAGTCTCCTACTGGAGACTAATACTAGTAATTTATCTACCCCTATTGCTAAGCTTGAACAATTGGTTATTGATGCTAGTGATCAACTAAAATCACTTGAAGAGGTAGCTCATGCCTTAGCAACAAAAGATTACAGGAAGAAGAGGGTAGAGCAATTAATTTCAGAAATTGATAAAGGCAAGATTGCTTTATCAGTGAATAAAGATCTTTTAAGAACTAGTATAGAAATTGGAGGTAAAATTTTGGCTACTATATCTAAAGTTTCATTTTTCTATTCTAATTTGAAGAAAAAATGAGAAGATACAGAAAAGGAACTGGAGAGGATAAGTGATGCATATATACCAGTACAAGATTTTGCTTTAAATTTTGGCAAATTTGTTGATGCCTTACAACATCTATTATAAGTTTATGATTTTGAATAGGTGAAGTGGATCAGATCCTTGAAAGAACTAAAAAATTAGTTAATTCCAAAAGTTGAAATCCTACAGAGGGCATACAAGGATTCAAAAGCAGTTTTGGCAACCCTGGAGATGAGCACTGTTGATTCTATGGAAGAATTTGTTGCATAAATTTTGACAAATATTGAGATCACTGAGACATTGTTGGAAACATGGGATAATGACCTGGAACAGTTGAAGATTCATTTCAGTGGCATTTTCTCAATAATTACATTGTAAAGATTTGAAAACTCTTATATTTATCTATATATGCAGTTTTTTTTTATGACAAACTTTGGTGTAATATATGTATTTTACTTTTCTATTTGGCATTGTTGTCAAAGGGGGAGTATAAATATGCATGTGATGTAAAAATTTTGTATGTACAGTTAATGATGGACTTGAAAATCACTGAGAGGGAGGGTGAATCACTGACACCAAAAATAAAACTACTTCAACTAGTAACCGATAGATGAACTTAACAAAGCTTTTAAATATAATGCATGCAATCCAAAATGATATAACAACATCCACAATAAGTAAAAAATCCACCATACACACAAGTATTTATATGTGGAAAACCCAAATAGGTAAAAACCATGGTGAGATGGAACTCACAAGTTAACTATCTACAAAAATAGATAACTGACCGATTAAGGTCTACAAAGTGCCTTGCTAGGAGAGAATCTTGTTAGAGATCCCAAAGCTTGATTAAAAACTTATACCCTATGAAAGGTAGTACCCTGATAGGAGTAACCTTGGTAGAGGAATTTTGAATCCAAACTAATGGATCACCCCATTAGAGGATTTGAATAATGAAGCTTGTTAGAGCTTACCCGGTTAGGGGATTTTAATTTTGTTGTAATTGTTAGAAGACAAAAGGATTTGTTTGATCTGTCTGAGTAGCACAATACTTGTTTGAGAAGATTCTTTTAAGCGTATTCAATACTGCTTCTCAACATACTCTTCAACTTAACACTTTTGTCTTTTCACACACAACATATCACTTTCACTCATATAAAATAATTCATTGTGATGTCAATATATAGACAATTAGATTTCATGTCGGCCTCAAGAAATAATAACACAATTACCTATGTGCAATGTATCTGGTCAAGTGATCATAACTCATCACAAAAATACCGCCAAAAATTATCAGTGGTGATAACTCTTCACACAATCTATGAATACCAGTTGGAACACTTAATATCGGTTAGAGTTAAACTGCTTGTCCTTGACGCTTCTGAGATAGTCTCCACTGGATCTTCATGTTGATGTTGAGATATATATAACCAAGTGGTTATCTCCATGCATATACCAGTTGTCTCAAAGTACCAGTTAGAAATAAACCTTTACTATACCGGTTGAAGTGTAAACAACTTTGAAGTTACACCAGTAGACAATATAAACATATATGTGTATATGTGTTTCATGAATGACAACTTATGATGAATTCATTACAATCATCATCAAGCCAATAGTTAAGGGGGAGTCTATACATTTTTGTAAGCACACTTAGTTGTCAATTTTTTTCTAAGTGTTGCCATCAATGCCAAAGGGGGAGATTGTTGGCATGATGATGGTTTTTGTATTGGATGACTTAATGTGTTGTCATCGATGGCACACATATGTTTTGATTGTCATAGTTAAGTCAAATCAGTACTACTATTAAGGCTTTGTATTGTAAACCAGTATCATATGTATAGAGTAAGTCCAACCAGTATGAGGATGTCTAGACTGGTATATGTAGACAACTAGTATATGTAGTTAAGATAATCGGGTTTGGACAAAAATTCAACTATTACCAGTTTCGAGATGCAGCGGAGAGCGATAAGGAGGCGAATGGAGACAATCGATCTATGAGTTTGATGTGGTCAACACTCATCCGGTATCAGTGTTCTAACCGGTTTCACATATTGTGTGATGACTTATCATTGGTCGTGATGTGTTACAACCAACTGACATTTTTGGTAGTGATTTGTGATGTGTTAAGGAAGATTGTATAGATACACTAAACCTAGGAAACTATGTTAAGGTTTAGGAGCCGACATGAAATCTAATGTGTAAAAAGACATTGTGATGAGTTATTTTCATATGCAAAATACAAGTGATGCTATGAGTTGATGTTGATGCGATTTGTTGAAGGAGTTGTAGAGTATGTCAGTGATGTAGTAATGTGTGAGTAGTAAAGGATCTAAACAAGTAGAATGTGTTATTCCTAGATCATACCACTTGTTGTTTTCTAATCACTACAACAATTAAATCCCCTAACTGGGGAAGCTCTAACAAGATTCATTGTAGAAATCCTCTAGCAAGGTGATTCATTAAATTGGATCTAAATCCTCCATTGAGGTTACCTTTAACCAGGTATAGCTCCTAAAAGGGCTTTGAGATATTTAACAAGATCTTCTCCTAACATATCACTTTGTAGACCTTAACCGTTTAGTTACCTATTTCTGCAGATAGTTAACTTGTGAGTTCCATCTCACCATGGTTTTTCCCAGTTGGGTTTTCCATGTATAAATACTTGTGTTATGGTGAATGTCTTACTTGTTGTGAATGCTTTTATAACACTTTGGATTGCATGCAAAGTCATAAGTAAACTAGTTAAATGTTTTTACTGATCTGGGAATAACGTGATATTGTTTTTGCTATCACTGATTCATCCCCCCCCTCTCAGTGCTTTATAAAATTATCATAGGACATTGGTGACTCCTTCACTCTTATGAGTAATTCTTCAAGATCCACGCGATCAATCTCTGTATCTCTGATATTGTCAACATTTGATGATATGGAAGATGAAGGAAATACTAGATGAAGATCTTTCTTTGTAAACTTTATTGATCTCTTACTAGGCAAGGTATCCGTCATTTGCAATAAATACACTATGATTTTGTATTAGTTGCAAATCAAACTTATAAGTCTGATTTTCACTAATATAAGTGAGACTAGCAATAAGTACATATTGGACTTACAAGACCGATTTGCACTTATGAAAAAGACAATAATTAAACCAGGTGTATATCGAGTTTGTACCCCCGATATACACTTGGTAAAATTATAAAACATTAAAGGGATGCATATTAGAGTTGTAACCCCGATATGCACTTGGGAAAAAGACCAAAAGAAGGTGCATATCAAAGTTACAAATCCAATATACACCACCTAAAGGATAAATCAACAAATGATGTGGACCGAGGTTATATCCCCAATTTACACCAAAAGGGACTGACTTGGTGTAAGTCAAGGATACAACCTTGACCAACACCTAAACCATAGAAAAACAAGACACTATCAATTTGAAAGGTGGTGTTGAGCGGGGTTTAAACCCAACCAACACCATAGGGGTGAAAGACAACAATGATGGTGGGTGGTGGGTTTGTAACCCCGCTACACACCATCAAGTAAGGTTTTGGTGTATGACAAGGTTATAACCCCACCACACACTAGAGAAAGTGTAGCGTGCAAAGTGTTTGAAAGGGATGTGGGTTGTGTTTGAACCTGACACACATCATAGCTATTTTCTATGGTATGTGCTAGGTTGAAAATCTGGCTTCACACCATGCAAAGCCATGATAAAACAAGTAAGGCAAACAATAATGTGGGTCAGATTTGAAATCCTGACACACATCAAAGAAAAGGATTTGGTGTGTTCCGAGTCTTGAATCTGCCACCACACCAAAACTAGGGCTTGAAAGCAATCAATAACACAAATATCAACAATATTCATACCGAAGAAAACTTTGAAGTGTATATGTTTAATATCAAAATCCGACTGTGGAAAATCACAAAGAGAAGAACAAAAAACATACCTTGTTTTTTAGCAAATCCAATTTGAAAAGAAATCAAGCAACTTCTAAATTTCCTTATAAATAATGAGAACAAATAAGGGCACAAATCGACTATAAAGAGATGGAAGAAACCCGATATAAATTAAACTCTCAAATCAATAAATGAGAAATCATGCCAATACATGCATAATAATGATGTAAATAGGACTTGTAAGTCCAATTTGTATCACCATGCCTTTAGAGGTGTAAATTAGACTTGTAAGGCTGATTTACATAAAAAAAAAACTTACAAGTGTAAATTTGGACTTAAAACCCGATTTTACACCTAAATGCTCAAAATGGTGTAGAGTTAGACTTAAACCCCGACTTTGCACCAAAACTAGAAAAACTCACTTCTTAAGTTAAAATTTGAATTTTAACTAAAAAGATGAGATTTTCAAGATTGAACACGAAGTGGTCAATGATGAGTGAAGCGAAAAAAATGATTCAAAACTCACAACTTAGAGAGTTGAAGACAAATTTAAGAAAAATTCGTAGGGGTTACCTTATTTTCACAAAAAATGAAAACACAAATAACACTACTTTCATGAGCTTTCTCATTTCATTCAAAAGGGGAGAATACCAACCAAAGTTAAGAGTGTCTTTACATCACTTAACCTATGTAAATTCTCAAAAGGGGAGAATACCAACCAAAGTTAAGAGTGTCTTTACATCACTTAACCTATGTAAATTCTCAAAAGCTTTGTCTATTGACTCTTTTTGTTCATACATTAGTCCAATTAGGGATTTATATTCAGATAAAATTCTTTCAGCTAATCCCTACAAGGAGATCCATCCGGTATCAACATCCTTAAGAAGCATGTTTCCATCGGTTATTCCCTCAACAAATTTTTTATATTCTAAAAATCGTTTGGGACTTTCACAAAAGAATGAGTATAGCTCACGAACTATATTTTCAACTCTAGCTACTGAATCAAATTTACTCACAATTATAAAAGTTAAATTCAGTCTATGGGTTATGAAATGAATGCCAATCATGTATGGTGAAATAGAAGTTTTTAGCTTTGCATAAAGACCATTCCTATGACCTTGAAACATTGCAGCTCCATCAACTCCTACACATACCAAATTTTTGGCAACTGATAAGTCATGCATACCGCCAAATTCTTTTAAAGATTTCTTAACTACCTCAAACATATTTTGCATTATGGATTTATCCTTAATTTTAACAACACAGAGTAAATGAGGTTGGTAGACATGTTTCCATACAATATATACATGCATACATATCCAAGAAATATTATCTACTACTATAACTTCATCTAAAGATAATGCAACAAAGTTTGACTATTTAATATTTTCCTTTACATCATCTTTTCCCATCTAGAAAGACAACTTGCCCATTCCCATCCACTAATTTTTTACCAAAGCCTCTAAGAAAATACAAGAACATTCAAAAATCTTAATAAAGTAGAAAAGTCAAGGTATTCTGACAAAGGATGGCCATCTTTCAAAATTTGAAAAACAACATTCAATTGAATAATTTTTGACTTGAATGTTTCTGTCATCAGATGTTTGAATTGAGCCTCAATCGAACCTTGATTTTTACCATTCTTCTACTCTCTTTTCATATTCTCTTTATAGTATTCTTCATATGTACTTAACATGTTTATATTCTTCTATTGTTTTCCACCTAATCACTGATCATTCTTTTCCATCTATGATTTGTTTTTCATACACTTTTCTCCAATAGCTTCTCTATGGTGTCTAGTTTTAGCTACAACTTCTTGTCCCCTTTAAGTTTCCAACTATAGATCATATACTTGCATTCTGTTGAACACTCATCTTTGTTTAGATTTAGAACTTCTTCAATAAATGGGTAGCTTGACACCCAATCCAACTGAAAATTCCTTGTCATTTCCTGCTCACGACCCGAATTTGATTTTCCTTTTCTTTTCCCCTTTCGTGTACTTCTAGCAACATTTGTGTCATTCACATCAACATTTCTCATGGCATTGTCATCAAGCTCAATTGACTTATTTTGACTATTATGGGAATCCAATTCGATTGCAACATTATTTGCAGTATTGACTACTGACTTAATTAACTTATTTCAATCTTTCCTAGAGGTTTGTCCTTCTTCAATATTTTCTGGTGCATCTGTAACTACTAATGTTGTACCTCTATCTGATAGACCGCTAATAATAACATTACCAAAGTATGACATTATGCTTCTATTTATGTATTTTAATGACCTCCCTTTAACACTTTTAGGACTTTGGTTGCTCGATATCTCTCAAGAAATACAAACTACAAGAAATAGAATCAAAGAAGATAAACCCCTGGATATCGATTCCTCAAGTAATGAATGAAACCCTAAAAAATAATTTTTAAAAATGAACTAAAATTCACAAACTCCAAGGAAAAATAATCTTATAATATTATAAAAGAAATTTTCACAGTCACTTACAAATTGGTTATGTTGAAGTCCGCTATACTACAATGTCTATAGTAGCAAATTAACTATGATCTAAGTAAACTATACAGAGCTCAAAACATAACAAAATGTGTCAAAAAAGTACCAACTTTTGATTTTATTTATACCAATCCGTATTTGGCAAATTTTGTGGGGCATTTTAAAACAGACCTTATATTTTGGCGAATTTAAGTGGGATTTTGGCATTGTAGAGTGAAAATGGGCAAATCTCCCAAGCTATTAAAATGATACATTTTGATTTCCAAGGCAATCATGGACCTATAATTACCATCAACTTATAACACAGTTGGCAAAATGGGTCCTCCTAAATGATAACTTACAAAACGGCTAGTGAATTAGGTCCTCCTAAATAATTGTGGTATCAAACCATTGAGTTGGTATTGGTAAATAAATGGGTGCACATACATTGGAACCTTTCAAGGCCGTTGGCAAAAAAAATCAATAGGTATAACTGGTCCCCAAAAGACTTTAGTGAATTACCTTGCCTATGGCCCAAAACACATAAAAATAGGTGAATGGGAGATAGGCCCCCAATTTGTCATATTCGCCAATTTCAAAATCCCCAATCTCAACTATTCACCAATTGGTGAAAATTTGCCACTAAAAAAAATGTTGGGGGTGAATCAACAATCACAAAAACTTGATAATATTATGTTATTTGAACAACATTTTCTCCATCCTTGAGACAATGTGATTTAGAAGGATGTTGCAAAGAAGATTGAAGAAAAATCACATTTAAACATGCCCCGGGCACGACTGAGTATAAGGGTCACCCCTCAAGAAATTGATTGGAAAATATAGAAAAATGTTAATTTATCGACAATGATGCTAAGATTCCAAAATGACGAATGGAAGTGAAATCGGAGTTAAAATGCAAAATTTATAAGCTTGGTAAGGTCAAAAAGACCATGACCAGTGCAAAGGGGAGTGCGTGCACACCCATCTAGACTGGTAAGAGGGGTATAAAAATAGGGTGGGAGGGTAAAAAGATCTCATTTTCACTCTCTTTTGAAAGAATTGGAGGTTTGGAGCAAAAAGTTAGCAAGATTGGTGTGAGTTATGATGGAGAATCATCGTGGTGAGCACATGAGGAGCTACCAGTGACCAGAGGACGTAGGACCAATGGTATGTAGTCTAAATCTTACTTGTAGTTTTTTTTATGTTTGAATGATTTTCTAAATTGAATTTCATCATTTTTTGATGCATGTCAGAGGGTGTGAGTTAAGAGCTATGCAGTTGGGTGTGTTTTTTGTGCAGCTCGGGGAGAGAACTGCACAACTAGGAGCTATAACATAGCAATTGGTAGCCAGAACTATGTAGTTGGAAGCCATAATTATGCACTTAGTTAGGCAAGATACACATTTGGTCAAGTCAACATGTAGATGGATTAGGGTTTAGGGTTAGGGTTTGACTAAGAGGACCAAAGTTGACCTAGGGCTTATGTTGGATAGACTGGGATTAAACACATAGGTTCCCAATTAGGCTACTAAATTACGGTTGTGAGGGATTGCCAATTAGTATTGAGACATAATTGATTGGAGTAAGGGGTCATGATGGAGAAGGTTAGGTTAACACAATGTTTACCCCCTTGTTTTGTAGGTTGTGCTTCTAGCTTTATAGACTCATTAGACTTGACCTTCATGTCTATCATTGCATCATCAGTTGTGGAGGTGAGAGAGAGATTTCTTATTACATAAGGGAAAATAGGGCTCTTATCACTATATTAGTAGAGAGATGACATTCTAAGATATATTCATTTCATCTGCCAATGGGAGAGGTGACAATCACATTAGAAGATGTGTGGTACATAATGAGGATTCCTATCCATGGGGATTTAGTTGTGTACGATCATGATACTAGGAGAGAGGCTCTGAGTCAGATGTTTGAGGTAGACAAGGAAAAGCTATGCATCATCAATTATGAGATTAGATGGGAGACTATGGTAACTCAGCATTTGAGGTTGGTGATTGTCATCAATGTACTGATAGTAGGATTGGTAGCATGAAATAGGAGAGGACATGGATTCCCTATCAAATGGGTATGGGTGTTGTTGTCACATAGGATTACACCTGAAAACGCTAAGTGTGAAACCTAGCAATCATGTGAAACATGGAAACAAATTTCAAGTTGTGGGTGAACTCAAAATGAGAAATGAATTTATGGGTTATGGGGTAGCTCCTTTTTTAATACCTCCCAAAAATAATTATGGGTGTGAAAAAGAGTAAGAAAGGGTTTGAAATGGAGAAAAACTGAAACTATTCTAGGAGGTGATGCACCAAGTTGATATCTAAATGACAATAATTCTTCCTCAAACCACCAATTTATACAATGAAACTCTTGATTCATTACACATAAATATTTCATGCAAATGATCTTAAATTCACTCAATTTGGTAGGAAAGAGACCTTTCTCAACCAACAAGACTGGATTAAATGAACACAAAGCATAACGTGTGATTTTATGTATGAGACAGAATTTGAAAGGCTATAAAGAATAGCACAATAAATTACTCTCAATCATGCATAAAATAAAATGAATCCTAAAATTGAAGGCAAAAAATCTGAAAGCTTTATTCAAAATTCTATCATAAACTACAAAGTGAGCTACAAGAAGAATTCTCTACCATAAGCATGAGAATAATAGTCAAGAACTAGTGAAAAAAGATAAAGTTTTTCCACTTTATACAAAAAGGCCTTACAAGACAAAAAGAAATCAAACTCCCAGTGAACTGAAAATAAACTCCCACTGAAAATATCTTCGCCAAAGTTTGGTCCTCGAGCAAAAATAAAAAGCCATGAAAATAGGCTTCAAATCATGCAAAAATATGTGAAAAACATCTCAATCTCTTGGTCAACTCATAGTTGACCCATGTTGCACTCAAACTAAAGCACTAACTCCTCAAAATTATGAGAAAAACTCATGCAAATACCCACTCCAGGCTCAAATCCAACCTCCAAATCTGCCATAAAATTGCTCAAAACCTGTATCAAACTCCCTCTGAAACTGCAATTCCTATATTAATTATTTTATTTATATAAATAGAAGTATTTAAATAAAGATTCTAATAATCTTTATATTTATTTTTTTGTTTTATACTTCTATAAATATAAATAAAATAATAAAAAATTATTATTATTCTTAATATAAAAAAAATAACATGACATAAAGTCTTTAAAAGACTTTTAGGGTTTTTTAGGCCACCCATGGCTATCACATTACATGCATTGATTTTGTGTTTCATAAAAAAAATAAAAAAAATAAAGCTCATTTGATAACCTCGAGGAATGCAACAAAAGAAGAAAATCCTAAAAATGCTTCCACCCATTCCTCATGCTTCTCGAGGAAGGTGGCCACCATGCACTCTGTTCTTTCTTGAATTTGAACTAGGGCTTCTATAGGAGCTTGAACTAGATATCAAATAGGCTTTCAATTGGGGCTTCTTTTGAATGATTTCAAATCTCAGTATGTATTTTTCTCAAAATATTGTCGTATCATGGTTATATTAAAAAAAAAAATCATGAATCTGTGAGTTTTCATAAATATCGTGATAGTTGTTATCTTTGTGACCACATCATTTCACAGGATTTTCTGAAACACAACCCTTCCCTAAGTGTAATTCCCTTGAAAATTTGTCTTTTAGATCTTATTTTTTTGTGCAATGTATGATTACTGTCTTTTATTAGGGCTCTGGTGGCACTGAGGGTGTATAGAGATATTCCTTGTCAATATTTTGATTCACTATTCTTGAATACATTATCTTGTGATTGCTACTCACTATACCACATCTATTTTTTTTTTAAATATAACTACACTTTTCGTTGGTAATCTCAATATCTTGATGAGCTAATGGCTTATGTGCTCACTATGGGTCATGACTTGGTGACTATGGATTTAGTTGATTGAAAACCTTGATTTGATGATTCCAATGCATTCTTTGAGTGTTGGCAATGTTTACAACAAATTCTTAGTTTGTATTGATTGTAACTTCTGAAACTCACTATCATGAATATCCTTTTTGACCTGTGCTTAGGTGACTTAGCTCAACTTCTTCTATGTTTGAATGACACTACTCCCTATGGACATGTGCCTACTGATAGTTATTTTGAAAGTATATAGCTTGAATTTTGAGCTGTTCTTTTTTCACTATCATAACATTGTGGTTATTGTTTGTTCTAAACCTATGAAAGATGCTCATCATCGTGTTGGACTATGACAACTTTATATTCATATTTATTTTCACTGTTATCAATAGCAACTACTATATTGAATCTTACTAATGATACTGCGCATAAGCATACATTGATGACCTATGAAGGATTAATAGTTGCTCATGATATTTTGATGACTTACGTATCCTACCTTAGCAGTTTGCATTAGATGAATGACTTTTAGCTAGTGATTAACTTCTTTGCAAGGAGTCACTACATTAAACTCTATCATTGTCTTATTGTTGTACCTACATATTCATTGTGTACTTTTCATTATAATAGTCTTAGTTGAAGTTATCGTGACTACCAATATCTCTTTGATGTTGCAAACCTAATTATAAATCTTTTACCTATCATGTTGGGTTTGTAGTTGCTTACTATCCTTTGTTTCTTCATAGAACCTATGATGAGGTTACCATCTTTTTGTTCTGAAACTAATGTTCTTTCATTTGTATACTATCATTGTATCTTTACTTGTCAATAATTGCCTATCATTGTGTATCTTGATTGATGAAAGTATGATTGCTCAAAATTGTAATATATCTCTGTCCATAGTTAATCTTTGCCTTTATATACATGAATGGCTTATCATTAATGATCACTATAAATGTTGCCCATACTAAAGAAAAGAATATTGTATTTTTGATGTTGTTGTGACTGTATATTTCCTGAAGGTATTTCTCTCATCATGAGGCATTGATTTTGTCTATGTCTTTTATTTTAAAAGTGACTTTAAAGATATTGTTATGACTACGAAGGCATTTATTCCTTTGTGATATCTATTTGTGTAAAACCAGAAATTCCCATTCCTCAAAGTTTGGTCATTCAGAATTTTTTTTTGTTCATTTGCATGCTTCGGTCATCTGATAATAAAGGTCTAAAAGAATTGCCTTATGCTTTCATACTATGTCACTCATATGATGACCTTAGTCACTTGTCAAATATAGGGTGCAATTCATTTATTGTTGTATATGTTGTCATTGGATGGCTGCCTATACTGTCATTTGATGACAATATATGAGATCATGCATACAGTTGCATTCACGTTTGATAGTTGATTAGAGACACCTTGTGATTGATGACTAGTATGTTGAGATCAACCCTCGTGGGAGTCCATTTAACCCACATAGTTGATAGTTAATCAATAATGCACGATTTGACCCTGTATCTACACATGAAGCAAACATGTTAGATAAAACTTGGTATTTGTTGTTATTTCATAGCATCCTACTAATCTCTCTGATATCTGTTGCTTGACCTAAACTAATTTATTCCATTTATAGTTTGATACATATGTGTATGCGCAGATTGTTAGAGAATAGATATCCTGAGCTTTAACACATGTTCTTCACCCTTAGCAAGTATACTAAGATCACTTAGGAGTATGAAGAAATGAAGATGCGGCTTCAACTAACCAATGGTTCATCATTTAAAGGCAATGACAGATCTTTCTTTCTCTCATTCTATTTATACACATGTTTTTCATTCTACTTGTTGCATTTATTAGCCATACTCATGGCTTGTGTGGGTAACCTTACACATTATTTGTAATGGAAAAGGTATTTTATGCAATCTTTTATTGTTGTTTTTTTCTTGAGAAATACTTACATAATGAAATAAACTTCCATTTTGAATCATGATGTGTGAAATGAAGAAATTTAATTAAAAAAAATTATTTACCTTTCTTCATCTATAATGTGTAAGGCCTCATTAGGCTGCCAAATTTAGCTGTAGCAAAATTTGGTAACATTTTTGGTGACCTCTCAAGGGTGTTTGCCTACTAAAGAAATAGTATCTAGTAGCCTTTGTTGTATCCATTGGGAATAGAGTCATGCCTTCTCTTCCTCTTGAAACCACTTGTAACTCAGTTGTTTGAAACAAAACAACAACAAAAAATGAAATAGAAAACAAAACATGACTCCACAAATGAACCTACAAGTTGTGCAACAACTGCTTATTGAAACAAACTAGCCTAAAACAAAACTAAAAGTTGTATGACAAATGCACTTATTGAAACAATCTGAAAATAAACCTACTGTACCCTAAGCTACCCAACATGGTAGTGAATTAAATGAAACCATTGATAAGTTATGAAAAGTAACTGCCCTTTCTTAACAAAATGTTATATTGTGCATGTATTTGGGTGGCTACAAAGAGAATCATGTTGAAGATATGGCTTAAAGAATACTATATAAATTCTTTAAGAATAAAAAACAAATCCTCTACCTCTTTCAGTTGTTTATACTCACATTCCTTCATAAGAGACTGAGTGATAGAGATACCAATCTCTTCCATTGTTGCAACCTCTTGCTTAGGGGAATTCTCTTTTGGGTATTCATGCTCAAAAGTCAGCATGGTTTGCATTGCTTTGTTGTCCTCTTCTCTAGATAAGTGCCTAATAGGACAACCTCTTGAGAGTGTAGGCTTCTATGTCACACTTCTTTCTTCTTGATGAATTATTCCAGCCTTATCTTATGTTGTAAAGGTTAGTTCACGCATGTCTTGATCATCATCAACAAACAAAGGAAGTTCAACAAAGAGATCAAAATGAATCATTTCCTACTTTTCAGTTTGTTGTTCTACCTCAGACGATAGATTTATAACCTCCCCTATCATAGGTGAAGCTACTATGCCTATATGTGCTTGACTAAAACTAGGCACTGAAAGAATCTGATCTTTTTGAAATCAAACCGACAAAGCCTTTATTTGCTCCTTTTTTGCTGCTATAACCCTTCACAAGTTGCTCTTCATATTGGCTTTTTTGGTCCTCCATCTCCTACTCAGAAAGATGAATTTGGTAAGCCAACTCATCCTCCATACTATCAACCTATTGTCTAGAAACCATGATATTTTCTTCTTCTGCTAGATTCTCTACACATACATCATCTTCTTGCTAGTTCATAAATACACAAATAGGAATATTTTCCTGAACTTGTGGACCCTTTTTCTCATATGTGTCCTGCACTGAATATTTAGAAACCGTGTAATTGTGATTCCCCTGATGGATTTGACCTTGGATTTTTTTGGGGTAAGTGCAGTGATTATGAATCTCAAGTTGGCAAAGGACTGACTTCCCTCTATAAGTTTGTAACATATCTTTTACCTCTTGGATTTCCTGGGGTGGGGCTGATACAACAAGACTTTGAGGTTCTTCTTGATACTCTTAAGGCTAGAATAACAACTATAATTGGGGTTGGTAGTAGCATATTTGGTTGTATTTCTAGAAGAATTGGCATAAGAGCTCTGGGAGCTAAAATTCTAGCTAGAATTAGACTATTCTCTGCTTTAATAGCAACATTAAAAGCATCTGGCAAGGTAAAACCTCCCATAGACTATATCAATACAGATATATCACTATTAAGAGATCTCAAATAATACAAGAAAGCATGGTCATTGGTGGGTCTTACCGATGCTCGAATCCTGCTCCATGTCTTTTGGAATCTATCATTGAAATCGGACATGAGTTCATGTTGTGCTCTCTTTATTATAGATAGTTATTCTATCAATAACAAAATATTTGACCTGTCCTGAAAGTGTTCATTCAAAGTAGCTCCTAATTGGTCCCAAGTTCTGATAGAAGCTATAGGTAGATGTCTGAATCACTGCAGTGTCTTTCCCTTGAATGACATCGCAAGTAATCTGATAGCGATATTTTGTTTTGTGATATTGTGAACTGCACACAATGATGCAATATTTTTGTTGCGATCTACTGCTGTTATCTAGTTTTCTCTAGTAAAATATGGTAAAATCTTCCATGCAAATGAAGGTATGTCATCATATTGTGTCAAAATCAAGGGAGTACATGGATCAAATGACATGAATGGATGAGTCCTTGGTGGATTTTGAGCCATCTGAATTAGCGCTGGTACATCTTTTGGATGCTGACAATATTTGATCTTCAAACCAAGATTACAGAGTTGCCAAGTATTTGTGCTAAAAAACCTCTAAAAGGCTAAAAGTTGTTGTTCAATACCCAAAATAGTAATATGAAATAAGTCTTCTCTTGAACTGAGAATTAGTTCAGGGTCCCACTGGGCGTGCCAAAAACTATTATCACGTAGAATTGTGCTTGAAAATGCTAAGTGTGAAACCTAGCAATCCTGTGAAACATGGAAATGAATCTCAAGTTGTGGGTGAACTCATAATGATAAACGAATCTATGGGTTATGGGTTGACTCCCTTTGAATACCTCCTAAAAATAATGATGGCTGTGGAAAAGAGTAAGAAAAGGTTTGAAATGCAGAAAAACTAAAATTATTATAGGAGGTGATGCACCAAGTTGATATCTAAATGACAATAATTCTTCCTCAAACCACCAATTTGCACAATGAAACTCCTAATTCATTACACATAAATATTTCATGCAAAGGATCTTAAATTCAATCAATTTGGTAGGAAATAGACCTATCTCAACCAACAAGACTGAATTAAATGAACACAAAGCATAACCTATGATTTTATGTATGAGATGGAATTTGAAAGGCTATAAAGCATAGCACAATAAAATACTCTCAATCATGCACAAAATAAAATGAATTCTGAAATTGAAGGCAAAACATCTGAAAGCTTTATTCAAATTTTTGTCATAAACTACAAAGTGAGCTACAAGAAGAATTCTATGCCATTAGCATGAGAATAATAATCAAGAACTAGTGAAAAAAGATAAACTTTTTCCACTTTATACAAAAAGGCCTTACAAGAGGCAAATAAATCAAACTCCCAGTGAACTGAAAATGAACTCCCAATAAAAATATCTTCTCCAAAGTCTGATCGTCGAGAAAAAATAAAAATCCATGAAAATAGGCTTCAAATCATGCAAAAATATGTGGAAAACATCTCAATCTCTTGGTCAACTCATAGTTGATCCATGTGGCACTCAAACTGAAGCGCTAAATCCTCAAAATTATGAGAAAAGCTCATACAAAAACCCACTCCAAGCTCAACTCTGAGCTCCAAAGTTGCCATAAAACTACTAAAAACCTGTATCAAACTCCCTTTGAAACTGCAATTCCTATATTAATTATTTTATTTATATAAATAAAAGTATTTAAATAAAGATTGTAATAATCTTTATATTTCTTTTTTTGATTTATACTTCTATAAATATAAATAAAATAATAAAAAATTATTATTATTATTCTTAATATATTAATAATGGTATGTGTACTTTTATTTTATTAAATATCATTATTAATATACTAATAATATTAATAATAATAAAAAATAACATGACATAAAGTCTTTAAAAGACTTTTAGGGTTTTTTAAGCCTCCCACACTATCACATTACATGCATTGATTTTGCTTTTCATAAAAACAAAATAAGGAAATAAGGCTCATTTAATAACCAAAGGGCATGCAACAAAAGAAGAAAACCCTAAAAATATTTCCACTCATTCCTCATGCTTCTTGAGGAAGGTGGCCACCATGCACTCTCTACTTTCTTGAATTCAAACTAGGGCTTCTACAGGAGCTTGAACTAGATATCAAAAAGTCTTTCAATTGAGGCTTCTTTTGCATGATTTTAAATCTCGGTATGTATTTTGCTCAAAAGACTGCCATATCATGGTTATTTTAATTTTTTTCATGAATCTATAAGTTTTTATAAATATCGTGATAATTGTTATCTCTGTGACCACATCATTTCACTGGCTTTTCTGAAACACAACCCTTCCCTAAGTGTAATGCCCTTGTAGATTTGTCTTTTAGATCTTATTTGTTCATGCAATGTATGATGATTGTCTTTTATTAGGGATCTGGCTACACTGAGGGTGTATAGAGATATTCCCTGTCATTATTATGATTCACTGTTCTTGAATATATTATCTTGTGATTTCTACTCACTATACAACGTTCTTTTTCTTTTTCTTTTTTGAAAATAAAACTGCACTTTTCTTTGGTAAGCTCAGTATCTTGATGAGCTTATGGCTTATGTGCTCACTGTGGATCATGACTTGGTAACTGTGGATTTAGCTGATTGAAAACATCGATTTGATGATTCCAATGTATTCTCTGAGTGTTTGCATGTTGGCATTTGCATGAATATTGTATTAATGATATGTTATATTGTCATTGATGTTAATTAATCGGTAATGATATTGTTGATATTGCCGTTATTATTGATATTGTCTTGTAACCGGTAGGAAGAGCTTTGTGGAAGATATTGTAAACTAGTATGTAAGTTTGTGATTTGAATCAGTAACCGGTATAAGAGTTTAAACCCTACCAGCTGTTTTTTGTTGAACCCTAACCAATTAAAGGTTGTTGAATTAGCTATGTTGGTTTATGATCTAATGATGAGTGGTAATGATGACGACACGTGTGATCATTGTATAAAGATAAGTTCAAATTGTTTTGGTGCATTTTTGTCTAGGGAATGAGAAAAGTGTATTGCATCTAATGTAAAGCATGTGATGAGTTATTGAGTTCGATGAAGTGGTGATCAAGGAGCAGTTGGAGTTTTCTTGATTAATGTGTACAAATTGCTGTGTAAATCCAATAGTCATACTTGAACTGATCTGTTTGTAATATCTATGAGAGAATTAGGTTTTTTGTTGTGTTACCAACCTAATTGATTTTGTATAAGGTCGATGAAGTTATTTTGTAAAGGTGTTGGCATAAATCAATTGAGTGTGTGGTTGCCAAACCAGATAATGAATCTACTGTTTGAGTAAAGGTAGATAGGAACTTAAAAAGGATCTGATCAAGCAAGTGTAGTGTTATTCAGACAGATCAAGAAAAACCTTGTTGTTTTCTAACAGTTACAGCAGAACTGAAATCCCCTAACCGAGTAAGCTCTAACAAGCTTGGTTACTTCTTAAATCCTCTAACAAGGTGATCCATTAGCCTGGATTCTCAAATCCCTTACCGAGGTTACTCCTAACAGGGTACTTGCTTCTAACAAGGCATTTGTAGTCAATCCCTTAACCAGGTGATTCTTAACAGGAGTTTTATGAAAGCTTTAACAAGCTTGGCTCCTAACAGGGCAGACTTCAGAAGAGTTCAGATAGTTATCTTGTGAGTCTCATCTCACAGTGGTTTTTCCCATTTGGGTTTCCACGTCAAAATATTTGTGTGATGTGGTGAATGTTTTTGTGGTTATGATCTTATGGTTGATTTGATTGACTACTTAACTATTCTGATAAGGCATGATAACCAGAACCATTGAGAAATGAAGTCAGTTGACATATGATAAAGCATTTAGATGTTTACAAGTTTAATGTTGTTTACTGTTATATTGGTATAACAGTCAACCAGTTGATATTGGTTTTTCTTATGAGATTTTATCTTGACAGAGATATTTTATTGATAAGTTTACTTTGTGTGATTGAGATTGAGATTGGGAAAGTTTGTATCAGTTTTTCAGATTACTGAATACCCCCCCCTCTCAGTAATATATCAGATACTTATTCTTTCATCATACCATCAATTGGTATCAAATCTTCTCAGGTCCTCTAAGATCTAAGCCTAACAACCTGAGGAAAAGATCTTGCAAATCATGATGAAGAAGGAAGGTCCAAAGTTTAACAAAGAGAACTATAGGATATGGAGCGACAAAATGAAAATTTACATTAAGAGTCTGGGAAGTTAGTATTGGGAACATGTCAATACTAAATATGTTGCACCCTGTCAGTTCCCTATCTGATGTTGAATATGTAGATGTTCATGGTCTAGAGACTGTGCATGAGGTATGGAAAAACTTCAAGAGATTTATAGCAGTGATGAACATGTTAAGATTTATAAAGACACGAGTCTAAGAGGAAAGTTTGATGACATATAGATGACTGAAGGTGAGAACATCTAACAGTATGGTCAAAGGATAAAACAGATAGTCAGTGAAATTAAGAGTGAATGAGGGAAAGTGGAAGATGCCACAGTGATCAGTAAGGTACTGAGAACCCTGCTACCAGTCTATGCTATCCGAGTTGTAGCTATTCAGGAGCTGAAGTCCCTAGACAAAACTAAGGTAACTCTTGACTCCATCATTGGAAAACTTACTTCTTTTGAATTAAACGGTTATGATGGTAGTGTACAAAAATCAGAGTTTGCATTCAGAGCTTTTGTCTCTAACCCATCTGTGAGAAAAAGTAGAGATACTAGTCATGGTTATGAATCCAGATCTAGTAGAGATACTGATGATGAAGACAGTTTAGTGGAGCTTAAAGCATTGTTGGAAAAGCAGCTACCTAGAGGCACTGGCAAATACAAAGGTAAATTACCTTTGAAATATTTTGCATGCAACAAGATTGGCCACATAGCTGCAAACTGTCCTAATGGTGAAAATGAACACAAGAAAGAGAAATTTAAGAAGTATAAGGGTAAAGGCAAGAGAGATTGTCTTATTGTTGTTGATAGTGGTATCACTAATGAAGAATTTGATGGTGATGCTAGTGAAGATATTGTGTTTATAGCTATTAAGAAAGAGATATTTGACTAGAAGGAATTAGTGTCTAGGATGGATAACCCTGATGATTAGATCATTGATAGTGGTTGTTCACATCATATGACCGGTGATTGGAGAAAATTTATTTCCTTGAAGGAATTTGATGGTGTTGTTGTAAGATTTGGCAATGACTCAGCCTACATGGTTAAAGGTAAGGGAGTTATTTCTCTTAATGGGAAGAGCAGTGTTGATGATGTCTACTGGGTTGAAGGTCTAAAGAACAATCTTTTGAGTGTGGCACAACTTAATGACAAAGGATACCCACTAGAGTTCAAAAGTGGTATGTGCAAAATCTTTGCCAATAAAGGTGAATTGATTGCAACCGGGAAACAAACTAAAGGTAACCTATTTCACCTTAATCCTAAAGTAAGCAACTATTTGATTGCAAAAATAGATGATAGCTGGCTTTGGCATAGGAGATTTTGTCATATGAACTTTGATAACATTGTTAAACTGAGTAAGTCCAAGATAGTGAGAGGTTTGCCTCAGTTAGGCGAACCAGTTAATGCTCTTTGAAATGAATGTCAGTTAGGAAAGATGACTTCTTCAATTTTCAAGAGAAAATCCTTCTCAGTGGAGCATTTGTTAGATTTGGTTCATACAGATCTTTGTGGACCAATAAGAACAAAAAGCATTCAAGGTGACAGATATTTCATGATCCTCACTGATGATTACTCAAGGATGATGTGGGTCACATTCTTGAAGGATAAGGCTGAAGCTTTTTGTAAGTTCAAAGAATTCAGGGCCTTAGCTGAGAAAGAGAGTGGCAAGAAGATAAAATGTCTGAGAACAGATCAAGGTAGTGAATTTACTTCTGAGGAATTCACTAGGTACTGTGATGAGAGCGACATCAAATGGAAACTTTCTGCACCAAGGACACCACAACATAATGGTATCATAGAGAGGAACAACTGGTTAGTGGTTGAAGCTACTAGGACAATGATGATACAAGGAGGTGTAGAGAAAACATTTTGGAGAGAAGTTGTCAATATAGCTGTCTACACTATGAACCAAGTTCTAGTGAAAAGAGGTAAGGACAAGACCCCTTATGAATATTGGTATGGAAGATCTCCTAATGTTAGCCATTTTAAAATATTTGGAAGAAAATGTTTTATTAAGAGAGGTGATTACATTAGAAAATTTGAAGCTGAGAGTGATGAAAGAATATTTCTTGGCTATTCCACCAAGAGTAAGGCCTACAAGTGTTTTAACAATTGGACACAGAGAATTGTTGAGAGGACTGATGTTCGAGTGGATGAATGTCCTTAAGTTTTGAAGGAAATCAGTTTGGAAAAGAAGGATGAAGATCCTTGCATTTTGTTTTTGGAACCAAAAATTATTAAATTTGAAATTGGCAAAGAAAATTTTGATGCACTTGTTCAACCATAACAGATAAATTCAGAAGATGAAGACAATGATGAAGTTGAACCTGAAGATAATGATCATGTTATTCCTAGATATGTGAGACTAAATCACCATCCTGAACAGATTATTGGGGATAACGATGTTGGAGTAATAACTAGAAGGAGAATAAGAGAGAACTCTTACATGATCTCCACCATTGAACCAAGAATTGCTAAGGAGGCATCTGGTGATGATCACTGGGTTTAAGCTATGGAGGAGGAATTGGATCAAATTGAGAAGAACAACACTTGGACCCTAGTACCCCAACCGGTAAATAAGAATGTTATAGGTACTAAATGGGTATTCAGGAACAAGTTGAATGAAGATGGTGTTGTAGTTCACAATAAGGCTAGGTTGGTTTGCAAGGGCTATGCATAAGAAGAAGGAGAAGATTGTGGCTAAAATTTTGCACCAATAGAAAGACTGGAAGGTGTTAGAACTTTACTTGCATTTGCAGCTCATAAGAAGTTCAAGGTATACTAGATGGATGTTAAGTCTGCATTTTTGAATGGGATATTGGAAGAAGAAGTATACGTAGAGTAGCCAAATGGTTATGCTTTGACTGATGAGAAAGATATGTTATGCAGATTGCATACAACTTTATATGGATTAAAGTAGGCACCTAGAGCATGGTATAAAAGACTTCATATACATCTGATGAAGATAGGATTTCTGAGAACCAATGATGATAGTAACATATATCTCAAGTCTGAAGGAGGTGAAATACTGGTTAGTGAAGTATTTGTTGATGATATCATATTTGGAGGTAATGATACCATGAGCAATACTTTTGTAGATGAAATGAAAAATGAGTTTGAAATGTCTTTAGTAGGGGAAATAAAAAATTTCATAGGCTTGTAGATACAAAAAATGAAGAATGGTATTTTCATTACACAATCTAAGTATATGAAAGAGGTCTTGAAGACATTTGGCATGAGTGACTGTAAACCAATTGGGACACCAATCATTATAGGTTGTAAGTTGTCTAAGGAAGATGAATCTAAGTCTATTGATGAGAAGGAATATAGGTCAATGATTGGAAAATTGCACTATGTTGTTCACACTAGACCGGATATAGCCCATGTGGTTGGCATAGTTGCTAGATTCTAGAAGAATCCTAAGGAAACACATCTGATAGCAACCAAGAGAATCTTTAGATATCTGAAAGGTACTGTTGACTATGGATTATGATATCCATATGGAGGAAACTTTGATTTGAAGGTGTACACAAATGTTGATTGGGCAGGAAATGTTGATGACCAGAAAAGTAAAACTAGTGGAGCATTCTTTCTTGGAGGAAGACTTGTTTCATGGAGTAGTAAGAAGCAGAGTTGCACTTCACAATCTACTGCTGAAGCTGAGTATGTTGCAGCTTATATGAATTGCACACGGGCTATTTGGATGAGGCACATATTGGAAGGTTTTAAGATGAAGATTTGAAAACCCATAAAGATTTTATGTGATAATACAAGTGTCATAAATATTTATAAGAATCTTGTTTTGCATGCACAAACCAAGCACACTGAATTGAAGTATCATTTCTTGAGGGAAAAAGTACAAAGCAAAGATGTTATCTTAGAGCATGTTTCTACCAAGGAGCAACTTGCAAATATTTTTACCAAACCTCTATCTAAGACTACATTTGAGTATCTTAGAAGTCAACTAGGGGTTGTACCCCTTCATGAGGTTAGTTGAGCATGATGTTGATTGCATCAGTCCTTGAACCACTTGCAGAATTTTACAGAAAGATTGGTGTACTAGTGGAAGCTATTCCACAGGGGGAGCATTATGTTGTAGATTATTGTTGTACAATGAAATTTGCAATTACATGATCTACTTTCAATTTGGTATTGTTGTCAAAGGGGGGCAAGTGCTATGTGATTATGAGGAGGAGAACTAGTAATAAGATGAAGACATGGAGAGCATTGTGAATACTTGGTAAGGTAAACCAAGATTCCTATTCACAATCATAGCAGCAATCATAGGTGTTGATATTTGTATTGCCATTAATGCCAAAGGGGGAGATTGTTGGCATTTGCATGAAGATTGTATTAATGATGTTATGTTGTCATTAATGTCAATTAACCAGTAATGATATTGCTCATATTTCTATTATTATTAATATTGTCTTGTGATAGGTAGGAAGAGACTTGTGGAAGATATTGTAAATCGGTATGTAAGTTTTGTTGGGTGAATATCTTGTCACCAACGTACTAATGACAAAATATATGGTTCACACATAGCTATGTTGAGAAATTACTCTCTCCTCTCATCAAGGGGAGGTTCCCTTTGAAATTTCTTCTCTAATTGATAAGAAATAAAAATCTATAAGTTGGTGTTGGGCATATAACTCTCTTTTTTCAGAGTCTATGTATTCTCCCTTCGCCTTGTTACAATTTGTGTACCTATTTAGATACTTAAAGAAAAGAACAATGAATCTAACAAACTACGCTAAAACTTACAGTCAAGTAGCACAAAGTCTCTCTTGAATGTAATCTTAACTCAAACTAATTACTACAAAAATTTAGAAATTTAACTCGCAACTCAAAGTCTTCAAGTATGAATTCCTAATTCTTTAAACTAAAAGTGATTGCAGCAATACAATGCTTACCACTAATTACTTAATTTATCAGAAGATTTCCCAAATATGCTAAGAGCACATAGTCTACTTGCATGATTATGGAGCTCTTTAACCCACATAACAATATCTTCAAGATCAAAGAAATAAAGAACATATATATTCAATGGACATAGGAAAATTAAATTATATAAACAATTTTCTTGACACAACACAAAGTTTGAGATCAACAAAACTGTTTTCTTTATTTGCTTGATAGAATTTTCACAACAAAAGCCCAAAGTCTTAGTTGGGATAAAATTTTTGTAGAGTTTTGCTAAGCATGAAAAAGATAATATTTACAAAAGAGGTCCTCCTTAAATATGAAAATAATGGAGAAAAAAGTGGGCACGGTTGACTTATTCAACTGCATAGTCCCATTTTACTATAACTACAACATAAAGAAAATGTGCAGCTGCATAAAAATTGACAGCATCTATCGATGCAACTGCATAAAGGGAAGGTTTCAAAAGGGATCAATTCATTCTTCATTCTCCTCCTCATTAGATTTCTAAAAATCTTCAAACTTAGCTAGGATATCTTTCATCTCTATTTCATTTGGCATTGGGGTAGAACTTGTGATTACTCAGACGCGAGAAATTGCATCTTCAATCTTTACCTATTTCTTTTGCCCGTCCATCAGCATCGATGCAAGGACTTCAAAACTGACCTAGATCTCCAATAGCTTATCAAATGTGTCAAGTGAGAAATCTTGTCCCATGCAGTGATCTATTAAGGCAAGGAATTCTTGTGTGATAGCTTCGCCAGTAACAAGATTTTGATCACCATCATATAAGTAACAAGGAAGATCAGCAACTTTGGCAAAAATGAGATCAATCTCATCATCACCTTCTTTCTCTTCTCGATCCAGTTATGCAATCATCAACCTTATTGTCTCTTGCTTATGAGACAATAATTACAAGATCTGGATGTACTTTTCCCTTGTGGGAATTACCTTATTTTCAACAAGGACATCTATCCTAAAGTCCTCCTCATTTTGACAATCTGCCCAAACATCTTCAAACCTATAAACATGTGTATAACTCCTCTTGACTTTGTTCTTTATGCCATGAAAGTCAAAGCTATTTCATGCCTTGAATCTTCACACAGTATTTCATTGCATTTCTTCCTCCATGTTCTTGTCTTTAGGGTTGGTCACGACTGAGTACCCGACGATTGACTCTGGGAACTTCAACCGAGTCTTATGTGCTTGTGATTTTTTTTCATGCACATTAATTAGTTGTCTACACAACTCCATGAGAATGATTTTGTCAGAAGGAAATCTTGGTAGAATAAAAGGCTTACCTGAGAAGCATCCAATTCGGATATAAGTGAAAGTAGGAAGTTGAAGGAAAACACATCCAAAATGAGATACCCTACTATAAGTAGCCTTTGATATTCTCCACTTTTGCAAGCCCTTATCAAACATGCACTTCCATACAGTGAAGAAGGCATCATTAACTCTTCTGTAATGGCTACCTTGATTCTTGATGGTAAGCTGATCATAGTACTCCCAAATGGGCACTAGCCTCCTATCACCCCTAGTAGATAAGCCTGGATATTGCCTCATTCAAGTAGACGCATAAACCAGGTATGAGGTCATATAAAATTTTAGTGTTATTTTGACCTCCTTTAACTAAGCACAGAGGGCATCGCTGATCTATTCACCCCAATCAATTCTTGCAGCTCCTTTCCTAATAATTTTCATGTAGTAACACATCTAGCTTTGAAAGTAATGAGAGTCTTTTAACCCCCTCACCCTTGATAACATGGTGACCATGTTTCTATACTCCTTATATAAATCACTCCCGTGAAAGTACTTGGGCCATCATGAGGTTAGGGAACCTCTTGCAGCAGAGAGGAAAACAATATTGATCACCTTCTTGCATTTATCCTCATTTTTCTCATACTACTCTTGAGCACTTTCTTGAGAGATATCAGCCACCTCTTCCACTTGGGAACCTTTAAAGACACTATTGAAAAATACACTATCCAGGGTCATGATGACATTCTGATCTGCATATTTCACCTGTCTTGTATTTGGATCAAAGTGATCCACTATTGCAAGCACAAATTCTGGATCATGAGCTGCAACTGGAAAGGATGCATATTTATGCAACTCAGATTTTATCAGATTAGTTAGGCAAGCATGAGCCTTCTCAACTCGGTCAATGAATTCTTGCATATTAATATGCCTGATCCCAATATCTCTGATTTCCTTGATATTTGAGTCCACTGAACTCTCTAGGTACATATTCAAGTACTTATCGTACTTGTACTTCATCTTTCTTGATGATGTTTTTCCTAGAGAAGACTCCAACTGACTTGACGAAGGCTCAGATTTTTTGTGAGGGAGCTTTGACATTCATGATGACTGCATCCAACACCAAGGATTAGCTCTTTTGATAGTTATTATCATCATCAAAATCAATTTTCTTCAATTGGATCAAAAAACGTGACTAAAAATAGGCTTAGAAGTAAAACTGCCAAAAAGAGCAGCTCGGGGAAAAAAGTCCGACATGCTCTTTAGAAAACAAAATTGGCACATCCAACTTTAAAGTCCAATGTGCAAAGGAAAATTATCTTGATTAGCACATCAGACTTTAAATTTTGATGTGCAAACTTGGAGTAGGTTATCAGTACATCGGACTTTAAAGTCTGATGTACAATCCGGGGAAGATCAATAGCAGATGTGCAAGGGTAAAACCTTTGGGCAAAACCAGTACATCGGACTCTAAAGTCTGATGTGCTTATAAGGGGAAAAAAATTTGATTGACATGTCAGGTTTTAAAACTCGACATGTCAATCAAACCTTCACATCTTCGCATATCGGACTTTAAAGTCCAATATGTGAAAGTAAATCATCTCGCATATTGGACTTTAAAGTCCGATATGTAGAGATTCCTCCATCCAACTGCATACTAAGCTTTAAAGTTTGATATGCGGCTTGGAAAAGGATAGGACAAGGAGGACAATCAGAGTTTAAAGTTTGATTGTCCACTCAACACAGCAAAACCCAGAGAAAAACAAAACAAAAAAGGAAGAAAGCAACCAACAAAAAAAAGGAAGGAAAAACCTGAAAAGAAAACACAAAACCCTACCTTCTCTGCTACAAGTGTTTTGGGGAAAAAATTCGATGATGGTGCGATCCAATCTGAGTTGTGGTGAGCAAAAACAAAGGAGGGCGCGCAAAGAAGAAGAAGACACAAGCAACAATGAAGAAAAGACACATGACATTAACTAAATAAACCTTTTAAATTAACAATAAATGTTGCATTAATGACTACCATGTAGGCGAAAAACCCTTGCAAGTCCGACTTTAAAGTCCGACATGCGATCTGGCCAAACAGTATGCAGGTCGGACTTTAAAGTCCAAACTGCAGAGGAAGACTACCTGCAAGTCAGACTTTAAAGTCCGAATTGCAGGCTTCAAAACCTAGCGAATGCACATCAGACTTTAAAGTTCAATGTGCATAAAAATGCAAAGAAAGACCTTGTAGTTTGGACTTTAAAGTCTGAACTGTGGGTAAAACTGCAAACCTAGAAGAACTAAGAAAACAAAAAAATGAAAAGAAAGAGGCTAAACAAGCTAACCGACAAAGTCGATCAAGCTCTCTCGAAGGTCGTAGGGTATGAAACAAACCAGTTTTGTAGGGATGCCTCATGATTTTGGCTGCACTGAAATCGAGGACAACAAGCTTGTGAGTTGAACCGGTAACCAGTATAAGAGTTTAAACCCTACCAGTTGTTTTTTGTTGAACCCTAATCGATTAATGGTTGTTGAATTGGTTATGTTGGTTTATTATCTAATGATGAGTGGTAATGATGACGATGTTGGTTTTTTGGTATGGTTTTGTCATTGATATCAACACCTATCAAAACTTATCAAACTCTAGCACTTTGGAGGATCAACAATGTTCACTGGCAAGCGACTTATGTACAGTCACCAGTATCTAGTACACCGACAGGATATAATGTTCACTGACACTTGGAATGATATGGAAAACACCTGGCTATGTCGAAGACATCATTTGGACACTTTTTCTTGGAGATTTGTTCATTGGCATATTCGTATTTGCATATTTGTTGTTACCGGTAAATAGGTCCAGGTTATGCACCGACAGGCTTATATATTCCAGATCAACACGACACGCTTTGGAGATGATTTTTTTGTTATTGTAAATGCATTAAGCCGACATGTTTAATCGGATATTGCATCGGTTATTGATTTACTTGTAATTGTTTTATTGTAATATCTTTTAGAGCCGACCTACTAAAATTGGTCTTAGGTTATGGTATGTATGTAAGATCTTATTTATAAGATCGATATGTGATAAGGATAAGGAATTGTAAGAAGGTATATGCGAGAATAAGCAGAGCTATACACGTAGACATCATTTGAAGGTGAAGCAAGGTATTTGTAAAGACAATCAAAACTACACCGGTACTGAATCCAGCATAGAAAGATGCTATTTTGAGTAGTACATCCTTATTGGATTTAACCATCCAATTATAGTCAGTGTGACTCATATTTGTGTTTGAGCAGTGAGCTCTAGGCGCTTGGCTTTTCTGCATGTGAAGACCCCATTTGTATACACATACTATCTGCAGTAGTATCATCTGATTGTGGGTAAGGTTTCCCACCGTGGTTTTTCCCCTTATAGGGTTTCCACATATAATTATTGGTGTTATGTGTTGTGGATGTTATTGTCTTTCAGTTTCATGCATTAATATTTACCGGTACTATAATTAATTGATAAATTGTCTACTGGCATAAATTTTTGTTTACCGGTATTAAGCATTAAGGTTGGTTAAGTTGTTTTTGGTTTGAATTTATTTGACAACTGATTCACCCCCCCCCCCCTCTCTTAGTTGTCTCTTGGACCTAACAATTGGTATCAGAGCTTAGTCCTCTTTTTGCAGAAGCTTAACCACTTGAGGAGATCCAATGTCTACCAACTATTTTAGGAAGGACAATCCTAAACTTGATGGAACCAAGTATGGTATATGGAATATCAGAATGGAGACACATCTAAATTGCACTGGAAAGGACATCTAGGATGTTACAAAGAATGGCTATATTGCTCCTACATTTGGTCAGCCTAATCCACCTAACTTGGCTAAAGATGAAGAAAATGATAGCAAAGCAAGAGAAGCACTTTTGAGTGCATTATCAGATCAACAAATCATGGGATTATCAGATAGGTCTATTGCTAAAGATATTTGGGATCATTTTGAAACATTAGATGAAGGAGATTCCATAATCAAAATTGCAAAACTTGAAAGCTTCCGGGTCAAGTATAAAAATCTAAAAATGGAAGAAGATGAAAGGATTTTTGCTTTTATGGAAAGAGTAAATGAAATTGTTTTGGGTATTAAATGTTGTGGAGGAACCTTAAGTGAAGATGAAATTGTTTCAAAAGTTTTAAGAGGATTGCCACTGACATATAAAATGAAATTTACTGTTATAAATGAGTTGAGAACAATGCCTAATACATCAGTAACTAGGGATACATTGATTGGAAAACTTTCAGCCTTTGAAATTGAGGAATTTGGTCCTGTTGCTACTATAAAGATAGATTTAGCTTTTAAAGCATCAACATCATCTGCACCATCATTTGACAAGTCTAATTGGAAAACCTTTTATGCAAGAGAACTTGAGGAAAGCAGGAGAGAAAATGAAGAACTTGAAGAACTTGAAGCACTATTTGCAAGGAAAATGCCTAAAGGTCTAGTTGGAAGTAAGTATGAAGGTAAAGCACCCTTTAAATGTTTTAACTATAATAAGATTGGTCATATGGCTTCTAGATGCCCTAATAGACATTCTAGACTAAGAGAAGAAGCTAGAAGAACATAAAAGCCTAACCCTGAATATCAAAGATATAGATTTAAGAAGAATAAAGATAAATCATGTTATCTTGCTGATGAAGGAGTCACTGATGATTTTGATGAAGATCCAGCAGAAAATAGATGGGTTTTTTGTTGCTATAACAGAAGATCAATCGACACCTATTGTTCAACCGGTAGAGAAGGCCCAGGAAGCTAAAGTTAAAGTTAAGGATGAATGGATCATTGATTCAAAATGTTCACATCACATGACTGGTGATAAAGGTAAATTCTTGAACTTTCAGGAATATAATGGAGGTCTAGTAAGATTTGGAGATGATAAAGTCTATTTGATCAAAGGAAAAGGTACAATATCTCTTGATGGTAAGCATAATACTGACAATGTTTACTATGTAGAAGGTTTGAAACACAATCTTTTGAGTGTTGGTCAATAAGTTGATAAAGGATGTCAGTTACAATTTAAGAACGGTAAATGCAAAATCATGAACAAAATTGGTTTGGAAATTGCAACCGGTAATCAAACTAGAGGTAATATCTTTCATTTGGATAATAGTAAAAAGACATGCTTGATTGCACATATTGATGAAAGTTGGCTATGGCATAAGAGACTCTGTCATGTAAATTTTGATTGCATGATAAAAATCAGTACTACTAAGGCAGTTAGAGATTTACCTAAGATTGTCAAACCTCACAATCTGGTATGTAAGGAATGTCAATTTGGAAAACAAGTTAGAGCATCTTTTAAAAGTATTCTAGAAAAATCAAATAATGCTCTTGACTTAATTCACACTGATTTATGTGGTCTAGCTAGAACTAAAAGCTTACAAGGTGATAGATATTTTATGCTAATCATTGATGACTATTCTAGAATGTGTTGGGTTACTTTTCTCAGAGAAAAATCAGAGGCACTTAGGAAGTTCAAACTATTCAAAGCAATGGTAGAGAATGAAACCAGTAAGAAAATCAAATGTTTGAGATCAGATCAGGGAGGAGAATTCACATCTAAGGAATTTAATACATTTTGTGAAGTGAATAGAATCAAAAGACAGTTATCAACACCCTGGACATCACAACAGAATGGAGTTGTAGAAAGGAAAAAAAGAACTACCTTGGATGCAGCCAGAAGCATGTTATCTGAAGCAAATCTACCACATGTATATTGGAGAGAGGCAGTAAGCACAATGGTCTACACATTTAACAAAATTCACATCAAAGGAGAAACCAGTAAGACCCCTCATGAACTATGGTTTGGTATTACTCTTGCTCTTAAAAATTTCAGAATATTTGGAAGTAAATGCTATATTATAAGAGATGAGTATATTGGCAAATTTGATCCTAGAAGTGATGAAGGAATATTTCTTGGTTATTCATCTAAGAGAAAGGAATATAGATTTTTTAACAAGAGATTGCAGAAAATTGTTAAGAGTACAAATGTGAAGATTGATGAACAGTTTGGAGGAACTTCAAGGTATATAGACTCTAAACCGGCAACAGAGATACTGACAAATGAACCTACATTGAATCCACCGGTACAGAATGAAGATTTAGTTACACCGGTAACATCTGAAAATTCCACTGTAACTGAGGAACAACAACAAACAAAGACACCCCAGTATGTAAGACTGAATCACTCTGAAGATCAGATAATTGGAAACAAGTATAAAGGAGTTATGACAAGAGGAAGACTGGAAAATGAAGAGGTATGTCTTATTTCTCAAATTGAAACAATCATCAATTAATGAGGCATGTGAAGATAAACATTGGATTAAAGATATGGAAGAAGAATTAGAGAAAATTGAGAAGAATAACACATGGACATTAGTTCCCCGCCCTAATGACAAAAATGTGATTAGAACTAAATGGGTATTTAGAAACAAAATTAATGAAGATGGTAAAGTAATTAGAAATAAAGCAAGACTAGTGTGTAAGGGATATTCTCAGAAAGAAGGAATTGATTATAATGAAACCTTTGCATCGGTAGCTAGAATTGAGGCAGTCAGATTATTCTTGGCTTTTGCAGCACACAAGAACTACAAAGTATATCAAATGGATATTAAATGTGCATTTCAGAATGGAGATCTTGAAGAAGAAGTTTACATTGAGCAACCTGATGGATTTTCCTTGACAAATAATAAAGATATGGTTTGCAAGTTAAGGAAAGCTTTGTATGGGTTGAAGCAAGCTCCAAGAGCTTGGTATGCTAGATTGGATAAATATCTTTTGAAGATTGGATTTTCTAGAGGTAATTCTGACAACAACTTATACTATAAAGTGACTAATGATGACATCTTGGCTATAGAAGTTTTTGTTGATGATATAATCTTTGGAGGAGAAGATGAATTATGTAAAGACTTTTCTATTGAAATGCAGCATGAATTTGAAATGTCTATGATTGGAGAGATAAAATTCTTTTTAGGATTGCAGATCTCACAGATTGATAAAGGTATATTCTTGAGTCAATCCAAATACTTGAAAGAGTTACTAAAGAAATTTGGGATGGAGAACTCTAAACCGGTAAGCACACCTATGACTACAAATGACAAATTATCACTAAGGGATGAATCTACACTTGTTAATCTGAATAGGTACAAGTCTATGATAGGAGGCCTACTGTATTTGACACAAACAAAACATGATATTATGAATGCAGTATGTATTGTTTCAATATTTCAGAGTAATCCTAGAGAAAATCATGAATCAATAGTAAAAAGGATTTTTTGGTTCTTACAAGGAACTACAAATATTGGTTTATGGTATCCTAGAGATGAAAACTTTGAATTATGTGCATACATAGATGCAAATTGGGTAGGAAATGTGGATGATAGAAAAAGCACCACTGGCAGAGCATTTTTTCTTGGAAGAAGATTAATTTCTTGGTTAAGTAAGAAACAAAGTTGCACATCCTTATCAACAACAGAATCAGAATATGTTGCAGCAGCAACTAATTGTACACAGGTATTATGGCTTAAGAAAATGTTGGACATAAAGATAAAATGCAAGGAACCTATAACTATCTATTGTGATAACATTGCAGCAATTGATATATCTAAGAATCCGGTATTACATTCTAAAACCAAACATGTTTCTATCAAACTAAATTTTCTAAAAGAGAATGTTGAAGCAAAAAAAGTAAAATTGGTTTATGTGAATACTAAAGAGTAGATTGCAGATATTTTCACTAAACCTCTGCCTAAGGAGACCTTTGAATATCTTAGAGATCAGCTTGGGGTCATACCCCCACCAGTAGAGACTTAGACAGTTGATGTTTGTCATCAACCGACATAATTAATAGAGAAATCTTTTACTTCGGCTTTGATGAGGAAGCTACTTTTGAGGGGGAGTAGTTGGCATACTGAATTGGTTAGTATTTTGTATTTGAACCTGGATTTTGTATTGGCTTTGGCATTTGATGTCAAAGGAGGAGAGATATCTATGGAAAAACACATTATCTTTTGAGAAGAGATTATTCATTGGGAGAGAGATTGTTACTTTGAGATTGATTACTTTATGTATCTGAATTTTGATCTTAAGGGATTATTGGTTTTTGGTATTTGGCATTTCTGTTTTGGCACTTTGATGGTTTTTCCATCTTATGTTGCCATCAATGCCAAAGGGGGAGATTGTTGGTATTTTGGTATGGTTTTGTCATTGATGTCAACACCTATCAAAACTTATCAAACTCTGGCACTTTGGAGGATCAACAATGTTCACTAGCAAGCAAGTGACTTATGCACAGTCACCGGTATCTGGTACATCGACAGGATATAATGTTCACCGGCACTTGGAATGATATGGAAAACACCTGGTTATGTCGAAGACATCGTTTGGACACTTTGTCTTGGAAATTTGTTCATTGGCATATTTGTTGTTACTGGCAAATAGGTCCAGGTTATGCATCGGCAGGCTTATCTATTCCAGATCAGCACGGCACGCTTTGGAGATGATTATGTTGTTATTGTAAATGCATTAAGATGACATGTTGAATCAAATATTGCATCAGTTATTGATTTACTTGTAATTGTTTTATTGTAATATCTTTTAGAGCCGAACTACTAAAATTGGTCTTAGGTTATGGTATATATGTAAGATCTTATTTGTAAGATCGATATTCAATAAGGATAAGAAATTGTAAGAAGGTATATGTGAGAATAAGTAGAGCTATACATGCAGACATCATTTGAAGGTGAAGAAAGGTATTTGTAAAGACAATCAGAACTACACCGGTATTGAATCCACCATAGAAAGATGCTATTTTGAGCAGTACATCCTTATTGGATTTAACCATCCAATTGTAGTCAATGTGACTCCTATTTGTGTTTGAGCAGTGAGCTCTAGGCGCTTGGCCTTTCTGCATGTGCAGACCCCATTTGTATACACATACTATCTGCATTAGTATCATCTGATTGTGGGTAAGGTTTCCCATCATGGTTTTTCCCCTTACAGGGTTTCCATGTACAAATATTGGTGTTATATGTTGTGGATGTTATTGTCTTTCTGTTTCATGCATTAATATTTATCGGTACTGTAATTAACTGATAAAATATCTACCGGCATAAAGTTATGTTTACCAGTATTAAGCATTAAGGTTCATTAAGTTGTTGTTGGTTTGAATTTATTTGACAACTGATTCACCCCCCCCCCCCCCCCTTAGTTGTCTCCAGGACCTAACAGATGACACGTGTGATCATTGTATGAAGATAAGTTCAAATTGTTTTGGTGCATTTTTGTCTAGGGAATTTGTTGGTATTATGGATGTGTTGCATTAGTTTTGTCATTGATGTCAACACTTATCCTTCTAGAGATATTTGGTTATGTTGAACTGACACATTATGTTCACCGGTAAGTTCAGTGACTTGTGTACAATCATGGGTATACTATTCACCAACAGGTTATATTGTACATCGGCACTGAGGATGACTTGTTATCATCTGGAGATCACTTGGTTATGTTGAAGACATGGTTTGGACACTTGATTTTGGTATTATGGTTAATGGTCTAATCGGGCTGACATATTTGTTGTTATCGACAAATTGGTCTAGGTTATGGACCAACATGCATTATCTACTCCAGATCAGCACAACACGTTATGGAGATGATTTAATTAATTGAATATTGTTGTAAATGTATTAAGTTGACATGATGCATCACATCTTGACTTGTTGTAGTTGATTTTATTGTAATATTCTTAGTGAGCTGACCTACACATTTGGTCCTAGGTTTTGGTATATATGCAAGGTCTCATTTGTGAGATGATGTAATAGGAAGAAAATGATTTATGGTATATGGTATGGTAGTATGGTATGTGCGAATATTGAAGATCACATGTGCAGACCATAGAGAAGGTTCAAGGAAGGTTTGAAGGTGATTATCAGAGCTTAACCGATACTGAATCCATCATTGGGGATGCTACTTTGAGCAATACATTATCATTGGATTTAATCTTCCAATTGTAGTCAGTGTGACTCCTATTTTGTGATTGAGCAGTGAGCTCTAGGCGGTTAGCCTTTCTGCATATGCAGATCCCATTCGTAGACACATACTATTTGTAGTAGTATCATCTAATTGTGGGTAAGGTTTCCCACTATGGTTTTTCCCCTTATAGGGCTTCCACATACAAATCTCTATGTTATGTGTTGTGGATGTTGTTTCTCTTTCTATTTTATGCATTGAGTTTCACCGGTATTAATGTTGACTGCTAATTTGCCAACTGACATTAAGTTTGGTTTACCGGTATTAAGTATCAAGTTTCATTAGGTTATATTTGGGTTGAAATTAATAGACAACTAATCCACACCCCCCGCCCCCCTCTCAGTTGCCTTTGGGTCCTAACAATTGGTATCAAAGCTAAGTCCTCTTTTTGTAGAAGTTTAACAGCTTGAGGAGATTCTGTGGCAACAAACTTTTTCAGGAAGGATAGTTCGAAACTTGATGGAGCTAACTATGATATATGGAAGATCAGAATGGAGACACATCTGAATTGCATTGGAAGAGACATATGGGATGTTACAAAGAATGGCTATGTTGGTCCTACACCGAATCAACATAATCCACCAACATTGGGTAAGGATCAAGAGAATGATTGCAAAGCAAGAGAAGCACTCTTGAGCGCCTTGTCAGATCAGCAAATCATGGGATTATCAGACCAATCTATTGCTAAAGCTATTTGGGATAAATTGGAGACATTGAATGAAGGAGACACCACTATCAAAATTGCAAAACTGGAATGCTTCAAGGCTAGGTATAAAAATTTGAAAATGGAAGAAGATGAAATAATTTTTCTTTTATGGAAAGGGTCAATGAAATTGTTTTGGGAATACAATGTTGTGGAGGATCCTTGACTGAAGATGAAATTGTTTCTAATGTTTTAAGAGCATTACCAATGACATACAAAATGAAAGTAACTACTATTAATGAATTGAGAACAATGCCTAATACATCAGTATCTAGAGATACCTTGGTTGGAAAACTTTCAGCATTTGAGCTTGAGGAATTTGGTCATGTTGCTACAATTAAAACAGATTTAGCCTTCAAAGAATCATCATTTGCAACATAATCATCATCATCATCTGAAAAATCTGATTGGAAAGCACTTTATGCAAGAGAAATTGAAGATATCAAGAAGGAAAATGAAGAATTGGAAGAACTTGAAGAACTATTTACAAGGAAAATGCCTAAAGGTCCTATTGGAAGTAAGTATGAAAGTAAAGCTTCATTTAAATGTTTTAACTGTAATAAAGTCGGTCATATGGCATCTAGATGTCTTGATAGACATGCAATATTGAGAGAAGAAGCTAAAAGAACATATAAGCCTAACCCTGAAGATCAAAGAAATAGATTTAAGAAGAATAGAGACAAATCATGTTACTATGTTGATAAAGGAGTTACTGATGATTCTAATGAAGAACCGATAGACAATGGATGGGCTTTTGTTGCAATAAAAGAAGATCAACCAACACCTACTATTCCACTGCTAGAGTAGGCCCTGGTAGCTAAAATTGAATAAAAAGGTGAATGGATTATAAATTTTGAATGTTCACATCATATGACTGGTGATAAAAGTAAATTCTTCTCTTTTCAGGAATATAGTGGAGCTCTAGTAAGATTTGGGGATGATAAATCTTGTTTTGATGGTAAGCACAATACTGACAATGTTTATTATGTTGAATTTTGAAGCATAATCTTTTGAGTGTTTGTCAATTAGTTGGAAAGGAATTTCAGTTAGAGTTGAAGAATGGTAAATGCAAAATTGTTAATAGAACTGGTTTGGAGATTGCAACCAGCAATCAGACTAGAGGTAATATCTTTCATTTCAATAACAATGAAAAGATATGCTTGATTGCAATATTGATGAAAGTTGGTTATGGCATAAGAGACTTTGTCATGTGAATTTTGATTGCATTATAAAGATTAGTTCATCTAAGGAAGTAAGGGATTTACCTAAGATTGTAAAACCTCATAATCTGGTATGTAAGGATTGTCAAATGGGAAAGCAAGTTAGAACAACTTTTAAAAGTATTTCTGAGAAATCCAATAATGTTCTTGATTTAATCCATACTGACTTGTGTGGTCCAGAAAGAACAAGAAGTATATAGGGAGATAGATACTTTATGCTAATCATTGATGACTATTCTAGAATGTGTTGGGTTACTTTTCTCAGGGAGAAATCAGAAGCTTTTGGGAAATTGAAACTATTCAAGGCAATGGTAGAGAATGAAACCGGTAAGAAAATCAAATGTTTAAGATTAGATCAAGGAGGTGAATTTACATCTAAGGATTTTAATACATTCTATGAAGTGAATGGAATCAAAAGACAACTATCAGCATCTCGAACACCTCAGCAGAATGGAGTTGTGGAAAGGAAGAACATAACTATTTTGGATGCATCTAGAAGCACGATATTAGAAGAAAATCTACCTCATGTGTATTGGAGAGAAGCAATCAATACAACTATTTATATATTCAATAGAGTTCACATCAAAGGTGAAACTAGTAAGACCCCTCATGAACTATGGTTTGGTAATACTCCTACTCTTAAATATTTCAGAATATTTTGAAGCAAATGTTATATTAGGAGAGATGAGTATATTGGTAAATTTGATCCTAGAAGTGATGAAGGAATATTTCTTGGTTATTCATCTAAGAGAAAGGTATATAGATGTTTAATAAAAGATTGCAGAAAATCATTGAGAGTGCAAATGTGAAAATAGATGAACAATTCAAAGGAAATTCAAGATCTATGGATTCTGAACCAGCAGTTGAGATGATCATAAATTAACCTATATAGAGTGCACCAGTACATAATGTGGATCTAGTCACACCGGCATCATCAGAGAATTCCACTGTGACTGAATTACAGCAACAAGTAAACACACCCAGGTATGTAAGACTGAATCACTCTGAAAGTCAGATAATTGGGAATAAGTATCAGGGTGTTATGACAAGAGGAAGACTGGAAAATAAAGAGGTATGTTTAATTTCTCAAATTGAACCAGCATCTATTATTGAGGCATGTGAAGATAAACATTGGATTAAAGCTATGGAAGATGAATTAGAACAAATTGAAAAGAACAATACATGGACATTGGTTCCCTGGCCTAAAGACAAAAATGTAATTGGAACTAAATGGGTATTTAGAAATAAACTTAATGAAGATGGTAAGGTAATCAGAAACAAAGCAAGATTAGTGCATAAAGGATATTCATAGAAAGAGGGAATTGATTACAATGAAACTTTTGCATCGGTAGCTAGAATTGAGGAAGTCAAATTATTTCTTGCATTTGCAGCTCACAAGAACTATGAAGTATATCAAATGGATGTAAAATGTGCATTTTTGAATGGTGATCTTGAAGAGGAAGTTTACATTGAACAACCTGATAGATTTTCATTGACAAATGATAAAGATATGGTTTGTAGATTAAGGAAAGCTTTGTATGAATTGAAGCAAACTCCTAGAGCTTGGTATGCTAGATTGGACAAATATCTTTTGAAGCTTGGTTACACTAAAGGTAATGTTGGCAGCAACTTATATTTCAAAGTGACTAATGAAGACATCTTGGTTATTGAAGTTTTTGTTGATGATATCATTTTTGGAGGAGAAGATGGATTATGTAAAGACTTTGCTAATAAGATGCAGGAAGAATTTGAAATGTCTATGATTGGGGAGATAAAATTCTTTTTAGGATTGTAGATTGCATAGAATGATAAAGGTATATTCATATGTCAAACAAAGTACTTGAAGGAAGTATTCAAGAAATTTGGTATGGAAATTTCCAAACCGGTAAGTACTCCTATGACTACAACTGATAAATTGACATTGAAGGATGATTCAGCCTATGTTAATCTGACAAGATACAAATCTATGATTGGAGGTTTACTATATTTGACACAAACAAGACCTGATATAATGAATGTAGTATGTATTGTTTCAAGATTTCAGAGTAATCCTAGAGAAAATCATGAATCAATAGTGAAAAGGATTTTCCGGTACCTACAAGGCACAACAAATCTTGGTTTATGGTATCCTAAAGATAAAAATTTTGATTTATGTGCATACACCGATGCAAATTAGGCAGGAGATGTAGATGACAGAAAGAGCACCACTAGCAGGGCATTCTTTCTTGGTAGCAGATTGATTTCATGGTTGAGCAAGAAATAGAGTTGTACATCATTATCAATAGCACAATCAGAATATGTTGCAGCAACAACAAATTGTACTCAGGTATTATGGATTAAAAAAAATGTTGAAGGACATAAAGGTAAAATGCAAAGCACCTATAATCATTTATTGTGATAATTCAGCAGCAATTGATATATCAAAGAATCCGGTATTTTACTCTAAAACTAAACATTTTTCTATCAAATATAATTTTCTGAAAGAGAGTGTTGAAGCAAAAGAAGTGAGATTGGTTTATGTGAATACTAAAGAGAAGATTGTAGATATCTTTACTAAGCCTTTGCCTAAAGAAACTTTTGAATATCTCAGAGAGAAGCTTGGGGTAATACCCTCACCAGTAGAGACTTAGACAGTTGATGATTGACATCAAACTGACAAAATTAACAGAGAATTTTTTTTTCCGGCTTTGATGGAGGAGAACTACTTCTCAGGGGGAGTAGCTGGTTAAAACAATTGATTATTGTAATTAGTTCTATGAATTGGTTGTATGATCTGGTATTTGTATTGCTTCGGCATTTGATGTCAAAGGGGGAGAGATATCTATAGAAAAACATTAACATTATCCTATGGGAAGAGATTATTCATTCGAGGAGAGACATATACTCTCTGCATTTGTATTTTGATTTCTAGTATTGATCTATTCTGGAGATTGCTGGTTTTTGGTTTTTGGCATTCTGTTTTGGCACTTAGATGTTTTTTCATCTTATGTTGCCATCAATGCAAAAGGGGGAGATTGTTGGTATTATGGATGTGTTGCATTAGTTTTGTCATTGACGTCAACACTTATCCTTCTGGAGATCTTTGGTTATGTTGAACTGACACATTATGTTCACCAGTAAGTTCAGTGACTTATGCATAGTCACTGGTATATTGTTCACCAGTAGGTTATATTGTACACCAGCACTGAGGATGACTTGTTATCATCTGGAGATCACTTGGTTATGTTGAAGACACGGTTTGGATACTTGGTTTTGGTATTATGGTTAATGGGCTAATCAGGTTGACATATTTGTTGTTACCGGTAAATTGGTCTAAGTTATGGACCGACATACATTATCTATTCCAGATCAAAATGACACATTATGGAGATGATTTAATTAATTGAATATTGTTGTAAATGTATTAAGCCAACATGATGCATCACATCTTGACTTGTTGTAATTGAAAGTTATATTTGGGTTGAAATTAATAGACAACTGATTCACCCCCCTCTTAGTTGCCTCCGGGTCCTAACATAATGAGCAAAGTGTAATGCATCTAATGTAAAGCATGTAATGAGTTACTGAGTTTGATGAAGTGGTGATCAAGGAGCAGTTGGAGTTTTCTTGATTAATGTGTACAAATTGCTATATAAATCCAACAGTCATACTTGAACCAATTTGTTTGTAATCTCTATGAGAGAATTAGTTTTTTTGTTGTGTTATCAACCTAATTGATTTGTTATAAGGTCGATGAAGTTGTTTTGTAAAGGTGTTGGCAGAAATCAGTTGATTGTGTGGTTGCCGAACCGGATAATGAATCTGCAGTTTGAGTAAAGGCATATAGAAACTTAAAAAGGATCTGATCAAGCAAGTGTAGTTCTATTCAGATAGATCAAGGAATACCTTGTTATTTTCTAACAATTACAGTAGAATTGAAATCCCCTAATCGGGTAAGCTCTAACAAGCTTGGTTACTTCTTAAATCCTCTAACAAGGTGATCCATTAGCTTGGATTCTCAAATCCTCTACCGAGGTTACTCCTAATAGGGTACTTGCTTCTAACAAGGAATTTGTAGTCAATACCTTAACCAGGTGACTCTTAACAGGACTTTTCTAAAATATTTAACAGGCTTGGATCCTAATAGGGCGAACTTCAAAAGAGTTCAGATAGGTATCTTGTGAGTCTCTTCTCACTTTGGTTTTTCCCATTTGGGTTTCCACGTCAAAATATTTGTGTCATGTGGTGAACTTTTTGTGGTTATGAGCTTTTGGTTGATTTGATTAACTACTTAACTATTCTGATAAGGCATGGTAACTAGAAGCATTGAGAAATGAAGTCAGTTGACATATGATAAAGCATTTAGATGTTTACAAGTTTAATGTTTTTTACTGTTAAGCTGGTATAATAGTCAGCCTGTTAATATTGTTTTTTGTTATGAGATTTTATCTTGACAGAGATATTTTATTGATAAGTTTACTTTGTGTGATTGAGATTGAGATTGGAAAAGTTTGTATTAGTTTTTTAGATTATTGATTCACCCCCGCTCTCAATAATCTACCAGATACTTATTCTTTCATCATACCATCATGGCAGTGTTTACAACAAATTCTTAGTTTATATTGATTGTAACTTCTGAAACTCACTATCATGAATATCATTTTTGACTTGTGCTTAGGTGACTTAGCTCAACTTCTTCTATGTTTGAATGACACTATTCCCTATGGAAATGTGACTGTTGATATCTGTTTTGAAATTCTATAGCTTGAATTTGAGATGTTCTTTTTTCACTGTCATAACATTGTGGTTATTGTTTGTTCTAAACTTGTGAAAGATGATCATCATCGTGTTGGACTATGACAACTTGTGGCTAAGATTCATGCTTTATATCTCCTTATTGTTAGCTCTGAGACTATCTAATTTTTTATCTCACCTTTTTTGGATTTGAAAGTTTCTAGTTTTGGGGACTATATGAATATCATATCATCTCTTCTTTGTGATGCTCAGATCTATATGCATGAGCTTAGCTCTTTTGATCTTTTATTCTAGATGATTCTTTATTGGTAAGCTTCGTGACATCTCTTTGCTTAATACCATAAGGCTCTTGATGAACCATGGATAAAGGAAGATTTCTTCATAATGACTCTATTCTTTCTATGTTGTTGTTCATTTGATGACTGCATCTCTTGAACTGTGTCTTATCATTATGATATGAATGCTATTTATGCACTGTGACTGTCTTCATTGTTTTAAAGCTAGGGAAATAGCCTTTATGACTGGTGATTCTCTAATAGTGATGATGGCTATAACAGTGCTTCCATTTATTATTGAATGACATTGATTGATATTTGATAATTTGGTAAGGGACTATTATTCCTCTTTTAGGATTGTCATTTGATTTCTCTGTAGTTGTGGTCATGTTGTGTATGAGGATAGATATCATGTCATCTCTAATACCAATTAGGCTTATTTCCTTTTGATAATGATCTACCTTTCCTTATAACTTAATGGCTGCCCTATGTGCAGTTGGATGCCTTTATGAATATGCTCTAGTTACTATCTTTTTGTAGCAGTAAATTATCCTTAATGACGGTTGATTGTGTATGAGTGATCAAAAGCATATCTCCTCTTTGTGTTGTAGCCTTATCTCTAAAAGACTTATTAGATTTGCTCCTTTAATATCTACTTGGCATCCTAAGTTCAAAAGTCTAATCAATACTGTTCATGATGTCATCAATGGTGATATACTACTATTTTCTCTTTCTTGTTGGTCACTGTCAAAATAGTAACAAATACCACAGTCTTGAATACTTTGTCTTCATGTATACCTTGAGAGCTTGGTTCCTTGCACTGTGACCTCCATTTCTTGGTATTGGTTGCTCTAATAGTGGTGTATGTTTGTTCATATTTAGTTATTCATTAGTTAAACTATATTCAACCTCTGTCATTGCCTTTTGTATTGAAGGAATAACAATACATGTTGCTAGGCACTTCTTATTGCCTTTTGGAAGAGATTATTGATTCTTTCTATCAATTTTTGGACTGATCATACTGGCTAATAAAATCCCTTTTATTTATTTTAGTGTTGCTGATCTGAGATGTATTTCTTGATTTGTTTGAAGTTGTGATCTTCAATGAGTGTATGATGACCATGATGTTCATCATTGAAATTTGTTCACAGTTTTGATGATGCTTATGGTCATTGACAAATTGTTCTTTTATGACTGTCATATAGTGTTATAACGACTTAAGATCTGGTCTCTCTTATTTGCCATTGAGTACCCCTATGTACTATGTATATCTATTATTATTTCTCTATGAATGCAAGGTCTATATCACATGGCCTTGCTTCTTGTTTGTAAACCCAATGACTATTATATCATGACTAAATTTTATAGCCTGCATGTTTTTTATTAAGGTAAAAACAGGTTTTGAAGGGGCCCCGAAACCCTTTACAAAAGGAACTTAAAAGATATAGCATTAAGAAACCATAAGGAACAAACCAACGAAAAGCCAACAAAAAACCATAGAAAACTGGCTAAAGCCCCAAAACAAACCAGCAAAAACCAACTAGACCCGAGAGAAGAAACTAATTGATATTCTTCAAGGCATTAACTAGGGTATTGCTAATCTCATACAAGTCTTTGATATTTTCCCTAAGATTAGGGATATCCTTGGTAGAAGCAGCCGCAACTTTCTTGACACTAGCCCTGGTCCTCTTAGTAGTACCACCTGAAGTAGTTTCACCACTACCAATCTCTATAGTGTCTTCATCCATGTCAAGGTCCACCACTGATTTAGGAGAGCTAGAATTATTGATAACCTTAGCAATATCCTCAAGGTTTTTAGTGACAACAGACAGAATATTCAGGATGATGCCCGACAAATTTTTCATCGCCACATTTCCTTCTTCCAGTGATTTAACCTTCTCCTCCATATCCTGCTTCCATTTTACCTGATCCCTGTCATAATCCTTCCTTTTCTCATCCATCTATTTCCCATTTTTTTCTAAGTTCTTCAAAAGTTCATATGTCCATTTATCATAATCCAATCTAGCCTCGGTGAGTTTTTTAAGATTATCCAAGACTAACCCTTTGCCAACACTTTCCTTATCCTCACTTAAACTGTCCTTAGTCATTTCCTTTTCAGGTTCCTTGTTCTTCTCCCTCTCATAATTCACATCTTTTTCCTCAATATCCTTGTCTTCCAGATCCACCATTGGTTGGTTGTTGTCATTTCCAAGGCAAGCACTTTGGATAGGGCTGTCATTATCAGACTCATTCTCACCATCTTCATCCTTTGCACCCACCTCCTCATCTTTCCAACTGTCTTCACCCTCAGAATAATCCATATCCATATCTTTGTCATCTTTTCCAGTTTCCTCTATGTCATTTTTTTCTTCATGGGCTTCCATCCCAGAGGCACTCTTACTTTTTTTGCTAGAGGTCGCCTTATCCTTGCTGGATTCACCTCCCTCCAGCTTTCTCTTGCCTTTCCCTAGAGAAGTGGATAACCTCTTGTTTTCCAGCATGACAAGGGTTTTACAATGCTCATAAATGAGTAGCAAAAGCCCACAATGGAGAACCAGATTCGAGGGATTCTTATTGTGTTTATTGAGAGACCTTGAAAGGGACCTGAAGAGATAGCAGGGTAGGGATACCCTTTTGTCATGTCTGAAATGTTTTAATAGAACAAAGTGATAAGTGTGGGCCCTGGAAAAGTGGCCCTCAACAATTATGTATTCCATTATGGCATTCAAAATCCAGCCCCAAATTTTCTTGATGTTGGAGGCTTCATAGTAAGCCCCTGTGGCTTTTCCAATTTTAGCGCTCTCATTTTCCTTACGTGGGAACAAATTAACCGTGTTATTGGAAACTTTAAGGTCTCTAAAAAAATTGAGCCCTGTGTGGGGCATACCAGTCATAGTCACGATGAGAGCCGCGTCCAATTTGAACTTTACCCCATAGATTTTAAAGGACCCATTACACCAATTTTCAGAAGTTTTGGAAATAGGAAGATTTACCCTACCTTTATCATAATCAACTAGCTTCTCCATAAAGCTTGTGAGGGACCCTTTTTCTAGCTTCACCCACACTTTCGGCATCACCTTCCACCTAGATGTGTTGTTCGGTTCCTCCCTCCTTAAATCTCCTCCCATATTTGAATTCAAACTTTCAGCTCTGTTCTTCTACAAACTCAACACTTTATTCCCGTAGTTACTCAAAATTTTGAAAAGGATGACCCACAAAGTGTGCGAGGTAATATTAAATTTGATAGGGATTCTGCCACTTTGTCAGGTAATCATTACCTTTCCATCAAAGCATAAATTAATCATATAGCCTATCATGATTATGCGGTCCTTCTCTCCCCGTAAATCTGTCCTTTCTAAGGAGCTCTTTAATATTCATATTGATATCTTCCCCATGCCAAATTTTTTGAGAATCAGAATTAACTCCTAGATTCGCTAGACAGTCCACCACCATATTTTTCTCTCTAAAGGCATGTTGAATAATTATTTCTTTAGAACTAGCAATGATTTCCTTAGATTTCAAAATAATGTTTTCAATTGACCATGATGGCTCAGACTCTCCCTTCAAACACTTAATAATATTAAGTGAATCTCCCTCAAGCCATAATTTATCATGATTAAGGTTCTTAGCTATAATTAGGGTATTCAGCGTAGTTGAGGCTTCAGCAAAATGACTAGATTGACTCCCCAAAGGACCAGCCACCGCCACTAAGAAACTTCCAGCAAAATTCCTGATAATGCCCCCATAACCAGCTTTACCCAGGTTCCCCTTAGAGGCCCCATCAAAGTTAGCCTTAATCCATCCCTGAGGAGGAAAGCACCAGACTAGACCTTCTCTTCCCTTCTTTTTACTAGGTATGGTAGTAGAGAGGTTCCACCTATCATTGAAGTCATCTTTAGCAGCTGGTCCATTATCAATACCATAGATACATTCAAATATGCTCCTGTAAATTTTATACACCACCACTTCAGGGATGGCACTTTTATCCCTAAAAATCCTATTGTTGTGCTCTTTCCATATATTCTAGATAAAATTCGAGAGAGTAAGTTTCCAAGTCTCCACAATCTTTGGATTGGAATTAGGACAATGCCATTACTGCCAAGAATCCCCTAGGGAATTCAGAAAAACCTAGCTCAATTTCCAACTGCTTAAAATGATTTTCCAGATTTCTTCACTGAATGTGCACTGATTGAGAATATGGCAAGCAGTCTCTTCTTCCCTGCAACAAAGAGAACACCTATTAGGAAAAACAAAACCTCTCTTTTGAAGGTTGTCCATAGTTAAAACCTTGTTTTGGATGAATATCCAAAAAAAGATATTAACTTTAGGAACTAACTTCTTGTTCCAGACTTAAGCCCAAATAGGAATTTCTTCCATAACTTCATTTTGGATAGCCACAACTAAGGACATAGAATATTTCCCATCTGGGGTTTCCCTCCAAATCAATCTGTCTTCTTTGTTGTCTCTAGGAACTTTAGCAGAGAGATCAATCTGAAGGAACTTTAGCCCCAGACACTACTGGCTAAAATCAATCTATTTCCTATTTATTCAGTAGTCTTTGACCAACTCCCCAAACCTTCTTTTGAACCAATCTTTCTAGTCATTAAGGATTGGAATTTCCTCCAGAGGTTTATCCATAATCCATCTGTCTTCCCAAAATCTTATACTCCTGCCATCCCCCAGATTCCACATTTGACCAGCAATGGCCCAACTTTTAGCTGATTGGACTGCATTCCATATAGCAAAACCTTCAACAATAAAAGATTCCCCTAAAAATTCTTCCTCAAAAGGTTGCATATGAAGATATTTATTTTTCCAGATTAAATTTCATTCTCTTTCCTCCCCTTTCATTCTCCAAATTTGTTTAGCTAATAAAGCCTTATTCATAGAACTTATATTCCTTAAGCCCAGCCCCCCTGAGGCCTTAGAAGAACAAATTTTATTCCAAGCAATAAGGGGAATTTTGTTTTTGACTTCCACCCCCGACCAAAGAAACTTTTTTGGATCCTTTCAATTGCTTCCACAAACTTTATGGGGATTTTGAACAAGCTAAGAGCATAAACAGGCAAGTTTTGGAGAGTGGCTTTGAGCATAGTAACTTTGCCCGCTTGACTTAGGACTGCCCCTTTCCAACCAGCCAATTTTGAGTTGAATCTATCCACCAAATTATTCAAAAAATTATCCGCAGGCTTAATACATAGAGGAAGCCCCAAATAAGAAGAGGGAAGCTCAGCTATTTTACAACCAAGAATTCTTTCAATCCTTGATTATCTTTGAACAGGGGTATTGATGAAGAACAATGAGCTCTTATCCCAATTAATTTTTTGACCAGAGGTAGATTCATAAATATTCAACACATTCTTCATGTTTTTAGCTTCCCTAATGGTAGCTTCCCCCATAGTGATAGAATCATCAACAAACTGTTCACGAGTACAAGTGAAATTGGATGAAGATGGTTTTAGTCCTCTAAGTTTGCCTTCTTCCACATTTTTAAAAATAAATCTACCCATACTTTCAGCTAAAATAGTAAACAAGATAGGGGAAATGGGGTCCCCCTATCTAAGACCTCTTGAACTTTTGAAGAAACTTGAAGGGGATCCATTGACAATAACAACAGAAGAGGAAGTTTCCATAAGTTGAGAGCAAAGCTAAATAACTTTTTCACCAAAACCAAATGATTTCATAGTCCTTAAGAGAAACTACCAATTCACTCTATCATAAGCTTTAGCCATATCTAACTTCAAAAAGAAACCCTGATTGTTAGCCGCTTTTAGAGAATGGATATTTTCATGAACAGATATAATGGAGTCCAAAATTTGTCTACTAGGGACAAAACCATTCTGCTGGACAGAGATAATTCTTGGAAGAATTTCCAACAATCTGGAAGTAAGAACCTTGGATAAAATATTGTAAACAGAGTTACAAAGACTAATAGGTCTAAACTTATTGAGAGAATCAGCTCCTGGGATCTTCAGAATAAGGACAATGAAGGTAGCATTCAGTTCTTTAAAAGCCTTCTAGAACCGAAAGAATTATTTCACACCTTTACAAATGTCCGTCTCCACAATATGCCAAAAAAATTGGAAGAAGAACATTGGAAAACCATCTAGTCTAGGAGACTTATCTCCCTGAAAGGAAAACATCACCTTTTTTATTTCCTGATTAGAGGGAATTCGGGATAAATAGTTATTGTCTACCACAGTCAGGGTAGAAGGAATAGCTTGCAATATGATGTTTTGGTTACTGGCATCCAAGTTATCCACTTCTCCCAAAAGGGTGCCAAAATACTGCAAAGCTTCCTTTCTAATATCCTTATCCTCTGTTAAAATCCCTTTATTATAGGATAACCTGGATATCCTATTAGCCGCCCTATGCTTAAGAGCGGTTAAGTGAAAAAACCAGGTATTTTTATCACCTTCCTTCAAGTACAAGGCTCTAGATCTTTGTCTCCAGAACATCTCTTCATTAGAAATAATAGTGTGGTATTTAGACAACAAACCATTTTCCACATATCTTAGTTCTTCAGACAGCCCATTCTCCTGGATTCTATCTTGAACATCTTTTATTTCAGTTTTTATTTGAATTTTACTCTTGAAGATATCCCCAAAAACTCTTTATTCCAGATTTTGATTTTAGCCTTTATAATATTGAGCTTTTTAGCTATTCGAAAGAGAGTCGTACCCTCAACCTCAGAATTCCACCAATCAGCAACACAAGCTTCCAAGGAAGGATGGGATAACCACACTTTTTCAAATCTAAAAGGGAAGTTTCTCTTAGCCGAAAAAGAATTGGTAGTAAAAGAGATTGGATAATGATCAGAACCAATTTTGATAACAGAAGCAAGAGAACAACTATACTTAGCTAACCACTCAGGAGAAATTAAGGTTCTATCTAGCTTAACTTGAATCAGGTCATCTCTAGTTCTTCTATTAGTCCAGGTATAGTTAATCCCTTGAAGATCCACATCCATAAGAGCTTGATCATTAATGAACTCCATAAGGTCTTGTTTACCATCAAGCTACAAAGGGAGACCTCCCATCTTCTCTTCCTCTTTAAGCGGAGTATTGAAATCTCCCATTATTATCCAACTTTGATCAAGAAACTTAATTTTGTCTTCAACAAGGCTTCTCCAATATTTAGCTCTCCCAGTTTTGGCATTAGGCACATAGACATTAGTTAACACCCAGACAAAGTTATCCTTGATATGCTCAAGCTGCACAGAGTTCCTATTAAAAGTAGAGATGATTTCCTTACCTTTAATGTCTTTTTGGTTCCAAAAAATCACAATTCCTCCAGATGCTCCCTCCAAGCAAGATCCTATAACTCCATTATTTTTAAAAATTCTAATCTTTTCCACTTTATCCTTACACATCTTGGTTTCTTGAACAAGGACCACATCCGGTTTATGATCTCTTATGATATTTTGTAGCACATCCTGCTTATGAGGGGCATTCAACCCTCTGATATTCCAGGAGTTTATCTTCATACTTTAACCAGAGATAGGATTGACTCGATGGAACATTGTGTTCCATCAGCACGGTTCTTCCAGCTTTCCTATTCCCTCTGATGTTTTAGAGATGGTCTCCCCTGCTTTTTGTTTTGGCTTCCAACATCTACCTTTTTTTATTCTTGCTTCTAGTTGAGATACCTCCATTGGGTTCCTCCTTATTTTATTTTCCCTCTTTCATACCAAGAATCCTAAGATTTCCTTCCAGGATATCCATTACCACACTATGTGATGGGGTTTTACATTGGAGAGGCTTTGGGCTTCCATTGGTTAGAAGCAATAAGGGCTCCATATCAGAAGGGTTAAACTCTCGAGCTTCATTAAAGTTTACCTCAATTAATTTTGAGAAAGAAGTAGGCACAACCTTATTGGGACTTTCCTTTTCTTTCTCTTGGCTGACAGAACCAACCTCTTGGTCCTCTGGATCATTTTTGTTGTTTAACTCTCTTCCTTGCTCCCCTTCTTTTGTACTCTCTATTTGGTTATTAGAGCAGACACAATCATGTTTTTCATTATTACTGTTCTCACCCTTCTTCACGTCATTTGCTAGCACCATTTCTTTTTATACTTCACATTGCTATCAGTCTTGTTTTCCTTACTCTTCTTAAGCGGACATGATTTTGCCCAATGACCTTATTTTTTGCAATGGAAACAGGCAAATGGGAGCGATTCATATTCAATAGCTTGGGTCCATTTCCCTAGTTTAGAAATAATCTCAATAGATTGGGCCATATCCATCATTTGATTAACATTTACATAGATACAAGCAAAGACTAACCTTTATTTAGCAGCCATCATTGGGTCAATCGAAAGAAGTTCTCCAAAAAAATTCACAATACCCTTAAAGACTTCCTCATTCCATAATTCCAATGAAAGACCCGGGAGGCGTGTCCAGATAGGCACCGATACAAAGAAGGATTCATCAAGGGAAAGGTTAGGGGCCCATTTCTAAAGAGCCAAAGTTGACTTTGTTACTACTTACTAAGTTGCCATTAGTTTTATATCCAAAGACATTCTATATACTCTAGTCGGTTACTACTACCGAAATATTCAGTCGGTAAGCACAGAGCAGTCAGTTATAGAAGAAAGTACTCACAGAGCCTAGTATACACCGAGCTATCTATCGAGTTACACTCTATGTCTACCGAGCAGCAAAAATGATATACCGAGTTGATATACACCAAGTGAAACGTTTTACTAGATTCATTGAACCTAGACACGTGTGTGGAAACGTGTTACAAGATCGAGGAACAAAGAACTGTTATCACATTGGAAACTGCACTTAGAGATTTTGTATGATTTTGAGGTCATCTATCCAATGAAATAATTTGTATGGTTATTCATTCGATAAATCATGTTTGAAAGATTGAAGCAATGAACCAGATCACTGACATAAGAGTTCTATTTATACAGCATGGATTAAGGATAAAGACATGGAAGAAATGAGGTGTATGAAGCAAGACATGTGTAATAGATAAGGAAGCACTGAATATTGTGATTGTTAGAGAACAATCAAGGAATAGAGTAAATAGAAAGGTTAACCGAGTTACTTTATGAGTTACCGAGGTATGCTATAAGCAAGGTAATCTCATTTTGAGCACATAGAATCTGCTATAACATTTTAGATGTAAAGTTGTAGATATTTGTAAAGATTTTATTGTAATATTTAGAGTTGTGAGAGAAACCTTTAACAGGGTAAAAGACTCTAAGAAAGTCTATAAATTGTAAATCCTTTAACCAGGTGCAACATTTAGAATAAGTGTTGTAAAATCCTTTAGCAAGGTAGATCTAACGATCTTGATACTCCTAACAGGGTAAGCTATCAGAAATAGATAAACATGTAGCTCTAACTGAGCAACCTTTATTATTGCAGTAGTGAAGTTGTTTTTGCCATCCCCACCGAAGTTTTTCTCTCTAATCAAGAGTTTCTGCATAACCAAAATATATGTGTTATGGAGTGAATCATTTATGATTGTTATTTATTTGTTTTAGCTTTATGTTATGTTACAACAGTTTTTGGTTTATGCTTAACAGTAAAGTTATTGTTGAAGAAAGGATTTGAAGTGCTAATTCACCCCTCCCCTCTCAGTACATTATCTTTCCATATTGGGCCTAACAATTGGTATCAGAGCTTGAATCTTGGAAAAGGGTTTAACAACCTAAAAAAAAGATCTTATCAATGGAAGGCTATAAACAATCTCGGAGAATTGCGTATCTACAAGAAGAGTTGAATCATGCTAATCAAGTGATTGTAGACATGCAAAGACAAATGCAAAAATCATTGAAAGTTAGAAGAAGATTGCCTGATGATTTGCAGGACTCTCAAGAGTTAGTGGAACAAATTGAGACATCATCTGAGAATAGTATATCTGAAGAGAGTGAAGAAATGATTGGAGAACTGAAAGAAAAGAACAAAGCACTAATTGATCAACTAAAAGCAATGAAAAGAGGTGAACATTTCAGCACACAGATGACTGAAAATCTTGATGCATTGAGGACAACCGAGGATAAAGTAAGAGATCTAGAAAGAGAAAAACAACAGCTTGAAGCATTAGTATCTGAAAAGAATGATGAAATCACAAGGTTGACCGGGATTCAACAAAATCTGTCAGATCAATTGGGTTATGCACATCATGAAGCAAATCTGAAAGATGATGAGAATCAAACATTAAAACTTGAACTATCAAGGTTGACCGATGAACTTGAAATAGAGAAGAAATCCAAAAAAACATTGAAGAAGAGTTATGAAGCATCAAAGATGTTGGATGAGCAACTGAATAAAAAAAGACCCAACAAAGTTGCAGGACTTGGTTACAAAGGAAAAGACTCTACCGAGAAGGGAATCAACACTACTGAGAGAGGAGAATCATCAAAGCAAGCTGGAAACAAGAAGAACATCAAAGGAAAGAAGCCTATTTGCAACTACTGTGGAAAACAAGGACATACTGCTAATATGTGCCAAATCAGAAAAGGTAAGCAACTGAATGTCACAAGGTCTAATGGTTATTGTTACAATTGCAATAAATGTGGTCACACATCTAACTAATGTAGGACAAAGTCTACTAGCAATTATCAGAAGGAAAAATTCAAAGGATTTTGTAAAAACTACAATAGATATGGACATAGTATTGAGAAGTGTTGGTTTAAGCAAAAGAACTATATGTGGTCTTCACACCGTGCAAATACGAGAGGCTACCGAACTCACATAGATCCTAACCGACAGTATTTTGTAGTACCATGGGATTACAATATAAGGATATGGTGTGAATGTTGTGGAAGATATGGACATATAAGTGACAACTACTTTATAAGGTTTGGAATGAACAACCGAAGATCATGGAGAAATCCTGGTATGGCATGTTTTCATTGTCACAAAGTTGGACACTTGGCTAGAGATTGCAGAGATCAACCTAGAGGAGACACTGAGGAAATAAAAGGCAAATTATAGATGATTTGGAAAAAGAAGGAAATTATGTCAAATGAAGAAAGCACCTTACCTACCGAGTTAGGTGCACCTATTCCAAATTAATCAGTAAAGGTATGAAGGGACTGCATTCTTTCAAAGGTTAAATATTAACAGTTCCTATTTTATTATGTACTTAATTCAAAATCTGCATAGCTAAGATGCATTAGCAAGTTTGAAATATTATCTAGTCTTTAGGAAGCTTGTCAAGTCGGTAAATACAGGAAGCCTGTCTAGTCGGTAAATATAGGAAGTTTGGCTACTCGGTAAAAGCATAAAAAGGAAGTGGTACCGAGTGCATTTAATGTTTTTTACCTAACTGCACAGAGCTCAATAAGGTATATTGTGTACTTAAAGCTTTTACACAGTCATTTTACACTTACCAAGTTTTCAAGAGAGCAGAGAAAAGCGATTCAAAGGTGATCAAACCTCCTACGAAGCAAAATTCAAGGTATTTACACATCTATCTCAAGCATTTTTAAGAGCTAGCTACCGGGAAATACCAGTGTGATTATCCATTTTAGATTTGTTAAGAGAAAGTGTTTGTTGTTTAAAAGTCTTCAAACCCTAAGAATCTTTTGTTAAGTGATTATCTGAAATTTGCAATGGCACCTAAGATCCAGAAGCCCGTTGTTGTTGAGAACATTGAAAAGCCCTCACTGAAATACTCTCTGAATCCCAAAGTAGCATCTGAACCGGATGATAAAACTGCATTTTCACTCATTCTGGATAGAGTTTTATTAGTTGAGGATGTCAGATTCTTCACTAAGTGTCATGTTGAGGATATAGGTCATGTTGAGATCAAAGACACATATGATGAATTGTGTACCAATGGGAAATTGGATATCAAGTATGAACACATCAAAATCAAGGGATTGACCGAAGCCCTAACCTAACCCCGTGTCTTCAAACCCTAATGGGTCAAGTTTGTTCTAAGTAGATTTCATGATGATTTCATGTGGTTAGCGGAGCAACCATTCAAAATCACCAAGGAAATCATTCATTTGATCACCGGTTACCCTATTTTTGATCATGCCCGAGCTCAGAAAATGATATTACAGAAGGAATTGATCACTCTAACCGGAGTTGAATCTGACTGCAAAGGACTAAAATTGAACAATGTGACAGATGCAGAGTTGAAGTTTTCCATTAGAGTCATAGGTTATTGTTTCTTCCAATCGGCAAGGGAAAACAGTGTACCCTGGGCAGCAGTTGATTTAGCATATAAAATTGTGAAGAAGGGAATGAAAATTGATCTTTGTGAACTGTTGTTGAAAAACCTGTTTGAGAATCTAAACACCATAAGGAAGCCAAAGAAGAACAACTCGACTAATACACTAAAGTTTGGATCACTTTTGGTATGCATGTTTTTCTATTTTGAGAAATTCTTTCCATCAATCGGTAATGTAGTTTGGGAGCCACACCGACCAATCACCCATCAAATCAATGACTTCATCAAATAGCTAGGTGATAACTTTAATGATATTATGGATGATTACTTTATCAATTTTTAGGAAAAGATGCATAACAGGTATAGAATTCCACCCTAGTTAGTAGAGAAATACAAGGATGACATATACTTTGAAGTAGACACTGACTATTGCTATTGTAACATTGTGGAACCGAGAACTCAATCTTTGCAACCTATGGGTTATGAGATTGATTTTGACATAACACAATAGCAGATAGATGATTTTCTTACATTACCAAGGCATGCTACCGAGCTGAGGTATGGAATCTATGAAGAAGTTAAAGAGAAAGTAAAGATGAGTATTGTAGTACCCAAGGCTACAAGGAAAGCAACAAAAATGATCAAGGCATTAATGGAGAAATTTGGAGAAGGTTCTTCCTCCACACCTATCAAAGGCACTCCAATAATCACCAAGGAGGAATCTGAAGCCCAAGAGGCAGCCATTACATTGAGCACCGAGTTGCCTAAAGGAAACGTTTTGAAAAGGAAGAAACATGATACACCAAAGGTATCACCGACTCCTTCAGTAAAGCACCCAAACACAAGATCATCTATAGTGTCACCGAGTAAGAAACCAAAGAATGTTGTTGTTCCAAAGGTAACAAAAACTTACAAGAAATCTACTCAAACACTCATTTTGACTAAAGAGTCCAATGACACCGAATCTGAAGTGAAAAACAAATTTCAGATTGTCAAGAGTAAAAAGGTAGATGTACATAGTGTTGATAATTTTTGTGCTAATCTGAAGCAATATGGTGGATTTGGAGCATTCAGATATGTTAAGTATGAATCCAGATCTGCTGATGAAAAGAGACAAATTGAAGAAGTTGTAATCTGCACACTTCTAAAATTTTGATTGGTTCCATTGGAAGTATCTAAATCTCTTCCAAATGAATTATATTTGCATATTGATAACAGGCGGAAGTATGCCATGGACTTAGAGAAATAGATGAGAGAAAGAAGTCTAGTACATCTCTTTCCAGACATGTTGGTAGATGAGATCAAAGAACATCTGAAAAAATGCCACACAAACTTTCTAGTCAAGCAAAGAGCCTTGAAATTGATGAATGGCCTTTATTTGGATGCAGAGAATGAGACAAAAGAAAAGTGGTAGGAAATCTTTTGAATCAAGAATGTTGGTGAACAAGTTGAAGTTGAAATAGTTGATGTCACCGAGAAAGATCCTGATATCACCGAGCAAGACCCTGCTGACACTATACAAGTTGATGAGGATATCATGGACACCGAGGCACAAGAACATGAAATGATAGAAGGAAATGCATATGCCAAATTGGTATCCAGTGAGTCAGTTTTGGAACAAGTTCAGCCCTATCCTTTGGTCACTCAACCTGCTTCAACTGAGGCCCCTCAGGACACTAAACAAGAAACAAAGGATCACAAGTCTACAGAAGGAGAAGCTACTTCTGAGGCCATCGGGGAATAGACTTCTCAAGCACCTGCAAGCATAGAAACTATTTCCACTGAGACCCTAAGAACAGAAGCACCAAAGGACTCAACAAAGGCTACATTAGAGGTTCAAGAAATTGACAAAAGTGTTGTCTCTACTGAGCAACCTACCAAGGGTCAACAAGCCTCCCAAGCCATTGTGTTAGTTCAACCGGCGAAAGATAAAGACAAGAAAATGAAAAAGCATAGTTTCAAATTAGATTTGTCAAAACCAATAGTGTTGCCGAATGTAGACATATCCAAATTAAAAGGGAAAGCACTCATTGAATTAGGTGAACTATGCAAAGCCAAAGCAGAGTAGGAAAAACAAATGGCTATTCAAAAGAAAAACATAGTACTTCAAAAGGTGAAAGCACTATTAATAGATATGCTACCTGAAGCTACAGTATCAAAAGATGCAGCCATCCATATTCAACTGGATGAACTCCTAACTAAAATAGAGACATCAGGAGTAGACACATCTGAATATTTGAGCAAATTGAAGGACAAAGAGCTCACTGCTAAAATGATTGAAGAGGTACAGAAAGCTATTGCTATTGGCAAAGTAAAACTTGTCAAATTTATTGCTAAGTTGTCCCCTCAACTCAAGCACATTCTTTTTTATTTCAGAAACTCTGTACATTTTCTTTATTCATTAAAGATATCAAAAATAAAACTGAAGTGATTGAGAAAGAGATCACCGATCTCTCAAATAAGTTGACCACTGATCCAAACTCTATTCAGCATTTCTATACAAAGTTATAAAAGCTCATGGCTCAACAATTGGAACTCATGAATGAAGAGCACAAGATTAGGATGGATATAATGACTCTTCAGACATTATTCATTTCTCATCTTTCATCCATCCAAGAACAGATCAAGAAAGCTACCTCCCTATCCACTCAACAAGAGGGAAGCACCTTAGAATGACTAATTTCACTGTTAGCTGACATTACAACTCAGAATTCACTCATGGAAAGTATCAAGGATGTCCTCTCTGTTGCTCTTACCGATGCAAGGACAAAGTACAAATTCATTTTTGACCAGTTGCCTCCACTGAATGGTAACCAAGTTTTGATGTTTGTCAAAAAGGTGGAGTGAGTATAGTATCAAAGTATCAAAGGGGGAGTGTAGTATATAGGGGGAGTATATCGAACAGAGTATCAAATGCATAGTTAATTTTGACAGTGAACCAACTAGTGAATAGAGCAGTGACAGTTGAGAAGTTAATATAGGATATTGATCACCAAGCATTCAAAATCAGAGTTATGTACAGTATATTGATAAGGGGAGTATATCTGAATATACTATTTTATTGACAATTGTATATACTATCAGTTTAGTCAAATTTTGTAAGTATATAGATTTTTCAGTTATGACTTTGAAAGTAGTTTTGTCAAACATCTCAACTAATGTCAAAAGGGGAGATTGTTACTACTTACTAAGTTGCCATTAGTTTTATATCCAAAGTCATTCTATATACTCTAGTTGGTTACTACTACCGAAATATTCAGTCAGTAAGCACAGGACAGTCGGTTATAGAAGAAAGTAGTCACAGAGCCTAGTATACACCGAGTTATCTACCGAGTTACACTCTATGTCTACCGAGCAACAAAAATAATATACCGAGTTGATATACACCGAGTGAAATGTTTTACTAGATTCATTGAACCTAGACACATGTGTGGAAACATGTCACAAGATCAAGGAACAAAGAATCGTTATCACATTGGAAATTGCACTTAGAGATTTTGTATGATTTTGAGGTCATCTATCTAATGAAATATTTTGTATGGTTATTCATTCGATAAATCATGTTTGTAAGATCAAAGAAATGAACCAGATCACCGACATAAGAGATCTATTTATATAGCATGGATTAAGGATAAAGACATGGAAGAAATGAGGTGTATGAAGCAAGACATGTGTAATAGATAAGGAAGCACTGAGTATTGTGACTGTCAGAGACACAAAGGTCACCGAGAAGGATTTCAGAGAACAGTCAAGGAACATAGTAAATAGAAAGGTTTACTGAGTTACTTTATGGGTTACCAAGGTATGCTATAAGCAAGGTAATCTCATTTTGAGCACATAGAATCTGCTATAACATTCTAGATGTAAAGTTGTAGATATTTGTAAAGATTTTATTGTAATATTTTGAGTTGTAAGAGAAACCTTTAACAGGGTAAAAGATTCTAACAAAGTTTATAAATTGTAAAGCCTTTAACCAAGTGCAGCATTTAGAATAAGTGTTGTAGAATCCTTTAGCAAGGTAGATCTAACGATCTTGATACTCCTAATAGGGTAAGCTATCAGAAATAGCTAAACATGTAGCTCTAACCGAGCAACCTTTATTATTGCAATAGTGAAGTTGTGGGTGCCATCCCCACCATAGTTTTTCTCTCTAATCAAGAGTTTCTGCGTAACCAAAATATATGTGTTATGGAGTGAATCATGTATGCTTGTTATTTATTTGTTTTAGCTTTATGTTATGTTACAACAGTTTTTGGTTTATGCTTAACAGTAAAGTTATTGTTGAAGAAAGGATTTGAAGTACTGATTCACCCCTCCCCTCTCAGTACATTAGCTTTCCATATTGGGCCTAACAGACTTGTCGAACATCCATGGACCTTCACATAGAGCCTTATTCATATCTTCTTCAGAGTTAAAATAAAAGGAAAAAAAACCCCTAGGCAGTGCTGCCACATCCACTTGACCTTTTAAAACCCATTTCCTTCTTATAAAATTCCTAACAACATCAATGTTAGGCCTAAAGCCAGCAAATCGACCAACTAAAGTCATGGTTAAACCAGTGACAGTTAGATCTACCAATTTATCTAGAACATAAATAGCAACCAACCCTGAAGCTAGATCAGAGATGTTTGTGACTTCCAGAAGCCTCGATTTAGCCAGCGGCTTCACTCCAAAAAGAAAAGACCAGTTTTTTCCTTTACCCCTATCATGTGGGTCCCCAGTTTTGGAATATTTGTCCTCTTTTGTACCTTGAGATGCCTTTTCCGCTTGCCTGATTGCCAATTCCCACCCCAGAAAAACTGCCTTCCCCAAGAAATCCGCCTTCCCCAGGAAATCTGCCGTTCCCAAATTTGAAATTTGGGATTCTCGCTCCTTGTCGCTCTGCACCCATTCTCTCTCAAGGAACTTATAGCCTCCATGTTATGGTTGTAAATGGCTATGACAAATATATTAGTGCTCCTCTATGACAAGCTCTTTGATAATATACTGTCATAAGTTTCTTATGACTGTGTATCAATTCTCCAAGTTACTCATGATGCTAATTATTTGTATATAGTTGTGCACTCTTTAACTACTACACCATCTTTTCTTCATGGAAATCAAGGTTTTAAAGGCTCTATAAATATCATCTTTATATTCACTGTTATGAATAGTGGCTACTGTATTGAATGTTATTAATGATATTGTGCATAAGCATACATTGATGGCTTGTGAAGGATTAATAGTTGCTCATGATCTTTTGATGACTTGCGTATCCTACCTTAGCAATTTGCATTAGATGACTAACTTTTAGATAGTGACTATCTTCTTTGCAAGGATTCACTACATTTAACTCTATCATTGTCTTATTGTTGTACCTACATACTCACTCGGTTATTTTCATTGTAATAGTCTTAGTTGAAGTTATCATGATTGCTCTCTTTGATTTTTTAGATCTAATTATAAATCTTTTACCTATCATGTTGGGTTTGCAATTGCTTACTATCCTCTGTTTCTTCATAGAACCTATCATGAGCTTATAATCCTTTTGTTTTGAAACCAATGTGCTTTCATTTGTATAATGTCACTGTATCTTTACTTATCAATAATTGGTTGTCATTGTGTATCTTGATTGATGCAATTATGACTATTCAAATGTAGTGCATCTCTGTCCATAGTTAATATTTTTCTTTATATACATGAATGGCTTAATGATCACTGTAAATGTTTCCCATACTAAAGAAAAGAATACTGTATTTTTTATGTTGTTGTAGTTGTACATTGCCTGAAGGTTCTGTTCTCATCATGAGGAATTGAGTTTTCCCGTGTCTTTTATTTTAACAGTGAATGTAATGATATTGTTATGACTTTGAAGGCATTTATTCCTTTGTGATATCTATTTGTGTAAAACCAGAAATTCTCCTTCCTCAAAGTTTGGTCATTCAATTTTTTTTTTGTTCATTTGCATGCTTCATTCATCTAATAATAAAGGTCTAAAACACTTGCTTGATGCTTTCAAACTCTATCACTCATATGATGACCTTAGTCACTTGTCAGATATAGGGTGCAATTCATTTATTGTTGTATATGTTGTCATCGAATGGTTGCCTATACTATCACTAGATGACAATAAATGGGACCATGAATATATTTGCATCCATGTTTGATAGTTGATTAGTGTCACCCTGTGAGTGATGACTAGTATGTTGAGCTCACATACTTTATATTTAATCAATAATGAACTACTTGATCCTATATATGCACATGAAACAAACATGTTAGATAAAACTTGGTATTTGTTTTTATCTCATAGCATCTTGTTTATCTCTCTAATATTTGTTGCTTAACCTGAACTAATTTATTCCATTTTTAGTCTAATACATATGTGTATGCGTAGATTGTTAGAGAATAGAGATCCCAAGCTCTAACACATATGTTCTTCACCCTTTTCAGATATACTAGGAGCACTTGGGAGCATGAAGAAATGAAGATGCAGCTTCAACTAACCAATGGTTCATCATTCAAAGGCAATGATAGATCTTTCTTTCTCTCATTCTATTTATACACATGTTTGTCATTCTACTTGTTGCATTTATCAGTCATACCCATGGCTTGTGTGGGTAACCTTGCACATTCTTTGTAATGCAAAAGGTATTTTATGAATTCTTTAACTGTTGTTTTTTTTCTTGAGAAATACTTGCATAATGAAATAAACTTTCATTTTGAATCATGATGTGCGAAATGAAGAAATTTTATAAAAAAAAATTGTATACCTTTCTTCATCTGCAATGTGTAAGGCCTCATTAGGCTACCAAATTTAGATGTAGAAAAATTTGGTAACATGTGTAGTGGATGATTATGAAGGGTATGGTATTAGTATGGGTTCCATGCATTGTAGGCATGATATACTTTCATCTCCATGAGGTAGCATATAGATAGAGTTTGACTATTAGTAGTGGGTTAACTTTATTATAGTTGTGGGCTTTTGAGAACATAATAGTGTGTAGACCTATACCAGATAGACAGGTATGACTAGGATGACCTTATGTATATTTTTATGATGGAGAACTGTCACATGGACTACTAGGTCAGACATTGTAAGTTGGAGACATCATCTAGAATGCTTGATAGATTTTACATGGACACAGATTTCCCAAGTTGGTTTGATGATGATGATCTTCCTTGTTGTAGACAAGAGAGATACTTGATAGGAAAGACCATTATGAGACATAGGTTAACTGAGGTTCAACTACCAAAGATGTTGTGGAATCACTTTGGGGAACAAAAGGATGTACCTACATGTATGGCATATTATGCACAATCTAGGAAGGAGGTTGGAGACTGAGGACCAATGATTAGACTGCATGTAGGTTTCATAAAGTTTGAGCAGTTATAACTGAGATAATGGGGTGATGGACTAGATGTTATAAACATTAGTATGACAATAGCATATGATAGGTGGTTTATAGAGCACATGCTAGTATCTTTGATAAATCGAGATGTTCTAGTTTTGAGAATGCCACCATGACAGAGATAGAGGATGGAATATGATGAGGTAGAGATAGAGGAGCTAGAGGGGGATGAGGAGGAGGAGACAAATGAGGATGAGGAGATAGATAATAACGATGATGAGGAGTTAGGTGATCAGGATGTCATGCCAATGGATTAGGATGATGACACATAGATTCCAAAGGATGAGACTATGTAAGAAATAGCAGTAGGCGACAAGGTTGAGTGTATTCTAGATGATGGATCTATTAGAGGTTAGGTGAGGTATTAGAGAGATTGCATCTTAGTGTAAGAGAGACAAATAGCATCTATTCAGGGTGACATGACAACTTGGGATGCTAAGAGAGCATCATTGATTGTAGTCATGCAAAGATTAATAATGGAGAGGGAGAAGTGGAGTGCAAAGAGGGAAACATTGTTAGAGGAGAGGGATACTCTAATAGCCTCTTAGGATATAATAGATAAAGAATCATGGAAGGTAGAGTGCACATAGTTGATCACGGATAGGGACAAACTTCCAACAGAGAAGGCTATACTTATAGCCTCTCGAGATAGAGTAGTGTCTATAACACAAAAAGAAGATGAGAGTGTTCAAGTGTTCATCTAAAGTGTCATAGATATCAGTATGTGTGAGGCTACGCGAGAGATAGGAGAGCTATATTGAACACAATGTACCACTAAGAGGGGGGTGAATCAGTGGTTCCTAAAACTTTTCTTTATAAACCAACCTTTGAGTACCAATTAACAACCTAAAGACTAAGAAATCAAACCGGTAAGATATGCGTGGATATAAAAAAGAGGAAAACACACAAATGCATAACCCACAACACCAAATGTATGAGGAAAACAAAATATGGGAAAAACCTCGGTGAGAAATGCTACTGGAGTTTACTGCTCCAATCCAGCCTCACAATGAAACAATAGATTACAATGATTTAGGGCACCAACCCAAGGAGCACCAACCCCTACACCAAGCACCAACTCGATGTAATATAATGCAATACAATTTTAATGCAATGATAGAACCTAGTTGAAAGTGAGTTCTAGAATACCTGATCAATGGATGTCTATTAGTTATTAACTTCCTCTGTTTCACTAGTCCTTCTTTTGCTAGTTATCAGATTGCTCTCTCTAATCTCTTACCAATTTCTTTCTACATCTCTTCTCTTTCTCACAACCTCACCCTACATAGTATCACACTTAGATTCCTTCTCAACCTATCAATACCTACTAGTATCCTTGATTATTAAGACTATAGCAGTTAACCGATTACTTTGTCTCTACCAGTTAGAACTTCTCACCGGTTCAGCCTGCTAACACACACTCTAACTCTTTTTGAAAGAACTCTTAGACATATAGTCTTTATTCTTTCTTAGGCTCTCTTTTCTCTCACAACTCACATCAAGCATCCATCAATTTTAGTCTTGATTTGACATATTTATCTATGAGGGTTCCTGCCAAGAGAAACATTCAAACAGTGGCATGTTAGGGTTTTCCTTCACCAACTCAATCCGTATCAGATCTGATCTGATCTTCTTTTCTGGAATGGTGATCTGCATCACATAAAATAGTATCACCATCTCCTCACTTTGTAATGTGTGTTTTCTATTTTTCAGTGTCTACGACATGCTTTTCTGTGTTGCTTTCTCAATCACCATTAATGGATCGAGGATTTCCTTCAGCCAATGAGTACAAAGATTAGATCATCCTGCAAGGTTAGTTCAATCACCTAGCCACTCTATCTTCCTCGAGCCACAATATCTTGCCATCATCCCATGATTTGTGGGTTCTTCATTAATGTTGACCTTCTCTTTAGAGAACTACATCGATGAATACTTCACCAACCTCTTCATGCTCGCCACCTGGTGTCCACCTGTCATCCTTGTCAACATCCACCTCTACTTAGATTGCAAAGTTGGTTTGACATCCTTCACTAAACAAGACTCACTACTGGTTCAACACACCTTACCGGAATAACCTAACTTCACCAGTGGACCTTCATACCTTCTGACCTCTTCTCTATTGGTGGATCAAATTGGCCTTCCATCAAACATGCTAGTCCAACCACTGAAACCATTTACCAATTGCATTATTCTTCTCTTTGTCTATCGGTGGTCACATCCCTCTTTTCTTCTTTTCTTCTTTGTTTTCTTGTTGATGGTCCTATTTTACTAGTAGATGCTTTACTTCATGTGTACTGGTAACATACCTTTTATGTCTACTTACATGCTTCATCCTTCATACCGGTTGACATCATTACTTACTTCACCCATACTGGTCAACACTACCTACTCACTGGTGACCATTCTATATCGGTTGACATCAATGACAACATAATGCTAAAAATCTCCCCCTTTTTCATTGATGTCAACACACTTTGATGTCAACATACTTTGTACTTACATTGGACCCATTTGACCATTCTCCCCCTTTGACAACAATGACAAAGGGTCAAGGCTTCCTTCTATCAAATCCATTCTCTACCGGTTATACAGTGTATTCTCCCCTTTTGGCCACAATCTGCTCAACCAACAGCATATAAGAATCAAATGAGATTGTACTATGAGTTCTACCAAGTGGGAAAGTAGATACCCATAATCATGAAATTCTCTTGGGTATTCCTACAACAATCTCCTTCTATAGTTGATGTTTTCAGTACACCCATAAGTTCAAGCATGTCGGTTCTGCATCATAAATAGTTGATCTCCCCCTATGTCTAGCATATGATTCAAGAGAAAGGGAATTTTACAATGAACTCCCCCTGAACCATAGATCTCCTTCCAAACTTAAGTGCATGAGGTAGGTGACACAACTCCCAACTTGTGTCTTAAGTACTCAAAAGTGCTTATCGGTAATGGTTTGGTGAATATGTTTGCCACTTGTTCTCCTATAGGAACATATTCCATTATGACTTTGTGTCCTTCAACCTTCTCTCTAACAAAATGATACTTGATGGCTATATGCTTTGTCCTTGAATTCATCATTGGGTTGTTTGATATGCTGATGGCACTTGAATTGTCACACCAGATGGGAATAGGATCATAGGTATTCACCTATATGTATTTGAGGATCTACTTCATCCAAAGAGCCTGAGAGAAGCATGTGGCAGCAATAATGTATTATGCTTCAGCAGTGGATAGGGAGACTGAATCCTACTTCTTTCTATGCCATGAGACCAACCGGTTAGCTAGGAAGAATGCACTACCACTTGTGCTCTTTCAGTCATCAATGCAACCTACCCAATCAACATCAATATATGCTTCTAAGATTAATTCCCCTTGTTTAGGGTACCATAATCCATAATTGAGTGTCCCTTGTAGGTATCTAAAATTCTGTTGACTTCATTCATATATGACTGCTTAGGTGCTGCTTGAAATCTAGCCACCATACATACCTCCTACACTATATCCAGTCTAGAAATAGTAAGATACAATAAATTCCCTATCATGGATATATACAAGGTCTGATCCACTATCGGTGACTCATCATTCTTTCTCAATTTTCTTTCGGTCACCATAGGTGTACTCACTAGTTTGCAATCCTCCATTTCAAACTTCTTTAGCATGTCCTTTGCATACTTGGTCTGTGAGATGAAGATTCCCTTATCTAGCTGTAATATCTACAAACCAAGAAAGTATGTCAACTCTCCAAGCATTGACATCTCAAACTCTGACTGCATCTTCTCAGCAAAATCTTTGCAAAGAGTGTGCTTGTTGCCTCCAAAAATGATGTCATCTACATACACAACCATAATGATCATGCGGTTTCCATCTACCTTGATGTATAGATTGATGTCAACACTTCCCTTTTTGAATCCTTTCTCCTTTAGGTAGTTATCTAGCCTTTAATACCATGCTCTAGGAGCCTTCTTTAAACCATACAGGGCTTTCTTCAACCGTAACACATAGGTTTCATCACCATGTAATAGAAACCCTTATGGATGCTCCATGTATACTTCTTCTTCCAAGTTTCCATTGAGGAAGGTAGATTTTACATCCATTTGATATACCTTATAACCCTTGTAGGCTAAAAAAGATAGAAACATCCTAATTGCTTCTAGTCTATCTATCGGTGCAAATGTTTATTCAAAATCAATGCCCTCTACTTGAGAGTAACCCTTGCACACAAGTCTAGCTTTATGCCTAACAATTTTACCTTCTTCATTCATCTTGTTCTGATAGACCCATTTGGTGCCAATGATGTTCTTGTCTTCCAGTCTAGGGACTAATTCCCATGTCTTGTTCTTCCCAATCTGCTGCAACTCTTCTTCCATGGCATCTATCCATCTCTGACTTTTGTTGGCCTCACTGAATATCTTAGGTTCCACTTCAATCATGAGGCATAAATTGACTTGTTCATAATTTTGGGCAAGTAATCTTCTAGTCTACACACCATCACTCTTATTACCTAAAATATTTTCTTCTGGGTGATATTTCTGTACATACCAATTAGGAACCTTACTAGATGTTTCTCTCAGTTCATTGTTTGATTGAACTTCTTCACCTTCAGATCATCAGAATCATCATTCCAGTTCACTTGTGCTTGTCTTCCTTTATGCATATCCTCATCAACTCTTACATGTACACTCTCAATAACTCTTCTTAGTCTTTTGTTGTAGCATTTGTAGGCCATACTATTAGTTGAGTAACCAAGGAAGATCCCTTCATCACTCCTGGAGTCAAAACTACCTAAACCATCCATGTCTCTCTTGATAAAATATTTGATTCCAAATACCTTGAAGTACTTGATTGATGGTTTCCGGTCATACCACAACTCATAAGGTGTCATTATGTTGTTTGTTCTTAGTTGAGCCCAGTTCAAGGTATATGATGTAGTATGAACCGCTTCCTTCGAATACATATCTGAAAAAATTGCCTCATTTAACATGGTTCTGGCCATCTCCTTGACTGTCATGTTCTTCCTTTCTATCACACCATTTTTTTGTGGCATCCTAGGGGCTGAATATTGCCTTGTGATTCCATGTATTTCATAGCAATCTTCAAACTCATTTGATGTGAACTCTCCACCCTGGTTGGATCTTAGGCATTTCAATTTGCCCCCACTTTTATTTTCTACCATCTTCCAGAAGATCTTGAATCTGTCAAATGCTTGTGATTTATCTTGTAAGAAAGTGACCCATGTCATTCTTACATAGTCATCAATGAAGAGCATAAAATATCTTTCACCAGCAAGAGCTCTTGTCCTAGTTGAACCACATAGATTTGTATGTACAAGTTCAAGGGGTATTGAGGTGTTGTGTTCTTTTGTCTTGAAGCTCACCTTATTCTTCTTTCCTTTCACACATTCATCACAAAATGTGCTTATCGGTTTGATTATGGGTGGTATATTTCTCCCACAACCCTTCTTTCTTACTACAACTAGATTATTAGTATTTATGTGGCCTAATCTCTTGTGCCACAACCAAATTTCATCCACTTGTCCCAACATACATTGGGATTCCAAACATTCTTTTAGATTGTATACATTACCATCTGTCCTCTTATCTTTAGCTACAACCTAACCGGTACTCTCCTTCTTTATATGAAAACTAGTACAATCAAAGGTGAGTTTATAACCTTTGTCACACATCTGACTCACACTTAGCAAATTGTGCTTCAGGCCTTCCACATAATACACATCACATGCTTTTAGTTTTCCTTCAATATTTAGAGTACCTTTTCCCTTTATCTTGATAGATGAGTTGTCTCCAAATATCACTGAGCCACCATTCCAATCTTCAAGTTTGATAAATTTATTTTTATCACCGGTCATGTGGTTGGAACAACCACTGTCTACTACCCACAAGTTTCTTCTTTCTGCATGTAGGGCGGTCTGCATGATCAGACTTGATTCTGCTTTGTCCTTTTCTTTCTCAACCCAAACCGGTTGAGTTTCCTTCTTTTTTGTCAAATGCACTTTTGTTCTCTAGTTCTTGATCAGGAGATGCCCTCTTTTGTTTAATTTTCCTATTCTTACAAAGCTTTGCAATATGTCCAAACTCTTGATAGTCATAACATTTCACATTTACATCGAAAGTTGAATCTTTGAAACTATTGGAGGGCACCGGTTTGCTCTTCCTACATTCAAAACTCCTATGACCAAATCCATTGCACTGATAATAGACAATATTCATATCCCATAGTGCATTAAATGGATTTCTACTTTCATAACTCATAGTAAGCTTATTTGTTAATCTACAGTCAGCTAGCCTATGTCCAAATTTATTACACTGGTAATAATAACCATGAAAGTTTGGAACATACCGATTAGGTTGCCTTGGTCCTACAAATATTTGTCTCACCGAGGGTCTTCTTTTCATGTTGCTAACTCTAGTGAATCCTTCATGATCAACTCTTGCATTTCTCCTAAGATCTACATTCTGGTAAATTGAGTGTGGCCTTCAATTAATTTATTGTGTATACCAGTTTTTGTGGTGGTTCCTAACAGCTTCTACATAAGACTTCTTGTCAGTATCTTTTCTTACTGTAAATGTCTTCTTCTCTTCACCTTCACTTGAAGAAGTGAAATGTATCTCCTTACCGAATGCATCTTTTTTGTTTGAACTTTGTCCTTCTTCAAATCCTAAGCCACCGATATCTTTAGATTGCTTCTGTCTGCTCAAAATCTTGTCCAAATCTTTTGTGCTACCCTCATATTTTCTCCTCATTTTTAGCTCATCCTTACTCTTTTTAAGCTCCTTTTTGGGATTCACTATTTCTACTTCCAGATCTTGATGCTCCTTTTCCTTCTTCATTAGATCAGAGGATGTAACTTCACATATCCTCTTGGCTTCTTCTAGATGGAGTTTTAAGTCAGAAATAAATTGATTGGACTCATCCAGGGATTGCTTCAAAAGACCTTGTTCATCTGTTGCAGCAAGTTTAAATTTCTTGAGTTCTCTTGTAGTCTTACCTAACTCGTCAAGAGAACTTATGAGCTCACCTTCTAGATCCACTTCAACTTCAATGTCTTCTTCTTCCTCATCTTCACCAGCTGGTTCATCTAGAGCCATAAAGAGATTAAAGTTTCTTTCATTCTCATAGAAGTCATCTTGTGATGTGCTTTCTTCATATGTGACATCATCCTCAATGATATATAAGCTATTCTTCTTCTGGTAGCTTCTTCTTTCTTAATGGTAGACATTCCTTTTTTTGTCTTTACTGACAAATCTATTGGGCATTTGGAGGAATTGATTATGTGTTGCATTGATGTTTTGTCATTGATGTCAATAATAGCTATTTGGATGCTTTACCAACACCCTTCTAGTCCTGATAGGTTGAGTGGTTTCTGATTGGTTTGGATCTGACATGATCTGGTAGGCTTCAGGATTGTTTGGTTATGGATTGTCTTATTCATGATACTCATGTTCATATTCAGTAAGTCAGTTTTGGTCTGGTGATTGGATGCTATCCTGTTTCCTTGGAAGCTTGGCTTGTGGTTTCAGTGAGGGTTTCACCGGTAGAGCTTTTGATGAAGATCTTTGATGATATACATAAGTAGTGTTGGTGCAGCTTTTGGTGGAGTTTTAGGATGTTGATGGTGATCTTGTTCGAGAATTGCCAGATGGATATCATTGCCTTAGCATGTATGGACCTAAATTGGGCCCTGGTTGATCTAGGTTATGGACCGACGTAATGTAACGTGTGGATTGGACTTCTTGATACATTTTTGGGATGTCTTATGGGTTGAATATTATTTGTTTGGTCTAAGGTCGACATGTTTTGTAATTATGTAATTGGTTTATTATCTGTTGGTCGACTTGATTGTTTATGGTCAAGGGTTTGTATATATATGATGTAATATCTCATTGTAGATCATCATAGTTATAGATATGGATATCTAATATGTGAATAATGTAATATCATTCAGGTAGAGGATTTGGTCGATCATTAGAGAATGATTTGGGTTTATGTAAGAGGATTTAGTCCTTTGGTATTGAGCTTAACCGAAACTGTACTCAGGCATAGGAGATGTTATCTTTGTAGTTTTCATTCTTTCAAATTGTATTCTGGACTTCTATGTAGTTAGTGAGACTCCTTTTGTGATGAGTAGTGCACTCTAGGCTATTGGCCTTCCTGCAAGTGTAGCCCCTCAATTGTAATTCACATACTTACTGCATAAGTATTATCTAACTATGGGTACGATTCCCACCATTGTTTTCCCTTTACAGGGTTTTCCACGTATAAATTTTGGTGTCATGTGGATGGTATTTATTCTATGATTATTGTTTATACTTAATTGGATTAACTGCTATTCTGGTATTAATATTTTGGGTTTTGGTATTTAAGTTTTAATTGCTAAATGTTCTAATAATTTGTGACAACTGATTCACTCCCCTCTTCTCAGTTATCTTCTAGTTATTTGAACTGTCTAACAATTGGTATCAGATCTTTGGTCCTCTCTGTAGAAAGCTTAACCACTTGAGGAATATCCTATGGCGACTAACAATTCAAGTTCATCCAGTTCTTCTGGAGCTATCTTTCGGAGAGATATTCCTAGGATTGATGGAACAAATTACATAATATGGAAGATTCAGATGGAGACTCACCTAAGATGTCTTCGCAAGGAGATTTGGGAGATCACACAGAATGGTGTCACACCTCATAATTTGACATCTGGCGATCCTCCTCCGACAAACGTGGATAAGGAGCTTGAGAATTATTGTAGAGCAAGAGAAGCCCTCTGGTGTGCACTTTTCGATCAGCAAATAATGGGATTAACCAACAAATCATCTGGAAAGGCTATATGGGATAAATTGGAGACTCTTAATGAAGGTGACCCTGCCATTAAAATTGCAAAACTTGATGGTTACTGGGTGAGATATGAGAAGCTGAAGATGGAAGAAGATGAAATGGTTATTGCATTCATGGAAAGGGTAAATGAGATTGTTATGAGAATTCAATGTTGTGGTGGAACTCTGAGTGAAGATGAAATTGTTTCTAAAGTTTTGAGAGCCCTAACAATGACTTACAAGATGAAGGCTACTACTATCAATGATTTAAGAACAATGGCTAATACATCTATCAACAGAGATACCTTGGTTGGGAAATTATCAGATTTTAAGCTTGAAGAATTTGGACCTTCTGGGGTTGTGAAGATTGAACCTTCTTTTCATGCATCTGCATCAGCAACCAGTAAGAAAGATTGGAAAGCTTTATATGCAAAGGAATTGGATGATATGAAGAGAGAAGATGAATAATTTGAGCAACTTGAAGCCCTATTTTCTAGAAGAGTACCTAAAGGACCGGTAGGAAGTAAGTATATAGGAAAATCACCTTTTAAATGTTTTGCATGTAATAAGATTGGTCATTTTGCATCTAGATATCCTGAAAGGAATTCAATATTTGAAGAAAGAGTTAGAAAATCTTTTAAGCCTAATCCTAGATATCAAAACAAGTATAAATACAGGGAAAATAGAGACAAATCATGCTACATAGCGGATGAGAAAGGCATTACTATTCTGATGATGAACCGGAAGAAGACTCTGCTAGTGGTTTTGACAATGGGAAGGAATGGGTGTTCCTGGCTATCAAGGAAGATGTTTCTACACTAGAAGAGAATGTACCTAGAGAGAAGGCACTTGCTACTAAAGTTGAAGATAAGGATGAATAGGTAATTGATAGTGGTTGTTCACATCATATGACTAGAGATAAAGGAAATTTTCTATCTGTGCAAGAATTTAATGGCAGTCTGGTTAGATTTGGAGATGACAAAGCATGTATGATCAAAGGAAAAGGAACTATATCATTGGATGGTAAGAACAATATTGACAATTTTATTATGTTGAAGGTTTAAGGCATAATCTTTTGAGTGTAGGACAATTGGTGGATAAGGGATTTCAATTAAAGTTCAAGGATGGAAATTGCAAAATCATTAACAAGTCTGGTTTGGAGATTGCAATCGGTACACAGATAAAAGGTAATATATTTCATTTCAATTCTGGTGAGAAGACATGTTTGATCGCACAAATTGATGATATTTTTTCTATGGCATAAAAGGCTGTGTCATGTTAATTTTGATTGCGTTGTGAAGATCAGTTCAACTAAGACAGATAGAGATATACCTAAGATTGTGAAGCCCTATAATCCGGTATGTAAAGAATGTCTAATGGGTAAATAGGTCAGAACCTATTTTAGGAGTATACAAGATAAATCTAATGATATTCTTGATCTTATTCATTCTTATTTGTGTGGCCCTGTTAGAGTTAACAGTTTTCAAGGTGATAGATATTTCATGCTAATCATTGATGATTATTCTAGAATGATGTGGGATACTTTTCCAAGGGAAAAATCTGAAGCATTTGAAAAGTTTAAAATCTTTAACACTAAAGTGGAAACTGTGATAGGATTGAAGATTAAATGTTTGAGGCTAGATCATGGTGGATAAATCACATCTAGTGAGTTTAATAACTTTTGTGAGAAGCATGGTATAAGAAGACAATTTTCTGCTCCCCAGACACCTTAGTAGAATGGAGTTGTGGAAAGGAAGAGCAGAACTATTTTGGATGTTGCTAGAATAATGATGATGGAAGCTAGTCTACCTCATATCTATTGGAGAGAAGAAGTGAGCACACCGGTTTATACATTCAACAGAGTACATATCAAAGGAGAAACTGGTAAGACACCTTATGAATTATGGTTTGGCAATACACCTACAGTTAAGTATTTCAGAATATTTGGTAGTAGGTGTTATATCAGGAGAGATGATATCATTGGAAAATTTGATCCTAGATGTGATGAAGGCATATTTCTTGGTTATTCTAATGAAATAAAAGCATATAGATGTTATAACAAGAGATTGCAGAGAATTGTGGAGAGTGCTAATGTCAAAGTGGATGAGTTGAATAGAGGTCAAATAAGAGTTTATGAGAAGGAACCAATGGTGGAAATGATTATATCTGAATCGGTAGCACCTTTACCAAAACAAAATGTTGAACCAGTTACTTTGGCAGTATCAAAAAATTCTACAATAATTGAAGAACCGAGAAGAGGAACAGAGAGTCATAAGACTCATAGGTATGTGAGATTGAATCATTTAGAAGATCAGATCATTGGGGATAAGAACAATGGAGTAATGACAAGAAGAAGATTGACAACTAATGAGGTATGTTTAATTTCTCAAGTTGAACTGGTATCAATAATTGAGGCATGTAAAGATGAATATTGGTTGAAAACTATGAAAGAAGAATTAGATCAGATTAAGAAAAATAACACATGGACTTTGGTTCCCTAGACTAAAAATAAGAATGTTATTGGAACTAAATGGTTTTTTAGGAATGAATTGAATGAGGATGGTCAATTTATAAGGAATAAGGCTAGATTGGTTTGTAAAGGATATTCACAAAAGGAAGGAATTGATTATGGAGAGACTTTTGCACCTGTAGCTAGGATTCAAGCTATGAGATTATTTCTTGCCTATGTTGCCCATAAGAACTACAAGGTTTATTAGATATATGTTAAGTGTGCATTTTTGAATGGGGATCTTGATGAGGAAGTTTATATTGAGCAACCTAATGGTTTTTCACTATCAAATGATACAAACATGGTTTGCAGGTTAAGGAAATCTTTATATGGATTGAAACAAGCACCTAGATCTCGGTATGCAAGGTTGGATAAATATCTTTTGAAGCTTGGTTTTACTAAGGGTAATGCTAACACTAATTTAAATTATAATATCATTGGTGATGATATACTAATTATTGAGGTATTTGTTGATGACATTATTTTTGGAGGTGAAGATAAGTTGTGTAAGGAATTTGCTAACAATATGAAGAATGAATTTGAGATGTCTATGATTGGGGAAATGGATTTTTTCTTAGGTTTGCAGATTTCTCAGACTGACAAAGGTATTTTCATCTGTCAAACTAAGTATGCTAGAGAGATATTGAAGAAATTTGGTATGGGAAATTCTAAACCGGTAAGTACTCTTATGGTTACAAGTGAGAAATTGACAAGAAAAGATGTTTCTGCACTGATAAATCCTACAAGATACAAATCTATGATTGGAGGTCTGTTTTATTTGACTCATACTAGGCCTAACATAATGAATGTTGTTTGTATTGTATCAAGATTTCAAGGTGATCCTAGAGAAAATAATGAGAGTGCGGTGAAGAGGATTTTTAGATACTTACAAGGTACATCAGAACATGGTTTTTGGTACTCTAACGATGATGACTTTACATTATGTGCATATACAGATGTTGATTGGGTTGGAGATGTTGATGACTCGAAAAGTACTTCCAATGGAGCTTTCTTTCTTGGAAAGAAGTTGGTTTCATGGATCAGCAAGAAACAATCATGTACTTCTTTATCTATTGCTGAAGTTGAGTATGTTGTTGTTGCTACTAAATGTACACAATTTCTATGGATGAAGCAAATGTTGAAGGATATAAAGGTGGATTGTAATTGACCGGTAGTTATTCATTGTGATAACTCTGCTTCTATTGATATATCAAAGAATCCGGTATTTCATTCTAAGACAAAGCACATATCTATTAAGTATAACTTTTTGAAGGAGAAGGTGGAAGAAAATGAAGTCATATTGGATTATGTGAACACTAAAGAGAATATTGCAGATATCTTCACTAAACCTTTGCCTAAGGAATCATTTGAGTACTTTAGAGACAAATTGGGAGTTTCTTCCCCTCCGGTAGAGACTTGATTGATGTGATTTGGCATCAATCTGGTATGCTATAGGAGTTGAGAAAATACAACACCACATGAGCCTGAAGATCTTCTGCAAGCCAAATAACCTATTACAAGGAGAAGCAATGAAGCAAAATCTGAAGAACATACAAAACACAGAGAATATTCTCAAAAAGAGAGAGCTCAATATTCACAAAAATATGTAATGTGATTCTTACAAAGAAAAGAAAGAACTCAACCTTTAATAGGTCAAGAAACCCTAAAAAGGGAAAACCTAGGTTTGCACATAATAATTAATTAAAATAATTAATTATATGTACCTAAAGTTAGCTTAAGTGTAAAAGAGATAAAGGGAACTTAAATAATTAAACAAAGAATGTTTAATTAATCAAGAAAATACCTGAATACTCTAACACCCCCCCTTAAGCTAGACTTAGGGAGAAGCTAAAACCTAGAATAGCTACTGAAAGCAATAAAGATGGGTCCCGACAACAAGGCCTGATCAGGTACCCAAATACAATGAAATCTCTATGAACTGGAGAAATAGAGAAAACCACATGGGAACAAAACTCTACTCCAAAAAGAGATGGAAGAACACCACTGAAGCATGAAGAACATGCAAACTCTGTCGAAGAATAACTGCTGATCTGAAGAACATCCACTGAACTAGAACATGACCAGGTAGAGAAGACTGTAATCTGCATGAGTGCCCTCAAACGACACTACTCGAATCAGGAGGCAAACAAGGCAAAACAATTGAAATCAAAGATACAGATGGCATGAGAAACCAAAGCCTGAAGAGCTGATCAATTGAACCATGGAAGCATTAGAACCAACAGGATAAACCTCCCCATAATGCGGAAGTGGGAGAGGGATAGGAACACTGAAAAGGATAGCCAAAAACAACTACATGATGAAGAACCAAGAACATCAAAGGTGCTGAGACACATCATCATGAGGCAAATTTCATGGAAGGAACACTCACTTGACAAAGGAAGATGGCAAACAAAGGCAAACATCAACCCCCTAATGGCACTTGATCAACAGTGCATGTACAACGAGACACAAGATATGCAGAATTCCAAGTAAACAATGCATGATGGCACTTTATCTCAGTGTGTTTGCATAATTACAAGCTATAATGATAAGAAGACTGGAAATAGAAACGAGAATCAAAACAGAGACACCCTACTCAGAAAAGAGATCCCAGGACCTGAAACAACCACGATATCCATCAAAGTGCTGAAAATAAAAAAAATTGAATAAAATATGCATGGAGCAAAATCTAGAAAAAAAAACTCATATTTTTGGAAAGTACACAAAACACGCTTTCCGAAAATATAAAGTTTTCAAAAAACGGAGGTCGGATGCTCATTCTACGTCTCCCGGAGTGCAAAAAAGAGACCTCACTTTGACTGTAAAAAAACACAGTCAAATAGAAAAATTGGAAAAAATTACCAACACCATGAGGTCAGCCTCAGAACCAGCTTTCCGATGCTTATTCTTTCTTGAAAAATGACTCTGTATGCCCAAGATAGGGCCAAAAAACCAAACCCCCCCCTGAAAAAGCCAAAAAAGGGGGTCTGGTTGCTTGTTGGTGGTCCGGTGGCCAGTGGGTGGCGCACTGGTGGCGGCTGGGTGGTGGCCCGGTGGTGGAGCAGTGGTCGGCCAGAAAAAAAAGGAGACACCCGGGGAGCAGACTGCCAGCGACCGGGAAGAGGAGCGGCGGGGGCCAGGACGGAGGGTCACAGGCAGCGGCAGTGGAAGCTTTCGGTTGCGGCGGGCATAGGGAGTAGCAGCGGTCGGACGGCGGTGGGCGATCCTCGACGGAGCAACTGGCGGTGCAGGCGGGCAGCGGCCGGGGAGCATGCATCAGCCGGCGAGAGTGGAGACCGAGATCTGCATGGTCGGCGAGGGCCGGAGACCGGGCCGGCGGTGGCCGAAGAAGGATGGAGGGGCCACCAGCGGGGGCCGAACTGACAGTTCTGACAGGCCTGTCAGTCCGGTACCCTGCAGTACCCAAAAAAATGTGCCAAAAAAATTTTTTTTTCTTAAAAAGAAACAAACCCCTCCCTTTTTTTTTCGCCTTTTTTTTCCAATAAATTTTTTTTAAAAACAAATTTCGGCCTACATGCCGTAAAAAGGCAAATTTTTTATTTTTTTGAAATTTTTTTCTCGATTTGCATGCCAGGGCTATACGGCCTAGATCTGAGAAAAAAATTGCTCCCAGAGGCTCAGGAACCAAAATAGGTTGAATTTTATGACCATAGGGGTTTTCGGGCCTTCTGAGCACGATGGTGAGGTCCGTTTAGGCCCAAAGTGCTTAGAAAAAAAGCTCAAACCGTAGATACATAAAAAATTCCTGAAACCCCAGATCTGCTTTCAAAGCCAAAAATCTCAAAACAAGAACAGGTAGCTACATATCTGAAGCTCTGATACCATATAGGAGTTGAGAAAATACAACACCACAGGAGCCTGAAGAACTTCTGCATGCTGAATAACCTATTACAAGGAGAAGCAATGAAGCAAAATATAAAGAACATACAAAACATAGAGAATATGCTCAAAAAGAGAGAGCTCAATATTCACAAAAATATGTAATGTGATTCTTACAAAGAAAAGAAAGAACTCAACCTTTAATAGGTCAAGAAACCCTAAAAAGGGAAAACCTAGGTTTGCACATAATAATTAATTATATGTACCTAAAGTTAGCTTAAGTGTAAAAGAGATAAAGGGAACTTAAATAATTAAACAAAGAATGTTTAATTAATCAAGTAAATACCCGAATACCCTAACATATGCATCATCAGAGATATTTTTCATTCTAGCATTGATGTGGGGATGCTACTGCTTAAGGGAATTAGTCAGCTTTGTGATTCATGGTTTATGTTTTTTCTTTGATATTTTTGTTAGATATTTGGCATTGATGTCAAAGGGGGAGAGATATTGATGTGAAAAAGAAAAACTTAAGGAGTTGTATACATTAGGGGGAGAGATATATGTGTAATTTACAGCTTTACAGAGATATCATTCACAGGGGGAGTTTGGTCTTTGTTTCAGATCTTCATTACTACATATGTATGTAGGATATTGTTGGTTGTCTTCAATTGGGGGAGACTTGTTTGGCATTTCTTGGTACTTACATGTTTTTCACATCTAGTGTTGCCATCAATGCCAAAAGGGGAGATTGTTGGCCATTTGGAGGAATTTATTATATGTTGCATTGATGTTTTGTTATTGATGTCAACACTAGTTGTTTGGATGATTTACTGGCACCCTTCTGGTCTCAGTAGGTTGAGTGGTTTCTGGTTGGTTTAGATCCGGCATGATCGGGTAGGCTCCGATATGGTTTGGTTATAGAATTTTCTTATTCATGATACTCATGTTCATATCCAATAAGTTGGTTTTGGTCTGGTGATCGGATGCTATCCTGTTTCCTTGGAAACTTGGCTTGTGGTTCTGGCAAGGGCTTCATCGGCAAATATTTTGATGAAGATCTTTGATGATATGCATAAGTAGTGTTGGTGCAACATCTAGTGGAGTTTCATGATGTTGATGGCAATCTTGTTCGAGACTTGGTGGACGGATATCATTGCCTTAGCATGTATGGACCTAAATTGGGTTTCGATTTATCTAGGTTATGGACCGACTTAATGTAACATGTGGATTGGACTTTTCAATATGTTTCTGGGATGTCTTATGGGTTGAATATTATTTGTTTGATCTAAGGCCGACATGTTTAATAATTATGTAATTGGTTTATTGTCTAGTGGCTGACCTGATTGTTTATGGTTGAAGGTTTGTATATATATGATGTAAGATCTCATTGTAGATCATCGTGGTTATGGATATGGATATGTAATATGTGAATAATGTAATATCATTCAGGCAGAGGATTTGGTCGATCATTGGAGATTGAGCTAGGTTTATTTAAGAGGATTTAGTCCTCTGATATTGAGCTTAACCAGAACTGTACTCAGGCATAGGAGATGCTATCTTTGCAGTTCATTCATTCTTCTGGATTGTAGTCTGGACTTCTATGTAGTTAGTGAGACTCCTTTTGTGATGAGCAGTGTGCACTAGGATGTTGGCCTTCTTGTAAGTATAGGCCCCTCAATTGTAATTCACATACTTACTACACAAGTATTATCTGACTATGGGTAGGCTTCCCACCATGGTTTTTCCCTTTATCGGGTTTTCCACGTATAAATTTTGGTGTCATGTGGATGGTATTTATTATGTGATTATTGTTTATGCTTAATTGAATTAACTACTATTTTGGTATTTGGTTTAAGCATTCTGGTATTAATGTTTTGGGTTCTAGTATTAAAGTTTTAATTGTTAAATATACTGATAATCAGTGAAAACTGATTCACCTCCCCCTTCGCAGTTGTCTTCCGGTTATTTGAACTGTCTAACAAGATCTGCCAAAACTTCTTTGCTCGTATCCATCAGTTTCATTATAGGGACATTTTGCAACAAAGTGTCCAACTTTACCATAGTTGAAGCATTTGAGTGGTAACTTTCCTTTATACTTACTTGATCCTCTCTTTAGATTTCTAAAAAAAAATTCTACCTCTAAATTCGAGTCTTCACTGGACCCTTTGTGAGCAACCTCTTCCTTGCCCTTTTTGATGGACTTGAAAGCTGCCTCTTTTCTTCAAGATGATTCACCGGTTATTCTCATTTCATAGACTATTAGAGAGCCAAATAGCTCATCCATCATGAATGTTTTTCAGATCCTTGGCTTCCTCTATATCAGAAACTGTATGCGGGAAAAGTGGGCTAGTAGAATTTAATATGTGAAAATATTTCTAAATACTAGTCCACACACACATAGGACTTCTTGGTGCAAGCTATGGAGTAACGCAGTATTACTCAGCTTCCCAAAGAGGGTCCCATGGTTCTCTATCTCACAATGTCCCTCAAACCAATGTTTTTGCTCTCAGATCACTGAGCAAAATGGTTTAGCGATGGCAAAAGCAAGAACGAGGGATGCTTTTGATAGATTTTAGAATGAAATGTGTTATAAGTTATGTATGATTCTAGAAATGCAATAAACTAGCTATAAGATGACAAGATTAGTATGAACACTATCCTAGCATACTATATTTAGTCTATGATTGAGCTAAAATGATAAAGAAATTATTCTAAACATGCATATTTAGTCTAATTCCTGATTTAAAGAGAGGCTAAATGATAAGCATAAAATGATATAAGAAAGCTTGAATGTATTTGAGCGTAAGTGTGATGCTACAAATTTGAAGGATGATTGTTATGGAGGAATGAGAGCTCTATTTATAGCAAAACCAGGGCAATGGATGGTCAGGATTGAATGGTTTAATCAAGGGTTGAGTTTGAAAGTTGGGGATCTGTAATGCCCCGCTAGGAAACCCCGAAGGGATAAGCCAAAAATACAAGAATAGAGTGCAATAATTTTTTTTTTTTAAAGTTACACCACATAAGATACAACAAGATATCAAGGTTCAGATTACATAGCGGAAGACATCAACTAATACCTAAAGAGTTTCCCAACGAGATTACTTAAATTTCACAATTCACTTAACTCACACAATTAATCCAAAAGCTGAATATCTTAATAACGAGATAATTCATATCAGGACAATTACTTTCAGAAGATGGAAATACAAATCACAAGCAAGATTCATCCATAAGATCTATTCACAATCTTCATTCAAGCTTTTCATTTAAAATTACAAACCATACATCTAACATTCTAATACACTAGGATTTCATCATAACATAAGAGATCTTTCCAAGCATATTTAAATTCCTTAACAACAACTGAGTATAATTCATTACTCTAAGTTACGTTCTTTCATATTCCAACTTATTGCATTTCAAAAGACGATTGCATACTAGCATCTACGATAAATCTCATCTATACCACTTAAGCATTCGATCAACATGGCATTCAAGAAGGAACCACATATAAACATTTAAAGTTAATTCCATTTATCCACTTAACCATTCTAACATAAGTTAATCATACATGATAAAGCTGAATAAAGGAAGCATAAGAGAATACATCACATAACACCATAATGATCTCGGAGTTCACCCCTAAAGGGCTACATCTCCGGGTCTGCTCAACTGCAAGACCCCTCTGATAAATAATAAAGTTAAGAATACAAGAGGTTACACTATACAATCCAGCCATCAAGGCGATACATAAACAATATACAAGCGACAACATCGGTCCATAATACATAAATGATCCCTGAAAAGAACAGGATCCAGCTGAACATAATCAAGCTAATACAAAGGTCCAGAAGAGCATCCATAAAACTGAGCCATCACCACCCAAGGTCTAACATGAAACCGACACTCACAAGGGCAGAGACAAAAAGGACGACTCACAAGGGTACTCCTAACAGGACAAAACGACAACACACTAGCGAACGTAGGGACAAGTGTCATCACACAACCTGGTATGGTTACCATGGCAAGTCTTCATAGGTACCGGTCCCATATGCTGGGTTACCCTGGCAACCTAATCCGAGCTTCTGGCCCATCCAAGCCTCGTGTGGACCCACACATCCTCTCGTGATGACAAGGAAGATGGTTTGCCATTTCAGGCCTTCTCACAACATGTCGAATCTATGATAGCACTCGTCCCATGTGTGAGGCACATTATCTTACTTAGAGATTACATTCTAATCTACTTAGGTTATCACTTATTAGACTCACTTTCGACGGGTTACCCAACAGCCACTTTGGGCGCGGCCCCCAATCGAAAGCCACTTTCCCATACGACACTAGACTATACTCAAACGAACTCAAAACCAAGGAATAGACATGGTCAGACGAACGGAGTTCAAGAAGAGAGAAACAATCATCTGGTCAACACGACTCAAGGGTAAACACTTACTGACGGTACTCTAACTAGAGACATGACAACTAAGGTCAACCATGAATCATCATTCGACTTACACAAAGAGGATATGACCAAAACGACACTACCACAATACAACAATCAACTCGGAATCGAAGACTGAAACAGGTACCCCAAGTCAATCCATACGACAGGGTCCTATCAAACAAAGCACTCTTGCCATTTCATAATTAAAGCGAATACAGCAATAAAACTCGCAAGGCAATAATTAGAAAAGACAATATTTCCTCAAATTGATTTAATCATTACAAGACGATCAAGTTTTCTACAAGATCTAAATCAGCTTACAGTTATCTACCTCAACTAGGGATAAGTTATTCTTGGTTTTCTAACTCTTGAAGGTTCAAAGCATCGAACAGACATATTAAGTCATAAAGAGTTTTTAAACCAATTCATATTAATTAAACTCAGACAACCATTAAACAATTAAAATAAGATATTTAATCTCCAATCAAAACGTCATTAACATACTGGTCTAAAATCAATCTCTACAGATTCATAATTTCAATTCCAGATACATTATATGGATTACGGAAATAAAAATGTAGAAAGAAAATCTAAATGGAGATAGTCATTTCCAATGCATATCGTTAAATTTCTAATACCCAACGATAAATATTTCACTACTTTACAATTACTCAAATGATATGTTCTACGATAAAATTTAACATCATCAGGCAGTAATTACATCGTATTTCAACGATCAAGATCTAGATTCATTAATCCAAGATTGATCAGAATATAATCAATGATATTTAGTTGCGAAGTTAACAGTTGAAGAACTTAATTAGAAGGGGTGCACAAATCGTGAAATGAAATTGAATGATTAATTCACCTATAACTCCATTATAAAATTAATCAATATCAAGTTAGCCTTTATCATGATATGCCCCCTTAACCATAATTAAGAAGCTAATTGAACTTAACATTAAATAATAACTTCCATTAAAATGATAATAACATCATAGGCTTTTTTTTTTTAAATACTAAACAAAATACATTAAAACAACCATTTTTTTTTTTTAAAAACCATGTTTAAAACAACAAAAATGCATTAAAAATTATGTGGCTAGGCGGCCGTGCCCTAACCCTAGCCGAGGGAAGTGTGCGGGCGGCGCTCGCGGTGGTGCCCGCAGGTGCCGCGGTGCCCTACGGCCACCGTGGCCCCTACGGCCACCGCCGTGAGCCGCAGGCAATGGTCTGCGAGGGAGGGTAGAGGGGAATGTGCGGGGGAGAGGGGAGGAGGAGCGGGTGGAGCTCCGCTCCCCGCCCTTCAACCCCAAAACACAGTCCGCTAAAACAAATAAAAACGCACGGTCCCGATACAAGAGCAAACGCCCAGCTCAAAAATGAATAAATTTTTTTTTTTTTTTAACACACAGTTCGGCTTTCAACAACACAAAACGCCCACTGCAAAATTCATAATAAAATTTGGATTTTTTTTTTTTTTGAGTTCCGTTAAAACGAACTGGGTTTGACAGCCATTTCTTTGGTGGTTCCATTCTTCCCTAAATACGAAGGGGTTTCAAACGCCCAACAACAATGAGGGATAATTCACCTCAAACAAATTTATTTTTATTCAACAAAGAGAAAACCAGACATGGCAAGATAATCCATTTAAACATAATGATATAGCCATGCATTTTCTTGAAGAACACAGCTAAAACATGGATTTAAACTCACTAATCCAATTTAAAACTGAAAGCAATCAAAGATTGGATTTGGCAACAAGAAAGGCAGTTCAGAATCCTACCATAATACGCAATCCTGGAATGGCTGAAGGAGAGCCCACCTCCAGATCCAGCATCATTCCTTCCCAAAACCTCCAAAATTTGTTCCCAACCAAAATCTTCTCCAATTTTGTCCATCCTTCCATTTTTCCCCAAATTTGGGTTATATGGAAGAGTTGACCCAAAATTTCTATTTTTGGGAATTAAAATTTTTATTTAAAAATAATTCTCCAATTTAATACTTTTCTAATTAAGACAACAAATTAACTTGCCTTCCAAATCCAAAATCGATTTTCTCCCTTAATTAAATTTAACCTTTCAATTCAAATAAGCCAACAGAACACAATTAACTCTATGGCGATAAAATATAAAACTTCCTTTTCAACAGCATATATATAAAATGCATTTAATATTCAAAATCAATCATTTAATCGAATTCACTCCCAATTTAAAATAAGCAATCCAATATCAACAAAAATCGCATAACGAAAATCTGATTAATCTAGCCCATTAATCTTCAATGCACAAACGCATATTTAAACAAGATAATTACTAAGGACTGATTAATCAAATTAACCAAACACACCAAGCACGCAAATCGAGAAAGCCAACCAAACAGATGACTCGCAAACCCAAACAAAAAGGGATTACCGACGACGACTGGCGATGCTCACTGGAGCTCGACTAAGGTCAACTAGGGTCCTACGACCACCTAATCCAACTCTAAGGATTAAAAAGGTACACTCAAACCTGCAATTCTAGGTGAAGGCGAACCTCGCACTCATGCGGCGTTGTACCTGAAATATCCTGCAACCAAGAGTCATACATGCATACATATATAAAATTTAATGAAAGCGTTAGATCGATATTAATACCATGAAATAGGAACACTGAATAACTTGCATACAACTAGTGTGAAAACCACATCAATAGCTATGCGTTAAATCAAACATCTGACTGTAACATCATATTAAGATAAACTAATCAAGGTTAAACCAAGGTTAGAGATTGATTAGGGCAGGGGTACTACATTCTCCCCCCCTAGGTTCCGACTTACTCCTGGAAGTCGTAAGGCTAGATGAAGAACATGCCGTACGCATCAGCCCTGAAACTCAGTCAACAAAGATCATATTGCACATAGAAATCTTTCCATAAATAAATGAAATATTATTGTTAAATCTTTTACAAACACCATAATCCATTGGCGAGATACAACTAAAACCATACATTCCTTACAATATTCTAGGAATTATCCACAATCATAGCAGAGAAACAAGAATTTTCTTTCTTTCATTATACCAAATTAAAGCATTACAAAGAGGTAACAACAATTACCATAATCATCGACCAAAAATGACAAGAACACATGCCATCATGATCAATTTCCTATACCAATCCATCTTTATCATAAAATTTAAATCATAGGACTAGCTCAAAATATCAATTTCTACCACCAAATTAACTTTCATGAAATAAGAGCAACAAAAATAACTCAATTGTTTACACTTGCTAGGCATAAGAAAACCTTTCCAAAGACTATGTCCCATAACATAGTGACAAGCTAACACAATTACTCCATGATACAAATAATAACCATCACATAACTAGAATGCATAACAGAAAAGGCCACATGTGAGCATGTCTAATGCTCGGTCAAGGATAACATGCACGATCAGCATCTCTATGCCTGATCTCATAACAACAATATGATCATAAATATCCAATATCTCACTCAAAGGCTTGATGGTGCTAGGCACACCATAGCGGTGCTACCTTCCATACAAGACCTCTGTGAATATCCCTTGTTGAGCAAGGTGGTTAGCCTCCAAGAGATAGTCACCACACATAGGTAGGTAGTGGATACTAGCTGCATCACAGCCTCACATACCTCCATCCTCAAGGTTCCCTGCGTCTACTTCCTCGTATACACTCATCCAAGCCCGTCTCCTACATTCTTGGAGAGGAATTCACATTGCAACACAAGACCAGCATCCGAAAACAATAATGATAAACCAGTTTAGCCACCAAAGTACACAAGATTAAGGATAATAATTGTCAATTCCAATAATAAAACAAGGAAATAATTTCCGGAATTGCAACATCAAATCAAGGTGCAAAAGATCACAAGATCGTGGCTAAACCTTCACAGTCAAAGTAGAATAAATTGCTGGCCCACAAAGAAATAGATAAATAATTAAAAGAAAATCACAATTGCATGTTACATCACTACGTGACTAATAGCTAGCCACCAACGAGGAAGGAAGGAACAATCGTCTAGCTATCCTAGTAGCTCATCATGTGGTGTGGCCAAGTCACACATCCACATGGCATGGCAGTGTGCACCTCGACATCACCCCGCATCACGTCATCACGTGGCATGGCTCTACCCAATACCTAGTGGTAGGCTGCATGGAAATGTCTACTACATCCCGCATCGTGTCTCAGCACGGCATGGCAATACTCCAAGCGGACAAAGCACGCAATGGATGTATCCCGCATGGCAGTGTACCCCACGGATAAGGCACGCGCTGGTCACACTCCGCATAGCGATGTTCCTCTCAGGATACTCGCCATAAGCCAGAGGTATACATGGCTAAGGTCTACCCACAAGTCTACCAACACTGGTCGGTTGGCAACTTATGTAAGAACAATAACACGCCTCTCATGCAGACAAGGCAACGGATCCTCCAAAAGAATCCAACAATATGCTCAAAAACTGTCATCTATATGCTCAAATAAAGGATAGGAATAGGCTGGCACACATAAACCTATAATTAGATTCATCAAAAGGGAAAGTATTGAGTACACCTTTGATACAGTTTAGTTGTACAACTATATCATTCCTCGAAGTAGAGAAGCTAAAGTCGCTTCGCGCCGACATTACTCGTACGCCAATCCATACTATTCAAGGAATGGTTACTTCTAATACTACCCCTTAACATACTGAGTTACCCACAACCCAAGGTTTGGTACTCAGTAGGGAAACAAATAAGCAACGTTACATAAACAGTATGGTTTCCCATACTCATAAGCAACATATCCTCCATGGTTGATTACTTCACCAATCCATGGGCACATATAATAAGCACTGGTTTCTTACAACACACACAATTACACTAGTACTGGTTTAGTCACATTTACGGGGAATACTTTTCAGTTCGCTAACATCTATTCAAGGAAGATTTTAATTATGCTTTCTACATAAATAACTGAATCAAGTTTACTCTAGATTCAAGTACTGAAATTATTAACAATTCACAATTATATAAGGAAATAACATCATTCCTATAACTTTCTCGAATCTCACTAAGCATTCATAATTAAATTACTAGCTAAGCCAAATTCATTTCTTAAAACTTAAGACTTTCGTCTATCACTATGAAGCCAAAAGCAAACATACAATTTCGCATGTTTTATAAACATTCTATTTAAATCAATGCACTCTTTAATATCATTTCTAACAATCTTATGATTAGGCAAGGAGAAGGGAAAGAGAGTTTGATAATCAAACTGTTTCTTACGAAGACACAAGATCAAACAAGATCATGCTATAATATAAAATTTCTCACTATAAGCCCATCATTTAATTACACGGTTTTCATTTAGCTATCGTTTTAGAAGGATGACAATCAGTCTCACAAAACATTTCCAATAATTATGGTTGCAACAGGAGGTTCTAGTTTTCCAAACAAAACAGAGATCAAGAGAGGCAATCTTTTCGATAATGCAAGACCTCATAAGAACACTCACTTAAAAATAATACAATATAGACACATGTCATAATTTGCAACCTATTAGAGAAGATCACATTACGATCAAAGATGAGCAAAGAGCTATTACCCAATTAAAACATATTAATGCATGCACATCAAACAAGCTTTTCCATTCGCACTTCCTAAACACATTAAGGTAATTACATATACCCAAAAGCGAGTTCAATGGAGCATTTGCTAAAATACATCTTCAGTCAAACTGGTTTAATGAAACACAGAAGACAATCTTTCAGAAAACACATTAATACTTCCTCGAAGCTACAATAACATGCTCAATATAATACTTCTTCTACCAATCAAGCAGTTTCACATAATTTAACTATTCGCATAGTGATGCACCCAAAATAAATTTTTTTAACCCAAAGCCCTTTAATAATCTAAAAACATAAGCGACATAAGGCTCATACAAGGGTTCAAGAAGTCACACCCTTTTCTCTTGCAAACAAGAAACTCAAATCAAAGATAATTACACATATCTTAATCATTTTAATTTCCAGAAAGAGAGAGAGGAATGGTGATGATCATTTAATTTTCTTCAAAATAAGCATTCAATAATTGCCCTACTAGTCCTTCAAGTGGACAACATTAAACTAAATCATAATCTTTTAGCAAACACAATTCGCACTTCAGATTCAAGACAAGCACGGACCGACCCAAATGGATTAGTCTAAAGAGTACAACACTCAATAAGGGAAGGTACATACGACTCTCTTTCAAAATAAGAGTAATCATAGACCAAGACATCAATAGCAACAATGCACATATAAGCACTCAAACACCAACATCAAGAAGGTGAAAACAAGGTGTGAACATACATGTTACACACACACTAAGGTCTGCTCAATCACTCACATGCAAAAGGAGGACAAGCATACACATAAGGTCGATACACCTCACACCAATAGAGGGCACACGCGACACCAGAGATCCCAATGTTTGCAACATGCGCTCTGATACCAAATGTAATGCCCCGCCAGGAAACCCCGAAGGGATAAGCCAAAAATACAAGAATAGAGTGCAATAATTTTTTTTTTTTAAAGTTACACCACATAAGATACAACAAGATATCAAGGTTCAGATTACATAGCGGAAGACATCAACTAATACCTAAAGAGTTTCCCAACGAGATTACTTAAATTTCACAATTCACTTAACTCACACAATTAATCCAAAAGCTGAATATCTTAATAACGAGATAATTCATATCAGGACAATTACTTTCAGAAGATGGAAATACAAATCACAAGCAAGATTCATCCATAAGATCTATTCACAATCTTCATTCAAGCTTTTCATTTAAAATTACAAACCATACATCTAACATTCTAATACACTAGGATTTCATCATAACATAAGAGATCTTTCCAAGCATATTTAAATTCCTTAACAACAACTGAGTATAATTCATTACTCTAAGTTACGTTCTTTCATATTCCAACTTATTGCATTTCAAAAGACGATTGCATACTAGCATCTACGATAAATCTCATCTATACCACTTAAGCATTCGATCAACATGGCATTCAAGAAGGAACCACATATAAACATTTAAAGTTAATTCCATTTATCCACTTAACCATTCTAACATAAGTTAATCATACATGATAAAGCTGAATAAAGGAAGCATAAGAGAATACATCACATAACACCATAATGATCTCGGAGTTCACCCCTAAAGGGCTACATCTCCGGGTCTGCTCAACTGCAAGACCCCTCTGATAAATAATAAAGTTAAGAATACAAGAGGTTACACTATACAATCCAGCCATCAAGGCGATACATAAACAATATACAAGCGACCACATCGGTCCATAATACATAAACGATCCCTGAAAAGAACAGGATCCAGCTGAACATAATCAAAGCTAATACAAAGGTCCAGAAGAGCATCCATAAAACTGAGCCATCACCACCCAAGGTCTAACATGAAACCGACACTCGCAAGGGCAGAGACAAAAAGGATGACTCACAAGGGTACTCCTAACAAGACAAAACGACAACACACTAGCGAACGTAGGGACAAGTGTCATCACACAACCTGGTATGGTTACCATGGCAAGTCTTCATAGGTCCCGGTCCCATACGCTGGGTTACCCTGGCAACCTAATCCGAGCTTCTGGCCCATCCAAGCCTCGTGTGGACCCACACATCCTCTCGTGATGACAAGGAAGATGGTTTGCCATTTCAGGCCTTCTCACAGCATGTCGAATCTATGATAGCACTCATCCCATGTGTGAGGCACATTATCTTACTTAGAGATTACATTCTAATCTACTTAGGTTATCACTTATTAGACTCACTTTCGACGGGTTACCCAGCAGGCACTTTGGGCGCGGCCCCCAATCGAAAGCCACTTTCCCATACGACACTAGACTATACTCAAACGAACTCAAAACCAAGGAATAGACATGGTCAGACGAACGGAGTTCAAGAAGAGAGAAACAATCATCTGGTCAACACGACTCAAGGGTAAACACTTATAGACGGTACTCTAACTAGAGACCTGACAACTAAGGTCAACCATGAATCATCATTCGACTTACACAAAGAGGATATGACCAAAATGACACTACCACAATACAACAGTCAACTCAGAATCGAAGACTGAAACAGGTACCCCAAGTCAATCCATACGACAGGGTCCTATCAAACAAAGCACTCTTGCCATTTCATAATTAAAGCGAATACAGCAATAAAACTCACAAGGCAATAATCAGAAAAGACAATATTTCCTCAAATTGATTTAATCATTACAAGACGATCAAGTTTTCTACAAGATCTAAATCAGCTTACAGTTATCTACCTCAACTAGGGATAAGTTATTCTTGGTTTTCTAACTCTTGAAGGTTCAAAGCATCGAACAGACATATTAAGTCATAAAGAGTTTTTAAACCAATTCATATTAATTAAACTCAGACAACCATTAAACAATTAAAATAAGATATTTAATCTCCAATCAAAACGTCATTAACATACTGGTCTAAAATCAATCTCTACAGATTCATAATTTCAATTCCAGATACATTATACGGATTACGGAAATAAAAATGTAGAAAGAAAATCTAAATGGAGATAGTCATTTCCAATGCATATCGTTAAATTTCTAATGCCCAACGATAAATATTTCACTACTTTACAATTACTCAAATGATATGTTCTACGATAAAATTTAACATCATCAAGCAGTAATTACATCTTATTTCAACGATCAAGATCTAGATTCATTAATCCAAGATTGATCAGAATATAATCAATGATATTTAGTTGCGAAGTTAACAGTTGAAGAACTTAATTAGAAGGGGTGCACAAATCATGAAATGAAATTGAATGATTAATTAACCTATAACTCCATTATATAATTAATCAATATCAAGTTAGCCTTTATCATGATATGCCCCCTTCGCCATAATTAAGAAGCTAATTGAACTTAACATTAAATAATAACTTCCATTAAAATGATAATAACATCATAGGCTTTTTTTTTTTAAATACTAAACAAAATACATTAAAACAACCATTTTTTTTTTTTAAAAACCATGTTTAAAACAACAAAAACGCATTAAAAATTATGTGGCTAGGCGGCCGTGCCCTAAGCCTAGCCGAGGGAAGGGTGCGGGCGGCGCTCGCGGTGGTGCCCACAGGTGCCGCGGCGCCCTATGGCCACCGCGGCCCCTGCGGCCACCGCCGTGAGCCGCAGGCAACGGTCTGCGAGGGAGGGTAGAGGGGAACGTGCGGGGGAGAGGGGAGGAAGAGCGGGTGGAGCTCCGCTCCCCGCCCTCCAACCCCAAAACACAGTCCGCTAAAACAAATAAAAATGCACGGTCCCGATACAAGAGCAAACGCCCAGCTCAAAAATGAATAAATTTTTTTTTTTTTTTAACACACAGTTCGGCTTTCAACAACACAAAACGCCCACTGCAAAATTCATAATAAAATTTGGATTTTTTTTTTTTTGAGTTCCGTTAAAACGAACTAGGTTTGACAGCCATTTCTTTGGTGGTTCCATTCTTCCCTAAATACGAAGGGGTTTCAAACGCCCAACAACAATGAGGGATAATTCACCTCAAACAAATTTATTTTTATTCAACAAAGAGAAAACCAGACATGGCAAGATAATCCATTTAAACATAATGATACAACCATGCATTTTCTTGAAGAACACAGCTAAAACATGGATTTAAACTCACTAATCCAATTTAAAACTGAAAGCAATCAAAGATTGGATTTGGCAACAAGAAAGGCAGTTCAGAATCCTACCATAATACGCAATCCTGGAATGGCTGAAGGAGAGCCCACCTCCAGGTCCAGCATCATTCCTTCCCAAAACCTCCAAAATTTGTTCCCAACCAAAATCTTCTCCAATTTTGTCCATCCTTCCATTTTTCCCCAAATTTGGGTTATATGGAAGAGTTGACCCAAAATTTCTATTTTTGGGAATTAAAATTTTTATTTAAAAATAATTCTCCAATTTAATACTTTTCTAATTAAGACAACAAATTAACTTGCTTTCCAAATCCAAAATCGATTTTCTCCCTTAATTAAATTTAACCTTTCAGTTCAAATAAGCCAACAGAACACAATTAACTCTATGGCGATAAAATATAAAACTTCCTTTTCAACAGCATATATATAAAATGCATTTAATATTCAAAATCAATCATTTAATCGAATTTACTCCCAATTTAAAATAAGCAATCCAATATCAACGAAAATCGCATAACGAAAATCTGATTAATCTAGCCCATTAATCTTCAATGCACAAATGCATATTTAAACAAGATAATTACTAAGGACTGATTAATCAAATTAACCAAACACACCAAGCACGCAAATCGAGAAAGCCAACCAAACAGACGACTCACAAACCCAAACAAAAAGGGATTACCGACGACGACTGGCGATGCTCACTGGAGCTCGACTAAGGTCAACTAGGGTCCTACGACCACCTAATCCAACTCTAAGGATTAAAAAGGTACACTCAAACTTGCAATTCCAGGTGAAGGCGAACCTCGCACTCATGCGGCGTTGTACCTGAAATATCCTGCAACCAAGAGTCATACATTCATACATATATAAAATTTAATGAAAGCGTTAGCCCGATATTAATACCATGAAATAGGAACACTGAATAACTTGCATACAACTAGTGTGAAAACCACATCAATAGCTATGCGTTAAATCAAACATCTGACTGTAACATCATATTAAGATAAACTAATCAAGGTTAAACCAAGGTTAGAGATTGATTAGGGCAGGGGTACTACAGGATCCATGTTTACAATTGGCACCAATCAAATGGTGACAAGTGCCAACATAGGGTTGGGTTGAGAGAAGGGGTTGGAGACATTGAATGCCTGAGAAGACCTCATGGTTATCTAGAGGCTAAGGGTCAAGTCTAAATTAAGATTACCCACTCGATTAAGAGTTAATCCAAGGATAAACCTTTGTACAAATGTTTAAGAGATAATCATGGTCAAAGCATTAAAGGCCTGATGAGACCCTTGAGTTGGATGAAGGTTGAGTCAAAACAAATGTTTTAACCATGTGGGAGGGTTTGAGTTAACCATTAATGGTTATTGGAGACTTTGGGGATTTAGTGGTTGAAGGTTGAAAGCCTTCAATGGTTATCAAAGACTTTGAGGAATTTAGTGGTTGAAGACTTGAAGCCTTTAATGGTTATCAAAGACTTTGAGGTTTTGAGAAGTGACTTCCCTTTGCTTAGGGATGTGACAAAGTTTAGAGGAGGGGTTAGGTTAATTAGAAGCGATTAGAAGATTCTAGAAGGGATTAGAAAGGGGTTTAGGAAGGCAAGTGGGAGATGTAGGATTTTGCAAGCGGATGGAGGGATAATAGGATTTAATTGAATTAAATGATTTATTCAATTTGGTTGTAATTTGGAGAAATTAAATAAATTAGATTTATTTAATTTAGGATAACTATTTAATTAAATTTGAATTTAATTAAAAGTGGATAGGGGGGATTTAATTGAATAAAATGATTTATTCATTAAATGGGTATAGTGAATTTAATTTAAATAAATTGAGTAATTTACTTAATTAAATAGAGGAATGCGGGTAATTTAATTAAATTGGATTTATTCAAATAGAGAAATGAACATAAAATATTCATTTAGGAATATGGTCATTTTTATACGTCTACATTTTGCCCCTCTTTGAAGTGACATGTGTGCACATGTTATTTCAAAGAAAATGATGTGTTTTTGTGATTTATGATCAAATACAATTTTTGTGTCGTTCTTATGATTTGTTAGTCGTGCCCCAGATTTGATTTGATGTGTGATGCCCCAGATTCGATATTTGATGGTGATGCCCCCTCGGGAGATGAATCAATATTTTGAAAAAATTTGATTGAATTTGATGAGTTGCGTATGATGTGTATGATTTCGTGCATGTGAAATGTGTGCAAATTGATTCATCTCCCGATAAGTTATGAATGTTATGGTATAGGGGAGACTGCGACCATATTACAGGTCCATTTGGCTAACCCTAATTTCATTTTCCTCCTATAAAAGGGGAAAAGGGGTTGAATTAGATTCATTTGTGCTTTGTTGACTTTGAAGAAAGAGAATTTGGTCTACAGAGAAAATGCCTATTCCTTATCATAGACACCGTTTCGAGCGAGTTCGGAGGTACTGGAGACTTGTAGCGCGTGGACCACCAGTAAGTCAAGATTTTTGACCCTATTTGGACTTTTCATTTTGTCGTTTTTAGTCATTTTTTGATTTTCAAAGTGCGGGTTTAATGTTTTAGCGCATCTAGGGCGTAAAGTAGCGCATACGAAGTTTGAAGTAGTGCATCGAGTTTAATTTTAGGGGTCGCGTCCGAAATAGATAGGATAGCGCATAGCAAAAATATGTTAGTGCATATAGGTAGAATAGTGCATGGCAGCCGTCGGGTAGCACGTCGGGTCAATAGTTTAGCGCGTAGGGTAGACCTAGCGCATAGAGGTCGCAGGGGTTCGCATAGGTAAGGGGTTTTAGCGCGTAGGGTTAACCTAGCACATAGGGCCAAACGGGTAGTGCCTAAGGGGTGTAGATTAGCGCGTAGAGTTAGTCTAGCGCATAGGGTAGGTTAGGTGGCACATGGGGGGAAAATTTTAGCACGTAGAGTCAGTCTAGCGCATAGGGTAAATAGATTAGCACGTAGGAAAAGCAGCCTAGCGCGTGGGGGTTTTTAGCGCATTGGGTATCTGTTTTAGCGCATCTGGAAAATTTTTGCGAGATGAGCCGATTTAAAAATTTGTTTTGGTCTGTCTGTCATGTTTTTATGCATTTGTCCAAGATGAGTGTTGATATAACTTGTTTTGATTTGCGATATCTCAAGTTAGGTGTAGATATCAATGTGTTGTGTTGATCAAAATATGATTTGTTTTGCATGTTCTATTTCAAGTTCAATGTGTGAAGCCTGAGTTGTATTACAAGCCGATATGGGTTGGAAACTTGAGTTGTGTTACAAGCTGATATGGGTGGGAAACTTGAGTTGTTTTACAAGTTTATGTGATTTGTGGAGACTTGAGTTGTGTTACAAGTTTTGATATGGTTTTTGAGAACTTGAGTTGTTTTACAAGTTGATATGAAATGATAGGATTTTGAACTTTGATATAGATGAGCAAATTGTTTCATGTTGTTGATGTAAATTTGATTTTGATATCTTTGTTTTGATGTGGAAACTGATATTGGATTTGGTTTGCTTGTTGACAAGAGCAATTGGGCGTGGTTCAGTCACGGAAGAGATTTCCCAGACCGTGGACATTGATACCACGGTTGTCACAGGCCGACTTGAACATTATTGAGAGATGTGGATTGACTTCTCTCTTGGATATGCCTCGGTTCACTATGAACCGGGGGGTATTGACAGCTTTGGCAGAGAGGTGGCACAGTGATACGAACACCTTCCATTTTGCTACAGGAGAGATGACAGTCACACCTGAGGACTGTTACAGGATCCTGCCCATCCCAGTAGTAGGGGCACTACTACCATACGAGTAGTCAGAGGAGGGTGGCAAAGAGGCACTGCGCCGTATTTTTCATGATAATACCATCTGCGGCTATAAGATCCCCTGGCAGGAGTTTTTGGACTTGGACTATGCACCACTACCATCTGTACTAGCAGGGTTCATTGGTGGATTCCTTTGTCCTGATCGAAGGTCAAAGGGATTCTCGGTGGGATGGGGGCTGGTTCTGGATGAGATGGTTACTCAGGGTCGGAGGTTTGCATGGGGGTCAGCGATGTTGGCTCATTTATACAGGGGTCTGCATGAGGTAGTATACCTCGGTTACAGCAGTTTGTCAGCTGGCGTGACATTATTACAGGTATGGTGCTGGGAGCACATTCCAGCAGTGAGGCCACTAGTAGACAGGGACAGGCCCGTAGTATGTGCATATGTCTATGGATACAGGGGTTTAGTTGTCCAGCGTAAGCTGGACAAACTAGAGCACTGGAGGAGGGTACTGGATGACATAGATACGGTCACCTGGCGACCATATATAGGATGTCAGGTGTGGGCGGAGGATGGGCTGGAGATGCCCTTTGTGTTTATGACCAGGTACCTGATTGGGAGGACCCCATTCATGACTGAGTGGTTTGTGGTGACCCCAATTTTGAGACAGTTCGGGTGCCAGTAGGGTATTCCTCAGGGAGCGTGCTTATATGCACGGCGGCAGCAGGATGTGGCTGATTGGGGGCCGACGATTGATAGTGTCGTGGCAGTGGAGGAGTTTGTGGGGTTGGTCGGGCAAATATGGGACTATGCCCCGGAGATTCAGGATGCGAGTATGACAGATGAGTTCACCCGATTGTTTGCTATGCGGGGGGTGGCCAGGATTTTTGATCCTGAGGAGATGAGGCCAGCCTTTGATTCAAATGAGGAGGAGGCAGATAGGGGAGACGACGGAGATGATGGAGAGGATGGAGGAGGGAAATGAGCTAGAGGGAGGTGGGGAGGTAGAGTGAGGAGAGAGGATAGAGGTTTGGAGAGAGCAGTGAGGTAGGGGAGGATAGATAGAGGGAGAGGGGGATTGGCGATCGGAGCCGGTGGAGAGGGGAGAGTGGGGGAGGTGCTAGCTACAGTGGGTGGTACAGAGGAGGTTATGCGACCAGCTCAGAGGAGGAGGATAGATGTGCTCCCACCTCCAGCACCGAGGATAGGCCGAGTAGGAGGGGTTCCTCCAGTACAGGTACCGCTACGGGTTCGGGTCCCAGGTCATATAGAGGATGCCCAGATATGGACTTTACAGATTACTGTCCAGTAGCTGCAAGCACAGATTTTGACCTATCAACGACAGATTTCTCAATTGACCACTGAGCGAGATACCGAGATAGAGCAGCGGGGATGAGTGAAGGAGGTGGTGGCCAGCATGCAGAGAGAAGCAGCGGGTGGTCCGATGAGAGACACCCTAAGAGAGCTGGCATTGAGAGCCCAGGAGGCGGAGTATTACAGGCGGCACTATGAGGCTGCAGTACCTAAGGACCGGCGAGTACAGAGCTTTACGCAGTCAAGATCTAGCCGATCTCAAGCTACTGGGTCACAGTCTGAGAGCCGAGGTGTTACGGGGCCATCGAGACAGGACCCTCCTGGAGATCTAGGGGCAGGTGCATCTGGAGCGAGACCATCTCCGTCAGGGGATAGTCATACTTGAGAGACATGGTCTCTGTTGTATTTTTTTTTTTTTTGAGCATTTTATTCTTTGGGCTGGACACAGTTTTGACACATTTTGTACATTTGGATCATTTATTAGATATATATATATATGGCTCCATTTTTTATCATGGGATGTGTTTATATGGATGCATTATTTGGGTTTTTTCATTTCTTTATGATGATGCAATGTTTAAATGTATAATGTATGATGCAGGATGTATGTTTTTATATGCTGTGAGATGTATCTTGAAAATGAGATGTATGTTTTGATATGCTACTAAATGTAAAATGATATGTAATGATGTTAAAATGATATGAAAACATGCAAAATGATATCCAACTAATTGTAAAATGATATGCAACTAATGTTTTTGGAGCATCCCTCATTTTGTATTTGCCATCCGATATAACCATATGTTATTTGCTTTCTTTGTAGATATCATCATTGAGCATTGATTTGTTTAGGATATGTTGAAAATTTATACAAGCATAATGGTATGATTGAACCATAATGACCTGAGAAAAATTTACATGATTTTTGATTTTGCAATATAGCACAAGCGTCAAGGTATAATTGAACCAGGATGACCTGAGTGCGTATTGCATAAACAGACAAGATTTGATCATTTGTATGCGTGAAGTGGAATCAGGCCTTTAGTGATATTCGTCTTGAGGCAAGGATTCACACAGTACAAGTGATCGCCTCCTAGACAGAAGACTAAGAAAATATTGGAAATTCCCCTTGACTCTAGCTGTGAAGCATTTAGTGAGACAAGGAAGAGAATCCAAAAATTGAAAAAGTTCAAAATGCAAAACTAGTCAAGACTTTATGCAAGAATGCAACATTTAGTACTTTAGAAAATCATCCATCCTTGGTATTTTTGTGAATTGTTTTGTTTTGGTTTTTGTGATGAAGCGTAGTTTTGGTTTGTTAGATGTCATGCTTCTGAGTTTGTGCAATAGTTGTGATGTCTTGTATGTTTGCAATTTTTTGAACAAGTTAATGCCCCTAGCTGAGTGTGTCTCTTGATATGATCATGTACAGTGATTTCCAAGCCATGGTGGGATGTGGTAAGAGGATATATATAGACAAATCAGGATAGTGATTACGCTAAGTATGTCCTGAATGGATTTTTTTGCTAAGTGTCGGGCAATGGCCGATGGTGTTTTGATGGATAAAATGGTATTGATATAGATGGAGGAGCCATTCTTTTCACAAGAGCATCTGTTTACCAGGTTTTCACCATTTGCTTTTATTGTACTTTATGTTTTTGCTTTTTTTTTTTTTGGATTTTTGGATTTTTTTGCTTATTTTGGCTTGTTCTGTGCACTAGGCCACTTAAGTGTAGTACCTCTTTAGATGGATGTTGTTAGTTGGTTCGTCGAGCACATCTCCTTCAGAATTTGTTAGTTGATAGGCACCTGATCCATAGACTGATATGATAACATAGGGACCCAACCAATTAGGTTCAAATTTCCCTTTCTTTTCTCGATCTTGCTGATTTCTTGGATTTTCTTTGAGGACTAGGTCACCAACTTTGAAGTTTCTGGGAATGACCTTGTGATTGTAGCTCCTGCACATGCGTTGTTGATATGCTTTGAGATGAGTATAAGCATGTTGGTGTCTTTCATCTAATAGTTCAAGTTCTTGCAGTCGGTTAACTCGATACTCTTCATCTGGGATTAAACCTTTCAAAGAGACTCTGAGAGATGGGATTTCTACCTCCAGGGGTAAAATAGCTTCTAATCCATATACCAATGAGTATGGTGTTGCTCCTATAGGTGTGCGGATGCTGGTTCTGTATGCCCAAAGTGCTGGATTGAGTTGTACATGCCAATCTTTGCCTGCATCATTCACTGTTTTCTTGAGGATTTTCAGTATTGTTTTGTTAGATGCTTCTGCTTGACCATTTCCCTGCGGGTAGTATGGTGTAGAGAACCTATGTTGGATTTTGAATTTTTCACATAGTTCTTGGACATCTTGATTCTTAAAAGGTCATCCATTATCTTTGATGATTGAACTTGGAATACCATATCTGTAGATCAGATAATTGAGGATAAAAGAGGCAATTTGTTTCCCAGTTACTGTAGTCATGGGAACTGCTTCTATCCATTTGGTAAAGTACTCTGTTGCTATTATAATGAGCTTGTTTCCATTTGAAAATGAAGGATGAATTTTGCCTATTAAGTCCAGTCCCCACTGACAAAAGGGCCATGATGTTGTAAAGGGCTGTAGTTCCTGTGCTAGTGCATGTATCAGATTGCCATGGATCTGGCATTTAGGACATTTCTTGGCGAAATGATATGAGTCTTTTTCCATTGTAGGCCAGTAGTATCCCATCTGTAGAAGCTTTTTAGCAAGGGTAGTGCCACTTGAATGTGTGCCACAAATACCTTCATGAAGCTCGTGTAAAGCAGAATCAGAATCATTACGATCAAGGCAATGAAGAAGAGTACCATCGAGACCTCGACGATACAAAGTATCGACAGTAAGGGTGTAACGGGTAGCTTGTCGGATAAAGTTACATTTTTGGTTACGAGATTGGTCAATGGGTAAGATATTGTGCTTGAGGTAGTCATATATTGGTCCATATAACGGAGAATCTGAACCAGTTAAGGCATAAGAAACTTGGGAATCAAAGTGGTCATAGGCGGGGGAGAACAGTTGCTCTACCAGGAACTCATAACGACTCTGTTGCTCTGGAATTTGTAGTAGTGAAGCGATTGTAGCTATTGCATCGGCTGCTTTGTTGTTCAACCCTGGTATTTGCTCAAAGGTGATGTGCACAAAATACTGTTTGAAGTCATCCACCATTCGTTTGTAGGGTAGTAACTTGTCATCCTTTGTTTGATAGTCATTGTTGATTTGATGGACAACCAGTTGTGAGTCTCCATAGACTTTTAACTTTGTGATTTTCCATTCTACGGCCATTTTGATGCCTATGACCAGTGCCTCATATTCGGCCACATTATTTGTGCATGGAAACATAAGTCTATATGATCTTGGTATAGTGTGTCCTTCAGGAGTGATGAACAAAATGCCAGCTCCTGAACCATGTTGTGTATAGGATCCGTCAAAGTATAGGGTCCATTGTTTAGTAGAAAGAGCAAGAACGTCCCTGTCTGGAAATTCGAACTCCATGGTGTGTTTGTCGGGGAGTGGTGCTTCAGCCAACTGATCTGCAATTGCTTGTCCCTTGATGGCTTGTCTTTCTGTGTATTGGATGTCAAATTCACTGAAAATCATGACCCATTTAGCCAGTTGGCCTGTAAGAGCTACCTTGCTGAGCAGATATTTGAGAGGATCAATTTTTGTGACTAGCTTGATGGTATGTGCTAGCATATAATGTCAGAACTTCTGAGATGCGAAAACCACTATTAGGCAAGCCTTTTCAATGAATGTATACTTGAGTTCATAGCCATTCAATGTCCTACTGATGTAATATATGGCGCGTTCCTTTCCTTGTTGATCTTCTTGTGCCAATAGTGCCCCTAGTGATATATTTGTTGTTGAGATATATAAGATAAGAGGCTTTCCTGCGACTGGTGGTACTAGAACTAGTGGATTTATCAGGTACTGTTTGATTTGGTAAAAAGATTCTGCACACTTGGCCTCCCATTTGAATGGTACATTTTTGTGTAGTAAATGGTTGAATGGGAGACTTTTATCTGCTAGTTGAGGGATGAATCACCTGATTGATTGAAGTCATCCTTGTAGAGATCTGAGTTGACTAATATTCTTTGGTAGTGGCATGTCCATAATGGCTTGTACCTTTGCTGGATCTACTTCAATACCTTTTGTTGAGACAATGTAGCCTAGTAACTTCCCTAATGTTACCCCAAAGATACACTTCTTAGGGTTGATCCTGACCTGGAATTTCTCCAATCGATCAAAGATCTTTGTTAGGATGCCGAGATGTTCAGCTCTGGTGAAGGATTTAGCTAGTAAATCATCCACATAGTCTTCCATACATGTGTGCATCATGTCATGGAATATTGTGGTCATTGCTCTTTGATAAATGGCCCCTGCATTCTTTAAGCCAAAAGGCATAACATTCCAACAGTACGTTCCCCAAGGACAGGTGAACGCAGTTTTATCTTGATCTTCAGGAGCTATTTTGATTTGATTATATCCTGAGAAACCATCCATTAGTGAGAGCATTGCGTGGCCTACTGTAAGATCTACAATTATGTTGATACTTGGCAGAGGAAAGTCATCCTTTGGACAAGCTTTGTTGACGTCTCTGAAGTCAGTGCAGATTCTGATACTACCATCTAGTTTTGATACTGGACCAATGTTGGAAATCCATTCTGCATAGTCAATGGGTCAGATGAATCCGACGTCTAATAATTTCTTTAGTTCAGTTTTGACCATGAGTGCCACCTGTGGATTCATCTTGCGTAGCTTTTGCTTGACTGGCTTAACTCCTGTAGAAATGGACAAGTGATGCATGATTAAGTGTGGATCTACTCTAGGCATATCAGCATATGACCAAGCAAAGTTGATTTGCTGTCCTTTAAAGAAGATGATGAATGCCGACCTTTCTTCCTCTGTCAGAGATTCTGCAAGGTGTATGTTTCTGGCTGCTTCTGTGGTACCAATGTTGATTGATTGAGTGGACTCAATCAATATGGGTGATCGCTCATGAAACTGTTCAGGAAGAGTGTCAAGTCTCCCATTGTTAGGTGCCTTAGAAAGGTTTTCACCCTCAGATGCGTCCTTTATTTTTACTTTTTTGTGATCTAGAGCTGCCATTGACTGGTTTTCAGCATCAGATCCTTGATTTAGTTCATTTTTGCGACTGAGAGACTTGGCACTCCCTGGTTTGTAGACATCATTACTTTGTTCACTGGTAGAGCCTATTTCCGGATTTATGGTACATAGGTAATGGATAATGGAGTCATCATCTGGGAAAATTGGTATATCATGGATTTCAGGTTCATCCCAGTCGATGAGGTCAGGAAAGACAAGTGGTAAGGAATCGTTGGGTGGATCAAGTTCGGCTACTGTGAGTGTTAGGACAGAGTTTGCATCATGATTGGCCTTGGTTTTAAAGAAGTCCAGGATTTCGTCGAGGTCCTCGATGGTATTATCTTCCACATAGACTTGTTCATAATGTTTTTGTTCGCTTTCCTTGGCGTCATAGATATTTTGTGGTCCAAATTCAAGAGGTCTATCTTCTGCGTTATGTTCTTCTTGAGAAAGGGATATAGAATCAGTATTGTCAGGGACATCTGTAGTAGCATTGGAGCAGGTACCCCATTCATATTCATTGGAATCTGTCTCATAGGCATCATCCCAGATTCTATCTGTGTTGTAAACAGGTATGTTGTATGGTGAAAACAAATCTTTGATGATGGATACCATTTTGATGGTTTTTGTTGATTCTGTATCAGATCCATCTTCTACTTGCTGGATTTGTTCATAGACTGTACTTCCTCGGGGAGGAATAACGGTATCTGGGGATGACAGGATTTGTTCTTGAGACATTGGTGTTTGGATATGAGTTACTACTGCAGATAGGGCTTTCTTATGACTTAGAAGCTTCCCCTGATATAACTTCTGATCTTGACGTTCCTGTGCCTTGCGGATTGTTTCTGCTGATTCAAAGAGTGCTTCCTGCCAGGATTCTTCTTTGTACTTCTTCTTCACCTTCCTTTGAGGTTTTGTAGTTGTGTGTGGCGGCCTTTTCAATAGGAATGTGAGTTTAGAACCCAGTCCTACTTTGTTTCTATTAGGTTGTGAAGGAAGATCTATAGGTTCAGTGACTCCTTTGCATTTCCCAATAGGTCCTTTACTACCATATCCCATTTGCTTCATGATTAACTAGCCTTTTCCATACAGGTGTGTTGGTAGAACAATGTCCAGAGTGGTTGCTCTATGATTTTCTTCTTCATCTTTATATAACCAGCTAAGAACGTCTTTGTCTTCTGATTCATGTGCTAGAGTACCTAATTGGATGAAGGTACCATCAAATTTAGTGATGGGCTGAGTAGCTAGATGTGTTGATGTAGTAGGCAAACCATGCGATCTAGGTGATGTTGGCAATTTGGCCAAACATAACGGCTCCAAAGAGTATTCTCCCATGCCTTGGTCTTTGATTTGCATTTTCTATTTGAAGTCTCCCCATAAGGAGTTTGATTTTGTTGTTGGTCGATCTGATGTTGAAGATCACTGCTTTTCTCTATTATGAGCAACCAAACTATCTTGGGCTGCCCCCATTGCGTTGCAATGTTGAAATGGATTGTGATCAGCTGATATGGAGATTTCTTGTCCATCATAAAGAAACTTAACACACTGGTGATACGTACAAGGTACTGCTTGCATTTCATGTATCTAGGGTCATCCTAACAAGATATTGTAGGTGAGATCAATATCTAAGACCTGACATATAGTATCCTTTTGTACTGGTCCTACTTGAATAGGTAATATCACTGTGACTTTAGAGGACCTTTCCTCATCATCATATTCCTTGATGGTGATCTTTTTGCAGGGATCAATAGATTCTTCGAAGAAGCCTAATGCACAGATAAGCTTTAAAGTACATATATTAAGTCCGGCTCCTCCATCTATTAAAACTCTTTTTACTCGGTGTTTGCAAACAATGACTTCAATATGGAGAGGAGTATTATGCAGATGACTCAAGGAAGTATTGTCATGCTCGGAGAAGGTGAGGTTATGAGGCCCTGTCATATGGGCGACCATGGCTTGAAATCTGTCGGTATCCAGATTTTGAAGTACATTTGTTTCCAACAGCGCTTGCTCCAATATGTCTTTGTTCTTTGGTGATAGTTTCAATAATTCCAGGATAGATATCTGAGCTGGAGTCTTGTGTAGTTGGCTAACCAAGTCATATTGGATTTTTGGTGTGGTAGTTGTGGGTGTAGTATGTCCCTTCAAGACATATTTCTGAGTGCGGGTTGTTACATTGACAGATTCATGATCATGCCGATCTTGAATGGTGATGACATTGACTTGATGATCTTCAGCTGATATGTGATTTATGGTGTTGTTGTAGATATGGTTGATATGAGCTTTGCGTGTATCATCTGAAGTTGATGCTCCATCTTTGTTGTAATTTGGGAGAGGATATTTTAAGGCTCCGTGATCACCATTTGTCTTGAGACCATCCACCGTTAAGTCACCTCGATCAATCATGTCATGTACTATGTGTTTCAATCGCATGCACTCGTTTGTTCTATGACCCTTGTTGCGATGGAAATCACAATAGTGTGAATCATTCCACCAAGGTGGTTTGATTGGGAGTTCATAGTTGCTAATGGGAGGCAAAGAAAGAATCTTGTTTGCCAAAAGTTCTCTGAATGCGGATTCTAATGATTGTCCTAGTGGTGTGAAGATATGCTTTTGGAAATTATTCGTGTTGTTGTGTGAATTGTTGTTAGGTCCTGGATTCATGTTTTTGTTTTGAGTATCATTGGTGTTGTTTGTGTTGAGTTGTCCTTGATCAGTGTTTGGTGCATATGTGTTAGCACTGGGAGTAGCATTTTTAGGATTTTTCGTATTTTGAGGATTTTCGGACAATGCAAGAACTGGTTGCTTAGATTTGGGATCATATGATTCATTGTTGCCTTCATTTTTGTTTCGAGTCCAAAATCGAGATTTGTCAAGATTGGTGTTGTTTTGGTTATTGTAGTTTGATGAGTTTGTTCCTTCCTTGTAGAATTTGAGTGTTCCCTTTTTGACACAGGCTTCCTCTACTTGAATGCCATTTTCAATCAATTTAGCGAAACATGGTATGCATTGAAGTTATAGTCTGTAACTCATTTTGCCATTTAAGTTATCAATGGAGATTTCTATTTTCTCCTTTTCGGGAATATCTCGAGGATATCTGGAGACCATGCATTACCAGCGTTGAAGGAACACCATGAATGTTTCGTTGTTCTTTTGTTTAGTGTTGCAAACATCTAGCATGGTTATGGCATGTTGGATGTTGTAGGAATAGTGGGTTATGAATTTGTTAACCAATTCATCAAATGATCTGACAAGTGGCAAAATTTTTGATAACCATTCCATAGTTTGCCCCCCCAAACTTCTGGGGAATAACCTCATTAAATAGGTGTCATCATGAGCAAATTCAAGGCTTAGTGTGCAAAATTCTTGAACATGATCTCGGGGATCACTTTTTCCATCATATTTATCAAATTTGGGAATGTCTGAGTTTGGAGGAAAAGGCACCATGTTCAATCTTCTGTCAAATGGGTAAGGATAGATTTCATTTAAAGAGTACCGCACTGTTGTCCCTTGTTGCATATCCTGTATTTGCCTTTGCAATATTTGCATTTGTTGAGTAAGGGTTGCCAAAGGTATATTGTCTTGTCAAGGGAAAAGTTCTTGCCTTGTATTGGTTCTCAGCTAAAAAGGTGTAGTAAATGGTATATTTTGCTCTGGTGTTTCTAGCTCAGGTATACGCATTTCCGGTATGCGTTGTTCTGGAATGTGCTGCTTTGGAATATGTTGCTTAGGTATGTGAGTTTCTTCTTCTCTTTGTTGTTCTTGATATGCATATTGTCGAGATCCGGTTTGAAAAATGTTTGCGTCGAAATCTTCAGGAAGTTTAACGCCTTTACTTGTGAGCATGAGCAGATACTTTTCTTTGTCATTTTCCATGAGCTTTTCTAGAAGTTTTTGGAATGAAGGGTTTTCCTGACATTCTTGAAGAAGTGCTTCAGTAATTTCAGGTTCTTCTAAGGGTGGAACCTCAAATGGATTTGATAATCTTTGATTCATACTTGATTCTGCGTGTGTCTCGCTTTGTTTGTTTCGTTGAGAGCGAGTAACAGACATTTTAGTAGAAACTTTCAGTTATGAAAGGGAAAAAAGCCTTGTTGATGTGTTACTCGGGGGTTGGTGGTTCTGGTCGAGACATGTTATATGTGATGCACTCATCAGGCAAGAATGCTGGATTGATCTTTCCGTCGCGGTTTATTGTTTGATTAAAAGAAGACTTTTGACAGTATGCTCTTGTTTTCAAAGGTTCTTTGTCAAATTCGCTAGATTTGTTTTGGATATACTGTTTGACATGATGAAGGAATACCCGATGAGATTTGAAGAGTTGACGATTGATGTATAAAAACTTATTTCTCTTGATGAATTTGGAAAAACTAGGTTGTTGTTTCTCCAACGTGATGTTACAATAGAGGTTCTTTCTTCTCAGAATAAGGGGATTAGTCATGCATGAGTGATCAATGGTTTCCTTTGATTTGTTTGGATTCAGTTAATTCTTGTTTTTTAAAATTTCAAATTTTACTCTATCAAAGTGAAGGCTTTTAGATGCCCCTTCATGACAAAGCGTGTCAAATTGTATGGATAAAAGCTTCTCGATCTGGAAACTTGATTTGACAATTGGAAAATTCTAAACAAGTGTTATGAGATAAAAATCCGTAGGATGGTAAAAGATTCTGTTGATACTGATGATGAGATTTCTGGATTATGATAGGAGAGACATCCTCTATTATGAGATTCGTTTAGGATTCTGACAACGTTCATTTTGACACAAATTTAGCTCAAGAAATAGTTTTTAGTGGTTTGTTTGTCACTCTGTATTGATGAAAAAGGCTTCTAAAAATGTTTTTGAAATTTCAAAATTTTTCTCAGTTTTGCTCTCTGTTTTTCTGTTTTGGATTATGCGCTAGAACAGAGTCTACATGCGCTACTGAAATTACCTAATGCACTAAAAGAATAACCACACGCGCTAGGCTGCCCCCGGACACGCACTAAAGTTTGGACTATTTTTAAAAATTGTTGTCTAACTGTTGAAAACCTACGCGCTATTCTGGGCCTGTCACGCACTAACTTTTTGACTTTATGCGCTAATGTTTGGTTTCCACGCGCTAGACTATTTTTCGGATGAGCTAAAGGATGTTACATTATTTTGTCGTAAGATGAAAACGCTATTGTTTTAACCCAACGCGCTAATTTGAGGTTTGGATGCACTAACAAAAGTACTCTACGTGCTAAGATGTTGCTCTTATGCGCTAAACTGCCCTGATTTTTCCTTTGATCTGGTTTTTGTGAATTTTGAAATTTTGTTGTAAAATTTTCAAGTGTGATGGATGATTTTCTGAGGTAATAAATGCAAACATAGCACGAAAAGTACCACCATTTTGCCTAATCTAACAAAAAGTGTATGTTCTGCGAGGATGTGTTCAAATCCCCAATGTTTTAACAGGTTTGGATACAAATAACACACTTCAGAAAGACTCTTTAATCAAGGGTCATAAATAACATCATAGCTCACTATTCTCGATACTCCGTCAGCTCAAACAGCCATGTCACCCCCTAGAGGGCGCCCATTTTTTTGCCTTTTGCCAGAAATTAACTCAAAGTGAATCGCTTCACAGTTGAGTAGTTATCTTGGGGGCAGATTCTTCCCCACCCTTACACTATGATGTTATAAATGTTTGGTTACTGACTCGGTTCAAAGCTTCTATTTCTATGGTTCGTAATCAGGCTTTCCTTTCGGCCATCAGTGATAAACTCCCTCAGGAGGCTTCCCAACCTTTAGAACAAAGGCTTTACGTATCTCAAGGATACTGGGGGAAGGCTAATCATTGCACGCAACCGTTGAAAAGGACTTTCATCACTTTCCACATTTGATTATAGTGGGTTGGAATTCTTGGCGTCAAAGTTGTTCCCCACTTAGGTCGCTCCTTTCACACAGGCCATAAATGGCTTTAAGAGTTGATTCCAACTCCTCGGGAAGGCAGGCCTGCTAAAGGATGTAAATGCTTGAAATAATGAAAGCTGTAAGAGCGGTCTGGATTTTTGATCACCCAGTTAAGGGGAGAGCATATTCCTTCCACTTTCGAGACAAAGCAATCAAATTGTTTATTTTTAGCCTTTCAATTCAGTGATGTACTAAAATCTATGTGGAGATGTTGCTCTACAAAAACATAGTGTTTATTTTACCTTTTTAAAGCAGTGATTTTCTGATCTATGAAAAGGAATTTTGGTCAACAAAGCAAAATTTTTGATTTTGCGGTCAACAAAAGAAATCGTTTTAAAATAAAATTTTCTGCTCCTCTTGCAAGAAACTATTAGAATCCTGCAAAATTGTCACTCCACTAGTTAGAAAATCAAGATTTTGGTGGACTTCTACAAGTCTAGATTTTATTTTGGTTACAATTGTAATTTTCTTGTTCACTGTCTGTGATGCGCTATAGAAAAGACTGTACGCACTAAAATAAAACCGTTATGCGCTAAAACAACAGCTTAATGCGCTGTACTGCATTCCGGATGTGCCATTCTATGTGTTTGAAGCGCTGTTCTATTTTTATTTTTTTTCTCCCGCGCTAAGACCTGTAGGAAAATGAGTAATTTGATGCACTAACTTTTTAACTTCACGCGCTGGATGATAGTCTACAAGCGCTGAAATATGGACTGGATGCACTAATTTGTTAGCTTTATGTGTTACTTTGGTTTGTTTCCGCGCTGAGGCCTAGAGGAAAAATGTAATGGTGGTCATGCACTAATGTTGGAACTGCATGCGCTAGATGATGGTCTCCACACACTGAACAGTGGATTGGATGTGCTACTCTGTTTACTGGATACGCTAAACAATGAACTAAAAGCGCTACTTCATTTTTCCCACGTGCCTGCAAAAGTGGTTAGTTTCAAAAACCGATTTGTTATTTGGGGTCAGGCCCCACGGTGGGCGCCAGAAATGTATGCGGGAAAAGTGGGCTGGTAGAGTTTAATATGTGAAAATATTTCTAAATACTAGTCCACACACACACACATGACTTCTTGGTGCAAGCTATGGAGTAACGCAGTATTACTCAACTTCCCAAGGTGGGTCCCATGGTTCTCTATCTCACAATGTCCCTCAAACCAATGTTTTTGCTCTCAGATCACTGAGCAAAATGGTTTAGGGATGGCAAATGCAAGAACGAGGGATGCTTTTGATAGATTTTAGAATGAAATGTGTTATAAGCTATGTATGATTCTAGAAATGCAATAAAATAGCTATAAGATGACAAGATTAGTATGAATACTATCCTAGCATACTATATTTAGTCTATGATTGAGCTAAAATGATAAAGAAATTATTCTAAACATGCATATTTAGTCTAATTCCTGATTTAAAAAGAGGCTAAATGATAAGCATAAAATGATATAAGAAAGCTTGAATGTATTTGAGCATAAGTGTGATGCTACAAATTTGAAGGATAATTGTCATGGAGGAATGAGAGCTCTATTTATAGCAAAAACAGGGCAATGGATGGTCAGGATTGAATGGTTTAATCAAGGGTTGAGTTTGAAAGTTGGGGATCCATGTTTGCAATTGGCACCAATGAAATGGTGACAAGTGCCAACATAGGGTTGGGTTGAGAGAAGGGGTTGGAGACATTGAATGCTTGAGAAGACCTCATGGTTATCTAGAGGCTAAGGGTCAAGTCTAAATTAAGATTACCCACTGGATTAAGAGCTAATCCAAGGATAAACCTTTGTGCAAATGTTTAAGAGATAATCATGGTCAAAGCATTAAAGGCCTGATGAGACTCTTAGGTTGGATGAAGGTTGAGTCAAAACAAATGTTTTAACCATGTAGGAGGGTTTGAGTTAACCATTAATGGTTATTGAAGACTTTGGGGATTTAGTGGTTGAAGGTTGAAAGCCTTCAATGGTTATCAAAGACTTTGAGGAATTTAGTGGTTGAAGACTTGAAGCCTTTAATGGTTATCAAAGACTTTGAGGTTTTGAGAAGTGACTTCCCTTTGCTTAGGGATGTGACAAAGTTTAGAGGAGGGGTTAGGTTAATTAGAAGTGATTAGAAGATTCTAGAAGGGATTAGAAAGGGGTTTAGGAAGGCAAGTGGGAGATGTAGGATTTTGCAAGTGGATGGAGGGATAATAGGATTTAATTGAATTAAATGATTTATTCAATTTGGTTGTAATTTGGAGAAATTAAATAAATTAGATTTATTTAATTTAGGATAACTATTTAATTAAATTTGAATTTAATTAAAAGTGGATAGGGGGGATTTAATTGAATAAAATGATTTATTCATTAAATGGGTATAGTGAATTTAATTTAAATAAATTGAGTAATTTACTTAATTAAATAGAGAAATGCAGGTAATTTAATTAAATTGGATTTAATCAAATAGAGAAATGAACATAAAATATTCATTTAGGAATATGGTCATTTTTATATGTCTACAGAAACCTTAGTATCATACTTAGATGTGAGAGATATAAGTACCTTCTTGATAATAATCTCATCAGTAATTTTCTCTCCAAGTCCTCTAATGGTGTTCATTGTTTCATCTACTCTATGAAGGTAGTCTGTAATCTTTTCTCCATCTTTCATCTTGATGCCTTCAAGCTAACCTCTTAGTGATTGTAGCATGGTCTCTTTGACTTTGGCATCTCCTTCAAACAATCTCTGCAATTTATCCCAAGTCTCCTTGGCAGATGCACAGTGCATGACCTTGACAAACTCATTATCTGATAGCCTGCTTAGAATAGCATGTTTAGCCTTTCCATTATTCTCATACTCCTTCTTAGCATCTAGATCAGTGGGAGGAACACTAGGGACAATATACCCATTCTTGACAGACATCCACACATCAAAACTAAGGGAGGAAATATAGGTATCCATTCTTCTACTCTAGAAGGCATTGTTAGATCCATCAAACATGGGGGTTTTTGAGGAGGCAGACTCATTTCTTGCCATTGTGTTCTTTGGCCATAATCTACCCAAGCTAAAGAAATCTTTAATCAATCGGGAACCTGGCTTTGATACCAATTTTTGAACACAATGTACCACTAAGAGGGGGGTGAATCAGTGGTTCCTAAAAAATTTCTTTTTAAACCAAGCCTTGAGTACCGGTTAACAACCTAAAGACTAAGAAATCAAATTGGTAAGATATGAGTAGATATCAAAAGAGGCAAACACACAAATAAATAACCCACAACACCATATGTACAAGGAAAACCCAATATGGGAAAAACCTTGGCGAGAAATGTTGCTAGAGTCTACTACTCCAATCCAACCTCACAATGAAACAACATATTACAATTATTTAGGGCACCAACCACCAACTCGGTGTAATGTAATGAAATATAATTTTAATGAAATGATAGAACCTAGTTGCAAATGAGTTCTGCAACACCTAATCAATGGATGTCTATTAGTTATTAACTTCCTTTGTTTCACCATTCCTTCTTCTGTCAGTTATAAGATTTCTCTCTCTGATCTCTTATTGGTTTCTTTATGCCTCTCTTCTCTTTCTCAGAACATCACCCTACATAGTATCAAACTTAGATGCCTTCCCAACCTATCAATACCTACTGGTATCCTTGACTGTTAAGACTATAATAGTTAACTGGTTACTCTGTCTCTACCTATTATAACCTCTCACCGGTTCAGCCTGCTAACACACACTTTAACTCTTTTTGAAATAACTCTTAGATAAATAGTCTTTCTTCTTTCCCAGACTCTCTTTTCTCTCATAACTCGCATCAAGCATCCATCAATTTAATTATTGAGTTGACATATTTATCTATGAGGGTTTCTGCCAAGAGCAACAGTCAAATGGCGGCATGTTAGGTTTTCCTTCACCAACTCGATTTGTATCAGATGCGATCTAATCTTCTTTTCTGGAATGGTGAACTGTATCACATGAAATAGCACCACCATCTCCTCTCTTTTCAATGTGCATTTTCTATTTTTGGATGTCTACGACATGTTTTTCTATGTTGCTTTGTCAATTTCCATTAATGGCTTGATGGTTTCCTTCAGCCAATGAGTACAAAGATCATATCATCCTACAAGGTTAGTTCAATCACCATTCCACTTTGTCTTCCTCAAGCCACAACATCCTACCACCATCCCATGATTTGCATGTTCTTCATTAATGTCAACCTTCTCATCAAACAACTACGTCAATGAATACTTCACTGACCTTTGTGTGCTTGCCACTTGGTGTCCACCTATCATCCTTGTCGACATCCACCTCTGCTCAAATTGTAAAGTCAGTTTGACATCCTTCACTGACCAAGACTCACTACCGGTTCAACACACCTTACCGGTATAACCTAACTTCTCTGGTGGACCTTCATACCTATCAAACTCTTCTCTGCCAATGGATCAACTTGGCCTTCCATCAAACATGTTGGTCCAACCCCTGAAACCATTTACCAATTGCATTATTCTTCTTTGTCTATCGGTGGTCACATCCCTATGTTCTTCTTTTCTTCTTTGCTTGCTTGTCGGTGGTCCTAATTTACTGATAGATGCTTCACTTAATGTGTACTGATAACATACCTTTTTGTCTACTTATATGCTTCATCCTTCATACTGATTGAAATCATTACTTACTTCACCCATACCGGTCACCACTACCTACTCATCGGTGACCATTCCATATCGATTGCATCAATGACAACATAATGCCAAAAAGCTAGGGAAGGAGGCTATTGTATTGGAGGGATCTATAGGAGAGTGTGGTGCTAGTAAAGCAGAGAGAACCCTCATATTGGGTACAAAGTAGGTCACACAGTAGGACACACTCCTGGAGAGCACAGAGAAGTGTCAAGTTGATAGGACCATTAAGGCTACTAGGATAGGAAGGATCAGGGATAGGAGGAGCTTCATCCTTAGGAAAAGACAGAGGTCAAGAAGACTGAGGGAGAACCCAGTGATACTTCAAGTGATAACTTGACATGCTTTCTCTTTTTTGACACCTTTTGATATTATATTGAGCCTGCAAGATCTATTTTGACATAGAGACTCGGATTGTTGTACTCGATACTGGTTATGATATCTGTATGAGATTTGGATTCTATATGAGTTTATATGATGTGTTGGTCTATATGGGATGTTGTTATGTTTATGATAGTGTGTATACATGTTATGTTTCTATTTGATGATGATTCTTACATGAATATATCGATCTTATTATTGTATGAATTATGGATGCATTGCTTTGATACTATGTATTATGCATAATTATATGATGTTATGTGATGATACTAACATATGTGTGCAAGGTGAGATGATATATAAATGTTTATGATATGTATGTGGACTAACATGATATGAGTGCAGGATGCTTATTTTTGGTGTACCAAAGTATGAGGTCAAGGGGACCACAAGAACTGACTGAAGAAATACTAATCAAATGACAAAAGTTAGATGGAGAAAAAGTTAGAAGTGATGAATACTTGATTTCATAAATGCACCATTAGCAGTAGAGAGCTTTATTTAATATGAAAAATGGATACATCACATCATAACATATGAGGTCAGAGCAATAATGCAATCCCTTTGTAGAATAGTAGACATATCGAAGACAAGGAATGTTCCAATCCATTTTAAAATGTTGGCTTTGAATTTCAAGTGTCGAGGTATGTGTGATAGTCATAAAGTGAACATACCAGCACAAACACCCAAAACATACTTGTTTCAGAATGTCATGAAAACATCTCACAAACAAAAGACAAAAACACAAAGATCATGAACCATCCTGACTACTCGAATCATTTGTGGATATCCTCGAGTAGCATAGGAACGTGATCAAAGATAAATCAATGAATGATAAGACTCACTGGACCAAGCGAGTCAACAACCATTTTGATCTTGTTGTCAAAGTTTGATAGGTTGTTTTTGATAAGATGATCATGTTGTTTAGTTTTAGGAATGATGTACCTCATTTAAGATGGACACAATCTGGTTTTGAGCATACTTCACCCTGTATAAGATAGACAATAGTTGGATAGTGTTGATTGATACAAGTTGATCTATTTGATTGTTGATTTGATTGATAGTTTGTATGTTGTTGCATTATTTGATAAGCATAGTGTTTTAAGGTTTTCCATCTCTATTTTCTCAAATGTTTGTTTGTTACAAGGGATAATTTATTGATGAAATGAAAAATGATTATTTTTGGAGTTTTGATTGTTTTGAAATGTTTAGGGTTTTGTGGTTATTTGATTTTTTTGGAGATTGCTTTAGGACATTTTTTGAATGTTTTTGGATTGAATGTTTTACAAGACATCATTTGGATGTTATTGGTCTTTTTTTGGGACATTATGCTATGTTAAAAAAAAATTCAGGTCTTTTTGCAATGTTTTTGGATTTTTTCAGGGCATTTATGTAATGTTTAGGGATTTTTTCAAGACATTAAGACTATGCACATGCATCATTCTCTAATCTTGTAGTGAGAAGGACTCCATTGATTGATCATAATAAGAGAATCACCACCAATGTGTGTGAAACTATATATAATGTCCTAATAAGCATATTAAAAGACTAGTTTATACTAAGGAAATACAATGAATAACTACTAGTTTCAGGCTAGAAAGAATAAAAGGGGTTTGATGGAAAGATGGATGGAAAATCTATCAAGAATGTGAATAGGATTCAAATAGAGTGATGATAGATGATGGAGCGATGACTTTATACACATGGTGCCTATTTGCTTGATTTTCACTAGTGGGTGAATGATTTCTCTTTACTATTTTTGTCTCTTTTAGGATCCCTTTTTCAACTTTTTTGTTCTTTTTTTAGGATCATATTCCCTCAAGTATAATACTTGCAGAGATACATGCTATTTACAAGTTTAGATAGTGATTCTCCCTCTAATGTTGCTAGCTCATATTCCCCAAATCTGTAAGTTGTAGTAACTATGTAGGGACCTATCCAATTAGGTTCAATTTTTTCTAGTAACTATTTAAAATTCTCCTTGGTACAAGGACCTAGCTAGTTATAGTTCTTTTGGATACAATTTTGATATGCTTGTAGATGGACTAGGGTGATTTGGTGGTGCTCATCCAATATTTCAAGTTCATGTAGTCTATATACTCTATATTCTTCATCATTAATGATATGGTACAAGGAGACTCTCAATGAGGAGATCTCAGCCTCAATTGGAAGGATGGTGTTGGTAACATAGACTAGGGAATAAGGGGTAGCACCTGTAGGAGTATGGATGTTAGTTCATTATGCCCATAAGGTGGGATTAAGCTGCACATGCCAGTCATGGCCAACATCATTGATAGTCTTCTTGAGGATTTTTATGATAGTTTTATTAGATGCCTTAGCTTGAATATTACTTTGTGGGTAGTAAGGAGAGGAAAACTGGTGCTAGATATGAAACTTCTCACAAAGTTCCTGAACCTCTTGGTTTTTGAAGGGATGACCATTATTAATGTCAATGGCCAAAGAGACTCCATATTGACATATGATATAATTTAAGATGAACTTGGAAATATACGTGTTGGTAATGTAGGTCATGGGAATGGATTCAATCCATTTTATGAAGTATTTTGTCACAGTGATAATGAATTTATGACCATTGGTAGAGGTAGTGTGAATGTTACCTAAGAGGTCGAGTCCCCATTGAGAAAAGAGCCAAGGAGATATGACAGGCTAGAGTTATTGCACTGGTGCATGAATTAGGTTTCTATGAAATTGACATTTCCAACACTTCTTTGCAAAATTATGAGCTTCTTGTTCCACTGTAGGCCAGTAGTATCCTACTCTTGTCAATTTTTTTGTAAGGCTTAAACCATTGAAGTGGTCCCCACAAATACCATCATGAACCTCTTGTAAAGTAGTTTGTGCTTCTTCAAAATCAAGACACCTAATGAGGGTTTGGTCATTTAAGAGCAATGGCAAAGGGTATCATTGATGATAATGTATCTAGTGGCTTGATGAATAAAGGAGCGATGTTGATTTTTTGATAGGTTGGGAGGTAATGTTTGGGAATTTAAATAGTTGTATATGTCCTAGTACCAAGAAAAATTGGGACCAACAAGTGCACACACGAGTTCAAATTGTGGAATCTCAAAGGTAGGAATCAATAGTTGTTCTACTAAGAACTCCCATTAAGAAACATTTTATGGGATATCAAGCATGGATGCAATAGTGGACATGGCATCTACTAGTTTTTTTTTGTAATATTTGTACTTAATTGAATGTAATTGTAACAAACCTAGTTTTGTAGAAATCAACCAACTTCTTGTAAGGGATCGTTTTTCATCTTTAGTCTCATATTCATCATTTTCTTGTAAAATGACCAATTAAGAATCACCATATACTTGAAGATTCTTGATATCCCATTGCACTACAATTCTTATCCCTATGAATAAGGCTTCATACTCTGCAATATTATTTGTGCACTCAAAAGTGATTCTATATGATTTAGCGATTGCATCCCTCCATGGAGTCAGAAACAAAATACCTTCCCCTGAGTCATGCTCTGTGTGTGAGCCATCAAAGTAGAGTTGTCATTTAGTGGTAGGTGTGATATTAAATATGGACTCATCTGGAAAATCAAATAACAATGGATGATCATCTTGGATAGGAGCTTTTGTGAGTTGATTTGATATTGCTTGTCCTTTAATAGCCTTGTCATCTACATATTGGATATCCAATTCACTTAATATCATAACCCATTTAGCAAGATGCCCAATGAGTGTTTCCCCATGAGTAGATACTTTAATGGATCTATCTTTACTAGGAGAAATATTTTGTGTCTTAACATATAATGTATAACCTTCTAGGTAGTGAAGACAACTACTAGTCATGCATGTTCAACAGTGGTATAGTTTAGTTCATAGCCAACTACGGTTCAACTGATATAGTATATAGCTCTCTCTTTTCCTTCTTCATTGTGTTGTGATAAGAGAGCCCCTAATGTTGTTCATGTTGTTGATATGTACAATATGTAAGGTTTTCCGTCAATAGGAGGCATCAAGACTAATGGAGATAACAAATAGTTCTTTAACTTTTGGAAAGCTTGCTGACACTATTTATTCCATTTGAAGAATACTCCTTTGTGAAGCAAATGTTGGAAGGGGTGGCATTTGTCAACCAATTGTTCTATGTATCTCCTGATAGACTATAATTTTCTCTATAGACTTCTTATTTGTTTCAGGTTTGAAGGTGGAAGCATATCCATTATAGCTTTCACTTTTTCTATATCTACTTCAATGTCACAATGTTGAGAGACAATGTACCCTAGGAGTTTTCTTGATGTAACACCCAAAACACATTTCTTAGGGTTCAACCAAAGCTTATATTGTTCCATTCTATCAAAGATCAAAATCAAGATGATATTGTTCCATTCTGTCATCCACATAATCTTCCATCAATGTATGCATGCAATCATGGAAGATGGTTATCATTGCCATCTAATAAGTTGCACCAACATTTTTGAGGCTGAAGAGAATTACATTCCAATAGTAGGTTCCCCAAGCATATGTGAAGGTTTTTTTTTGCTAATCCTCAGGAGCTACTCTAATCTGATTATATCTGGAAAATCCATCTATTAAGGACTTCATTTCATAGCTAGTTGTCATGTTGACAATTATGTCAATGTTTGGTAAACGGAAGTCATCTTTTAGATATGCTTTTGTCAAGTCTTTAAAATCAATATAGATTATGATGCCCCTAATGGGTTTTCTCATAGGAACCAAGTTAGAAATCCATTTTGCATAATCAATGGGTCTAATGAAACTCACATCTAACAATTTCTTGAGTTTTGCTTTCACTAGTAATGCAATTTGTGGATGCATTTTTCTTAGTTTTTGTTTGACTGGTTTAGCACCTAGCTGCAATGGAAAATGATGGACCAATTTTTAATCTATCCTTGGCATATCTGCATAGGACCATGTGAAGTTTACTTGATTTTCTAGGAAGAATGTGATAAATTTTGCCTTCTCTTGCTTTGACATTGAAGTTACAAAGTAAATGACCTTAGGATTGTCTAGCATACCCAAATTGATTTCTTGTGTTATCTCTACCAAGAGAGGATGTTTTTCATGATCTACTGGGGATTTTATAATTCTTCTATCCTCACGCACCTCAAAAAGGTTTTCACCCTCGGATACATCATTTATTTTTATCTTTTTAATGTCTAGTGATGCCTTGCGGTTTTCACCAAGAGATTTGTTGTTTTCATTTTTTTCATTTTCATTTTTGTGACTGGAAGATGGAGTTGACTCCCCAAATTGTACTAATATATCTTTGTGAGACTCAAGGAATGATTTTATTGCCTCATCATTCTCAAAATGGTCCAAACTTAGTGGTCCTTGTTGGTCCCAATCAATAATTTTGGGATGGACTAAGGGTATACAATCATCGGTATTATACAAATATGATGTGGCAAAAATTATGGTCATGATATGGACATCAATTATATCACTGTTAGCATTGCTTTCATTAATGAATTCTTTAGAAGATGAGCTAGGATCCCAAAATTATATAATTTAGGGTATATGACAAGTTTGTGCAATAAGAGGAGTATTTATATGTTTGTCTTCGATAGGTAAGTCATTGGGATCAAGGAAAAGAGCATAAGAGCTAGAGGAATAGGAATACTATTCCCGCTCATTGGAATCAATTTTGTTAAGGAGTTTTTCAAGTGTCTTTTTATTGTTAGGAGTGCACCCCTTTTCACATAAGGTCAACTTGGCATTCGAGGGATCAATGCAATGAATTAAATCCTAGTCCTCTAGTGTGATGCTTCTCTTTTGAATAAACAAGTTCTATAATTCCTTTTTTTGGGCCAAGACCACTATGTCCACCATAGCCTTTCTTCTGCATGATGGTGAATCCTTTCCATAGCTTTCAATAGAAAATTATATAGGTGGGACATCTTCTCCATTTCTTTAAAGCTTGATACATCTTCAATATTTTTTCATTGTGGTCTCCCCATTTTGTGAAAATAGTAGGAGGTTGATATTGAATTACAATTTTAGGTTCTTTTTGTATAATATGTGGCTTTCCATAGGACTTAGAGGACATAGGTAGCTTTCCTATGTGGAATGACTATTCCATAGTGTATTCCCCGCATCCTTGATCTTCAACTTTGAGTTTTCCTTTTGAAAAATTAGCTAGTGTTTGAGGATCCATATTTTGAAAAGTGTTAGTAAATGATGGAGCTTCTCTATTTATTGGTACTTTCTACTCAAGTGTCCCTTTTAAATTGGCACAAAATTGGAAGGGATCTAGATCTCCACAGATAGTGATTTTTGTTTCATTATAAGGGAATTTTAGGCACTGATGATAAGTAGATAGAACTTCTTTCATTACATGTATCTAAGGATGTCCCATAATCATGTTGTAGGGTAGATCTAGGTCTAGGACTTTCAGCAATATGCTTTCAATGGCAGGTCCAACTCGGATAGGTAGAACACTAACTCCTTTTGAAAGACATTATGCATCATCATATGCTTTTATAGTTTTTTCTTTTTGAAGGGTCAATGCCATTTTCTAAATATCTGAGATCTATGATAACTCTCAATGTACAAATGTTCAATCCTACTTCACAATCTATCAAGACTCGTCTTACTTTATAATTATGGACAAGGACATCTAAATGCAATGGATCAGTATTATTAGGCTTGTTGTGAAGGAAATCATTATTAGTAAAAGTAACTAGGTGTGAAGGGGCAATGCATCCTATCATGGCCTAAAACTAGTTGACATTTATGTTAATAGGAACTATGTATTCTTGTAATGTCTTATCTAGGTCTTCTCTATGGGTAGGGGACATACTAACAAACCAAGGATATATATTTGTGTTCATGTTTTGCCTAAATGATCAAGAATATTATATTGGCTAGCGAATTGTGACGTAGAAGGAGCTCCTTGTAAAACAACCTTAGATCGTTGGGTAGTTATCGCACATTGGGAATTTGGATCCTTGATTCTTATGGGAGATATATGGCTATCTGACATTTGGAGATAATTGATTGTAGATTGATGGGAAGTATTGGTTTAATTAACATTGCCTTTTGGGTCAAGATTAGATGTAGAGGCTTTTCCTTTATCATGATCAAGTAATGAATTCTTTAATATGGTGTGATCAGTGTTGGAGGATGTTGTCAAAGAGTCTATTTCTACTAAGCCTTGGTCAATCAAGTCTTGTATAATATGTTTCAATTAGAAACAAGAAGGGGTTTTATGTCCCTTTGTTCGATGATATTCATAATATTGGTTGTCATTCCACTACCTAGGTTTTACTGCTAATCCATTTTTTGAGTAGTTATACAAGGTTTGATTGAAGTAACTATTTCAAAACATATTCAATAGGTTCCCTTAATGGTGTGAATTATTGAGGAGACGTGTCCCAATTTCGGGGGGGGTTTCAATGTTGGTTATGTTGCATGGTGATGGCTGCTTGATTTTTTTACTGCATTGGTTATTGAAAAGGCACATTGTTTGGAGTTTGTTGTTGAGATTGATTGTTTGTTTGATTAATTGGTGGCGTTATCCCTTTGAGGATGAGCTTTGTCTGCATATTTTTTACTATCCTTGCATCCACAACTCTGTTGTTGGTAACATTCTTATTTCTAGACCAAAATTTTCTCTTATCATTGGAAGTGTTAGGGTTGTTGGTGTTGTCTTTAAAGATTTTGATAATCCCTTTTTTATAAGAGCTTCCTTGATGTTCATCCCTTTCTTTACAAGTTTGTCGATGGTGCTAGGAAATTTGATTTTTAATTCGTACATTAATTCTGGTACTAGATTTTCGACAAACAAGTTGACTTATTGTTCTTCAGGGATGTCGAATGGACATTGGCTAGCTAAGTCTTGCCATCTTTCTAAAAATCTCATGAAGGATTCCCATGTTTTCTATTTAGTAGTACAAAGATCAGTCACAATAGTGACTTCATTATTGATATTGAAGGAAAAGTGACAAATGAATTTGTTGGCTAATTCATTCCATGATCTAATGCTTCTGAGTAGTTGAGCATACTAGTCCATCGCTGGTCTTGATAGACTCTACGGGAATAGATGCATGAGATATGTGTCATCATAGTGAATTTCCATGCAAGATGCATAGAATTTTCTGATGTGATCTTTTGAATCTTCTTTTCCTCCATGTTAATCAAATTTAGGTACAGTAAAGTTTTTGGGGAAAGGAGGCATGTACAAACTTCTATCAAAGGGATTAGGACATAAATCTTGTGGCATGTAACTTATTTTAATCCCTTTTGTCTATAATGCTTCAACTTGTTTGGATAGTTTTTTATTTTTTGCATCATCACATCAGAAGGTACTTGTCTAGGAGGTTCATCTTTCATTCTTGTATGACTTCGTTGTCTATATACCGATCCTCCAAGTGGATATTTCTCTTGATATTAAAGAATAATGGATCAAGGTTTACTTACCATTATTGTGTCTTGGTATGGATCCCCATATTATGTTGTTGTCTTAGAATTGATCTTGTTGTTGTGATTGTTGATTTTACATTTTATACTGAACTTGGGGTTGATATTGAATGTTGGATTGTGTTTGAGGTTGAAATTGTTGCATTTGTTGAATGAGTTGTTGAACTCAAATTGTTAGGAAAGGATGACATTGTTGCCATGTGTGTTGTTGCAATTATGATATTGGTATTCATTGTTGTGTCCCCAATTGAGTCATTTTTTGTTGAAATCAAGGACCTTGTGACATTTGTTGTTGATACTCTGGTATATATTTTTGGATGATTGGTTGTTGTTGTGTCACTTTGTGTGTTGGTCCAACATTTTGATAATTATGGGATTATTGAGGATGGTATTGGATATTGGCTTACATAGTTGGTTGTTATATTGTTGATATTGTGTAGAAACTTGTTGCTCTTGAATAGTCAGTTGTGTGTATCCTAACCTTCCAAGTAGGTTGTCAAGAACTTATGTTTTGTTCTTTCGATGCTTAGAAGGCTTGGATTGTGACATCATGTTTACACCCTCTTGTGGTAAAATGTTGCTTGGTTCACCTTGTTGTGTATTGGGGTTGATTCGCAACGTGAAAGTGGGTATGTCAACTTGTGTTGTGATAGCTTCTTGCTTGGGCTTCTGAGATTGTGTTTGTATTTGATCTACTTTTAAATTTGTAGATTTCTTAGATGAGAATTATTATATGAGGGAATCATTCTATTGTGTTTGTATATTCTCATCCAAGGGCAGTATATATAGCATTCCTGTTGTATATGTAACCACTTGTTGGTTCATGGGTTGTTGTTGACCTGTCTGAGGCATATTTGATGTTTGGGGTCAAATAATGTTCACTAAGGTTCCCATCATTACTTGTGATACTAAAACCTTTTATGGATACATTTGATGTATCAATGATGTGGTACTAAATAATGGGTTATCAATTTTTTTCAATGATTTTTTTTAGGGAATTTTGACAATTAATTTCTTGTGAGGTATTTTCCCTAAGTCTTCCTTTGTTGTTTATTGTGTCATCATAGGTCCTAAGACTTGATATATTTGTTGATGTTATTGTCGGAGGTTTGTTTGAATTGTTTGTTGGACATGGTGTGTTTGTTCTTGCATTTCAATTTGGGACTCAAGTTCTCCTAATGTGACTTGGTATTCAAGTGTTGTTGCTAATTTTTCTTTAAGTCGATTGAAAAAACACAATGGATATTTGAAAATTAACTAGTCTAGAGTTTCAGTGATTCTTGGATCATTTATGGATTTATCAATATTCTTCTAAGATACATTGGTTAAGTATAAATGGCTCTCCTGTGAAGAATTTGAGTCGGATGATGCATCTGATTGCACATTTACATTTACCAGTGTCTTAGGTCTAAAGTCTTGGTATAAAATTGGTTTTTTCCTAAAAATGGTCTTGGTTGGACATAATCTTGGGTTGATAGGTCTAGGTCAAGACTTGGTGGTAGATTGGTTGGTGTTGTTAATGAAATATCGTGTCCTAACCCCAATTGAGTCATGTCAAATTGAGGTTGCGAGTTCAAACCTATTTCTAGATTGAAAATTGGTTGCATAATATTTCCTAATTGTATTGAATGTGATTGGGGTCATCTCAATGGTGTCTCTTCCATCACTTCTTATCATTTTCTAGAAATTTGGGAACTTGTTTCAACCATATGCACTATAGATTATGCTAATGTTTTGTTTTTCTTTTTGTTTTATTTTTTGTTTTTGGATTTTGGATGCAGTGCAACTAAATGATATAACCTAAGTTTTTGTATTTTTCAATATTTTGGGAGAAAAGCATGGACAAATGCAACTTTATGCACCTAATTTTGGAGTTTTGTGGGATCTTGGGAAATGAGCAAGATGCAAATTAAGGATAATGGACCTATGTTTTTGTATTTTGATTTAAGATTTTTGGAATCTTTGAGACTACAAACCTAAAGATGTAACCTTGAGGAATTGTAATGAAGTCAAGACCTTCGAAAGACAAAGGGACAAGATTATGATAACATCAAGCCTATAGTTGGACTGATGAGCTAGGGTTTGACTTGATAGTGATTGAAAATGAACAAAATTTTTGACAAGGTGTTGATTTCTTTGACAATAGCACGAGGTTTAATCCTAAAATTTGATTTTCTTTTGGATTTTCAAAAATCTAATTTTATGGTCTAAGTGCAAACTGAATTGATACTAAGAAAATGATATGACCTAAAATAAGGATAGTAATACTATTTACTAAAGGGACAATGTGAATGGACTTAGTATGACAACTTTGGAACTGGCTTATGAAATGTTCTAAATTTGAGGATAATACAAAATGGAGATAATGATTTGACTCTATGAGTTATGTGAAAGGTTATCCTAGGATAATATGGGGTTATATTAAAAATAATTTTATGAACAATTCTTGGATGGTTCTAAAGACTAGAAGAGATTATCCTAAAATGTTTTATGGATTGATGCAAATATTAACCTAAGACTTAGGGATAATGGAAATTATATGTCTATCCTAAAATGATATGAAGTAAATAGGGATGAATCTACACTTATGTAATGTATATCTCCCTTAATGGTATGAGACAATATGAAAATGATTCAAATTGAATATGAAAAGCTAAAACAAAACCCATGTATGGTTGAGATAGTTTAGATTTCCCACATGGGTTGGTGATGTTTGAAGCTATTTGAGATTTTGCAAAGTTTGAATTTGTTGGACAAGTTTTTGTTTGATTGTTTGGAATGTTTGAAGACTTTTGGACAATTTTGGATTTTTAAAATGTTAATGTTTAGCATGATCAGTCACAGAAGACACAATAGACAAAAATGGTTATTTTTTACTTGACTCTGAAACACACTCAAAGTTAATACAAAAAGGGGCCTAGATTAGCCCATATTTTACTAGTATTAACAAATTAAAGTACATGGAAGAATGTACTACGTAGGCTGTAATAAGGATACTATTCAATTGAGGCCCTTCACTTTAAGCAGTATCTCAGACAAAATGGATATGCAGAGATCTAGTGACACTAGCTCCCCCACCATGGCATAAGCACACCAAATCTCATTCCCTGAACATTCACAAACCTTATGAATCAAGGAATTGCATACCTCACTTTGAAGGATACAATGAAGGGTTAACTTTGAGGTATGATACATACTCCTTGAATCAGTGAATATGTGATTTGGGCTTTCTAAAAATAATGACTTGTAGTAATTCTTTGAGGAATGAAGCTAGTATGCAGATGTCACCAAGCGAGCTACTTAAAGCTCTAACAATACTTATTGGAAGACCCAAATTCAAATTCCACTATAGTTGCAAGAAACCTCTTAGCAAAGCATTTTATATAGTGGCTCAAAGAGAGATATTGCTTGGAAATCGCTAAGAGGTGATGAAATCCCCAAAACTATTCCTATTTTGAAATACCTTATAAGGTGAGGAAATCCCCACAAAATATTTCTCTACTAAAAGAAAAGTGGGTGTCGTTGTCACCTTTCACTTTCACCCAAGACCCTAAAGGTAGCTAGAGAAGATACTCGATGCAACAGTGGGTCCACCCTATAGAACAAGCAAGCACCCAAAACATGGAAGACACACATTCATTCATTTAAACAAATCAGTGGTGAGCTAAGCTAATAAAATCAAACACACCAATTGTTTGGGTTTCAAGTATTTTATAATCATCCTGCACCAAACAAGTTAGTAATCTAATTTGTTTTGATCTACATCCCATGAATGCCAAAATGTTGCATAAAATGATCAATAAACTACGAAATCACGCCAAAAAAAGAATTGAAATCTCTACAAATCAATTGAAAAAACCCTATTTTGCAAATCACCTATACCTTCCAACTATGTAAGTATAGAGACTAACTGCACATTATAATGAGCCAACTGCACTGCAAAATGAGCCAATCACACTACAAGATTAACCGAGTGTGTAGTTTTGTAGACCAACTGTGTTGTTTTGAAGACCAACTGCACAACTCTAGCCTACACCCGCAAATCAAAAAGTAATTTAGGTCAATTTTGGAAACTGATGATGTAAAACACCAAATTAAGCATAAGCTAATTAAAATTGATGTAAAAAATAATGTCAATCCTATTGAGGATGTGTAGGAGCTTCTTGAAAAGCTTGTTATTTTTCACATTCCTATTCTTGTTCTCTACACAAGGCTTCTCCAAGATGTCATGCTTTCTCTTCCTCTTCGTCCAAGACAAAGATAATTTGTCTAAACTCAATCCAACTAGTTTTTGTTCTCCAAGCTAAGGTATTCAACTCAAAGATGATATCTTCTTGATTATTGTGGAAACCTAAGTCAAGTTGAAGCACAGGGGTTTCATCCTCTTCTTCACTATGGAGAACTATCTTGATTCATTTTCAACTTGACAAAAGTTATCAAACTCTTAAAATATCAGAATAGGTGTTGTTGGGTGCAAGTTGTAATTATTTGTGTAAGCTAAGACACACATTTCATATATCATAAGTACGATGTACTCATTGGTTTCATTGAATAATAATCCCACTAGATGGATTTTCCAAAACTATTTGTTCGATTTATTTTGTTCTTCTCTTTCATTATATCCTAGAAACCTAGATTTTATTCTACGAGGCATTATATTTTTTGATTCAATTTCAAAGACAAGGGTATGAGACACAAAACCTTAAACTAAGGATGAAAAACCCTAAAATCGACTAAAGCAAAGTCTAGATCCTATTGGGGTTGAGGAGGAGGTGGTTGAAAGGATTGGTTTATCTCTTGTTATCTTTATTGTTGTTATTCTCTTTGTTTCTCAAGTTGTCTTCTTATAGCATGTGTGTGGCATTGGGCTCTTTCCTCTTCCTCTTCTATAATAAACATAGTTTGCATATACTCAACATAACTGATTTTGATTCCCCACATAAGGCTATTTAATTTAGAGATCATGTCTTCTTGTTCATCCTAAAAGCCTAGGTTGGGCTAGAGTACAAAGGTAACATTATCACCAAGGAGAACCATTTTGGATCATTTTCAAAATTGAAACCCTAATGTAGAAATGATGTCCTAATTTAGATTGAATGAAAATTGATTTTTACAATGTTGCGAGATAGGATGTAAAATTTGTGATTCATTCAACCTTCCTATTTAAACTATGTGAGATTGCAACCAAAATGAAAGGGTAAATTGGCATCCTAATTAGAGCTAGGTACAAGTTGTAAACTAAAATGAAAAGTTAATTAACAACCTAATTAAAGCTAAGTGTAAGTTGTAAACTAAAATTGAAAGTTAAATAACCTCCTCAATATAGCTAAGTGCAAGTTGTAAACTAAAATTGAAATTTAATTAACCTCCTATTTAGGGATAAGTTGAAGTTGTAAACTGAAATTGATATTTAATTAACCTCATATTTAGAGCTAAGTGCAAGTTGTGGATCATTTTAAGCCCTTAATTAAAAAAATTGATGAAAAAGACATTCAAATTGTCACCAAATCCTGCATGCACATGTTAGATCTTACCAAAACTTGCAAATAAAAACCCTAATCAATGGAATTCCTACATGTGACAGACTAGATTAAGAAAAGCCCTAGATGCTAGAAACCAACAATGAAGATCAATCAAAAAAACCTACACAAATTCTAGGACCAATTGCATAGGTGTAAAGACCAATTTTGTAATTCTATGAACCAACTGTGCAATTTTATGAACCAACTGCATAGTTTTGGGTGTCAACTGTGCAGTTCTGCAAAGCAACTATGTAACTCTAGGTGCCAAGTGTGCAGATTTGACCTCTAAGAGCACAAAAGATGACAAACTTAATTTTTACTTGGAAAATTAACTTCGAGTACCTGCACACAATCAAAAACTCACATAGACATTAAATTAGACATACGGTTCACGTTGGGTTCACCGAATGTAGAATGGGAAAATTTAGGAATTGAGAAAATCAAACCAAGGCATGAAAGATGGGAAACAAAGATAATCGCAAATCTAATCAAACATGCAAATTATTCCTATTCTAACCAGCAAAATTACTGAAATAAAAACATGAATCTAATTAAATGCAAACCATCATTTGACATATCATCAATAAAGCTTTGATGTTCTTCCTTTCATATCTAATTCTAATATGTTGCTCTCATTGTGCAGGTACAAATATGAAATGAAAGCAAGGATGCGATGTTTGATATTTACTAGGAATGTGATTATACAAGATAAAAATGCTAATTTCTAATTGCTAGTTGTTAGATTATTTTGACAAAGTAATGATAGAAAAATTAGATGATTGCTAAACTATTTCGATAGAATGAAGATGCATAAAATTAGATGATTTGATTGATGAAAGAGGTCCCAATTTATAAAAAATGTGAGACTTGATGTACATACAAGAGCAAAAATATTTTTGGTTAGATGGATGGTCTTGATTGAGCACACGATAGAGCCTCCATTTGGGGAAGGATGAAGAAAAAGAGGAGAAAAAATAGATTTTTGAAGACGCATACCTCATTTTCAAATTTAAAATTAAAATATATGAGATATTTCCAAAAACATAGATTTTTTAAAATCAAAGAAGATATTAGTTTCACATTTTAAAAAATTAGGAGAATTTGGGGAAAATCGCATTAAAATAAATATATTTGTTTTCATTTTGAACAATAGGTTATGAGAAATTAGAATAAATAATTAAATAAATAAAGATATTTATCTAATTATGATGACATAATTAGCTGACAAAATAATTTAAATAAATTATTCAATTAGGGTAGATATAAATTGAACATTTAATTAAAGTGTGGATTTCAAATTAATTAAATAATATAAATTATTTAAATAATATTAAAAGGAGATGATTAATAATGAATGATTAGATGATTACCAAATAATTAAATTAAAAATGGCTTTAATTAATTAAACCTAAAATGGAAAATTAGTCAAACTAATATTTTGAGAACTTAATTTGGTCAAATTAGGTGAAATTGGGAAGAATTGAGCAAAAATGGAAAAATTAGGTCAAACTAGGTAAAAGCAAGTAAACCGGGTCAAAGTGGGTCACCAAATTGAAATGAGACAAATGCAACACCATGGGTTAGGAGAAGAGGTCAAAATGATGTCATAAAACTAAAATTGGGAGAAAATGATGCCATGTGGATAGAAAATGGGAAGCCACAAGGTAAAAAAGGAAGTAAAATGAACTAATCAGAACAAATAAACATCACCTGATCGAAATGGGAACAAATTGACATCAAGGGGATGAATTTAGGGACAAAATAATATCTCAAAATCAAAATAGGGAGAAAATGATATCAATAGGATAGAAAATGAGAAAGGGGAAGTGATATAGGATCATGTGAATAATAAAGACTATATGCATGATTAGGTTAAAACTGGAGAACAGAGGCTTTTACCATTTTTTAGTGTCTACAATATGTATCTATATGTGTATATATACATGTACATGTATATGTATGTATATACACATGTACATATATACATATATACATACATACACACACACATATATGTACGTACGTATGTATGTATGTATGTATGTATGTATGTATGTGTGTGTGTGTATATATATATATATATATATATCTGTGTGTGTGTGTGTGTGTATCTATATATATATATGTATATATATATATACATATCTATAATTACATATCTATATATACATATATAGATATGTATATATATACACATACATACATACATACATATATATATGCATGTATATGCATATATGTATCTAGGTATGTATATGCATATGTATATGTATATGTATATGTATATGTATATGTATATATGTATTAGGATGAGGGTGGAGTTAAATGATTATTTCAATTTATTTATCTAAGGTATACTATCAAAATTTGTCTTCAAATGTGTAGTGTCATGGTTAAAACACTTTGTTGGTGAAGCAGCCACCAAGGTTCAAATCCCTGTTGGGTTGCCTTTTGAGCCATTGTGGCTTCACCGGTTCATAGCTCCAGATATAAAGATAGGAATAAAATCACTATCCTATTCCTAGCCTTAGATCATTAATAATATACGAATTACCCCTGTGCTTCCTAGTTTATACCTAAATGAGTGTCAATCTGGAAAATGTAAACTTATGAAAGGTATAGTGGTTGTTTTCCTAAGGGATAAAGATAGTGAATTAAGTGGGATGAAATGCAACTATTTACACACCCTTAAAATTAAAGTGCTAACGTAAGTTCTTTGTAAAATTTGTGATTCATTCAACCTTCCTATTTAAACTATGTGAGATTGCAACCAAAATGAAAGGGTGAATTAGCCTCCACATTAGAGCTAGGTGTAAGTTGTAAACTAAAATGAAATGTTAATTAACCACCTAATAAAAGATAAGTGTAAGTTGTAAACTAAAATTGAAAGTTAAATAACCTCCTCAATATAGCTAAGTGCAATTTGTAAACTAAAATTGAAAGCTAATTAACTTCCTATTTAGAACTAAGTGGAAGTTGTAAACTAAAGTTGAAAGTTAATTAACCTCATATTTAGAGCTAAGTGCAAGATGTGGTTCATTTTAAACCCTTAGTTAAAAAATTTGATGAAAAAGACATTCAAATTGTCACCAAATCTTGCATGCACACATTAGATCTTACCAAAACTTGCAAATAAAAACCCTAATCAATGAAATTCCTACATGTGATAGACTAGATTAAGAAAAGCCCTAGATGCTAGAAACCAACAATGAAAATCAATCAAACAAACCAACTGCACAATTTATAGGACCAATTGCATAGGTGTAAAGACCAATTGTGTAATCCTATGAACTAACTGTGCAATTACGTGAACCAACTACGTAGTTTTGGGTGCCAAGTGTGCAGTCTGACCTCTAGGGGCACAAAAGATGAAAAAAATATTTTTTACTGGAAAAATGAACTTTGAGCACCTGCACACAATCAGAAACTCACAGAGACATTAAATTAGACTCACAATTCACGTTGGGTTCACCGAATGTAGAATAGGAAAATTTAGGAATTAAGAAAATCAGACCAAGGCATGAAAGATAGGAAACTAAGCTAATCATAAATCTAATCAAACATGCTAATTATTCCTATTCTAACCAACAAAATTACTGAAATAAAAATATGAATCTAATTAAATGCAAACCATCATTTCACGTTTCATCAATAAAGCTTCAATGTTCTTCCTGTTAGCAGTAGTCAAGAAGGAAGACTGAGGAGGGGGGAGGTGAATCAGTCTTCATTGGAATATAATAAACTCAATTACAAAACATAGATCTGATAAACTAAAGTGATAACAAAGATAAGAAAATTGAGCTAAACACACAACACTAAGATTTTGATGTGGAAAACCCGATTAAGGGAAAAATAACGGTGGGAACCTACCCACAGTAAGATGATACTTTGTAGTATTATGTGAAAAATATTACAATGGGGAATGCGCATGTATTTAGGTACACTACCTAGAGCTCACTACTCAAAGATAATGGCCCAGAAGCCTACAACCCTTAGGGAAGTCTCACTGACTTACAATAAGATTCAGACTACAATCCATAAGAAATGGACTGAAAGAATAGCATCTCCAAATGCCTAATTACAGTTCCAGTTAAGCACAAATGTCTTCTCTACAACACCAATCTCTCCTCAATATCAACACCAAAGGATAAATAACTTGTTCACACACAAGAATCTCTCTGATAATGCACACATAACATTGACACCTAATTACATGAATATATCACCTATATATATAAGTCATCAACCTTGACAACAAAGTCGGCTAAACCCTCAACCCTTAATTACAAAATTACATCACATGATACAAAGATTGACCACTAGACCAATATAATGGTTTAAATAACATAACATGGTCCTAAATCAAATTCCCAAATGCACAACTCTACTAGAAATCACGCCAAGACCAACTGCAACACACTACACCACCAGAAAAATTGCATAACACGAAAATCATCATTGGTTCATAGAAACCACCAATAACTCACACAAAAATTAGTGCAAATCATAAAACAAATAGGACACAACAAGGAAAAACCAAAAATCATGTTAGAATCATTAGGAATAGCTACACCAACACATCAAATCTTCATCGATCAACATCTGAAAGCTCAAGAATACAACCAATCAGCAACTGTCACAAAGAAAAATAACTTGTAGAGCACCAAATTGTGATTCATCTAAAATGAAGATACACAAGCTCATCCAAAAAAATGTCCCACAATCTCAACACAATATCTTATCACACCAGAATATACTGAAGGATTTACTAAGCTCTCCAAAACAGTGATTAGCAAAACAACACCACAAACCAAATCATAAGATCTTCCTAATCTGCAATCACTAGAGCAATACATAGGAATATGTTGACATCAATGACAACAACATATCCTAGCAGTAGCAATAACCAAAAATATCCAACAATCTCCCCCTTTGGCATTGATTGCAACATATGAATGTGAAAAACAATCAATGCAAAGAAAGAAGATATCTCCAGCAAAGTCCCCCTAAGACCAAAACATAAAAAGGAGGTTTTCACATGATCTCTCTCCCCCTCTGACAACAATGCCAAAGATCAGAAAACCAAACTTACTCTCCCCAAAACTAGAACATGAATCTCAGAAATCTCTCCAATAACACAGACTACTCCAGTAGAGGAGCAACACCAACTCACCAATCCAGATAAAGAGATTAAGCTCTGAAGTCCATTGGATTGCTTCAACTCAATGCATATAGTTCTCATCAAGAGGGGTGGATACCCCTAACTTGTCTCTCAAATAGACAAATGTATCTACAGGCAAACGCTTAGTGAAAATCTCAACTATTTATTCCTTTGTAGATACATACTCCAACTTCACCTTCTCTTCACCGACTTTCTCTCTCAAGTAATTATTTTTGACTGACACATGCTTAGTCTTTGAATGTTGCACGAGATTCTTTGACATGTTAGTAGCACTAGAATTATCACAATATACAACAGTAGGCTCATCATAAATAACTTTGATATCCTTCAATATTTGCTTCATCCAGACTACCTGAGTGTAATTACTAGAAACAACAATGTACTAAGCTTTAGCAGTAGATAAGGACACTGAATCTTGTTTCTTACTAGCCCATGAAACCAACTTCTTACCCAAAAAGAATTCTCCACCAGTAATTCTCTTCTAGTCATCAACATCACTAGCCCAATCTACATCAGTGTAGGCACATAGAATTAAATCATCATTTCTTGGATACCATAAACCATAATCTACAGTTCCCTTTAGGTATCTAAATATCCTCTTCATAGTAGTGAAATGACTCTCTTTCAAATCAACTTGATATCTAGCAACCATGCACACAGCATGCATAATGTTTGGTCTAGTCTGAGTAAGATATAGCATTCCACCAACCATAGATCTGTACAAACTTTGATTAGCTTTCAAAGATTCATCATTCGTAGACAATTTACAACCAGTCACCATAGGAGTTCCAACTGGTTTGGAGTCATCCAACCCAAACTTCTTCAGCAATTATTTTACATACTTAGTTTGAGATATGAATATATCTTTTGCAGTTTGTGAAATCTGCAAACCTAAGAAAAATTTCATCTCACCAATCATAGACATTTCAAATTCTTTTTGCATATCACTGGAAAACTTCATGCTCAAGTTATCATCACCTCCAAAGATAATATTGTTGACCATTTGGTGGAATTTATTATGTGTTGCATTGATCTTTTTTCATTGATGACAACACTAGTTGTTTGGATGCTTTACCGGCACCCTTCTGGTCTCAGTAGGTTGAGTAGTTTTTGGTTAACTTGGATCTGGCATGATCTAGTTGACTCTGGTATAATCTGGTGATGGAATTGTCTTGTTCATGATGCTTATACCTATATTTGGTCAGTTGGTTTCGGTATGGTGATTGGATGCTATCCTACTTACTTAGAAGATTGGTTTCTGGTTTCGACGAGGATTTCACCGACAAATCTTTTGGTGGAGATTTTTTATGCATTGCATAATTGGTGTTGGTGCAGCTTCTGATAGATTTTCAGGATTTTGTTGGTGATCATGTTTGAGACTTGGCATTTGGAGATCATTGTTGAAGCATGTGGACCTATACTTGGTCCCGGTTGATCTAGGTTATGGACCAGCATTGTTGTAACGTATGGATAGGACCTATTGTTGTATTTCAATGATGTCTTATGTGTTAGGCCGACATGGTTTGTAATTATATAATTGGTTTATTGTTTGGTGGCCGACCTAATTGTTTATGGTCAAGGGTTTGTATAAATAAGATGTAAGATCTCATGGTAGATCAGCATGGTTATTGTAAGAGGTCATGGTCAAGGAATGTAATGTGTGAATAATGTAATATCATTCTAGAAGAGGAGTTGGTCGATCATTGGAGATCGAATTGGGTTTATAAGAGGATTTAGTCCTCCAGTATTGAGCTTAATTAGAACTGTACTCAGGCATACGAGATGCTATCTTTTGCAGTTCAACACTTCTCTGGATTGTAGTCTGGATTTGTATGTAGTCAGTGAGACTCCTTTTGTCATGAGCAATGTGCTCTAGGTTGTTGGCCTTCCTGCAACTGCACACCCTTTAATTTTAAATTCACATACTTACTGCAGAAGTATTATCTAACTGTGGGTAGGCTTCCCACTGTGGTTTTTCCCTTTACCGGGTTTTCTACATACAAATATTGATGTTGTGTGGATGGATTTTATTCTGTGATTATTGTTTATACTTAATTGGATTAACTTCTATTCTAGTACTATTTTTTTAAATTGCAAAATCTTGTGGTAACCTGTGACAACTGATTTATCCCCCCCTCTCAGTTGTCTTCTGATTATCTGAACTGTCTAACAATTAGTATCAGAGCTTTGTTCCTTTCTATAGAAAGCTTAACCACTTGAGGAAGATCCTATGGTGACTAACAGTTCAAGTTCATCCATTTTTTCTGGAGCTATCTTTCGAAGGGATATACCAAGACTTGAAGGAACAAATTATACAATATGGAAGATTTGGATGGAGACTCATCTAAGATGTCTTGGCAAGGAAATTTGGGAGATCACACAGAATGGTGTCACACCCTATAATCTAGGATCTGACAATTTTCCTCCAGTAAACCTGGACAAGGAGCTTGAGAATGATTGTAGAGAAAGAGAATCTCTCTTGTGTGCACTTTCTAATCAACAAATAATGGGATTAACTGACAAATCATTTGGAAAGGCTATATGGGATAAATTGCAGACTCTTAATAAAGGCAACCCTATAGTGAAGATTGCTAAAATTGATGGTTATCGGGTGAGATATGAAAACCTGAAGATGGAAGAAGATGAAAGGATTACTGCATTCATGGAAAGGGTAAATGAGATTGTTATGGGAATTCAATGTTGTGGTGGAATTTTGAGCGAATATGATATTATTTCTAAAGTCTTAAGAGCCCTACCATTGGCTTACAAAATGAAGGCTACTGCTATTAATGAATTGATAACAATGGCAAATACATCTATCAACAAAGATACTTTGGTTGGGAAACTATCTGTTTTTGAACTTGAGGAATTTGGACCTTATGGAGCTATGAAGACTGAACCTGCTTTTCATGCATCTACATCTACAACCGGTAAGCAAGATTGGAGATCTTTATATGCAAAAGAATTAGAAGATATGAAGAGAGAAGATGATGAGTTTGAGAAACTTGAAGCACTATTTTCTAGAAGAGTATTGAAAGGACCGGTAGGAAGTAGGTGTGAAGGAAAAGAACCTTTTAAATGTTTTGCATGTAATAAGATTGGTCATTTTTCATCTAGATGTCCTAAAAGGAATTCAAGATTTGAAGAAAGAGTTAAGAGAACATTTAAACCTAACCCTGGATATTAGAACAAGTATAGATTCAAGAAAAAAAAAAAGACAAATCATGCTACATAGCAGATGAGGAAGGCATTACTGATTCAGATGATGAATCGGTGGATGACTCTGCTAGTGTATCCAGCAATGGGAAAGAATGGCTATTCTTGGCTATCAAGGAAGATGATCCAGTACTGGAAGAGAATGTACCTGAGGAGAAGGCACTTGCTACTAAAATTAAGGATAGGGATGAATGGGTAATTGACAGTGGTTGTTCACATCATATGAATGGAGATAAAGGGAAGTTTTTGGCTTTACAATAAATTCATGGTGGACTAGTTAGATTTGGAGATGACAAGGCATGTATGATTAAAGGAAAAGGAACTATATCATTGGATGGTAAGAACAGTACTGACAATGTTTATTATGTTGAAGGTTTGAAGCATAATATTTTGAGTGTAGGACAATTGGTAGATAAGGGATTTCAATTACATTTCAAGGATGAAAAATACAAAATCATTAACAGATTTGGTTGTTAGAGATATACCTAAGATTATGAAGCCCTATAATCCAGTATGTAAAGAATGTCAAATGGGTAAATAGGTCAAAACCTCTTTTAGGAGTATACAAGATAAATCAAATGATTTTCTTGATCTTATTCATATTGATTTGTGTGTCCTTGCTAGAGTTAAAATCTTTCATGGTGATAGATATTTCATGCTAATCATTGATGATTATTCTAGAATGATGTGGGTTACTTTTTTGAGAGAAAAATATGAAGCATTTAAAAAGTTTAAAATCTTTAAGGCTAAAGTGGAATCTAAGACAGGAATGAAGGTTAAATGTTTGAGATCAAATCATGGTGGAGAATTCATATCCGGTGAGTTTAATAACTTTTGTGACAAGCACGGTATTAGAAGACAATTTTCTGCTCCCTGGACACCTCAGCAGAATGGAGTTGTGGAAAGGAAAAATAGAACTATCTTGGATGCTACTAGAATAATGATGGTGGAAGCAAGTCTACCTCATATCTATTGGAGAGAAGTAGTTAGTACAACGGTTTATACATTCAATAGAGTACATATTAAAGGAGAAACTGGTAAGATGCCTTATGAATTATGGTTTGGCAATACACCTACAGTTAAGTATTTTTTAAAATTTGGTAGTAAATTTTATATTAGGAGAGATCATACTATTGGGAAATTTGATCCTAGAAGTGATGAAGGCATATTTCTTGGTTATTCTAATGAAAGCAAAGCATATAGATGTTATAACAAGAGACTGCAGAGAATAGTGGAGAGTGCTAATGTCAATGTAGATGAGATGATCAAAAGTCAAATTAGAATTTATGAGAAGGAACCGACTGTGGAAATGAATATATCTGAACCGGTAGCACCTTTACCGGAATAGAGAGTTGAACCAATTACTCTAGCAATATCAGATAATTCTACAGCAACTGAAGAACGAGGAAGAGGAACAGAGAGTCAGAAGACTCCTAGGTATGTGAGATTGAATCATTCTGAAGATCAAATCATTGGGGATAAGACCAACAGAGTGATGACAAGAAGAAGACTGGCAACTAATGAGGTATGTTTAATTTCTCAAGTTGAACTAGTATCAGTAATTGAGGCATGTAAAGATGAATTTTGGTTAAAAGATATGGAAGAAGAATTAGATCAGATTGAGAAAATTAACACATTGACTTTGGTTCCCTGGCCTAAAAATAAAAATGTTATTGGCACTAAATGGGTTTTTAGGAATAAATTGAATGATGATGGTAAAGTTATAAGGAATAAGGCTAGATTGGTTTGTAAAGGATATTCTCATAAGGAAGGAATTGATTATGGAGAAACTTTTGCACCATTAGCTAGGATTGAAGCTGTAAGATTATTTCTTGCCTATGCTGCCTATAAAAACTACAAGGTTTATCATATGGATGTTAACTGTGTATTCTTGAATGGGGATCTTGATGAGGAAGTTTATATTGAGAAACCTGATGGTTTTTCACTATCAGATGATACTGATATGGTTTGCAGGTTAAGGAAAGCTTTATATGGATTGAAACAAGCACCTAGAGCTTGGTATGCAAGGTTGGATAAATATCTTTTGAAGCTTGGTTTTACTAAGGGCAATGTTGGCGGTAATCTATAATATAAAATCACTGATGATGACATATTGATTGTTGAAGTATTTGTTGATGACATTATTTTTGGAGGTGAAGATAAATTATGCATAGAATTTTCTAAGAACATGGAGAAAGAATTTGAGATGTCTATGATTGGTGAGATGAATTTTTTCTTAGGTTTTGTAGATTACTCAGACCGACAAAGGTATTTTTATCTGTCAAACTAAGTATGCTAAGGAATTGTTGAACAAATTTGTTATGGGACATTCTAAACCAGTAAGTACGCCTATGGTTACAAGTGAGAAACGAACAAGGAAAGATAATTCTGTGCCGATACATCCTACAAGATAAATCTATGATTGGAAGTCTAATTTCTTTGACTCGGACTAGGCCTGACATTATGAATGTTGTTTGTATTGTTTCAAGATTTCAGAGTGATCCTAGAGAAAATTATGAGATGGTGGTGAAAAGGATTTTTAGATACTTGCAAGGTACATCAGAATATGGTTTGTGGTATCCTAAGGATGATAACTTTCTTTTATGTGCATATACAGATGTTGATTGGGCTGGTGATGTTGATGATCAGAAAAGTACTTCTGGTTGAGCTTTCTTTCTTCGAAAGAAGTTGGTTTCATGGATCAACAAGAAACAGTCATGTACTTCTTTATCAACTGCTGAAGCTAAGTATGTTGTTGTTGCTACTAATTGTACACAGGTTTTATGGATGAAACCAATGTTGAAGGATAAAAAAGTGGATTGTGATGCACCGATAGTTATTCACTGTGATAACTCTACTGCTATTGATATATCAAAGAACCCAGTATTTCACTCTAAGACAAAGCACATATCTATCAAGTATAACTTTTTGAAGGAGAAGGTGGAAGTAAATGAAGTTAAACTAGTTTATGTGAACACTAACGAATATATTGCAGATATTTTAATGAAACCCTTATCCAAGAAATCTTTTGAGTACCTGAGAGATAGATTGGGGGTTTCTGCCCCTCTAGCAGAGACTTGATTGATGCGATTTGGCATCAATCTAGTATGCATTATCAGAGATACTATTCATTATGGTACTGATGTTGGATTCTACTACTCAGGGGGAGTAGTCATCTTTGAGATTCCTAGGCTTATGTTTTTTCTTTTATATTTCTATCAGATTTCTTGTATTGATGTCAAAGGGGGAGAGATAGTGATGTGAAAAAGAAATTTAGAACTTTACAGAGATATTATTCAAAGGGGAGAGTTATGGATATTCAGATCTACATGCAGGAGATTGTTGGTTGTCTTCCATAGGGGAAGACTTGTTTGGCATTTCTTGGTACTTAGATGTTTTTCACATCTAGTGTTGCCATCAATGCCAAAGGGGGAGATTGTTGGCCAGTTTGTGGAATTGATTATGTGTTACATTGATGTTTTGTCATTGATTTCAACACTAGTTGTTTGGATGCTTTATTGGCACCCTTTTGGTCCCAATAGGTTGAGTAGTTTTTGGTTAACTTGGATCTGGCATGATCTGGTTGACTCCAGTATAATCTGGTGATGGAATTGGCTTGTTCATGATGCTTATAATCATATTTGGTCAGTTGGTTTTGGTCTCGTGATTGGATGCTATCCTACTTACTTAGAAGATTGATTTCTGGTTTCAGCCAAGATTTCACTGACAAAGCTTTTGGTGGAGATCTTTGATGCATTGCATAATTGGTGTTGGTGCAGCTTCTAATGGAGTTTCAGGATGCTATTGGTGATCATGTTCGAGACTTGGCATTTAGAGATCATTGTTGAAGCATGTGGACCTATACTTCATCCCGGTTGATCTAGGTTATGGACCGACATTGATGTAACATATGGATAGGACCTATTGTTATATTTTCATGATTTCTTATGTGTTAGGCCAACATGGTTTGCAATTATATAATTGGTTTATTGTTTGGTAATTGACCTGATTGTTTATGGTCAAGGATTTGTATAAATAAGATGTAAGATTTCATGGTAGATCATCATGGTTATTGTACGAGGTCACGGTCAAGGAATGTAATATGTGAATAATGTAATATCATTCTGGTAGAGGATTTGGTCTATCATTGGAGATTGAATTGGTTTTATAAGAGGATTTAGTCCTCTAGTATTGAGCTTAACTAGAACTGTACTCAGGCATAGGAGATGCTATCTTTTGCAGTTCAACACTTATCTAGATTGTAGTTTGGATTTGTATGTAGTTAGTGATGTTGGCAGTGGTCCAATGTCCCTAGAAAGGATTTGCGACATGGTTTAACAACCTCTTATGGATTCTATAAGTCTAGTGGTTGTATCAGGCATTAACAGGTCGATCTTTTGGTGCAATGACAACCCTAGCTTGTAACAAGTGGTATCAGAGCTTGGTCATAAGTTCGAATCACACAGACCATGGTGAGTGACATTAGGAGGGAGATTGTTGGTAGTGGGCCAGCATCCCTCACGAGGATTTGTGACATGGTTTAACAACCTCCTGTGGATTCTATAAGTCTAGTGGTTGTATCGGGCATTGACAGGTTGATATTTTGGTGCAACAACAACCATAGCTTGTAACAAGTGAGAGTCCTTTTGTGATGAGCAATGTGCTCTAGGTTGTTGGCCTTCTTGCAAGTGCAGGCCCTTTCATTGTAAATTTACATACTTACTGCATAAGTATTATCTGACTATGGGTAAGTTTCCCACTGTATTTTTTCCCTTTATTGGATTTTCCACATACAAATACTGGTGTTGTGTGGATGGACTTTATTCTATGATTATTGTTTATACTTAATTGGATTAACTATTATTCTGGTACTGTTATTTTAAATTTCTAAAGCTTCTGGTAATCTATGACAACTAATTCACCCTCCCCCCTCTCAGTTGTCTTCTAGTTATCTGAACTATCTAACAAATATCATCAACAAAGACATCAACAATCAAGATGATTTCATTATATATCTTAAAGTACAGATTACTCTTAGCAGTCCCTTTGTTAAATCCCAATTTCAACAAATGTTTATCTAATCTATCATACCTGGCTCTAGGGGCTTGTTTCAATCCATAAAGAGCTTTCTTCAGCTTACATACCATGTCTCCATCATCTAATAGTGAAAATCCATCAAGTTTCTCAATATAGACTTCTTCCTCAAGATCACCTTTCAAAAATTTATATTTGACATCCATTTTTTATACCTTGAAATCTTTTTAAGCAGCATAAGAAAGCAACAATCTAATAGCTTCAAGTTTGGAAATCGGAGCAAAAGTCTCCTCACAATCAATTCCTTCTTTCTGAGAATATCCTTTGCAAACCAGTCTAGTTTTATTTATGACAACTTCACTGGCTTCATTTAATTTATTCCTCAACACCCATTTAGTACCAATAACATTCTTATCCTTAGGTCTAGGCACAAGTTCCCAAGTATTATTCTTTTCAATCTGATCTAGTTCTTCTTCCATAGCTCTCATCCAGTTTTCATCTTTGCAGGCTTCAACAACATCTTTAGCTTCAACTTTAGAATTCAAACATACTTCTTCAACAGCTAACCTTCTTCTAGTCATTACACCTTTATTCTTATCACCAATAATTTGATTTTCAGAATGATTCGGTCTTACATACTTCTAAGTCTTCTGATTGTTCTGATTATTAGGTTCCTACACCTCTTCACCGACAACAACATCATCCAGATTAACTGTCTCTACCGGATCATTCTACTTAGGCTCTTCAGTCTGAAAAAGAGCTAAACAATGTGTTTTCCATCATCATAACCACATGCTCTGATCTCTTTTCCAAGGTTCATATCCACCTTCACATTTTCACTCTCCACTATCTTTATTAGTCTCTTTTGGTAGCATCAGTAGGCTTTTCTCTTTGAAGAATATCCCAAGATTCCTTCATCACTTATAGCATCAACTTTCCTATATCCTCATCTCTCTTGATATAACATTTGCTACCAAATACTCTGAAATATCTCATAGTAGGAACATGACCAAACCATAGCTCATAAGGGGTCTTACCGGTATCACCTTTGATGTGAACTTTGTTGAATGTGTAAACAACAGTGCTAATAGCTTCTTTCCAATAGATCTTCATAACATTCCCTTCAATCAGCATAGTCCTTGCAACATCCAAGACAATTATGTTCTTCCTCTCAACAACTCCATTTTATTGAGGGGTTCTAGGAGCAGATAATTGTCTTCTAATCCCATGATTCTCACAGAATAAATAGAACTCACTAGAAAAAAATTATCCACCTCTATTAGGTCTTAGACACTTCACCTTCAATCTAGACTCAGTCTCAACCTTTTCTTTGAATATCTTGAATTTATCCAATCATTCTAATTTCTTCTTCAAAAAGAAAACCCACATCATCCTAGAATAATCATCAATTAGTAGCATAAAGTATCTATCACCCTACATACTTCTAACATTTGTAGATCCACATAGGTCAGTATACATAAGACATACTAATCCATCTAATGTATATAGTTTGCTTTTTAAAGAAATCGTTGTTTTCTTACCCAACTAACATTCCTTACATATCGAATTAGCAGGCTTAACAATCTTAGGAAGATCTCTAACAACTTATGTAGAATTGATCTTAATCATTGAATCAAAATTTACATGACATATTCTCCTATTCTACAACCAACTATCATTAATCTGAGCAATCAAACAACTTTTCTCACTAGCATTAAAGTGAAAAATGTTACCTTCAATCTTAGTTCTAGATGCAATCTCTATACCAGAGGCATTTATGATCTTGCATTTTCCATCCTTGAATTGTAGATCATAACCTTTATCAACCATCTGTCCAACACTCAAAAGATTGTGCTTCAAGCCTTCAACATACAAGACATCATTAGTGTTATGCTTACCATCAAAAGAAATAGAACCTCTCCCAAGGATTACACAGGATTTGTCATCTCCAAATCTAACTATTCAACCATCATATCTTTCCATCCTTACAAATTTTCTTTTATCACTGGTCATATGATGTGAACAACCACTATCAATTACCCATTCATCTTTCACTTCAACTTTAGCAGCTAAATCTTTCTCCTCAATAGTACAACTAGTGGTTAAATAGGTAGAGGTCCATCTTCCTTAATGGCAAGGAATACAACTTCATCTCCTTCTCATTCTTCATCTGTAATACCTTCATCAATAACATAATAGTAGTTCTTTTTATTCCTATACTTCCGGTTAGGCTTGTAAGGCTTATCATACTTATCATGCTTATCAAAATTATCATGTTTGCCATACTTAGACATTCTCTCTGGGAATCTAGAAGAAAAATGGCATATCTTATTACAAGAAAAACATTTCAAAGGAAACTTTCCATCATACCTACCGGCACCTTTAGGCAATCTTTGGGCAAGCAGTACTTCAAGCTCATCTAGCTCTATTTCTTGCTCTTCCATCTCTCTTCTCTCTCTCTCATATCTAGATATTTTACACTCATTAGGATCATACTTCTTCTTACTGAATATAGATGCAGATTCTCTAAATGCAATCTTAGACTTTCCATGTGATTCTCCAAACTCACTCAGCTCAAATGCAGCAAGCTTTCCAACTAGCATATCTCTTGTCACTATAGTCACACTCTGGATCTCATCAATAGTAGCAACCTTATGTTTATAATCAGAAGGTAAAGATCTCAAAACCTTAGCAACAATTTCATCTTCCCCAATGGTTCTACTGGCACATCTAATACATAGGACAAGATCATTCACCTTAGCCATGAAAGAGTGTATGTTCTCATCATCTCTCATCTTCAACATCTCATATTTTCCTTTTAAACTCTAGAACTTAGCAACCTTCACATGTTTATCACCTTCATACAAAATTTCAAGCTTCACCTAGATCTCATGTGCAATGTGAAGTCTTATTACATTTGTCATCTCATAATTAGTCAGGGTATTGAGAAATTCTTCCTTCGCTCTAATATTATGTTCAAGTTCCTTGATCTCATCAGGAGTAGACGGTCCATTAGGAGGAACAATATAGGCATTCTTTGTAATCTTCCAATAATCTTAACCAAGACATTTCAAGTGCACTTCCATTTGGTCCTTCCATATAGCATACTTACTCCCATCAAATCTTGAATTGTCCTTCATAAAGATAACACCTTGATCTATCATCTCGGATCTCCTCAAGCGATTAGGCTTCTATCAAAGGATCTATCTCTTATACCAATTGTTAGCAGCAATCAAAAAGGAAGACTGAGAGGGGAGTGAACCAGTCTTCACCAGAATATAACAAACTCAATTTCAAAACATAGATCTAATAAACTATAGTGATAACAAAGATAAGAAAATTGAGCACAACACAACACCAATATTTTGATGTGGAAAACTCGGTTAAGGGAAAAACCATGGTGGGAACCTACCCACAGTAAAATGATACGTTGCAGTAGTATGTGAAAATATTAAAATGGGGAATGCACATGCATTCAGGGACACTTCCTAAATCTTACTACTCAAAAGATAATGGCCTGAAAGGCAACCCTTAGGGAAGTCTCACTGACTTACAAAAAGATTCAGACTACAATCCGGAAGAAATGAACTGAAAGAATAGCATCTCCAAATGCTTGATTACAGCTTCGGTTAAGCACAAATGTCTGCTCTGCAACACCAATCTCTCCTCAATCTCAAGGTTGAAGGATAAATCACTTGTTAGCACATAAACCTCTCTCTGATAATGCAGACATAACATAGACATCTAAATTAAATAAATATATCACCTCTATATAAAAGTCATCAACCTTGACAACAAAGTCGACTAAACCCTCAACTCTCAATTATAAAATTACATCACACAATACAAAAATCAACCACTGGACTAATATAATGGTTTACATAACATAACATGGTCCTAAATTGAATTCCCAAATGCACAACTCTACCAGAAATCACACCAAGACCAACCACAACACACTACACCACCAGAAAAACCACATAACACGAAAATAATCACTAGTTCATAGAAACCACTAATAACTCGCACAATGATCAGTGCAGATCATCAAAACAAATAGGATACAACAAGGAAACACCAGCAAGCATGTTAGAATCATCAGGAATAGTTGTACCAACACCACATATCAAATCTTCATCGATCAACATCTGAAAGCTTAAGAACACAACCAATCAACAACTATCATGAAGAAAGATAACTTGTAGAGCACCGAATCACGATCCATATGAAATGAAGATACACAAGACCATCCCAAACAATATCCCAAAATCTCAGCACTGATGGTCTTGAAAAGCACTAAGAGGGGGGGGGGTGAATCAGTGACAACAAAACAAACACAACTTCAAACACTAACTGGTAGATGAACTTAACCAAGCATTTAACCAAAATATAGGCTATCCAGAATGAAATAATATCATCCACATAAAGTAGAACATCCACCATAACACAAGTGTTTATACATGGGAAACCCAAATAGGTAAAAACCACGGTGAGATGGAACTCACAAGTTAACTATCTATAGTAATAGATAATTGACCGGTTAAGGTCTTACAAAGTGCTCTACTAGGAGTGAATCTTGTTAGAGATCCCAAGCTTGATTAGAAGCTTATACCCTATTAAGAGTACTACCCTATTAGGAGTAACTTTGTTGGAGGATTTGAGAATCCAAACTAATAGATCACCTTGTTAGAGGATTTGTACAATGAAGCTTGTTAGAGGTTACCCGGCTAGGGGATTTGATTCTATTGTAATGATTAGAAAACAACATGAAAGGTTTGATCTGTTCTGAGTAGCACAAGACTTGCTTGATTAGATCATTCTAAGTACATTCAACCCTGCTCTTCATCTTAACACTTATCACTCTTCAATAAAAGCTTTCACTCTTTATGTATATCAGTATTCGCATAATCTCCTCTTCTATATTATTTCTCTCTCTCTTAAATGATTCAATAAGATGTCTTTAAATAGACATACAAATCTTATGTCGGTCATAGGAACACAATTTCCTAGGTGCAGTGTATCTAGACAATAAAACATAACTCATCACAAAAATGACCGTCAAGAAAATAGTGCTGGTAACTCATCACAAAAATGGATACCAGTTAGAACAGTCAATACCGGTTGGAACAAAACATGTGAACCATTGTCCCAGAATCTTCCACTTGATCTTCATCTTCATCTTCATCTTCATATTGATGTCGACTTAATGTAACCATAGGTTATCTCTTATGCACATACCGGTTAACATAGAGTACCGATTAGAGATAGACCTTAAACATACAGTTAATAGTGTAAACCAATGAAGTTACACTAGTAGTCAATGTAATCATATGTGTGTGAGAGAGTGTTTCATCAATGACAACAAGTGATGAATACATTACAATCATCATCAAGCCAACAAGCACAAGATCTGATCACACTGGAATATAGCAAAGGATATACAGAGCTCTGCAAAATAGTGATTAGCAAAACAACACCACAAACCAGATCATTAGATCTTCCCAATCTGCAATCACCAGAGCAAAACACAGGATCATATTGACATCAATGACAATAACATATCCTAGCAACAACAATGACCAACAATAGCCGACACTTCCTTTCATCTCTAATTCTAATATGTCACTCTCATTGTGTGGGTACAAATATGAAATGATAGCAAGGATGTGATGTTCAAGATTTACTAGGAATGTGATTATACAAGATAGAAATGTTAATTTCTAATTGCTAGTTGCTAGATTATTTTGACAAAGTAATGATAGAAAAATTAGATGATTGCTAAACTATTTCGACAGAATGAAGATGCATAAAATTAGATGATTTGATTGATAAAAGAGGTCCCAATTTATTAAAAAAACTCTAGACTTGATGTACATACAAGATCAAAAAGATTTTTGGTTAGATGGATGATCCTGTTTGAGCACACAACAAAGCTACCATTTGGGGAAGGATGAAGAAAAAACAGAGAAAAAACAGATTTTTGAAGACGTATACCTCATTTTCAAATTTAAAATTAAAATATATGAGATATTTCCAAAAAGAGAGATTTTTTAAAATCAAAGAAGATATTAGTTTCCCATTTTAAAAAATTAGGAGGATTTGGGGAAAATCACATTTAAAAAAAAATATTTGTTTTCATTTTGAAAAATAGGTGGTGAGAAATTCAAATAAATAATTAAATAAATAGAGATATTTATTTAATTACGGTGACATAATTAGCTAACCAAATAATTTAAATAAATTATTTAATTAGGGTAGATAGAAATTGAAAATTTAATTAAAGTGTGAATTTGAAATTAATTAAATAATATAAATTATTTAAATAATAATAAAAGGAGATGATTAATAATGAATGATTAGATGATTACAGAATATTTAAATTAAAAACGGTTTTAATTAATTAAATCTAAAATGGCAAATTAGTCAAACTAACATCTAGAGACCTTAATTTGGTCAAATTAGGTGAAATTGGGAAGAATTGGGAAGGTTTAGATAGAAAATGGGAAGAATTGAGTGAAAATGGAAAAATTAGGTCAAACTAGGTTAAAGCAAGTAACCCGGGTCAAAGTGGGTCACCAAATTGAAATGAGACAAATGCGACACCATGGGTCAGGAGAATAGGTCAAAATGATGTCATAAAACTGAAACTAGGAGAAAATGATGCCATCTGGATAGAAAATGGGAAGTCGCAATGTCAAAAAGGAAGTAAAATGAACTAATCGGGACAAATTTAGGGACAAATCAACATCACGTGATCGAAATGGGAACAAATTGACATCAAGGGGATGAATTTAGGGACAAAAATAATATTTCAAACTCAAAATGGGGAGAAAATGATATCAAAGGGATAGAAAATGGGAAAGGGGAAGTGGGACATGATTGTGTGAATAATAAAGACTATATGCATGATTAGGTTTAAATTTGGAGAACACGAGTTTTTACCAATTTTTAGTGTTTACAATATGTATCTATATGTGTAAATATACATATATATGTGTATGTATATATACATGTACATGTGTGTGTGTGTATACACACACACATATGTATATATCTGTATATGTATATATATGTATTTATATATATGTGTATGTATATATATGTGTGTGTGTGTATACACATATATATATATACATATATATGTATGTATATGTATATGTATATGTATATGTATATGTATATGTATATGTATATGTATATGTGTGTGTGTGTGTATGTGTGTATGTATGTATGTATGTATGTAGGTATGTAGGTAAGTATGTATGTATGTATGCATGTACATATGTACATGCATACATACATACATACCTACATACCTACATACATACATACATACATACATACATGTATATGTATATGTATATATGTATTAGGATGAGGGTGGAGATAAAAAAATATTTGAATTTATTTATCTAAGGTAGACCATAAAAAATTGTCTTCGAATGTGTAGTGTCATGGTGAAAACACTTCGTTGGTGAAACGGCCACCAAGGTTCAAACCCTTGTTGGGTTGCCTTTTGGGTCGTTGTGGCCTCACCAGTTCATAGCTCCGGATTTAAGGCTAGGAATAAAATCGCTATCCTATTCCTATCCTTAGATCATTAATAATATTTTTTATAGTTCGATTGGGTAAAACTGAGGACGAAAATTGAAAATAGGAATTTCCTTTGTGCTTAGTTTAGGTATTGAGAATCTTAGTATTAATTTTCCCAGTTTATACCTAGATGAGTGTCACTTTGGAAAATGTAAACTTATGAAAGGTATAGTGGTTGTTTGCCAAAGGGATGAAGATAGTGAATTAAGTGGGATGAAATGCAACTAATTACAATTTTGACAAGAACAGTCGCAGTCATCAAAACAATAGTTTAATTTATATATTATATATATTCACTCTCTGCACATAGTAGATAACAAATTATTAATCCTACATAGACTTGAATCCTTATAAATCATAACACATATCACACCCTTCAAACAAATAAACAAACTTAGCAGATTTAATCAAAGTACATACTATCAAATCCATACCATTAATTCTTCTTTGTAAAACATTTACTATATTGAGTTAAAATGAATTAAACACATATCACATATAATAATTAAACAATGACCAAGTAAGCATACCACACACAGAAATTAAACAATCACTTGGTAACTTTGGAGTGGGCCCTGCCTCCTCAACTACCTAGTAATGACACACTTCTAGTTTATTTCCACTCACATGCATAACAAGGATTTTTGCAAAGTAGTGCTTTAGTTTTTAAGCAAAATAGTTGTTCTCCTTATCTTATTATCAACCTTATGTATACACACATATTTATACTATATTGTATGCCAAGATTATCACATGTCGGTGAACTATATCAAATATCCCCATGCAAATAGAAAAGCTAAATATAATTGATTAGGGTCGCAAGCCACTATATCGACATTGTTTAATAGAGTATGTAACATATTAAAACACACTAAATAGACCAAGACAAAATTAAGGCTACCTGCCACTGTAACATCCTCTAATTTGCGAATAAAATAAAATGATAGGTTTCCTAATGCTTAACAACACTATTTTGCCTCCTTCATGCCACATATACTCAGCCACATTTCCTCTTTAATTGTCCCTTGTCAAATAGTTAGCATGTTAATGGATTTCAATAGCATTATCAATCCTAATTTTCTTTTTACCTTTTTATTAAAAATTAGAGTTCCTTCAACAATTGGTGACATGAAGGTAGACAAATACAAGAGTAAAAAGGGAAAAGAATAGGTAAAAATAATGGAGTTTTTATGCTCATCATTTCCCCCAGCTGACCAATTTGCATGTTCTCATGCAAACAAGTTGTTGGTTCCCAAATATGGATGGGTTTACATTGTCACTAGGTAGAGACCAAGTTGATTCCTCCAAATATCTATGGAGAGCCACCTCCAACTATCAATATCCATCAGGCCTGGACCAACATTAACAACGACATAAAGTCCCTCTACACTTCGGGCTCTGTAGGACCCAGGAGGGTGAGCCCTTCAGTGAACCTCCTGCTCTATGCAATGATACTCAAGAAGTTACTGAAAACAAAGCAGATTATCTCATGAAAGGACTCAATAGAAAGGTAGAATTCTCAAGGATGGCAAATCCTTCAGTGATCCTCAACCTTAAGATGGAGTATGAGAAAAGGTGGGACAACTTCTAGAAAATACATAAAACTTAACAAATGATATTTCGATATTTTAGAAGATTTGTTCTAAGAAATCACAAAGAAGATAAACCATAAACTGAAAACCTAATGACATTCACTAGAAAATACCAGCACCTGGTTCACTTGAGTTATAGAGTCTTTGAAAAACGTTACTGAAATCTGATAAAAACTCATCTAATAGCTGGTCTAGCCTTGAACAATATTGCAGGGCAAAATTTCTCTGCTTACAATCCTTTACCTAAACTACTTATCAAATCTTGTTACAAGTCTTACTTCTCTGTAATTTCATTCAAGCATTTTAATTAACCCCTTGGACCAAAGCATTGAATGGGAAATTACATACATCATAACAATGCAACAAACAAATGAAACCCTTGATCCCATTTTCTTAAAAGAAAAGAAAATCGTACATAGGAGAGTAAAGATTAGGAAATATATTTGCATTAATATCATAAGCTATCTTTTATCAAATAACAGTCAACAAATTCGAGTATAAAATAACCCACTTGAAAAGGAAACTCGCAACTGTCCTATTACCTTTTTCTCTGCAAAATGACATTACAATCCCTACTATTTTCTATGACACTCTAGAACTACATGGAACCTAACCCTGCAGAATAGACCTATCTTTACAGAGATCCTTCTCAAAAAATTCAGAACCCTAACTAATGGCCTTGATTTCCCTTTTATAGAAAACAAGGGAGTGACAAGCTTCAGGCCAAAAGACAATTATCATCAAAACCAAGCCTTAGAGGTCGTACACAATTCTGTTACAAAATATTCCTTATCCACATGTTGGTGCCCATGATGAGGTGGAATCAAAATCTTCAATTGATTATTGGTAGAAACAAAAACACTTGAGTCACATCGATATCACCCAGACACTTTCGGATGGACCCTTAGATGCTCAAGCTGCTCCATAGCATTTCTCTTCCTAAAAAGGAAAATAGATTTTTGGCATGAAACAAGACTTTCCCACCAAAATAGAGGAAAATGTCCATCCTTTATCCCCCAGATCAAATAAAATGAAAAGCGGAGCTTGGGGGTAAATAAGATTTGTTGAGAAGGCATTACAGCTTCCATGTTGTTGCAAAGCTGACTGGCTACCAATCCTCCCTCAAACAAATCCTTCTTTCAGCTCCTTGTGAGCTCCTTCTTGGAACACTCTGCCAATGAAATGCAGAGTAAGAGCAAAGGATATTCCCTAGGTGGCTTTTCCTGATAAGAAAAGGCTTTCACACCCCCTCTGGCAATCCTCTGATCTTTCACAACCCCTTTGACAATGAGCAACCTCATACCAGAGCAAAAAACATCCATCCAATGTCACAAAATATGCAATGACTCCATTCATAATTTTGTTTGAATACCATCCTCTCACTGATGAAGAACTGTTCTCAGATAAATGAAGAAGCTCGTATTTGTTTCTACCCATTCTATCATCTGCCTAGTGAATTTATAATCAAAATTCCTTTCAATGTGGCGGTACTAATCCATGTGAAGAATCATCATCCTGATATCTTTTGCTCACCTTGTCAGCTATGGATTTCAACAATCATGCCTACAACTCAAGACATCACCATTTTCTAGGCCATCAATCCATTGCCACCTGCATGCATTCACCTTATGTGAATAATTTTATTCTGATCTTATTCCTTTCTTAGTGTATAGTCTCCTGCTTCAGGATTCCTATCAACAGGAAAATCTTTGAGTTTATCAGAGAACTCATACTCCATCATATCAAAACCTGAAGCTTTTCTTGATCATTTCACATCTCTAAGCTATCAGCTTTGATTGTCTAATCAATCCTGAGTCGACAAGTTTGTATCCATGTTCATCTTACTTCTTCCCTAGGCACTATGACCGCTACCTTCAAAATCCCTCCTAATTTCTCATTTGAAACTCAACTGTGGATCTCATCCAGCCTGGCAAATCTAACGGTCATTGTTTTTCGATGCGATATTTGACCTTCCATCTGTATCTGTGGACCCACCAAAACCTGACTAAATAGTGCCATATCATCTTTCGATCAGACTTTGTCATCGACCCCACAGTAAGTCCTCCTGGTCACCCTAGGACACATGGCATCATCTCATAATGTCGCAGTCCATAAACTCCTTGCAACTTCCATCACAAGGATACGGGGGCCGTCAAATTTGTTCAAACTTTATTGCTTTGCACAATGCACATTAACTTCTCCAGAATTAAAAATTGAGCACCTTTTACCTCAGGATAAAACATCTTTGTTCATTTTGAACATGTGCCAATTGATAGTACTGATAGTAAACCGACCTTTACCTCCTGAGAACCAGTAATATAATGCTTCGACTGATTATGCTGCCAACCTTGGCGGTTTCCCCTGAAAACACGTGGCACAATCTCACAATGTCTCAGTCTTTATAATCCTCACATCTTTGATCATGTGGAAGCGAGAACCATTAGAATTATCCTATCTTTAGCAACGGTCAAAATACTTAGGAATTTTGGCCTTAGGGAAATCATGGGTGCAAATATTTAAAAGGAGACAGGTCATAAGCAAATTTTTGCAACTTAGGAAAAATCGCATTTCATAAACTGATTAACCACCCCTTAACACTTAGGAAATGAAATGGCCTCACCCATGGTAAACAATCCTTGGCTCTTAAGTGGGAAAAAGTAACAACAAAATATATCATTGCTAGGGTTTTCCTCATAAATCATAAGAAACTTAATAAAACCCTAAACCCTAGACCTTGGGTCATTTACAAAGGATACAAATAAAACCAAAAAATCAATATTTTAAGCTCAAATTTGAAAATTTCAGGCAATCAATTTTCAGAGCTATCAATGGCTCTAGTTGGGGACACTCATTTCACAAGAATGAGATGAGAGACTAGAATATTTGAGTGAAGCATACCAACTGTAGGGTGGACCAAAAAGAAATTACCTGGACAGGGTAACTTCAACAGAAAGAAAACTACACAAATAAAGAAAACCTAACTAATGCTCATGGATAATAGCTACTTCAAGAAAAGTAGAACCTTAAAAACTGTCCATGAAAAGGCAATTTAAGAGGGAATTTATTCATAATTCTATTGTGCATAGAGTCAGAAAAACTTACTCTACCCTAAATTATTTGTGGCCTGCAGGATCAAACCACATATGATGGCCCCATGCCATCTGTCAATGTCAACTAGTATTTCCCTCTATCAAAAATATAGTTATGATCACGTTGCAACTTGAACAATCTAAAGATATCATAACTGTATAATTTTTCCTCCCTCAACATGTTATAAAAAACCTTTATCTGAGTGCAATGTCCATTCACCTGAACCTTTCCATCTAGCTTTGCATGACATATACAAAACCCAAACTCACTATCCAAAATGGGGATGAGTTGATAACAACATTCAACAGGTTTCATGTCTGCCTCAACAAGTTGAAAAGAGAAGTTACAAACTTCATATTCTATTATGCAACTATCATCATAAAATTTGTTTTCTTCATCTATTTGCACCCCTATAACATGCTTATCACTAAAGTGATTTTGCAAACACGGTGCAAACTCATTACAAAGGTCAAAGGGAAATCTCTCGTATGCTGGCTCATCCAATATGGTAATTGTTTTACAAACATCCATACTTGAACAATCAATATCTGAAAACCATTCTAATTCACTTCCATTTTTTATTATTGTGGCAATTGTGTCTTGATCAACTTTGTGTACATTCAGATCATTACATAATGAAACAACATCATCATTTACCCTTTAAACAATGATATCTTCATGTAACATAAAACACTCCCATTTTGGCTTCAAAATGTCAGGTGGAGCAACAAGACAACAATCCCTTTCATCTGTTTCATAACCCTGGTCAAAATCAACAAACTCCACAGTCTCATATTCAATGTCAGTATTCATGACATCGAAGAGGAAATTATCCTCACATTTACTAGTCATAAATGTTTCCAGATCAATTTTGTAGAAATCCCCTAGAAGATCAGGACAACTAGTTTTAGCATAATATTTTTCATCTTCTTCAAACTCCCACTCTTCAAATGAAGTAAACTCCCTACATAAAACCAGTCCATTATAAGGTTGATCCCTAAACTAGTTTAATATGGTTTCCTCATTATTTGAACATACCACACAATAGTCTATCTCACTGATCTTATCAACTAAAGCTGATGGTATCTCATTATCTGATTTTTCATTATCATATACAAATACTTCTTGAGAGACTGAATTCATATTATCAAAATCCCACAGACTTGCATCTATCTCAGACATAAAACTTTCCAATTCTTCATACTCATTGTTGAATCTATCTGAAACACAAGACTGCAAACAAATTTCCTGTGAGATGCTCTTCTTGGAGCAATTTTTGTTGTTGTCTTTTAGTAAAGTGATTGACACCATATCCATCTATACATCTAATATGTCAAATAATAATTTTTTATTAACCTCTTCTTCATCAATATGAGGAATAACCATTGTCTGGGACAAGTTCTCTTCACTCATATTTTTGTTCAAATCATAATTAATAACATGGCTAATATGATCAGTTGGGATATAAGGTCTTGGATATAGGTTTTTATCTTCTGATTTATGCCTTTCTTTAACCTCTAATATTGTGGGATAGCATACCCTTGTAGATAGATAACCCTTAGGGATTCCAAACTTCAAGTTGTTTTCAATATCCATTTTTATCCTATAAGCCTGATGCGAGGTTTTAGGATCCTTATCTCTCAACAAATAACTCTCTTCCTCATCAAATGCAGCCAAATAAACAACTAAGCACACTGCATCATTTGGTCTATAACTACTAGGAATGTCATCCAATGCCCTAGCCAACCTGAGATTAAAAGCAGGTACTAACTCATCTTCTTCCTTCTCGATACCCATGAATGTTTTCATAACTGAGCTTGGATTAATTCTTTCACCAAATTGTTCCATGAATTCTACCTTTAACTCATCCCATGATGAGATAGAACATACTGGCATGTAAGAAAACCAGTCTCTGGCATTTTCCTTCAAAGACTGAAGAAACAACTTCATGAAAACATCTTCCTGATTTATCTCAAAATCTTCCATTAATTTAGAAAACTCCTAGAAATGCTAGTGTGTTGCTTCTGACCTTTTCCCATTGTATCCTAGTAATTGTTCCCTGGCCCCTACAGGAACGGGATTTGGGAAACCTTGGATACCATTAAAACTCAATGGTGTATATCTTTCCATAAATAAATCTTGATGGTGATTCGGTAGAGGTTGCACATTTGTATTTGACATTTCATAGGGAAGCACAGACACATAATACATATTTTCATTCATTTCCCTATTTCTTTCCCTTTTCCACAAATCTTAAACTATTATATTGCAAAGGATCAAAACATACTCCATCTAATCTCATACAGAAAATAGAAATTGAGTCATAGGAGTATGTAAAATAATCACTACCATTCCCTTCCTTAGTGCTTCTTTCACTCTTTAGGGAACATTTTTTTACACACAATTTTCATGAAAATACACTTGACTCATGAAAATCTAAATACCTAGAAATACTGAAGCTGCTACTACCTTCTTTAACCTGGGACTTGCAAAATCACCTTCAATCCTTCAAATCTTTAACACTGATCTTTGACAGAGTCACCACTTCCTTGCATATTAGATTTGTTTCAACACAGCACTGCAATTCCTTCACAGGTTAGATTTGTTTCAACATAGCACTGCAACACTTCATTATCATCAAATGGCATTATAAATTCCACCCTCAACTTGTCAGGGTACTTTATCATAAGAGCTTAAATCTGCTTCATCTTTTCTATAAATTTCTTGGTTCTTCTTTAAGCAAACACACATTGGTGCATAAATCTCAGTCTTGGAGTCGCCACTCACAACTTGTGAGGTATTACATATAATCTTGAAAAATGGATAGATCTAGACCAAACTCTTTATAGAAAATGAACTACAGCAGATTTTCTAGCAATATTTATGAGAATTGACTCAAACCGACAAGGGAAGGTTAAGAAGCTTTTCACTCTGTGGGCAAAAAATTTCATCCTATGACGCGAGAGCAATGCTCAACCATCAAATCACAAAAGACCCAAACAAATTTATGCAATCCCAATAGAGTCGCCATTTTTGTTGGTGACTCGGATGGGATAATCTCGACTATATATTTAGGCAAATCATTTTACCAGAGATTCTTTACAATTCATATTTTCCTCAGTAGAGTCACCATTTTTGTTGGTTCTTAAAAATGGACGGGTTTACAATGCCATTGGACAGAGACCAAGCTGATTCCTCCAAATATCTATGGAGAGACACCTCCAACTATCAATATCTATCAGGCTTGGACCAACATTAACAAGGACATAAAGTCCTTCTACACTTTGGGCTCTGTAGGACCCGGGAGGGTGATCCCTTCAATGAACCTCCTGCTCTCTACAATGATACTCAGGAAGTTACTGAAAACAATGCAGATTATCTCATGAAAGGACTCTATAGAAAGGGAGAATACTCAAGGATGGAAAATCCTTCAGTGATCCTCAACCTTAAGCTAGAGTATGAGAAAAGGAGGGACAACTTCTAGAAAATACATAAAACTTAACAAATGATATTATGATATTTTAGAATATTTGTTCTGATAAATCACAAAGAAGATAAACCAGAAACTGAAAAGCTAATGACATTCACTAGCAAATACCAGTGCCTGGTTCACTTGGGTTATAGAGTCTTTGAAAAATGTTACTGAAATTTGATAAAAAATTGTCTAATAGCTGGTCTAGCCTTGAACAATATTGTCGTACAATATTGTTCTGCTTGCAATCCTTTACCTGAACTACTTATCAAATCCTGTTACAAGTCTTACTTCTTTGTAATTTCATTCAAGCATTTTAATTAACCCCTTGGACCAAAGCATTGAATGGGAAATTACATACATCATAACAATGCAACAAACAAACAAAACCCTTGATCCCATTTTCTTAAAAGAAAAGAAAATCGTACACAGGAGAGTAAACATTAGGAAATATATTTGCATTAATATCATAAGCTATCTTTTATCAGATAATAGTTAACAAATTCGAGTACAAAATAACCCACTTGAAAAGGAAACTTGCAACTATCCTATTACCTTTTGTTCTGCAAAATGACATTACAGTCCCTGCTATTTTCTATGACTCTCTAGAACTACATCGAACCTAACCCTACAGAATAGACCTATCTTTACAGAGATCCTTCTCAGAAAATTATGAACCCTAACTAATGGCCTTGATTTCCCTTTTATATAAAACAAGGGAGTGACAAGCTTCAGGCCAAAAAAAAACTTGTCATCAAAACCATGCCTTAGAGATCGTACACAATTCTATTACAAAATATTCCTTATCCACATGCTAGTGCCTGTGATGAGGTGGAATCAAAATCTTCAACCGGTTATCAATAGAAACAAAAACACTTGATTCGTGTCGATATCACCTAAACACTTTCGAATGGATCTTTAGATGCTCAGTCTACTCCATAGAATTTCTCTTTCTAAAAAGGAAAACAGATCCCGACATGAAACAAGACTTTCCCACCAAAATAGAGGAAAATCTCTAGCCTTTATGCCTCCAATAAGAGAAAATGGAAAGAGGAGCTTGGGGGTAAACAAGATTTGTTGAGAAGGCATTGCAACTTCCATGTTGCTGCAGAGATGACTGGTTTCCAATCCTCCCTCGAACAAGTCCTTCTTTCAGCTCCTTGTAAGCTCCTTCTTGGAACACTCTGCCAACAAAATGTAGAGTAAGAGCAGAGGATATGCCCTAGGTAGCTTTTCTTGATAAGAAAAGGCTTTCATGCCCCCTCTGACAATCCTCTGATCTTTCACAACCCTTCTGACAATGAGAAACCTCATACCAGAGAAAAAGCATCCATCCAGTGTCACAAAATATGCAATGACTCCATTCATAATTTTGTTCGAACACCATCCTCTAACTGATGAATAATTATTCTCATAAAAATGAAGAAGCTTATATTTGTTTCTACCCATTCTATCATTTGCCTAGTGAATTTATAATCAGAATTATTTTCAATGTTGTGGTACTAATCCATGTGAATAATCATCATCTTGATATCTTCTTCTCACCTTGTTAGCTATGGATTTCAACAATCATGCCTACAACTCAAGACACCACCATTTTCTAAGCCATCAATCCATTGCCACCTGCATGTGTTCACCTTATGTGAATGATTTTATTCTAATATTATTCCTTTCTCAGTGTACAATCTCCTGCTTCATGATTCTTTTCAACAGGCAAATTTCTGAGTTTATCAGAGAACTCGTAATCCATCATATCAAAACCTGAAGCTTTTCTTGATCCTTTCACATCTTTGAGCTACCATCTTTGACTGTCTCATGAATCCTGAGTCAACAAGTTTGTATCCATGTTCATCTTACTTCTTCCCCTTGTGTTATGACCAATACCTTCAAAATCCCTCCTAATTTTTCATTTGAAACTCAACCGCAAATCTCACCCAGCCTGGCAAATCTAATGGTCATTGTTTGTCGGTGCAGCATTTGACCTTCCATCTATATTCGCTGACCCACCAAAACCCGACTAAATAGTGCCATATCATCTTTCAATCAGACTTTGTCATCAGCCCCACCGTAAGTCCTCCTGGTCACCTTGGGACACATGGCATCATCTCGTGATGTCACGGTCTGTAACCTCCTTGCAACTTCCATTGCAGGGATACGGGGGCCGTCAGATTTGTTCAAACTTTACTACTTTGCACAATGCACATTAACTTCTCTATAATTAAAAATTGAGCACCTTTTACCTTAGGATAAAACATCTCCGTTCATTTTGAACATGTGCCAATTGATAGGACTAATATTAAACCAACCTTTACTGCCTAAGAACAAGTAACACAATGCTTTGACTGGTTATGCTGCCAACCTTGTTGGTTTCCACTGAAAACACGTGGCACAATCTCGCGATGTCGCGGTCTTTATAATCCTCACATCTTTGATCATGGGGAAGCGTGAACCGTTGGATTTATCCTGTCTTTAGCAATGGTTGAAATACTTATTATTTTTGGGCTTGGGGAAATCATGGGCGTAAATATTTAAAAGGAGACCGGTCATAAGGAAATTTCTGCAACTTAAGAAAAATCACATTTCATAAACCGGTTAACCACCCCTTAACACTTAGAAAATGAAATGGCCCCGCCCATGGTAAACAACCCTTGGCTTTTAAGTGGGAAAAAGTAACAATAGAATATATCATTGCTACGGTTTTCCTCATAAATCATAAGAAACTTGATAAAACCCTAAACCCTAGACCTTGGGTCATTTATAGAGGATACAAATAAAACCACAAAACCAATATTCTAAGCTCAAAATTGAAAATTTTAGGCAATCAATTTTCAAAGCTATCAGAAGTATAGGTTACAAACCAGAAAGGTTTTGTAGAGTGTTGGAGATCTCATTGACCCAAAGTTGTCGCATTGCCTACACCTGTTGTTGATGCTCCTGAATGGACATATGATATTCTTTGCATACAACTGCTTTATCAAGTTTTGCCCTGAGTCTACTAATTTCCTTTGTCTATGAGTTTTTGACAAAATGGGCTTCTTCTAACAAGGTTTTCAAGACTTTGTTCTCTATTTTTAACTTATTTACCTTTTCCTGCAAGCCTAAGATTTCTTCTTTTGTCAACTAAGGGTTCTCTTCTTCATGTTCTTCTTCAAATTCTTCTTTCGCCTCAATCTTATCCTCTAACTTTAATTCGTCCTCTTGTTCTCCCCTATCAATATTTAATGATTGAATACCACCTTGTTATGTTTCTTTATGCAACTCCATAAAAGGTTTGAGGACATCTTCCCTATATAATTCTTCACTACTAACTTGCCCAAATTCATTTTGAATTTCACCAGAATTACCCACTTGATCATTTTGAGACCCTACATTTTGTTCTATGTTAATGGTTTCTTCTATATTCTTATTCAAATCTTGTTCCGGGGATTCAATTTTAGGGGACTTGTTCCCTAATTCTTCCTGCACATTCAAATTTCATTCTGGTGACTGATCATTGCAATCTATATTTGGGCATGTGTATTGATTGTCTTTAGGTGAATCTACTGAAGAATCAAAGGTGTTTTTGTTATGGCTAGATTGTGTTTGTTCTTTTGCTTGCCTTCTTTTAGCCTGCCAATATTCCCTATTAAATTTTCCTCTCTTTATAGTAACCTCATATATGACTATCAGGTCCTGGTCAAAATCTTTAGATTTTGTAAAATCACTGGCAACAGTAGCAAACTTTTCTAACTTGGTTAGGGTTGGTTGTTTCTGTTTGCCTTTCCTGTCATAGGTCAACTCAAGAAAGGTTTTCTCAATCAAACATTTCTTTCCACTACTCTTACTAGTTCTTGGGGTATTCACTATTTTTTTACTAGGACCAATAGTGGGCTTGATGGCAAGGGTTTTACTTGCACTCCTGGTCACCCTAATGTTTGAACTTAGTGTTTAATTTGGTGTTTTACAAGGTTGAATAGGGTTTTTTGCATTGCAACCAGACGTCTCATCCCCACTAAGGTCCTTATGAGTTTCAGAGGTAGAATCAGAATGAGTATCTTCTTTAGAATCCTTTTTAGAATCCTCTGTAGAAGAATCCTCTTGGGAATCCTCTTCTGCAAAGGACTCAATACTATCTTCTTGTGAATGAACAAATGAGTCCCAATCACCAAACTAGTTCTTCTCTTTTCAACTGAGGGTTCTCTTCTTCAAGTTCCTCTTCAAATTCTTCTTCTGCCTCAATCTTATCCTCTGACTCCAATTCCTCCTCTTGTCCTCCATTGTCAATATTTGATGATTGAATACCACCTTGTTCTATTTTTGTATGAAACTCCATAGAAGGTTTCAAGACATATTCCCTATAGATTTCTTCAGTACTAAATTGCCCAACTTCATTTTGAATTTCAGTGGAATTACCCACCTGATCATTTTGAGACCCCACATTTTCGTTTGTGTTAATGGCTGCTTCTATATTCTTATTCAGATCTTGTTCCAAGGATGGAATTATAGGGGGCTTATTCCCTTATTATTCTTGCATATTCAAATTTCATTTTGGTAACTGGTCATTGTAATCTATTTGGGCTTGTGTCCTGATTTTCTTGAGGTGAATCTGCTGAAGAATCAAAGGTGTTTTTGTTACAGTCAAATTGTGTTTGTTCTTTTTCTTGCTTTCTTTTATCCTAACTATATTCCCTAATAAAATTTCCTCTCTTTTTAGTAACCTCATATAAGACTATTAGGTCCTAGTCAAAATCTTTAGATTTGGAAAAATCACTGGCGACATTAGCCAAATTTTCTAACTTTGTTAGGGTTGGATGTTTCTGTTTGCCTTTCCTATCATAGGTCGAGTCAGAAAGGGTTTTCTCAAACAAACATTTATTTCCACTACTCTTGCTAGTTCTTGGGGTATTCATTTTTTTCTTACTAGGACCAATAGTGGGCTTGATGGAAAGGGTTTTACTTGCACTCCTAGTCACCCTAATGTTTGAACTTAGGGTTTGATTAGGTGTTTTATATGGTTGAAAAGGATTTTTTGCACTGTCACCAAATGTCGCATCCCCACTAAGGTCCTTATGAGTTTCAGAGGAAGTATCTACTTTATAATCCTTTTTAGAATCCTCTGCAGAAGAATCCTCTTGGGAATCCTCTGCAAAAGAATCCTCTTCTGCAAAGGACTCAATACTATCTTCTTGTGAATGAGCAAATGAGTCCCAATCACCAAACTATTTCTTATTTTTTCAAATGAGCATTCTCGTCTTCAAGTTCCTCTTCAAATTCTCCTTCCACCTCAATCTTATCCTCTGACTCGAATTCCTCCTCTTGTCCTCCATTGTCAATATTTGATGATTGAGTACCACCTTGTTTTGTTTCTGTTTGCAACTCCATAGAAGGTTTCAAGACATCTTCCATGTAGATTTCTTCAGTACTAACTTGCCCAACTTCATTTTGAATTTCAGTGGAATTACCCACCTGATCATTTTGAGACCCCACATTTTCTTCTGTGTTAATGGCTACTTCTATATTCTTATTCAGATCTTGTTCTGAGGATGGAATTTTAGGTGACTTATTCCCTAATTATTTTTGCATATTCAAATTTCATTTTGGTGACTGATCATTGTAATCTATATTTGGGCCTGTCTCCTGATTTTCTTGAGGTGAATCTGTTGAAGAATCAGAGATTTTTTTGTTATGATCAAATTATGTTTGTTCTTTTACTTGCCTTCTTTTAGCCTGACTATATTCCCTATTAAATTTTCCTCTCTTTTTAGTAACCTCAGATATGACTATTAGGCTCTGGTCAAAATATTTAGATTTAGAAAAATCACTAGCGACATTAGCCAAATTTTCTAACTTGGTTAGGGTTGGTTGTTTCCATTTGTCTTTCTTATCATAGGTCAAGTCAAGATGGGTTTTCTCAAACAACCATTTCTTTCCACTACTCTTGCTAGTTCTCGAGGTATTCATTATTTTCTTACTAAGACCAGCAGTGGGCTTGATGACAAGGGTTTTACTTGCACTCTTGGTCACCCTAGTGTTTGAACTTAGGGTTTGATTTGGTGTTTTACAAGGTTGAATAGGGTTTTTTGCATTGTCACCAGACATCTCATCCCCACTAAGGTCCTTATGAGTTTCAGAGGCAGACTCGGAATGAGTATCTTCTTTAGAATCCTTTTTAGAATCCTCTGCAAAAGAATAATCTTGGGAATCCTCTGTAGAAGAATCCTCTTCTACAGAGGACTCAATACTATCTTCTTGTGAATGAACAAATGAATCCCAATCACCAGGAGGGGAGAGTGATTTTAATGCCCTTACAACCAGTAAGTTTATTAAACCATGATGAGATAGATAATTAATGTGTCCTTTTTTCACCAACTTAGACATTCATTGTAGAGAACAAAAAAAAGGAACATTAACCAACATTCCCCTATGAATATGCAACAACAACCTAAAATGTTGGGTGAAAACATATACACACCTACCTTTGTATGTGATATACTGAATGATAAACTTAGCAACATGCTTCTAGTGACTAGGTAAAGATTCTAATTTGGTACCCTACCTAGCAACCATTTCAACTGATTCTCCCCTCTACAAGAATTTCTTCAAGGTTGGCTGCAAGTCCACAACCCTTTTAGCCTTTCTGGGAAAATAGTTCTCTCCTATTAATGGCAACCCAGAGACTTCCGCAATTTCTTCCATTGTAGTTGTGACTTCCAATCCTCAAATATTGATTTTTTTAGTGTAGAAATTCTGAGCAAACTCCATAGCCACCTTCCTATCATACCCTCATATCTGTTTAAAATAAACATCCCAATGAGCTTTCTTAAAGGAGTCATATGCCAGTTGGTTTGCTTTTAATTCTTGCATGGAATTAGGTTCAAAATGAGGGTGACGAGGTTTCGCCATGAGTGAAACAAGAACATCAAACCAAGAGAAAACCAATTTTATAGGTTTTATAGACCTCAAACAGGGGTTTTCAAAAAAATAACTTAATGATTTCCCATTAAGATCAATTTTAGCAAGTATGGTGGAAGAATAATCAGAATTTATGGCAAAGCATAGCTAAGAATTGACATTAAGGGAAATAAAGACAAAACATGGCTAAGCAGAGGATATTATGAAACGAAGTGATTCAAAAATCAACTCCCTTCCCCCCAGCTGATTAGGTGACACGTCCATGTGGTGACACAGAATTGAACGAAGGAAACTATAATAGTTAATAAAAAGAAAAAAGAAAAGTAAGAAAGAAATAACATTACTGATTATCAAAAACACAGTGTCAAAGAAAGTTGAGGCAACAACATGCAGAAGGACAAAGTTCAAGGAAAAATTTCAACATGTCATAGCAATGATAATGCTAGGAAGTGAACGTAAAACAACATGAGCAAAGCATCGTAGGATGAAGCAGGCGCAATCATAACCAAATTAGGAGGAAGAGGACGATATGACTGGATTGCAATCTCATCATGATGGAAAAAAGGCCTCATTAATGTGAGGAATGAAGACTTGAAGGAGATTGTGAGAGAGAGGCCATGGTGGCAAATGTGGAAGGAAATGGTACAATAGTAGATTTAGAGAACACAAAGAGCGGAAGAATAATGATGAAGGGCGATCAACAAAAAATAAAGACAGACACGTGCCACACACACCAGCCAAGGACACCACTTGAGAGAGTGGGACCCAAAGAGGATGTGGAAAAAAGAGCACATAAGCAAGAACTGTCCAAGGCCACCACATGAGTAGGGCATATGTGAGTCAGCGAGGATAGAGTAATGAAAGAAGCACATGTCAATGGAACACAAAAGGATCACAGGAGGAAGGCAGCAATGGAATCCTGGCAGGAGCATGATAAGAAAGCAAAGGACTCCTGGCAAGAAGATGACAGGAACCATGTCAGAGTGGAGTTGTTTTTTTATTTTGTTAATGACAGTAGGCCACCAATTACTCATTTTTCAACCTAATGCCGCCTAGAGGCACTGGGAACCAAGTTTTCACATCCATGTTTATTAACAGTGACCATCTATTGGAGACTCAGTTTTTAAATGGTAACTGGCCAACAATGTTCAAAGGTTTTCATTGTTGGATCTTTGTTACATTTTTTTTTTAATTTTAATTTTAATTTTCAATTTTTGAGGAGACCAAAAATAATAACTGTAAGTTACTTCGCTATGTCACAAAAGAAAGTTTCTTTTGAGAGAGATCATTTGTAGAGTTTCAGACGATGACCATTGACAAGGATAGCCATATGATTTGAATCCATAGTGTGAATCTTAACAACACCATTATTATAGATGACCTCAATTTCATAGGGTCCAAGCCATCAAGTATGAAAGTTCCCTTTGAAATCCTAGAAACGTGAATCATACAAGAGTACCCAATCACCTGGCTGAAATAACCTCTATCGAATGAAGCGGTCATGCCAAAGAGAAAAATAATTATGAATTGTCTCAGCATGAAATAGAACCTCCTGATGTAGTTCATCCAAAGAATGCAATTGATTAATATGTGATCTCTGTACATCACAAAGACTCATACCTAACTGAAGTGCAGTGCAAAGAGTTTTCACCTCAAATTCGATAGGGAGGACAACCTTCTTGCCATAGAAAAGTTCATATGGGGTCAAACAGGTATGGTGGTTTTCCGTGTTGTACGATAGGCCCACATAGCTTTAGGGAGTCGCGCAGCCCAATCATGCTTATGAAGAGCAACTATCTTGGTAAGGATGTTTTCAATTTCTCTATTGGTGACCTCAACCTGCCCATTGGCTTGAGGGTGATAAGGTGAAGACTTGCAATATCGAATCTCATACTCCCAAACCAAAGAATAAATGAAATCTGGTGTGAACTGGGGTCCTTGGTCTATTACTATTTCCCATGCAACACAAAATCTGGTAAAAATATCAGAATATAGAAATTCAGCAAACTTAGTGTCCCTAGCATGTTTCAAAGAAGCAACTTCAACCCACTTAGTGACATAATTAGTACAAACAAGAATATATTCCTTGTTCTTTGATGGTGGATTGATTGAGCCAACAAAATCAAGCCCCCATTTCTCAAAAGGCTCAATAGACAGTTGTGGGTGCAAAGGCATCTCATCAAAATGTGTGGGATGGTCCATACGCTGACATTTATAATAGTGATGGACATAGCGCTTATAATCCCTATGAATTGTAGGCCAGTAGTATCTAGCAGTAAGAATTTTGGTAGTAATTCTCTAGGCAACAAAGTGTCCTCCAGAGGGCTCAGTATGGCATGCACAAAGTATGTCGAATATATCATCTTCAGGCACACATCAACGCATGACATTATTAATCCCTGTGCGGAAGAGCATTCCATCGATCCATGTATACTTACCACTTACTCCAACCAACTTTTAGTGTTCTCAAGGAGAGAAATATGGTGGAAATCGGCATGTAACAAGGTATTTGTTATATTTGCAAACCATGGGATTTTTATTGAAATGGCAAAAAGATGCTCATCAGGAAAAATGTCATCAAATGGAACCGACTCATCTTGTTGTTATAGCCTAGACAGGAAATATGCAACCACATTCTCACAACCAGGCTTATCAAGTATAGTAATATCAAATTCTTGAAGCAAAAGAAACCATCTAATTACTCTACTAGTTATAATGGGTTTATTCATCAAAAATTGAATTGCAGAATAATCAGTATGAACATACACTTTATACCTAGTGATATAATGATGAAACTTATTGATTGCATTAACAACGACTAAGAATTCCTTTTCAATTACTATGTAGTTTACCTCTGCTCCAATCAAATTTTTGCTGATGTAATAAATGGAATAGAAAAGCTTGTCTTCTTTCTGCCCAAGCACAACACCCATAGAACTATCTGAGGCATCTATATGGATGTGAAAAGGTAATTCCCAATTTGGTCCTCTAAGTACAAGTGCAGTTACAAGTTTGGTCTTAATGGCTTCAAAAGATTCTTGACATTCTAGTGTCCACGAGAAAGAAACATCTTTAGCTAATAAAGTAAAGAGAGGTGAGGCAATCTTATTAAAGTTCTAAATGAATCAATGGTAATAGTCTGCATGTCCCAAAAAACTACGGACATCCTTTTGTTTAGTGGGTATAGGTAAGTCCTGAATGATTTGCATCTTTTTGGGGTCTACCTCAATATCTTTAGAAGAAATATAGTGTCCTAATACAATCCCTTCAGTCATAAGGATATGACACTTTTCATGAATTAGGGTGAGAGGTTGATATCAATACATCTTTTAAGGACCTTTTCAAGGTTTTCTTTAGCCTCTTCATAAGTATCACCATACACAGTAAAGTCATCCATATACACTTCTACACAATCATGAACTAGATCCGCAAAAATACTCAAGACTACCCTTTGAAAAGTGGCAGAGGCATTACACAACCCAAAAGGCAACACATTATAGGTAAAAGTACCCCAAGGGCAAGTAAATATAGTCTTGTCCTGGTCTTTGAGTACAATAAAAATTTGATTATAGCCACTGAACCCGTCGAGAAAAGAAAATAACCTTTTACTTGCAAGAGTATCCAACACTTGATCAATAAATGGTAACGAAAAATGGTCCTTTTAGCAGCTTTAATATGTAAGGAAAGCAGAGTGTGGAAACACCTTCCTAATGTTAATTTATTAGAGGAGAAAAGAATATATGTGATTCAATACAAATTATAACAACTTAAGATACACAATACAAGATAAATAGAGAAACATGAAAAACACAAACACATAGTAGTACACCAAAATTCATGTGGGAAAACCCTTATGGGTAAAAAACCCACACACCAAAGCAATCTCTGGTATTATAGAAAAAAAAAACATTTACTTACAAGTTATATATTTTCAAGCTTTGATCCAATCTCTATTCAGGAAGCAACAGTTCATAAGATTATGTTCACAATCATCTTTTCAATTCAACATTACAAAACTACCAATTGACACTCAACCTCTCTACACAATGACAAGAATCAATATCTCATCAACCTATCATCCAACATGACCAACTCACTATCTTCAACCATTTTCCAAACATTTAAATGTCTTTGTCGAAAAATAGTTCGATTCAGTTACCACATCTCCAACTATCGATCTTCCTCATATTATTAATAACACGCCATGTTTTCTCCATCGCTTCCTCTGGGTCATTCTAGTTTCCACCAATCATCTACATACAACTCAACAAGTCATTTCATATTTGATCATGGTTCCCACCTCTATCATTCTTAGCTTAACTTGTCACCGAAGTTACTTTTGACATCATTGCAAGATAGCAGGATGAGCATGTCTACTGCTCCCCTAGTTAGCCCACAGTGCTCCTCGGGAACCCTCAGATTACCTGCAGGGTGGTGGGGAAAACAAGTCTCCTTTCTTCCCTATTGGCCCACAACACCATTGTTTGACCATTTTTCATCATGCAGGGTGGCGGGAAGAATTGTCCCTTTATCCTTCATCTTTATCCTGCATTACACCTGCGACCATTAGAAAACCCTCGCAGGGTAGCGAGGAAGATCAAGTTGTCTCTCTTCTGCTACCCCGCATGTTCTCTTATTTGATCCTTAGTCTTGCAGGGTGGCGGGAGGGAGACCAAGTCTCCTTCTTCCCTCTATCCTGCGACCCTATTTGTCATGCCTTTGTCAAGCTACGGGGTTAAACGAAAAGACTAAGTTTCCTTTCCCCACTATCCCACAACACTTTGCACATTGCTTCTTCAGGTGGGTATATAACACAAAGGTTATCAACTACTTTGTCAATAACACAAAGGTTATTTAGTTCCCTTCAAAAATGATCAATAACATGAATGTTATCCCCACAGAACTGCTCATTTTAGAGACCAAGTGCCATCTGCTAGAGATTTCAATAAGTTTGAGATACCCATTCTCAACATTCTTCCACTTGACGAAGAACTTACTGGTATCTCCAGAACACAGTGATTAGTGAGAATCATGGGCTCCAAGGCCCATCAAATTTTCACACCATTTTTGTTGTGTTCATAGGTTTCGTGAATGCATCCACAACATTCTTCAAAGTATCCACCTTTTCTAGATTAACCTTTCCATCTTCCAACATGTCATGAATAAAGTGATACTGCACATCAACATATTTCATCCTGGCATGGAAAGTGGGATTTTTCACCAAACAAATGGCACTCTGACTATCACAACAAATAGAAATTTGTCTTGTGTTAAACCCAACATTAGGACAAAAACTCTTAAGCCAAACAACCTCTTAACAGGCATGAGTTGCTGCCATGTACTCTACCTTTGTAGTAGATAAAGCGACTATAGCTTGCCACTTGCTCATCCAACTAATTGAACCACCATTCAATGTGAATATATATCCACTGGTGGATTATCTATTGTCAATGTCCCTTTCCCAATTAGAACCCACATATCCCTGAATGCTAATAGTCCTCTGCGATCCAACCAAATTTCCATGGTAACACAAAGCATACTGAGAGGTACCTTTCAGGTATCTAAACACTCTCTTGATAGCATCCCAATAGAGTCTTCCTAGGTTTTCCATAAATCGACTTAGTACTCCCACTACTTGGGAAATGTGTGGCCTTGTATAGATCATTGCATACGTTAGGTTGCTAACTACACTTGCATAAGGTACCTTGTCCATGTCCTCCATCTCAGACAAAGATTTTGGACAATCTTCAATAAAGAGTTTTGTTCCCTATAATATTGGAACAACTAACTTCTTGCAATTTGACATGTTAAATCTCTCCAGAATAGTGTTAATGCACTTGCTCTGACTAGGCCAAATCTTTCTATTCTTTCTATCCCCATTGATTTCCATCCCCAAAATATACCTAGTTACACCTAAATCATTCATTTCAAAATTTTTTGACAGGTGATATTTTAAGTCAAAAATCACACCTTTATCATTCTCAATGAACAACATGTCATCCACATATAGAGAAATGATAAGTAAATGATCATTTTCAGTCTTGTAATACACACAATGATTAGACTTCAATCTTACAAATTCTAGAGACAACACAAAGGTGTCAAACTTTTGGTACCATATTCTAGGTGATTGTTTCAAACCATAGAGAGACTTTTTCAACTTACAAGCCAAGGATTATTTACCTTTTACCAAAAAATGCTTAGGTTGGGACATATAAATCTCTTCCTCCTAGTCACCATGAAGGAACATTGTCTTCACTTCCATCTACTCGATCTCAAAGTCATATGTTGTTGCAAGTGACAGAAGAAATCTAATAGATGCCAGATTTTCTACAAGAGAAAATATTTCTTCATAATTGATTCCCTCAACTTAGGAATATCCCTTCGCAACCAATCTGGCTTTATAGTTTTCCACACTGCCATCCAAACTAATTTTCCTTTTAAATACCCATTTGCAACCAATGGGTCTTCTACCTTTATGCAAGGCCACTAGATCCTAGGTTTCATTATTCTTTAGTGAATCCATTTCTTCATTCATGGCCTCTAACCATGAATCTGAATTAAGAATTTGTATTGCCTCTTTCATAGTCCTAGGCTCATAAGTGTTAGTAACCAAAGCATAGTCATAGGTTGCATCCAACAATGAGAAACCATACCTATCAAGTTGTCTTCTCTCTTGTGTAGACCTCCTCAATGGATGAGGTGGAGGTTCTTGTTCTTCTTCTTGACCAAAACTATCAAAGATGCTTGAGATCTCCTCACTTTAAGGTACACATGGAGTTTGAAGTTCCTCCTTTTTTGGAGTTAGAGGAATTTCAACTTCTGCTTCCTCTTTCTCTGTCTTTTTAGACTACATATCAATTGAGGTGGTCTTCATCTCATGAAATATTACACTTCTATTGTACAATACCTTCTCAGTCACCGGATTCCAAAGATTGTATCCTTTCACTCCCAAGCCATAGGAAATAAAGATACACTTAACAACTTTGTTATCCAACTTAGATTTGTTTGCATCAGGTGCATACACATATGCCTCATATCCAAAGACACAAATATGTCTTAGAGAGGGATTCTTGCTAGACCATGCTTCCATGGGTGTTTTATCTTCCAGCATTGAAGTGGGAGATCTATTTAGTAAATAACATGTTGTAAACACAGTCTCGGCCCAAAAATTTTCTCCAGACCAACACTACTCAACATGCTTCTTGCATTTTCCTTCAATGTTCTATTCAACCTTTCAACAACTCCATTTTGGTGTGGAGTGTAAGGTGTGGTCTTATGCCTTTTAATTACATGGTCTTTGCAAAATTGATCAAATTCTGCTAAACAAAACTCACTACCATTATTAGTCCTTAGGCATTTAATTTTCCTACCAATATGATTTTCAACCAAGGTTTTAAATTTGTTAAACCAACTGAACACTTCTGATTTATTTTTGAGAAAATAAATAAATGCCCTTCTCAAATAACGATCTATAAAAGAAACATAATATCTAGAATTTGACAATGAAGGAACATTAACTGGGCCAAATACATCAAAGTGAATATAATCTAGCAAACTAGAAGATTTATGAGGACTGGAATAAAATGAAACACGATGTTGCTTTCCATATATATAGTGTTCACAAAATTCAAATTCAAAGTTACAATCATTGAGCCCCTCAGCAAGACTCTTATTTTTTAGAGATTTTAAGCCCTTATGTCCTATGTGACCGAGTCTATGATGCCAAAGCATTTTTTTCTCAGTAGGAAGTTTAACCTCCATTGAACTTGCAACGTTCTTCTTCCAGGTAGCCTTGTCTGAATTTCTAGAGACATTATTACATTGAATAGACTTGCATCCAACTTGAACAGAGTACCAATCCTTGCACCCTTATCCAGCACTATAGAGCCTCTAGTTAACTTACAACCACCACCTAAGAATAATACTTGTACACCAACATCATTCAACTTACTAACAGAAAGAAAATTACAAGTCCATCCTGGTATGTGCATTACGCCATCAATTCCCTTCGTTCTTCCATCAGGAAACTAAATTCTGACTCTTCCTCGACCAACAATTCAAGAGATGAATCACTAGCCAAATAAACCCTTCCACCATCATACTCTTCAAACCTGGAGAACCACTCTCTATGAGATGTTGTGTGGAAAGATGCACCAGAGTCAATCAACCAAACATTTTCAGCTATCCATGTTGCCAAGGAAGCAATGAAGGCATTTGCATTGCTATGAGAAGATTTGGTATCAGAAGAGTTCTTCTTCTTTTTCTCCTCTTTACAATCCTTCTAGATATGGCCAATATGCTCAGAATTCCAACATTTTACCTTGGACTTCTTCCCAGGAGACTTTTATCTCTCCTTTGATTTTCCTCAAATAGCAAGGACCTCCTTAGCCATTTCAAAAGACTTCCTCCATGCCTCTTCTGAAAGAAACAAAGCAACCACATCCTCCATTTTGAAAGTGGTTGTTGTACTCCCAATAGCCATCACCAGATGGTCCCATGTGTCCGGCAAGGAGCACAACATAATCATACAATGATCCTCATCCTCAATATTTACTCTCACATAAGTTAACTGTGCAATGATCATGTTAAAAGAATTTAAATGATCTGCCACAAATGTCCCTTTGCTCATCTTCAAGGAGTATAACTTCTTCCTTGGGAACAACTTATTTACCAGAAACTTTCCTTGATAAATATCACCAAGTTTGTTCCTTAAATAATTTGTTGTCTTCTTCTCATAAACATTCAAGAGACTAGAATCCGCAAGGCATAATCTGATCATCCATTTGGCCTTCCTATCTGCGAGGTCCCAATCTTCTTGTTTCATGCCTGATGGTTTTGATCTAAATAGTGCAACCCAAAGGTCTCTATCAACCAACAATTCTTCCATCTTTAATTTCCATAACTTGTAGTTGCCACCATTGAATTTCTCAATGTCCACTCTTCTAGATGATGTTCTCGCCATCTCAATCTGCAATTTTAAACAAACCTCTAAAAAACTCCCACTATAGAAATAACACAAAAAACCTATCCTACCCACAACGATAACACAACTGACCAGGCTATTTTTTCTGTGGATGAGGGTACCAACACTGACCTAATTAGTGACTCTGAGGAGAGTTTGGATGACTTGGAATTTGAAATAGGTAAGAAGAGGAAATATATGAAAACCAAGCCTTCTTCCTCCAAGGGTAAAAAATCAAAAGGCAATATCCTCCAAATTAGTTCCTTGGAGGAGGAGGAGGTCTCTGAAGATTTAGAGAAGGAGAAACCCCAGGGTTCTCTAAAAAAGAAAACTAAAGTCCATACATAGACTAGAAACAAGCAAAAGAGAAAGGAGGAGAACATGAAGGAGCTGGAGGTTCATAAGCAGGAAAAGATTTTGGAAGCTGATCAGAACCTGGAGGAGGTGACCACTGGAGAAGTTCATAGGGTTGACGATATAGCTACTATTGGTGACACTCCAAAAAAGGAATAGGACAACTCCGATAAGATTGATCTTCCCCCAAACCCTCCTCCTGAGGGTATGAAAGGTTTTATTGACACCATGGAGTGGTTAATAACTAGTTACAAGAAATTTGTGGATGACAACAAGAAGCTCAGCCACAAAATTCAGATTTTGGAAACTATCATCACTGGGGAAGGAAAGACTATGGCTGATTATATGGAGGATTTGAAAAATAATATTGCAAAAGCTGAAAATATAAGAGACTCCTTCAACCCCAGATTTGAGAAAATAGAGAAAGACCTGCTGGAGAGGAAAACTAATGTTGAGGCTATGGATCAAACTATATCAGACACTGTCAGTAAAGTCAACAAAATTGATGATTGCCTCAAGAGTATTGCAGAGCAAAGTTTAAACATCCTGAAGGTTTCTCCTGGCAATACTAAAACTCTCATCAGAAAATTGGATGAGGAGAAGGATACCCTGAATATTGACCCTAACACTGAAGGCACAGGAGATGCTCAAGGACCCAGAACAAGAACCAGAGGTAAAAAGAAAGAAAAGAAGCCTAATAAGGACCTGGATGATCTCAAAGCTATTGCGGCCACCTATGACCAGTTGGTGATAAAGGCGAAGGACCTTCTAAAGACTATCTAACTATGTAGTGCCTTCCTAGTTTCTTTGTTGTTTCTATCTTTTGTTGTCTTTTTAGTTTGCTGGTTTTTTTGCCAGTCATTTTGTAAGCGGTTTTTATGCTCTGGACTCTTTGATGGCATATCTTAATTTCCTATGTTAAAGGTTTTAGGTCCTGAAAACCCATTTTTCTTAATTAATCAAAATACAACTGACCAGGCTCTGAAACCACTTGTAAGGAAAGAAGAGTATAGAAAACACCTTCCTAATGTTAATTTCTTAGAGGAGAAAATAAAATATGTGTTTCAATTCGAATTACAACAACTTAAGATACACAATACAAGATAAACATAGCAACATGAAAAACACAATCATAGAGTAGTACTCTATAATTCACGTGGGAAAACCCTTATAGGTGAAAAACCCACACATCAAAGCAATCTCTTGTATTACAAAAAAAACTATTTACATACAAGTTATAGATTTTCATGCTTTGATCTAGTCTCTGTTCAGGTAGAAACAGTTCAGAAGATTATGTTCACAATCGGCCTTTCAATTCAACATTATAGAATTACCAATTGACACTCAACCTCTCTACATAATGACAAGAATTAATATCTCATCAACCTATCATCTAACACGACCAACTCACTCTCTTAGGCCATTTTCCAGACGTATATATGTCTCTGTCAAAAAATAGTTTGATTCAGTTACCACATCTCCAACTGTCAAACTTCCTTAGATTGTGAATAACACATCATGTTTTCTCCATCACTTCCTTTGAGTCATTCCAGTTTCCACCAATCATCTACATACAACTCAACAAGTCATTTCATATTTTCCCATGGAACCCACCTCTGTCGCTCTTAGCTTAACTTGTCACCAAAGTCACTTTTGACATCATTGCGAGATAGCAGGATGAGCATGTCTCTTTCTCCCCTATTTATCTCATAGTGCTCCTCAGGAACCCTCAAATTACCTGCAGGGTGGTTGGGAAAACAACTCTCCTTGCTTCCCTATTGGCCCATAGCACCACTGTTCCATTGTTGTTCATCATGTGGGGTGTTGGTTCCCAAAACCATAGATTGGAAAACCAAAAGACTTGCCAAATCCTCAAGTAGTCCAATCAGCCTTGGCCAACGAATAGGTATGGTCAAAGACCAAATCCCTCTACACTTAAGGCTCCACTAAACCTAGGTGGGTGTGCCTCTTCCTCTCAAGCACAAAAGAGGTTATTTATAGTGGATTTAAACCTTTTAACAAGTTTACACAACTGGCAAATTATTGTTCTACAACTATGCTTTATTATGTGCTTTAACTGAATGCTTTGAAAAGAAATGATTGTGAATGTATATTGAAAATGAGATTGTTTTTAGGACTTAAATGAAATTTGCATAGATCAATTCATATAGGATCTGGGAAGAACGTTTCTCTATCAAGGACCTTGAATGCATACATATCAAAACCTTAAAAGATCAATAATAGATCAATGCCTCTATCCAGGGATATATATATATATATATATATATATATATATATATATATATATATATATATATATATATATATATATATATATATATATATATATATATATATATATATATATGACACTTTTTGGACAAAATATCTTATCAACTCAAGAGACATTTTCTCATCAACTATGAAGGTTCCATATGTGTTAAACAAACAATAAGAACTCAATCTTTCACTTAATGCAACGGCATGTGATTCACATCATAGGAAATCTATAAACATATTTATCAAGAGGACAAAGATATCCATCAACACAAAAGTGTACACAATATTTGGAAAAAGAAACAACAAACATTGTATATTAATCTTCAGGAAATAATTGCATACATAAGCTGCACTTGTAGATACTCCATTACAAATTGCTTGCACAAAATGATACTTCTTCTTCCTATAGACTATTAGGATTCCCACAAATACTGAGAGGGGGGGGTGAATTAGTATCTAACCGGTGAGTTGAATTTCTTAACTTAAAACATGTAGACCATATTATAACAGTGTACCAGTATGCAACAAATAATGCAATAAACAGAATTAAAAGCAACCACATGAAAAACACACCATAACACAATGATTTAACGAGGAAACTCGATGTGCGAAAAACCTCGATGGGATTTGTGACCCACAATATTCACTTACTAGCCAATAAGAGAATATTACTGCTACAAGAGGGGCCTGCACATGCAGGAAGGCCAACTGCCTAGAGCTCACTGCTCAATGGGAAGTCTCACTGACTTACAATGATGGATTATATAAATCCAGTATCTTGTACTGCTTCAAAATAGCATCTATAATGCTAGATCCAGTACCGATTTCTGCTTTTCTTCTTACATAAACCCTTAACCTATAATTCGCATAATAGGTCTGCCTTATTTCACCTAAATAAAATCTTCTTCCTTACTTACAAATGTTTTACAATGATCTCTCTTATATAAGAGTCATTTTATAATGATGCCAAGTCGGCTTACAAATATTTTACAATAATAAACAAAATATAATATAACAAAAATCATGTCGGCCTCTATGTCGGTATGCTTCCTTTCTCTATCGGTGTCGGTGGTCTGAGTGCCAGTGTAATGCCTTGTCGGTGCCATAGGATTGTAAGGTTGCCATCAATGACAAAACCTTCAATCACCTACAATGTCTCATTGGAGTGTGCATATGCCAATAATCTCCCCCTTGGCATTGATGGCAACACTCATGAGAAAATTCAAAAGTGTATCCAAAACTTGTAATCCAAAAATGTTTCCAAAAATATGCTACCAAAAAATATAAGAGCTCCCCCTGAGCAGATAAGTCTTGTGTCGGTTATTTTCTCATACTACTACTCCCCCTTTGGCATCAATGACAAAGGTTGCCAAGATGTTAGTAGAGTTGTAGTCTCACTCAACCTTGTAACTGGGTGGTTACAATTTGAAAAAGATCTGCCAAAATCAAGTTTATACTTTCCATAAACTTCTTGCTATCCTTTATTGCCGTCTCTGTTCTTTTAACTGTACCGGTGAGGTGTTGTATATGCTCTATCGGTGTTCTCTGTCCCTGTACTAGTGCCTCAGATATTTCCTTCCTTAATGATGCTAGATAGTCCAATCTTGGACTCAGTCTTAGTCTCAAATGTTTTGCCTTATTTACTATTCTCTCCTTTTCTCTTTCTAACTTGAGTAATTCTTCCTCAAAACTTATTATCCTTTGCTCAAAAACTGATAATGTATCAGGTGAGTTAACAAAGTTGTCTGCAGGTTTATTAATTTCATCATGTACCTTGCTCATTTTCTTATCTATGTCTACTGTCAAAAAGTTTATCTTGCAAGTATCTTTGTACAAAGTTTTAAATTCCTTTAATAAGTTACATAGTTCAGGTAGAAGTGTGTCAAATTCCCTAGTATACTTCTTTATTTGATCTTCAAAGAATTTTTGCTTTTCAATTTCTACATTACCCTTCAATGTCTCTTCCTTTATTTGCTCGATAGTCACTGTGTTCTCAATGATGTATTTACACAAAGTATCAAGTTGTCTTAAAGAATCCTTATTGTCTATGTTACAGTTAGGAGTTATTACCTTCAAAATTGGGATTGTGTCATCTATAGCTTTATAACACTGTGAACTACAATCTGTTATCTTTTTGATGGAGTCCAAAAGTACTTCAATTACATTTGTTGATTTGTAACCTATTGAGGAGGAACCAACATTCTAAATTTCGCCAGTGGAGGAAGTAACCAAGCTTGCAGTGACCTCTGGTAGGTTAGTCTGTGTTTCCATTTCTTTAAGCAATGGTTTTTTATCTTCTCCTGTTGCCGGTGGAACTATTTCCATGTGAACCTGTTCCTATTTTGAAGCCTGTTGCTTTGCTTGTCTCTTTGTTTGTTGCTCTATTTTAGTCTCAGTCTAAGTCTCTACCTGTTGCTCTATGTTATCAACTTCAACTTTCCTTTCAGTATTGTCAATGTTGTCAGTTGCTGGTGGCTTACTAGCAATATCTATCTTGCCAGTTGATTCTTTGTCTACAGAATTTTGCAATATGCCCAATCTTGTTACATGCATAACAAGTCACATTATTATTCTGAATAGCTTTCCCACAACCTATGCCAGTTTGTGTTCTACATTGATTAGATAGGTATCCAAATCTTCCACAAACATAATATCTCACATTCATTCTACAATTTTCAGAGTTGTGACCAACTTTGTTGCATTTTGAACATTGACCGATGGGTGTGTTGATATTCCGATAATTTCTAGATCTACATTCATTTTCTCTATGACCATACTTATTATAGTTAAAGCATTTTCCATTGAATTTATAAGTATTAGGTTGCCTTACCAGTTTGCTATGATCCTATGTATTTGCAGTATCAGAGCTTTCACCAACTTCAAAGCCAATTCCAGAAGTGTCACCTTTAGGTTTTTTATTCTCTAGCAAGTTACCAAGTTCCTCTGAGCTTTTCTTGAATCTCTCTTTATGTTGATTTGCAGTATCTAGTTCTCTTTCTAAGACTTCTTTCTGCCTCATCAGTCCATTGGAGTCATTATGAGTGTGCATCAGATCCGTCTTCAACAAATCATTTTCATAACTAAGTCTTGTGTTTTCATTTGCAGCATCACTTAGTCTTCTGGTCAAATCTTCTTCATTCTTCTTTCTATCTTCAATTTCTTTACAAAATCTCATAGTCATATCCTGCATCTCATTCTTTATTGTCATGTTCTCTTGTTTTAGCTTGTGTATCATATCATTAAGAGTTTCTTTTTCATCATTCTCATTTTGCATCTTTTCACAAATTTCTCTTCTCTTGTTTCTTGAAATGGTAAGATTTTCTTGAAGTGCCTGAATGATATCCCGGGCTGCCTTTAGATCATCTTCTAGTTTGATATTTTTTAGTTTCTCTGCATCATAGTCTGAAAGAGATGCTTCTATTTGCTTCATCAGATTTTCCATATCTATCGGTGTCAAGATCTTCCTCAAGTTGTTAGGCTTCTGAAAATAGAGGACCAAGCTCTGATACGAATTGTTATGATTCCCACAGATACTGAGAGGGGGGGGTGAATCAGTATCTAACCGGTGAGTTGAATTTCTTAACTTAAAACATGTAGAACATATTATAACAGTGTAATGTTATGCAAGAAATAATGCAATAAACAGAATTAAAAGCAACCACATGAAAAACACACCATAACACAATGATTTAACGAGGAAACTCGATGTGCAAAAAACCTCAGTGGGATTTGTGACCCACAATATTCACTTACTAGCCAATAAGAGAATATTACTGCTACAAGAGGGGCCTACACATGCAGGAAGGCCAACTACCTAGAGCTCACTGCTCAGTGGGAAGTCTCACTGACTTACAATGATGGATTATATAAATCCAGTATCTTGTACTGCTTCAAAATAGCATCTATAATGTCAGATCCAGTATCGGTTTCTGCTCTACTTCTTACATAAACCCTTAATCTATAATTCGCATAATAGGTCTGCCTTATTTTGCCTAAATACAATCTTCTTCCTTACTTACAAATGTTCTACAATGATCTCTCTTATATAAGAGTCATTTTATAATGATGCCAAGTCAGCTTACAAACATTTTACAATAATAAACAAAATATAATATAACAAAAATCATGTTGTCCTCTATGTCGGTATGCTTCCTTTCTCTGTCGGTGTCAGAGGTCTGAGTGCAGTGTAGAGTCTGATCTTTCCAGTGCCGGTGTAATGCCTTGCCGGTGCCATAGGATTGTAAGGTTGCCATCAATGACAAAACCTTCAATCACCTACAATGTCTCATTGGAGTGTGCATATGCCAACAATCTCCCCCTTGGCATTGATGGCAACACTCATGAGAAAATTCAAAAGTGTATCCAAAACTTGTAATCCAAAAATATTTCCAAAAATATGCTACCAAAAAAATATAAGAGCTCCCCTTGAGCAGATAAGTCTTCTGCCGGTTATTTTCTTATACTACTACTCCCCCTTTGGCATCAATGACAAAGGTTGCCAAGATGTTAGTAGAGTTGTAGTCTCACTCAACCTTGTAACTGGGTGGTTACAATTTGAAAAAGATCTACCAAAATCAATTTTATACTTTCCATAAACTTCTTGCTGTCCTTTATTGTCATCTCTATTCTTTTAACTGTACCGGTGAGGTGCTGCATATGCTCTGCTGGTGTTCTCTGTCCCTGTACTAATGCCTCAAATATTTCCTTCCGCAATGATGCTAGATAGTCCAATCTTGGACTCAGTCTTAGTCTTAAATGTTTTTCCTTATTTACTATTCTCTCCTTTTCTCTTTCTAACTTGATTAATTCTTCCTCAAAACTTATTATCCTTTGCTCAAAAACTAATAATGTATCAGGTGAGTTAACAAAATTGTCTGCAAGTTTATTGATTTCATCCTGTACCTTGCTCATTTTCTTAACTATGTCTGCAGTCAAAAATTTTGTCTTGCAAGTATCTTTGTACAGAGTTTTAAATTCCTTTAATAAGTTACATAGTTTTGGTAGAAGTGTGTCAAATTCCCTAGTACACTTCTTTATCTGATCTTCAAAGGATTTTTGCTTTTCAATTTCTACCTTACCCTTCAATGTCTCTTCCTTTATTTGCTCAATAGTCACTATGTTATCAGTGATGTATTTACACAAAGTATCAAGTTGTCTTAAAGAATCCTTATTGTCTATGTTACAGTTAGGAGCTATTACCTTCAAAATTGGGATTGTGTCATCTATAGCTTTATAAGCCTGTGAACTACAATCTGTTATCTTTTTGATGGAGTCCAAAAGTACTTCAGTTACATTTGTTGATTTGTAACCTGTTGAGGAGGAACCAACATTCTAAATTTTGCCGATGGAGGAAGTAACCAAGCTTGAAGTGACCTCTATTAGGTCAATCTATTTTTCCATTTCTTTAAGTAATGGTTTTTTATTTTCTCCTATTGCCGGTGGCACTATTTCCATGTGAACCTGTTCCTGTTCCGGAGCCTATTGCTCTACTTGTCTCTATTTGTTTCTCTATTTTAGTCTCAGTTTGAGTCTCTACCTATTTCTCTATGTTATCAACTTCAACTTTCCTTTCAGTATTGTCAATGTTGTCAGTTGTCAGTGGCTCACTAGCCATATTTGTCTTGCCGGTTGATTCTTTGTCTACAGAATTTTGCAATATGCCCAATCTTGTTACATGCATAACAAGTCACATTATTCTTCTGAATAGCTTTCCCATAACCTATACTAGTTTGTGTTCTACATTGATTAGATAGGTGTCCAAATCATCCACAAACATAACATCTCACATTCATTCTGCAATTTTCAGAGTTGTGACCAACTTTGTTGCATTTTGAACATTGATTGGTGGGTGTGTTGATATTCTGATAATTTCTAGATCTACACTCATTTTCTCTATGACCATACTTATTACAGTTAAAGCATTTTCCATTGAATTTATAAGCATTAGGTTGCCTTACCGGTTTGCTATGATCCTGTGTATTTGCAGTACCGGAGCTTTCACCAACTTCAAAGCCAATTCCAAAAGTGTCACCTTTAGGTTTTTGATTCTTCAGCAAGTTACCAAGTTCCTCTGAGCTTTTCTTGAATTTCTCTTTATGTTGATTTGCAGTATCTAGTTCTCTTTCTAAGACTTCTTTCTGCCTCATCAGTTCATTGGAGTCATTCTGGGTGTGCATTAGATCTGTCTTCAACAAATCATTTTCATAACTAAGTCTTCTGTTTTCATTTGCAGCATCACTTAGTCTTCTAGTCAAATCTTCTTCATTCTTCTTTCTATCTTCAATTTCTTTACAAAATCTCATAGTCATATCTTGTATCTCATTCTTTGTTGTCATGTTCTCTTGTTTCAGCTTGTTTATCATATCATTAAGAGTTTCTTTTTCATCATTCTTATTTTGCATCTTTTCACAAAGTTCTCTTCTCTTGTTTCTTGAAATGGTAAGATTTTCTTGAAGTGCATGAATGATATCCTGGGCTGCCTTTAGATCATCTTCTAGTTTGATATTTTTTAGTTTTTCTGCATCATAGTCTGAAAGAGATGCTTCTAGTTGCTTCATCAAATTTTCCATATCTATCGGTGTCAAGATCTTCCTCAATCTGTTAGACTTCTGAAAATAGAGGACCAAGCTCTGATACCAATTGTTAGGATTCCCACAGATACTGAGAGGGGGGGGTAAATCAGTATCTAACCGGTGAGTTGAATTTCTTAACTTAAAACATGTAGAACATATTATAACAGTGTACTGTTATGCAAGAAATAAGGCAATAAATAGAATTAAAAGAAACCACATGAAAAATAAACCATAACACAATGATTTAACGAGGAAACCCGGTGTAGAAAAAACCTCGGTGGGATTTGTGACTCACAATATTCACTTACTGGCCAATAAGAGAATGTTACTGCTACAAGGGGGGCCTACACATGCAGGAAGGCCAACTGCCTAGAGCTCACTGCCCAATGGGAAGTCTCACTGACTTACAATGATGGATTATATAAATCCATTATCTTGTACTGCTTCAAAATAGCATCTATAATGCCAGATCCAATACCGGTTTCTGCTCTGCTTCTTACATAAACCCTTAACCTATAATTCGCATAATAGGTCTGCCTTATTTCACCTAAATACAATCTTCTTCCTTAGTTACAAATGTTCTACAATGATCTCTCTTATATAAGAGTCATTTTACAATGATTCCAAGTCGGCTTACAAAGATTTTACAATAATAAACAAAATATAATATAACAAAAATCCTGTCGGCCTCTATGTCGTAATGCTTCCTTTCTCTGTCGGTGTCGGTGGTTTGAGTGCCAGTGTAGAGTTTGATCTTGCTAGTGTCGATGTAATGCCTTGCCGGTGCCATAGGACTATAAGGTTTCCATCAATGACAAAGCCTTCAATCACCTACAATGTCTCATTGGAGTGTGCATATGCCAACATAGACTTCCCTAATGCAAAATAACATTCAGTCCTTATAGTAGTATGTTGGTCTCATGATTCTTCTCCCCCTTTTACATATAAGAATGACTCCCCCTAAGTATGTCAATCAAAAGACATATATGAAAGGACACACCCTTTCATTCATAGAAGAGAAAGCTACAGACAGTTACATTCCAAAGGACACACCCTTTGGTTTAATAATTAATTGCAAATGAGAATCCTTAAAAATACTAAATGATACTTAAATCATGTGTCTTTTATTCTCCGCCTTGATAAAATTCCTCAGCAAATATCCGTCATCTTCTCATTATCTCCTACACACAAGATAAGCCAATCAAATTCCTTGATTTGAAAATTAAACATATTCCACCTTAGCTTTTAGTTTGGAAGTCAATAATCTTTATATAAGTATTTGTTTAAAATAATTCAATAAAACCAAAGTATTTTCTTTCTTTTAAGAGAATAATGTGCAAATATAACATTCGTTGACATAAGATAATAATTTACCCTAAAAATATTGTTATATCAAATAAAATACTTCCCTTTATAATGATATCCGTGAGTCAATATTATTCTTTCAGCCAAACTTCCTCCCTCGGCGAGTTGTTCACAAGTCTTATCGATTTTTTAGTTTCATCGATACTTTTTTATTTTATTGGTAGGACCACTTCTGATTTCTTTGATATGCTTTATGTCGATGAAACTGATTCTTTCAGTGAATCCTATTAGAGATATAACATAGCCAAGGTTTGTTCAATAAGTCACTTTATGAATTTGTTGACATGCCACCTGACTACCAGCTCATGACCGTCGGTCTACCACCTCAGCACCGCCGGACCCACCGTTTCACTTTGTTTCCTCTTTGTCGCTGATCCGCAATAGATATTGATCGTGCAACTTTCAATCGCGGAATAGCGACAACCGTCGATCTCCCTCAGACCTGCCATCTCTTTATTTCTACTTTTCATTTATGTGCCCTACCACATGTTACTTTTGAATTAGTTTGTGAGTCCATCTGGGCACCACTTCATCTACCACTTCAACACCGCTGGACCCACCAGTGACCTTGGCTCTTATTTCTCATAGATCCATGATAGGTATCTATCGTGCACTTTCCCATTGTGGTATAGCGACCACCATTGGATCATCTTCCTGACCATCAAATATTACTGATTTGCTCGATCTTTAGCCTCCATCCTCACTAGTCTATCATAAAACTTTGGTTGCCTCGAGATGTGTGTCTGCCTGCGTGGGGTCCACTGGGTTCAGCCTTCTTCACACCAAAAGCCATTTGTCTTTCAACAGTTATCATGCAAGTCACTTTGGACTTAAATGTTAAAAGAGCCTATCCCACAAACAATGTGGGATAAAGGATTTCCCTCTTTTGGCCAACTCCATTTTCTTCAATAATGCTCCTACAAAATGATTTACTAATATCTGATTGGAAAGATTTGAATTTAGAATTGCATATTGTAAATTCGGATAAGTTGTATTTAGATTTGCCTTTAGAAAACATATCAAATAACCTCATATGAATCCGAAATTTGAAACATAGGTCCTCAGATATACATGAAATACAAAGGAATAATTCATTTGACCTGATAGTGTTGAGATTAAAAATAATTATGGTTCGAAAAGGTATATCTAGCTTGATTCTGGAATTTGTGAAACATATACATACCTTGAGCTGACCTCTTGATGGATGCATCAGACCTAGTCTCTGAAAGTTATAATTGAATGAACCTACTTGGTTATAGATGTTACACATGATTGAACATAGAAATCTTCTTTTTTGCATGAATCTCGAACTCTAAAATTTAGAATTTTTAGGGTTTCAACATGGGGTGGCAGGAAGAACCATCCCTTTGTCCTCCATCTTTATCTCTCTCTACACCTACAACCAATAGAAAACCCTCATGGGGTGGTAGGAAAGATAAATTTATATCTCTTTTGCTACCCCGCATGTTCTCTTATTTGATTCTTAGAGTCCCACAGGATGGTGGGAGAGAGACCAAGTCTCCTTCTTCCCGCTATCCCATGACCCTATTCATCTCACCTTTGTCAAGTTGTGGGGTTAAATGGGAAAGACTAAGTTTTGTTTCCCCACTATCCCACAGTGCTCTGCACATTGCTTCTTTAGGTGGGTATAGAGCATGAAGGTTATCAACTGCTTTGTCAATAACACGAAGTTTATTCAGTTCTCTTTGAAGATGATCAATAACACGAACATTGTCCACACCGAATTGCTCATTCTAGAGACCAAGTGCCATCTTCTCAAGATTTCAACCAGTAAGTTTAAGACACCCATTCTCAATATATTAAATGCTCTATAATCGACACAAATTCTCCACTTGCCATTTTTCTTAGAAAACACAACAAGAGGAGAAACCCATTGACTATCTGAAATCAGATATACTAAATTTAATAATTTTTGCAACTCCTCATTAACTATTTCATGCAAAATAGGATTAAGCCTTCTTTGAAGTTGCCTAACTAGATGGCATCCTTCCTCAATGTATATGTGGTGTGTGTATGTATCTGGGTGAATTCCACGCATATCTTAGTACTCCCAAGCAAATGCATCTTTATGACTTCTAAGCATGGCAATGAGATCTTGGATATGTTTAGTGCTTAAGTGTGGATTAATATTAAGTGTGCAACTAGGTAGAATTTTCATGGCTTTTGATTGTGCAAGTGAATTAAGAGCTAAGACTTGTGAAGTAGATGGTGTATCACTAAAGGACAAAAATGGACTATACACACAATCATGAGGTAGAAATTGATGTAATGTACTGAAATGTTGAACATACTGTGAACTACCTACCACTAGAAAATTTCCAAAAGGACAATTATCACTCATCCTTGGAGAAAGAACCATCCTTTCCAAAATTTCATTAGATGATATCTATTTGCAAAAAATTAACAAGGATATCATCTTCAAAACATTTCCTTGTGTCAAATGTTTATTCAATTGTCATAATTGGCAATGATTCATCTAAATCACTATTAACCCACACTAGATCCTCTATAAATCCAACAAGAGTTATGTGGGGGGATACATGTTAACTGTTTTGTTTGTTCCCCATTTGAAATTACCATATTACCTAACCAACAATTGATGATTGCATCTGCAAAAACCAACCAGGGTTGTCCCAAAATCAGGGGATATTCTCCCAACTTAATTTTTGGCTGCAAAATCATGAAGTCGGTCAGGTATTCCCATGAATAAATAGAAAGAATTACATCTTCTATCATACCTTATAGTTTGACCAGGGATCAATCACCCATTTGGAGAACTATGGGAGTAGGTCTAAGCCCCTCAAGTGACAACTTTTCTTTTGTTTCATTTGCCATAACATTAATTGTAGCTCCCAAATCAACAAGTGTATTAGGAATAACAACATTATCAATGTGTACCTTTATCATAGGACTTCTAGGATCAACATACTTAGGAACTGTTAGGCTCCCAAGAATGAGGTTAGCAAGTTGTCTGATAACCTAAATAGTATTTGGGTCCATCTTCTTATTTTGCTTATGAGTACACAAGTCTCAAAATGCCTTTGTGTATACTAGAATGTCTATGATAACCTGCAACAAAGGAATTTTAATGTTAACATTATGTAACTCATTTAAAAAATCAAATTTTGGAACTTCCTTTTGCATTTGTTCAGTTTGCAAGCTGTCATGGTATGGAGGTTCTTTCACTTGTTCTACCTCTGTTTCTTCTAATGAACCATTGACTTTAGTGATGGTATGCCCCTGAGTGGCTTTATATGTCTGTATTTGAACTCCATCAATTTCAATAGAGTTGACAAAATAAGGTGGATATCCAGCTACCTCATTATTATATACAGGGTGTGTGGGTTTATTGTTAGGAATTGAGGTTGGTTGAGCTAGCATAGGTGTGGCTTTTGGTGGTTGTACTGACTGAGGCAAGTGATTACCTATTTGTGGAGGTGGTAGGACTTGTTGTTGTGGTTATTGATATGGGATTACGATGGGAGGTGGTGGATAAGATGGAAATTATGGTGGGTATTGTGTAACTAGAAACTGTGGTTGAGACCTCCAAGGTTGTTGCCAAGGTTATGAAGCATATTGATTAGGCTAGGGATGATAATAAGGATTAGGTTGTTGCTAGCCATCATACCACCCAGCTTGGTTAGTGAAGGAGGAAGGTTGACTAGGCCTAGTCGTAGAATAAGGATTAGTCATTCCAAGGGTCATACGCCTAGGTGGCCAAGGATGTGTAGGATCCATAAATAAAGTGGTTCTTATGTATACTCAACTTATGCAATGTCTATAGGAAGAGACCTTAAGATTGTATGTCTGCTAGTTTCTTCTAGGGATGCAACTTTAATCCTATTATAAGGGCATTCTTCGTTACCATTCTTCTTCCTCCGAGTTGGACAAAAGATTGCTAAAGATTTTTCAACCTCTTTCTACTTTTTACGAGTATAGAGTGTATCTATTTTCTTAGCCATATGACTCAACAAATTAGTCTTTAAATCCTCAAGCAACGTACCTAGTTCTCTTTTGGTGATACCTAATGTACTTCCTCCTGCCACATTGCTTCTCCCTATAGAACCTCACATTGTTCGAGTAGATCATGAATAGTTCCTACATGCTTCACAAATGTCATCAAAACAGACTTTAGAGATATCACCCCCACCCATAAGATTTAATATCTCCATGCAATCATCTCAAACCCCCCTAAGGAATAACATTTTAATAGTATCGTTATTTAGACCTTTTTGTCGGGCTCACTGGAGACTAAACAAAAAATGTTCTAGATAATCCCCTAACAGTGTTTCTTCTTCTCGTTGTGTCATACGGAAGATTTCATCACGTACCTCCTTGGTCTTGCAATATTCTTGATATTTAGCAAGGAAATTTTCTTTCATATTGTCCCAAGTGTGGACTGACTATGATCCCAAACTCATGAACCATCTTAGGGTTGCATCCTTCAAGGTAGATAGAAACAATTTGAGCTTTTCTGCATCATTTCGATAGTCATAACTATTACACAACACCTCAAATTCAAATAAGAACATGTTAGGATCTTCAATGATCAATCCCCTAAATATTGGTAATGCAAAATGAGGAACATTTTTCATTGGAGCATCCTCATTAGGATTGGCAATAGGGAACTCAAAGGTGATGGGGTTGTTGTTTGCAAGTACTCCCCCATTGTTGTTGTTGTTGTTGTTGTCCCCCATATTATTATCAATTGCCCAAGGAGTATAAGTGATTGTGAAGGGTTTCTCAATAGGCTTTCCACTATATAATTCAAAAGAATCAACAAACAGCTTGGCAAGATCTAGGGTGATTAATGGCTCTTGAGGAAACTCGAGAATTGTTTGTGATATGCTATGTGGAGAAATAATAGAAGTTTCTACAACACACTTTTCCAAATTGGCTCAACTACCGATGAATTTTTATTTTTTTTTTCTTGTTTTTGTGTTTCTATTTGTGAATTTTCTCCTACTTCATGTACCTTGACAAACCTACCTTTAATATCCCTAGGTCGATGCATGCACCTATATGACTTATAATAGTAAAAATCAAAAGTATTCACCCAAACAAGGTCAACAATTGTACAGGCTTTCCTCAAGACGTACTAGTCCTAACTTAACTCACTACGAATTCACACCTATAATACCTTTCCCCAACAACGATGCCAAAATGATTGGGTAAAACTGAGGACTAAAATTGGAAATGGGAATTTCTCTTGTGCTTAGTTTTGCTATTGAAAATATTAGTATTAATTTTCCCAGTTTATACCTAAATGAGTGTCAATCCAAAAAATGTAAACTTATGAAAGGTATAGTGGCTACTTGCCTAAGGGATGAAGATAGTGAATTAACTAGGATGAAATGCAAGTAATTACACACCCTTAAAATTAAAGTGCTAATGTATGTTCTTTGATCACTGCCTTCTTGTCACAGTCATCAAAATAACAGTTTCATTCACAGAATATATATATTCACTCTCTACACATAGTAGATAACAAATCATTAACTCTACATAGACTTGAATCCTTATAAATCAAAATGCATATCACACCCTTAAAAGAAATAAACAAACTTAGCAGATTTAATCGAAGTAGATACTATCAAAACCATGCCATTAATTCTTCTTTGTAAAACATATATTGTACTGAGTTAAAATGAATTAAACACATATCACATATGAAAATTAAACAATGAGCAAGTAAGCATACCACACACATAAATTAAACAATCACCGAGTAACTTTGGAGTGGGCCCTACCTCCTCAGCTACCTAGTAATGACATACTTCTAGTTTATTTCAATTCACACGCATAACAAGGATTTATACAAAGTAGTGCTTCATATTTTTAAGCAAAATAGATGATCTCCTTATCTTATTATCAGCCTTATGTATACACATGTATTTATACTATGTTGTATGCCAAGATTATCACATGTTGGTGAACCATATCAATTGTCCCCATGCAAACAAAAAAATCTAAATATAATTGATTAGGATCGCAGGCCACTATATCAATATTTTTTAATAGAGTATGTAATAGATTAAAACAAACTAAATAAACCAGGACAAAATTAAGGCCACCGGCCACTGTAACATCCTTTAATATGCGAATAAAACAAAATGATCGATTGCCTGATGCTTAACAACTCTATTTTGAATCCTTCACGCCACATATACTCGGTTGCATTTCCTCTTTACTTGTGTTGGCAAATGTGCAGAGTTTGATGACATGATGGGATTGTATGTTGTCATTGATGTCAATATGCTAAAGTATGAACTGGTATATTGAAGTAAGCAAATTGGCAAGTGAACCAGTATGATGGTATGAACCAATATATGCAAAAAGTGAACCGGTATGTTGGAGTGTGAACCGGTATATGCAAAGTTTGTATTGGGGTTTCATTTGATATGACTACCGGTTGGTAGTCTCAGCTTCAAGGTTTCCATTTGATGCATTTCAAGTCTGTGTGATTTGACCGATGACGTCCTGTGATGAGTTAGCATTGAAATGAAGATTAGATCGCGTTGCCACATCAGCCTTGTGTGCGCGAAGGATCTCCTTGAGGATCTTGCATGAAGAATATTGATTCTATCTACCTTGGGAATGTGCAAAATCTTAGTAAACGGTGGAGAGCGCAAGATGGGTTATCAACTTCTAGAAGCGGTGAAGAACGAATGATGGAGAACGTCTTGAGATCTGTTCAAGATTGTTTTACCCTATGTAATGTGTTTAAATGGCCATGATTGGACCGACTGTATTGTTAACCTAGATGCTTAGGGTTTTAGGTTTTGGCCACCAACCTAATTGTTGTCTATAAGGTCGATGATGATTTTTATTTGAAGTTGTTGGCAAATGAATGTATGTGAGGTGATTCTTGCTAGACCTAAGGAGTAAGAAGAGATCTGCAAAGTGTGATTGCAGATGTAAAGAAACTGAAGCAGATCTGCCTTAGCATTAAGTGTTTTTATCAAATCAGTGTATTACTCGTTGACTTCTAACCATTTCAGCAGATGAAAATCCCTTTACCGGGTAGCTTTAACAAGCTTTTTGTAAATCCTTTAACAGGGTGACTCAAAATCATTGAGTTCTTCAAATCCTCTTACAAGGTAACCTTTAACAGGGTTTTAACCTCTAACCGGGTATTTAGTCATCCCTTAACCAGGTATTTAGTCATCCCTTAACCAGGTGATCCCTAGCAGGATCGGTTCCTAGCAGAACCAGTTGTAAAGTCTTTAACCAAACTAGGCTCCTAATAGAGCAAACTTCAGAAGAGTTCAAGAACAAATTGTGGGTATTCATCCCCACCGTGGTTTTTCCCAATTGGGTTTCCACGTGAAAAATCAATGTGTTATGTGTGATGCTTTTTCATGTGATGTTTTAGTGTTTTCTATTAAGCGGTAATGCAAGCTGATCTAATGGTCATTGTATTTCTGATGTATTACTTGCTTAAGCATATGGGTGAAGTTGAGATCAGATATTAGGTTTTGAGAAGATCTAGATGTTACCGGTTTATGTCTTTTACAGTCATACTGTGTTTTACCAGTAGTGCCTTGATTTAGATTGGTGATATTATTTACCAGTTAGTGCAGTCTTTGCAATTTAAGTTGTTGAAGAAGTTTTTGTCCATACTGATTCACCCCCCCCCCCCCCCCAATCTCAGTATCTGTTGGGTATTTATTGTTCATTATTATTCATCAAATTGTCCCCTACAATTTTGTTCATAAAATAGTTAGCATGTTAATGGATTTCAATACCATTATCAATCCTAATTTTCTTTTTACTTTTTATTAAAAATTAGAGTTCCTTCAACAATTGGTGACAGTAAGGTAGACAAATACAAGGGTAAAAAGGGAAAAGAATAGGTAAAAATAATGAATTTTTTATGCTCATCAAAGTCTACTTTAGATAAATAAATCTAAATAATTATTTATATGATTTATTTATCTAAGGTAGACTATAAAAAATATTATTAATAATTTAAGGCTAGGAATAGGATGAGGTAAACAATGATGAATAGTTATTTTATTAATTATATAATTTAATTGTATTTAATTACTAATATAATGAAAAATAGATAATTAATTGGACAAATGGAGATTTATTAAATAAATTATAGAGAAAATGATTAGGTGATTAGCTGAAATGACAATATGTCAATTTTAGGTGTTGAAATAGGATTAATACAACATTGGTAAGAGACACAAAATCATTGATGGTTTGCCCGTTCAACAAACCAAGAAAATGAGAGGAATCAATCACATTAGACATGAATAATCTACAACAAACAAAAAACCAAAAAAAAACACAAAGTTATAAAATGTTCTCCATATTCCTCAAGTTAGAGAAGAAAGTCTTCGTTCCATTTCCTACACAACCAAATATAAGAAAAAATGCAAAGAATTGACCGCAATTTTGACATACAAAGACCTTTTAATAAAAAAAAATAACTATGACAATTTTTTAAAATAATCTTTCAAATTTTTAAAAAAGAAACTCAAAGTCTCCTTATATTTTTTTACAATGGCTATTTTCAATAAATAGGGAAAAATATAGGTATCTTTCTTGTAACTGCCTAACTACCTCTTTTTGAGAATTTATAGAACATTTAAATGATATATCCTAAATTCACGAAAGAAAATACATCTCTTGAATCATAAAAATAAATCAATTTCAAACATAAATAAAATTTAACTATGTACTCAAAATCAAGTTTTTATTTAAATATGGTAAGTATTTGATTTTTATAGAAGCTCTCTTCCATATGCTCAGAGCATTCTTTGAAAGATTTGAAGTGCTTCTTAATAGAAGATTAGTTTTACTTCTAGTCTACTTACAACCTATTTTCACAAAGTCAAGGCCTCACAATTATTCTTGGTTCCATTGCAGACCAATTTTGGAGCAAATTGAATTAGCAATACAAGGATCGATTAAATAGGAAAATTGGATTGGCAACAATCAAAATTAATATCATCTCCAATTTTCTCTCCACTACAACATTTTCTCTCAAAATCTTCACCTTCCTTAAACCTATTTTAGAAGTGGAAAAAGAATTCCCCCCCAAAATGGAGCATATTATATTATTAATACAAGGATTGATTAAATGAGAAAGTTGGATGGGCAACAATCAAAATTAATATCATTTCCAAATTTCTCTCCACTACAACATATTCTCTCAAAATCTTCACCTTTCTTAAACCTATATTAGAAGTAGAAAAAAATCCCCCAAGAAAAATGTGGTGATGCAACTACAAGCTTGCAAATGGGGTCTTATACTTCTAAAAATGTTTGAAGCTCCACTAACTCAATAATAATAGAAAAGATGGGTTCCTTTCATAGTGTGTTGGTAAAGTGGTAGTGTTGTTGTTGTAATCACCAAGATTCAAACTTTCATTAGGCTACTGTGATCACTGAGATCGTAGGCTTGTGGCTTCACTAATTTAATAGCATTATGTTAGAATGTTTCTCCCACACTTTATAAAAAATAATAATAGCAATAATAGAAAAAATAGCTTCAAATGTCACTCCTCCAATACAATTAAAAAAAAGTTATATTAATACTTTACTTTGCATCTTCTCTAAATGAAAAAAAAAACATAATCAAAAGCTTAAACTTTAATTCTTATGAAATGTACATATTACCTTAAAGTGTTGTTGAGAGTGTGCATTTGAGGAGCCAAATTTGTTCTTACATTTACAAGAACCAATCCCTTATCTAATAGTATCAATATAAGAAGCCTAGGGGCAATCTTACAAACCAAATTAAAGTTCCAGGGAATAGATAAAACACTCAAACATATGCCAATCACATTTTCTCGAAAGCTTCTAAAGCCTTTGAGCCAAGTGTTCCTTCAAGCACTAAAACTTTAATTCATAAGGAAAGTAATGGAGTATACACTTACCAAGTGCATGATTTGAAAGTCACTAAGAATGACATTTTATTCATATAGCTCAACTCCTTACATCTTGGTTCCAAGAATGACATTTTTGGTCAAAAGGGAGGTGTTGGGAATAACACTTTCAGCTAAAATGAAGGTGCTAAGAACAGTTTAAAACACATGGTTTAAAAGGTCACAGAATTTAACTTTAAACCCATCAATTGCTTTTGTTTGAAAGTTTTTGAAAAAATTTCAATGAGTTCCTTTGCCTTGGCAATACCCACAATTCATAGACATGTCTGATATAAAAGTTGTAGTAGACTGAATAATATTCCCATGTAGTCAATTCAAAGACAGAGCAATAGATAATACAGAAACTAATACCTTCCATATGGTTTATATGAAATATGTTTTGTTTATTGAATCTTTTTGTCGAAGTTTGTTGATAATATTCTATATATAATATAATTTTAATTTCTGAATTTGATTGTGTATATTTACATATATCTGTGTAATTTAACTGATAGATATAACAAGGTAAATAATTAACCTCTCTCCAATGGTATGAACCCTTCACTATCCAGTTCAACTATTTGCTAGTCTCTCCAATGGTATAATCCCTTTAGTACCTAGTTCAACTATTTGCTCTCCAATGGTATAATCCCTTTAGTACTCAGTTTTTGGTAATGTTTACGGATATTATATATAGTGTAATTTGAGTTTCTAGATTTAATTTTATATATATATATATATATATATATATATATATATATATATATATATATATATATATATATATGTATGTATGTATGTATGTATACATATGTATGTATGTATGTATGTATGTATGTATGTATGTATGTATGTATGTATGTATGTATGTATGTATACATATATATGTGTGTGTAGATTTTGAATAAATAGATCTAAATTATCATTTATCACATGAATACTCTTTTATCAATACTTGATTAAAAAGACAAGTAAAACTAATAATAATTTCTTACATTTATATAGATGAAAAAAGATATGCACGGTCAATCCAGAAACTCAAATCACATTCTATATGAACTTTGTGAAAATCTAATGTCGACAAAAAAAATAGATAATCATTACAAGAGTAGAATAGAAAATCCACTTTACTAAGAATAAACAATTTGAAGGGGAATAGAAGTTGTAGAATTACAACTCATATTTCTATAAAAACATTCTAGATCGATATTGCTCTTGACTAAATTCCTTTGTACTTTTGACAAAACTGATATTGCATGAGTCAATGCCCCATCTCCAAGTTCAAATCATGTCACCTCTAATAAGAACCCTCTGAATTATTGTACTGTTCTCAAGCAATTGCAGGTAAATGAGCAAGTGAATTACTATTTTCTTTCTCTTATTGAACCTAAATCATTTGAAGAGGTTAAGTAATTCCCATGAAAATATTTTACATTGGAATATGACTCTTTTCCTTGATGACAATAAAGACATATTTGACAAGTGCAATTATTGTTAATGCCCAAATTATCATGATGAGAATTTCCAATAAGTCTTTGTCTCTATGATTTTCAATTGTATGTAGAAAGTGGGGAGGTCTCGAGATCTCCATATGCAATTGTTTAATAAGTTTAGAAATATTGTTTCACATTTTTCAAATATTTATTTTTATTTTATTTTTTCTAAAATCTTGATTTGACATTTGATTATTTGAACATCTAAGACCATTCTTTTATATGCATATTATGTCTAATACATCACCTCTTTCTATACTTTGATCTATTTTTTCATAAGGAAATTGTTTATTTATCTTCCCCTCAAAAGACTCTTGTCCTTTCTAGCCATGCATGTGAAACATGAGAGATAGATATACAAATAGATGAAACATGAGAGATATGCATAAATAGTTAGGAATGTAGTAAGATATACATAATGTGTTCCTCTACTAATCATGATTACTTTCTCATCTCAATTGCAAACATATTACCAAATTTAAAACAAGTATAGATATGCACTTGTAGAACAAGTATAACTAGATTTGAATTAAAAGTGTATATTAAAACTAGTCACATTGGCACTTTGAATACCCTATAAAATTTGTTGAAGTAGATTTAAAGGAAACATGTGTTGTTAACACTAGAATCCCTTAATCATGTCAACAAGAATTTCCAGCTTAGGTTCAAACATTTGTGACTAAAACCACAACTAATGACTATGCTTTGGAAAGATTCAATATTTTGAAGCATTATGAAGATTTAAAACAAGGATAAGTGATGTAGACATCATTTTTTTTGTTTTGACTAAGCTAACACAAAAGAGACCTTAAGTGTAACTCATAGGAATACCATGGCATATGAGGAATCAACTTGATGAAACATGTTGATTAATGAACATGAGAAATTTAGAATTGGATGAGGTAAAAAATGTGGACAACAAGGTGATTTAGAAATCATATAGGTCAACCAAAACATGGAGTTACCTCCTTCTCTATGAAAATTTGAAGGATATACCCATCCTTAGTAGGAGATATCATAGATCTCAATATAGGCATGCTAGATAATCAAAAAGTGCTAAAGATGGGAGTTTAATTAACAAATGAAGTAGAAGAATATGCCAAATTTCTTATCAATTTCGTTGAAAATTTTGCATGGACATATTTAGACATGCCTATTTTAGACCCTTTCATTGTTTTACACAATCGAGTCACCAAGATCAAGGTAAAATTGATCAAGAAAAAGTTGAGACCAATTCAAACTCAAGCAACTAAAATGGTAAAAGAGAATCTAGTGAAACTCCTAAATATCAGTTTTATCAAACTAGTGGAATATGTAGAATGAGTCTCAAACATTATCCCTTTTCTTAAGAAGAACAAAAAGGTTAAGATATGTTTTCTCTTCAAAGATATCATCAAGGAATGTCTTAAAGTGGTTTTCTCCTATAGATTTAATTGTGCATTCTACTATTAGGTATGAGATGTTGTCTCTAATAGATGGTTTTGTTGTAGTTATGGTGACAGTGTGTTGCCATTGATGTCAATCTATGTTTGTATGTTGAGATGAAGAGTTTCAACATTATCTTTTGAGGTTCATGGTTGGATGACAAAATGTGTTATTTTAAACCTCATAGTTGGATGTCAAATGTGTTGTTCTAAATTTCATGGTTGGATGTTAAAAGGGCCTTGGGTAACATGATGAAAGAATAGAAAGGATGTTTGAGAATTTGTAGGTCATTTGTTCTCTCTCTGAACCTTATCTTTAGAATTTTTCATTTACAAGTAGTTTGAATATGTTTGATTATGGCCAAGGTAAGAAAGGTGTCACATAGGTCCTAAAGAATTTACTACATTTGAAGATATGGTTGTTACAAGTGTGGTTGTCGTTGAACCAAAAGATCGATCTGTTACTGCTTGATACAACCACTAGACTTATAGACTCCACAGGAAGCAATTAAGCCATGTCACAAACCCATGTTTTGTTGCATAGCACAAGGAGACTAAGGGTGCACACCTTACAACAATCCTCCCCCCAGTGCAAGCGAGGGGTTTGAATATGTGACCAAGCTCTGATACCACTTGTTGGCAACAACAATGATGAAAAAAATGAGAGGGGGGGGGGGGATGAATCAATTTTCATTGGATTAAACAATTAAAGCACAATATCAGATCTGATCAACTATAGCAAGAATAAAGATAAAGACAATAACAACAACACACATAACACCAATATTTTTTACGTGGAAAACCTGGTCAAGGGAAAAACCACGGTGGGAACCTACTCACAATGAGATGACACTCTGCAATAGTATGTGTAAATATTACAATGGGGAATACACATGCATTCAGGAACATTGCCTATAGCTCACTGCTCAAAATACAATGACCCAGAAGGCTACAACCCTCAGGGAAGGTTCACTACCTTACAAAGATATTCGAACTACAATCCAGATTACATGAACTATAAATATAGCATCTGCTAATGCCTGATGATAGTTCCAGTTAAGCACAATTGTTTTCTCTGCAACACTCTCTGCTCAATACACCACCCCAAAATATGAATTCTCTTATTTGCACAAAAACCACTCTCTGATGATGCAGACTCAACACCAATATCATAATTACATGAATATGACACCTATTTATACATATCATCAACCTTGATTACAAGGTCGACCAAACCCTCAATACCTAATTACAAAATTATACCACATGATACATAAATCAACCACCAAACCAATACAATGTCATGAACAACAACACGCAAAACCACCAGAAATCTCACCAAGATCAACCGCAACACGTTACACCACCAAAAATACCACATAACATGAAGAATATCACCGAACCCATAAGATCTTCAAGAATATGCACAATGATCAATGTGGACCATCAAAAGAAATAGGACATGATTAGAAAACACCAACAAACACGCTAGAATCATCTGCAATAGTGGCACCAAAACCACTTAATCAAATCTTCATCAATCAACACGCTAACACTCAAGAACACTGAACAACAAAAACTCGGATATGAAAGATAGCTTGTGGAGAATCAAATCATAACCATCTTAAATGAAGATACACAAACATCCCAAACACTCTCCCAAATTTGCAACCAAAGATATAATCATATCGGAGCACAACGGATCAAATACCAGAACACTGCAACACTTGAACATTGAAAACCAATCTTCATATCGGAATCCTCAACTTGATCAAGTCATCACATGGCATCATAGAATCAATAAAGAATGAAGTATCTCTAGTTTATTCAGCATAGCAAACAGATAAACCAACTAGATCAACTCACTGCAATCACTGGATCACCAAATAGCTCTTTGCAACACCAAAACACAGGAATGTGTTGACATCAATGACAACAACATATCCTAGAAGCAACAATATCCAACAATTTCCCCCTTTGGAATTGATGGCAACATATGAATATGAAAAACAATTAATGCAAAGGAATAAATCAACACCAGCAAACTCCAACAATCTCTCCCTTCGATCATGAACACAAAGCTCCAAAGATAAGGCATTTTTTCACATGCTTCTCTCCCCCTTTGATAGCAATGCCAAAGAAAAAATATAAATAATGCATCTCTCCCTCTAAGAAGGACAATCGTCTCCCTTAGGATAAACTCACAAATCTGAACAACATACTAACTACCCTGGCTGAGTAGCAGCACCAACTCATCAACCTGGATAAGTAGATAAGACTGTGAAGTCCATCGAATTGATGCATCTCCATGCACGTAGTTCTCTTCAGGAGGGGTTGAGACCCCTAACTTGTCTCTCAAATAGACAAATGTATCTATAGGTGAAGGTTTAGTAAAAATATTTGCAATCTGATCCTTTGTAGATACATACTCTAATTTGGCTTCTTCAACACTAACCTTCTCCCTCAAGAAATGATACTTAATTGATATATGTTTTGTTTTAGAGTGCAGTACCGGATTCTTGGAAATATTAATAGAACTTGAATTGTCACAATATATAACAATAGGCTCGTCATATATAACTCTAATTTCCTTCAACATCTTCTTTATCTAAACTACCTGAGTACAGTTGCTAGTAGCATAATGTATTCATCTTCAGCAATAGATAAAGATATAGCATCTTGTTTCTTACTTGCCCATGAAACCAACTTTTTCCCCAAAAAGAAAGCTCCACCAGTAGTGCTCTTCTATTCGTCTACATAACCTAACCAATCAGCATTAGTATAAGAACATAACATGAAATAATCACTCTTCAGATACCACAAATCATAATCAACAGTCCCCTTCAAATATCTGAAAAATCCCCTTCGCAACAGTGATATGACTCTCTTTAGGACCAGCTTGAAATCTAGCACAAAGACAAACAACATGCATAATATCTAGTCTAGTCTGAGTCAGGTACAATAGTCCACCAACCATAGATCTGTACAAGGTCTGATTAACTTTTGAAGATTCATCTTTAGTAGACAACTTGCATCCAGTCACCATAGGAGTTCCAACAGGTTTAGAATCAACTAACCCAAATTTATTCAACAGTTTCTTCACATACTTAGATTGAGAAATGAAAATGCCTTTACCAGTCTATGTAATTATCAATCCTAAGAAGAATTTCATCTCACCTATCATAGACATCTCAAATTCCTTTTGCATATCATCAACAAACTTCATAATGTTGTGGATATGGAAAATGACGATGGGGCCTCGAGCTTGAAGTTGACTCCACGCACCACAAGGATAACCAGGCAGAGCACTAAACCGGTGGAAGAGTCTCTTTCACAAGACCCGTTGGACCTTAAGGAAGCTGCCAAGGATATGATGTTTCTTGAGAAGGAGACCTCCCAGGCTTTAGACACTTTTTAAGTAGGTGGTATGTGTTGTTGTTTTTTCCAACATCTCATTGGCCTTTTGCTGGTATTTCGGTGGCTGCTGGGTTTTTTTGCTATTGGTTTGTAGCCAGTTTTGTCTCTAAGTCCTAGGTTCTCTTATGATTCCATAATGCTTTATCTTTAAATATGTGATCTAAGAGGTTTCGGGTCCCCTCAAAACCTATTTTTGCTTAATCAAAAACAATCAAAATGTTATCATTTTCAACCTTAAAGCATAAATTACTATCAGCGGTACCTTTACAAAATCCCAACTTCATCAAATACTTGTCTAATCTAGTATACTAGGCTCTAGGGGCTTTCTTCAGTCCATACAGTGCTTTCTTCAATTTGCATATCATGTCTCCTTCATCTGATAATGAAAATCCTTCTAGTTGCTTAATGTAGACTTCCTCCTCAAGATCACCATTCAAAGAGGCTGACTTGACATCCATTTGATATACCTTGAAATTCTTGTAAGCATCATATGCAAGAAGCAATCTAACAGCTTCAATTCTAGCTACCAGAGAAAAAGTCTCCTCATAATCAATACCTTCCATCTGAGAACATCCTTTACACACCAATCTTGCTTTGTTTCTTACCACTTCACCGACTTCATTCAGTTTATTCTGGAGCACACATTTAGTACCCATCACATTCTTGTCTTTAGGTCTCGGAACAAGCTCCCATGTGTTATTCTTCTCAATCTGATTCAGCTCTTCCTCCATAGCTTTAATCCAAATCTCATCCTTATAGGCTTCAGCAACATCTTTAGGTTCAATCTTGGAAATCAAGCATATCTCTTCAGCAACAATCCTTCTCCTAGTCATCACACCTTTATTTTTATCACCAATAATCTGATTCTCTGAATGATTCAATTTCACATGCCTCAGAGTCTTCTGATTATTCTAATTCTCTAGTTCTTGAACTTCTTCACCGGCAGCAGTAATATATGGAGTAAATATCTCTACCAGAGCATTCTGCTTCAGGGTCTTAGTTTGTGCAGGCTTAGAAATACTATCTTGATCATCAATCTCATATATGCATGCTTTGATCTGCTTCCGATGACATTCATTAACCTTCACATTTGCACTTTCTACTATCTTCTTCAACCTCTTATTGTAACACCGGTAGGCCTTTCTCTTAGTAGCATACTCCAAAAAGATTCCTTCATCACATCTTGCATCAAACTTTCCTATATCCTCATCTATTTTGATATAACATTTGCTTCCAAAATCTTTGAGATATCTAACTGTAGGAACATGACCAAACCATAGCTCATAAGGATTCTTACCAAAATCACCTTTTATATGCACCCGATTGAATGTGTAAATAACAGTGATAACAACTTCTCTCCAAAAGGTTTGTGCAACATTTCCTTCAATCAACATAGTTCTAGCAGCATCCAAAATGGTTTTGTTCTTCCTTTCAACAACTCCATTCTACTGAGGGGTTCTAGGAGCAGATAAATGTCTTCTAATTTCATTCCTCTCACAAAATAAATCAAACTCACCAGATGTGAATTCTCCTCCTCTATCAGATCTCAAACACTTCAGCTTCAACCCTGTCTCAGTCTCCACCTTTTCTTTAAATATTTTGAATTTCTCTAGTGCTTCTAATTTCTCCCTTAGAAAAGTAACCCACATCATTCTAGAGTAGTCATCAATCAACAACATGGAATACCTATCACCCTGCATGCTTCTCACTCTTGTAGGACCACACAAGTCAGTATGCACAAGATCTAATAACCCATTAGATGTATACAACTTACTCTTAAATGAAGTTCTTGTTTACTTTCCCAACTGACATTCTTTACATACTGGATTAGAAGGCTTCACAATCTTAGGCAAATCTCTAACATCTTGAGTAGAACTTATCCTTATCATGTAGTCAAAATTAACATGACACGTCCTTCTGTGCCACAACCAACTTTCATCAATCTGAGCAATCAAATAACTTTTCTCACTGGCATTCAAGTGAAAGATATTACCTTTAGTCTTAGTCCTTGATGGAATCTCTATACCAGAGGCATTCAGAATCTTGCATTTACCATTCTTGAATTGCAAATCATATCCCTTCTCAACCATCTATCCAACACTCAAAAGATTATGCTTCAAACCTTCAACATATAAGACATCATTAGTATTATTCTTGCCATCAAAAGATATAGAACCTCTACCACGAATCACAAAAGCTTTATCATCTCCAAATCTCACTATACCACCATCAAACCTTTCCATATTTACAAAAAAAAAAATTATCACCTATCATATGATAGGAACAACCACTGCCAATTACCTATTCATCTTTCTCTTCAATATTAGTAGCCAAAGCTTTCTCCTGTACCAGATCATCTTCCTTGATAGCAATAAATACAAATTCATCTTCTGAATTCTCATTCTCAGATTCTTCATCTATCACACCTTCATCAGCAGTATAATAACATCTCTTCTAATATTTGTACTTCTAGTTAGGCTTATAGGGCTTATCATACTTATCATACTTTTCATATCTATCATGCTTATCAAATCTATCATGCCTTTCATGCTTATCATACTTAGACATTATTTTAGGACACCTAGAAGCAAAATCTCCTATCTTATTACAAGAGAAACATTTCAAAGATAACTTTCCATCATACTTACCGGCTCCCTTAGGTAATCTCTGAGCAATAAATGCTTCAAGCTCATCCAACTCTTTTTCCTATTCTTCCATCTGTCTCATTTCTCTTTCATATTTTGAAACCCTTGATGGACTCTCTCAGATCATACTTTAGCCTCCCAGATACAAAGGCTTTAAATGTAGTCTCGGATTTACCATGTGATTCTCCAAATTTTCTCAGCTCAAATGTGGCCAACTTACCAACTAACATATCTCTCGTCATAGTAGTCACACTTCGGATCTCAACAATAGAAACAACTTTATCTTTATAAGCATAAGGAAAGGATCTCAACACCTTACCAACAATCTCATCTTCCTCAAGAGTTCCACTAGCACATTTGATGTTCATAACAAGCTCATTCACCTTTTTCGTAAAGGAAGTTATGTTCTCATCTTCTCCCATCTTCAATGTCTCATGTTTTCCCTTCAAACTCTGCAACTTAGCAACTTTAACTTGTGCATCTCCTTCATATAAGACCTCTATGTTTTTACATATCTTATGTGCACTCTGAATTCCCATCACATTAGTCATCTCTGAATCAGTCAAAGAACTTAGCAACACTTCCTTAGCCCTTATGTTATGTTTAGTATCCTTGATTTCAGTAGCAATAACCGGTCCATTATGAGGAACATTGTAGACATTCTTTGTAATCTTCCAATAATCTTCTCCAATACACTTCAAATGAACTTCCATCTGATCCTTCCATACTATATAATTATTTCCATCAAATGTAGGACTCTCCTTCTTGAACACGTAGGTTTCCATCTCGAATTTCCTCAAGCGGTCAAGCTTCTTCTGGAGGATCTAGCTCTGGTACCACTTGTTACAAGTGTGGTTGTAGTTGCATCAAAATATCAACCTATTGATGTCCAATACAACCACTAGACTTATAGAATACACAAGAGGCAGTTAAGACATGTCACAAACCCGAGCACTGCATTGCACAACACAAGGAGACCAAGGGCGCACACCTTGCAATAATGGCTTCATGTTTTGGAAATAAGACAAAGGAAGATGTGAAGTATGAATGTATCAATCAAAAATTCCAAAAGCTAAGGGACAATTTTCAAGAGCTTGCAGAGTATATTTGGTATTGTTGCCTGAATATGATGGATTAGGAGGTCAATCCTTTAATGGTTGCATTTATGTAGAGATTTGTGTCAAAAAAAAACTGATCATTCTTATCTCTTGCCTCAATCCACAATTATTTCTCTTCCACTATAAAAGTAATTGGGGTCGACCTCCTTGGGTGATGCACATTTCATGCCTACATGTTTCATCTTGGTCGACCTGGAAAGAGTTTTTTGATGCTTGTGAAGGATATAAATGGAAGATCCAATCATTGTCAAGTGTGTGTGAGATATTAAAGTGGCAAAGAAGTTCTTAATGCATATCAGAGTTGGTGAACTAAAGATAACTACATTTGAGTGAGACAACAAGTGTGTTGGAGGTAGTGAGTTGAAAGTAGTTGATATTATCAAATAGATTTGTTGCAACGTAAATTCATCAACTATTCATGTTTAATTTGAGATTGTAGCCTCCTTTTGTAAGTGCTATCATTCTCAAGCAATAGGGAGCTTCCTTTTGTTGTAGCCATAAAATTGTGTTGTAGGGAGTGGGAGTTTCCTTTGGGTAGTAGCCCATAAAACCTAATGTAATCTCATTTATTTTATGAGGCTAAATTTGTATAGTATCTCCAACTAGCTTGCTCACCATTATTTTTCCCTTGTTGGGTTTTCTACTAAAATCTAGTGTCTACTTGTGCAATTGTGGTATTCTATTTCATTGTTTCTGATTTGTTTCAATTAAGGGTTTAAATCTATGTTCAATGGTTTGAGCTATATTTGAATATTGATTCACCCCCCTCTCAATATTCTTGTGTGTTAAATAGGTTTATCAAGCTATAACCATTTTTTATTGTAGAATATGGTTAAAGTAAAATGACATTTAATATCCTATGAGAAATCTTTTGCTATGTAGTGATGCATTTTGGGCTAAAGAATAATAGGACCACCTACCAAAGTGTTATGGCTCACATCTTTCACAAGATCATTTACAAAATGGTAGAGTACTATGTGGATGGTTTACTCACTAAGTTTAAGAAGATATCTAATCATTTAGAAGATATTTGTGTAATTTTTACAAAGTTAAGGTTAAGTTCAATCTAGATAAATATGTTTTCAGAGTTACAATTAGGAAAAATAAAAATAAAAATAAATCTTATATTTTTATTTATCAATAGGGAGTTGATGTTGACCTAGAAAAAGTAAAAATAAATTTATACACAATCTCTTTAACCAATGAATCATCAACTAGAACATTCATGGGTAGTTGGGGGCAATATGATGTTTCATTTTGAATTCGAATTTAAAAATTGATCCAATTAATCAGTTACTAGAGAAGGGTGTTAGAATAGCGTAGATGATAGATTGTTAAATGGATTTGATCAAGTGAAAAAATTATCTTCACTTCTCCAACACTTGTGCAACCTAGGAAATTTTGGTCCTTCATTTCACGAGTAACACAAATATTTGTGGCATGCATGTTAGTGCAAGACAATGATGACCATAAAGATCTAGAGCAATATATTTCATTAGTCATACCTTATTTGATTATGGGTAGAATTATACTCAAGGAGATAATGAATTCTTCGCTATATTTTTTTCACTCAACATTTGTCTCATTATATATGAAATGAGGAAACTTGAGATTGCCAACTCAAAGCCACTACAAAATTTTCTCACACAACCACTGTTGTCAAGAATATATGGGTGATTCTTAATATTGTTCAATGAATTTTAATTTTCTTATTAGTGATATTTTTATCATCTCAACATAAGTATATTCTTAGGGAATTTATTCAAAAATTTCTACAAAATTAAATCTTTAGTCATAGGTTTCTTGGGAGTCTTAAGTACCATAAAGCAAAGAGGAAAAATCAAATGTTTATCGCTAATTGATTTGAATCACAAGAGAAAAAAGAAGGAAAAAAAATTAAGTTTTGTTTCCTTTTTTAAAGTTACAAACCATATCCATGTTTGTTGAGGGAGATTAGGTTTTGTTGGTTGTTGCATTTAAGTAGCATCAATTTCTATCGAAGAAAAAAGATCTATAGACGTATCAAAGGAAACAACATGTTCCAAGCATAGCAAAGAAACAACATGTTGTAGAAGCAACAAAAAATTAGGGGCATCAGTTATAAACGTAGTAGGGAAGTAACATGTCATAAAAAATCATGGCAAAAAATAAGGAAGTAACATGTTGTAGAAGTAGCAAAAAAATCAAGATAGCATTTGCAATCGTAGTATAAAGGTAAGACAATCAATTTTATTCTAAAAATTACCAAAAATAGAGGAAGTTGTTAGATAGCATAAGGATGCCTAAGGGTAGATTTTCATTTAGTTTTTGCATTCTTTTGCCAAGCATTGTAACTTTAAAAAGTTCTTTCTATCAAGTGAACAACATGGTAACTCATTTTATGATGATTATCAAGCATTGTAAAATTCATTTTTTTTTAGGTAATATGCAGAAAAAGAAGACTTGTATTTAGTTTTTTTTGTATCTTATGATCACTAAAGATAAGCTATTTTAACTTCTCAAATTGGTTTTATTATGCAACTTCTCTCAAGATAGTTGATGTAATCTTGTGATGATACCATTTTATCCTTTATTTTTGTTCTATCTATGTTGCCTTTATGCAAAAAAATTATATTTTTGTAGGTCATTACTTGTATTAAACCATTTAAGGAAAAGGGTTAAGTTTTGAAAATGTTTCCTACTCCTAAGTGTTGTCTTAGATATTGAATCTATTCATGAAATGTTTATGCAAGGACATATACATTTCTATGGTGTGTATGTTGCAATTTAATTTATTGGTCATATTGTGTACATTTTAAACAAATGCAAGTTAGAAGAATTTTCGGTGCATCACCCCATACAATTAAGGTTTATTTTATGTAATTTCCTACCCCTTTTCTCTACTAAACAACAATAGTTAATTTAGTTTAGGTAATTGTAGCAATGGAACCTACCCTCTCTAGAGATTCACTCCAACCTATGGGAAATTCGTAGGCCCTATAGTGTATCCATGTTTTATTGGATTTCTAAGTTAGGTTCTTAGGACTTCTTATAGTATTTCTTCTTATTTTTGAAGGAGATGTAATTGAGTTCTTTCAAATATTTTTAAAATTTTAGATATATGCACATGTCCATCATGATTCCTCTCGAGATCTTCAACTAATTGTCACACCATGACCCTTCTACACTTGGTAGTTAGATCTAGTTGGGAAAAAATATCCACTATCAATAGATGGTCATGCATACATCATAATATAAACTAAATAATTTATCAAGTGATTCCTTCCATTTCTCCTTTTGTTCTAGCAACAAAGGAAGAAAAGGAGTCAACATCGGGTGACATATCAAATTATCCTTTACAATCTCCTTACTGCATTAAACAAAATTGTAATGCAAAAAAATGTAAGAGATGGTGTTGTGTTGTAGCTCATTAGCTTATTATAGAAAGTAAACTTTATCTTGATAATCCTCCTCCTATGTAGTTGGATCCTATATGACCCCTTAGTCATTTATGCATTCCCCAACTGTCAAGTTTGCCTCTCCTAAACATGATATTTACCTTTCCCAACCTATCCAAAAGCTTAAGTGTTTGTTGTCTTTGCCACTCTTTAGTTTGAAGGTCTCTCCTAACCAAATTCCTCTTCTATAGTTAATACTTCTTGCGATATTGTTGATAGCACTATTACACCAACTCTTATGAACTATTCTAATGATGATTCTAATGGTATATGTAGAAGTATAGATCTGACCATCTGATTAAATAAATATTTAATGTTTATTTAATCCATTAAAATCAATTCCTCTTTTAATTAAATCATATTTAATTAATCCCTCCCCCACATTCTTGTATTGATTAAATAAATTATTTGATTTATTTAATTTAATCCAATTGATCACACTCTAACCTTAAATTAAATAAATCATTTTTCTTTAATCAAACCCCCATTTCCTATTTAATTAAACGTACATTTTATTAAAATCTTTATCCTATTTAAATAAATCAAATTCATTTAAAATTCCTTCCAATGCAAGTTGTAACCACTTTTTGAAATAAATCATTTTATTTCAAAATTAAATCCAAAAATATCCTCCCACTTGCATCCTCCTAACAAATCCACTTGCATATCTAATCCCCCTTCTAGATTCTTCTAAACCATCCTAATTAGCCTAAATTACCTCTTAAACATTTGCACATTCCTTAAGAGAAGGTCACTTCTCAAAAATCCCCAAAAAGTCTTCATAAACCATTAAAGGCTTTATGTCTTCAACAAGCTAACGTCCAAAGTCTTTAATAACCATTAATGGTTAACTCAACTTAACCCTTGGTTAGAGACTTTCTCTCTAACTCAACTCTTATCTAACCCATGGGTCTCTTCAATCATTCATTGCTTTGACCATGGTTATCCATTAACCCTTGCACAAGAGTTTATCCTTTGGACAGAAGGATTATCCAATAACTTAACCCTAACCTTACCCCCTAGGGTGACCACAATGTCTTCTCAGGCATTTAATGCCTCTTCTCTCTCCTCTCAAGCCATCTCATGTTGACAATTGTCACCATTTAATTGGTGAAAATTATAAAGATGGATTGAAGATCATTCAATCTTAGCCCTTGTTAAGATTACTCAATCTTAACCATCCAATTTCCCATTTCTTCTATGAATAGGCCCGATTTCTCTCATTATTCATATCCAAGATTCATGCATCCAGATTATAGTCTACTTTCATCAAGCATTTCTACCTCTCTTTGATAATTAGCATTTTAATCATATCGGAGCATATTAACATAGCATTTTTAATCATGAATCGTGTTAGCATAGCTTGTTAGTTTCATTATCATATCATTATCTTCATCATAGCATAAATAATCATTATCTAAATAAGATTATCATATCATATAGAGCTTAGGTGCATCTTGCATGTAGATCATCATCCATTATCACTCCAAAAGTCAGTTGCTCAATGATCTGAGTGTAGACACATAAAAATGTCGCATTAATCATGTACTGATTATTCGTCCCATTGATTAAATAATTATTTAATTATTTAATTAAATTAATTAATCTTATTCTTCTAATCTTATATTTCTTCATCATCTTACTAATTATTCTATTTCAATTCTATCATCATTTAATCATTTAAACCATTTTCTAATGATTAATTAAATATTTATTATTTAATTAATTGTGATTTTAATCCTTCAATTTAAATAATATTTATTATTTCAATAAATTCATTGTTCTATTTCTATTTCTACCATCAATTAATCATCAACCCCTTTTCTAAATATTAATTAAATATTTATTATTTAATTAATTATGATTTTAATCCTTTAATTTAAATAATCTTTAAATTATTTAGTTAGCTAATTAATTCTTCTAATTCCAATTCTAAATTGCCAAATTCTAATTTCATCTAATTTCATCAATTCATTTAATTATTTAATTAACAAACTAATTCTTCTAATTTCATTCAAATTCATGTTCTTCTAATTTCTTCTAATTTCAAATATATGTGCATGATTTCAAAAATCAAATTGAATTCCAAAGTCAAGTTATAAATATATTCAAATAACAAATTCAATTTAAAATAAATTCAATTTTTGAATTAAATCTCATGCAAAGATTAAATTGAAAATCAAAGTCAAAGTGCAAGCACATGCTAATTTAATTAATTCAATCAATTAATTAATTAAATCAATTATTTTTTCAATTCCTATTTCTATCTTCCACTTTGTTTTTTCCAAAAAGCTTTCAATCAGTTAACTATTTCAATTTCTTTAATTCTCTCCAATCATTGTTTTTCTATCTTCTAGTTAGATTTTTGTAAATAAAGCTTTCTTTGTCATTAATCAATTATCCTCCAATCATTCTTTTTCATCTTTCAATCAACTTTTTTCTCAATCAGTTAACTCATTTAACAATTCAATCAATTTTGTTCCACCTCCAAATCAGCAGTTCAACTATAAATCAGCATGTAAGCTCACCTAAGTTCCACCTCTTGATCAATATGTTCCACCTTTCAATCAATCATCTCCAAAAATCTATAAATTGAGCATTCAATCTCCATTTTCAACAATTGTGAACTTTGAATCTTTGTGTCATTTGCAGGTTGCCAACACGATATCTGAGAGCCATCATACCACAAAGAAGAGAACAACAATGGAAGCTACATACAGTCATGAAATAGGGAGATGTTATTGAATATTTTACATTCCTATTGTTTGATTGTATCATTTCATTGGTTTTATTTAGAATTCTTTGATTAGATAGGGATTCGTGATGTCCCTATGTTTCTAGTTGAATTTAATGATGAATTTTAGCATACACACTGAGAGCAACCATTGACTTGAAGAATCCTGTGAGATAGAGAAAAATGAGATACTTTGGAAGATTGGCTTCTTTAATTAGTTTAAGCTTAGTTAGTCTTTATATTCAAAATTTTCATTGGTATGTTAGTTTCTAGTTTCAAATTGATTGATTGATTACACTAAAATTTCTCATACATTTTTGGTGCTGACCGTGGGGCATGTCCCCATATTTAAAATTGTTTTGCTTGCAGGTTGAAGACAAGTTCACGCTGGAAACTTAGAATAGCACATATGCGAGATCCTTTAGCACATACACAACATCCTTTAACACATTTGTTTAACCTGTCAGTACATGTGAATGATATCTTAGCGCATTGCATTCCCATCTTGATGCATGATTTTATCTTCTCTTTTAGCGCATTCGAGTATCAATATAGCGCATTTGAGCATCAGAATAGCACATAAACTTCATCCTTTAGCGCTTATGCTTCATTATATAACACATATGCTTCACTGTTTAACGCATAAACAGACAGATTAATCTAATTTGTAAAAATAGAAAGGAAAAATTAGGCTAGTGAGCCTACCATCTCGACTAGCAAAGTTACTGGTTTTGCAGGTTTTAACATTTGTTTTGCAGGTACTCAAGGACTTAGATTAGTCTTTTTATTCTCTTTTTTTTGTTACAAATTTTCATTTTGCAAAAAGGATAAAAAGAACATAATTTTCCTTTGGAAAGCTTAAAAAAAAACATCATTTTCATTTGGAGCTTTAAAAAGAACTTCACTTTCAATTTTTGCAAAAGGTAAAAAGAACAAGCAACCGAAATTTTCATTTTGCAGCCTAGATCACACTTATTTTGGTGTTACTAAAAATAATAAAAACAAATTTCCTTTTTTGTAACAAAGGGGATAAAAAGAACAAGCAATTGTGATTTTTTCTTTAAAGATAACAAAGAACAATCCACTTCAAAGTTGAAAGTTTTTTTTCATGTTAAATCGTTGTTATTATTTTGGAGATTTATTTTGTTGACAAGGATTTATTTTCAAAGTTCAAGAATTATTATCTTTTCACAATCGCTATCTTGGATAAAATAAACACCATCTCTTTTGGAACAAAATTTCCAAGTAGCATTAGACAACATTGTGATATTGTTTAATTAGAAAGAGTGTCTTTCATGAATTCAAGGTGATAGGTATATGCTCTCCCCTTAATTGGGTGATCAAAAAGTCAAACTTTCCATTTACTTGCTTTCTTTTATTTTTTGCAATAGGCTAAAACCTTTAGCAGGCCTGCCTTCCTGAGGAGCCTTTTAGGCTCAAGCCATTAAGGTCGATGAGAGGGGAACGATCTAAGTGGAGAACGGCTAACGCCAAGTATTCCAACCCACTATAAACAAATCTAGATATGATGAAAATCATGTTCAACGGTTTTTCTCAATGATTAGCCTTCCCCCAATATCCTTGAGATACGTAAAGCCTTTGTTTTAAAGGTTTGGAAGCCTCTTGAGGGAGTTTATCACTGAAGACCGAACATAATCCCTACTAAAAACCTTAGAACTAGAAGCCTCGCCATGTCAGTTAGCCAAACATTTCTAATGTCATAGTGCAAGGGTGGGGAAGAATCCACCCCCAAGACACTCACCATAAATCTCCCAGGAAAATGATCCAATTGAGAAGCAATTCTCTTTGGGTCAACTTCTGGAAAAAGGCAAAAAAAATGGGCACACCTTAGGGTGTGATAGGGTTGTTTGAGCTGACGGAGTATCAAGTGTGGGCTATTGATATTTTAAATGACCCTTGAGATTAAGAGAGTCTGCTTGATGTGTATTTTTTGTTCAAACCAGTGAAAACAAACAGGGATTTGAAAAGATCCTATTAAACATACACTTATTGTTTGGAATAGATGAACTATCTTTTTCTTGTTGCTATGTTTTCAAATCATTTTCAAAAGATCATCTATTGAAACAAACAAAAAAATTTAAAAATGCAAGTCAAAGTCATAAAATTTCAACTTCAGGGTAACTTAATGCATAAACAGTTCAAATTAGCGTTGAATCATCAATGTAGTGCATACTATTTACTGGTTAGCGCTTGAGAACTAAACATTAGCGCATCCAAATCAAACGATAGCATATGAGTCCTGAAATAATTTTCAAAATTTCAACAATTAGAAAAACACTAGTGCACACACACGCAACAAAAATTAGCGCTTTTGGAGGACAGCTTAGCGCATTGGAAGATCAAAGTAGCGCATTTAACTCATCATCTAGCGCATAACCTACATGTTTTAGTGCATCATCGGAAAATTTGTCTCAAACAGAAAGCAGATTATCAAATTTTTTGGAAAATTGGCATCATTTTTAAATACCCTTTTAGCTCTTCTTTCAAATCCAAATATCACTGATAGGATTTTCTTCAAGAAAAATCATAGGAAATCAACTAGTGATCCAAGTTCCAAATTTCAACCAAAATCAACATCAAATACTTAGCTAGATTATCCAAGTTGGTCAAAACAATCTAGTTTCTAAATCAAGATATATCATTCTTCATTAGGAAACTTCATTGCATCTTTTGACATACTTAGTCATATCAATAGGGGAATATCAAAACCCTCTATTCGACTTAGTAAGCTTAGATATCAAAACAAAGTATTTATTTTCAAACCAAACTATCCAAAACAAGAACTTTGTTCACTCGTATGACCACACCTCAACACTTAAAAAAGAAAAATCTTCATCAGAAACTGATTTGAAAAGAAAAAGACCTAGTCAAGAGAAGATCTTTAAGATAAGAGAGTTTCTTTACATAAACCGCAAATTTTTTCTAAAACATAGGACATTCCTACACTGATTTCAGAATTATTCACGTGGTTGTGGAACTAAATTTGACGAAGAGTCTCTAAAAACTTGTGCTTTTGAACAAAGATTTGCATTATCACAACACCTCAATAAAAGTGGAAAAATCAACTTGGCTTATTTGCCTCAAAAAATAATCACTTATTGAACTACAAAGTAATCTTTCACATGCTAGTTGTAACTCAAGCTCAAAAACGTAGAGAACAGGAAATACAATCTCAATAGATCATGGGACATAGAAGAATAAAGCCTTTCTTTGATGCTAGTGAAGATGAAATAATCGAGGAACTAATTCAAGTGGCCCAAGAAAACCCCAGTTTCCAGAAACTCGTACAAAAACATAGAATCCGACAAGGAAAAATTCTTTCTCGTGCTAGCAAGCAAAGGCATTAAGATCCCCACCGATTTTGATATGGACCAACTAAATTAGGAAACAAGAGAAGAGCCAAGAGTATACAACTATGATAGCAACGACCATGATAATAATGAGGAATCAATAACACGTCACGAAGCAAGAGAAGAGCCGAGAACACATCACCATAATAACCAAGATGATAATGAGCCCTTGAACGCATTAACATAACAAATCCAAACTCTTCAACAACAAATGCATTACATGCAACAAGAGACAACAAAAAGATATTCCTTAGAGGATATTTGCCACTACCCATTCGATAGAAGCTTGAACATGATACCATTTCTACCCAATTGCAAAATTCCCAAATATGACAAGTATAATGGCGCAATTGACCCCCAAGATCATGTAAGAGAGTTTTGAGCCCCGAGTTTGGAATTCACACATAATGACACCTATATGATGAGATTGTTTCAAATAAGTCTAGGGGGACAAACTATGGAATGGCTCTCAAAACTCTCACTGGCCCTAAGATCATTGGAAGAGTTAGTAAACAAATTCATGTCACAATACTCTTACAATATCCAACATGAGATAACCATGCTCGATTTTTATAATACAAACAAAAAAACAAAGAGTCATTCATGACATTCCTACAAAGATGGAGACGATTGATATTGAGATACCCCCATCCAGTACCTAAAAAGGAAAGGATGGATATTTTTATGGACAATCTTAGTAGCAAAATGTGTTATCGGCTCCAATTGCAATGTCCACCTAGCTTCCAGAAGTTTATCGATAACGGTATCAAAATAGAAGAAACCTTGATTAAAAGGGGATTCTTAAAATTCTCTAAGGAAGGTACCAATTTTTCAAACAACTATAACCATAATAACAATAACAACAACAAAAACGCTGACGAGTCCAAATTCTGGATGAGAAAAAAAAACATAGTCAATGATGGTGTAGTCGACATTCATATCGTAAAACCAAAACAACCAATGTTGAACTTATCAGGAACTACACTGGTCAACAATCTAGAAAATAACAAACCAAAACCATCCCCTACACCATATCGAAGGAAATTCACACCTTTGGGGCAATCACTTGAATCGGCATTCAATGAACTTATGGAAAAAAAATCTCATCACATTGACAAATACAAGGGATTTTGAACCACAAATAAAACCACCATGGTGGAATGACTCACATCATTGTGAGTATCATCGAAGAAAAGGTCATAGAACAAATGATTGCCTAAGATTGAAGAAATTGGTTCAAGATTTACTGGACAAAGGTGATATAACAGTGGATGGACATAAAACCAATGATGATCATGAAGCATTCAAGAATCCACTTCCTAATTATGACAAAGGAGCATCATCATCCTCAAACAAGAGGGCCCATATAAATCATGTATACAACAACGTCATTAATCACATCTCAGCATATGACAATCAGATCAATGTTATTAAAATCAAGGACAAGAAAGAGCAAGTCCTGGTAAATGTAACTACACGGGCCCAATCCAAGTATTTATTGAAAGGAAACACTTCCAAAATATCCACTCTTCCGAAAGAGCAATAAAGCCTGGTAGATCAATTGCAGAAAACATCAGCCCACATATCAATATTAGAGCTTCTCAAGATCTCACCTACACACAAGGAGATTCTAGAGAAAGCTCTTATCAATACTACGGTTCCAAACAACGTGGATATTCATCGATTCAAATCCATGGTGGGGAATTTAAATGTGCCTCATAATCTATCATTTTCTGAGCATGATAACATCTCTCTAAGTCATTTGCGTAATACTCCACTCCATATTGAAGTCCTGGTCTATAAACATCGAGTAAAACAAGTACCAATAGATGGAGGAGCTGGTCTTAATATTTATACTCTAGAAATTATCCGTGCATTGGGTTTTCTCAAAAAAAACCATTGATCCTAGGAAAAAGATAACAATAAAAGCATATGATGATGAAGAAAGATCATCAAAAGGGCTCGTAGTATTACCTATTCAAGTAGGACTATTTTAGAGGGACACTCTCTGTCAAGTCTTGGACATTGACTTGTCTTACAACATACTCTTGGGTCTTCCTTGGATCCATGAAATGCAACCAGTACCATCTAAATACCACCAATGCCTAAATTCCCATACGATGGATAAGAAATTTCCATCTCCGCAAACACTAATCCTTTTCTGTATTGCAGTAATCTCAAAATAACTCAGAATGTTCTTGTACCACACAATAGGGAAGCTCTCGCTTCCACATCATCAAATAGTAAAGACCATATCAAATCTCTATCCATAGATTTTGAGAAAAATATGAAGTTAAAGGATAAAGGCATGGGAGAATACTCTTTTGAACCATCCTTATGTCTATCAAAATTCCCAATTTCATCAAGGTCTCATGGACAACCATCAACATCCAAGCAAAAATCTTCACAACCCATCAAACTCTTTGATGGTATGTTTATTCAAGTAGGAATACTAATAGATGAATAGAAGACAAGGATGTCTTGAACTGGTTATACAAGGATGACGAGGACACACGAGCAACAATGTTAAGTTTCACAATCCAAACAGAGCAATATGGAAATAGATTCAGAATCATGCAAAGGATGGGATACATAAGAAAAGGTCATATTGGTAAAAGAAAAGAAGGTATTATAGAACCCATACATCTTCTTACTCAAAGTGCTAAAGATAAATCAGGAATAGGCTCTGGTCATGATATTCTAGTTTGCAGGCAACAAACAAATCAACAACATCAACAACAAAATTCCACATAGCAACTGAATCAACAACAAGAATATGCATGACAACAACAATAGAAATATGCATGACAAAAACAATAGATGTGGTTCATACCTATACGCCCATACTCTGTGAAGGAGAAGGCTCGAGATCTTGAAAATTTGAATTTGGACCACACATATCTATGATGCTAGTGAGAATGAGCAGATTCGATACATGACAAACAATCCCGAGGAGAGTACCATCATAGGCCTTGATCTCATTGTGAGAATTTTCCAAGATCTAGAGGCAATGGAAAGCACAAATAAGAGAGACAAAATTGATGATAGGAATAAACTGTATTATACCAAGATGCAAAATATGATCAACTGGGTCATTACAAGAATGTTCAATGATTGCCCATATAAACAATGTAGATGAGCTTGCTTATATAGGCAAGGCTATATGGATATGTGAGCACACAAACATGACATGTGGCTCAATAAGAAACAAAGGTAGGTAGGAAATAGGTGTGGGTAGGTGGGAGAAACAATAAAATATTCCACATGAGGTGGAATGTAACAACAAGATAAGATCAACACCATAAAAGGTGGAAATTCTCCTATACACACTATCCCAATGTAGCACAAACACCCAAGTGTCTCATACCCAAACTACTATTAAATGCATGTACCTAAGTAAACTTAAGTAAGGTGTAATAATATCCAAGATGAATAATTATTTACACCAACACCCCCCCTTAAGTGCAACTTAGGGGAATACCCTTAAGTCTACAATGCAACTAAGCAATGCAAGATGGGCCCCGGCTACGAGGCCATGTTAGGTACCCATGTACAAATGCAAATGAAATCTCCCATAAATGGAGAAAGAGAGAAAAAACCTATGGGAAAAAAATCTCCCCCAAAAGAGAGATGATGAAAGCACACAATGTTGGTTCCCAAAACCACAGATTGGAAAACCCAAAGACTTGCCAAATCCTAAGCAGTCCAATCAGCCTTGGCCAATGAACAGGGATAGTCAAAGACTAAATCCCTCTACACTTTAGGCTCCACTAAACCTAGGCAAGTGTACCTCACACTCTCAAGCACAAAAGAGATTATTTAAAGTGGATTTAAGCCTTTTAGCAAATTACAAACTAGCAAATTGTTGTCTGCAATTATGCTTTATTATGTGCTTTAACTGAATGTTTTGAAAAGAAATGATTGTGAATGTATATTGAAAATAAGATTACTTTCAAGACCTAAAAGACATATGCATAGATCAGTTCATATAGGATTTGGGAAGAATGTTTTTCTGTCAAGGACCTTGAATGCATACAGATCAAAACCTTGAAAAATCAATAACAGACCAGTGCCTCTATCCAGGGATATATATGACACTTTGTGGACAAAATATCTTATCAACTCAAGAGACAATTTCTCATCAACTATGAAGGTTCAGTATGTGTTACACAAACAATAAGAACTCAATCTTTCACCTAATGCAACAGCATGTGATTCACATCATAGCAAATATATAAATAGATTTATCAAGAGGACAAAGATAACGCATCAACACAAAAGTGTACACAATATTTGGAAAAAGAGATAGTGAACCTTGTATATTAATATTCAGGAAATAATTGCATACATAAGCTGCACTTGTAAATAATTCATTACAGATTGCCTGCACAAAATGATACTTCTTCTTCCTATAGACTTCTCTAATACAAAATGATATTCAATCCTTACAGCATTATGTTGTTCTTATGACTCCCCCCTCATATATACATTTTTTAACCACTTATATATGTGGTTGAATGGGCACCATACCCCTTTTGGGGGTGAAAAGTCACCATTTTACATTAAAATTAACAAAACCCTTTGAAATTAATATGCAAACTAGTTAGTCAATAACCTTTCTTTAAGCTATCTTTTGGGTTTTTGTTTGGTCGGCTACCTTAAACTTTAGATACAAATCTGAAATTTTTGTGGTGGTAGGAAACATCCACTTATAAAATGGGTCTTCATCAGATTGGATATTTGCATACATTTTTATTCCAAGTCGATATCTTATTTCATGCAGGTTGAAATAACAGGCTTTTCAGCCTTCTTACGGTCTTCTGTATGGTCTATAGCCAAAAACACATTGTACAGATCTGATATTTTTACTCGAGCTTGGAAACTTGATTTTCTGAAATGGGTATTTCTTATATTTTCATGTTTCATTCATTTTAATTCTCTTTTCATATCATCTTTTCTATAGATAAAAAACACTAGTCTTTCATGGGGTCCATTGAAATTAATTTATTCATATCCTCCTTTACACTAGTTGTTCAAATCATTAGTCATCCATTATGTGTCATTTCCATGAAGTGACCACCATTTTTAATAGTAGGGTGCTTGAAATTATTTGTAAATTTGAAGCCCCAACACACAATTCTCTCGATGATGAATGAGAAGAATAAAAAATATGTCCCCCTCATAAGAGAGAAGAGAGACCATGAAGCCCCCCCTCAATGTCGAATCTCCTACAAAGATGGTCCAATGATGATGACCAAAATATCTCCCCATTAGGAAGAAAGAGAGCCAAAGCTGCACCAATAATGTCAAAGTGCGACAAAACTAGGTACCAAGTCGATGACGATGAATCACTCACTGCAACAAAAAGAAGACTAGGCATGGAGACAACCTGCTTTGAGCATCATCTGGATACTCATAAATGGTAGAAATACTGGTACAATCCAAGTCTCCAATCTAAGTCTCACGGGATCCATGCACAAATGTGTACAATATAATTCTCAACTGGAGCCATGCACCAAGTCTCACAAGATATTCCTAATCTACGTGTACAAGAGGATTACATCAAGTAGTCAACAATGACATGATACAAAGAGGTGTGGCACTTTATGATAGTGTGAGTACAACATTACTCGAGAAAGAGAATGCATCATGATAAAATATTCAAACATGGAAACATGAAAATGATGCCACCAACAAAGAAGCCCTGTAGAATACTGCAGATGAAGATGCCTCTGAATGGAATTTAACGAAGAGATATAAATGAACAACTGGCTCCCTATAAAAAGATCATGTTGGCACTTGCAAATAATGGCAAAGTGGAGTTTTTATTTCAACTTTACAACTTCTCAAAATGAGATATAAGAGACTTCAACAAATATTGCTAGTGATCTAAACTGAGATCCAAGCAAAATACAAGTACCAAATAGGCAAAAAATGACCAAATACTGAAAGTACAATTTCTACTCAAAATCACTGCAAACTAATGGAAGATTATCAAAGTAGATGAAAAAATTATGCACTTTCAAAAAAATGGCACTTGAAAAGGAGTCCATATGAGCCCAAATGAAGCCTCCAAAGTTGTAAAAATTAGGATTTCATGATTTCCGAAAAAATGTATCTGAAAATCAGAAAACTCCTGCACCACTGTATAGATCACAAAATTATACCCCAAAACAAAAATAATTGCTTGAAAAAAGGAGTCCGAATGAGTGAGATATCACAATTTGAAAATTGTTTGCAAAATTATAATTTCTGGAAAATTTCCATCGCAGCTTCAAACTTCAAATGCCTCTAGATTTGGCCTCCGAAGTCCAATTTGGATGAAACAAAAGGCAAAAATGACTTTCTTGGACCTCTCAATCCAATGATAACCTCAAATTTGACCCATCAAGATTCAATAATAACTTGCAATAGAAAGCTCCAAAATACACAACACCAAATAACATCAAATTTCTCTCAATTGGCAAACCAGTGACACTCTAATGGCTTTGATACCATGTGAGAATTTTCCAATATCTAGAGGCAATGGAAAGCACAAATAAGAGAGACAAAATTGATGATAGGAATAAACAGTATTATATCAAGATGCAAAATATGATCAACTGGATCATTACAAGAATGTTCAATGATTGTCCGTACAAACAATCTAGATGAGCCTGCTTATATGGGCAAGGCTATATGGATATGTGAGCACACAAACATTACATGTGGCTCAATAAGAAATAAGGGTAGGTAGGAAATAGGTGTGGGTAGGTAGGAGAAATAATAAAATATTCCACATGAGGTGGAATGTAACAACAAGATAAGATCAACACCATAAAAGGTGGAAATTCTCCTATACACACTATCCCAATGTGGCACAAACACCCAAGTGTCTCATACCCAAACTACTATTAAATGCATGTACCTAAGTAAACTTAAGTAAGGTGTAATAATATCCAAGATGAATAATTATTTACACCAACACTCATTAATAACTTCAACAATGTCTCTATCATGACCCTTACATCATTAGACCTTAATCCACCTAACAATTCCTTACCCCTCGTATATCCTGAACTCATAGACTAGGAACAACCTAAACAACTCAATATACCTATCTTTCCAAATGATGACACTACTGTCAATTACGTTTGTTCATTAAACCCTGAAACACGCTCCACCAAAAAAACTCATAACGATATCTTCAACCAGGGGAGTGCCAATTCTTTCACACAAAACAAATAAAACATAAAAAGGATCTAATGGTGAAACCCATCTAATGGCAGTATTAGATCACAAAAAAAGGAAAATGAATTGACATATCCAATGATAAAAACCTTTTTGAGGCACTGACAGGTGAAATACGTGACACTCTTCCTAAGCACTATCAGGAGAGATCACCAATATTGATTGAGCCAACACAATCAATAAATATTGGCACAACAGAGATAGCAAAGACTTTACATCTGGCTGCATCCTTAACAGATCAAGAGAAACAAAGTTTCACAAAGTTTTTTGAAGAAAATAAAATCAAATTTATTTGGTCGTATGTACATAAGCTGGGAGTAGATCCAAATTTAATTATGCGCCATTTATCCATAGCTCCCAGAGCTAAGCCTATCAAACAGGAGCTCAGAAAATAAAATCCACATGTAGCACTGCTAGTCAAAGCAAAACTAAAGAAACTACTAGATGTTGGTTTTATCTGACCAATTGACTATGTAGAGTGGATCTCTAACATAGTACCTCTTTCAAAACCTGACAAAAGTATTAGGATATGCACCGACTTCAAAGATCTGAACAAGGCTTGCCCTAAGGATGATTTTCCTTTACTGAGCATCGACACAATTGCAGATTTAACAACAAGACATGCCATGTTATCACTTATGGACAATTTCTCGGGATATAGTTAAATTAAAATAGCACTAGAAGACCAAGATAAAATAGCATTTACATGTCCATGGGGTACCTACTACTAGAATGTCATACCTTTTGGCTTAAAGAATGTAGGAGTGACCTATCAAAGAGCAATGGCCGCAATCTTTCATTATATGATGCACACATTCATGGAAGATTATGTAGATGACATATTAGCCAAATCATTTACAAGAGAAGGACATCTGAAGATTCTTGACAAAATATTTTAGAGGCTAGAACAATTCAATATGCGACTAAACCCAAAAAAATGTGTTCGGTGTAACATCTGGAAAACTATTGGGATACATAGTACCAGAAAAGGGTATCGAGGTGGATCTTGCAAAAGTACATGCAATCATGGAGATGCCACCTCCTAGAAATATCAGTTAGCTAAGATCTCTACAAGGATGACTACAATCCATTAGAAGATTCATCGCTCAACTAGCTAACAAGTGCATTCCTTTCACTCACCTACTCCACAAGAATTTTCCTTTTAGATGGGAGGACAGATATTGTGCAAAATCATTCCACCAATTAAAGCAGTACCTGATGAATCCACCTATAATAGTGCCACCAATAGCAGACAAACCTCTACTTCTTTACATATCTACCATGGAGGTATCTTTAGGAGCTTTATTAGCACAAGAGGATTCAACTAGAAAAGAAAGAGTGATCTACTACATCAGCAGAACATTGAATGGATATGAGCTCAACAACTCAACTATACCTTCATTGAAAAAGCTTGTTTAGCTATGGTGTTCACTTCTCAAAAGTTTTGACACAATATGCTAGCTCACACAATCAAGCTAATAGAAAAATAGACCCATTAAAGTATTTACTCAGTAAAGATGCTTTAACAGGAAGACTAGCTAAATGGGTGATGATTTTGAGTGAGTTTGGCATTCAGTCAAGCTATAGCAGATCAGTTAGCAGAGGCACCATTACAAGATAGTCATCCACTGTATGTTGAATTTTCCAACACAAATGTTCTCATAATCACAACACAATCATGGGTCTTGTGCTTTTATGGATCATACACATAGCATGGATTGGGTGTCGATGTCCTATTCATCACTCCACAAGGACACGCCATCCCAAGATCTTACAGATTAATGTTCCCTTACACAAACAACGTGGCTAAGTATGAAGTCGTGGTGACAAGAATCAAAGTGGTAGTAGAATGGAAGACCATGGAGTTACAAGTCTTTGGAGACTCCCAATTGGTCATCAATCAGGTCAATGATGACTATCAAACAAATGATGACAAATTGATGCCATACAAAAGAATGATGGATGACTTCAAGAAATACTTTGTGGATATCAAATTCGAATAGACCCCCAGGCTGAATAACAAAGTTGCAGATGCCATGGCAACCATCACCTCACTCCAACAAATACCAAAAAAATAGAGTCATTATGAGTTCCTGGTGGAGCAATTGTTTTTCCCTAGCCATGACAATCTTGAATCCCAAGTCATATGCCACCTAGTTGGTTCTGACTCACCACTCTATGGGAAGATCTATGCATTTTTAAAGAAAATACCCTTCCACTAGATCTATCTAGAAACAAGAAATGCAACTTTATACGTAAAGCAGCTCATTATACCCTAACTGTTGATACACTTTATAGATGAGGTCTTGATGGTACTCTCTTTCGGTGTCTTGATCATAACAAATATGAAATCGCCTTACAAGAAATTCACAAAGGTATTTGTGGAATGCATTCAAGTGGTCCTACTCTAGCCAGGAAACTTCTAAGGATGGGGTATTATTAGCCGACCATGGAAAAGGAATCCTACCAATTTGATAGAAAATGCCTAAAATTCCAAATCCATGGCAATCTTATACATGCACCAACACATGAGCCACAACCATTCACTACATCATGGCCTTTTTGTCACTGGGGACTTGACCTCATGGGTAAGATTCATCCCTCCTCATCCAATGGACACAGGTTCATAATCACGGCCACTGAGTATTTTACAATATGGATTGAGGTTGTTCCATTAACTACTATTACTAGGAAGCAAATATCTTCCTTCATCATGAACTATCTTATTTGTCGATATGACATCCCCAGCTCCATTATCACTCATAATGGTAGACCCTTCAAAAATCAAGATGTGCAGGAACTTTGTGACAGATTCCATATCCAACATTGCTTCTCCACACCTTACTATCCTCAAGGGAATGGCCAAGCAGAGGCTTCAAACAAAACTATTTTGAAAATCCTCAAGATAATAGTGAACAATGTTGGTCGTGATTGGCATATTCAGTTGAATCTTGTCTTATGGGCATATCGAATTAGCATCTACACACCAACAAGAGCCACACCATACTCACTTGTATATGTCTTAGAAGTTATCTTACCCATTAAGATTGACATTCCATCACTCAAAGTATCACTGAAAGGACTCATTCCAGATGAGGAGTACAGGGTAAACCAACTGCAAGAATTGGAGTTGCTAGATGAATGTCATCAACATACTTTTGATCACCTCAAAACATACCAGCAATGCATGTGCAGGAGTTACAACAACAGAGTAAAACCAAGGGGATTTCAAATTGGTGACTTGGTATTGAAGGAAAATCTCTACAATCAACAGGATTGAGAAAAGAAAGGCAAGTTTGAACCAAACTGGTTAGGTCCTTTCACCATATCAGCCAATGGATCGAGGGCATATTAGTTATCTATATCAGAAGGGTATTTTTTTTATGAACTATCAACAACATCCATCTCAAAAAGTTTTTTTTTTGTATTAATTATCATAGAATCACAAAGTTCATTTTTTGCTCATTCGAGCATCCACGTTACAAACTTATTACATACTATCTCCTTTCGAGCACCAAACTAGAAACAACAATTGGAAGACCAAGGGTCACAACTTAGAAATCCACTTTAAGCAACCAATGGAATACCAAGAGTCACAACTTAGAATTATACACAAAGGTGTCCCTCATGGGAGTTGAACTTGGGTCTCCACATTGAGAACTCAATGCTTTAACCAACTAAGCTCAACCCCTTGGACATCTCTTTTACACCAGAGTCATCCAATGCATGGAAAAGGAAAAAAAAAAAAAAGAGAGAGAAAAATCAAGAAAAATACAAAAAAATATTATAAAAATAAAAAAGTACAATAAAAACAAGTAGTGAAAACTTGGCAATATATATCAATGCATATATCATACCCTTTTGCATCCATTTCATCTAGGCCATCGACCGACACAGCTCTTTAATGCGGTTCAATCTTGGACACACTTAGCGTAGTCACTACCCTTTGTCTACAATAGTTTATCTGTATATTATCTCACCATGGCTTGGTAATCAGTGTATATATCCACATTGACAGTTGTGTCTAGGATTGGGGACAATTCACCTTTCAATTTTAAGCAAACAACAACAACATGAATGCAGACATATCTCGCAAACAAAGATCATGAAAATCAATGATGAACATCAAAACATTCAGATCCAAATGCAATACGCAACATTTGAAAACACATTTCAAACCAATCATTAGACTTAACTTCCAGATCGATATAGAACGAAAAATGATGGTTAATCTATTTTGAATCATGGTTTGATTACTTTAGCATAAGATTTGACTATTTATATCTTGATTTTTGGTTGTCAGATCTCCGAAGCTACTCAAGGATGTCTTGAACTAGAGAAGCAAGGAAGGAGGCTGGTATTTTCTTTGTCTACTATCAATGAGTGGATCATTTGTACTATGCCAATTAGTCACAAGACATGATTGGAAACATATCATTAAAGACATTTTGGATTGGCATATAATGATGATTCACTCTTGCTTGTTTTTACGCAAACAACACTCAGGACGTCTTGGTTTAAATTATACCTCAATGTTGGTGTCATTTTGCAATATCAAAATCCATATAAGTTGTACTCAGGTCATCATGGTTCAATTCTACCATTGATGTTTGTACTAACTTCCAACATTTTAAAGGCTCGTTGATGACAAAAGGAGTACAAACAATTGGCTAACGAAATGACAACATTACATAATTAGATTGCATGACCATAATAGATTTTATATCAATTACATTCATATGTAGTTACATTCATTTTATCATTATCATCATAATATCATTTCATTTAGTAGCATAAAACACATCAATTTTGCATTTAAAGTAACATATCATTATCATTATCATCCTCATCATTAGAATATAAAAATTACATATCAACTGCATTTATCAAGATTCATCATTTACATTTAGTTTTCATTTCATCAACATCACATAAATGCATTTACAATTTAATCATCATTGCATCACAACACATAACACATCATCATATAGGGATATGTCATCTTCAAAACATATAGATCATATCATCATAAAATCACTTATCAAATAGAAAGTATACACCACATTGACACCATATGCATTTGTAACCAAATAATCATGTAGACATGCATATAAAACATCTAAAATCATTTATAATATCATCATCTTCATGTATCAGCATATATGTCATAAAAGGCATCATATCACATCATCATAAACAAATCCACACTATCATATAAATGTTGGCAATTGGAAGAATTGATTGTGTGTTGCATTGATGTTTTGTCATTGATGGTAACACTGATTGTTTTGGTTGTTTATCGGTTTTCGGTAGGTTCTGGTAGAGCGGTTGGATTATGATATTGATCTAGTATGCTCTGGTATGCTTTAGTTTGTGGAATTGATTTGGATCTATCATTCATGATATTCAGATGTGTATCACGATCAATTGGTTTAGGATTTGATGACTCAGAAGATATCATTTGTTCTAGTAAGCCTTTTGGTCACCGATAAGGGTTTTACTGGTAGAGCTTTGTTGAAGAGATTTTCATGCACTTTATAAGTGGTGTTGGTGTGGCTTCTAGATGGCTTTTAGGATGTTGTTGGTTATCTTGTTCATGTTCCTGTTGATCGGTGGTGTTTCATTTAGGACCGGACCTAATGCTATCTTATTCTGCTAGATTATGGACCGGTTTATGTAACATGTTGGTGGATGATCCCGATACATTTTCGATTGGATTTATTGATTGGATTATGTTGTTTTGGTCTTAGGCTGACTTGGTTGATCATTGGATTGTAGGTTTATGTTATGAATTTATTGTATTATCTTTTAGGTGGTTGACCTAATTGTTTAAGTCTCGGGTTGGTATAAACATGATATAAGATCTCTTTGTAGATCATAAGTTTTTGGGATATAGGATTATCTGTGTGTGAATAAGGTTGTAATTATATGTAGAGGTTTTGGTCGATCATAGGTGATCGACTTAGGTTGGTGAAAGAGGTTTAAGACCTCTGGTATTGAGCTTAACCGGAACTGTACTCAGGCATAGGAGATGTTATTCTTGCAGTTCACTCTTCTTTCCGGATTGCAGTCTGGATTTATTTTGTAGTCAGTGAGGCTCCTTTTGTGATGAGTAGTGCACTAGGCTATTGGCCTTCATGCATGTGCAGGCCCCTCTTTTTGTAATCACATACTTACTACAAAAGTATTATCTGACTGTGGGTAGGCTTCCCACCATGGTTTTTTAATTTATCGGGTTTTCCACATACAAATCTTGGTGTTATCTTTTGTGGATGATTGATAAATGTTTTGTGGTTTATATTTGTGCTTATCTATTATATATACTATTTTAGTATTTGGTTTATGTATTCTGGTAAAAAGGTTTTAATGCTTAAAGTTCTATAATCTATTGACAACTGATTCACCCCCCCCTCTCCCCTCTCAGTTGTCCACCGGTTATCTGAGTTGTCTAACAATTGGTATCAGAGCTTGGTCCTCTCTATAGAAGATTCCTCTTGAGGAAGATCCTATGGTGTCTAATAGTTCAAGTTCATCAAGTTTGTCTGCAATTGTTTTCTGGAGAGAAATTCCTAAGCTTGATGGAACAAATTATAGAGTATGGAAGATTCTGATGGAGACTCATCTGAGATGTCTTGGTAAGGATATTTGGGAGATCACTAAGAAGGGATATACACCTCATAATCTAGCATCTGGCAATCCTCCTTCGACAAGCTTGGATAAGGACATTGAAAATGATTGTAGAGCTAGAGAAGCCCTTTTGTGTGCACTTTCTGATCAGCAAGTTATGGGGCTAATTGACAAATCAATTGCAAAGGATATATGGGATAAATTGGAGAATCTAAATGAAGGTAACTCTACTATTAAAATTGCTAAAATTGATGGTTATCGGGTGAGATATGAGAACCTGAAAATGAAAGAAGATGAAAGGATTACTGCTTTTATGGAGAGAGTTAATGAAATTGTTTTGAGAATTCAGTATTATGGTGGATCTCTGAGCAAATATGAAATAGTTTCTAAAGTATTGAGAGATTTTCCACCGACTTACAAAATGAAAACTACTGCAATTAATGAGTTGAGAACAATGACAAACACCTCGATTAATAGGGATACCTTGGTTGGGAAGTTATCTGCTTTTGAGCTTCAAGAAATTGGTCCTTCTAGAGTTGCAAAATCTGAACTTGTTTTTCATGCATCTACATCATCTACCGGCAAGAGTGATTGGAAAGCCTTATATGCTAAGGAACTGAAGGAAATGAAGAAATAAGATGAAGAGTTTGAGCAACTTGAAGCCTTATTTGCTAGAAGAGTACCTAAAAGTCCGACAGGAAGTAAGTATGAAGGAAAATCACCTTTTAAATGTTTTGCATGTAATAAGATAGCTCATTTTGCATCTAGATGTCCTGAAAGGAATTCAAGATTTGAGGAAAGAGATAGAATATATTTTAGGCCTAACCATAATTACTAGAACAAGCATAACTACAAGAGGAACAAAGACAAATCATGCTACTATTCGGATGAGGAAGGTGTGACTGATTCTGATGATGAACTGACACAAGATTCAACTAGTGGATCTGGCAATGGAAAGGAATGGGTATTCTTTGCTATCAAGGATGATGATTCAGTACCTAAAGAAAAGGTCCTTGCTACTAAAGTTGAAGACAAGGATGAATGGGTGATAGATAGTAGATGTTCACATCATATGACTGGAGATAAAAGGAAGTTTCTATCTTTGCAAGAATTCGATGGTGGTCTGGTTAGATTTGGAGATGAAAAAGACTTCATGATCAAGGGAAGAGGAACTATATCATTGGATGGTAAGCATGATACTGATAATGTTTATTATGTTGAAGGTTTAAGGCATAATATTTTAAGTGTAGGACAATTGGTGGATAAGGGATTTCACTTACAGTTCAAGTATGGAAAATGCAAGATTATCAACAGCTCTAGATTAGAGATTGCAACCGGTACTCAGACTAAAGGTGACATCTTTCATTTGAACTCTGGTGAGAAGACATGTTTGATTGCACAAATTGATGAAAGTTGGCTATGGCATAAGAGGTTGTGTCATGTGAATTTGTATTGCATTGTAAAGATCAGTTCTACTATGGCAGTTAGAGATATTTGTGAAGCCCTATAATTCGGTATGTAAGGAATGTCAAATGGGAAGCAAGTCAGAACTTCTTTTAAGAGTATACAAGACAAATCTAATGATATTCTTGATCTTATTCATACTTATTTGTGTGGCCCTGCTAGAATCAAAAGTTTTCAGGGTGATAGATATTTTATGCTAATCATTGATGACTATTCTAGAATGATGCAGGTTACTTTTCTAAGGGAGAAATCTGAAGCATTTAAAAAGTTTAAAATCTTTAAAGGTAAAGTTGAGATAGAGACAGGATTGAAGATTAAATGTTTAAGGTCAGATCAGGGTGGAGAATTCACATCCAGTGAATTTAATAGTTATTGTGAAAAGAATGGGATAAGGAGACAGTTATTTGCACCTTGAATACCTCAGAAGAATGGAGTTGTGGAAAAGAAGAACAAAACTATCCTCGATGCGGCTATAACTATGATGATGGAAGCTAATCTGCCTCATATCTATTGGAGAGAAGTCGTGAGCATGGTGGTATACACATTCAACAGAGTTCATATCAAATGAGACATCGATAAGACACCTTATGAGTTATGGTTTGGTCATACCCCTATAGTTAAGTATTTCAGAATCTTTGGTAGTAAATGCTATATCAAAAGAGATGATTCCATTGGAAAGTTTGATCCTAGATGTGATGAAGGGATATTTCTTGGTTATTCCAATGAAAGCAAAGGATATAGATGTTATAACAAGAGATTGCAGAGAATTGTGAAGAGCACTAATGTCAAGGTGGATGAGCTAAACATAACTCAAATTAGAACTTATGAGAGAGAACCGACAGTGGAAATGATCATAATTGAACCGGTAGCACCTACACCAGGACAGAATGTTGAACCAATTACTCCAGAAGTATCAAAAAATTCAACAGTAACTGAAGATCAAAGAAGAGGAATAGAAAATCAGAAGACTCCTAAGTATGTAAGGTTAAATCATTCAGAAGATCAGATCATTAGAGACAAGAATAAAGGAGTGATGACAAGAAGGAGGTTGGTAGCTGATGAGGTATGTTTAATTTCTTAAATTGAACCGGCATTAGTAATTGAAGCATGTAAAGATGAATATTGGATGAAAGCTATGGAAGGGGAATTAGATCAGATAGAAAAGAATAATACATGGACTTTAGTTCCCCGACCTAAAAATAAGAATGTTATTGGGACTAAATGGGTTTTTAGGAATAAATTGAATGAAGATGGACAAGTTGTGAGGAATAAGGCTAGATTGGTTTGTAAAGGATATTCTTAAAAGGAAGGAATTTATTATGATGAGACTTTTGCTCTGGTAGCTAGGATTGAAGTTGTGAGATTATTTCTTGCTTATGTTGCCCATAAGAACTACAAGGTTTATCAGATGGATGTTAAGTGTGCATTTCTAAATGGAGAAATTGAAGAGGAAATTTACATTGAGAAGCCTGATGGATTTTCACTTTCAGATGACAAAAAATGGTTTGCAGGTTAAGGAAAGCTTTATATGGATTGAAACAAGCCCCTAGAGCTTGGTATGCAGGAGTGGATAAATATCTTTTGAAGCTTGGTTTCACTAAAGGTAATGCTGACAGTAATTTATATTATAAGATCACTAATGATGACATATTGATTGTTGAAGTCTTTGTTGATGATATCATTTTTGGAGGTGAGGATAAGTTATGTATGGAATTCTTTGATAATATGAAGAATGATTTTGAGATGTCTATGATTGGGGACTTGGAATGATAAAGGTATTGTCATACTAAGTATGCTAGGGAGTTGTTGAAGAAATTTGGTATGGAAATTCTAAACCGGTTGGTACTCCTATGGTTACAAGTGAGAAATTGACTAAGATAGATGCATCATCACCTGTAAATCCTACAAGGTAAAAGTTTATGATTGGAGGTTTGTTGTATCTGACTCAGACTAGACCGGATATAATGAATGCAGTTTGTATTGTATCAAGATATCAGAGTGATCCTAGAGAGAATCATGACAATGCTGTGAAAAGGATTTTTAGGTATTTGCAAGGAGCAATTGAATATGGTTTGTGGTGTCCTAAAGATGATGGTTTTACACTATGTGCATATACAAATGTAGATTGGGGGCGATGTTGATGACTGAAAGAGCACATCCGGCGGAGCTTTCTTTCTTGCAAAGAAACTTGTTTCATGGATCAAAAAGAAGCAGTCATGTACCTCTTTATCTACTGTTGAAGATGAGTATGTTGTTGTTGCTACTAACTATACACAAGTTCTATGGATAAAGCAAATGTTGAAGGATATAAGGGTGGATTGTAATTAACCCATAGTTATTCACTATGATAACTTTGCTGCTATTGACATATCAAAGAATCCGGTATTTCATTCTAAGACAAAACACATATCTATCAAGTACAACTTTTTGAAGGAGAAGGTGGAAGCAAATGAAGTCAGACTAGTTTGTGTGAACACTAAAGAGAATATTGTAGATATCTTCACTAAATCTTTGCCCAAGGAATCATTTAAGCACTTCAAAGATAGATTGGGGGTTTTTGCCCCTCTGGTACAGACCTCGGTGATGTTGATTGGCAACAATCCAGTATGCAATTATAGAGCTACTATTCATTCTAGATTGAAGTGTTGGTGATACTACTCAGGGGGAGTAGTCAGCTATGTGGCTCAGTGGATTTATGATTTTTCTTTGATGTTTATGTCAGATTTTTTGGCATTGATGTCAAAGGGGGAGAGATATATGTGAAAAACAGAGCTTAACAGAATATCATTCAAGGGGAGAGATTAGCATTTAACAGGTATATTATTCACAGGGGGAGTTTGTTAACTTCATTGTAATATTATCTTATGGGAGATTGTTGGTTGTCTTCCTTTGGGGGAGACTTGTTTGGCGTTTCTTGGCACTTGGATGTTTTTCACATCTAGTGTTGTCATCAATGCCAAAGGAGGAGATTGTTGGCATTTGTAGGAATTTATTATGTGTTACATTGATGTTTTTTCATTGATGGCAACACTAGTTGTTTTAATTATTTATCGGTTTCTGGTAGGTTCTGAAAGAGCGGTTGGATTATGATATTGTTCTGGTATGCTTTGGTTTGTAGAATTGGTTTGGGTCTATCATTCATGCTATTCAGATGTGTATCATGATTAGTTGGTTCAAGATTTGATGATTCGGGAGCTATCATTTGTTCTAGTAAGCCTTTTGGTCACCGGTAAGGGTTTTACCAATAGAGCTTTGTTGAAGATCTTTTGATGCACTTTATAAGTGGTCATGGTGCAGCTTCTACATGGCTTTCAGGATGATGTTGGTTATCTTGTTCGTGTTACTATTGATCGGTGGTGTTGCATTTAGGACTGGACCTAATGCTATCTTATTCTACAAGGTTATGGATCGGTTTATGTAACATGTTGGTGGATGATCCCGATGCGTTTCCGGTTGGATCTATTGATTGGATTATGTTGTTTTGGTCTTAGGTCAACTTGGTTGATCATTGGATTGTGGGTTTATGTTATGAATTTATTGTATTATCTTTTAGGTGGTCGACCTAATTGTTTAGGTTCCGAGTTGGTATAAACATGATGTAAGATCTCTTTGTATATCGTGAGTTTTTGGGATATAGGATTATCTGTGTCTGAATAAGGTTGTAATCATATGAAGAGGTTTTGGTCAATCATAGGTGATCAAATTGGGTTGGTGAAAGAGGTTTAAGACCTCTGGTATTGAGCTTAATCAGAACTATACTCAGGCATAGGAGATGTTATTCTTGCAGTTCACTCTTCTTTCCGGATTGTAGTCTAGATTTATTTTGTAGTCAATGAGGCTCCTTTTATGATGAGCAGTGCACACTAGGCTGTTGGCCTTCCTGCATGTGTAGGCCCCTCTTTTTGTAATCACATACTTACTGTAGAAGTATTATCTGACTGTGGGTAGGCTTCCCACCGTGGTTTTTACCTTTACCAGGTTTTCCACATACAAATCTTGGTGCTATCTTTTGTGGATAGTTGGTAAATGATATGTGGTTTATATTTGTGCTTAACTATTATATTCGCTATTCTAGTATTTGGTTTATATATTTCGGTAATAAGGTTTTAATGCTTAAAGTTCTATAATCTGTTGACAACTGATTCACCCCCCCTCTTAGTTGTCCACCAGTTATCTAAGTTGTCTAACAATACATTCATGAATAGGAATCATCACATTTCAACATCTATAAGCATATAAATATAAAGCATGGCATTCATATATATGTATCACAATCTGAGAGCACATTACTATATATAAGCATCACATATGGAACCAAGGAAAATCATTGTCGCATCTCTTATAAAATCTCAAATCAAGATCAAGTATACAAATGATATCATGTTTGTATATAAGATACATCAAAAATAATGATCTATATCACAAATGGTACAATCAGGCATGACTTCCTCTAGATGTTGATGGTCTCGTAGCACCTGTATCACCACCAAATGTCCCTGCCCCAGGATCTCTTTCTGGTGGGTCTCATCACAATATCCTTGTCACTCCCCTACTCTCAGTCCTAGTGTGACTCTGTCCTGATCTAGTAGTGGCCATAGTTGCATAGCTCGGTGCTCTCTACTCTCGAGGGACCAAATCTTCATATAACCACCCATAGTACTTGGCCTCTTTGGTTGAGTACTAGATCTCTCTCAAAGTATCTCTGAGTGGGGATCATGTTGCTTCTCTATCTAAACTGTCGGCTAAGGCCTCTGCTCGACCTTACCACTCTGATGCAATGTCCCTCCCTATCTGCAGCTAGGTAATCTATCTTTGTTGTGCTACAATTTGTCTCTGTTGTTGTCCCACCTGTGCCTGTAACCGCTACATAGATAACTCTAATATCTTGATCTATGCATCCTACTACTGCAAGGGCATCCGAATATGAATAGGATCTTGAGAGGAGGTACCTACTGCCCCTTTCCATGTAACTAGTGGAGGGAGGATCTTTGATCTCCTCCTCTATACAACTCTCCCTGTATCTTGGCTAACCTATGCAACAACAACACCACCACCACCCTCCCCCTCCTCATCATCATCTCCCTCATCATCATCCATAGGCCTCTATCCTCCACGGCCCTATGGTCTATCCTCCTCCTCATTATCAAAGGTTGGCACTGGCTTAGCTGGGCCAGACAACCGTGGCACTGCATGCGATATCCAAAACTGTGAGTACTCAACTATCATCTCATCATCAATAACCCTAGTGGCATAATCCCAAGTCTGTACACCTAGGCTCAGATACTCTGCCACATATGCGTCAAATGAGATGGTAGGACCCCACTCAAGTACATCTGTCAGTGATGAGAGTATAAGAAAGCTTCCTGTGGTATACCCTATTGTCGACCATATTGTTGGTACACCCAACTGTGTAAGAACCTCTCAATAATGAATGATGTCTAACCAGTCAAATACCATGATGAAAAAGTATAAGGCATCTCTCATGCGTCCTCTGGCCAAGCCTCATAATCTATATATGGCTTCCAGATGACCGTATCCAAATCATCTAATACACGATTCCAATACTCTAGTTTGTCTATCTTACACTGGATAACAATACCTATGTACCCATATACATAAGCATGACCGACTAGTTTGTCTCTGTCTGCTAGCAGTCGAGTAATCATCATATGCTCCCAAGACCACACCTGTAGCAATGTCACCTTGTTGATAAACTCGTGTACTATAGATACACCACCTGATGGAGCTCTCTATATAGATGAGCTAGAATGCATGACCCCCAAGTGAATCTCCTACCCTCCATCACCATGTGATGCAGAAGCATCCCTGGTTCATAACAATCTTGCATCAACCAAAAATATTTTGTTTTTGTTTTTCTTTCTATTTGCAGTTTCAACTTTTCTTTCTTTGTGTCCTGGTTTTGGCTCACCGGATCCTATAGAATTGGATTCTACTTGAAGACTTGATCATCTTTCTTATTTCTAGACCATATCGCAATTGGATCATTTTTTGGCAAGATATCGCTATCAATTTCCTTGATAGTTTCCTGTTAATGGTTGACAGCTCTTGTTACCAGTTGCCTGGACCTATTTTGGTGATCTATCAGAACCCCTTTCCTAAGCTTATGGAGCCTTGGGAGTTGATTTTAATGTTCCTTGGTGTGTGGCTAACCTTTTCCCATGATCTATGTTTCATCCTTTGGATTTTCTAGAGGAATCTCTTGGCGAAGGCCAACCTTATTTATTTTACATGTTAGGTCTTGTTCTTCAAGTTTTGATCCCTTTTTCGGCCAACTGGATCCTTTGGATCGATATATATATAATTGTAATTGTGCATTAGAATGTAATAAACAGAAGAATCAAGTAGCGAGATTGTGTGTAGAAGATAGATCTTAAGATTCAAGGTCTCGGTTGTGACCTATTTTGTATGTTCTACCAAGCCTGTGACAAAGTTATGTTGTAAATTGGTTATTACCAGTTGGCTGTAATCAATCATGAAAGTAAAAAAATGAAAACAATTTTCTTTTTCAAATGATAACATTGTAAAAATGTATGATAAAAGAGATAACGATATGCATTTTTTTTATTCAACCATGAATGAATGCATCCAAATCTAAGAATTACATTAAAAAATTAGATCTAAACCTAATATATTAGAAATATGCAATTGTAAGAAGAGTTTGGCTCACCAAAATGTAATGAGGAAAAATAAGGTTTATAATCTTAGGTATGCAAACTAGACCTATTTCTCAAACATTATATTGAAGAGGAGTGAAATCAATATATTCAACCTTAATTATATGAAAAGGATTAAATCTTGATTAGATTCCACTCCTCTTTTTTGGGGGGGTTGAATTAGATATTATAAAGATGAAAATTGAATGCTAGATCTAGGGCTAAAGATGGAAAATTGACATAAATGAACATGAACAAGTAGTTACAATTTTGATATGAAGTTGTTGTTGAATATTTCAGACAACTGAGAGGGGGGGTGAATCGGTTTTAAATTAAAACTTATAATGCAATTCCCATACAAATAGATCTGGTACAAATTAACTTATATTACTTAACCAAGAGCAGGATATGAACATGAAAGAACACACACAAAGAACACCAAATATGATGTGAAAAACCAAAGAAGGGAAAAACCACGGATAATGTTAGTTCTCAATATGAAAACACCTATTAGGGTGACACTAGTTAAGGTGATTTTTACAAGGTGGCTCACTACCATAATTGCTCACTATAGGTGGGCTCACTGCTTGACAAAAACCACTAGAAAAAAGGAGGGCTCATTGCCTAGAGGAAGAAACAAAGAATCCACCACAAAGACACAACTACCACTCTACTACAATGCCAGAAGAAACCTTAGGCTCATTGCCACTAGTACCAAACAACCACACTAATCAACCACTTTGCATCACCAAAAATAGATCTTCCTTTTACAATTAACTTCCTTCTATATAATCTTCTTATTTTTCTATATTTAATATTGCATTATAGACATTCTTTATATATATTGATCTCCAAAAAAAGGATTTTCCAAGTCAGCCAAGGAGATAATAAACCATAATTCAAAATAGGTGTTCACTAAGCATTTTTGCGATGGAAAGGAATAAAAAGTGGACCACACCACAATGCAACAACATGTTATCCAAATGTCATAATCACCAGACCAAGAAGATAGAGCATATGGGGCTAATCGGACTAGGTAAGAACAATTTTGGAGCACAACAACACATACCAAATCAGAATGACAAATATACATGCATTAGAAGCATAAATCCAGAAACACAATAAGAGAACCAAAGATGTAGAGCTCTGCAAACTCTGTTAGACAAACATTATCAGCACAACATAGATTTCCAGAGAACACTTTCTTGACCACAAAACATGAGAGAGGAATCTCAATACAATATCCAACAACATGCCAACACATCATGAATATATATGCAATAAGTTAGAACATCCAAAGAAAAAACCAAACACTGAAACATAATCAATATGTTGGCATAAATGAAAACCATACCGAAACATCAATCAACTTCACACTTGCAATAGTTGTAAGCACATATTTGAGATGAGGAATATGAATAGAGCCTATGCTCAGAATTTGATCTTGAAAAAGTGGTACAATGGATCTTCAGGCAACCCAATCCCCAAAATGCCAGATGTAGATGAAAAGAATTGTCCTAGAACCAGAATGATCCTTAGAAGTTTCACCAAAAAATTGTCAAACAAATGAGTGGGGAGTGACCTTGTTCTTCACTTTTCACACCTGCAAAAGTTAGATATGATTGTCTTTGTCTATTATACATAGTTATATATTTATAGCTCCTAAACTTGTCACCTACACATAGAAAGAAGAGAGAAGGTGTTGTGGATAAGGATTTTCCTAAGTCAAACCCTGAATTTGGAATTAACCCTATAATCGAAATTGAAATTGAAATGTAATAGAAGTGTAAACTATTCCTTTTGAGGACAAAGGCTATATTTGAATTGAAATGATTAAGTGAATTTATTATACCTTCATTTGTTGACGTAGTGTTCTTAAGATAAGTTGCCCATGTGTTAATGCAATAACATGATAAATCACATAAAAATACATTATGAAATCATAATTGAAACCTAATTGAAGATGCCCTAATGTATCTTGCTACTCCTTAGACTCAAATCTACTCCTAGATTAGAGTGATAGCATAAAGATAAGATTATAATGAGAGATGATGAAATGAATTATGAGTAATGCCTTATATAGGGATCTCAAAGTAAAATCACCTTTAGGTTTACTTAGAATTATCATAGTTTTTCTTTAGGGATAGTTTTGGATAGGGTAGGACCAACATATTATCCCCTTGAAATTCTAGGAAAAAAGTGTTGGACAATAGAGCCTAAGGTGACCTTGTCATAGGACAATGGAGCTCAGAGTGACCCTATCCCCACAAATTAGGCCTAACTTTTAGGGATGTAAGAAAATAGGATCCTAATGCTAGAAATGTATTTTTATGAAAATATATAATGTTTAGATGAGAGAAACATGTCTTGAGATTTGAAATGGGCTAGGACTCATAATGAATTGAAATAATAAATGATAAAGGGTACACCTTAAACTAAGGGCCCAAATAGTAAAGTGTTCATGTATTAAAGTGAAATAGGACTCATAATACTAAATTAATTATTAATTTAAATTAATAAAGGTCCTAGATAATGTTTACAGAAATGGGAGATACTAAAATGAGTGCTAGAAGAGTATAAAATTAGACACCCTAATTAAAGGTGTACAATTTATGATGCTATAGAATTTACTTGTCTCAAGATTAGGTATACAATATGAGCCATGTTTATTAGTGCCTAGCCCTTTGTGTGGTTAAAAAGGGTTGGGCACTAGGGCCCACTACTAGTATCTTCCCAATTCGGCTACAAATTTAAATAGTTAAATGTTGACTTTGGGCCCTTAATGCTTGTATCCCATTACTGGCCTCTCCCCAAACAAAATCATGAAAATGTGCAAGACACATATAAATGTGACTCTCTTTCACATTATGAAACTATTATTCAATATATTAATGCTACCAATCAATCCTAAAACCAAGCAAGCAACTCAATTCAATTATTGCATAAGTGCAAATTCATCAAGTTGAGAAGTTTAAGTTCTTTTATCAAGTATCATTTCTTGTCATTGTCACCATCATGTTATATTAATGTTTGCAAGACTTCATGAGAGCAAGTCTACGTCATCATACATGAGATCAAACAAGGGTTTTATGCATGAGGTAATCATTGTACTTTATTTCATTTGTTTTTTCTCTACTCTTGATGGAGCACATGACAATTTATTATTCATCATTGTTCTGTGGAGGTGGGAACACCAATGTGGGGCTTGACTTAGGAAAGCTCCTATAAAACAAAAATGTTTTTTCCTTAATTTTCATGTGTGCAAGTTCAAATCTAAAGATTGACGATGATCAAAAGTTATAGGGAGATATAGTAGACATTGATGAATAATTTTAGATTTAACACTAGTATTAGGCACCAGGGTTCTCCTAGTTTTTCTCTAGATTTTGACAACAACAACTTAGTGACCTCTTGGTTTGATTTCTAGAATTATCTTCTGTATTAGCTTGTCTCGGGACCCCAATGCCTAGCACCCCTATCCTACCTAGTCAACTTCAACTTATAGTCATAGGTTGCTCTCTACATCCCATTTCCAAATTTTCCATTCTATTGTGCACTTCTATTATGAGTTTCACACATTATGTTAATCTTGTTCAAAATTTCCATCTTTATACTACTTTACTACACACCTTAAATAAATCCTTAATAAAAAATCCTCATGTATAGATTAGGTGTGGATCCATATCATTTTGGCTCTCCCTTGAGGACTAAGGTCAAACCCATTCACATCTACTCTAATGATTTATATGATAAAAGGGAGATTGGTTCTAGGTTGATGTGCATGTTATCCTAAGATCACCATTTCCTCTATTTCACCCATAAATACTACTCACATGACATAAAGACTATTTCCTAGAGAGGGAATAGGGAGTGTCATCATAATAGCCTTTGGTACCAACTATGTGAAATCAAGTACACCTCTTTACAAGATGAGGATACTCGATCATGAAAGACCCAATGTTCCCCCAAGTGGACATGTCTTCCACACTCATCTTGAGTCTATACAAGTACTCTAAGCATGACAGGGCACCATTATCTTGGTTTATTATAATTACCCATATGTCTCATTAGTTTTCACTTCCTTAGGAGACTTTCCAACAAGATATCCATTGGTCCACTTTGAATTCATCAAATGTTCGAAGTCATTTAGTTGCCTTATCCAGTTGATTGCCTATATGTACCGGTGTTGCTGAAGTTATTGGTGGGGTGTCCTATTCTAGTGAAGAAAGGTTATCTATGACCTTTATAATAGGTACACTACCAATTTTACCTTTACCTTTGTCCTTATCCTTTTGATATACCTTGGCAAAAGACACATCCATTTTCTGTCTACTCCTTTCTTCTATCTTTTCTTTTTCAACAAAAAAATATATCCCAACTATCCACAGTTTCATCAACAATTTCTTTTACTCTCCTAGCCATTAGACTAACCTGTCGATGTCCACTCACAAAAACTATCTGGTTGCTTCAGAAATCAGTTCATCAATTTCCTCTTTAGAATTTACAGGGTGCACTACCAATAATGCTTCAACTTTTGACCTTTTATCTAATTCCATCACTGACATTATTTTAGCCTCTAATCTTAGAAACAAGTCATTCGGCAAATCATCTACAACTTCAATCAAAACCTTCTTATAGATGTCTAGATACAAAATAATACTAGCCTCTATAGTCTCCTTGTCAGAATCCTTATAAGAATGATAATATTTATTTTCATTACTGAGATTGCCTTCATGTGTTATTTCATTGACCAGTTCCTCTGGTGTAAGGGTATCCAATGTCTTAGTTTGTTTCTTCTTAGGAGTTAGCTTTTTCTTAGGTTCCCTTATAGCCTGTTGCTTCTTCCTTATAGTTCTAGTCCTTTTGGGAGAAGGAGATGGTACCGGTGGGGTTTTCTTCTTCTTCCTTTCAACTCTCTTGAACTTAGCTGCTTTTCTACTGTCTGTATCCAAAGAAGTGACAACCAGTGAAACATGACTTATTGGTTCCAATCCTTCTAGTTCACTAGTAGATATACCACTCAAGTTGATTACATTTTCCTTAACCTCCTTAGAGCCATCTTGGATGCATCTTGGATGAATATTTCTCTTCTTTTTCTCTACTTCTGCATCAAAACAACACTCTTAATGGTCTCAACATTTCCAAAAATTTCTTTAGATGGTTCCTTAGGTGCATCAAGAAGTGTTTTAGCATATGCTTCAAGAATATTCAGATCAACTTCATATCCCATTTCTGTTATCCAAATAGTTCTAGGAGTCACAACTTCCATCCATGTTTCATCATGTTTGATTACAAAGAAAATTTTCTTATCATACTTGTCTATAATGCTTTGTGGTATCCTCTCTCTGGCTTTCATCTTAGTCTGGAAGTTTTTGAAGTAGTCTGCTATAATGTTATCACTGTTAGAGCCCATATCGGTAATAACTTCCATGATTTGTTTGCCTACCGAGATGTCATATCCAAAGTCCTTATGACCAATGTCAGGTATCTCTCTGGTGGAGTAAAGCATCAAACACACAAGTAGGTTGCCAAAGTGGAATGTCCCCTTCCTGTCACCCTTAATCTTTTTCAGGTTATCTATCAGTTCATCCTTAAGCCATTCACAGATATCAATCCTAGCATTGTTCTTAACCATCTCATATGAACTATGAATACATAAGCTAGAAATTGAATTTAATCTATTTGTATGAGTTACTCTATAGCCAAGTACCATGCTCACATATCTCACATTTGCATCAGTAATGTCATTAACCCTAAGAGATCTATTATTAGATGTAGCTTTGGTTAGGTCCATAACACCCTTGTTAGGTATCTTCTTTGTTTTGTCAAGCCTACTACCGGTTGAGGGTAAACCAGTAACTACCTTAATTGCTTCCTTTGAGATTTTAAAAATAGAGTCTAGCCACATAAACTCTCCATAAACTCTGCTCAGTACAAGATGAACTACCTCCTTCAGAAATTTAGGTATGTTCAAAATTTCAACAAATCCTAAGTCTTCAACTATCTTGTGCTCCGGTTTAACCAAACCTTGTTCATCAGTAATAACATCATTGTACATGTTCTTTAAGTCATTAGTCCCTAAATTTTCTATGTTGCAATGAATATAAATTCTCAGGTCTTCGGCAAAAGAGACTCTTTTCGGAATTTTTGAAAAAGACCTGATAGAATCATCTTGCTTTGCGATTTCAGGGATGATTTTAAATATGGGTCTAGGGCACTTAATGTTTTCTACCATAGTAGGGTTTGCAGTAAAATCAGGTACAGAAGATGAAGATGCCATTTCGAAAGATAAATACCTCTTGCTTGAAATCTTTGAATGCCTGAAGAACACCTTGTTGCTTCGCCTTTAGAATGCCTTTGCTCAATTTCATGCTCTCTGAATGCTTGGATGCTTGGTGGATTGAAATGAGGGTTTTTTTTTGGTGCTTTATAACCAAAATGTTCTCCAACTATCACATTAAATGCTTTTTGGTTAAGTGAAATCTTAACATATCTATCGGTAAAGAAGAAATATGTCTTCTTACCATCAACTGAGGGTAGAATGCATTATTTTCAACTTGCTGCCATACCCCCTAAGGATTATTCCTTAGTTAGATGAAGAATATCCTACTGGTGGAGGGTTGCTCTATTCTACCAGTGCAGAGACAGATTCATCAACTCTCTAATCTCTTTTCTTATTCCATTGTTTTGAAAATTCTTGCTTTATTTCATTTACCTTTTCTTTTCCCTTCTCATTAGATCCTTTATTGTTCGCTGGTATAGTCTTGCTTCTACAAAATTTTGCAATATGCCCAATCTTGTTGCATGCATCCCAACTTGTCAAATAAGCTCCTCTTTATCATGTTGCATGTGAATCAGATATGTCTTTCACATATCAATTCCATGACAAAGTCTCAGATTTTCATTACCTCCAACATTAAGTCTCCTAGTCAAGTCTTCTTCATTATTCTTCCTATATTCAATATCCTTACATAGCCTCATGGTCAGATCTTGCATTTTATTCCTCATATTACTGCTCTCTTGTCTCAGCTTCTCTGCAATATCTCTAAGAGTTTCCTTTTCATCATCATGTTTCTGCATTTTCTCATGAAGTTCCTTCCTCTTGTTTTGTGCTATAGCCAGGTTCTCCTAAAGTCCTTTAATGAATTCATGTGCAATCCTTAGATCATCTTCAAGTTTGATATTCTTCAATTTTTCTGCATCAAAATCTTCAAGAGCTCCTTCCAACTGTTTTCTCAAACTCTCCATCGGTATCAGCTTCAAAATCTTCCTCAAGCTATTAGGCTTTTGCAAATAGAGGACCAGGCTCTGATACCAATTATTAGATGCAATGACAGTCTCAAAGACACTAAGAGGGGGGGGTGAATCAATTTCTAACCAGTTAATGGAATATTTAAACTTATTTATAACTTTGTAACCCAAATTAATGTACCAATAAAAAAGCAATAGTGCAGCAAAGAGAAATAACAGAGATAGCATAAATGCACACAATAACACAAGTTATTTTGGCGAGGAAACTCGATGTGGGAAAAACCTCGATGGGATTTGTAACCCACAATATTTACTCAGTGGCCAATATGAATAAATATTACTTACAATAGGGGCTTGCACATGCAGGAAGGCCAATAGCCTAGAGCGCACTGCTCAATGAAAGAGTCTCACTGACTATAATATGGATAATCAAATCCAAGATAATGTACTGCTCAAAATAGCATCTCCAATGCTTGTTTCAGTACTGGTTTAAGCTTAGTCAGATACATTTACCAAAACCTTTCACTATCTTCTACATAATACCATTACTTAATTTTCTCTCCATGCTATTACAAAAAGACCTATTAGATCTCATACATATATGAGTCTTTACAATACATCATGTTGGCTTACAAAAGTTAATTACATTACAATATAATTCACATAAACAAAAATTTGTCTCATGTTGGCCTAAGTGCCAGTATACTTCATTGTCGGTGTAATCTGGATGCTAGTGAATGTGCCTGCCGGTGTCGGTAGATGATGTTTGTGTTGTCGGTGAATGTGTAGAAACTTGTTACCGGTTGGTTGCCATGAATGACAACATCAACCATTCTCATTGAGTGTATAATGCCAACAAAGATCACCATAAGGTATAGATTTCCAATGCCTAGGAAAGAGGATTTTCTTGATTGTTTGGGGAGTGCAAAATATTTTTCTAAAATTGATTTAAAGAGTGGATATCACCAAATTAGGATTAGACCTGGTGATGAGTGGAAAAGAGCCTTCAAAACAAATGAAGGGTTGTATGAGTGGAAGTTTATGCCATTTGGCTTGTCTAATGCCCCAAGTACATTCATGAGACTCATGAATGAAGTTTTGAAAGAATTCATAGGGAAGTTTGTAATAGTGTATTTGGATGACATCCTAGTATTTAGCAGGACAAAGGAAGAACACTTGAGGCATCTAGACATGGTTTTGAAAAAGTTGAGTGAAGAGGAATTGATGATCAATATGGAGAAGTGTTTGTTCATGCAGAAAGAACTCATCTACCTTGGATTTGTGATCTCTAAAGGTCACTTAAAGATGGATCAGGATAAGGTAAATGCAATTCTTTCTTGGCCTACTCCTAAGATCATTGGTGAAGTTAGAAGTTTCCATGGATTAGCCACATTTTATAGAAAGTTCATAAGGGGTTTCAATCAGATATGTGCTCCAATGTTGGAAACCATAAAAGGTGGTCAAAATTGTAGGTTCTCTTGGACAAAGGAGGTAGATGAGGCTTTTGAAACTCTCAAGAAAAAGGTAGCTCAACAACCGGTACTTGCCTTACCTGATTTTAACAAAGTGTTTCAGATTGAATGTGATGCTAGTCATGTGCCCATAGGAGCAGTCATAAGCCAAGAAGGTAGACCTATAGCATTCTTTAGTGAAAAGCTCAATGAGCCAAAGAGAAAATATTCTTCTTCTAACCTAGAAATGTATGCACTAGCTCAAGCTTTGAAAAAATGGAGGCACTATCTGCTACTGAAGGAATTTGTGGTCTATACTGACAACCAAGCCTTGAGTTTCATTAATAGCCAGGAAAAGTTAAACCATAGGCATATTAAATGGGTAGAATCCCTCCAAGCCTATACCTTCTCCATAAAACACAAGAATGGAGTAGCCAACAAAGTGGCTAGTGCCCTAAGTAGGAGAGTACAAACCATATCCGAAATCCAATTAGAAAGCATTGGGATTAATGCATTGAAAGATATGTATGTTGCAGATGAGGACTTCAAGGAGATCTACAAGGCATGTACTAAATTTGGTGAAAGGTATCATGTGGAGTTTTCTGATTTTTTGATCTAAGAAGTACTTCTTTTCAAAGGTAGGAAATTGTGTATACCAAGGTGTTCAATGAGGACTAATATCATCAAGGAAAAGCATAGTTGGGCTATGGCAGGTCATTTTGGCTTGGATAAGACACTTGAATTGGTCAGAAGGCACTACTTTTGGCCCAAATTGCAGGTTGATGTAAGGAAGTTTGTAGATGCATGCATCATTTGCCAAAAGGCAAAAGGAAGAAGCACCAATGTTGGTCTCTATCAACCCTTACCCATTCCCTCAAGACCTTGGGAAAGTGTGTCAATGGATTTTGTAATGGGTTTACCTAGGACCCAAAAAGGGTTTGACAGTGTATTTGTGGTATTGGATAGGTTTAGTAAAATGACACATTTCTTGCCATGTAAGTCCACTAGTGATGCATCCTATATAGAAGATTTGTTTTTCATCAGAGTGGCAAGGATTCATGGACTTCCATTGAACATAGTGTTTGACAAGGATGTCAAATTTGTTGGTCATTTTTGGAGAACTCTATGCAAGAAACTTGGCACCAATTTGTCCTTCTCATTAGCCTATCATCCACAAACAGATGGAATGATAGAGGTAGTTAACCAGTCATTAGGGAATTTGTTGAGATGTTTTACAAGACAACACAGTGAAAAGTGGGATTCAATCTTACCTCAGGCTGAGTTTGCCTACAATGACACTATAAACAGAAGCATAGGGAAGTCCCCATTTCAGATTGTGTATGGGTTACATCCAAGAAGGGTATTGGAATTGAGAAAACTGCCTCATTTGGATCCCATAAGTGTAGATGGTGAGAGGTTTGTAGAAGCCATAAAGGAAGTTCATGAGCAGGTCAAAACACAACTTCAAAGGTCATCAAAAAAATACAAAGAACATGTAGATCAGAAAAGGAGAGAACTATAATTTCAGATTGGAGATTTGGTTTGGGCAAATTTGAAGAAGGAAAGGTTACCCAAGGGAAAACACACTAAGCTCATGCAGAGGAAAGTAGGACAATGTCAAATCTTGAAGAAGTTTGGCACCAATGCTTATGAAATTTAATTACCTCTAGACCTTGGCATATCTCCTATTTTTATTGTTTGTGATCTAAATCCTTTTAAAGGTGATTCTAATGCAGGTAACTCACAATAGGTCCTAGAATATGCAGCATAAATAGACCTTCCCAAACATGAGCCACCTAAGCTTGAGAAAGTGTTGGATACCAAGATTGTAAAGAAGACCAGGAATAATGAGTACAAACAATACTTGGTCAAATGGAAAGGCAAACCAAACTCTGAAGCCATTTGGTTGGATGAAGACTAGATCAAGAAGCATGGCATTGCCCTACATGACCTCATCTCAAGTGGACTTGAGATTCATTCACTCTGAGAGTATGGTGCAGGAGTACCTCATGACTAAGATGATAAAAGAAATAAAGGATAAAGGTCACACATGGGAATGTGACCTTTCAATCTATGTAATAGGGTAATCTTGTCTATTTGATTTTTGTAATAAACCCCACCTTGTTACCTAATGACATGGATTTGGCAAATTGATAAGCCACCATGGGCATATGGGCCTAGGGGTATTTAGTTGAGTATTTTATAGGTGTTTATGTGTTGGAGATGTCTTAGAAAGACTTAATACATGTAGAAAACACTCTAGGTAGGCGGATTTAACATGTGTCAAAAGTTGCTCAAACTTGACAAGTTTTGTTGACAACTCTTAATGACAACTTTTGGTTGCAAATAGAAACTTCCTTCTGAAAGTCACCTTAGTTCAAAATGTGGTTGATAATTGTTGATTAAGGTATAAAATTTCATTCCAAATCATCATTGGAAGAAGGAGAGAAAGTTTTGTAAGCATTTTTGGCATCAATGAAGCAATAGAATTTTGAGAATTTCCTGCAATTTTGTTGTTCTGATCGGGGTACCATACCGTACGATAATTTTGGAATTAGGAAACCAGTGAGATGTATTAGATTGGCCAATCACCTTTCATATGCATCAAGTCTGAGGTCTCAATTCACCAAGCCAAGGGAGAAACCTGCCATTTTCTGGAAGTGGTCTAGATTTGATAGTTTTGCCTAGGGTTTTGCAAAGAAATGGCCTTGTCTTGTTGATCCTTCATTGGTGGTTCATGAATTTGGAGGGGATTCAAGTATGGCCAATGTATTTTAGGATTTTGAAGGCCTTTTGCAGGTTAAGATCAGTTGGAGGTGAGGGTTTGATGCAGTAAGGTGGGCAACTCCATGTGGCCACTGTGTAAAGTGCAAACAAACAGGTCTCACATCAGGGGTTAGAGGTCTAATCATGATCTAAAGCTTATGAATTAGTGGATTTTACATGTCCTAAGATTGTTCATTGATTTTTTTTGGTAAGTTAAGATTTGTATCTACACACTCCTTTGTAAAATAGGCCTAATTGGGGCTATTAGGTCTCCTAGCCAAGATAGGGTTTGGATACTTGTGTTCCCAACCAGTCATAACCCTTGGGATATGTTTTGCAACTCCCAAAAGGGTATCCAAATATAAAATTTATTGTCTGATTCCTTTCGATAAATAAGGAGTTAAGTGTGAAAACCGGTCTGGTAGGGCTACTAAGATTAGTAGGCCTTATTGCAACAGTTACCCCAAAACGGTAGAGGGAACCTAAATTGGTGATTGAATGGGGGTCTCTCTAGCCTAAGTGCCTTCAAACCAACCTTTAAATAATCATTGATGCACTAGAGAAGGGATCAAACCATTATTGGGATATAGGGTCCTTAAGAGCTCTAGAAGACCTTATGAAACACTCAATGGAAGTAACCTTGTGAAGAGGTTTTTGAGAGGAAGAGATGTGGGACTTGTCAAACTGATATTCCTTGACCCCATGTAGTGTTTTTTGATTGTTAGGGTCCTTGGTTTGGTCTTGGATTAGGGGAACCTATTCTATACTTATACCAGGGCTCTGCATCAATTCTTGTATATGAAAATGAGAAGACTAAATCCATTTTTACACTTACCTAGGAGGATAATTTTTCATTTCACTAAAGGCCGACATAGGAGAGATTAAATCCTGAAGAGAAAATTAGCTCCAAAGGTCAAATGGACCCATTTTAGGGCCACCTAAAGAGGGAGGATAGGGTAGCCATGCCCCTGTCCAAGGGGGACAGGGGCGCCACACCCCTGTCCTGCCCTATTTTGGGGCTTGGATAGGGTCACAAGGTGATGCAAGGGCTGAAATAGAAGGAGATTTGGAAGAATGATTCCAAAAGGGGACCCAATTGAGTAGGGAGATGCATTTGCTAGGGTGAGGACCTAAAACATAGTCAAAATTGCAAGGGTTGCAATTTTACGATGCTACATTTAGCCCCCACTTTAGCGGGAGTATGGCTTACGCCAATACTGTCGATAAAGTAGAAGAAAGAGAGATATGAAGATGAGAAATGTGGAGCAATACCACAAGGAGTATAAGATATTACTAATATTGAGAAAAAACCCTCAATCTTAGGATCTTAACTCACTCAAACATATGCAAGTGCACACAAAATAAAAAGGACAAGACAAACAAAACAAGACAAATCACAAAAGACATGCGACAAAAACCAAAACTCAAGGCCACAAATCAACTAGCCAAAGAGACCTTGATACTCAAATGTCTCAATAACTAATTGAAACACAAAGACAAATGCCATCACATAAACACCATTAATCACATAAAAGAGAAAAGTTGACATCATCCATGAACCATCAATAGTAAAACTATGAGTTCATAAGAGGAAGAAGAGAGAGAACATGAATACACACTTTGGTGATCCATGAGAAGAAAGATGAACAAGAGAAACCATGGACATCTCGCCCATAAAACTAGGTGATCCATGGAGAAAAAGGACATGGAAACTAGCCCCTAGATTCTGTCTAGGTGATCCATGTAAGGGAGGAGAGTGAGAACACCGTTAGTTTCACTCAACCTCATGCATGTGTGTGCAATTGAGGTTTGAAGCACCTCATAGGAGTCTATGCCTAAGTATGCTACAACCTGTATAAGATGTATAGTATAAATGTCAAGAAAGTGGTGACATCTCTCTCTAAGAGGCTGCCCTTTGGTTCCGAGAATGACCCACTGTATAAGAGAAAAGTGGTGATATCTCATTCTAAGAATGACCCACTGTATAAAAGAAAAGTGACGACATCTCTTTCTGAGAATGACCCACTATTTAAGAGAAAAGTGGCGACATCTTGTTCTGAGAATGACCCACTACATAAGAGAAAAGTGGTGACATCTTGTTTTGAGAATGACCCACTATATAAGAGAAAAGTGGCAACATCTCGTTCTGAGAATGACCCGTTGTATAAGAGATACAATGCATGAGAGAAATATAGTAAAAAAGGAGCAGTGTGGGTGTCCCCCCCTTAAGATGTCAACATAGTTTTGATATCTTAAGGAAAGTAGAACAAGGATACCTACCTTCACCCAAAGAAGGTGTCCATCATGCAACAATGTCATAGATCCAAGCAAGAGCGGGAATACTCTTCAAGCAAGGATAAGATATTTGAAAAGAGATATCTTGATATAAGTGTAAAAGAGATCCTTGTAGGAGAAGAGATCTTTGCTCAAAATACATCTATCTCCAAGAGGAGTTTTCTTTGACAAATGTAACATCTTCTAGAATGAAGTGCAGAAGAGAACAAGAATTCAATCCTTCCTCCTATTTCTAGGTGAAAGGGATTCTTGATGAAGGATGAAACACTTTTATCCCAATGGGGATGAGTGAATTTATTATAGATGTACATTACCAAATGTGAAAGAGATTGTAGTCAATAACTTACACCTCTTGTATAAGAGAGAACCCCTAGGCAAACAACAACAAATTCACACAAGAAATGGCATCAAGTAATAAAACTCACACCATCCACAACATAAGAAAGAGTGGATCCTTAGAGATAGAAAGAGGGAAGAGATCATTTCCCCCCAAGTGTAGGACAATGAGAATAATTACACAACTTCTAGAGAGAGACTACTCATAAGAGACATACCATTTCAAGCAAGGAATACATCCTAACCAAGGAACAAACATGCGCTCGCATGAAGGATAACTCCATTCAAGAAAGGACATCAAGTTATGAATAACACAATAGAAAAGGTAGTTTGCAAAGAGAGAGAAAGAAGAATATTCACAAAGTTCTCTGAGGAGAGATTGTTCATAATAGACGTACCATTTCAAGCAAGGAGAAGATCCCACTCACAGAATAGACATGCGCTCGCATGAAGGAAAACTCCATGCAAGAAAGGACATCAAGTTTATGAATAATGTACTCCATAAAGAAAATGTCACATAGTGAGGAGAAACATAATAGGAACTTGAATGTTATTTTAAATGATCATGATGAATATATCATTCATTGTTAGATGTTATTTTTAACATGCCCGAATCGATATAATGTTGTATTTGTGTTTTCAAATCTTGACACTCATTAGTAGAATGGCCATGGGTTTGATGATATTTGCAAAAAGAAGAATTTTGAGAATGTTGTTTATGTTTTCTTCTTCGTTTAGGACAAAGAGGAGATATTAAGTTGGAATTTAGAAGATTGGTCAACACATTTTCTTGTTGGAGCTCAAAATTAGAATGAGAAGTTGTGGATTTACAAGACAATAGAAAAGAAGATGTTGACAAAGGAAAGTGTGATTTCTCATGACTTTGTCGCTCACATTCAAGCATTTGTCCATTGCATCAATGTATATGTTCAAAATAAGGTTCACTCTTAGGGGGAATTGGATTGAAGTTTAAAGAGGCCCAATCAATTTCAAGATTTGTGTTAAGAGAAAATTTTGGAATATGAAATTCAAGCATCTTAGACTTTCTAGAAAAGGTAGGAGTGAAATCTAAGGACCCCCAATCATCCTCTAAGAGTTCTTATTTAGGAACTTCTTTGGTAGGAGATGGTGTATTTGAGTGAATTGAAGAGAGGGTTGTAGGAACTAAGAAAGCATATGATGCTTCACTTATGTCATCATCAACTACCTCATTAGTATATGTGTAAGGCACAACATAATAATCAAGAAGAATTTTTAGTTTCCTAGGAACATGAATGGAATTGATTTGATTTTTGTTAGGCTCTTGATTTTTGGGAGAGAGAGAATTATGATGAGAAATAATATCATCCTCTTGTCCTAAGGTATCTTTATGTTCAAGACACTCATTAGGAAAAGGACTATCATATGTAATTAATGCTTCATCTTTAGAGGGAAGATCATGAAAAGAAGGTATGATATCATTAGGATAAGTAGCCATATGTAATATCATCCTCTTGCACCAAATAATCCTTATGAGGGAGCTACTTTTTAGGAGAAGGAACATAATTCTCCAAAGATTCCTCTTTAGGAGGGAGATCTTTGAAAGAGTGTCCATATTCCCTTTTTGCACCAATGTGCCCTCATTAATGAGATCAATTTTGGGAGAGGGTAAATCTTAGGTATGAATGAAAGGGATCATCATGAACATCTTTAATGTAACTTGAATTGAATTAGCAAAATAAGATAAGAACTCCATATGCACTCATATAATAATGTTCACCCCATACATGCATAGAAAATTGAATAAAGGAGGGAAAACGGAATTTGAATTGTAAATTGTAAATTTGAATTTTTAAGTTTGAATTTGAAATTGTGAAATTTGAATTTGAAATTTGAAACTTGCAAAATAATTGAATAATTCAAAATTCTAGGAAAAATGATTATTCAATTAAATGAATAAATTGATTGAAAGAATAATAAGGCAACCTCTTAGGAAACTGAAATTTAAAATTAGGATTATGTAAAAAAAAAAACCTCTTAATTTAAAATTTAAAATTATCCAAAAGAGATTGAATTTTTAAAATTAGGGCCTATGGGATACCACTTAATTTCAAATTTAAAATGGACACAATTAGGGCAGATTATAATTAACCACTTGATTTTAAATGTTTCCTTGAAAGTTGCAATGTTGAAATTGGGAAATGTTTTCAATTTTAGAGGGATCAAAATTCGACAAAATCGGCCAATTTTCTGGATTTAAACAATTAAATACAATCATAACAGTCTCCCGAAATTTCAGGAAAAAAGCCACAGACCGGGTTGAAGTTGCACCCGGTCCTTCCAAATTTTTGGAAATTTTCAAGGATAAAAGCTATGATGATTTGAGAGCTAAGCCCAAAAAATTGATTGATTTTACAATCTCTGGATAGGGGAAATTAAGGTTTGAATGTCGAACTAGGACCCTATTAGGGTTTTGAAAAAAGATAAGAAATTGAATTGCAAATTTGAAAAAGGTCAAACCTACTAGATAGGGCCACCTTGAACAATGGTTAGAAAACTGAAATGGTTGAAATTTGCACAAAATCCAATTAAATTTGAAAATTAGGGTTTTAGGACTTAACTACTAAATTTTAAAATTTTGAATTTTGGGAAAAGGAGGGAAATTGAAAATTTGAATTTTAGGCAAGAAGACAAGTTTGAAAACAGTCACCAATCTTAAAATTAAATGTAAATCCAATTTTTGTACAAGTTCAAGTTGATATTTCAAAATTAGGGTTTTGACAATTAACCACTTAATTTTGTAAATTTGATTTGCAAATTGAACAAGACAATGAAAGAATTGAATTTGATAAGCAATGTAATTTTTAGATCTAAGACGATAAAGAGAATTTTTTGCAAAATACAAGTTCAATGTAAAGCATGTAAGACGTCAAGTTCACCAAAATGTAAAGTGGAAATTTGAACCCTAGTGATTCCCCACCTAGGAGAGAGAAAGGAAATCACTAGGATGATTTTCACTTGGGAGATACTTTACATTCAAAAAAGGGGTTGAATTCACTAGATCCAAACCCTTGAGTGAATAAGGATATGAATACTAAGTGAATTACAAGGGTGCAATGCAATTTACCCTCTTTTGTAAGTAGAAGAGTTGATTTGTTGACTATGCAGAAAATGAAGATAAAATGAGTGAAATAAGGAGCTACCGATTCAGAATCGCATTGTAACTTCGGATTTGAGGTACTTATACTGATACGACCCTGCCCTGCAAATTTGGAGAAAATTCGTCGAGACCAAGTTGAAGTTGCACCCGGTCCTCTGAAAAATCCGCGCACCGAAAAGGGTTTTTATGTCTCTGCAAATGAAGCCTACATCTGCAATTACAGTCATGCACCTACAACCTACACAAAAAAAATAAGGGAAGAAGGGTTGTGGATAGGGGTTTGCCTTAGTCAAACCCCGGTTGACGAATCAACCTTGAAATAAATTAATTGCAAATGCTTAAATGTAAATAATGGAAATGTATACATTGTAGATCTGCAATTTGTTGATGATGGTTGCTTTGCTTCTTGAATGTAGTCACAAGTGTTGCATGAAATGGCATGTAACATGACAAAACCCTAATACACACATATGCTTGCAAATGAATGTTGTAATGTGGCTCCAATGGATGAATGAAGAAGAAGATTTGATGGATGCTTGAAGACTTGAACACTTGAACACTTGATGATGATAATGGAGACCTTCCACTTGTTTTCCCAATTTTTGCTTATCTTCGCTTATTCTTACATATGCAAATGAGAGGACTAAATCCCTTTTTATACTTGCCCAGGAGGTTAATTTTTATTTCATTGAAGGCCGACAAAGGAGAGATTAAATCCCGAAGAGAAAAATAGGTCCAAGGGTCAAATGGACCCATTTTAGGGCCACGCCCCTGTCCTGCCCTATTTTGGGGCTTGGACAAGGTCACAAGGTGATGCAAGGGCTAAAATAGAAGGATATTTGGAAGAATGATGCCAAAAGGGGTCCCAATTGAGTAGGGAGATGCAGTTGCTATGGTGAGGACCTAAAACACGGTCAAAATTGCAAGGGTCGTAATTTTACGATGCTACAGTAATGTTGTGAGATAAGACTAAAGAAAAGAAATGTAAAAGTTTGATTTTGATTGATTAGTGTTGTACTAATTTTATGGAATTGCTTATGACTACCTTCAATTTGAAAGATTTACAAGTGAGTAGAATTGTTTTTCTTATTATTACAACTATCTATAGCATTCCTTTCTTCCTTCTTGTCCTAATTGAAAAAAACAAATTTTGTTTGTATGCTATGTATTATTTGGGTGCGTACAAGACGATGATGAGTAAACAACATCATTAACCAATAATGATGATCTATCATTAAGATGTGGAACAACATTAAAATAGACACTATTAAAATTTATAGCAAAAAAGGGTTTCATTTTGGTCAATTTAATTTAAACTTTAACACTTTTTCTTCTAATGTTTTTTTTCCATGGCTTATCATAATCTTATATTCACCCACTTATCAGAATAAATTATTTATCTTTTAAAATAATACATAAATTTGGTTGATTGTCACTTTCTTTGATCCTTGTTTTGTAAGGTCATTAAGCGTGAGGCTTTGCTATATGTGTGAGAACTTTTAAGAAATGGGTTTGGCATATTTCAACTAATCATCAAGACGATTTTCTCTTAGGATGTGATAGCTTTGAAAATTGATTGCATGAAATATTTAGTTTTGAGCTTAGAAAATTTATTTTCTGGTTTCATTTGTATCCTCTGAAAATGGTCCAAGGTCTAGGGTTTTAGGGTTTATCAAAGTTCTTTAGGTTTTGTGAAGAAAACCCTAGCAATGATATATTCCGCTGTTACTTTTTCCCACTTAAAGCCAAGGGTTGTTTACCATGGATGGGGCCATTTCTTTCCTAAAGATTAAGTGTTGGTCAACCGGTTTAGATAAAATGTTTTTTTTTCTTTAAAAGCGCAAAAATTTTCATTACGACCAGTTTCCTTTTAGATATTCGTCGCCATGATTTTCCTAAATCCGAAAGTCCTAAATAGTTTGGCGCATGGTTAAAGACATGATTTAATCCAATGGTTTGCGCTTCCCCGTGATCAAAGATGTGAGGATTTTAAAGACTATGACATCGCGAGATTGTGTCGTGTGTTATTGGCGGAAACCGGCAGGGTTGCTAGTGTAATCGGTCGAAAGCATTGTGTTACCAGTTTGCACACAATAAAGGTCGATCTACTAACAGTCCCATCAATTAACACATGCTCAGAATGAATAGAGGTGTTTTATCTTGAGGTAAAAGGTGCTCGATTTTTAAGTTCAGGAAGATATAATGGGCAGTATGCTAGGTAGTAAAGTTTAAACAGATCAGATGGCCCTCATGTTCTTGCAATAGAAGTTGTAAGGTGGTTACAGACCGTGGCATTGTGAGATGATGCCATGTGTCCCATGTTGACCAGGAAGACCTACGATGGGGCCGCTGACGAAGTTTGATCGAAGGATGATATGGTACTATTTAGTCAAGATTTTGTGGGTCCATGGATACAGATAGAAGGACAAATGTCGCATCAGCAAATAAAGTGATTGTTAGATTTTCCAAGCTGGATGAGATCTGTGGTTGAGTTTTAAATGAGAAATTATGAGGGATTTTGAAGGCATCAATGATAGCCTACAGGAAAAAAGGCAGAATGAATGGGATACAAACTTGTCGACTTAGGATTGATTAGACAATCAAAGATGATATCCCAGAGATGTGAAAGGATCAAGAAAGGCTTCAGGTTTCAAGTATGATGAATCACGAGCTCTTTGATGAACTCACATATTTGCCTATTGACAAGAATCCTAGAGCAGGAGACTGTACATTGAAAGGAATAAGATCAGAATAAAATCATTCACGTAAGGTAAACACATGCAAGTGGAAATGGAGTGATGGCCTAGAAGAAGATGACAGTGTCTTGAGTTGTAGGCATGATTGTTGAAATCCATAGCTGACAAGGTAAGGAGAAGATATCAGGATGATGATGATTTTTCGCATGGATTAGCATCGTCACATTGGAAGGATATCTAATTATAAACTCACTAGGAAGATGATAAAGTGGGTAGAAACAAATACAAGCTTTTTCATTTTCTGAGAGCAATTATTTATCAATAAAAGGATGGTGTTCGAACAGAATTATGAATGGAGTCATTGCATATTTTGTGACACTAGATGGATGTTCTTTCTCTGGTATGATGATGTTCATTGCCAGAGGGGTTGTGAAAGATCAGGGGATTACTAGAGGGGGTGCGAAAGCCTTTTCTCATCCGAAAAAGTCACCCTGGGGGTATTCCCCGCTCTTACTCTGCATTTCATTGGCAGAGTGTTCCAAGAGGGAGCTTACAAGGGGCTGAAAGAAGGATTTGTTTGTGGGAGGAATGGCAGCCAGTTATCTCTGCAGCAACATGGAAGTTGCAATGCCTTCTCAATAAATCATGTTTACCCCCAAGCTCCTCTTTCCATTTTCTCTTATCTGAGGTATAAAGGATGGAGACTTTCCTCCATTTTGGTGGGAAATTTTTGTTTCATGTCAGGATCTATTTTCCTTTTTAGGAAGAGAAATGCTATGGAACAAACTGAGCATCTAAGGGTCCATCCAAAAGTGTCAGGGTGATATCGACACGACTCAAGTGTTTTGTTTCTACCAAAAATCGGTTGAGGATTTTGGTTCCACCTCATCATGGGCATCAACATATGGATAAGAATATTTTGTAACAAAATTGTGTACAACCTCTAAGGCTTGGTTTTGATGACAAGTGTATTTTGGCCTGAAGCTTGTTGCTCCCTTGTTTTCTATAAAAGCGAAATCAAGGCCATTAGTTAGGGTTCCAAATTTTCTGAGAAGGACCTCTGTAAAAATAGGTTTGTTCTATAGGGTTAGGTTTTAGGTAGTTCTAGAGAGTTGTAGGAAATAATTACAACTATAATGCCATTTTGTAGAGAGAAAAGGCAATAGAACAGTTGCAAGTTCCCTTTTCAAGTGGTTTATTCTGTACTTGAATTTGTTGGCTATCATCTGATAAAAGATAGCTTATGATGTTAATGCAAATATATTTTCCTAATCTTTACTATCCTATGTGCAATTTTATCTTCTTTTAAGCAGGTGGAATCAAGGGTTTCATTTGTTTGTTGCATAATTATGATGTATGTATTCTTCCATTCAATGCTTTAGGCCAAGGGGTTAATTAAAATGATTGAATGCGATTACAGAGAAATAAAACTTGTAATAGGATTTAATAAGCAGTTCAGGTAGAGGATTATGAGCAGAACAACATTGTAAGGCAGTATTGTTCTAGGCTAGACCAACTGGTAGATAAATTTTATCAGATTTTAGTAACGGTTTTCAAAGACTCTGTAACCCAAATGAATAAGGCACTAGTATTTGCTAGCAAATGTCATTAGGGTTTCAATTTCCAATTTATCTTCTTTATGATTTCTCAGAACGAATCTTAAAGATATCATAATATCTTTTATGTTTTATATATTTTTTTGAAAGTTGCCCTACCCCATCTCATACTCCAGTATAAGGTTGAGGATCACTGAAGGATTTTCCATCCTTAAGCATTCTCCCTTTCTATTGAGTCTTTTTATGAGATAATCTGCTTTGTTTTCAGCAAACTCCTAAGTATCGTTGTAGAGAGCAAGAAATTTACTAAAGGGATCACCCTCCCTAGTTTTGCAGAGCCTAAAGTGCAGAAGGACTTTCTGTCCTTGTTATTGTTGGTCCAATCTTGATATATATTGATAGTTGGAGGTGGCTCTCCATAGATATTTGGAGGAATTCATCTTGGTCTCTGCCCAGTAGCAGTGTAAACCTTGGGAACCAACAAAAAATGGTGACTCTGTTGGGGAACAAATGAACTATTGAGAATCTTTGGTTAGAAAAGATTTACAAAATATAGAGTCGAGATTATCCCATCCGAGTCACCAATGAAAAAATGGTGACTCTAATGGGAAATGTTGCATAAAGTTGTCTGGGTCTTTTGTGACTTGATGGTTGAGCGTTGCTCTCGAATCACAGGACTGAGATTTTTTGCCCACAGAGTGAAAAGGCTTCTTAAACTATCTCTTGTCGATTTGAGTCAATTCTCATGAATATCGTTGAGAAATCTGCTATAGTTCTTTTTCTATAAAGAGTTTGGTCCAAATCTATCCGTTTTTCAAAATTATATGTAATACCTCACAAGTTGTGAGTGGCAACTCTGACACACTAAGATCTATGCACCAATGTGTGTTTGCTTGAAGAAGAACCAAGGAATTTGTAGAAAAGATGAAGCAAATTTGAGCTCTTATGATGAAGTATCCTGAGAAGTTGAGGATGGAATCGATGATGCCATTTGATGATAGGGAAGTGTTGCAGTGCTGTGTTGAAACAAATCTGACGTAAGAAGGGATTCCAGTTGTTTGAGTATTTATCCTCTGCAGGGAGGTGGCGACTCTGTCAAAATATCAGTGTTAAATATTTGAAGGATTGAAGGTGATTTTGCAAGTCTCGGGTTAAAGAAAGCAACAACAACTTCAACATTTCCAAGTATTTAGATTTTCATGAGTCAAGTATGTTTTCATGAAGATTTTGTAAAAAACAAATGTTCCCTAAAGAGTGAAAGAAGCACTAAGGAAGGGAATGGTAATGATTATTTTACATACTCCTATGATTCAATTTCCTTTTTCTGTATGAGATTAGATGGAGTATGTTTAGATGCAAAAAATGTAAGAATTTAAGATTTATGGGAAATGAATGAAAATATGTATCATATGCCTATGTTTCCCTATGAAATGTCAAATACAAATGTGAAACCTATGCCGAGTCATCATAGAGCTTTCTTTAGGGAAAGATATAAGCCATTGAATTTTGATGGTATCCAAGGTTTCCCGAATCTTGTTCCTATAGGGGTTAGGGAACAATTACCAGGATTCAATGGGAAGAGGTCAAAATCAACATGACAACACTTGTAGAAGTTTTCTGATTTAATGGAAGATTTTGAAATAAATTAGGAAGATGTTTTCATGAAGTTGTTTGTTCAGTCTTTGAAGGAAGATGCTAGAGACTAGTTTTTCTACATGCCAGTGTGTTCTATCTCATCATGGGATGGGTTGAAGGTGGCATTCATGGAACAATTTGGTGAAAGAATTAATCCAAGCTCAGTTATGAAAACATTCATGGACATCCAGAAAGGAGAAGATGAGTTAGTACCTTCTTTTAATCTCAGGTTTGCTAGGGAATTGGATGATATTCCTAGCAGTTATAGACCAAATGATGCAGTGTGCTTAGTCATTTATTTGGCTGCATTTGAAGAAGAAGAGAGTTATTTGATGAGAGATAAGGATCCTAAAACCTTGCATCAGGCTTATAGGATATCAATGGATATTGAGAACAATTTGAAGTATGGAATCCCTAAGGGCTATCTATCTGCAAAGGTATGTTATCCTAAGATATTAGAGGTTGAATAAAAACATAAATCAGAAGATAGAGAACCATGTCAAGGCCCTTATATCCCTAACAATCACATTAGCCCTATTTTTTATTATGATTTGAACAAAAAAATGAGTGAAGAGAACTTGTCCCAGATAGTGGTTATTCCTCATATTGATGAAGAAGGGGTTAATGAGAAAGTATCTGACATTTTAGATGTAGAAATAGATATGGCGTCAATCACTTTACTGAAGGACAACAACAGTAATTGCTCCAGGAAGAGTATCTCATAGGAAATTTGTTTGCAGTCTTGTGTTTCAAATAGGTCTGATAGTGAGTATGAAGAATTTAAAAGTTTTATGTTTGAAATGGATGCAGATCTGCAGGATTTTGATGATAAGAATTCATTCTCTCAGGAAGGAATTGTATATGACAATGAAAATTCAGATGATGAGATGCCATCATTTTTAGTTGATGAGATCAATGAGATAGACAATTGTGTGGTATGTTCAAATGATGAGGAAGTCATATTAAACCAATTTAGGGATCAACCTTATAATGGACTACTTTTATGAAAGGATTTTGTTTCATTTGAAGAGTGGGAGTTTGAAGAGGATGAAAAAGATTATGCTAAAAGCAGTTGTCTTGTTCTTCCGAGGGATTTCTACAAAATTGATCTGGAAACATTTATGACTAGTAAATGTGAGGATGATTTCCTCTTTGATGTTACAAATACCGACATTGAATATGAGAGTGTGGATTTTGTTGATATTGACTAAGGTTCTAAAATAGATGAAGGAGATTGTTGTCTTGTTGCTCCACATAACATTTTGAAGCCAAAATTGTAATGTTTTATGTTACATGAAGATACCATTGTTGAAAGGGTAAATGATGACATTTTTTCATCATGCAGTGATCTGAATGTACAAAAAGTTGATCAAGACACATTGGCCAAAACAACAAAAAATGGAAGTGAATTAAAATGGGTTTTAGATGTTGATTGTTCAGGTATGGATGTTTGTAGAACTGTTACCATATTGGATGAGCCAGCATATGAGAGTTTTCACTTTGACCTTTATAATGAGTTTGCACCATGTTTGCAAAAATGGTTTAGTGATAAGAATGTTATAGGGGTGCAAACAGATGAAGAAAGCAATTTCTATGATGGCAATTGCATAACAGAGTATGAAGTTTTTAACTTCTCTTTTTAGCTTATTGAGGCAAACATGAGACCCGTCGAATGTTGTAATCAACTCATCTCCATTTCGGATAGTGAGTTTGGGTTCTGTATATGTCATGCAAAGCTAGATGGAAAGGTTCAGGTGAATGGACATTGCACTCAAATACATGTTTTATATAACATGCTAAGGAAGAAAAAATTATATAGTTATGATATCTCTAGATTGTTCAAAATGCAACGTGATCATAACTATATTTTTGACAGAGGGAAGTATTGGTTGACATTGGCAGGTGGCATTGGGCCATCATATGTGGTTTGATCCTGCAGGCCACAAATAATTTGGGGTAGAGTAAGTTTCTCTGACTCTATGCCTAATAGAATTATAAATAAATCCCCTCTTAAATTGCCTGTTCATGGACAATTTTTGAGTTTCTACTTTTCTTAAAGTAGTTGTTATCCATGAGAATTAGTTAGGTTTGCTTTGGTAGTGTAGTTTCCTATTTGTTGAAGTTACCATGTCCAGGTAATTTCTTTTTGGTCTGCTCTGCAGTTGGTCTGCTTCACTCAAAGATTCTAGTTTCTCACATCATTCCTGAGAAATGAGCGTCCCCAACTAGAGCCACTGATAGCTCTAAAAATTGATTGCATGAAATTTTCAGTTTTGAGCTTAGAAAATTTATTTTCTGGTTTCATTTGTATCCTCTGAAAATGGTCCAAGGTCTAGGGTTTTAGGGTTTATCAAAGTTCTTTACGTTTTGTGAAGAAAATGCTAGTAATGATAAATTCCGCTGTTACTTTTTCCCACTTAAAGCCAAGGGTTGTTTACCAAGGGTGGGGCCATTTCTTTCTTAAAGATTAAGTGTTGGTCGATCGATTTAGATAAAATGTTTTTTTTCTTTAAAAGCACGAAAATTTTCATTATGACCAGTTTCCTTTTAGATATTCGCACCCATGATTTCCCTAAATCTGAAAGTCTTAAATAGTTCGACAGATGGTTAAAGATAGATTTAATCCAATGGTTTGTAGTTCCTCGTGATCAAAGATGCGAGGATTTTAAAGACCATGGCATCGCGAGATTGTGTCGCGTGTCATTAGCAAAAACCGACAGGGTTGGCAATGTAACCGATCAAAAGCATTGTGTTACTGGTTCGTAGGCAGTAAAGGTCAATCTACTAACAATCCCATCAATTTGCACATGCTCGAAATGAATGGAGATGTTTTATCTTGAGGTAAAAGGTGCTCGATTTTTAAGTTCAAGAAGAGTTAACGGGCAGTATGCTAGGCGGTAAAGTTTGAATAGATTAGACGACCCTCGTGTTTCTGCAATAGAAGTTGCAAGGTGGTTATGGACCGCAACATCGCGAGATGATGCCACATGTCCCAGGTTGACCAAGAAGACCTACAGTGCGCCCGCTGACAGAGTTTGATCGAAGGATGATATGGCACTGTTTAGTCGGGATTTTGTGGGTCCATGGATACAGATGGAAGGACAAATGTCGTGTTGGCAAATAAAGTGACAGTTAGATTTGCCAAGCTGGATGAGATCTGCGGTTGAGTTTCAAATGAGAAATTAGAAGGGATTTTGAAGGCATCGGTCATAGCCAGTGGGAAAAAAGGCAGAATGAATGGGATATAGACTTGTCGACTCAAGATTGATTAGACAATCAAAGATGATAGCCCAGAGATGTGAAAGGATCAAGAAAGGCTTCAGGTTTCAAGTCTGATGGATCACAAGTTCTTTGATAAACTCAAAGATTTGCCTATTGACAGGAATCCTAGAGCAGGAGACTGTACACTGAGAAAGGAATAAGATCAGAATAAAATCATTCACGTAAGGTGAACACATGTAGGTGGCAATGGAGTGATGGCCTTGAAGATGGTGGTGTCTTGAGTTGTAAGCATGATTGTTGAAATCCATAGCTGACAAGGTAAGAAGAAGATATTAGAATGATGATGATTTTTCGCATGGATTAGCACTGCCACATTGGAAGGATTTCTAATTATAAATTCACTAGGCAGATGATAAAGTGGGTAGAAAGAAATACAAGCTTTTTCATTTTCTAAGAGCAATTGTTTATCAATGAAAGGATGGTGTTCGAACAAAATTATGAATGGAGTCATTGCATATTTTGTGACACTGGATGGATGTTCTTTCTTTGGTATGATGTTGTTCATTGCAAGAGGGGTTGTGAAAGATCAGGGGATTACTAGAGGGGGTGTGAAAGCCTTTTCTCATTAGGAAAAGTCACCCTGGGGGTATTCCCCGCTCTTACTCTGCATTTCATCGGTAGAGTGTTCCAAGAGGGAGCTCACAAGGGGCTGAAAGAAGGATTTGTTCGTGGAAGGAATGGCAGCCAGTCATCTTTATAGCAACATGGAAGATGCAATGTCTTCTCAACAAATCATGTTTACCCCCAAGCTCCTCTTTCCATTTTCTCTGATCCGAGGCATAAAGGCTGGAGACTTTCCTCCATTTTGGTGGGAAAGTTTTGTTTCATTTCGGGATCTATTTTCCTTTTCAGGAAGAGAAATGCTATGGAACAGAATGAGCATCTAAGGGTCCATCCAGAAGTGTCAGGGTGATATTGACGTGACTCAAGTGTTTTTGTTTCTACCGAAAATCGGTTGAGGATTTTGGTTCCACCTCATCATGGGTATCAGAATGTGGATAAGAATATTTTGTAACAAAATTTTGTACAACCTCTGAGGCTTGGTTTTGATGGCAAGTGTCTTTTGGCCTGAAGCTTGTCACTCCCTTGTTTTCTATAAAAGGGAAATCAAGGCCATTAGTTAGGGTTACAAATTTTCTGAGAAGGACCACTGTAAAAATAGGTCTGTTCTGCAGGGTTAGGTTCCAAGTAGTTCTAGAGAGTCGTAGGAAATAATTAGGACTATAATGTCATTTTGCAAAGAAAAAAAGCAATAGAACAGTTGCAAGTTCCCTTTTCAAGTCGGTTATTTTGTACTTGAATTTGTTGGCTATCATTTGGTAAAAGATAGCTTATGATGTTAATGCAAATATATTTTCCTAATCTTTACTCTCTTGTGTGCAATTTTATCTTCTTTAAGCAGATGGGATCAAGGGTTTCGTTTGTTTGTTGCATTGTTATGATGTATGTATTCTTCCATTCAATGCTTTAGTCCAAGGGGTTAATTAAAATGCTTGAATGAGATTACAAAGAAATAAAACTTGTAACAGGATTTGATAAGCAGTTCAGGTAGAGGATTATGAGCAGAACAATATTGTAAGGCAGTATTGTTCTAGGCTAGACCAGCTGCGTAGATAAATTTTATTAGATTTCAGTAATGGTTTCCAAAGACTTTATAACCCAAATGAATAAGGCACTGGTATTTGCTAGCAAATGTCATTAGGTTTTCAGTTTCCGGTTTATCTTCTTTATGATTTCTCAGAATGAATCTTATAAATATCAGAATATCTTTTATGTTTTATGTATTTTTCTGAAAGTTGCCCTGCCCCATCTCATACTCTAGTATAAGGTTGAGGATCACTAGAGGATTTTCCATCCTTGAACATTCTCCCTTTCTATTGAGTCTTTTTATGAGATAATCTGCTTTGTTTTTAGCAAACTCCTGAGTATTGTTGTAGAGAGTAGGAAATTTACTGAAGGGATCACCCTCCCTGGTTTTGCAGAGCCTACAATGCATAAGGAATTTTTGTCCTTGTTATTGTTGATCCAAGCCTGACAAATATTGATAGTTGGAGGTGGCTCTCCATAGATATTTGGAGGAATTCAGCTTGGTCTCTGCCCAGTAGCAGTGTAAACCCGTTTTTCATTTTTGGGAACCAACAGGATGATCTTATAAAATAAGATTTGTAGTTTTCCTTTTATATTTTATTATTTTTAAGCAAACTCCTGAGTATTGTTGTAGAGAGTAGGAAATTTACTGAAGGGATCACCCTCCCTGGTTTTGCAGAGCCTACAATGCATAAGGAATTTTTGTCCTTGTTATTGTTGATCCAAGCCTGACAAATATTGATAGTTGGAGGTGGCTCTCCATAGATATTTGGAGGAATTCAGCTTGGTCTCTGCCCAGTAGCAGTGTAAACCCGTTTTTCATTTTTGGGAACCAACAGGATGATCTTATAAAATAAGATTTGTAGTTTTCCTTTTATATTTTATTATTTTTAAGATAAGCTTACTACATTAACAAGCTTCTATCTAAAAGGTGTTAGTTATTGTTCATCTTTAAATATTTTTTTAAGGATCATTTTAGTTTTTAATTGATTAAACTTATTTAAAAATAAATAAATGATTAGTAGTTATTTTAGACTTTATTATTTGAAAATGTAAATCATAAAATCATCCTCAAAATATAAATAAAGGTAGAGGTAATTAAGTAATCTCTATCAAAATTTTGAAAATGTATAATTGGTTGCTAAAGGTTTGTAGTGTTGGCATATTGGCATAACTATTGATGATATTGATGAATCGGTATAAGGACTGTTGGTGATGATATAGTTGAGATGTTGTTTGATGACTTGAGGATTAATTTGTGTTGTCATTGATGGCAACTATGGCTACATTGGTCTATCATGTTATCTAAGTCGTCTATGATTGGCCGAAAAACTATGGAATGGATTTGACAGTTAACTGGGAAATAGGACTTTAACTGGTAAATGTGAAAATGTATTATGCTTAAGTAATTGGATCTAGAGATTGATGAGGAATTTGGTGTTGCGGTTCGGAATATGTGTTTGTAACATTGTAATGAGGTTATGATTAGAACCGCGTCATGTTTTGGCTACCAGAAGTCATGCTTGTGATTGACTGATGTATTTTCTGTAGGGTTTAAGAATTGGTATTCAAATCTTATAATCGGTAATGATTTTGAGTTCGACGGTGTATTACATTATGTTTGTAAGATGGTGATGACGTGGTTGAATCCACGTGAAGTGTTCAAATGATGTTTTGGCCTGATCAAAGAGAGAATTTCTAGGGAATGAGCGAAGTGCTTAGTAGAATGAGCTAAGGGTTTGAAAGTGTATCAGATTGATATATGGTGATCATTCAACGTCTGCAATTGTCTTGAAATTGATTTGTAATGATCTGTAATGACTTGTAAAGATCTATGATGATCTATGATGTAAATCTTAGTATGAGATTAGGGTTTTGTAACTGACTAAGTTGTAAAGTCTATTTAGGGTAAGTTTGTGATGATTTACTATGTCGGTGATCAAAGGAAGAGTGTGTGGTCGAACCAGTGTGTGTGTCTACAAGAGAGAAGCAAATTGGAGCAGGAAAGGATCTGTACAAGCAAGCAAAGAGTGTTATTTTCAGATCATACATCTGTTGTTCCCTAATAGTTGCAGCAGACTCAAAATCCCTTAACTGGGTAGGTCTTGACAAGCCTGATTGTATAAATCCCTTCACTGGGTGACTCATTAGCTTGGGTTCTAAATCCTTTCACAAGGTTACTCCTAACAAAGTAAAGCTCCTAACAGGGCTGAGGTAAATCCCTTAACCAGGGGACTCCTAACATGGTCTGCTCCTAACCGGGCATAATTGTAAGCTCCTAACCGGGCTAGGCTCCTAACAGAGTGCATTTCGAAAGGGTGCAAAAATCTTGTGGGTATCAATTCGCACCATGGTTTTTCCCATTTGGGTTTCCACGTGAAAATCCTGGTTTCATGTGTTGCTTGATTTCTTATGTGTAGAGTTGATATCTTTCTATTACATGCATGTTGATGAACACTTAGAAGAACAGTTTGATAAATCTAATCAACAATACTGTTTATGAGTTGTTTTGAAAGAAGTTTTTGGTGGTTGTTAAAGTTTATTGTTATTACTGATTCACCCCCCCTCTCAGTAATAACCGGTTCCTCACAAATAACATGTAGCTCAATTGATTGCACATAACTTGTGAGGATGATGGTATGTAATAAAAAAATCCATCCACCAAGATTCAAACATACAAAGACTCATTGAATCAAGTTCGACACCTAAATGACTTTGATGGATGAGAACCCAAGATTCAAATCTCCAAAGACACATTGAATCAAGTTCGACACCTAAGTGACCTTGATGGACGAGAGCCTATAGAAATTTGATTAGCCAAAAGAACAAGTCTTGACAGAAATTGGAAGTAACCCCCTACAAGAAACTATTTAGCTATAAGAACAAATCCTAGTATAAATGAAGTAGGAGAATATACCATTGTCTATTCAGGGATCACAATGCACCTTTAAATTTATGTTCTTGTATTTATTAATTAAATTGAAAATAAAAAAAAAAATTATTTATTAAGGGATCATAATGCACCTTTTGCTGTACTTTTTTGTATTTATTAATTAAATTGAAAATCAAGAAAACAACTATCCAGAGATCACAATACACCTTTGACTCTACTTTTTATTTATTTACTAAGTAAATTAAAAATAAAAAAACTAATCCCCAAATAGACTTTGAGGGAAAAGGACCCAAGTAGTCACCCATCCTAATATAAATTGGAGGTATCTCTAGACTGATTTGTTTATGCAGTACTTAGGATGTACCATTGACCATGTTTATAAATGGATGTGGCTAATTTCCACATAAAACAACACTCTTACAGTTTTTAAAATCCATAAAATACAACGGATTTTCTAGAAAATTTCAGTAGCTAAATCTTCATGATTTGCATTCCCATTGCTGTAAAACCACAAAAAATCGGATGAAAAACACTCTGAGATTTGGAAGTTTTTTTATAGTACCATTTTGTGTGGAGATTAGCTACTGGCTTTATAAATTAGAAGTATATGTGAATTGATTTGTCTATACAACACCAAAGATGCACCATTATCCGTATTTATGTCAAGATGCATCTACAATGACATCAAAAAGTCTGTAAACAAAAATCCATTTTTGAATCAATTTGACATTTATTTGACGGGTAAATGTATGAAATATGCCATGTTGCAGTTTTTGTGGAGGTGTAATTTTATTACTCCAAATAAAATAGAACCCTCAGCACTTGTCTCGAGCTAGATTCACAGCTTTTTGCATGCCACAATTTAATAGATTTATATTCTTGATGTTTAGTATTTTAGAAGAACATTTATTTTACAGATTCTCTTTTATTATAAGATGTCTCTCGACATATTTTACATATATTTTTTAAATATAAATATACTAGTTATAAATCTCTAACAGATTTGTCCGTAGACTATTGCGTAGACGTTGCCTCCCTAGACTATAAACACCTGGCTAACAAACTCGCACCTGATGTTGATCTGCCAACTCCAGATTTCATACCGCTCGCCATGAGATGGACATTCCACCATAACAATTGCACTCAGTGTGCATTAAATTAGCTGCCAAGTCAATCATATGATGTGAAGCCTAGCACGTATGATACAAGCTCATCAGCTCCTATTATGACCAGACCCATTTGTTCCAATTATGTTGGCTTCACTGGTTTAACCTACAGAAAGCTTGCTTCCAATGAACTCAATTTTCTACCTAAAATCCTCGCAGAGAGCGATGGCATTTAGGGTTCTAATACACGACAACAAAACCCCTATAGTCTTAGATGCAAATACGACACAAATGACTGGCACCATCAAGAAAATGATCTGAGTAGGGTATTTTTGAGATTGTCATGTGAATTAGGGCTAATTCAGAGATGGTTTCATATTTCCTCTTGAACTTCCTGTGACTCCCACATAACTCCTTGAGATGGTCATGTGAATTAGGGTTAATTCAGAGATGGTTTCATGTTTCCTTTCAAACTTCCTGTGACTCCCACATTCAGGAGCTACAATGACTTAGGTTTGTGAACTGTTTGTCAAGCAACAATACAAACTTGGCCACCATGAATTGGCAGTTTCCATAGAAAGATCAATTGCTGAAGGGAGTGGAGTTCAGAAACTGCTATTCAGTTTCTAAAATGTACTAATGAATAAATAATGGTGTGTGAGCATCCTAGACACTGGATAACCATTTCCACAAAATCCAGAAAGTTTCATCTTTGACTACATTGGCCAAGTTCAAAAGAAGACTAATAAAAAAGGGATTAATTTAGACATGATTTCATGTTTCCTTTCAAACTTCCCGTGACTCCTACATTCAGGGGTGACAATTACTCAGGTTGGTGAACTTTCTGTCAAGCAACAATACAGAATTGGCCACCATGAATTGGCAGTTTCCATAAAAGGATCTGTCAATGATGGGAGTGTCATTAAGATGTATCATGGTATTCATGATTGGATATTATATAATTGAAATTTTAAAATATATCATAATATTCAGATTGGATATTATATAATTGAAATTTTAAAATATATCATAATATTCAGATTGGATATTATATAATTGAAAATTTGATTTCTCATCTATTAAAATCATTTACAACTTATTCAAATAACAGTAATTCTTATCAATAAAAAGTCAAAACTTACTGAAAAGAATCCACAATTAGTTTGTGAATTCAGGAGACCTAGAGTTTGCAAGTGAGAGGGGTGGTGGGTGACTTTCATTGTCATAGCCCATCCTTTTGCCGACCGTGAATGCTACAATAGAGAGCTAGTTGAATCATACTATCTGTTGGGTCTATCTATGGTCGGTAGCATTCTACTGGCCTAGCTCCAGAAAGAAAAAAAAAACAAACCAAAAAGTTCTTCAAAGTAACGACCTTTATGCCGAAATTTGCCGAAAATTTTGATTCAGATGTTTTCCAGATTTGCTCATATCACAACCATAAATTTAGAGGGATTTTGTTAAAATGATGGGCCCGTTCAAGCACTAATTTCTTGCCAGACAACTTCTAGATTGGTGGAGGGAGGACTGACTTTTGTTATACTGGTTGTTGAACAGAGCATTACATTTGTGGTGGCTTTGATTATGGGGGATTGAAATATGAACTTTTAATATTGTTGAAAAAGGTATGTGATGAAGTTGGGGTAGGGATATTAGATTTTGTTTGGCAGAGTTTATAGGAGTGTAAAAATAAAACTACCAATCTCACAAAAGAACTTTGTTTCTTTTATAAACAAATGAAATAGGGAGCTTGATTGAGAAAGGTGTTTTTGTCTTAACTTGTATAGGTTCAAATCTACTTATCCACGTTGTCTCATGTGTACTTGAAGTTAATGTTATTGGTAATTGAAGGCTGGTAGTCAATTTGAGTGAAATTGTGTTTTCATGGAGTCATAAGATTATAAATATGGTCATACATTATACATATATCATGCGGTGTTTATATTGGATAATACTCTATTCAATAAGGTTTTTAATTTTTTTTTATGTTATATAGATTATTAGAAAGTAGAGGGTCAAAGAGGAGGTTGGAAGGGTTGGAGGACTCACAAGAAGATAGAGGAGCATTCCTATTTTGAAAGAGTTTTTAACTTGAAGATTGGTTGTATTTTTTGAGAGACGTCAATTCTTCATATTGTTTTCCCTTAAGAGCAAGGTGGGGAGGGTGAGAACGAAGGGTAGGGGAGTGTTTAGGGAAATGTCCAATTTGTTGTATTTGTAGATGATGAGTATACTTCAACTTGCAGGGTAGGTGGTGTTGATGTAGAGTATGTATCAACTCATAGGGAAGATACATTCTTGATGTGGATTAAGTTAGTGTAAGGATAGAGGATTATATCATGTATAGTGAGTATATCTTGATTCACATATGTAGTTTAAGAGAAAGGTAGGAGGGAGGATGGAGTGGAGGAGAGTGCTTAGGAGTATGTTATATAGTGGTGTACTTGTGGATGGGGTTTATGCCTCAATTTGCAAGGTGAAGTGTTGTTGATGTGGAGAATGTATCAACTCTAAGAGAATTGACATTCTTTATGTGGATTAAGTTAGTGCATGGGTAGAACATTGCATTATGTATAGTGAGTATACTGTGATTCACATATGTAGAGTTTAAGAGCAAGGTAGTGGGGGGGATGGAATGGACGGGGGTGTTTAGAGGTATGTACTATAGTGTTGTACTTGTAGATGGGATCTATGCCTCAACTTGCAAGGTGGAGTGTTGTTCATGTGGAGTATGTATCAACTCACAAGGGAGCATTGTTCTTGATGTGGACTATGTCATGCCTATGTAGAATGTTGCACTAGTATAGTGAGTCTATCTCAATTCACATGTAGAGTGTTGTATATGTACATAGTAAATGTGTTGATTCATGAGAGAAGTGGTACTTGTGATTAGCCTAGTACTTACCTAACTTTGTTTAGAGTGATTTAATAAAGAATAAAATGTTGGAAATGTTACATCAATATTAATTTATTAGAGTATTAATGAATAGATGTTGTAGTTGAACGATAATGAAAGTTTATTCATTTTACTGATTTTATAGAATTCAATGATTAAATCATATAAAGCCTTTTATAAAATCATGATTCTATTGTAAACAATCTATTTTACATAATTTTTTTTTTACTTTTACTATTTATCTCATGTAAATCTTTACCTTTTCAATATTGAAGATACTCCATTCAGAAGAACAAAAACTTAAAGAAAAGAATACATATTATTTTCACCACTTGATATATAATTACTAAAAATGTTATTTAAAAGTAAAACTCTTTGTCAACATTCTTCAATCTTTAAGAAATAAATAATTAATATTATTAATATCTATTAGAAGTCAAAATCACACTTAAACTACTCCATAAAAATGGCAATCCAATTTAGGCATGGACGGCCATGAATACTAAATATGTACAGAGAATACATGATGAAATATAAAATCCTGAAACGAAAAAGGTGAAAGTACAATGGGGGGACATTAAACCTAATGCTACAAAGCATGGTCCAGCACCGTCCTTGTCTAAAAGGACAAGAATGGTCCCATATGAATTATGGGGGTGTGGGGGCAGGAAAGTCCCATGGTTAAGCAAAAGTCACTGTAATGCACCAGCACTGCCATTATGCTTTTGCCATCTTTCTTGCATTACAGCTAAATCCATAAAGACGTATTTGGGCGGCGAAAGAGGGCAAACATGGTGGACTTTAATAAAGAGATTCTTATTTGTCCATAGTGCACGTGGGGCGGTGAGAGTATCCCATTTCTTTTTCAGGTTTCTGTACTTCAAGTCAAGTAAAACGTGGATGGTATGATTCATACAAAACTTCCCAGTCCCACCATTTCCTCTATCCAGGTATTTTTTTGGTATACAACAAGAAAGTAGCTTGCTGAGTATTGATAAAAAGAAGCATTGATATTTCAGTGCACTTAATGTCTTTTTTCAGAAATTGGGCACTCATCTAATGGATTGGAGTGTAGTCACAGAAACAATGGCTGATGTTGGTTTGAGCTTTGAAAGCAACTGGCAAGAAGCAGAAGGCTCACTGGAAGGTTGCATTGTTTTCAGATGTAATGATATTGATGAAGCAGACCAAGATCAAGCGAAGAGGCTGCTTTTGAGGCCTTATGATGAGGGATGCGGCCCTTGCCAAATAAAAAGTATGCTATCTCTTACCAACTTATCTCTTTCAATTTATTTCACAGTATTCTCATCAGTTCAGAAACACCCACAGACTGCCTTTAATTGCTTTCTCAAATATGTCAATGGAAGGAGGAGAGCTTGAACAAGCATTTGGGTATTTAGGCATATCACACATGTAAATTGATCTTGGGCAAATAAAGACCAACTTCTTTACAAATAATTGTTCGTGTATTTTTATTGCAAAATGACTGCCCGTGATTGTTTCACCTCTGTAATTTTGATAAGTAAACATTAGTCCCTGTATACATACTCCATGCCTAATATGATCTCCCCAGTGGAATTTTGTCATGGGTTTATGTGCACCAGAGAGCGAGAGAGAGAGCCTGGCTAAATAAGGACCAACTTTACAAGAATCTGTTCTTGTGTTTTTATGGCAAAATGACTGATTGTGCTTGTTTCCATCTATATAGAGAGAGATCATTTTGGAACTTTTACACTGTTACTTATTCTTGATATTAGACCGCTGTTATATATATGAGTAAAAAATAGTCCCTATATTCATTCACCATGCCTAAGATGACCTCATGTGGGTTGGAGAGAGGAGAGATATGTAAATGAAAAACAATCTATCTATGCTTTCAGCATATCCTAAGGCAGTTTCTATGTATTGGAATATTATAAATAGAAAATAGTCTATCTATGCACTCACCATATCCGAAGTTGACCCGTCTGAGGGATTTCATCATAGGTTTATATGTATTGGAATATTATCTTTACTTGAAAGGACAAATTTGTGAAGTGGTTTCAGGTTTTGATGATAGGGGAGTCTACAACAATGAGAGAGAAGTGGATGATGAAATTCCTCTTAGATACTGCTGGACCTGAAAGACTCATTTCTCTGGGAGAAAAATTATGGAAGAGACATTTTTTTTTAAATGAGCTGGTGAGGTCACAAACAGGAGATCTTATCCCCGTCCTAATGAAGTTTGAACCTTGGTGGCAAGAACAACAACATCATATTTAAATGATTACACTATGCCAATACTGACAAAGAGACATCTACTTGCAAAAAAGATCTGGGTTATAATGGAACTGAGCTGGTATATACTGCAGACAAAAAAGACATCTAACCAACCATATTCTCTCTCTGCAAATAGGAATGGCTTATAACTTGAATTTGCGCAGTTTGTAAAGTTGTGAATTACTATGCTTACTGAAATTTATGCTGAAAGTTATAGCATATCTATCGACACTCAATCTCTGTTGGCCAAACTTTGACAGCTTGCAGATGACTTCCTCATACACATTAACAAGTAAACAGACCAATCATGAGCAGCTGTGGAAACATAAAGGTCTTATTACCCAATTTTGGACCCTTTTCAGTTTTTATTACTACCGTGATAAAGTCAAAAGTTGACTGATTTTGAATTCTTCTTTTCCCCTCACAATGCGTGTAGCACTTTGATATTTCCGTAAGGTTTCTTTTCCCTTTTGATCTAGATCCAAGAGCAACCCCTAAACTAATGGTATTAGATCAGACTTTCTTGCCTTTGATCTTATCATCTGTGTTCGGGTTATAGGAAGTCTGCAATGGAAAATCACGACCCTCTAATTTGGCTTCTTTGCTGTTCAAAGTGACCTCAAATGGCAAACAACGCAACTAAATATACAGAAGATCTTGTTTTATATTTTTAAAAATTGGTGATGCACTACACAGATAAACAGAAGAAGTGCTCGATCAGTTTTCTGTTACTGTTCACCATGTTAGATCTCCACTGCATCCTTCCACATCAAGCAAGGTTTTTGGATGTGATAAACCTTTCAAGGTACATGTGAATACTAGAATTTCTTAATTTGAAGCTTTAATTGATGCAGATGTAGGAGATGCCTGGCTGAATCAGCTATGATCCTATTTTTCTTATTTAGAGGAGGAGATCACAATTGTGCCGTTCAGTGTAGGATTACCTATCATGAACTGGTGGGATTCATACTGTCACTATCATGCTGATGATGTTGAACTTGAAGAGGCTTGGTCATTTTTTGTTGAGGTCCTCATTGATGAATATCAACTATGGCGTACAACACACCAAGTAGCAACAATTCAACCAAGGACATGATTAATTGATGCAATATTGCTCCAATATATTCCATACCTGGAATGCAGAGCTTGGGATACCTGAGAATAAGAGACAAAATTTTCAAATACTGTAGTGACTTCCAGCCATGCATGCAGTCAGATGGACTTCCTGGAAATCAAGTCACTGCGATATGCCTTTAAAAAAATTAAATATCGTCAAGATTGAAGAAATGTTCAGGACTGAAGATAAGGAAGAAAAATTTAAATCCAATGTTACCATCCAAGCGATAGAAACCCACACTAAGTATGATGGAAATCACTAAGATATAATTGCTCAACTCCAAGACCACATCTCTAATTCAGTGCGTGGGAGAATCCTTTATCAAATGCAACAGATGAAGGTAGAAACGTGTTGCAGTCTCAAAAAAACCAACATGCACTTAGATGTGGAGTGTCACACTCAAAAATAGTAAATACTGATGGCCCAGATGTAGCACCAAAGCCAACTCAGGATAGAGTACTATGAGCTCAGTATTACTGTTGCAACCACAAAAATAACACCTGAAGAATATAAAAAAAAAACGTCTTCTTAAATCCCAGATGTGGATGTATGGACAATTTTTGCATTTATAGGGGAAATAGTAGTAAAATGATTTGAAATCTCTTTTTTCGTCAAAAAGCTTATTAGTTAATTTGCAAGATTATCTCATCATCCTCAGCCACCAATGTACTAGTTTGATGTTTGTCATATTTGGAAGCCTGCTTTCAAGTCAAAAGAGGGTCTATTTCAATCGTTTGGCTTCTGTTTTGGCCTAACTAATGCACCTGCAACATTTATGAGAATGAAAAATGATAATTTTTCACTCCAATGCAATATTTTTTATTTAGGTGGCCAATACATTTACAATAAAATGAGGAATGCCTGAATCATTTTCAGCAGGTTCTCCAAATCCTACAACCTTACAAATTGTAAGCCAATTGAGAGAAATGTTCTTTTAGCATTAAGAGGACAACCTGCATCATTTTCAGTAAGTTCTCCGAACCCTATAATATTATAAGTTGTACGCCAATCTAGAGAAATGTTCTTTTGGCATTGAGAGGACCGTGTTCATGTAGACCGAGAGAAGATCAATTTGATTCACTAATGGCCAACAGCTAGAACCTTGATGAAATAATGCAATTTTATAATTCTTGTTAATATCTACTACAGGTGTGGGATGAGGTTCTCTTGCATCCTATGGCCTCTGAATCAAGAAACTAAAGGTTGGTCAAAGTCACAAAAAAGGCGTTTGAATAACTCAAGCATTAAATCTTTTCAGGACCATTCCTTGTTTTTCTGCATTTGCAGAAAAATGAAAAAGATAGAGTTAATGATTGATGCTTCAAACTTTCAAATTACGTTCTCAGCATAATCCATACTTAGCATGATAACAGTGAGAATTCACTTATGCAGTTAGAAAATATCCGACATATGACAGAATTATGTGTTATGGTCCAAACTCCAGACATCTAAAAGAATTACATTCTAAGAAAGGAATTAGTTGTCGATACTAGTCATGAGCAATTGTAGTTCCCTGAAGACAAAGAACAAGCTACAAAATAAGCATCATCAGAAATTAATGCATATCAGCAACATCTCTATGTACAAGGCAACTCAACAGAAAATTTCATGTTCCATGCCATCAAAATTTTCAATATGAAATGGCAAGTACAGTGTTTCCAGCATCATAGCTCCACATAAACATAAAGCTTATGTATGGAAATACCGATCGAGTTAATGATTTGAGTCAACCTACGTTACCCCAAGTTTCCAGGACGGGGGACAGGGGGATGAGTTTCCGGGACGGCAATTTTTTTTGTCAAATTTGGGGACGGGGGATGGCAAAGGGGACGGCTATATAAAATATATAGGAAAATTCTAAATGTTCATATGAAAACATGGATAAAGCATGCATCTATACATTATATTCATATGAAAACATCGATATAGCATGTGTATGATGCTATGAAAACATTTTAGAATGCAAACATCAAACATACAACATTATCAATAGACTCAATACTCAATATGCACTCATAATTCAGAATTTCAATTCATTCACATTGTCAATATGCATATCATAATAGATATTAAAGAAATAACATACAAAATGCCCAAAGGCTACACTGCTGCCTTATTGTTTCATTGTCAATTGCGATATGGAAATCAAAATAGTACTAAGGAAATCCTAAAAAGAAAAGTATAATATTATTATTTAATTTATTTTCTATCTATAATTTTTTTTTTTATCGGTTTCTATCTATAAATTTTTAAATTTATAATATGAATTAATTTAAAATTATAAATATTTGATATGAATTAATAAATTTAATGTTGCCTTTTAATTTTTGATAGAGGGCCAATGTTAGAAAAATATAGATAGTCGTATTTTGATTTCATAACTATTCAAATTCAATAATAAAAAAATTGATAGTCGTTTTTTAAAAATTCTCAATATAGAGGGCCCATGTTAGAAAAATATAGATAGTCGTATTTTCAATAATTTTTGATAACTATTTTGAAAATTTTGAATTGATAGAGGGCCCATGTTAGAAAAATTAAAAAAAAATTGAAAATATGACTTTTTAAAATATTTTTCCCTAGCCCTAGATGTGGGGGACGTCTAGCCGTCCCCAGGACGGCTGGGCCGTCCCCAATCCATCCCCAGCCGTCCCTGGGACGTATGGACGTCCCCCATAGCTAGGGAAGGTGTCCCCCCATTTCGGGAACGTCCCCTCAAAATTCTGACAATTTGGGGATTGGGGGGGACGTCCCCTGGCCGTCCCCAAGTCCCCAAAACGTCCCCGGGACTGGGATGGGGGTTTTCAGGTAGATGATGCGTCCCCGGGTTTCGTAGGAGTCAACCAATAGTCACAAAATTCATCACTATCCTTTGGTTCTTGTGGGCATGAAATTGTAACTTGACGACAACTGCATTATACAAATGTAAATTTTGTGAGTATATATTGGAATCTTGAAGCTGGTGAGTTAGTTCTTGTTTTCTATTTTCAGAACAATCCATTTTATTTTACTGCTTGGGACAACTTTGTAAATCTGGCAGTGTTTCTCAGACTTTTGAGGAGATGATATACACACACACACAGAGTGTGAGAGTGAGAACGAGAGCGAGAGATGGAATTTGAGAATTCAATTAAAAAATTAAACAATGAAAAGGCCTATCCTTTGGATAGCACTTTTTAGATTTTAGATTTGTTTTTGAATGTCACATACATCCAAATGTCCTTAACATGGGCAAACAAAGATTGAAGCCCCAAAATCTTCACATATTGGAGGGCCAGGGTATGTTCATTCTTATTCTCTAATCCATGGTATATTCAATTTACAAGATGCCAATCCAAGCTCGCGAATGCATCCTTGTTGTACACTAAAACTTGCTACATGAGCCCAAAACCAATCTTGGAAGCACATTTCAGTTATGTAGCAGGATAGTTTGGGTAGAGAAAACATTGGCTGTGAAGTTGTTCTACTGGCCAAACCTTCCCAATTCATTGCAAAACATATTTGAGCTTGTATAACTCGTGCCATTTCCAAGCTTCTAGACAAGTAACACAGATTGTACACTCCTTGTCCAGTCCCAATGAAGCCCAGGGTGTCAATCTCAATTAACTTCTTTGCAGTTTTTTACTTACCACTAAACATGGCCTTGATTGTGCTTTTGTATTAGAGGATAATTTTAAAATGTTGCTAGTCTAGCATCTTTTCAGGAAAAATTGTAATGTTAGATATTGCAGGTCTTTTCTTCTAGTATATTTATGGACTCAAACTGTTTGTCAACAACCATAGTATCTGACTGAGATACAAAATTTTGAGAACTTTCTAGCAAATTCTTTGGTCCTCAATGATTGCAAAGCTCACCATGTTTGCAACTTTCTATCCTCAAATTGATGGACAAATAAATCTACTCAAGAAAATACTGGTACATTTTCTCATGGTCTGAAACTATAAACATCAAACACCAACATGTATGGAGTGAAAGTCTACTTTTAAATGGGAGTACATGAATTAGGGTACAACTATTATTACATATAAATATAGTCACCAAGTGATGTAGGTACGATGGAGACCTAGTTCCTTGAACTCAAGTTGCTTGGGATCCATGGTAGGAATAAGTAACACATGATCATTTGGGGTTTATCCTCTGTTCCTATAGGGGTACAGTACTTTCTATCCTATGCTTTGACTTGTGTGGTTGTATTTTCGGACTGAAGTGTGTCTTCTTTGTATGGAAATGGAATCTTCCTATGCAGTCTGATTATTTTTCATAAACAGAATATAAACTACTTCCAGTGTATAACACGTTATGTTACTTTAATTTAGTGTGTTGTCCCCTTGATTGTTCCTGGGATATGAGTCACCCATTCTTATATGTGAACATCATTTAAATTAGCAATTAATGAGTATTTATAATCCTGAACCTGGGTTTTAACCTCCTTGTAAGAGGCCAAACTTGTAGGCAGAAAAAACATTTTGTTGTGCAGAATTGTTGAGAACCATTAGTAGAAACCTAAGTATAATTTTTGAGTCCAAATTATTCCATTTGGATGTCATAATTATATTTTATTTTGGGAGTAAACAGTACTATAGAATATATATCAAATTGGATGTTTGAAGAGGTATTTCTATTCAGTAGATAGTACTCTTTAATATCTGGTGTTTTTCAAAAACTTCTCTTGCAGACCAAATTCATATTTAAACTTGAACCTGGTGGGTTAAGAAGATGGATAAGGACGATCTCTATGCAATTCAACATTGTTATCTTTACAGTTAATGCGGAACCTTGTTTTCTATATACAGTCTAATGAATGAGAATTTGTGCCTACAAGGATATGTTAATTTTGCTCAGGAAAATAAATTACATTTAGTGTAACAATGCTTCTTGAGAGTGCATTTGATATTGATATCTGATTAGAATTGAAAGTTTGGAATCTTGAAACTGTTGAGAATAACGAACAAGATCTGGCAGTTAGATTGGTCAATGAAGTGTAGTAAATCAATGCCAAATTGGATGGCTCAGGATTAACTTCAGATTCTATAACAATACATTTTCCTGTGAATAAGGTCTTCAGTATCTTCTCTACACAGTGAAATCCCTGAATAGCCTTCCAAATGTGAAAAGAAACAGTAAGAAATGTATGAACTTCCCGTGTGAGTGCAGAAGCTCATAAAATTTCAAATATGAAAAAATTAATGCTCGTGAGAATTCTCACTATAAACAATCAAATCCATGAGAAGGTACCTATTCTAATTCCCTGTCAAATGACAGGAAAGGGATCAAATTTATAGCCCAGTATTCTACTCTAATGATATCCGTGTTAAAAATTCACTCATTAATATCAATGCAGTACATTGTGATCAAGTTACATAAATTATATGCATATCAGAAAATCAATCCTTACAAAAGTTTTAACAATGTTAAAGGTTTCGAAAAGCATTAATTAAATTGAAAACCCATGGTAAAAGTTACCAGTAACGGGCATAATACAGCAAATAGATTTAAATTCCCAAAGTTTCAACATGTAAATGGGTCCAACTTCAGTTTGCCTATACAAAGGATACAGATACATAACATTTGGAATAATTTATGTTATGACAAATTTTGATACAAGAATATGCCAGGGACAAGTTTGAAATGAGTAGTGAAGAATGGAGATTTTATATAGGTATTTCAAATAGAACAACAAGAAGAAGTAAAACTTTTAACGTTCATGAGACTAAACATTAAATAGTCTATGGGATAATCAGCCTTGTCATCTTCGACTTTTGCAATTCAGTTCTTTTTCTATATCTGATGATGATGAGTTCCCCTGATTTCTCAACAGCCCTCTCACTAAAAAGGCTATACCAAGGATCAACTGTCAAGATATTAACATAATTGCTCCTGATGTCTCTGTAAGCATCACACTCTACTATGAAGTGTCTTTTAGATTCAAGTGCCCCATAAGTGCAAAAAGTACACATCATTTCTTCTTTCTTTCGGCTTTTTACACTGCCCTGTCTCGTATTAGAATTGATGAGAGTTGATTTTTAATTGAAAAATAAGAATTTTGACTTTTCACGAAATACAAGATATTGGAACTGATATGTAGTCTCACTAGTATCCTTACAAGATTCTAGGTAAACTCCCTTTCTTTTCCTTCCTGTAGAGCAAGGATTTATGATCACATGTGTGACACAGATATGGATGACTCATATATACATAACTCACATAGACATAATTTTATAAATTACTAGAGGAGATTTTCATTACTTAAAAGAAATAATATTAAAAATAAAATTTTAAATATTAATAAAAACATATTAAGTGTAAAAAATAAATTAAGAATAATTAATAAATTAATAATCAACTTAAAAATAAATAAAAAATATTTATAATTCAATAAAATACATTACACAATAAAATAAATATATGCTTTTCATTGCAATACAATTTGCATAACTATATGTCAATCGTCAGAATTAATTATTTATTAATAATTAAACCAGTCATAAAAATATTTGACGGGTTAATGGTAGAACGCAGGGTTGACGGAACGCCTTCAAAGAAAGCGAAACACAGTCATTACCTGCCTTCCAATTCTGCTCTCCTTTGTGCTCGCTTTCGCCTTTGCTTGCCTCTCTGCTTGTGACGCAGCTTCTCTCACATCTGCTAACTGTACGCGACTAGATTTATACCAAAACTTAGGGTTTTTGATAATGTATTAGGGTTTTTTATTTCAAGGTTGATATGGATCCAGCACATATTTTCAAGGTCGCCGAATCCAAATTTAACAGGCACGGCTCCCAGTTCTCCTAGTTTTTTGTACGGGCAGGTAGGGTATACGAAGAATATCCATTTCGTACTCTACTCGTACTCGACACGGAGAAACGCATATTGGAGGAGGGGGCGGCGAATCCGTTAACCTCGCTATAAACATCACAAATTCTTCTTTCAATGGCCTCGAAATGACTCCAATTTGACATTTTGCACAATAGAAGTTCGCAAATTAAGATATAATGCTTCTCTACTAATCAATCGGTGAAATAATTCGGGATTTGTACAAAATGTCTCCCACTTGCCGAAGTTCCTGCTCTGATACTACATTTTCTGAATCGGAAGTCTTATAAACATGTCGAGAATAACAAAATGAAACACACATTTCTGCAGGGTGGGTTAGAGGGACGTGGATAGGTGTTTGTATGTTTGTGTATTAGAAAAGAGAAAGGGAGAGGAAGAGACAACTGATATAATTTTTATTCAACAAAATTAAGGGAATTCAGAAAAATGATCACATAGTTTAATCCAGAAATCTATAAGCAAACTTAAAAGGACTAACCATGGGTTGGGTTACATAATCCCGATCCTGAAGGATGCGCTCTTGAACTACCAGCAGATTGAGATTCAAATCAAAAACAATATCACATATGATCTCAATGAAATGATAGGAAGTCTCTAATATAATCTCTAATGTAATAGCACTGGGGTTAGGGAAACTCTTTACCTACAACTTTCCCATTTAACTCAAAATGGCTAACCAAGGGTTGTTTATAACTTTATGTAACAAGTTGGCTACTCCACAAACCCCATATGCGTCATGATATCATGGGCCTGAAACTGAACAAATGAGTACTCTGGTTTCTTTACCTTGTTTATAAAAGAAAAATTTACAAATTACAATGGTTAAGATCAAATCGACATAATTTTAGTTTGGAGGAATAATTTGGTGAAATCACTCCACAAGATGAATACAATTATATTCTTTAATGCAATGCCTCGTTGATGTTTGTTGTTGAACCGGCAGTGGAAACTTCATAACCCCTATTCACATGCAGTTTCCAAATTTCAAAATGCTTAATAATTCTCCAAAACTGCTATATATGATGCAGACCTCATGAACCATGAGTGATTTCACAACTTCACTTAGTCCACTTCATTGAATGTAACACACTCCACATTTAAAATTGTTTTGGTCTTAAATCCTATCGTCTCAGTAATTATGGAGAAATATTGAAATGCAAGAACGAGGGATTTAGGAGTTTGGAGTAAAGACTAAAGTCACACACTGTTATAGAGAAACATAAGGATGGAAAATTGAATATAAAATATGCAGGATGAGCATTGCAAATTTTTATATAACAACATGGTAGAGCTAGAAAGATAAAGAGTTGTGTTTTATATATCTAACTTAATAAAAAACTATTCCATCTTTTGCTTGTCCATTGTTATCTTTTAAGGTGATAATATGGCGGACCATATTTGTTTTAGAGTCTAGAGTGATTGCAAATATATTTGGATACTTCTATATTCTCCTGGACTGTTGCTGATTGAATTTCTTTTTTTGTGTTTACTAGAAATTTGGCAGTTAGTGATTGTTGAATATCGGGTAGGTACATTAGATGCTGGCAAATGGACTGTCTTTACTTTGGCCTTTTTATTGTCTTCAATGTTGGGTTTGGGAACTACAATCTTAAAGAGAAGATGCACTCATTTGTTTTTCCTGAAATGAAATAAGAGGGATGGAGTTTGTGCAAGAACTTCATGGCTCAGTTTTCTAAATCAGTGCCATATGATTATCTAAATCCACGGGTATCATTGTTATGCAGTCGAGTTTATGCAGAGACAATGCAAAGTGCACAGCATTTATGTACGAAGTACTGCTCAGGTGTATGAATTGTATAGAATGACAGATCGAATAGGTGAAATAGAATATGTTTGCACTGTATGTGGTGAGATTGCCATGGAGAGCTGTGATTCTAATCACAGGGGTAAGAGTCAAATTTTCCAACGTAACAGTATCAATTCAGCTGAAGAAGATGGAACTAAGACTCTTAAGGTACATAACCATTGCAAGGTTGATGGTCATAATTTGGCCGGTATTCTTGAAAAGACTAGGGATGAAAGCCTAGAGAACCTGGTTCAGCAGGGCATCGTTGACCTTCCCCAACACATTACCAAAGGCAAGCACCACGAGAGTGATGAGGATAGTTGGGTTCAAGTAAAGTCTTCTGGTTCGCTTGAAGTAGATTCTTCTTGTGAGAGAAGGGGTACTTCCAGACTCCAAACATTTAATGAAAAGAAATATGTTAAAGATACAATGAATCAAAAACTAGAAGCATCAGATAATAAGGATTGTAGGAGGATCCAAGTTCAGACATTCCATGAACCTGCTTCTATGGAAGACATTTATTTTGATATACAGTCTAGAAAAGGAAACATGGGAACAGTAAGCACATCTGGAAGCTTTTTGACAGAGGAAGATTGGGTTGTAGAGTCTGTAAATAGTGATAATTCAAGAGTTCCTTTGTCTACAAAGAACATAAGACCAAGAAGAAGAGTGTATGAAGGAACAGTTGAGATAGTAAATGCTAAGCCCTGCTTGTCAGTCACAATTAAGTTCCCATCAGTCCAAGACAAGTCCTCTGTTGAAGTTCGAGAAGTGCGTGTTCAGGCTCGTCCTGTTGGTGGAGTCATGGATGAAATCAAATTAATGGACTTCAGCAATTGTTTTGGTGACTCTTTGGGAGGCTCTTTACTGGCAATGCTTGTTCCAAGTATTTTGGAATCATCAAGGGACGGTTTGAGTCAAGGACAAGATGCATTGTTTGACAGCCTGTTCCATGGCAGAGAGGAAAACGAGTTTTCAGAATGTAAGCACAGTGAGGAGTGTGAATCATCAGAATGTAAGCACAGTGAGGACTGTGGATCATCAGAATGTGGAAGTTCTCAGTCTGAATCATCACCTTCTTCTCAGTCAATCAACAAATATGCATTCATTGAAAAATCGTCAGTTTTGGGGGGACAACATGCATCTTATGATAGGAATACAGGGGAAGGATATTTCCCTGAGCTCCTACCATATGAAAATGTACATAGCTCGGGAGGTTACCCCAATGAATCTGGAGGAAGCATTGGCAAGTTTGAGAATATTACATGGGGAAAGGTTCTGAATTCTGACTATGATGTTGAGGGGATATTTGGAAATGACGGACATGGTGGAATACACAGTGTTTTTTCAGAATCGGGTGGATTAGAAAGAGTAAATGAACAGATGGAACATGGATATGTGGATCTAGAAGCAGAATCTTCTGCAGAATGCAGCACTGGAGAAGTTGAGAGCATAACGAATACAGATACATGCACAGGTGGTCATGAGGAATATCATGGACGGGAATTGCAATATCTTGTAGAGCATGTAGGCAGGTTAGAAGCATTGTGTGCGAGAATTGAGGTTAATCTTTTCATGGCTCTGGATAAAATGGAAAAGAGGATTCAGCTTTTAGAGTCACGATATGTGCTGCCTGACCAGTTGAATATAGCAGGAATGGATCATATAACCTCTAATGCAGGCAAAAATTCCTCACCAGGTGGCTTCTCACCCATTTCTACTTCAGGAATACAAAAAAGTCAAAAGAAAAAGGATTTATCTTTAGATGCACCTTCTCCGTCATCCTTCAGTTCTTCTGGTCCCTTAGCTTATCATGAATTTAACAAGAAGTCTTCATCTCCACTTAACACTATGGGTTGCATGTCACATTCTTCACCTGCAATCCTCTCAGTTAGAGAGTCGGCTGAAATTGAAACTTCTGATGCTATGCTGAACAAATCAACACCAGCTCAATTAAATCAGCAGGATTTATCAGACAGAGAGAAAACTTATTTGCCGAATTTCTCGAGCAAAGATTCGCATGGATTGCAATGCGAATCTGAGGTGATCGCTACAGGTGCAGGAAATCCACACACATCTGTTTGTGAGCATACAATTACAACAAAAAAAAACCTCTTGTTCATTGATGAAGCTATAGCCTCTGAACTTGCAGCATTTTCAGCTTCAACTCATGAAGAAGAGACCAGCAAATACACAGATGTAGGAAATATGGTGGAGGAAAATATTCATTACCATGATTTTCTAAATTTTTATTCAAGTAAGGAATCGAGATTTAGGACTCAGGAAGGTATGGAATCAGTCCTCTATGGTTCGCCTTCCCAGCATAGTCTGGATTTAGGGTCTTTTCTACATAGAGGCTATGAATTTGAAGACAATAATAAGTGTAATTTTCTTAATGCTAAGCAGGCCTTCAAGCCAGACATTTATACAGAAAGAAATTTTCAGAATGAAATTGCATCTTTGGAGTGTAAAGCTGAGCCCAGATTGCTGAAATGTAGAACAAACACAGCTGAGATGAAAAATGATGTAAGAAAATCTCAGCCAAACATGGTAACATCTGAACCAAATTGCCAAAAGCAATATCAACCACTTGAACATAGTATATCTTCAAAGCAAACTACAAAAGATTGCAACCTGAGAAGAAAAAAAAATTCGGGTGAGATTCCACACAAGAGAACTGAATGTGCTCCTTGCAAGAGTGCTCCCCAAAATCCCAAATACGGACTGTTAAGAATCAAAACGGCACTATGTAGCCCAAAAAAGGAAGTTAAGAAGGATGACACTTTCATTGGATCAGAAGATGCTGAAGCAATCCATAACGATGCTATGCACTTGCATGATTCATCAACCTCTCACGTGAATGCCACATGCAAGACTAATGATGCTGATCCAGCTAGAATGTCATTGGAAGCACTTTTGTGTGGACATAATCAGCAAGATGGTAAAAGTATGGATTTGCGGAGATGCACTGAAACCGAATCTTCTTTGAATATCTCAGCTCCCAAACGCCCACATGTATTGTTTTTTATTGAAGATGAAAGCCTTGCAGATTTCTCCATACCAAATTCTCCAAGCTCCTCATGTGCAGTTCATCTGAACAACTGCTCTCTTTCTGAAGGATTGATGACCGAAGCATCTCCTCTCTTTGATAACCTATTGTGGTAGCATAAATATCGTTAGATATCAATTATTACCTATGATTAATTTGTTTAAAGGTAAAATACTCTCATCCAACCCCTGGTTGTACATGGGATGTATGACACTGATTTGATCTGGGTTCTCTGATTTCAATTTCACACTCAACTAATTGACAAATGGCAAGACATATAATAAGGGAGCAGAGTATGGATCTATCTTATATTTCCCATCTTACAGTACCACATGTGACAGGATCCGCTCATAACAAATGTATAGTTCAATAATAATCCATGTTTCCATGTGGCTGCTTAAGTGCAATTTCTGCTTAAAATTAAGCAGCTAAAGTGTTTCTATGCAAATTTTTAATTAAGAGGAAAGGATAAATTGGAATCTTTTCCTATTTAAGTGGAAGAGCAGCTGCTTAAAACATAAAAATAAGTTTTGAAAAAAAGCGGGGGCTGGAAATAAGCAGCAACTGTTTATTGAGAAGATTGACACGTGGCTCTTCAAATTTTTTTCCCTATTTTTTATTTGTTTCTAATTTTTTTCCACAATTTATGTGACCAATTAGCATTAAAGATTTTCTTTTATTAATGTAATTTAAGATGACTGCATATTTTATAATATCTCTCAGCCAAAGACAGAGCCTGGCTGAAAAGCAGAAAGAAAAGAATAAACAACTCAGTCCTGTTTAAAAAGAAATAGTCACTCCTTTTTAAGTGATAAGACATGGCCTATGGATCTCAGCATACATAGGAAGAGTGAGGAACAGTGCTAAAATGATAACTTTATGTTGCTTCATAAGCAAATGGTGCCTAAATAATGATATCCCTTAGGCCTTGGCATTTACAAGAAATTAGTGACCCAAAAAATGTTGTATAGATGGCAAGGAAGGGAAATAGAGAAAAGTATTTTTAAAGCACAAATTTGGTTTAATGATCTGTATGGGAAGTGTGTATATTTATTGTAGTAAATTAAATACAGATTAATTTTTCTCGAATATATGTTTAAAACTTGAAAAAATGTAATCAATTCCAAAAGACAAAACAGTAAAATCTGCCCTCTTCCTCAGAGAAGATGTACGGAAAGGGTGGTCTTTGCATTGTAGTAAATTAAACAGAGATCAGGCTATCATAACTATATGTTTCAACATATACTAAAGTCCTAAAGAATAAAAGTTATAACCTTCTTTCTCTCACACAGAAGACTTAAAATGTATTTCGTATTTTCCGGGGTGTATGAGTTTGATGTGCACACTGTATCATCTCTTCCAATAAAATTTCAAGACGTTTCCTATTCCTTGGTTACAGGTTATGATCACTTTCCTTAAAAAATGAGATACTTCTAGCTAAAAAACAGTTTTCAAATGGACGGAGAGATGTCAGCAATCGTATGTTAAGAGAAAGGAATAATTTTACTTACCGTGTTTGCACTTTCAAAACCTGGTTGGACTTTATCCTACCATATTTTTGACCAAAATGAACAAAGTATTCAGTAAAAGGAGCTCTTTGAACTCTCAACGCGAGAACGCCAAATGATTAACTTAAGTGAAAAATAATGACCCTAGTAAACTAAGGATTCCATTTGAAAATTTTCAGCCAAAATACAGAATCTTGCTAATTGTGTGGTTCAGAACTTCATAGTACTAAAAATCCTTCTTCACATTACTGAAGCGACAGAAATGGATGTGCAGTATATAATACTATGTGCAGTATATAATACTTGAACTTGATACAATGATTTGAAAGTTAGATATTCAAATTTGAGCTCTTTCATAAGTGTCCCTTGTTCAATTAGTGAAGTTGAATGGTTCACAAAGAGTCTAGTAGGAATAAAATTTTATTGAGTACATAGACCTGAGACCAAATAAATAAATGAGGCCGTCATTGTGCTTTAGACAAATTTGTGAGGGTGGAGGCCCCTCAAACCTTGTCTCCTAGATGGGACGTCAACAATTCTGCACCCAATACCATAGTGTGCTAAAGTGCAGTGCAAGTTTTTGGTTTGAGTTACAATAGACCTCCATTTTATTTTGATTTAATAAGTTCATGAAATTAGGGGTTTTGAATAAGAAACTCTTGGAACAAAGTTAATGCAAATATTGAGGGGTATCCATTCCACCGAATTCACTCGAGGCACAATCTTGACCTCATCCTTTATGGCATCCAAGCCTTGCACTTAGCAAGACTTGATCCTTATGGGACTTATTAAGCACCTTTCAACTTGACCAACAAATCAAGGACCCATATATTTCATTTCGTAATATAAGCTTTTTAATTGATCATAGATATTTCAATTGTGTATTGTTATACCTTGCAGTATTTTTAGCATAGTACATTTGATCTCTAGTCAGAAATATAGTTGTTTGTTGTGAAGTATTTTGACTTAATAAGTTTTCTTAAAGGATTTACTCTATGTAATGTTTAAGGGATCATTTACTTTGGGCTCAATCAATGTTCAAGTTAGTTATATGATTTAACTTTGGGCAAATTTGGTATCCTTAGTCTATCTTGAAAATTGTTACTTATTGTGTTGGTTAAATTTGAGTGCTTAGTTTTTTAGATCATTATTGTTCAGTAGTTCTGGAATAATATCATAAGCAATGAAGTAGAAGAATATTGTATTTGATCATGTTTTTGTTATCTAGGGAAGAGGATCTACTAGTTGAACACCCTAATTTTGTACCTCTCAAAATCATACATGATGGCGTATAACTAATCTTTTAGGTCCACATCATCAAATATAATTCCATGTCAACATACTATTTGTTGAGGTATCTGAAAAGACCCCAAAAAGAGTAGACATATAGTAATACATTAAGTTATAATAATTGCACATTAAATCACGTTTTAATGATACACAAATGCAAGTCACATGATTTGTGTTTTTAAGTTCCTCCCAAGGCAGGATACTATTGCATCCACGCGATGTAATTTTTCAATTAGAATTAGTGAACAAGATTAAAAATTTTGAGCAAAAATCTATAATCTAAATTTAATTTTTATTTTAAATAATCTCAAAAGAGGACTGTTTAGCCAAATTTATGTTAGTTGTGGTTACTCTACTATTGCAATCTAAGTTTTTATTTTACTTAACTAAATTCTTAGTAAACTTAATATGGAAGCATTTGAAAAACATTTTTAATATCAAATGTATCTTTAGAAATATATTTTTGTTTCTTAGAGTTAGATGTCTATAATTTTTATTTAAAAATATAATTAGGTCTATGTTATTAAAACAATATTATTATTATTTTTAAACAATATTATTTTGAATTAAATTGTTTATTTACAAACAAACTAACAATGGTGAGTCGCTAACAAAAAAATCAAATAAATATGGAAAAACTTTAAATTGTCTCAATAGAAGATGGTGTAGGAGAACTATTATATAGAAGTTCAAATTGTAGGTTAACATTATTACGCACAACTATATTCACCAATATACCAACAACATTACTTATCATATGCAAGAGGACAAAAGCAAAATAAAAAGTTAGTAAGGGCAATGGACGCTATTGTTGTTATCCCCCCCTATAATGATCATTAGAAATAACTTGAAGTAGATCTTTGAGTGTTTGGAACCTTTCACAAGCTAAAGGCTTTGTGAAGATACTCACTATTTGATCTTTTGTATTGCAATACATAATCTTGATCATTCTCGTTGAACCAAGTCTCTTATGAAGTGATGTTGAATTTCAATATGTTTGGTCCTACTATAAAACACTTAATTCTTTATCATTTGTATAACACTCTTGTTGTCATAATACAACAAGGTAAGTCTTATTTTTATTTTTATATAATAAAAATCATCCAAAATTGCTTCAATCACATTGTTTGTTGGGAAATTGGTGTTTCAACCTTGCATTGTAAGTTTTCATTTGAGCATGAAATGGAGTGAAATTCTCCTTGAAGCTTCTAGTTGGCTAGATAAGCATTCCGGTAAAGTTACGTCGCAAGATCACAATTGGTTTTGAAGATATTAAAGTTTTTCGTTTTGGAGGGGTGCAATGAAAGGTTTAAATTTTATTTTGAGGACTTTAGAGGCCCTGAAATGCCCTGAAAAAGTGGGTGTAAATGACGTAGTGCATACGAGACAATAGAGTACTTTGCGAGCTTTCCGGTGCTTCAAACGGTTGGTCAATGGGACACATAGTTCTCAAGTTATGGCCTCTAGAAGTTTGTATTCCTGAAATAGGAAATATAAAATACATCGGACACATAAATGAGTTGTAAAAGGGAGGGACACGTGTTGATGTGTGTTTTAACACGTCATAGGGCATCTAGAAGGGAGATAAGGTCGGTTACAACTTATTGGGTGGTTTTAGCCCATGGTTTTGTAATACCGTTTGACGATTTCTTGTATTGTATCTCCTATATATGAGGTGCGTGAGATAGAGGTTGTGTGTAAGAGTCTTATGGCGATTGAGTTACCTTTGAGTCTCTAATTACTGGTACTCCTGCGAAGAGTTTGCTCTGCAAGTATATTGTATTCTGTTATTTATTGTTGAATAATATATTGAGCTTCTTTTGGAGTGTGGGGTTTTTCTCCCGAAAGGGTTTTCCCCACGCAATTCACTGTGTTATGGTATGCATGTTATTGTGTCTATTTCTGTTAAGTTTCTGTAACTATTGTGAATTATTTTTGCATTATTCTCCTCTCAAGGTTAGTGTAGGAAGTTGTTCTGCTACTTGATTTCCTTACAAGTGGTATTAGAGCTTGATCACCTTTGGCTTCAGTTGTGGGTTGTTGGGTTTTTTGAACTAATCCAGATTTGAGTGGGAGATTATGCAGAAGATACTTTTTGATCTTGTTGTAGGAATTTTCAGATGGCAAGTTCGTCAGGGAGAATAGAGGTGGAGAAATTTAATGGTAGTAATTTTGAGATGTGGAAGCTGAAGATGGAAGATTTGCTAATAGATCAAGATCTGTGGGATGTTGTTGATGCGAATGTCTGAAGACCTACAGATCCTACAATGGTTGTTCAATATGATGTTATGGACTGAAAAACCAAGGGTCTAATCAAATTATGCCTAGAAGACTCTGTTCTGATCAATGTCCACGAAGAGAACACTACAAAGAAGTTATGGACTAAGCTTGGTGAGATGTATCAAGCCAAATCTTTACTAAATCATATTTTCTTGAGGAAGAAATTATATTCCTTGAAGATGGAAGAAGGTGGACAAATTACAGATCACCTGGAAGTATTTAATACGTTGGTGGCTCAATTGGTATCTATTGGTGTTAAGATGGACAAAGAAGAGAAATGTCAGATCTTGCTTTGTTCTTTGCCCGATTCATGGGATTCTCTTGTTATGGCTATCAATGGTACTTCTATTGTTTTGAAGTTTGAAGATGTGGTGGGTGCCCTACTTAGTGAGGAGATGCGAAGGAAGGTATCCATCAGTTCGAAGGAAGCCCTAACTGTTCGTGGAAGACCTAAAGAAAAAGGCAAGAAGAATGAGAAGCACAATAAGTCCAAATCCAAAGGGAGATCCAAATCTCTTGGAAAGTCCAAAGTCATATGCTGGAATTGTGGTAAACCAGGTCACATCTGTAAGGACTACAAAGAAGAAAAGAAGAAGAAAAGGAAGAAGTTTGATTCTGATTCTGAGTCCGAGAAGGAAGATGGTGATGCATTCATTACAACTTTGGCTACTGATGCAGGTAATGACACATGGTCAATTGACTCAGGTGCATCTTTTCACATGATTTCCAATAAAGATTGGTTTTCTGAATATGAAGAATTTAATGGAGGCAAGGTGTACTTGGGTGATGAATCACATTTAGACAATGTTGGTCGAGGTAAAGTTAGGATCAGGTTCCCCGATGGTAGAATAAAAAGGATTAGCGGTGTGCTGCATATCCCTAGTTTAAAATGAAATTTATTATCTATGAGCAAACTGATAGATGTAGGTTTGCAGGTAGTCTTTTCTGATGCAAGATGTAACGTGAGTAAGGGTGCTATGGTGATTGTTAGAGGTGTCAGGTTCAACACTTTGTATAAGCTAGAGGCATACACTGTTGAGTGTAATAAATTTTTTGTAAAAAGTAAATCTGTGGATACTTCCTCGAAAGATTTGAGGGTTTCACCTTCAGCGGATGGACATGGATTTTGGGTACCTAAGGGTTCTCTTTCTTCTGAAGCAAAATTACCTGCAGAGAATACTATGTTATGGCACCAGAGACTTGGCCACATTGGAGAAAAGGTTCCAAGGACCTTGAAAAATAATTTAAACCTTGTTGAAGGTTTGAATGATTGTAATCTTGGCTTTGATTTATGTGAGCATTGCGTTTATGGAAAACAAAACCGCGTTCAGTTTTACTTGAGTTCTCATAAATCTTGTGGTGTTTTGGATCTTATTCATTCTAATGTGTTTGGTCTTGTAGATGTTCCTTCGATTGGAAAATCCACATATTATGTTTCATTTATTGATGATTTTAATAGGACTATTGGTATTATGGATGTGTTGCATTAGTTTTGTCATTGATGTCAACACTTATCCTTCTGGAGATCTATGGTTATGTTGAACCGACACATTGTGTTCATCGGCATGTTCAGTGACTTATGCACAGTCATCGGTATATTGTTCACCGATAGATTGGTCTAGGTTATGGACCGGTATGCATTATCTATTCCAGATTAGCACGACACGTTATGGAGATGATTTATTAATTGGATATTTTTGTAAATATATTGAGCTGATATGATGCATCACATCTTGACTTATTTGTAATTGATTTTATTGTAATATTCTTAGTGAGCTGACCTACGCATTTGGTCTTAGGTTTTGTATATATGTAAGATCTCAATTGATGAGATATAGGATAAGGGATATGGTATGTAAGGTTATGGTATTGTAACATGGTATGTGCGAATATTGAAGATCATATGAGTAGACCATAGAGAAGGTTCAAGGAAGGTTTGAAGGTGATTATCATAGCTTAACCAGTACTGAATCCAGCATTGGAGATGCTATTTTGAGCAGTACACTATTCTAGGATTTAACCATCCTACTGTAGTCATTGCGACTCTCATTTGAGCAGTGTGCTCTAGGCGGTTGGCCTTTTTGCATGTGCAAACCCCATTTGTATACACATACTATTTGCAGTAGTATCATCTGATTGTGGGTAAGGTTTTCCACTGTGGTTTTTCCCCTTACAGGGTTTCCACGTTAAAATCTCTGTGTTATGTGTTGTGGATGTTGTTTCTCTTTCTGTTTCATGCATTAAGTTTCACTGGTATTGATATTAACTATTAATCTGTTAACCGACATTAAGTTTGGTTTACCGATATTAAGTATCAAGTTTGATTAAGTTATAACTGGGTTGAAATTCATTAACAACTAATTCACCCCCCCTCTCAGTTGCCTTCCGGGTCCTAACAATTGGTATCAGAGCTAAGTTCTCTTTTTGCAGAAGCCTAACAGCTTGAGGAGATCCTATGGCAACAAACATTTTCAGGAAGGACAGTCCGAAACTTGACGGAACTAACTATGGTATATGGAAGATCAGAATGAAGACACATCTAAATTGCATTGGAAGAGACATATGGGAAGTTACAAAGAATGGCTATGTTGGTCCTACACCGAATCAACCTAATCCACCAACATTGGGTAAAGATCAAGAAAATGATTGCAAATCAAGAGAAGCACTTTTGAGCGCATTATCAGATCAACAAATCATGGGATTATCGGACCGATCTACTTGTAAAGCGGAAAATCGCGGTCGAACCCTAGTTGTTCTCCCCTCTTCTGACTCCGAGGAGAGAGAAGGGAGGTTCGCTAGGATTCGATGGGTTTTCACTTAGGGGGAAGACTTTACATTCAAAAGAGGGGTTGAAACTCATAAGATTCAATCCTACACAATGTAAGATTGGATGCTAAATGAATTTCAAGGGTTAGGAAAGCAAGGCTACCCTCTTTTGTAAAGAATGTGCATAGAAGAATTAAGCTAAGCATGCATAGAAAGTGACAAAGATTCGCTTATAAACTGAGTTTAGGTTATAGGATGAAGCTGCGGACCTGGAATTAGCAGTAAAATGTCGATACGGCGCTGTCCTGCAAATTTGAGCAAAAGTTGTCGGGACGATGGCGCCCGGCGCCACGGTCCTCCGAAAAATCCGTCAAACGAAGGGGGATCGGTTCGTCTCTGCACCAGGATTCCAGATCTTCAATTTCAGCCGCGTACCTGCAACCTACACACAGAAAAGCGAAGACGATTGGGGGGTTAGGGATTAGGGGTTTGCCTTTAGGTCAAACCCTGGTTTTGGAATTAACCAAGAAATGAGCAAGAGCTGTAAATGTAAATGACTGTAATGTAAACAAGTACTAATACCTTGTTCTAAGGATGTTGGTATCCTTATGTGCGAAGGTTTAGATGTTGTATGTTGTAGTATGTAGTATGTTGTATGTAGCATGTAGTAAGTGATCTCCTCTTCAATGGTTGAATCCTTGTCTTGAATGCAACACTTAGCCTTGAATGGAGACTTAGAAGGAATGCTTGAATGCTTGAATGCTTGAATGTTTGAATCTTGCTTTTTGCCTTTTTTCCATCTACCTTCCATCCATCCAAATGAGAGAGGAAAATGTAGTTTATATACTTGTCATTTAGGGCTGATAGACTGATTTTCCCAACCTTAGGCCGACCAGGGAAGTATATTTCCAAATTGCAATAAAAAAGACCCGATATCACTTAGGAAACCGGGTCCAAAATAGGACCCAGGGACCAGGGCGCTGGGCGCTCTGGTCCTGAGGGACCAGGGCGCTGGGTGCTCTGGTCCCACCTTCGGGACAGCGGGGTGCAAGGAGGTTCAGGCCAAGGTGCTTGAAAAATGCAGTTTTTGGTGTCGTGAGCAAGTTTTGGGGTCTCCATTCAGGTTGCGTGTTGCGTCGCCATCATGAAGACCGAAATGCAGTCGAAATTGCAAGTGTCGCAATTTTAGGACGCTACATTTAGCCCCCACTTTAGCGGGAGTATGTATGCTCATACTTCCGGTAAAGTACAAGGAAACAACATTGAAAGACTTTCACCACGTCAAGGAGGCAAGATACACCAAGCCCCCAGTGGACTAAGGATCTTACGACTTCGATTGACAAAGTAAAAGGGAAGATCACGAGGGAGAACCATGACTGTCAGTAGTAAGGTTCCCTCACTATGAGTCATGTAAGAGAAATACCGAAAATTTTCAAGGCAAAGCTAAGTTCTCCAAGAAATTTTCAAGTATCGTGAAGGGATAGTCAGGGTGTATGCCCCCCTACGTTAAAGCGATCGCACGCGCCTCAACGGGGGTGATTGTTTTAACGTAGTGATACACATAAGAAATGAGAAAGGAAAGGAGCGCGTTATCGCAAGGATTTAGCCCCCAAGTGTGAGATAAACCCAAGGATAATAGACACAAAACACAAAGCACAAGGTGACTTCGCTTTCCTCGGGGTCAGTATGCTGTATGATAAGTCATGTATATATCATATGTATGTATGCATAATTGTTCTTCATTCCCCAATCAAGGAAGGTCACCTAGAAGAAGGGAACACATGTGTCTTTTGAGTCAACATGAGAGAGACCAAAGAGATCTCAATGCTTTGCATCGTCCTCAAGTAGACAACACTAAGGACGACAAATAGAAGAATGAGAATAACATATAGAAGAAGTAACAAAAGGGAGGGGGGGAGAATCTGCCATGCTAATGTAACTAGTCTAGCATGTCATCTACCCCCCGATCTTGCTGATCAATGTTTCGGGAAGGCAGGGAACACGCTAGAGGAGGAACATCCAACACAGCAGATGGAGCTATCACAAGGTCCAAACAAGGGCTATGTTCATGTTCCAAGCCACATTGTTCTTGTCTAGGAGCTAGGATAAGTGCTTTAGAAAATTCATTAGATAAATGGTTATCAACATCAACAAGTTCATATTCACTATCAGAAGCAAGAGGAGTAACATTTTCATCATGAATAACATTTTCATCTATATCAGCATCAAGATTTATAAAAATAGGATCTTTAACTCGCACAGGATCAAGACCATCATGCATCTTATGTTTAGGAGATTTAGGCTCAATATCCGGCTGAGGAGAAAATGGAATAATGCTTGTTGAAGGTGTTTTTGGAGATTGTAAATTTTGAGAAGCGGCTGCTTGAGCCCTAAGACGACGTTTTCGTCGGCGTTCGCGTGCAGAACGATTACGTCTAGTCTTAGTAGGAAGTGGAGAAGATTGAGGAGGAGGAATGTTCTCATCCTTAGCACTTGGGTGTTTAGGTTGTGGTCTCTTAGGCTGGATAATAGGAGAAGAAGAAGGTCTCTTTTCTCTATAAAAGGCAGGAGGAGGAACTGCTCCATATAAAGGAGGAATTTTTGGTTTAGGGAGAAGACCAAGTCCATCATGACAAGGAGGTATAGATCTACTCTTAGAAGATTTATCAGGCATAGACATAGTCACATCCATGGGGACGGGTTGGGAATCTTCTTGAGGAAAGACATTAGTTTTATCTTTCAAAGGAAGAATTTCCTTCTCAAGAATGATAGGAATGTCAAGTTTAGGTGTTCTAGGTTCACTTAAAGATAGGATCATATCTATTTTCCACTTTTGATAAGATTTGAAAAGATGATCACTTCGCGGGGGAAGAGATTGGAATTGTTTAGGCCAAAAGTAATCAATAGGAACACTAGAGGTTCTTTCAGCTGGTTTAAAGAGACTATGATTGACAGTAACAACTTCACCATTATGGGGAAATTTCAAACACTTATGTATAGGAGAAGCAATAGCCTTCATGGAAGATAGCCAAGGATAGCCAAGCTTCACACGAAATTGTTCGGAAGAAGGAATAATAGCAAAGTTCACATCAAGAGATTTATTATGGACCTCAATAGGCAATATAATAGAACCAATTGCAGGAGAAGAAAATGCATCAAATAGTTTCACAATCACATCTGTTTTGTCATAGATCACTTGATTCAATTGCAAAGTAAAAAGAAATTCTTCAGTAATAACATTAATCATGCACGAAGGATCAATAAGCACTCCACGGCAAGGTGTATTCTTGACTTTTGCAACTATGTATAAAGGACCATCAGGTGCTCTAATGGTTTCACTAGAATCAAATGTGATGGAAGGTTCTTTAGGGATTTGTTGCTGCTCTACAAAGTTAATCACATTCGGAGTCATAGACACAAGACCATCAGATGAAAGAGAGGAATCATTAGCCTCAATTGCATTAGAGGTATGAGAAGGCAATGGATCAGTGAAAATCTGAAGATTTTGGTGAGGAGGAGCTACAGATGTGTTGCCTTTATCATTCACTCCAGAAACAGAAATAGTATTATTATCAATCAAATCCTGAATTTTACCCTTTAAAGAAAAACATTTTTTAGTATCATGACCAGGCTGACGATGAAAATGACAAAAAGCTTTGTGATCAAAATAAGGTGAAGTAATCTTTGCAGGATCAATTTGTCGTACAGGAGGAAGAGTAAGCACATTTTGTCCCAATAACTTATTCATAATATCATGCAATGGTTCATTCAAAGGAGTATACTTTCTTTCTTTCCTGAAAAATTTAGAAATAGGAGGCACACCTGATGCTGCATTCACATTGTTGTTGATGATGTTTTCATTGAATTTGATGGAATCTCTGTTCGGTTTAATCTTCCCAAATGGTTGTTGACTGCTATCACCCTTATCACTCGGAGCCATAGGATGTGATTGTTCCATTTGACTCACAGTCAGTTGATAATTGTGAAGAATGGCACACAACTGTTGGAAAGAAGTAAACTCAGAAAACAGAAGTTTGTCTCGAATATCTTTTTGTAAATTAGAAATAAAGATTCTTTGAATATCATTATCAGGCACTGGAAAAGAAATTTGAGCATACAAATGCTTATATCTACCAATAAAATCAGTCACTTTTTCTTTAACACTTTGTTTACAATGCATTAAATCAATCAAAGTAACTTTAGGACTTATATTGTTTTGAAATTGTTGAATGAAAGCATTTGCAAGTTGTTCGAAAGAATTAATAGAATAAGAAGGCAACGAGCAATACCATTGTAGGGCTTTGTCTCTTAATGTTCTAGTGAACAGTTTTGCAAGCAACCTTTGGTCATAAGCAAAATCGGTACATATTGTTTGAAAAGTCTTAACATGTGTTAGAGGATCTCCTTTACCATTATAAAGCTCCAAATGCGGAATTTCAACATGTTTAGGAGGGATAGCTCGAACAATATCAAGAGAAAGTGGGCTCGCAACATCAAATGTGGGCACACTAAACTTAGATTGATTCATAGAGGCAATTTGTTGCTGTAAAGAAGAGACAGTTTGTGCAAGATTGTTAATGGTCGCTTCAGTCGAAGAATTCATATTAGGTGTGTTAGACTGAGATGGAAGTGTGATGTTATTGAAAGAAGGTAAAAAGTAAGGTGGTGGGACCCTATGATAGTCAACCATAGGGGATGATTGGATAGGAGGAACACTACAAGGAGGAATGGAATGGTTAAATGAATTGCCCCCTTGCGTCATGTTCATTTGTGAAGATGTAATAGGAACATTCATTGAAGGAATGTACGAAGAAGTTGGATTGAATGAAGGAAGAGGATTAATTGAAGAAGAGGGAGGATTGCCCCCATGACTAGTGATCACAGGAGGAATGTCTTGTATAGAGGTAGCCATGATGTTTGATGTAAAGGTAGGTATACTAGCAATAGGAGTAGTCAAAGGAATAGAATGATTGACTTGTGTAGGAGGTTGTGTATAACCTAAAGATTCAGCACAACTCTTCATAGGCATCATATTCGAATCCACAATATGTGCGATACCACGTAAAACATCAATTCCATTCTTATCACTTTGAAGCATGCGTTTTAGACCCTCAATTAAAGGAAGAGCTTGACTATCGGGATACTCATGAGACATCCATTGGTGAAAATCGTCAAATTGGTTATCCAATTTGGAAAGTTGTTCAACGGAAACTTCATGGGGAGCTTCTTCATCATTAGGAGGATTAGAGGAATTACCCATATCCTCGTTAAAAAGGCTACTCAAATTAGGTTCCATCTCCTCGGTAGTTAAACCTCGGAAGGACTTAATTCTACGGCTTCGTCTAACGGGAATAGTGTAAGTAGGGCTTACTGTTGTAAAACTCATGCACTAGAGAGAGAGAAAAGATTTTGATCTTAGAGGTAGCAATTTTCAGTAAAACCAGCCAATCTTCCAGATTTAAGCTGTTAAATACAATCACAACAGTCTCCCGAAATTTCGGAAAAAATGTCCGGGACCGTGGCGCTCGGAGTGCAACACGGTCCTTGCAACTTTTTTCGAAATTTGCAGGGATGAAAGGTATGATGATTTTAGAGCTAATCTAAAAAATTGAGGGATTTTACGATCTGTAGATAGGCCAAATTAAAGTTGCAATCTCAAAATTGAACCCTATCAAGATTGTCGAAAAATGCAAAATTTGAATTTTGAAAAAGAGAAGGAAACTGAAATTTTGAATTTTATGATTTTAGAGGGAATGTCAAAAGCAATGCAAATTTTGAAAATTAAAAATTGACTCAATTTCACGCAAAATTCAATTTTGAAAGCGGAAATCAAAGTTGTTGTAATTAAGCACTTAATTTCAAAAGTCATAAATTGCAAGAATTTGAATAAAACACTGAAATTTCGAATGAATGTAGACACACTTTTCAGATTTATGATAATAAAAACGCAATTTTGACACAAAATTTTAATTTCGACAATTTTTGAATGATTAGGAGCCTTAGACCAAGCAATCGCAAGACCAACTTTGACTGTAATTTTGAAGGTGTTATAATTGATAAAATCAGCCAAAATTCTGGATTTTAGCAGAAAAACACAGTAAGATGTCGCTCCCGAAATTTCGGAAAAAATGTCGGGGACGATGGCACTCGGAGTGCAACACGGTCCTCGCAACTTTTTTCCAAATTTTCAAGGATGAAGGATAATGTGATTTTATTGCAGAATCCAAAGTTACAGCTGATTTGGAGATGTTTTGATCAGTGAAATTGTCGGACAAAGGTTGAATCAAGAGGGTTTCAAAAATTAGGGTTTTGACTTTTAACCACTTAATTTTCAAAATTAAAGTACAGACATGAATTGATAATTTGTAATAGAAAAGCAGATCTGAAGCAAGCATTAACAATTAAACATTTCGCAAGTTCAATGTTCAAAAAAAAAATTTAGGGTTTTTATGCAATCACCTCTAAAATTTTGCAAAAGATCAAACATGGAAATGTAATCAACTTTTCAGATCTAAGCATGAAAAATCAGAAAGGATGTTCACGTCGGGTTCACCAAAATGTAAAGCGGAAAATCGCGGTCGAACCCTAGTTGTTCTCCCCTCTTCTGACTCCGAGGAGAGAGAAGGGAGGTTCGCTAGGATTCGATGGGTTTTCACTTAGGGGAAAGACTTTACATTCAAAAGAGGGGTTGAAACTCATAAGATTCAATCCTACACAATGTAAGATTGGATGCTAAATGAATTTCAAGGGTTAGGAAAGCAAGGCTACCCTCTTTTGTAAAGAATGTGCATAGAAGAATTAAGCTAAGCATGCATAGAAAGTGACAAAGATTCGCTTATAAACTGAGTTTAGGTTATAGGATGAAGCTGCGGACCTGGAATTAGCAGTAAAATGTCGATACGGCGCTGTCCTGCAAATTTGAGCAAAAGTTGTCGGGACGATGGCGCCCGGCGCCACGGTCCTCCGAAAAATCTTTCAAACGAAGGGGGATCGGTTCGTCTCTGCACCAGGATTCCAGATCTTCAATTTCAGCCGTGTACCTGCAACCTACACACAGAAAAACGAAGACGATTGGGGGGTTAGGGATTAGGGGTTTGCCTTTAGGTCAAACCCCGGTTTTGGAATTAACCAAGAAATGAGCAAGAGCTGTAAATGTAAATGACTGTAATGTAAACAAGTACTAATACCTTGTTCTAAGGATGTTGGTATCCTTATGTGCGAAGGTTTAGATGTTGTATGTTGTAGTATGTAGTATGTTGTATGTAGCATGTAGTAAGTGATCTCCTCTTCAATGGTTGAATCCTTGTCTTGAATGTAACATTTAGCCTTGAATGGAGACTTAGAAGGAATGCTTGAATGCTTGAATGTTTGAATCTTGCTTTTTGCCTTTTTTCCATCTACCTTCCATCCATCCAAATGAGAGAGGAAAATGTAGTTTATATACTTGTCATTTAGGGCTGATAGACTGATTTTCCCGACCTTAGGCTGACCAGGGAAGTATATTTCCAAATTGCAATCAAAAAGACCCGATATCACTTAGGAAACCGGGCCCAAAATAGGACCCAGGGACTAGGGCGCTGGGCGCTTTGGTCCTGAGGGACCAGGGCGCTGGGCACTCTGGTCCCACCTCCGGGACAGCGGGGTGCAAGGAGGTTCAGGCCAAGGTGCTTGAAAAATGCAGTTTTTTGTGTCGTGAGCAAGTTTTGGGGTCTCCATTCAGGTTGCGTGTTGCGTCGCCATCGTGAAGACCGAAATGCAGTCGAAATTGCAAGTGTCGCAATTTTAGGATGCTACACTACTGCTAATCCTATATGGGATAAATTGGAGACACTGAATGAAGGAGATACCATTGTCAAAATTGGAAAACTGGAATGTTTCTGGGTCGAGTATGAAAATTTGAAAATGGAAGAAGATAAAAAAATTTCTACTTTTATGGAAAGAGTTAATGAAATTGTTTTAGGAATACAATGTTGTGGAGGATCCTTAAGTGAAGATGAAATTGTTTCTAAAGTTCTAAGAGCATTTCCACCGGCATACAAAATGAAAGTAATTGGTATTAATGAGTTGAGAACAATGCCTAATACATCAGTATCTAGAGATACCTTGGTTGGAAAACTTTCAACATTTGAGCTTGAGGAATTTGGTCTTGTTGCTACAATTAAGACAGATTTGGCCTTCAGAGCATCATCATCCGCATCATCATCATCATCTGACAAATCTGATTGGAAAGCACTTTATGCAAGAGAACTTGAAGATATCAGAAGGGAAAATGAAGAACTGGTAGAACTTGAAGCACTATTTGCAAGGAAAATGCCTAAAGGTCTAGTTGGAAGTAAGTATGAAGGTAAAGCACCGTTTAAATGTTTTAATTGCAATAAAGTTGGTCATATGACATCTAGATGTCCTGATAGACATGCAAGATTGAGAGAGGAAGCTAAAAAAACATACAAGCCTAACCTTAAATATCAGAGATATAGATTTAAGAAGAATAGAGATAAATCTTGTTAGTATGCTGATGAAGGTGTTATTGATGATTTTGATGAAGAACCGATAGACAATGGATGGGCTTTTGTTGCAATAAAAGAAGATCAACCGACACCTACTGTTCCACCGGTAGAGCAGGCCCTGATAGCTAAAATTGAAGAAAAGGATGAATGGATCATAGATTCTAGATGTTCACATCATATGACTGGTGATAAAAGTAAATTCTTATCTTTTCAGGAATATAGTGGAGGTCTAGTAAGATTTGACGATGATAAAGCTTGTTTGATCAAAGGAAAAGGCACTATATCTTTGGATGGTAAGCACAATACTGACAATGTTTATTATGTTGAAGGTTTGAAGCATATTCTTTTGAGTGTTGGTCAATTAGTTGAAAAGGGATTTCAGTTACAATTCAAGAATGGTAAATGCAAAATCATGAACAAAACTAGATTGGAGATTGCAACCGGTAATCAGACTAAAGGTAATATATTTCATTTTAACAACAATGATAAAACATGCTTGATTGCACATATTGATGAAAGTTGGTTATGGCATAAGAGACTTTGTCATGTAAATTTTGATTGCATTGTAAAGATTAGTTCAACTAAGGCAGTAAGGGATTTACCTAAGATTGTGAAACCTCATAATCCAGTATGTAAGGAATGTCAAATGGGAAAGCAAGTTAGAACAACCTTTAAGAGTATTTCTAAGAAATCCAATAATGTTCTTGACTTAATTCATATTGACTTATGTGGTCCGACAAGAACAAGAAGTCTACAAGGAGATAGATACTTTATGCTAATTATTGATGATTATTCTAGAATGTGTTGGGTTACTTTTCTCAAGGAGAAATCAGAAGCTTTTGGAAAATTCAAACTATTCAAGGCAATGGTAGAGAATGAAACTGGTAAGAAAATCAAATGTTTGAGATCTGATCAAGGAGGTAAATTTACATCTAAGGAATTTAATACATTCTGTGAAGTGAATGAAATCAGAAGACAACTATCAACACCCCAGACACCTCAGCAAAATGAAATTGTGGAAAGGAAGAACAAAACTATTCTGGAAGTAGCTAGAAGCATGATATTGGAAGCAAATCTACCTCATGTGTATTGGAGAGAAGCAATGACTACAACGGTTTACACTTTTAATAGAGTTCACATCAAAGGTGAAACCGATAAGACCCCTTATGAATTATGGTTTGGTAATACTCCTACTCTTAAATACTTCAGAATTTTTGGAAGCAAATGTTATATTAGGAGAGATGAGTATATTGGTAAATTTGATCCTAGAAGTGATGAAAGAATATTTCTTGGTTATTCATCTAAGAGCAAGGCATATAGATGTTTTAATAAAAGATTACAAAAAATCATTGAGAGTGCTAATGTGAAGATAGATGAACAATTTAGAGGAAATTCAAGGTCTGTAGATTCTGAACCAACAGTTGAGATGATCATAAATGAACCTATATAGAGTGCACCGGTACAAAGTGTGGATCCAGTCACACCGACATCATCAGAGAATTCCATAGTGACTAAAGAACAACATGTGAATAAACCCAGGTATGTAAGATTGAATCACTCAGAAAATCAGATAATTGGAAATAAGTATCAAGGTGTTATGACAAGAGGAAGACTAGCAAATGAAGAGGCGTGCTTAATTTCTCAAATTGAACCATCTGTTATTGAAGCTTGTCAAGATGAACATTGGATTAAAGAAATGGAAGATGAACTAGAACAAATTGAAAAGAACAATACATGGACACTAGTTCCTCGACCTAAAGACAAAAATGTAATTGGAACTAAATGGGTATTTAGAAATAAACTTAATGAAGATGGTAAGGTAATCAGGAACAAAGCAATATTAGTGTGTAAAGGATATTCATAGAAAGAAGGAATTGGTTATAATGAAACCTTTGCATCGATAGCTAGAATTGAGGCAGTCAGATTATTTCTTGCATTTGCAGCTCATAAGAACTATAAAGTACATCAGATGGATGTAAAATGTGCATTTCTGAATGGTGATCTTGAAGAGGAAGTTGACATTGAACAACTTGATGGATTTTCATTGACAAATGATAAGGATATGGTTTGTAGATTAAGGAAAGCTTTGTATGGATTGAAGCAAGCTCCTAGAGCTTGGTATGCTAGATTGGACAAATATCTTTTCAAGCTTGGTTACACTAAAGGTAATGCAGACAACAAATTATATTTCAAAGTGACTAATGACGACATCTTGGTTATTGAAGTTTTTGTTGATGATATCATTTTTGGAGGAGAAGATGGTTTGTGTAAAGACTTTGCTAACAAGATGCAGGAAGAATTTGAAATGTCTATGATTGGGGAGATAAAATTCTTTTTAGGATTGCAGATTTCACAAACTGATAAAGGTATATTAATATGTCAAACAAAATACTTGAAGGAACTATTGAAGAATTTTGGTATGGAAAACTCCAAACCGGTAAGTACTCCTATGACTACAACTGATAAATTGACATTGAAGGATGATTCAGCTCTTGTTAATCCGATAAGATACAAATCTATGATTGGAGGTTTACTGTATTTGACACAAACAAAACCTGATATAATAAATCTAGTATGTATTGTTTCAAGATTTCAGAGTAATCCTAAAGAAAATCATGAATCAACAGTAAAAAGGATTTTCTGGTATCTACAAGGCACAACAAATCTTGGCTTATGGTATCCTAAAGATGAAAATTTTGATTTATGTGCATACACCGATGCAAATTGGGCAGGAGATGTAGATGACAGAAAGAGCACCACTGGCGGAACATTCTTTCTTGGTAGCAGATTGATTTCATGGTTGAGCAAGAAGCAGAGTTGTACATCATTATCAACAACAGAATCAGAATATGTTGCAACAACAACTAATTGTACTCAGGTATTATGGATTAAGCAAATGTTGAAGGACATAAAGGTAAAATGCAAAGAACCTATAATCATTTATTGTGATAATTCAGAAATGATTGATATATCAAAGAATCTGGTATTTCACTCTAAAACTAAACATGTTTCTATCAAATATAACTTTCTGAAAGAGAATTTTGAAACAAAAGAAGTATTATTAGTTTATGTGAATACTAAAGAGCAGATTGCAGATATCTTTACTAAACCTTTGCCTAAGGAAACTTTTGAATATCTCAGAGAGTATCTCAGGGTAATACCCCCACTGGTAGAGACTTAGACAGTTGAAGATTAACATTAAACCGACAGAAACTAACAGAGAAACCTTTTCTAGCTTTGATGGAGGAGAGCTACTTCTCAGGGGGAGTAGTTGGTTATATTAATTGATTATATTAGTTGGTTGTGTGATCTGGAATTTTTATTGCTTTGGCATTTGATGTCAAAGGGGGAGAGATATCTATGGAAAAACTTTGTATTTAGGAAACATTATCCTAGGGGGAGAGATTATTCATTGAGGGAGAGATATATACTCTCTGCATTTTGATTTTGACTTCTGGTATTGATCTATTTTGGAGATTGTTGGTTTTTGGTTTTTGGCATTTCGTTTTTGGCACTTAGCGTTGCCATCAATGCCAAAGGGGGAGATTGTTGGTATTATGGATGTTGAAAATGAATAATACATGGGATCTTGTACCATTGCATGAAGGACAAAAGCTTGTTGGTTGCAAAAGGCTACTCTCAGGTTGAGGGTGTTGATTATGGTGAGATATTTTCTCTTGTTGCAAAAATGACATCCATTAGATTTTTGCTTTTTATTGCTACTGCTTATGATTTAGAGGTTGAAAAAATGGATGTGAAAAATCCTTTCCTTCATGGTTATTTGGAGGAGGATATTTATATGACACAACCAGAGCACTATGTGGTGAAAGGTAAAAGTAATTTGGTCTGTAAATTAAAGAAATCTTTGTATGGCCTCAAACAGAGTCCTAGGATGTGGTACCAGAAATTTGATACATATGTGTTGAGTTTGGGATTTGAATGTTATAAATCAGATCACTGTGTTTATTATAAATCTAATGGTGATAATTTTCTATACATTGCATTGTATGTTGATGATATGTTATTCATTGGTAAAGGGAAATGTATGATTTCAGAACTAAATTCTCAGCTCATTGCTAAATTTGAAATGAAAGATCTTGGTGTTGCAAAGAAAATTCTTGGAATAAAAATTAAAAGAGATAGAGCTAACAGAAAGCTATGGCTAGGCTAGAGTAAGTACGTGAATTCAGTTTTGCAGAGGTTCAACATGCATGATTGTAGACCATTATGTGTTCCTTTTGTAGTTGGAATGAAATTGTCTGCTTCAGATTGTCCTACATCCCCATCGAAAATAGAAGACATGAGAATAGTGCCTTACTAGAGTGCAATTGGAATTTTGATGTATGTTATGGTCTGTACCAGACCAGACATTGCCCAAGTAGTGGGAGTTCTTTCCAGATATATGTCTAATCCTGGTAGAGTTCACTAGGATGCAGTAAAAAAAGTCTTCATATATTTGAAGGGTAACTCAGAGTATTCTTTGTGTTATCATGGTAATTCGGTTGGAGACATGAATTCCCTTGATATACATGATTATGTGGATTCAGACAGTGGGCAGGTGATATTGATAGAAGAAGATCCACCAATGCTTATGTGTTTACTTTATTTGGTGGTGCAATTAGTTGGATGAGTAAATGATAGGCTGTGGTTGCTTTGTCCACTACTGAAGCAGAGTCTATGGTAGCTACTCATGCTTGTAAAGAATCCATTTGGCTTAAGAGACTGTGCTCAGATATTGGAATAAAACAAGGTACAATGATAGTTTATTGTGATAGTCATAGTACGATCTGCCTAGCTAAGAACCCGACATTTCATGCCCGGACCAAACATATTGATGTTCAGTATCATTTAGACAAAGATATGGTCAAAGATGACATGGTAAAGCTGGTTAATGTAGAAACTTTGATGAATGTTGCTGATTCTTTAACTAAGGCTATGAGCATAGATAAGTTCAAGAGGGTGCTCGGAGTCTATGGGCCTCATGGCCCCTAGCAATTGATTTATTGTGTTGATACTCCCTTTTCTCTTGCATGGTGTTCGACAAGTGGGAGAATGTTGGGAAAATGGTGTCTCAACCTTGCATAGTAAGTTTTCATTTGAGCACGAAATGGTGTGAAATTCTCCCTGAAGCTTTTGGCTGGCTAGATAAGCATTCTGGTAAAGTTACGTTGCAAGATCGCAGCTAGTTTTGAAGATATTAAAGTTTCTATTTTGGAGGGGTGCAATGAAAGGTTTAAATTTAATTTTGAGGACTTTAGAGGCCCCAAAATAACCTAAAAGTGGGAATAAGCAGGCTTACGAGGCAATAGATCACTTCGTGAGCTTTCCAACACTTCAAACGGTTCATCAATAGGACACACGGTTCTCAAGTTATGGCCTTCAAAATTTTGTACTAAAATAGGAAATATAAAAAATACATTGGACACATAAATGAGCTGTAAAAGGGAGGGACACATGTTGATGTATGTTTTAACATGTCATAGGGCATCTAGAAGGGAGATAAGGTCAGCTACACCTTATTGGGTGGTTTTAGCCCATGGTTTTGTAATACCGTTTGACGATTTCTTGTATTGTATCTCCTATATATGAGGTGCGTGAGATAGAGGTTGTGTGTAAGTCTTATGGCGATTGAGTTACCTTCGAGTCTTTGATTAGTGGTACTCTTGCGAAGAGATTTATCTGCAAGTGTATTGTAATATGTTATTGATTCTGAATAATATATTGAGCTGCTTTAATTTGGAGTGTGGGGTTTTCCTCCAGAAAGGGTTTTCCCCATGTAAATCACTGTGTTATGGTATGCATATTATTGTGTCTATTTCTGTTAAGTTTTTGTAATTGTTGACAATCTATAAAAGTTTTTTGTATTATCCTCCTCTCAAGGTTAGTGTAGGAAGTTGTTCTGCTACTTGACTTCCTTACATTGTTGAGCAAGTTTTTGATGTTGTAGCTTTGTATAGAAAGTGATATAGTCAATTGTGTTGGAAGAATGTGTTGTTGTGGTTGTCATTGATATCAAACTTGTTGTTCCAAAAAGTTGTTTGTTCAGAATTTCTATTGGTACAGATATATCTTGTTGTGTTGATGTTGAGTTGTTCTATTGGTTGTTTTGAAAGTGTTCGAGTTCGGAAAGTGTTGCTGACATTATTTGATGTTGTTATCTTCTTTAGTTATGGATTTGGTATCATGGATATGTTGGTTTTATGGTTCGAAAATATCTTTGTGTTCTCCAAAACTTGTGGTATATTTCATAGCAAGTTGTGACACTCTATGCTAGATCTATCTTTGGGTTCAAATATGTTTTGTGGAAGGTAATTTGATGTGTTATGGGTCTCATCGTAGCATGTGGAGATCCGAATTAGAGTTATTTGCATTGGAGGATATATTTTGACCATTAAAATTGCTCATATGGATGCCTAGCGTGTTGGTGTGTTGTTGGTTATGTTCTATTGATTGTGGATCGATGAATTGATCTATGGAAGATGTGTTCTAGTCACCTCTTTCTCCTAGAGTAGATTGGTGTGTGTGTGTGTTTTTGGTTTGGAAGGTATATTTTGGTTCAACCCAGTTTGGTTCAATCTTTGATGATCTATCTTTTATATAAGGAATGAATGTGATTGAGCTAAACATGCAAGGAGGTGTTGAGTGTAGAGAGAGTGGAAGAATAGTGTAGAGGATGTGAAAGGAAGTGTGTGAAATTCAGTGAAGAGAAGAGAAGAAGAGTTGTGTTTGAATGATATGAAAGCTATTTTGAGACTGTGGCAGATGTATTAGACAAAGTGTTGACAATTGAGGTCTTAGTTGTGTGTGCTGATGTTGGTTGCTTGATGCAGAGTTCAAGGACAACTTCATGATCAAGAGATCCTTCTTTTCTAATCATTTTTGTATCTTGCCCTGTTGCAATTAGCTTCAAGTTTTGCAAGTCCTCTTTTGTATCTTGCCCCAAGAGCAATTAGCCTTGGTTTGCAAGTTTGAAGCAGTGAGCTCTTTTCATTGTAATTTGATGTACATATTGGATATATTTTGTGGGTAGGTTCTCATGGTGGTTTTTCCTTGTTTGGGTTTTTCATGTAGAAAATATTGGAGTTCATGTGTTGGATATGTGTTGTTGATCAATTATTTATGTGTTGCATTAAATTTCTATTTGGACTGATTCACCCCCCTCTCAGTCTTTCCTTGGGTTCAACAATTGGTATTAGAGAAAGATTCCTCTTGAGTAAGCTTAACTGTTTGAGGTAGATTCGGTATGGTGCAGGACATGCATTACAAAGTTACTATCTTTGATGGTACAAACTTTTCATACTGGAAGGAGAGAATGGATTCGCATTTGGAGACATTGCAAAGTGGAATATGAGAAATCATTCAGACCAGATATACACCCTTTCCAGGTGGTCTTCAAACTCTGGATGAGATAAAGCTAAAGGAGACTAATGCAAAGGCTAGAGCTATAATTTTTAGTTGTATAAGTGATTCAATGTTTGGGAGAGTAAAAGGATTGAAAGAAGCTAAAGCTGTATGGAACAAGTTGTGTTTGGCATATGAAGGAGATTTGAAGACAAAGCAGGATAGGATAATGAATTTGAAAGATAAGTATGAGTATCTAAGAATGCTTGAAGATGAAGGCATTGAGAAGTATAATCATAGAGTGACTGATCCCGTTGATGGTATTAGAGCCGTTGGTGGACATTTAGATGAATGTGATGTTGTTCAGAAGATCTTGCTGACCTTGCCTAAATCCTACAAGCCAACAAGGTGTGCCATACCAAAAAGTAATGATTTGAGTAAGTATACTATTGATCAGCTTACCGATAGTGGTACCTTATGAGCTTTTGAAACTTCAGAAATGGAGGAAGGAAAAAGAGAAAAAAAGAAGCAACATTTAATGTGTCAAGACATGATGATTCACAATGCAATGGAGATTTTGATGAAGCCGAAAAAATTATTTGAGAAGATTGCAACGAGGCACTAGAAAGTATAAAGTAAGTTACCTTTGAAATGTTTCTCTTGTGGTAGAATTTGACATTATGCTTCTAATTGCACTTAAAAAGAAGACTAAGAGATTGGATGATGATGAGAAGAAAAATAAATTTAGAAGACGCAACTTTAGGAAAAGAAAGAAGAAGGAATTATGTTGTATTGAGGATCATACAGGTGAAGATGAAGTTGATGATGTCTCAAATGAAAAATCCTTGTTTCTAGCAATTGAAGAAAAGGAGAATGCCTTGGAGAAACCGGAAGATGAGAAGTTAGTCAAGACTGCATTGCATACCAAGATAGTACCAAGTACATAGATTATTGACTCCAAATGTTCAAATCATATGACTGGTGATAAGGGCAAGTTTATTAATCTCAAAAAATATGATGGTGGATCAGTGAAATTTGTCAGAGAAGATGGAGCAGCTATTAGAGGTATTGGAAGTGTTTCTATTGATGGTAAGAATAAAACTAATGATGTTTATTATATTGAAGGTTTAAGACATAGTTTGTTAAGTGTTAGTTAGATATGTAGAAAAGGTTATGATTTTTCATTCAGTAGCACTAGATGTGTGATCAGAAAAGAAAAAACTAGTAAAAGAGTTGCAGAAGGAGTTAGAACAGGTAGAAATGTATACTATATCAAGGATAAGAGAGAAAGTAAATGTTTTCTAGCAGAGAAGGTTGATATTGTTCCAACAATTATAGCGAAGATAAGTGATCTGGAAGAGAACAAGGAGAAGGAAGAAAATGAAGAAGAAGAGGGTAAGTTCACCAAGATGGTGAACAAAAAATTAGACACTAGCAAGAAAAATGCCTAAAATGGATGAAACACGATCATGTTTTTAATAAATTCAAAAATTGTGTATGTGTTAAGGCTTAGAAAAACCGAGCCAAAACGCGTACTAGTTCTTTAAATAAAAAAAACGATCATGTTCTTTGAAATAAAAACATGATCGTGCTTAAAAAAAATAAAACCACGATAATGTTTTTAAAATATAAACATGATCATGTCATGTTTAGCAAGAAAAATGTGATCACGTTATGATTACATTAAGTTTGATAAGGATATATACATAAAATAAGTTTGATAAGCCTTCACTTATTTTTTTCATCAAGATATATACATAAAATATAACATTTAAATATTTTCTCTTTGTTTTTTATCTTTCTTATACTTTAGGTTATATTATATGTATATATTGTCAAGATGTTTGAGAGTGGTTTTAGATGTCTAAGAGTCATAATGCAGATTCTAGATTTTAGGAGATCTTATAAGTTTTTAGATAGTCAAATTTCAGTAATTAGTAGGCTTCTATCATCATTCTCTTGCTATCTCTCTAGCTCATGCTCTTTGTCTCCCCTAAGCTCTAGACCTATCTATCTTCCTCGCTTTTCTTCTCCTCCCTCTCTACCTCTCTCTATCTCACCCTCTCCTCTCTCCCCAAGATCTAGATCTTATAATTTCTCAGACAATCAAATTTTAGTAATTGTGTCGACTTGAATTTCATCATCAGAATACTACCTGCAACATGTTAGTTTCATAAAATACAAAGGAAATGCTACAGGAAATCCAAACTCAACCAATGAGACTACATGAAATTGATATTAAAATAAAAACACTATTTTTACGTTCATGATTTAAGTCTCATTGTGTCCTAACTCCATTGTTCCTAGTTGCAGATGGTGTGCTCTCAGACAAGGACTGATAGCTTCCAAGATGACATATGAAGAATGGACTGATAACTGGCAGTTAACTGATACTATGATATGCAACACTAAATGATTATGCTAAATGAGAAATGTTAAATGATTATGCTAAATTGCTTCAAGATTAAAACTCACAGATGCATAAGTTTTCACAAATGATTAACTTGAAAACTCACTTGAAGACTAACTCTTTCTCAACTCAAACTCCTGATTTTATAGACTTTGAGAGGATAAGATGATGTGGCCTGGATCAACGGTCATGATCAGATCTGCATATTTGGATAGCTGTGAGCAAAGGTGAAGGTTGAGAGAAAGGGGGAAGGAGAAGACAAGTGTCACTCATCTCACCTTGACGAGGTTGCTGACTGATGGAATCTAGGGATGGTTGGAGAAGATTTAGGCATGAGAGGACAAGTGGACTTAAGTCCTTCCTAAGATGTAGGGATGTTGGAGAGAATATAGAAGAAGGTTAAGAAATATGTGTACATACACAATATTTCATTAAATTTGGAAGTTGGAGATAAATGATGAATTAATATTTAAGAAATATTAATATCTTTAGCCACATGATTGATGAGCTGGCAAAGGGAAGATGAAGTGGAGATGGAAGAATGAGTTAGAAAAGAGATTAAATAATTAAGAATTCTTTTAATATTTGAGACTATAGGATAGAAGAATAACCATTAAATATTAGATATTTAAATGATTGGAGGAATAATTAAATATTTAGATATTTAATTAACCGATTAGAAGAATAATTAAATATTTAGATATTTAATTAACTAGAGGAATATGATAGATGAATTAATTAATAAAATATTTCAATTAAATTAATTAATAGAAAGACACGAAATGAATTAAATAAATTAATCTTTTCAAATTAACTATTTAATAGAAGAATAAACATTAAATAAATATAAAATATTTATTTAATTGCTCATAGCCATTTTTATGTGTATACATTTTTCCCCTCTTTTAAATGATTTCGAGACAACAATGTTTCAGATTAAATCAAGTTTCGATAGTGTGCCTGATGGAGATAAAAATCCTGATTGTGTGCCCCCTCAAGAGATTGATCATGAAATTGTTTAATTAAATATTTAGATATTTAATTAACTAATTAGAAGAATAATTAAATATCTAGATATTTAATTAATTAGAGGAGTAGGATAGATGAATTAATTAATAAAATATTTCAATTAAATTAATTAATAGAAAGACACGAAATGAATTAAATAAATTAATCTTTTCAAATTAACTATTTAATAGAAGAATAAACATTAAATAAATATAAAATATTTATTTAATTGCTCATAGCCATTTTTATGTGTATACATTTTCCCCCTCTTTTAAATGATGTCAAGACAACATTGTTTCAAAGATTAAATCAAGTTTCGATAGTGTGCCTGATGGAGATTAAAATCTTGATTGTGTGCCCCCTCGAGAGATTGATCGTGAAATTGTTTAAAAATTTGGATAAGCGATTGATCTCACGATAATTGAAAAGGTCCTTCAATTAAATTTATATGTGAAAAATAAATAAAATTGCCCCATTTTAATAGCATAAATTACCCTTTCAAATGGTAAATATAAAATTAACCAAAGGTAATGTTAATTTCATTTTCATCCTTGTCATCTTGTGAAGAGATTATCTTGGTGAGGTGGCGAAATCGTGATCCCGTTGGAGAACCATCGATTTGAGCGCGTTCGACGATATCAACAACCTCCTGAGTATGGGTATCCAGTATGTACCTTATCTCGAGCCTTTTTGCAACTTGTCATACAATTTTCCATGTTTGTTTGGCACTTGTTTGGCTATTTTGAATTTTTTCAATTTTCGGCATCGTTGTTTAGCGCTTTTGTTTTATTTGTTGGTGCTTCTGTATTCAATGTTAGTGCTTTTGTTTTTGTTAGTGCATATGTTCGTTTTGATAGCGCCTTTGCAATGTATGTTAGCGCATTTGTTTTGTTAGCACTTATGCTTAGAATGTTCATGCATATGTTGAAGAGGGTAGCGCTTATGCTTTGTTTCACACATGTGTTGCAAGTTTTAGTGCGTGTGCTAAAAAGGTTCGCGCAAATGTTTAATTTAGCGCCCGTGTTCAATAAAATAACGGTTTTGTGAAAAAGATTAGTGCTTGTGCCTCAAATGAATTTTTGTGATGTTGCTCATGTTAAAATTCACTTGGATGATTAAATTTTGGCATTGTGATTTGATAATGTTGATTGATAGGAACTTGATTGATTGAAATTTGATAATGTTGATTGATAGGATAAATGATTGATTGATTTGATTGGATTGGATAGATTGATAAATTAGCTCTAAGAAACCGATGCAGTTTCTGATGAAGAGCATAACAGAGTATGATTGAACTCATTGATTGATAAAAAAACCATGATTTTTAGGTTTAGATTGATTTGATAGCCTGATTTGCTTCATTTGAAAAGATTTATCCATTGTTGATGTGATAGATTAGTGATCTCTATGAGAGATAGATAGATGATTGATAATTGATAAAATTCTCTTGGTAAATAGGAGAAACTTGATGTTCTCCAGTGTCGGGAGAAATTCCTGGCTATGTGCCACTTAGTTCCAGAGCTTACACAGGCTGAGGTGAGACATATAGATGCCCACGGATTATGCCACTTGTTATACATGCCTAATATCACCCATAATAAGGGATTGTTGACAACTTTAGTAGAGAGATGGCATAGCGAGCATAACACTTTCCACCTACCCACAGGTGAGATTAGTGTGACGCTTGAGGATGTCTACAAGATTCTCCACATCCCAGTGACCGATGAGTTAGTCCAGTATGATTTTTTAGGATTGTGGAGGGACAGAGGCTTGCAGAGCCGTATTTGGTGATGAGAGAATTTCGAGAGGAGAGATTCGATGGCAAGATATGATTATGTATTACGAGACTCTCCTTGTGATTCTTGTAGGTTTGATTGGCGGATTCATCTGTCCAGATAGGAGACCTTGAGGTTTTGTTGGTGGTTGGGGTGAGATTCTTCAGAGCATGATGCAACATCGGACTCGATATGCGTGGGGTGTTTGTATGCTCGCTCATTTTTATCATGATCTTCATCAGGTTGTTTTTGATGAGAGTGCTAGTCTGTCTACAGGATGCACACTTTTATAGATCTGGTGCTGGGAGCACATTGCTATTACGCGGCCTATTCATCATAGAGTTTATGGTGAGAGGAAACCATATGTTTATCTGTATGCAGATATCCTCACTCAACATAAGCTGGGTAAGATGGAGTATTGGCATTGGGTTCTTGATTCACTGGATAGTGTTATTTGGAGACCTTATATCGATTGTGAGCCATGGATGGATGATGCACATACCTTACCATTTATTATGCAGAGTAGATATCTCATTGGTCGAACTCCATACATTGTTGAGCGACAGTTGATTAGTCACATTCTAAGACAATTTGGTATCATTCAACCCATGCCTACTGGTGTCACGATAAATGCACGATGGTACAGGGATAGGCAAGAATGGGGACCTTCTTTGTCATTTGAGATAGCATGTGCAGAGTTTCTAGCTACTTCTAGGGTGGCTCATGATTTGAGATTGCACATTCTAGATCCTGGGGTTATTGCAGATTATGCTTAGTACATACTTGCACACCTGTTTCCTCATATTTCTGATCCAGCAAACCCTCCTCCCATCTCAGGAGATGAGGATGATGATTCAGATGATCCCATTATCAGGAGACAAAGATGAAGATGAGAGCTTCTCAGGAGGTCAGAGATGATGGAGATGAGGGAGGAGATGGAGGTGGTGGCGGTAGGAGACCCGAATGGAGAGGAGGTCGATTGAGAGTCCGTGGAGGACCATTTGGATCAATTGGCAGGATTGGGAGACCACTTCCTATGGGTGGGAGAGAGGTAGGATGGATTGGGAGGGGTACTGGTAGGGCAGGGATGAGATCACCAAGAGGGTTGGCCTCTATAGGAGGAGGTGGGATGACTAGACTAGATGGGGGTTGTGGCAGGCATTGATTTTGGTCAGATTCAGCCATACCTTAGGGTTATTGTAGGTCATGCTGGAGAGGATGAGGATACAGAGGATGATGTTTCACTTATTAGATGACGGGTTCTGAGAGCTACTCAGATATATATTCCAGTAGGTGGACAGGGAGGTGGAGATGAGGGGATTGAGGTTCATGCCCCTCAGCAGGATGTGCCAGAGCAGGAGACCGTTGATAGTCTCAGAGCACAGATAGATCAACTTAGAGTATAGGTACAAACACTCATGACAAAGAGAGACATGGCTGTTAGGAGACAGTAGGATACTTAGGGTATCCTTGATCACATTTAGCAGGCTGGATCGGGCATTCTCTCAACTGATACCATTAGAGCACTATTTCGAGCTGGGAAAGAGACATCACACTGGCGACGATTATATGAGGATTTAGTTGCAGAGAGCCAGAGAGCAGGTAGCTATCATACCACTGTGAGGATGGATACTAGCAGCGGTGGAGTCATGGGACCTCCTCAGAGGAGTGGTGATTGTGTGAGATAGGCATCTAGAGGATCTTCTCACCCAAAGCCATAGATCCAGACAGAGTCAGGTGGTAGTGGTATAGGACAACCTTGACTTGATTTATATTGATGAGGCACTTGTTTTTTTTTTATCTGATATCATTGTATACTTGGACTTTTTATTGTTTTATGATGATCTATATGTAGACATGGACTCTATATGATGATCTTTTATTATGCATGTTACTCTATATTATGATGATCTATATGCATTGATTATATGGATGATTTTTCTTTTCTTTTTTAGTTTTTACGATGATGATCTATATATGATGCAATGATGATGGAAATGACATGCTTTTGATTTTGAAAATGCAAATGCAAATGATTATTAACTTAAATGATGTGAATGAAATGATCTATATGCAAATGAATGATTATGTAATATGTTATTCAAATGTTTTTGATGTTTCATATGTAATGTTTATGAATCTAAATGCAAAGATGCAACTAAATGATCTTAATGAACTTCAATGATCTTAATGCAAATTGTTTTTGTTTAGTATACTCAATCTTTATTTATGACCGTTGATTTGTGAATGAAATTCTTATAATGCAATTGACAATGAATGCTTATAATATAGATGAATAATGAGATAATCTAAAAATGATCTAACTAAAAATGATACTACTATTCTTCATATGCTTGTCTTGTAATAGTGCTTGATTTCATCATTGAGCTTAAAAATGTTGTAAGAGAATATAAAAAACTTGACATAATGATCCAAGCTAACCTGAGTATTTCTTACATGGATTTTGATATAGCAAGTTAATACAAGCAACTTGATATAACAAATCAAGTTAACCTGAGTATTTCTTTCTTATCTCCTTTCATGTATGACTCAGAACGTCCTCTTTGATCTTTTGCCGATCATATCCTTAAACAAGTACATACCTTAATAAGAGATAAACCACATACATCAATCAAAGAAAATAATCATGCCCCATCATAGCTTCTCTAGTCATGGACATCCTTGAGTCGCATAGAGTACATGATTAGCAATAAAATCAAGATATAAACAATGAATCTTGTATGTCATTCACATGTTCTCATGGTCATTAACTGATATAATCATCTTAATGAATGATCATGATAATCTTTTGTTACTTGTTTGTTGATTCTTCATTTTCTGAGTTTCAAAATTCAGTTGTCATAAAATGCCTTGACCTTCATTTGTTGCCTTGTTATCTGTTTCAAAACCCTAGGTGTTTTTGGTTTTTCTAAGTTTTCTGAATGTTTTGGATTTTACAAAGATTTAAAAGATCACCTTTGTAAAAGGAATTATGATTTTGCCCCCAGCAAAAACAAAACTTTATTATGGATGTATGAATTGATTAAGATCCAAACCATGGCGGGATACAAATGCAGATTGATTGATTCTAATAAAATCTAAGACAGTGACTATGATAAGTATGTCAAAGATTGATAATTGTTGGTAAGCTACATATTTTCTGCTAATGGTTCAGAGCAATGGATGTGAAAGATGAAATGGATGAGCTAAGATGGAAGAACTCACTTTTTTAGATAGCGCCTGTTTACCAGGTTTTCACTATCTAAATTTATCTGATAATGAGGCAACAGAATGAAGTATCTTGGGATCCTTTGATGTGCCTATGTTTACTGCTTCTGTTGGTTCTATTAGAATAACAGATCTCTCCTGAAAATATGCAGGGAGGATTTTAAACTTTCCATCTTTTGGCACCTCAAAGAGGTTTTCATCATCAGACACGTCCTTTATTTTTCCTCTTGATTGATCTAGTGTTTCCATGAAATGGTTTTCAACACTAGGTCTCTTTCCTTGTTTTATTTCAATTTTGTGTCTGGAAAGTTTGGCATTCTCCTAACTACAAGAAACATTACTTGATTCCGCAATGGAAGATATCTTAGGTGTTATGTGTTTGACAACATTAAGATACACATCTAAGTCATGGTCATTGGAAAAGACATCCAATTCAGGGTTTTCTAGGTTATCCCAATCAATTAGTTCTGGATGAAGAAGGGGTAAGTCATAGTCATCGTCATTGTTAGGTGCTTCAAGGTTTATGACATAATAGTCATAATTTGGCATAGAGTAGGTAATGTCATAGATAGAATGATCTTGAGGATAGTCTCTCCCAAGTGTTATCCAATTAGTCCTAACAAAATCAGTATGGGTATTTTGTAGTTCACACTCAAGTGGCTCTTCATCTGACGTTTGTCCCTTAAACGAATAGATTATATCAACACACATGTCTTTAGTACTACAAGTTCCTTCTTGATTATTTTCAATAGATTCATTTGTATTTTTAAGTTGACATACTTGTGTACATGATATAGAGGATTCTTTTGCTAGCTTTTATCTTCTTTCAAACTCAGCTTCTTCTGGACTAATAGTTAATCCTACTTGACCATCTCTTAGTTCTTTTATTGTTCTGCCATACCTTGGTACATCTCACTCCTCATTTGATAGAAATCTGATATTTCCTGATGCTTGATCCATATCTGTTTGTGCTTCTTGTGGCATTACTTCTTGGTCTTTTTCATCCTCTTTCTTTTGTTGTCTTGTATATGCCTCTTTTCTCTGGATTCCATGATCTTCATGTCCTCTTTCTAACTCTATCTTTTGTTTTGTAAAAGATAAGTCTTCATTTGTGATAGCTGCTTGCTCTTCATTTTTTTCTTCACTTGATATAATAGATGAGACATTTGGACCTCATTCATATTCATTTGAATCTGTCTCTGAACCATTGTCCAGGACTACACCACTATACCACACAAGAATGTTGTATGCTACAAAAAGTTCCCTGATTTCTACCATCTCTACTTTTACTGCTTCTGGAATATCTTGTTCAGATTTTCCATTTGCTCATATTCCTTGAACTTGTTTACAATATTCTTCTTCTCTTTTGATTGCAATCTCTTCTTCTTGTTTCTCATGTTCTTCTTGTTTTTTGTTATTGGCTACTACTTCTACTACTTGATGTAGCTTTTCTTGCCATTGTTCTTCTTTAGAGACTGATTTCTTTCTCCACTTTGGCTGTTGATAATTATGGTGCTTTTGATTTGGTTTTGAATATCCAAGTCTTGATTTATCTTCTTTAGATTGCGAGTGAGGACAAATAGGTTCTGAAATACCTTGATGTCGCTTACCAATTGGTCATTTTCCTTCATATCCCACTTTTTGCATGATCTTATAACCATTTCCATATTGTTCTATGGGAATATTGACTTCTGCAGCTGTTGCTATAGTTTCATTTTCATCTTTGTACAACCAACCAAGAATGTCCTTATCTTCAGTTTCTTCTGCAAGTGTTCCAGCTCTAACAAATGCTCCATTAAACATGTCTTTTGATTTTTCTGAGGTCCGTGATTGGATATTTGTAGGCTTTCCATATGATTTAGGTGAAAGTGGAAAATTATGCAAAGAATATTTTCCCATTCCTTCATCATTTAATTTGAGCTTTTTCTCGAAGGTTTCCGATAACTTTTCTTGAATTTATTTGGTAGGATATACTGATTCTCTGTTATGTGGAACTCTTGTATCTTGTGTTGGCTTTAGATTATTGCAATATTGGCTAGAGTCTGAAATTAGAGTGACCTCTTATCCTTCATGAGGAAACTTTACACATTGATGATATGTAGAAGGAACTGCTTGCATGTTGTGAATCCATGGCCTTCCCAGAAGAATGTTATACGAGAGGTTGAAATCTAAAACTTGACATAATGTATTCCTTTCCACAATTCCTATTTTGATTGGTAACACCATAGTTCCTTTAGAAGAATGCTCTTCTTCATCATAAGCCTTAATGGTTATTTTCTTCTTTGGATCTACTGCATTTTCTGAATATCCCAAAGCCTTTATTAAACTTAATGCACAAATGTTTAAGCTTGCTCCACCATCTATGAGTACGCGTTTGACACAAGTTTTATTAATGGTGAATTTGACATGTAAGGGAGCATTGTGAGGATGTTGCAAGGACGCGTCATCATTTTCAAAAAATGATAAGCAATGAGGGGCTATAAGGTGTGCCACCATGTTTTGGAACTGATCCACATCCAAGTCTTTTGAAACTGTTGTTTCTACTAAATATTTTTCCAAAATTTCCTTATGCATAGGTGAAACTTTGAGAAGTTCCAAAATTGATATTTGAGCGGGTATTATTTGTAATTTCTCTACTAAATTGTATTGTTGTGAAGTAGATGTTGATTCTTTTGTTATACCCAGAAAGGTGACCTTCACTTTGCTTCTCATAATGACATTGATTGGTTCTGAAGGTGTGTTATCTTAAAACGATGATGACATTTACCACATCATCATATGTATAAGTGTAGTTCACTTTAGGTTTTCCTTTGTCATATTTTAATTGGGATTGTTCACCTTTTTCATAATTTGGAAGTGGAGTTTTGAAGGCTAGGTGTGATCCGTTTGTCTTATGGCTATCCACTGTGATAGTTCCATTATCGATTAAATCTTGGATAAGGTGTTTCAATCTCTGACAATCATTAGTTTGGTGTCCTTTATTCCGATGGTAATTACAAAAATGATTGTCATTCCACCAATTAGGCTTGACTTGTGGTTCATAACTTCTTGCTTCTGTAAAATAATTAGTTTGTTTATAAGAAGAGTTTTTAAAGCTGATTCCAAGGGTTCTCCAATGTTTGTGAATTTTCTACGAGGATTGGAGAAGAAAGACTTGGATTTATTGCTTGCTTGATTGTTATTGTTTGAGATCTGACTTGATAGAGTAAAGATTGGTTGCTGTTTTGTAGCATTATTGTCGTCATTTCCTCCATTTATGACATTCCTATTCTTTGACCAGAACTTGGGTTTGTCATTGTTGTTGTTGTAAAAATTATTGTAAAGTTTTAGCTCTCCTTTCTTTACCATTGCGTCTTCTATTTTTAGACCATTCTCAATCATTTTGGCAAAAGAGGGAGGACATAGAATTTTTAGTCGATAACTCATTTCACTGACAAGATTATCAATGAATACGTCCATCTTTTCTTGATTAGGTACATCTCTTGGATACCTATTAAACATTCGTTTCCATCGCTACAAGAAGATCATAAAAGATTCACCATTCTTTTGTTTAATATTGCATAAATCCAACATTGTTATCTCATTCCTTACATTGTAGGAGTATTGTGAAATAAATCTATTCATGAGTTCTTCAAAAGATTTGATTGCAGATGGTAATCTTGAAAACCATTCCATTGATTGTCCATTTAACTTCTAGGGAAAATACGCATTAGGTAAGTCTCATCGTGCGCAAATTCCATACTCATAGTACAAAACTCCCTAATGTGATCCCGAGGATCAGATATTTCATCGTATTTGTCATATTTAGGGATCTCGCAATGCTGTGGAAATGGTATCATATTTAGACTTTTATCAAAAAGATACGGGCAGATATCTTCCAATGAATACTTCTTGGAGCTTGTTCCATTCTACATATCTTGTATCTGTTGTTGTAGAGTTTGCATTTGTTGAGTGAGATTTAACAACTGATTATCCATATAATTTCTCCTTATCTCTTTGTAAGTTCTTTTATCACTATGCTCTCTTCTTGTGTCATCATGTTCTTTTCTTGTCTCTTCATGAATTTATTTGTTTACATCTTTGTTATTTGGATTATCTATGTTTTGGGTGTTACTTTCCTCCACATCTTGTTTCAATCTTTCTATGTTAAAGTCTTGTGGCAATTTAGCTCCTCATTTTGCAAACATCAAAAGATATTTCTCTTTTTTCTTTGCCAATAATTTTTCCATTAGTCTATCAAATTAAAAATTTTGCTCAAGATCTCTAATGGTGTTATTGATCGCTTCTTCATCTACAACCATATACCCAAAATTTTGGAACATCGGATTATCTTCTTCCTCCATTTGTTTTTGTTGTTTTCTGAGTTGTTTGTATTGAGCTCTAGTCCAAATTGGCATGTGATTGTTTCAATTTTTTTGAAGTTTTCAAAAGACAACTCAACATTTGATTATTGGTTTAGGAAGATATGCTTTGTTGATTTTACCACTATTGTTTGTTCATTGTGATAAAGTGTCTCTTTGTTGAAAAGAACGTCCTTGCAAAATTTCTCTGTCAAATTATATCCCGTAGCCATGTAAATAGTGACGAAAACGGTGTAGGAATGTCCTATGTTTTAATAAGATCTTGCGATTGATATACAATAATCTTATTCTTTTCTGAGTAGCTTTATAACTGAGTTTTCTTTTCTTAAGGCGATACTTAAAGTCATATAAGCATATGATAGTTTACAAGTTTGTTTGATTCCAATGTTGGTGCAATTCTGGTTTTGATATAACCTAGGTTCAAAATAGGAAATTTATATCCAAGATAATGAACACAAGATGGATTGATCAAGCTTTGTGATAGAGGATTTGATATATCCTGATGAGAAACTTGACAACGATGCTGATTTTTGCACTTAAGATGTTTGAATCAATAACTTGTTGAATGTTTTATGCTTATGGAAACCTTTTGGAAATAGCCCGTTGGATTAGTGACCCAGTTATTGAACTAGTTTGAAAATGTGTGATAGTTTAAAAACAAATCTACTCAAGAAGTGTTTTGATACTGATTCTGAAATTTTGGTTTGATATGCTTTGTTTTAAATGTGAAAAATCCTTTGTGCTAACTCTTATGGTAAAGAGTGTTAACTTATGAGATAAAAGCGCTATTTTGTTGCTTTAAAGCACTATTCTAACTAAGTTTCAAGGATTCTTTTCAAAATTTTCAGCAAGTTGCTGGATTTTTGCTCATTTTTAGATGATGATTTTCTTCAAATTTTGACCAGTTTGAGCATGTTATAGACATAGAAGACACAATGTTTGAAAAAAGAAATGCATAAGCAAGTACAAATCCTATGGCAGGCTGAGACAATAATTATTGAATCTCACATGGGGTTTCCCCCAAGGTTATGCTATTCAAAGCGGATATTTAGATGCTTGACCCCACTGGCTCCACCCTCAACACTCACTTCTCCGGGGCAGCCAAGCACCAATTTCCATGAAAACTCCCCATGGGAAAATTTATATCTCTACTAAGAACCGTATGTGTGTGAGCCGCTTCAGAGGTCCGAGCTCCTGCGCCAACAATTAGAAGGATTTTGGCAACTGGTACAAGTGGTTTTTAATAAAGGCTTCCAGTCATGTGGTCATACATGCGACACTTTCAACTCTGTAAATACAAAAGGTTCCTAGCCTATAGAGGTTACACTCCATAGGGTTTATGGGGAAACATAGTGTCGGTATGAACTTATCAACACATGTTTCTTGTGACTTTTGTCACAAACACGATTTATTTAGAGTGGATTGGAATGACTCGGTATTAGCCCATTTCCACTTTGGGTCGTTCCCCTCTCACTAGCCCCCTCAAGGTAGCTCAGGAAGGCAGGCCCTCTAAAGGTTACACATAAAATAAAGTAGGTCTGGTTTTCTGATCACCATATGAGGGTGATAGCATACTTACCTACTACTTCATCAAGCATGGAAAACAAGTTTATTTTAGCCTTCTAAAATCTATGTGCAACTACTTTAAAGAAGTCACTCAAAATGCAAGTTGCATGTTGTCAATTTATCTCCTTAGTTAAGCTAAATGAGCAAGATATGATGTGTTACTTTCCAAAATAGAGCTCTTAATTAACTAGGTGAGGAAATGCATGAAATTTGCTTAAAAATAATCCTACACATAGACATGTTAGTAGTTTGAAAATTTTAGTTCTTGGACATTTAGACCTGCAAGAAAATTTTGTCAGTTACAAATAAAAGTGCTATCCTAACAAACACGTTGTCTTTCACCTCAAAAGCGCTAACCTAAAGGACAAAAGCACTAAACTGCGATACAAAAATACTGCTCTATGGACTAAGAAGTGAGAAATCACTGATAAAAGCGCTAACCAAAATGACAACATGTGTTAACTTTTAGGACAAAAGCGCTGCTTTGAAGATTAAATGCATTGATTTACAGACAAAAGCACTAACCTAAATGACAAATGTGCTAACTTGAAGGACAAAAGTGCTAACCTATCAAATAAAAGCATTGTCAAAACTCACATAGGTGTGAATCTGGATTATAAATACATTAAATTTATTTTTGCGAGAACTAGACAAGATATTAGAAAGATATATGCAAGGCTCTAGCCCCACGGTGGGCGCCAAAATATGTCGACTTGAATTTCATCATCAGAATACTACTTGCAACATGTTAGCTTCACAAAATACAATGGAAATGCTACAAGAAATCCAAAATCAACCAATGAGACTACATGAAATTGATATTAAAATAAAAACACTATTTTTACCTTCACGATTTAAGTCTGATAAAAATAAACTGATAACTGGTAGTTAACTGATACTATGATATGCAATACTAAATGATTATGCTAAATGATTATGCTAAATTGCTTCAAGATTAAAACTCACAGATGCATAAGTTTTCACAAATGATTAACTTGAAAACTCACTTGAAGACTAACTCTTTCTCAACTCAAACTCCTGATTTTATAGACTTTGAGAGGATAAGATGATGTGGCCTGGATCAACGGTCATGATCAGATCTGCATATTTGGATAGCTGTGAGCAAAGGTGAAGGTTGAGAGAAAGGGGGAAGGAGAAGACAAGTGTCACTCATCTCACCTTGACTGGGTTGCTGACTGATGGAATCTAGGGATGGTTGGAGAAGATTTAGGCATGAGAGGACAAGTGGACTCAAGTCCTTCCTAAGATGTAGGGATTTGGAGAGAATATAGAAGAAGGTTAAGAAATATGTGTACGCACACAATATTTCATTAAATTTGGAAGTTGGAGATAAATGATGAATTAATATTTAAGAAATATTAATATCTTTAGCCACATGATTGATGAGTTGGCAAAGGGAAGATGAAGTGGAGATGGAAGAATGAGTTGGAAAAGAGATTAAATAATTAAGAATTATTTAATATTTGAGACTATAGGATAGAAGAATAACCATTAAATATTAGATATTTAAATGATTGGAGGAATAATTAAATATTTAGATATTTAATTAACCAATTAGAATAATAATTAAATATTTAAAAATTTAATTAATTAGAGGAATAGGATAGATGAATTAATTAATAAAATATTTCAATTAAATTAATTAATAGAAAAACCCGAAATGAATTAAATAAATTAATCTTTTCAAATTAACTATTTAATAGAAGAATAAACATTAAATAAATATAAAATATTTATTTAATTGCTTATAGCCATTTTTATGTGTATACAGTAATCAATAAGCTCCTATTATCATTTTCTCCCTCTCTCTCTATTTCACTCTCTTTATCTCCCTCCATCTCTAGACCTATCTCTCTTCCTATCAATCTCCCCCTCCTCTTCTCTCACCCATCTCTCTATCTCACTCTCTCCTCTCCTCCAACATTTAAAACTATCTCTCTCACCCTTCTTTATATCTCCCCCCCTCTCTTCTCTAAATACGTGACACACATTCTCTCCTCTCTATCTCTCCTCTCTCTCCCCCTCCCCAAATCTCTCTCTCTCTCTCTCTCTCTCTCTCTCCGCCTCCCCAAATCTCTCTCTCTCTCTCTCTCTCTATATATATATATATATATATGTCTCTTCTCTCTGTCTCCCTACATACATCCCCTCTCCCTCACTACCTCTACTTCTCTACATACTCCTCCTCTCTCTCACTTTCTCTTTGTCCCACCCTCCAATGCTCTATCTCTACTTCCCTATCTCCCCTCTCCCTCTCTCCACATACCTATACCTCCCTACCTACCTACCTCTATTCATATACATAAATCTCTCTCTATTGTTCTTTATCTCCCTTCTCCTTCTCTCTACCTACCTCTCTTTTCATCCCTCTACTTTTAACTCCCCTACATCTCTACCTCCTTCCCCCCCATATCTCTCTCTCTCTCTCTCTCCCTACCTCTCCATCCCTTTCTCTACCTCTCTCCCCCCTTTCCCCTTCCCTCTTCATTCTCTCTCTCTCTCTCTCTAACTACTTGTCTCTATTTTCCCTCCCTCTCTTTGAATACCTCTCCTTCCCGACTTTGCTCCAAATATCCCCTCCAGTTCTATCTATCTCACCTCTCTCTATCTCTCTCCTTCCCTTTGGACACCTCTCTCTCTCTCTCTATATATATATCTAGGTATTTAGATAAATAGAATATGGAGGGAGTGAAAGAGAGGTAGGTGGACATAGATAAGTAGAGAGAGAGAGAGAGAGAGAGAGAGAGAGAGAGAGAGAGAGAGAGAGAGAGAGAGAGAGAGAGAGAGAGAGAGAAAACATAATAGAGAGAGAGAGTGGGGAGATAGGTGAGATTGATAAAAGTGGAAAGGGAAGGTTTGAGAGATTAAAAAAAAAGATAGAAATAGAGGTCTTGCAGGGAGGGAGATATACATAGAGAAAGAGAGAGAGGAAGAGGGGAGATGGTGATAAGTTCATATGGTGGAAATAGATAGAGAGAGGTGGAGAGGGAAGGAGAGAGATAGAGATAGGTGAGATATACAAAAGTGGAGGGGAGAGTTGGAGTGAGGGAGAGGAGGGGTATTCAAAGAGAGGGAGGGAATGAGAGGTATATTAAGAGAGGTTGGGTAGATAGAGATAAGTAGTTACACACACACACACACACACAGAGAGAGAGAGAGAGAGAGAGAGAGAGAGAGAGAGAGAGAGAGAGAGAGAGAGAGTAGGATAAGGAGAGGGGGATGGAGTGGGAGGGAGAGAGGGAGATTAGGAAAAGGAGAGGGGGAGAGGGAGATTGGGAAAAGGAGAGAGAGAGAGAGAGAGAGAGAGAGAGAGAGAGAGAGAGAGAGAGAGAGAGAGAGAGAGAGAGAGAGAGAGAGAGAGAGAGAGAGTAGGAGTAGGACAAGGAGAGGGGGATGGAGTGAGAGGGAGAGAGGCAGATTAGGAAAAGGAGAGGGGGAGATGGAGATTGGGAAAAGGAGAGAGAGAGAGGGAGAGAAAGGGAAATTGGGAGAGAGAGAGAGAGAGAGAGAGAGAGAGAGAGAGAGAGAGAGAGAGAGATGTCTATATCTTGGGGTGGAGAGGAGAGTGAGATAGAGAGGGGTAGATAGAGGGGAGAGAGGGAGAGTGTTAGGGAGAGATAGGTATAAATCTTGGGTGAGATAGAGAGTGAGATAAATATAAATAGAGAAGGAGGGAAGGAGAGAAAGGGATATATATGTAGACAAATAGAGGTAGGTAGGGAGGGATGTAGATGTATGTAGAGAGAGGGAGAGGGGAGATAGAGGTTAGTACAAAGGGAAAGGTTGAGAGTGAGATAAGTAGAGAGGAAGAGAGAGAGGAAGAGAGAGAGGAAGAGGGGATATAGTGATAAGTTGAGAGGGGGAAAATAGATATAGAGAGGTAGAGAGGGAAGGAGAGAGATAAAGATATATGATATAAACAAAAGTGGAGGGGAGAGTTGGAGTGAGGGAGAGAAGGATAGGTATTCAAAGAGAGGGAGGAAAGGAGAGGTATTCAGAGAGAGAGAGAGATGTGAGATAAATAATAGTAGGGAGGAATGGAGGTGTGAGGTAGGAAAATAGGGGAACATCAAAGCAATATGAAATTAGGCAACCACAAACTTAAATTGCAATGAAAATAGATCCTATCACATTCAATAAAGGAATACAAGCATAACATCAAAAGATAATGCAAACCAAAGTGCATATGTTGCCTCCATTGACCTCCATTGTTTCTCTTTTTCCTCCAAATATGTGGGCTTCACTACAAAATTCAAGTGTGACCAAGAAAGCAAGATTTCCATTGAGTTCGACAGCGTGAGGATATTCGAGAAGTGGTTGAAAATGATTGAGAAATGCATCTAATTTATAGAGAAATTGGAGAGAGGATGAAATTAGACTGAAAGATATGAAAAAGGCAATTTGATTCGAAAATGGGAATTGGATTGAAAAGAGAAGGCTATGACACCTTCTATGTCATGATTTATGACACATTTCCCATGCAAGGTGTGAGGACAAGTTATTATGTCAAGAGCTATGACATGTTGCTATTTTAACACTTATGATGAATGAGAGGAGTGTGCTTCCACCGTATGACAAAGGAAGCACAAAAATAGGAGCAACGATAATTAGGTGGAAATTAGCCTAGAAAATTAGGAAAATAGGTGGAAAAGAGAAATTAGAGAAATTAGGAAATTAGTAAATTAGAAATGAGGAAATATAAATTAGATGCAATTAATTAATAAATATTCATTGATTAATTAATTCACAAAAGGGGAATAATTAGCCAATTAAATGAAATATTTAATTGTGACAAGAGGACCTAGGATAAACAAATAAATTTATTTAGCCTAGAAGAGAAATGTTGAATATGATTAAAATGATTAAATCATGAAACCTTAAGAGATGGATTAGAAATAAAATGATGACAATTAGGTCATGACAAAATTGAAATTGATATAAGGTTGATTTGATCATGAATAAATGATAAAGATTTGATGATTGATAAAAGATTGATATTGATTGACAAAGATCAATGACAAATTGGTTGCAAATTGATAAGGGATCGACAATTGACAATTGACAAGGGATCCAAAAGGACCGACAATGATGATAATTGATCAAAGATGATTGAAAATAATAAAGATCAAGGACAAAAATCCTAATCCGACATCAATTAGGATTGACGATGTCCAATTTGTTGTTCTCAAAATAGAGAAACCCAAGTTCACTTGCAAACTATCTATGAAATAGCCAATCTCAATCAATGAAAAGCTTCAGGGCTTGGACAACATAACATAGGATCCTAATGATCCTCCTACACTTCAGGTTCTGCAAGACCTAGGGGGGGACACGCTTTGATGCATAAAATACAACCAGTTACAGACATATGGCATCAACAAAAGTAGATAGATCTCACAAGGCTCAACAACAAGGAGGTTACTACAAATGGGCTAAATCTACATTGACATCTCAACAAGATTGGAGCATGAGATAGGTGGAACAAACTAAACCTACAAACATAAAAGTAAATGGATATTTGATTTTAAAATCTCTGAGAATCCCCAAAATCTACAAGACCAGTGCCTTATCCAAGGGTATGGAGTCATACATCAAACTATAAATGGAAAACTCTATTGCAAATCCAATTTATTGAAATAAAGATATTCCCATATTAATGCCTAACATTAATACATTCTTAAACTCAAACAGAGGATCATACATATCCAGACATTATCCTGAATCCAAAATGATTATTCATAGAATTTAAACTCTTCCTTGAAGAGTACCTAAGAACAACCATTACACTCTCACTTTGAGAGGACAAACCCAAACTCCCTTGAAGACTGGATTCATTGAAAAAATGAGAAGGCCTAGAGATAATCCAATAAACTGTATATATGCCTTACATATATGTGACCTGCAACATAAAACATCTACAACAAAAAGATACTCTATTACTTGAAAAGGGACATTACACTGTACAAACTTGAAAAAAACTCAGAATTGGAAACCAAGATTGAGGATCCTTGCTCACAAAAATCTGGAACCCCTACAAAATGAGAAAACTCCCGAATAAGAAGAAAGGGAGGAAAAAATTAGATTTCATTATCTGATAATTGCAACTACCCTATCTTTCAACATTAACTGTTTCACACAACTTGGCCTGCAGAAAATGCAATCTTTTAGACTTAAACATAAATTCTTCTGAAATCCTAAGGAAACTGCTCTTGAGATATTTGAGATGTGTTGAAACTGACTTCAGAAATAAATTCCTTATTCTGAGAGCTTTCCAACAGTATATAATACTTGCATATTTGGGTAAAAAATAGCCCTCGGGTGAATTAATCACTCATGCAGATCCATTATTTAAATTTTTTGAATTTCCACTATAGCCTGAACTATATGATTAATTTTAATTTTTACTCCATTTTCCATTTGTATTCCACCACGTGGCACCTTTTGATTGGCTCCAGGGTCCCTGTCTTGCCACCTCAACACAACCTGGACTCACTACCGGAATGGAGCTCTTCTTTGTCGCGGGCTTGTGAGGGATATGCCAACTAGCAGTTTCTCATCGCGACCTAGCAACCACTGTTGGATCATCTGCAGATCTGCTCGCTCATGAGGTCTCTAGTCTTTTGGGTGTTAGCATTTTATGCTAGCAAGCTAGAGACTAGGTTTAAGTCGCGAGGTCTTGAATTGGTCTTTGCCGCTCACCCCCTCTGTCGAGCCCGCCACGTGTCATCCTCTGGTTCACCTTTGGATCCAACTGGGTGCCACCTTAACTGCCACATCACTTTAGGCTAGACCTTCTACTAGACGTGAGCCTGCCTTGTCGCCTAGTCACAATGGATACTCTAACTAGCAGCTTCCCATCGCGACCACCGTTGGATCATCTGCGATCATTGTTGATTTGCCTGACTTGCTCGCCACAAAATTTGGTTGCCTTGGGATGCGTGTTCATGCATGGGATCCACCAGGTTGCTGAGCTAGCTCCTTGTCAAAAGCCTTTAAGCTTTGACACTATGAATGTGTGCGAATTTACATTTAAATACTAAAACGCTCCTCCCCACCACCAATGTGGGATAAATGGTTTTGCCTGGCACTTGCATTTGCTTGAAAATTTAATGTCTCTTCTCCATACACCACGTAGAGAGGATACTGCAAGAGTTGATGGAGTTTGGATTTACATCATGCCATTCCACACCATGCGAGGGAGGATTTACATTTGTTTGGAGGTTTAACGTGGTCTATTCACCACTCCATACCATGCACTTGCATTTGCTGAAAGTTTCCTCAGCCTTTTCCAGCCATCACGCCACAGTCACAATAGGGAAGATTGGTAGCAAAAGGCATGGTTTTAGCTTTACACCAGCCAATGCATTTGCTGAAGACTTCAATTTAACCCTCCCTAACCTCCATGTAGGGGCATAGGAAAAGGCACGTGAGGGAGGCTCTACACCTGCTAATTGCATTTGTCTAAAGTTATTATGGCATTGAATTTCTAGCTAGGGATTTGGCATTACACCTGCCAATTGCTAAAAAAGTTTAATGGGCTATACCCATTCCACCCACTTCATACGCACAACAGGGGAGGAAGGCTGTATACCAATTGCATTTGTTTTTTTTAAATGTCTCTTCTCTATCATTGAAGGAGGATTTGGCATTAAACTTGCCAATTTGAATTTACTGAAAGTTTTTACTGCCTTTCCAGCCAATTGCTACACATGCCAATTTCATTTGCATTTGCTAGAGGTTTTTATGAAGTCTTTTCAAAGCCACACAGGGCAGGGAGAGATTGGCTTTATGCCAATTGCATTTACCTAAAGGTTTTTAATATCCCTTTAAAACCCCAATTGGCACCCAAGAAGAAATCATGAACTGCATTTGTTGAAATATAATGGGCCTCTCCAAACACCACACCCAATAGGGGAGGATGCTACCAGATTTTGAATACTTTGGTTTTACGACCTTTCAACTATCAAATAGCCAAGCATCTGCTTCAATGTACCATTAATGTCCATAGTTCTCTTATAGTTTTCACTAGCTTCTTCTATATCTCTTAAATCATAAAACACGTGATTTAAAAAAACAATTTAAACTTTGCCTGAAAAGATACATGAAGCTACAAGTCAGGTCGTGCCCCAAAGTGGGTTTAGCTAATTTTTTTTCATTTTCATTCCACTGACCCTTGAAAAACTATCAAGCATCTTGAACATGCCTCTGGAATTGATTTGCACCACTATCTAATCAATAAACTGAATTTTCTAACTCACTGGCAACTGTGCCACATTTTCACATTTAAACCCAAAGATGCAATTTTAAAACTGCTCAGAATACCTTTCTGGACTTCACAAACTGATAGGCGTACTATCTGATATATGGGCTTTCACTCTACCAAACCATTTCTCAAGATGAATCCCAGGCGATGAGATATTAATGGTCAAAGATGACCATTTGGCTCTGTCAGTACTTGAACCTGATAAAATCAATGTGTAGGGACCACAAAGTGCACACATTAAAAATATCAAATGGTCTCTGTGGATCCCCAAATCTGGGGCATAAATACTTTGAAGTACAAGAAAGACCATGGAATGCTTAGTTTGATTGGGAAGCTGATAGGGTGCAAATGGTGAACTCATGAAAATGACAACTTTAACAAATGCAACAACGAAAGTGCAGAACACTGAATAAAATGGCTCAAGAAACCATCTTGGAAAACTGAGCAAACGGATTGGCAGGAGCTTCAAATTGGAGACATAGCTTTTCTTTCATACTAGCAATAGTCCGGAATAAATATTATGATATGACACTCATCGGGGCATTTATTACATATGTGCAAAGTAGTGCTCTGATTAGCTATTGAAACAAGGACTTATGCAAACAATACAATCTGCAAATGGATTGAGCTTGCTAAACTAAGAAAATGGATTGATAGAGACTTGAAACTTGGCATGTGGACTCACTTATATGCATACAATTTAGGGGCATATTTATTTTAACATGACAATCAACCGGTCATGAAATGCAAGGCCTCAAAATAGGCCACTTGGTAAAATCTGAATATGTGCATAGAACAACTTTCAGTCCACCCCTTGAAATGGGTACTTGATAAACTAATCTAAACTAAAATCTGAAAGTTGTAGAACACTGTATAGGCTAAATGAAAGGTGTAGGACATATTTCCCAGGTCTTACCCCTTGATAATCAGCTGGCTCCATTTTACATGCCCCAAAATAGGCCTCTCAGGTTGATTCACTAAGTGGTCATTTGAAAGTGCAGATGCAAAATTTTGAAATGGGCCTCTCAAAATACTCAAATTTTCATGAGTCCCAACACAATTGATATGAAAAAATTGATTACGACCAATGATTGCAAGTCAAAAATGATGTTGACAAGACCTAATTGAAAATTGTAGGAAACACAATTGAAGAGGGAAGAAATGCAGAAGAATGACAAAATATCACCAAATGATAAAGATCAAGTGCACAACATAGAAGAAGTGCTAATAAGATACAAAAACCCTAAAATAAGGTCACACAAACATGTTAAAGTACAGTGCCACAAGCATTAACCATTTTTAGATGCCTATAGGAGGTAGTGAGTTGGGGGAGATAAAAATAGAGAGGGATGGAAATAGAGGCAGGTAGAGAGAGGGAGAGGGGATATAAAGAGAGTAGGAGGGAAGATAGATGGATAGAGAGAGAGGAGATAAATACATAAAGGGAGAGGGGAGATAGAGAGTATAGATAGATGGGTAAGTAGAGAGATGGATGGAAGGAGGGAGGGATGCATGAATAGAGGGAGAGGGTGAGACAAAGATTTATTTAGAGAAATAAAGGTAGGTAGGAAATGAGGTAGATGTATGTATAAAGAGAGGGAAAGGGGATATAGGGGTAAGTGCACAAAGATGGGGGACCAAAAATGGGTCTTAAGATGCCACTTTTTTCTAAAATCAGTAAAGTCTAAACTTCAGTGAGAAATTGAAGATAGGTACACACAAAATTTAAAGATTCAATAAGAACAAAAGTTGAAGTGCTCCGAATCTACTTTCTAAACTACTAATTTGTTTTTAAAATGGTGGAGATTAAGGTTTTCAAAAAGGGGCACCACATTTATTGGTCCTATTTTTTTAGAAAAAATAACATAGCATGAAATGTGGTGCCCCTAAAATGTTAACTTTTTTTTTGAATTTTGCAAATCGCTCCTGTAAAAAATTAGATAACACATTGAAGTTTATGCTAGTTTTTTCGGCTAATTTATTTATGAATATTTGAATTTTTACAAATTTCCAAAGTGGACACATCCTAAAAAATAGAAATTTGAGCGTGCTCCCCTAAATTTTTTTTGAAATCTAATAAAAAATCAATTTTTTTTAGAAATTGTGTAGAATTGAGTCTTGTTTCTAAAAAAGTTTTTTTAATTTTTTTTTGATAAACAGGTAAAAATCTATAGTCGAAATACGACATGTTGGTTTTTGACAAAAAACAGACACACTAACAAATGAAATTATGGATGAAGACCTTAAAATTATGATAAAAAATTGAAAAGAATTATATGGTTGGATAACTAAGAGAGAGCTCGACAATTGTATGGTGTTTTTTTGTTTGCATTGAAACACATGCAAACTTGATATAGAGTGTAGTCACACAAATCTGTCCAGCTTAATTAAATAAATATTTGCTATTTATTTGATTAAAAATCCACTAGCCATCAGTTAATTAAATTAATATTTAATTAATTCATCTCCAAACATTCTCCTATTAATTAAATAAATTATTCAATTTATTTTAATTAATTCATTAAACCAAATTCACAATCAATTAAATGAATAAAATCTATTTATTTAATTAAAATCCCCCTTTTCCTCTTTTAAATAAATTAAATAAAACATTTATTTAAATCATTATCCCCCCAAACTTGCATTTTCCTACAAAAGCAACTTGCACACATTTATTGAAATAAATGAATTTTTATTTTAATAAAATCCTATTTTTCCTCAACCACCAAATCCAATTGCATTCCAAAATCCCCTTCTAGATTCTTCTAAACCCTTCCTAATTAGCCTAATCCATCCCCTAATTATTGTCACATTCCTAAGCAAAAAGGAGTCACTTCTCAAAGACTTTAAAAGTCTTTGAAAAGCATTTAATGCTTTGTGTGTTCAACAAATTAACCTCCAAAGTCTTCCAAAACCACTAATGGCTCTTACATGACCATTTATGGCTCTTACATAACCATTTATGGTTATTTCAAACTTGTCTCCCCAAACATTTATTGCTTTGACCATGTTTATCCCTCTTGCCCTTTGCACAAGAGTTTATCCATTGGATAAAAGCTTTATTATTTGAATAAAGAGTTTATTCATTCAACTAACCTTGACCTTAACTCCTAAGGTCATATCAAGCATTTAATACTTATTCCGTCTCCTCTCAACCTATCTCACATTGACACTTGTCATCCTGGGATTGGGCTGAAGGCCCTCACATGGATTTGAAATCATTCAATCCTGACCCTTGTTGAGATTGCTCAATCTCAACCATCCATTGCTCCATTTTTCTTATAAATAGAACTGATTTCTTCATAATCCAGATCCTTAAAACTTGTATGCATTTAACCTATAGGCATTTTAGAGAGCATTTAGTATAACAAACTAATATCTTGTTATTTTGGTTAAAATCAATCATTTTAATAACATCTAGTATTTTAGCTTTTCATTTTACATTTGGAGCAAAATACTAAAATCTCAATCCTCCATAAGCATCCATAGTGCAAAAAGCTACTGAGAGCTACACTATTTTGGAACTTGGAGAGGAGAGGAACAAGAAAGAAGGAGCTAAGAGCATGCTAAGAGGAATTTGGAGATGCCTTATTATCTTTGTTTCATTTATTAGATATATTAGCATGATTTTAGTATCTCTTTTGATATGCCTATTTAGATTAGTTTTTAATTGACTAACACTAACGATTTCTTGTGTCTTGTGTTGTTTGTCATTTGCTAACCTTGTCCATTTCGTAGTGCATCATAAAGCATGAACAAAAAAGTTAGAAAATTTTCAATATTTACTGGAAAACATGTCTTAAGCTTGAACATGGCGTCCAAGCTTTTGGGTTAGATACCCAAGGAAAATCCAAGCCTTTGGCTTGGTGTTTTCCAAGGTAACAAGTTTGGCATATGCCAAATATGGAACATGCCAGATTTGGTGTGCGCTAAATGAAAAAAATGCAAAAAAACATTTGGCATGCGCCAAATATGGCACATGCCAAATGTATTCCATATAAATTTTCATTTAGGAAAGCACAAATTGTCTTTCCCTTTCACTTTCTCTCTCTGAATTTATACATAAAATATATTTAAGTATAAGTCAAATGTGACTTATACTTTAAGTTATGTTTTATATATAGTGGCAGGATGTTTGAGAGTGGTTTTAGACCTCTAGGAGTTATAATGTAGATTCTAGTTTTTCGAGTATTCATATAAGTTTCAGACAGTCAAATTTCAGTAATCGACACGCTCGTATCAATATTTTGTCTCTGGTCTCTTTCATGAATTTTCCCTCTCTCTTCCTCAACCCCTACTTCTCTCTCTCCTAGGTCTCTCCCTCTCTTTCCCTCCCCTCTTCTATTTCACTTGGAATTTATCTCCCTATAGTCTCTCTATCAACCCCCACCTTCCCCACTCTCTCTTTCTCACTATCTCCCTCTCTTCATCTCTTTCTAGTCTCTTACTCTCTTTCCATCCCTCTCTCTCTCTCTCTCTCTCTCTCTCTCTCCCCCATATCTCTATCTTGGGCACTATATCTCTCTCTCTCAGGTCTCTCTCTCTCTTGCATTTTGGCTCTCTCTCTCTCTCTCTCAGTCCCTCAATTCCTCTCTCAAGTATCTCTCCCTCTCTTTCCCCTAAGGGGGTTGCCCCTCTTTTCCTCCCTCTCTTAGGCATCTCTCCCTCTCTTTCCCTCTTTCACTTGGGCTCTCTCTTCTCTCCCTCTCTCATGTATATCCCTCCCTCTCCCTCTCTCTCACTTGGGATCTCTCTTTCTCTCACCATCCCTCCCTCCACCTCTCAGGTCTCTCCAGGTATCTCACTCACTCCCTCTCTCTCTCACCATCCCTCCATCCACCTCTCAAGTCTCTCTTTATATCCCCCTCTCCCTCTCTCTCATATTCTTTCTCTCTCACATTCCACTCCCTCTTCACATGCTTTGCCTTCTCTCTCTCTCTCTCTCTCTCTCTCTCTCTCTCTCCCCATTCACATATTTCCTTTTAACTCTCTTTGGAATTCTTTGTCTCCCCCCATCTCTCTCTCTTTCCCTCTTTCACTTAGGCTCTCTCTCTCTATCCTTACATACACAAATTTTCATGATCGAAATAATGATTCTTATTCAATAAGGAGATTTAAATAGTATTTTACATCATAGGGTCTTCATAGTATTTCATTCATTCTATACATCATTCATAGTTACATACAATACTTAGGCTTTTCTATTGCCTTAAGTTCAAATAACAAGAAAATACAAAGTAAAGGATGAAATGCATCTATTGATCTTCAATCCAAAGCTATCTTCAATTCAATCCATAGAATGAAGACGAGACCAAGATTCAGGTGCTTTTTTCCACCCAACCTTGAAGTATATGCTTCCCAGAATTTTGAATCTATTTAGAATACCCGACCTTGCACGAATTGCTTAGCAAAAGGAATTTGATAAACAAGATGGAATCTGGTGCATTCCTAGAATGATGCATGCATTTTCTATTTTCTAATTTATTTAAGAAACACACAAGATCATAACAAGGATATGGTAGAGAACATAAATACATCCATCTGTTTCAATGGTCAATAAGTTACTTGACCGAGTATAATGCATAGAAAATAAACATAGTTTGGAAAAGAAAACTATTTTCTCTATAAATTTCACATTCAGCACCTGTCCCAGAAGGTAACTTTCTCCACAAACAGATGTCTAGTTATTCTTTTATCTAACAAGTCTACTTTTTCTATTATTTGTAAAACATCAATATGATTTGTAAAGAAGACAATCTTTCATTTTCAAATTTATAGTAAATTTAAGTAAGAAGGTGTAACACATGAATGCTCATTTACATATAGCATAATACAAAATTTAAAATATGAGTACAAATTCTTTTGAATCACAAATTACCATTGTATTCTATGTGTATTTGTATCATGTAAAATCTTCAAGTTTTTCCATTCCTTTCTATATTTCAATTCTATGAAAGAATTATAATTTCAGTGATCTATTTCTAAGTTTTAAGTTTGAAGTTTGAATAATTATAATACCTTGTAATCACTAATGTTTTTTCGTTTCTTGTTTTGTAATAGGTTTTCCAAAGTAATAATAACAAATACAAGTTCTGAATTTGTCTCCTTTTAATCCTAAAGTTTGGAAAAACATAAGAACAACAACTAAAGAGATCCAATAATATGGGAATCAACATGTATATAATTATTTTTATGTATGCACGTAATTATATATATTTTTATGTGTGTATATATATATATATATATATATATTGTTAGAGTATTCGGGTATTTACTTGATTAATTAAACAATATTTGTTTAATTATTTAAGTTCCCTTTATCTCTTTTACACTTAAGCTAACTTTAGGTGCATAATAATTAATTCTTTTATTAATTATTATGTGCAAGCCTAGGTTTCCCTTTTTAGGGTTTCTTGACCTATTAGAGGTTGGATTCTTTTCCTTTGTATTATTCCATTATCACATTACACATTTTTGTGAATATTAAGCTCTCATCTTTTTGAACATATTTTCTGTGTATTGCTTTTTTGTTATTTGCTTCCTTGCTTCTCCTTGTAATAGGTTATTCAGCTTGCAAAGATCTTTAGGCTCCTGTGGTGTTGTATTTCTCAACTCTCACATGGTATCAAAGCTTCAGATCTGTAGCTATTTGTTCTTGTTTTGAGAATTTTTGCATTGGAAGCAAATTTGGGGTTTCAAGAAGTTTTTTTATATACTTAGGAATAGGCCTTTTTTTTGAGCACTTTGGGCCTAAACGGACCTCACCATCGTGCTCAGAAGGCCCAAAAACCCCTATAGTCATATAAAAATTGACCATTTTTGACTCCTGAGCCTCTGGGAGTATTTTTCTCCAGTACCAGGCTGTACGACCTTGGCACGTAGTTTGAGAAAAAATCTCAAAAAAAAATAGTTTTTACATTTTTACGGCATGCAAGCTGATTTTTTGAAAAAAAAAACTAAAAAAATAAAAAATCAAAAAGTTATTGAAAAAGGCAAAAAAAGGGTTTTGAAAAATTAAAAAAATCGTTATGGGGGGTTTCCCCACAGTATGCAGGGTACCATGGGGCCCCCTGCCATGTTGTAGGCCACTACAGCTATCAGAGCAGGCCCCTCCGGCCCCGCCCTCTAGCCTTTAGGACTCTTCTCCCTACCGTAGCACCCCACCGGCCCCGCCTTCTCGGCCCCCGTTGCCACAACAACCGCTGGCCGCTGCAGCGCCCCGCCTTCTTGGCGCTCATTGCCGCAACACCCACCGCCCTCCCTGCTGTCGGCCGCCATAGCTACCCTGTTGGCGCCCTTCCCGCCATCGCCATCATCGCTCTTCGCTGCCCCCACCGAAAATAGCCTCGCCGCTGCTGCCCTTTCGCCGACCGCCCCTGCACTTTCTGGCCGCCACCACAGCTCCTCTGCCGGAACCATAGCAACACCGACCGGCCACTGCTACGCCACTCGCCAGCCACCAGAATGCTGCCCATGGGCCACCTCCACCTGGCCCTGCCCCCATTGCACCTCCCTCTTGCCTCTTTTAGGGGGGGTTGGTTTTTTTGCCATAACTTGGGCAAACAGAGTCATTTTTTTTGAAAATGAATAGGTGTCGGAAAGATGGTTCCAAGCCGAACCTTGTGGTGTTGGAATTGTTTTCCAATTTTTCTGTTTGACTATGTTTTTTTCTAGTCAAAGTGGGGTCTCTTTTTTGCACTCCAGGAGCCATAGAATGAGCATCCGAACTCCATTTTTCGAAAACTTTATATCGTTGGAAATATTGTCATGTGTACTTTCCAACCATATGAGTTTTTTTTCTAGATTCTACTCCAGGGATATATTTTCTTTAGTTTTTTTCTTTTTAGCACTCTATGGATATCTTGGTTGTTTCAGGGCCTTGGATCTCTTCTCTGAGTAGGATGTCTCGGTTTTGGCTCTTCTTTTTGTTTCCAGTCTTATTATAATTTTAGCTTCTTTTATGCAAATGCACTGAGATAAAGTGCCATCATGCATTGTTTACTTGGGATCTTGCACATCTTGTGCCTTATTGTACATGCACTACTTATAAAGTGTCATGAGGGGGTTGATGTTTTCCTTATTTTCCATCTACCTTTGTCCAGTGAGTGTTCCTTCTACGACATTTGCCTCATGTTGTGTGTCAAGTGAGTGTTCCTTCCACGATACTATGTACTTTTTCTTTGCACCTTCGATGTTCCTGGTTCTTCATCATGCAGTTCTTGTTGGTCATTCTTTTCAGTGTACCTATCCCTCTCCCTTTTTCAACATTATGGGGAGGTTTGTCCTGTTGTTTTAATGCTTCCTTGGTTCGATTGATCAACTCTTCAGGCTTTGGTGTCTCATGCCATCTGTATCTTTGAGTTCAGTTGTTTACCCTTGTTTGCCATCTGATTTTATTAGTGTCATTTGAGGGCACTCATGTAGATTACAGTCTTCTATACCTGGTTATGTTCTATTTCAGTGGAGGTTCTTTAGATCAGCAGTTACTCTTCGACAGTGTTTGCCTCTATTTCGTGCTTCAATGGTGTTCTTCATGATCTTCTCTTGTTCCTATCTTTTTGGAACATTCTTGTTTGGAGGCTTTTTCAGTCCTTCTTCTTTCTTTTTCCATCTCTTTTTGGAGTAGAGTTTTTTTCCCACATGGTTTTCTCTATTTTTTCGGTACATAGAGATTTGGTTGTATTTGGGTACCTGATCAGGCCTTGTTGCCAGGACTCATATTTCTTGCTTTCAGTAGCTGTTCTAGGTTTTAGCTTCTCCCTAAGTCTAGCTTAAGGGGGGGTGTTAGAGTATTTGGGTATTTACTTGATTAATTAAACAATATTTGTTTAATTATTTATGTTCTCTTTATCTCTTTTACACTTAAGTTAACTTTAGGTGCATAATAATTAATTCTTTTATTAAATATTATGTGAAAGCCTAGGTTTTCCTTTCTAGGGTTTCTTGACCTATTAGAGGTTGGATTCTTTTCCTTTGTATTATTCCATTATCACATTACACATTTTTGTGAATATTGAGCTCTCATCTTTTTGAGCATATTTTCTGTGTATTGCTTTTTTGTTATTTGCTTCCTTGCTTCTCCTTGTAATAGGTTATTAAGCTTGCAGAGATCTTTAGGCTCTTGTGGTGTTCTCTCTCTCTCTCTCTCACACACACACACACACACACACACACACACACACACAGATATATATATGATTACGTGCATATATACATATACGTATATAATGTTGTTTAGTGTTTTGTCACTGTGAATCTCAACATATGGAAAAATAAAATAACTAATTTCCTTCCCTAATTATGGTAAATTTATCCAAACAATCATATCATGAATATTCTGGATAAATACTTCATTCTGAAAATGACTTGTCTATGTTCAAGTTTTCCTACATTCTGATTTTTACTTACACATATTTATATATCTGAATATATATACCAATATCCATTTTTCTATTTACAAAGGAAAAATACTCTGATATACTGAGGGTTTTCTATCTATATTTTCTTTATGTGTGTTATATTTCATGTTTTCTAACAAAAAATCATAGTATAAATGAATAAACAATCATATATAAATATACGCATATATATATGTTGGACACAAGATTCCACTAAGAGGGGGGGATCAATGAATTTTGATGCCTTAACCTCTTAATACTAAGAGTGATTACCGGTTATCAATACTAATGCCAAGCTATCCTATCAGTAAGATAAAACAAGACAACACAATGCAATCACACAAAGGCACATCACATAACACTGGTATATACGAGGAAAACCCAAGATGGGAAAAAAATCAGTGAGAAATGCTGTTGTAGGCTACTGCTCCAATCCAGCCCCACAATGAAACACTTTGGTTACAAAATTTAGGGCACCAACCCAAGGAGTACCACTCCTACTATTTATGGGCACCAACCCAAACAAGCTACAATCCCTTCTATTTATGGGCACCAACCCAAAGGAGCTACAACCCCTGCTGTTTATGGGCACCAACCCAAAGGAGCTACAACCCCTGCATCGAGCACCAAATAAGTGATCTACAATGAATCATTATCAAATACAAATGTAATAATCTAGTTACAAGTGAGTTTTGTAACCACTGCATATTCTTCACTTTTTCGGTTTCACTTCTCCTTTGCCTTACCAGTTGACTCCTCCTCTTCCTTTTGTCACTTTGTCTCTATTCTGTTCTCTATTGGTTTTCTATCCTCTCCTTCCTGCTTCTCACCTCCTTTCTTTGTCCACCTTCTCCCATTGCTGCTCACTTGCCAACTAAGGCTCTATCGGTTGTTTATCTGACAGACTGTACACTTGACTATCGGTTATTGAGCTTGCTAGTTCCACCCTACTCTATTCTGCGTCTGCGGGATCTTCTCTGCAACTCACTCATGACCACCTCAATCTATGCTATCCTCTAGCTGGCTTAAAAACCACTAGTTCACTTCTGCAGTTATCCTCCCTTGCTTCTTGCAGGTTGCTTTAACCTTACCGGTTAAGCCTATACTAAAACTTGTTGTCGGTTGTGTCTCTCCTACATATAGTCACTATAGTCTTCTACTATGTTTACTCTGACTGATCTACATGCTCATGCCCTCCTTCTCTATCTCTGACATCATCAAAAACCTCATTCTTCAGTCTGCACATATATAGCCAAGTTTCTCTACCAAAACTTGAGTTCAAGCATTTGCATGCTAGGGTTTCTTCCACCACCTTCAAGACATATCAAATCAGCTCAGATCTTGTCTCAAAGATGATAGTCTGCACATAACCTCCATTATTGTTCCTTCTAGTGCATGTTTACTAAACTTAGCAAGCTACTACCTGTTTGTCATCTTGATGTTTTGGTCGACTCACCATAAATGATGTCTCTGGTTTTTTCACCAAATCTGATCTGTAGCAAGGTGTCCTTCCTTGATCCTTGCATCACCAATATTGATCTCAATCTATTATTCTACATCGAACCTCAAACCACTATCATCAACCCATGATTTACGGAGATGACATTTAATGTTGACCAATGCCAACAACCTCATCGACATGACACTTCACCGAACTCTACATGTTTTCCACTTCAACTCCACGTGGCATCTCTATCAATATCCATCTCAACTTAGACCTATGTGTCGGTCTAGACAAGCTCACCGACCAACAAGACACAATCGGTGCATGCATCATACTATCGGTCCAACTTCCATACTGGTTCTCTAGTCCTGCCAGTGTAACTAAATTTGTCAGTTAACCTCCATGTCTACACTCCTCTTCAACATATGAGAACCTTTCACCTTTGTCTCTTTGGTCTCTCACTGGTTGACCCAAAATATCAAATGTCTCTAGTGTAGATTGTCCAATGTACCGATAGATATGTTTACCGATGGACAACACTATTGCCTACACACTGGTGATATCCTTGATGACACCATGCCATCAATCTCCAACTATTATGTACTTATGGAAACACCCCTCACCATCTTCATCTCAATAACTCCATGTTTGTAAATTCATATACACTTCCATCCTTCTTCATCTAACTGGTTCTCCTCTCAACCGGTTCGCCAAGGTGGCAAACTCATCATCTTAACTCTTCCTTCTCTGTGCTGCTAGCATATCATGCCTTCTCTGCAGATCTAGTGCTCATCTCTGATCTCAAACTTTGGAGCCTTCCTCATCTTCCACTTTGTTCATCCGATCTATGCATCCAATCACCTGCCTTGGCTTACTCTGGCTGTCTTATCCCAGGGAGTCATGATGTATGCCATGTATACTATGGGATAAGCAAGGTATTACTACTTACCAATGGGAAAGGATCTATGTCACCTGCTGGTATTAATGTGACATCCCTGAGGAGTAGATGCATCTTCAACTTGACATATGACTTGGTAGCTTTCCCATATGCCATCCTTGCTTACTGTAGCAGCACATTCTCTGTCAATTTTCCCTTCATCCGGTGGGAGTCCTATTGTATAACATCCAACTCTTACTGGTGGCCTGCACATGCTTCACCTCTAGTGTTGATGTAATTCTTGTAACATTCCGCCTCTTCATCATAATCAACATCCCAACATGTTGCTCTCTTACCGGGCACATACTTACTGGTTGGCAGCTAGTCAATGCCAACACATAACTCACCGGTCATCATACCATACCAGTCTCCAGTGCATGTCTTCAACACATGCCAACACTGACTTGTGTATTGGTGACGTGCAATACTAGTTGACATCAATGTCATAAATACACTTCAATCTCCCATACTTGTCATGCTCTACCGGTTGACATCAATGACAACACAATGCCAATAATATATATACAAAAGATTACATTTTAAGAAAAATACAATCTACTATTCTAAGAATTTCAACAAATAATTCTTCAGTTTTATCGAATTTGAATTATTCTATTTCAAAAGTTCTATTATTTCGAAACCAACCTAAGAAATTGATTGAAGTTTTGCCAAAGAATTCACTATAATCCAAATCGCTCTGTTGAAATTTGCTAATTCTGATTTTGGATACTCAAACCCTCTTCACTACATGCAAATTCCCTTCTGTCCTTCTACTATCACCTTTTCTTCCTTCTTGTTTTTGCGACCGAAATAATCATAATCACCCCTAAAACAAGTGCGTGTTATCTATTTTCTACCCCAAGACTGGGAGTAGGCGATATACCAATGACACACGCAATGCCCACCACTATTGTTTTCTATAGTGGTGGTGTGGAAAGCTTAGTGCTGAGCGCTCACCTTGCGTCAACACTCAGTTCGATCCAACAAACCAACAAAAACATTCAATTCGATGGGGTTTGCATTCAATATAAATTCATTTCTAAGTCCACCAAAACATATACATTATATACATATGTATATACATACATACATACATACATACACACACACACATATATATACACACACACACACACACATAGATATACATATACAGACACACACACACATATATGTATGTATACATGCGTATATGTATATTTATATGTACATATGTATATCTGTATATGTATGTATATATATGTATATATGTATATGTATATGTATATATATATATATAAAGCAATGCATTAAGTTAAATAATTCAATTTCACGATTTAAAAGTATATATGTATAATTATATACGTATGTACATGTGTATATTTGAATTCTCTCTCTCTCTCTCTCACACACACACACACACACACATGTTAATCCTATGAGGATCCAATTAATACTAAGAGGGGGGGGGGGGCGGGTGGTGCAGGAGCACTTAGGACTTGGGCAAATTAGCTTTCACAAGTTTTGGCTTGTACTAACTCTAGCCAATTTAGTAGTGAATAAGGACTCCAGGAGGGTCCAAGAGTTAGTACTTTATGTCAATGTAGGCCTAGGTTGAGTTCATTTTCCTTAGGTTTACATTTTTGAGTAAATAGTGAGTTTGAGTAGCCAAATGACCTTTTTGATGGTCAAAAGTGTCAAAACTTGGTACAGGAATTTGGGAGGACTAAATAGGTCTTAGAAAAGTTTTAAAAGTCATTTGTGATGACTTGGAATAGGTCTTGTAGGTTGGAAAGATCAAAAGTGCAAAATTGTAAAAAGTTGTCATGACAACTTTTGTCCTGAATTGGTTAGCGTTGGAGTTAGGGATTGTTTAACTCCCTAGGAGGAATCCACATGTGGGAAACCTATATATAACCTCTCTTTCACATTTACCAAGGTTGGAGAAGTGTGTGATGTAAGTTCAACAACTGAAACTACTCATTTTCAGTCTTGTTGGCAGCATTTTGGCTTGATTTTACTCATTTTGCAATTCGATATGGATTGAATCCATTGATCCAGAAATTGATTGAGTTACTCCTATGTGTTATTGATTTTTTGGTTCATTTTAGAATCTTGTAAATACTGTTCATCGGTGTTTTCTTGTCCAAGTTTGCAAACAACCAGTTTTGGCTTGTAAATAGCAATTTTTCTTGTAAATATGGTTGCCCCATGAGTTCCACACATGCTGCCATCACGGCTTGTTGGAGCATGATGGGAAACCCTTTGTATAGTGTAAATATGCAAGTTCAAGTGTTGGAAAGGATTTTAAGTATGACCGTCACCTTATACTAAGCGAGTCCAGGAGCAACCCGACTAGAGGAAATAAGGTGAAATTGAAGTGCCAAGTGCAAGAGTGTGTGCCAAATCACCATTTTAGAGTTTGGAGGGGTTCATGGAGTTGGGGAAGACTTTTACATGCAAGGAGAAGCCTTGAAAAAGCCATTTAATACCAAAACCCCAATTTGCTCATTCACTATCGGTTAAAGGCCTTGTAAACCCTTCAAAACCCTCATTTTTGGGGTTCATACATTGTGCGGTGAAACCAAGGGCCAAAACCACAAAAATCCTTTAGGGATAGGTGTATCTTTGAATAAATTGCAAAATTATTTGGGGGTCCTTTGAATCATTTTCACCCAAGCCCTAGAAAACTGGATTTGGAGGCCTAATTAGGCCTAATTCCTTGTAGCCCTTTCCTAGGCAAGATTTTGAAATCGGTAAGAAACCTATTGATTGCAAGCCACTAATGGACCTTAAAGGCATAAAAAACATGTTAGTAGACACCTCCACACCTCTACAACATCTTACAATGATAGGAGGTCATTTTGGCAACTTGAAGCCAAGAAGCCACAATTGAGCAACTGAGAAGCACTATGAATTGGTAGGGTTCCTAGCCAAAACACTTGAAGAAAACACCTTAGAAAGAACAAGAATCAAGCTATAGAAGAGATTGAGAAGGACTTGAAGGTCTAGAGAGCAACTAGGCCTGGTGAGTTGGTGCAATTGAGCAACACTAATTAGGTGAAGTGTTGAGCAAACTATGTAAACCCCATCAAATTGGTATCAGAGCCTATAATATTTGGGCTAGAAGAGTTGATGTCCTTAGTGGAATCTATAGGAGACAACAACATGGTGACCAATGTAGAGTTGGCTAGGAAAGTGGATGATCAGGAGGAAGAGAATAGACTCCTGAAAGAGAAATTGATTGAATTGGAGAGTAAGCTTGGTGCAATTGAAAACAAGGCTGATGAAGTGTTGGTAAAGGTGGAAGGAGCAGAAGGGAAGGGTAAAGAAGGGTCAGAGATAGACAAGATACCTGAACCTAATCCTACTATAGAGAAAGAACCTTTCTTGAAGGCATTGAAGGCCTTGAGTGGGAAATCACTAGAAGGATTGCCATTGTTCACTAGTAAGATGGAGGCAGAAGTGGTCCTAGAATGGATAGAAGGTATGGAGAACCACTTTGAATGTGAAGGAATAATTGAAGCCCAGAGATTCAAGGTAGCCAAGTCAAGGATGTGAGGAGCTTCCCTCACATGGTGGAAATTTGTACAAGATGAGAGGAAGAAAATGGGCAAAGCACCCATCTCTTCTTGGAAAGGGATGTTAGTCAAAATCAAAGAAGTCTATCTCCCTGATGATTATGAAGTGCAAATTCATAGGAAGAGGAAAAAATTAAGACAAAAGGATCTTGATGTCAGTAGCTATACAGAGGAGTTTCACAAACTTAGCCTTAGATCTCATGCGGTGGAAGAAGAGAGTCTCAAGGTTGCTAGGTACCTAAATGGTCTACTGTGGAACATCCAAGAAGAAATTAGTCTAATGAGCCCAAAAACAGTCCATAAAACCTTTCAACTTGCCCTTAAGGTGGAGGAAAAACTAAAAAGAAGACATGACTCAAGCAACAATAGGGGCAGGGGTAGAGGAAAAGACAATAGAGGCCATAGAGGAGGCTTTGATGGAAGAAGTTCTGAAAAAAGAACACAAGGAGAGTCTAAACTCACTGAGCAGCAATATAGTGGCAATAGTAAAGGAGGTTTCAATAGAGGAAGGGGATCCAACAGTGGTTTCAAAGGAAGATCTAGTGGCCAAGGTAGAGGTTCCTCCTACTTTGCAATAATGAAGTGTGACCATTGTAACCAACTTGGTCATCCAGCATATAGGTGTCCAGAGAAGGGATCATCATCACATGGTGGTGAAAGAAGAGTGAGTTATCTCCAAGAAGAGTCTTCAAGCAACAAGACTTTAGAAGTTGCCTTAGAGTCAGAGGTAGGTGACAACTTGATGATAAGGAGAACATTGATCAAAGAACTGGCCAGAGAAGAGCCAAGCCAAAGAAGGTCCTTATTTAGGATTAAATACAAGATTATGGACAAAGTGTGTAAAGTGATAATTGATTCAGGGTCTACAGAAAATATTGTGTTAGAAGAGGTAGTGAGCAAACTCAAATTACAAAGGATACCTCATAAAAATCCCTATAGAGTCACTTGGTTGAACAAAGGCCAAGATGTCCAAGTTAATGAGCAAGCATGGGTGGATTTTACCATTAGAAGGTATAAGGACAAGGTGTTGTGTGATGTCCTACCCATGGATGCATGCCATCTTCTTTTAGAAAGACCATGGAAATTTGATAGACAAGCTATCCATGATGGAGCCAAGAATGCATACTCATTCAAGAAAGATGGAGTCACATTCAAGATTAAGTCCATACTTGAGGAAGATGAGAAAAGGGCAGCAGGTCCTCATGATATTTTGGTGAGTGAAAAATAGTTCTTAAAGACACTTGAGGAAGGTGAAGGTATAGGGTTTGCAATTGTGATGAAGCCCAAAGAAGAAGACAAGAAGGAGCAGCAAGATTTTCCATTAGAGGTGCAAGATTTGTTGAAGAAATTCAAAGGCATAGTAAGTGAAGGATAGCCAACCACCTTACTTCCTAAAAGAACCATAAGCCATCAAATAGACTTCATTCCTAGAGCATCCTTTCCTAATAAGGCAACCTATAAAATGACTCACCAATAAAACGTTGAAATTGCCAAGAAAATCCAAGAGCTCTTAGACCAAGGCCTAATTAGGAAAAGTATTAGCCCTTGTGCTGTCCCTACCATGTTAGAACCAAAAAAAGGTGGTACTTGGAGATTGTGTACTGATTCTAGAGCCATTAATAGGATCACCATCAGATATAGGCTCCCTATTCCTAGAATAGAAGACCTAATGGATTGTTTAGGGGAAGCCAAGTACTTTACCAAGATTGACCTTAAGAGTGGCTATCATCAAATTAAGATTAAGGAGGGTGATGAATGGAAAATTGCATTCAAGACTACTGAGGGTCTTTATGAGTGTCTTGTAATGCCATTTGGATTATCCAATGTTCCAAGCACCTTCATGAGACTCATGAATGAGGTGATGAAGGACTTCATAGGTAAATTTGTGGTAGTATATCTTGATGATATTCTCATTTTCAGTAAAGATAGGGAAGATCACATTAATCATTTGCAAGATGTATTACAAAGGTTGTATGATGAAAAGATAACCATGAATTTGGATAAGTGTGAGTTTGTCAAGTAGGAGTTGGTTTACATTGGGTTTGTGTTGTCTCAAGGAAAACTCAAGATGGATCCAATCAAGTTTGAAGCCATTGTAAATTGGCCTACTCCTAAGATAACAACAGAGGTGAGAAGCTTCCATGGACTAGCTCAGTACTACAAGAAGTTCATTAGGCAATTCAGTGCTATATGTGCACCAATGTTAGACACCATTAGAGGTGGAGTAAAGGAAAAGTTTCAGTGGGGTGAAGTAGCAAACAAAGGGTTTGAAACCTTGAAGGAGAAGATAGCTACCCAACCGGTACTAGTGTTGCCTAGTTTTGAGAAACTTTTCATTGTAGAATGTGATGCAAGCAATGTTGTAGTAGGTGCTATCCTAAGCCAATAAGAAAGACCAGTAGCTTTCCACAGTGAGAAGCTAAGTGATTCCAAGAGGAAGTACTCCTCTTATCATCTTGAGTTGTATGCTTCAGTGCAGGCATTGAGGAAGTGGAAACACTATCTCCTCCCTAAATAATTTGTGGTCTATACGGACAACCAAGCCTTGAGTTTCCTAAACTCACAAGATAAAATCAGTCATAAACACATGAAATGGGTGGAGTATATGCAAGCCTATACATTCACCATTAAGCACAAGAAAGGGCAGTTAAACTGGGTAGCTGATGCATTGAGTAGAAGACTTTTGATAGTCCAAGAAATCCAATTGAGAAGCATAGGTGTGGAAAGTTTTAGAGAATTGTACCTAGAGGATGAGTACTTCTGAAGTTCCTACAAGGTATGTAAGGAGTACCAAAATCACTTCCATAGTGAGTATTCTGATTTTACCTTGCAAAATGAACTATTGTTCAAGGGCGGGCAGCTTTGTGTTCCTAGAGGCTCAATAAGAGAAAATATTATTCAAGAGAAGCATAATGGCAGCCTAAGTGGAGATTTTGGAGTCAATAAGACTCAAGAGCTGGTTCAAAGATACTATTATTGGTCAAGGATGAATCAAGATGAGAAGAAATATGTGGAGACTTGCATAGTTTGCCAAAAGGCCAAGGGTACTTCTACAAATGCTGGTTTATACCAACCTCTTCTCATACCAAATAGAACTTGGGAATGCATTAGCATGGAATTTGTAGTAGGTTTACCAAGGATAAAGCAGGGATATGACAACATTTATGTCATTGTGGACAGGTTTAGCAAAATGGCTCACTTTGTGCCTTGCAAGACTACTCATGATGCTTGCCAAATTGCTCAATTGTTCTTCAAAGAGGTGGTGAGGATACATGGTTTACCCATGAGTATTGTTTTAGATAGAGACTCAAAGTTCATGAGTCATTTTTGGAAGACACTATGGAAAAAGCTTGGCACCAACCTCTCTTTTGGATCAGCCTACCATCCTCTAACAAATGGGCAGACCGAAGTGGTGAATAGAATCTTGGGAAACTTGTTACAGTGCCTTACTAAGGAATATGGTCAAACATGGGATCAAGTACTCCCACAAGGTGAATATGCATACAATGACACCATAAATAGGACTACTGGCAAGAGCCCTTTTGAAGTGGTCTATGGTGTGCACCCAAGAGGAATTTTGGAGTTGAGAGACTTAGGAAGTGCATCAGCAAGAAGTGGATATGCAGAGGACTTTTCTCAATCAATGAAGGAAGTCCATGGTTCAGTTAGACAAGCATTGATGGAGAACACAAGCAAGCTCAAGAAAAAAGTTGATGAAAAGAGGAAGAACCTCCAATTTCAAGTGGGAGCTCTTGTCATGGTGCACTTGAACAAAGAAAGGCTACAACAAGGAGTGCCAAACAAGTTACAAATGAGGAGGATAGGTCCATGTGCCATTCTAGCCAAGTATGGAGAAAATGCCTACAACGTGGATCTACCTAGTGACATAGGCTTGTCATCGATTTTCAACATAGAAGACTTAGTTGCATACAAGGGACCAGTTCAAGGTTTAGATTGCAATCACTCAGAGGTTTTAGTTGATGTGAACAACCTTCAATTACCAGCTAAACCAAAGATAAAGACCGAGAAGGTGTTGAGTTCAAGGATTGCCAAGAAGACAAGGCATCAAGTCTATTGGGAGCACCTAATCAAATGACAGGGAATGGATGATGCAGAAGCTACATGGGTGATGGAGACAGAGTTTCAGAATCTTGAAGTTGATCAGAATTTGATTCCCAAAGAGGTGACATAATCCTTTTTTGTTTGGGAGAATGGTGTAGGAGCACCTAGGACTTAGGCAAATTAGCTTTCACAAAATTTAGCATGTACTAACCCTAGCCAAGTTAGTAGTGAATAGGGACTCTAGGAGGGTCCAAGAGTTAGTACTTTGTATCAATGTAGGCCTAGGTTGAGTTCATTTTCCTTAGGTTTGCTTTTTTGAGTAAATAGTGAGTTTGAGTAGCCAATTGACCTTTTTGATGGTCAAAAGTGTCAAAAATTGGTACAAGAATTTGGGAGGGATAAATAGGTCTCAGAAAAGTTTTAAAACTCATCTGTGATGACTTGGAATAGGTCTTGTAGGTTGGAAAGACCAAAAGTGCAAAAATTGCAAAATTGTAAAAAGTTGTCATGACAACTTTTGAAAGTTGTCATGACAACTTTTGTCCTGAATTGGTTAGCGTTGGAGTTAGGGATTTTTTACCACCCTAGGAGGACTCCACACATGGGAAACCTATATATACCCTCTCTTTCACATTTACCAAGGTTGGAGAAGTGTGTGATGTAAGTTCAACAACTGAAACTACTCATTTTCAGTCTTGTTGGCAACATTTTGGCTTGATTTTACTTATTTTACAATTGAATATGGATTGAATCCATTGATCCAGAAATGGATTGAGTTACTTGTATGTGTTATTGATTTTTTGGTTAATTTTATAATCTTGTAAATACTGTTCATTGGTGTTTTCTTGTCCAAGTTTGCAAACATCTAGTTTTGGCTTGTAAATAGCAATTTTTCTTGTAAATATGGTTGCCCCATGAGTTCCACATGTGTTGCCATCATGGCTTGTTGGAACATGATGGGAAACCATCTATATAGTGTACATATGTAGGTTCAAGTTCTGGAAAGGAGTTTTAGTATGACTGTCACCTTATGCTAGGCGAGTCTGGGAGCAACCCGACTAGAGGAAATAAGGTGAAATTGAAGTGCCAAGTGCAGGGGTGTGTGCCAAATCACCATTTTAGAGTTTGGAGGGGTTCATGGAGTTGGGGAAGACTTGTCCATGTAGGGAGAATCCTTGACAAATCTATTTGATACCAAAACCCCAATTTGCTCATTCACTATCGGTTAAAGGCCTTGTAATCCCTTCAAAACCCTCATTTTTGGGGTTCATACATTGTACAGTGAAACCAAGGGCCAAAACCACAAAAATCCTTTAGGGATAGGTGTATCTTTGAATAAAATGCAAACTTATTTGGGGGTCCTTTGAATCTTTTCACCCAAGCCCTAGAAAATCGGATTTGGAGGCCTAATTAGGCCTAATTCCTTATAGCCCTTTCCTATGCAAGATTTTGAAATCGGTAAGAAACCTATTAATTGCAAGCCACTAATGGACCTTAAAGGCATAGAAAACATGTTAGTAGACATCTCCACACCTCTGCAACATCTTACAATGATAGGAGGTCATTTTGGCAACTTGAAGCCAAGAAGCCACAATTGAGCAACTGAGAAGCACTGTGAATTGGTAGGGTTCCTAGCCAAAACACTTGAAGAAAACACCTTAGAAAGAACAAGAATCAAGCCCTAGAAGAGATTGAAAAGGACTTGAAGGTCTAGAGAGAAACTAGGCCTGGTGAGTTGGTGCAATTGAGAAACACCAGCTAGGTGAAGTGTTGAGCAAACTAGGTAAACCCCATCAAACGGGTGAATCAGTATTAAGACCAATTAAACTTAAAATCAAAATCAAACTTATTTTAGATTATCTCATATCTAAAACTATATAACAAATATCTCAACTTCTGTAATCAGATCTAATAACTTCTTTGTCAGATTTTCTTAACACTTCAATCAAATCATTTACCAATACTTTCACCACCAAAATAATCATATAAACTTGATCAATTACCAACTCATTAACCTTATCAATAAGATCAAATACTTTCTCAAACAACTTCTTATCAGTACCAGTAACCTTTGATAAAATTCTGATAAAACATCATAACCGGTTTCTCAGAAATAATGCATGAAATGAAATATAAACAAGAACATCACATGAAAAACATTCCACACATGAACACCATAAGTTTTTGACGTGGAAAACCAAATATGGAAAAAACCATGATGGGAGTTGGTACCCCCAAATATTTGTGCTCTTTTGAAGTACACCTTGTTAGGAGCTTAGCCTTGTTAGAAGCTTACAATACACCCATTTAAGAGCAGACCTTGTCAGGAGTCACCCGGTTAGGGGATTTGCCTTGCAACGCGATTAGGAGCTTGATGATCTATTAGGATCAACCTCATGAGAGGATTTAACACTCTTTTGAGAGCTTCCCTTTTAGGGGACTTAAATGATTGAGGCCTGTTAGAACCTACCCGGTCAAGGGATTTAACCTGTTGCAACTATTAGGGAACAACAATAAGAAAATGCTTTGTTTTCTTGCAATTCTCTGCTTGCTTGATTAGATCCAGTTATACATAACACTCTACAAATCTCAGGCAGATTACACACTTCACTTGGATGACTTAACTGTTGGCATTTTGATGATGATGTTGTGATTGTCATTGATGAACACACACTTACTTTGAGATCACTTTTTGTATGTATGAGTTATGCTCAATCGGTATTTGTTCCAACCGGTATTATGTATTATAGTCTTTAGACTATCAGTGTTTTGCAGAAAGTGTTTACCGATCTCAAGTGGTATGAAGACCTTAAGCAGTTTGAGGATCCCAAAGCGGTACGAAGAAACAAAGCGGTTGTTATCATTTTTCCCAGTCTTCATTTTGACAAACCCGTAATTGGTAAAATGTGTGAACCGGTAATTGGTAAAATATGTGAACCGGTAATAGGTAAATATATGAACCAGTATTACTCTGTGATGAGTTACCAACCAGTATTATTTCTGTGATGAGTTATCATCCACGACACTTTGACGGTGATTCTGTGTCATGTTACCAAATGTGTCTAGATGCACTGAACCTAGGAACTTGCAATGTAATCCTATTGGACTGACATGAAATCAGATTCCTTTATAAGGACATCATGTCTAGGGTTTTAGGAGAGGTTAGGGTTTAAGGTGGTTGATGAGGTTTTTGTATGTGGGATCACATAAGAAGATTAGGTCTGTGTGAAGAAATAGAGTGTAGAGATTTTGAAGACTGAAGTAATGCTGAAATGCATTAACAATGAGCTATCAAGGATCTAACCAAGCATACTGTGCTAGTATTTAGATCACTCACTTGTTGATTACTCACATCTTCGACAAGTCTAAAACCCTTAACTGGGTAGGCCTGGAAAAGCCTTTGTAAATCCTCTAACAAGGTGGTTCACAACTGTGGATCTAAAATCCTGTCACAAGGTAGTCTTTAATCGGACTTATCTCCTAACAGAGATTGAGATTCCTAACAGGATCTGTTCTGGTAAAGAACATTGTATGACCTTAACCAGTCTGACCTTAACTGATTTGGTTACTATTCTACAGATAGTTACTTGTGAGTTTCCTTTCACCGTGGTTTTTCCCATTTGGGTTTCCACATCAAAATCTCTTGTGTTATGGTGATTGTGCTTCTGTGGGTGAATGCCTTATTTGCTGTTTGGTTTGCATTTGTGTAAACCAGTTTGTTAGTAAAACTGTTACACCAGTTTACTGCTAAACTGTTTACGTGTTTGAGTTCAGTAATTTTTGGTATACTAATTCACCCCCCCTCTTAGTATTCATCATTAACACATTCTCTAAGATCACCAACACAATAAACATCAATTGTGTCAACCTAAATAGCCATCTCAACTAGGTCGACCACAAAACCTAATTACATCATGAATTTACAATAAGATCATAAAATATCATCATAGATTTCTATCTAGATCATAACAACAAATTACAATGCAATATCAATAGTTGATTGATCATAACTTATCATGAAAATCTGATCTGTATCCTCAAAACACTCTCCAAAGCATTTCAGTGATTTTCAAGAAAATCTTCCTTGAATCATGTTAAAATAGCTATTAAATCTTTCATGCAAGTTGTGCCATGTTACCAACTTTAAGTAGACTCGCTGTCGATCATCGTCATAATATAAATCATTATCAGTTTGATTATTTCTTCACTGGTCCTTAAACCCTACTAAAACCTTAGCAAAAATTCATTAGAAATTGAAACATGCCTTCCAGTAATCATCACAAGTTCTAGTTCTGGTTACATACATCTTTCCATGATACAAGTTCACCATCCAAACTGCAAATCACCAATCATTGCCAATCGACCAATCCAATCAAAATAATTCTGCTTTACTAGTTAACGTCCTATTTCACATACTTAAGCTCACTATCGGTAAACCCTATCTTCTGGTAAATCAAATCACTTAGATGATTAAAAAAAACATCAGGAACATCAGTTGTTAGCAATGAAAACACAAATAAGTGATCATGTCATCTATTCATAGAATCTCAATCTCTTCATCACAAATAGACTTCTATCCTTTACCGGTGAAGTAATCCAACTTCAACTGCATGACCTAATCTGCATCAGTTATGCCAAATGCCAACAATCTCCCCCTTTGGTATTGATGGCAACACTAATCAGATACACAATCAGAATACCATCATCATCATCAACTTGCTTGCTGATATCACATCTCACATCTCTGCTAGTTCTTATTTTGACATCTCCCCCTAAACCAATACTTCACTCAATCTGATCTTCAACTTCTCACATGTCTACCATATCTGATTTCTATTAATTTCTTCTCCCCCTTTGACAACAATGCCAAAGATGTAAATGCATTAGTTGTCATTAATTTTGTTGCTACCTTTTTCATCATCTCTGCTACATAAATCAGAAAACTATAACAGAGCATTAAATCAAAATTTTACATCAGACTTTCTCCCCAAAGGAGTAGCCTGTACCTTCATCAATCCTTAGTAAAAATAAACATGAAATCCACAAGATTGATGGATCTACATCATTTTAGTTCTTCCGGTGTAGGGGTCTAACCCCTAGTTTACCTCTAAGAAACTCAAAAGTAGCCTTCGGTAAGGGCTTAGTAAAGATATCAGCCAACTGATCTTCACTCTTCACATATTCCATCATCACCTCCTTATCTTGAACTCTTTCCCTTAGGAAGTGATACTTCAATTCAAAGTACTTGGTTCTAGCATGTAACACAGGATTTTTAGAAATATCGATTGCATTTATATTATTACAATAGATAGTCACTGATTCTAACATATCTATCTTGAATCCTTCTAGCACATGTCTCATCCATATTTCTTGCATGCAATTCATGGATGCAACAACATACTCAGCTTCAGCCGTATATTGAGAAACACAAGTTTCTTTCTTTCTCGTCCATGCCACTAATCTTCCTTAGAAAAGAAAATCTCCACTGGTTGTGCTTTTTCGATCATCAACATTACTTGCCCAATCAGAATCAGTAAAGACATCTAAAGTAAAATCACCTTTATAGGGATACCATAAACCATAGTCTACTGTGCCTTTGAAATACCAAAAAATTCTCTTCACAGCCACCATGTGACTTTCTTTAGGCTCTTTTTGAAATATTGCCACTAATCCAACAACATGAGCAATGTCTAGTTTGCTATGGACAACATAATGTACCTTTCCAATCATAGATCTGTACTATTTTTCACCAACAACAAGGGAATCATCTTCCTTTGACAACTTGCAAATAGTCACCATCAGTGTTCCTATTGGTTTGAAATCTTCCATGCCAAAAGTCTTCAAGACCTCTTTGATATACTTGGTCTGACAAATAAAGATATCGCCATCCAGTTGTTGGACTTGTAAGCCAATCAATAACTTAATTTCATTGATTAGAGACATTTCAAATTCCTTTTTCATTATGTCAACAAAGTCCATACACATATCATCATTGCTACCAAAAATTATGTCATCAACAAACACTTCTGCTATCAACATCTTGTCTCCATCAGTCTTCAAATAGATATTGTTGTCCTCATTGGTACGTTGGAATCCAATCTTTATCAAATGTGTATGTAATCTCTCATACCATGCTCTTGGTGCCTGCTTAAGAACATACAAAGCTTTGTGCAATTTACACACCATGTCTATCATCAATCAAGGAAAATCCATCAGGTTGTTCAATGTATACTTCTTCTTGAATCCCATTCATAAAGGCTGACTTGACATCCATTTGGTAGACTTTGAATCCTTTATATGCAACATATGCCTTACACCTTCCAATCTAGCAACAGGTACAAATATTTCACCATAGTCCTTACCTTTCTCTTGAGCATACCCTTTGCAGACTAACCTTTCCTTGTTTCTTACAATCCTTCCTTCTTCATCCAATTTATTACTAAAGACCCATTTTGTTTCAATTACATTTTTATCCTCCGGTCTAGGAACAAGTGACCATGTTTGATTCTTCTCAATTTGATCTAATTCTTCATTCACTGCCTTAACCCAATCATCATCCTTTAGTACTTCCTTAACTATCTTGAGTTCAATTGTAGATATCAAACATGAATTCTCTTTGATCTTTCTCCTGGTTTGCACACCTGCATTCTTATCACCAATTATCTGTTCTTGTGAATGATTCAGTTTGGCATATCTAGGTATTGCTTGTGTTGGTTCTGCATCTTCTTCATCAGGTTCTTCATCCTCACTGACATCACTCATCAGTTGAGCACCTAGTTCTACATTTGCTAGTTGTTCATTATTCTTTGCTCCTGGTTCAATGATCACACACTTTTCCTCTTTATCATCCTTTTTAGGTTCAGATCTTCTTGCACCTTCAGACTTATCAAATAAATCATCAACTTTTACATTAGCACTTTCAATAATTTTCTTAGTTCTCTTATTGTAACATTTATATGATTTACTCTTAGAAGAGTAACCAAGAAAAAATCCCTCATCAAATTTTGCATCAAACTTCTCAGTGTAGTTATCTCTCTTGATAAAACATTGACTTCCAAAGATTTTAGTATAACTAACACAAGGAGTTTTTCCATACCATAGCTCATAGGATGTCTTATTGTTACCTCTTTTAACCATTACCCGGTTAAGAGTGTATACAATAGTACTGTCCGCTTCTCTCCAAAACATTTTGGATACATTACCCTGTAATAACATGGTTCTTGTAGCTTCAACTATTATTTTGTTCATTCTTTCTACAATGCCATTCTATTGTGGTGTCCTCGGAGCTGACATCCGTCTCTTTATACCCTATTCATCACAACACTTAACCAGTTCATCAGATGTGAATTCACCTCCTCGGTGTGATCTTAAACACTTCAAGTTCTTACATGTTTCCTTCTCAACCAGAGCTTTAAATGATTTAAATTTATTAAATGCTTCTGATTTCTCTCTCAGAAATTTTACCCACATCATTTAAGAATAGTCATTGGTGAAGATCATGAAATACCTATCACCATAATAACTCTTTGTTCTCATACGGCCACATAGATCAGTACGTACCAAATCTAAAATATTCTTAGAAATACCATTCTTTCTCTTAATAAAAATAGAGGTCATCTTACCGATTTGACAATCTTTGCATATCATACTATCCGGTTTGACAAGTTGGGGTAATCTCTTACAACAATTGACTTGCTTATCTTAATCATATTATTAAAATTAACATGACAACATATTTTATGCCATAACCAATTGTCATCCATTCTTGCAACCAAACAATTATTAACACTACTATTCAAATGGAATAAGTTAACTCTTGTTTGCTTCCCGGTAGCAATCGGTTCACCATTACCTCCGAGAATTATGTAGATTCCACTCTTAAATTCAAGCAAATAACCTTTATCATTGAGTTGACCAAAAATTAAAAGATTATGCTTAAGACCATCAAACCAAAATACATCATCAACATTACTCTTTCCATTTAGAGATATATAACCTTTACCTTTCACCATGCAAGGAGAGTTGTTCTCAAATCTAACAACACCTCCATCAAATTCATTAAGGATTATGAACTTACTTTTGTCTCTGGTCAGGTGGTGTGAGAAACCACTATCTATAATCTATTCATCACTATTATCCATATGAGATACTAGTGCCTTTTTTTCAAACAGTTCCTCCTTCACAACAACAAATACAATTTATTCATTCTCATCTTATTCTTCTGACTCCTCATTCAATCACACCTTCATCTATTGCAACATAACAATGTTTCTTGCCCTTTCCTTTGAATCTTCTAAACTTTTCTTTCTTATCAATGTTAGGGCAGTTAGCAATAATAGGACCAATTTTATTACAAGAGAAACACTTCAAAGGTAGTTTTCGTCTATACTTACCAGTGCCTCTTGGAAATCTCTTTTCTAACAATGCTTCAAGTTCCATCACTTGATCTTCATTATCGTCATCTCCCCAGTTACTTCCATGACTTGTCCTACACTCATGATTTTGATATATATCTTTTCCTTTTCTAGTAGATGAATTGGTAATAGAATCTTTAAAGGTAGATTCAGTAGATTTTGTCACACTATTGTCAAAACTATTTAATTCAATAGTTGTAAGCTTACCAATCAATGAATCAACAGTTACCTTATCCTTTGAAATAGATCTAAGTTATTGGATTGCTGATACTCTTATAGCACACTGAGGTTGAATATTTCTGAGAATTTTACTTACTATTGTATCATCTTCTATTTTGCCTCCAACACTCTTAATGCTGCCAACAACTTCTTTGATTCTCTAACCATAGTGTCCAAAATTCTCTCCTTCAAGCATTCTCATGTCATCAAACTTTCCTCTCAAGCTTTCCTCTTTGGCTCTTTGAACATCCTTGGTGTAGGAGCACCTAAGGGTTGAAATACCCTTAACCAATTTTTTCTTGTGAGACCTTCTATTGGTCATGTAAATACATAAGGACTAGCACTAGTCCATTTGTATGGTTGTTTAGTTACAGTTTTAAAATTTCTCTTATTGGCAAGACCTACCCCCGATCAACAAGTCTTACCCTGATGAGTTTGCTAGAGTTTGGAGTGGTTGTTATCGGGTATTGGAAGGAGTAGTTTCAAGTTTCCCTGATGATTAACTTGACCTATACTCAGATGGTGCTTACGGATGATCCTACGATTGTCGCTATACCACAATAGGAAGATGATCGCCAGATAATCCTCACGAACTGGTGACAAAGCACGCACAAAAAAAGGGGCGAGTTAATGACCATGTAGGTTGAAGGTAATCAAACGATTGTAGCTATACCGCTATGGAAATATGCATGAAGTCTATCTCCCGCGACTTGGAAACCAAGGTGGGTCCGAACAAGAGAGAAGCTTAGGCAAGTTAACGAGTGAGCAAGTCTGGAATGATCGAGCGATTGTCGCTGTACCGCTATGGCGAGATGCATGAAGTTTATTCCTCGTGACTTGGTGACCATGGTGGGATCCAGCGACAGAGAAGAGTTTCATTTGAGGAGGTTAGTGAGGCCGTACTAAGGTGGCAGGGCAGGGACCCTGTAGCCAAATAGGGGGTGCCACGTGGTGGAGCGCAAAAAGAGAGATCGAGCAAGATCAGATGATCGGGATAGCTGTTTGGTTGTCTTTCTGATGACCCAATGGAAACGCCTGATGGAAAAGTGCGAATGATGGACATGGTTATCGGCTATCAATGAAGGTGTGTTTTGGTTACCCCCATCACCCAATGGAAAAGTACGAACTTTGCAAGTCACCAACGGGCATCAGAAGCCAAGATCTGAGGCTATGCCGATGACCTATTATGAAACCGTTTTCTCCAGTTTGTTACCATTTGTGTTTCATGATGGATGGATGAGCTATAAAAGTCTAATTGTAAGGTGTTGGATTGGTTGGATATTACAAAAAAAACCACAAGAGAAATAGATACAAATCTATTTTCCAGTTTTCTATCGCCGAGTATTGTACTATCTTGTTTTTGTTAAGTTTTTCATTACAGTTCTATAATTAAAGTTTCCTTTTTGTTGTTTGTTTCTTTGTTTTGAATTCACAGTGTAAGTATGGCTCTATCTTGAACCTCCACCATGGGATCCACACAGCCATTGGAGTTCATCAGAAAGAGCCAAAAATGTACAGTAAGAGTATAGTAGTAGTAGGAGGAAACCAAGAAATGGCAATCGCCTTTTATGCATATTGAGCCTAGGCGAGCTTGGAATAAGTCTGGCTAGGTTTCAGTGATTGTAAAGGAGTAAGTGCAGGGGAGGACTGGTGTAGAAGTCTGATTGCAAAATTAGACAGGATGATGACTTTACAGACTGTGAGTAAGCAAGGGTAGTCCTACACCTCTGCAACTCATAGTGACAGAATCTAGGAGCATTAAGAACAAGCTTCTTTATGAACTTGTATTGAGTGTGTTAAGCAAATACTGGTAGGGAAGCACTTAGAAGTCTAGAGGGGTAGACTTGGAACTTGAGAAGGGATAGAAGAAAACCGTCAAGAAATCTAATTGATGGAAAACTAGGTAGCCTCCATATCATATTGGTATTAGAGAAAGGTTAGAGTTGGGAAGAAAGTAGTTGATGTCAGGCACTAAATGAGTAGGAGAAAATAGTCTTAGAAATGGTGCCCAATGCAGAGTTAGCCAAGAAGGTAGAAGATCATTAGGAAGAGAATAGACTCCTGAAAGAAAGATTTCTACAATTGGAGAGCAAACTAGACATTGTTGAGGATAAAAATGAGAAAGTAACAATCCAGGTCAGTGAAGGGAAGGGTAAAGAATTAGTGGAAGAGGATAGAATACCTACCCCAGACCCTGTCCTACCTGAAGAACCTTTCCTTAAAGCAATTAAATCCTTAGGAGGAAAATCCCTAGAAGGAGTGCCACTTTTTTATGGAAAAATGGAGTCTAAAGTAGTTATGGAATGGATTGAAGGATTGGAGAATCACTTTGAGTGTGATGGAATTAGTGAAGCCCAAAAGGTGAATGTAGCTAAGTCTAGATTGAGAGGAGCAACCTTGACCTGGTGAAAATTTATCCAAGAAGAAAGGCAAAAAGAGGGTAAGAACCAAATAGCCAGTTGGAACAGAATGGTAGCCAAGGTGAGGGAAGCCTATGTCCCTGAAGATTATGAGATCCAACTACACAAAAGGAGACAAAACCTGAGACAAAGAGACTTGGATGTGAGCAGCTACACTAAGGAATTTCAAAAGTTGTGTCTGAGATTCAAGGTGGTAGAGGATGAGAGCATCAAGGTAGCCAGATACTTGAATGGATTGAGGTGGAATATTCAAGAGGATTTGAGTTTATTATGCCCTAACACTGTGCATAAGTGCTATCAATTGGCACTGAAGGTGGAGGAAAAGAGTAAAAAGAAGCAAGAACAAAGCAACAGAGAAAGAGGCAGAGGAAAAGATGGTAGAGGCCAAAGAGGTAGTTTTGGTGGAAGAGGAATAGATCAAAGGTCCCAAGGAGAGTCCAAACTTATAGAGAAAAGTGAGGATTCACATAGCAAGAGTAGCTATAGAGGAAGGGGATCGTCTAGCAACCTAGGAAGAGGTAGATCTAGTGGACCGGGAAGAGGGTCCTACTTCTCCACCATGAAGTGTTACAATTTCCAAAAGCTGGGTCACCGTGCCTATAGATGTCCAGAGAAATCCTCTTCATCTCAAGGAAGTGAAAGAAGAGTGACATATGCACAAGAAGAACCAGAAAGCAGCAAGACACAAGGTGTGAGCTTAGCTCCTGAAGATGGAGAAAATTTAATAATGAGAAGAGCCTTGATTAAGGAACTAATCAAAGAAGAACCAACTCAAAGAAGATATTTGTTTAGAATCAAATGCAAGGTCTTTGGTAAGGTTTATAGAGTGGTGATAGACTCAGGGTCTACTAATAACATTATGTCAGAAGAAGCAGTAAGTAAACTGAAGTTGAAAAGAATTCCACATAGTAATCCATATAGGGTCACTTGGCTCAATAAGGAGCAGCATGTGGTAGTGAATGAACAAACATGGGTTGAGTTCAACATAGATAATTATAAGGATAAAGTCTTGTGTGACATCCTACCTATGGATACTTGTCATCTGCTTCTTAGTAGACCATGGGAGTTTGACAAAAAGGCCATTCACAATGGAGAGAAGAACTCTTATTATTTTCAAAAGGATGGAGTTACATACCATATTCAGTCCCTAAGTGATGAAGGAGAGAGCAGCAAAACTAAAGGCCCAAAGGTGTTACTGGTAGATGAAAAAGAGTTCATCAACACTCTTAAGGAAGGAGAAGGACTGGGGTTTGCTCTTATAGTGAAACCAAGGGAAGCAAAGAAAGAAAAGAAGGTTCAAATACCTCATGAAGTGTAGAAGATACTAGACAACTTCAAAGCAATCATAAGTGATGGAGCACCAACAATCCTACCTCCTATTAGAGCCATAAGCCATCATATTGATTTCCTTCTAGGAGCATCATTACCAAACAAAGAAGCCTATAAGATGACTCCCGAACAGAACAAGGAAGTGGCTAGACAAGTCCAAGAATTGTTGGACCAAGGGTTGATAAAAAGGAGCATAAGTCCTTGTGTCCTACTTACAGTGTTAGCACCCAAGAAAGGAGGAACATGGAGGCTATGCACAGATTCAAGAGCCATAAATAGAAACACTATCAGGTACAAATTTCCTATCCCAAGAATTGAAGACTTGATGGATTGCTTGGGAGGTGCAAAGTACTTCACTAAGATTGATCTCAAGAGTGGATACCATTAGATCAAGATAAAAGAAGGTGACGAATGGAAAACAACCTTCAAAACCAATGAAGGACTTTATGAGTGGCTTGATATACCATTCAGTCTTAGTAATGCTTCCTGGACATTCATGAGATTCATGAGTGAAGTGTTGAAATATTTTATTGGTAAATTTGTTATTGTATACCTAAATGATAGCTTGATTTTCAGTAGAATTAAAGAGGAACATCTAGAGCATCTTAGTATTATATTGCAAAAATTGTATGATGAGCAACTAACAATAAACTTGGAGAAGTGTGATTTTATGAAGCAGGAACTTGTCTATCTTAGATTTGTGGTTTTAGGAGGATATTTGAAGATGGACACATCAAAGGTGGAAGCCATCACAAATTGGCCAACACCAAAGACAACAAGTGAAGTAAGAATTTTTCATGGTTTGGCACAGTTCTACAGGAAGTTTATCAGAGGGTTCAGTGAGATTTGTGCACCCATGTTGGATACCATCAAAGGAGGAGTTATGACTAAGTTTCAGTGGACCAATATAGCTAACAAAGGGTTTGAACTTTCGAAACAAAAGGTAGCTACAAAACTAGTACTCATTCTTCCTAGTTTTGAAAAGTTGTTCACAATTAAATGTGATGCAAGTAATATAGTAGTTGGTGTTGTTTTGAGTCAAGAGAATAGACCTATAGCTTTCTTTAGTGAGAAGCTAAATGATGCGAAGAAGAAGTATTCATCCTATGATCTCGAGCTGTATTCTCTTGTCCAAGCTCTTAGGAAGTGGAGGCACTACTTGTTACCTAAGGAGTTTGTTGTTTACACAGATAATCAAGCTTTAAGTTTTCTGAATTCACAAGATAAGTTGAGTCATAGGCATGTTAAATGGGTTGAGTATTTGCAGTCATATACTTTTTCTATTAAGCATAAGAAAGGATAGTGTAATAAAGTAGCAGATGCTTTGAGTAGAAGGCTACTAACAGTGCAAGAAGTGTAGATTCAGAGTATTGGAGTTGATTACTTCAAGGATTTGTACCCCAATGATGAAGATTTTGCAGCCATTTACAAGGTTTGTCAAGAATTTCAGAATCACTTTCATAGTGAATATGCTGACTTCACTTTGCACAATCGTTTGTTGTTTAAAGGTGGAGAACTATGTGTTCCCAAAGGATCGATGAGGGAAATTTTGATCTAGGAAAATCACAATGGATGTTTGAGTGGTCATTTTGGCCTTAATAAGACATTGGAACTTGTGCAAAGGTTCTAATATTGGCCCAGAATGCAGAGGGATATCCAAAGGTATGTTGAGAAGTGTATGGTTTGTCAGAAAGCTAAAGGTACAACTACTAATGCTGGTCTTTATCAGCCATTACCTATTCCTACAAGGCCATGGGAATGTGTAAGTATGGATTTTGTGGTTGGATTACCCAAAACAAAGCTTGGCTGTGATAGCATTTTTGTTGTTGTTGACAAATTCAGTAAGATGGCACATTTTGTTCCTTGTAAAACTACCCATGATGCTAGTCACATTGCACACTTGGTTTTCAAAGAGGTTATAAGAATCCATGGTTTTCCGGTTAGTATTGTTTTAGATAGAGATGTCAAATTTTTTGGACATTTTTGAAAAACTCTTTGGAAAAGACTGGGAACTAACTTGTCTTTTGGTTCAGCCTATCATCCCCAAAAAGATGGTCAAACAGAGGTGGTCAATCGGACACTTGGAAACCTTTTAAGGTATTTGACAAAAGTATATGGACAGAGTTGGGATTAGGTTCTTCACCAGGCGGAGTTTGCCTACAATGATATTGTTAGCAGATCTACTGGGAAGAGTCCTTTTGAGACAATGTATGGTATGCACCCATGAGGTGTTATAGAATTATGATATCTTGGTAATCTATTGCACAGAAGTGGTCAAGCTGATGATGTCACTCAATCTATGAAGGAGGTTCATGACCAAGTCAGGTGAGCTCTCCATGATTCTTCACAAAAAAGTTAAAGCCCGAGTTGATACCACACAAAGAGATGTGCAATTTTTAGTTGGAGATTTGGCAATGATACATTTGAACAAGGCTTGACTCTCAAAAAGGGGTTCTCAGCAAGCTAAAAATGAGGAGAATAGGCCCATGTAAAGTTTTAGCCAAGTATGGCTCTAATGCCTATAAGATTGATTTTCCATCTACTATTGCTTTGTCTCCCATTTTCAATGTCGCAGATTTGGTTGTCTACAAGGAACAACTTCCCACGGAGGATGCGCCAGTTTCAGCTGTTCAACAGTCACTTGCCGATGTGCCATTACTTTCTCCTTCCCTGCCTCAGATTGAGAAAGTGTTGGATTCCTGCGTTCTCAAGAAGACTAGACATCAGGTCTACATGGAACATTTGGTTAAGCGGATGCATAAACCTGATTCTGAAGCAACCTGGGTCCCTAAATTAGACTTTGTTAAGTCAAGAATTGATCTTTCCTTGCTGTCAAGCGCACTCACTTGACTTCTTTGTTTTGGGGGGAGTATGGTGCAGGAGCACCTAAGGGTTGAAATGCCCTTAACCAATTTTTCTTGTGAGACCTTCCAGTGGTCATGTAAATACATAAGGATTGGCTCTAGTCCATTTGTATGGTTGTTTAGTTGCAGTTTTTAAATTTCTCTTATCGGCAAGACCTACCCCCGATCGACAAGTCTTACCTCGATGAGTTTGTCAGAGTTTGGAGTGGTTGTTATCAGGTATCAGAAGGAGTAGTTTCAAGTTTCCCCAATGATTAACTTGACCTATATTTAGATGGTGATCATAGATGATCCTATGACTATTGCTATACCATGATAGGAAGATGATCACCAGATAATCCTCATGACTTGGTGACAAAGCACGTGCAAAGAAAGAGGCAAGTTAACGACTATGTAGGTTGAAGGTGATCAAATGATTTCCACTATACCACTATGGAAAGATGCATGAAGTCTATCTCCCGCGACTTGGCGACCAAGGTGAGGCCTGACAAGAGAGAAGCTCAGGCAAGTTAATGAGTGAGCAAATCTAGATGATTAGACGATTCTTGCTGTACCACTATGGTGAGATGCACAGAGTTTATTCCCTACGACTTGGCGACCATGGTGGGACCCAGTGACAAAGAAGAGTTTCATTCCGGGTGGTTAGTGAGGCCGTGCTAAGTTGGTAAGACAGGGACCCCAGAGCCAATCAGGGGGTGCCATGTGGTGGAGCACAAAAAGAGAGATCGAGCAAGATCAGACGATCGGGATAGCTGTTTGGTTGTCTTTCTGATGACCCGATGGAAATGCCCGATGGAAAAGTGTGAATGGCGGACATGATTATCGGCCATCAACGAAGGTGTGTTTTGGTTACCCCGATCACCCAATGGAAAAGTGCAAACTTTGCAAGTCACCAATGGGCATCGGGAGCTAGGTTCTGAGGATACACCGATGACCTTTTATGAAACCATTTTCTCTAGTTTGTAATCATCTGTGTTTCACAACAAATGGATGAGCTATAAAAGTCTAATTGTAAGGCATTGGATTGGTTGGATATTGCAAAAAAAAACACAAGAGAAATAGATACTGTAGACGTATAAAAATGACCATATTCCTAAATGAATATTTTATGTTCATTTCTCTATTTGATTAAATCCTATTTAATTAAATTATCCTCATTCTTCTATTTTATTAAGTAAATTACTCAATTTATTTAAATTAAATTCACTATACCCATTTAATGAATAAATCAATTTATTCAATAAAACCCCCCTATCCACTTTTAATTAAATTCAAATTTACTTAAATAGTTAACCTAAATTGAATAAATCTAATTTATTTAATTTCTCCAAATTGCAACCAAATTGAATTAAATTACTTTATTTCAATTAAATCCTATCATCCCTCCATCCACTTGCAAAATCCCAAACCCCTTTCTAATCCCTCTAGAATCTTCTAAATGCTTCTAATTAACTTAACCCCTCCTCTAAACTTTGTCACATTCCTAAGCAAAGGGAAGTCACTTCTCAAAACCTCAAAGTCTTTGATAACCATTAAAGGCTTCAAGTCTTCAACCACTTAATTCCTCAAAGTCTTTGATAACCATTAAAGGCTTCAAACTTTCAACCACTTAATCCCCCAAAGTCTCCAATAACCATTAATGGTTAACTCAAACCCTCCTACATGGTTAAAACATTTGTTTTGACTCAACCTTCATCCAACCCAAGGGTCTCATCAAGCCTTTAATGCTTTGACCATGATTATCTCTTAATCATTTGCACAAAGGTTTATCCTTGGATTAACTCTTAATCCATTGGGTAAACCTAACTTAAGCTTGACCCTTACCCTCTAGATAACCATGAGGTCTTCTTAGGTATTTAATGCCTCCAACCCCTTCTCTCAACCCAACCCTATGTTGACACTTGCCACCATTTCATTGGTGCCAATTGCAAGCATTGATCCCCAACTTTCAAACTCAACCCTTGATTAAACCATTCAATCTTGACCATCCATTGCCCTATTCTTGCGATAAATAGAGCTCTCATTCCTCCATTTGAATCATCCTTCAAATTTGTAGTATCACACTTATGCTCAAATACATTCAAGCTTACATATCATTTTTATGCTCATCATTTAGCCTCTCTTTTAAATCAGGAATTAGTCTAAATATGCATGTTTAGAATACTTTCTTTATCATTTAGCTCAATCATAGACTAAATATATCATGTTAGGATAGTACTCATACTAACCTTGTCATCTTATCATCTAGTTTATTGCATTTTAAAATCATGCATAGCTTAGAATGCATCTCATACTAAAATCTATCAAAGCATCCCTCGTTCTTGCATTTGCCATCCCTAAACCATTTTGCTCAGTGATCTGAGAGCAAAAACATTGGTTTGAGGGACATTGTGAGATAGAGAACCATGGGACCCACCTTGGGAAGCTGAGTAATACTTTGTTACTCCATAGCTTGCATCAAGAAGTCCTGTGTGTGTGTGGACTAGTATTTAGCAATATTTTCACATATTGAGTTTTATCAGCCCACTTTTCTCGCATACATTTCTAGCGCCCACCGTGGGGCCCGACCCCAAATATCAAATCGGTTTTTGAAACTAATCACTTTTGTAGGTCCGCGGGAAATAGGAATCAGCACGTGGGAAACATTCCCTATTGCATCTGGTTAACAGTCTAGTGCACCCCGCTTACTATTTAGCACGTGGGGTCTATACTCTAGCGCGTGAAGACCTTTCCTCAGTGCATGACTCCCTCTAATATTTTCCTGTAGGTTTCAGCGCGGAAGAAAACCAGAGCAGCACGTTCAGTTCACTGTTTAGCGTATCCAGTAAACAGCGTAGCGCATCTGGTCCACTGTTCAGTGCGTACAGTCCATAATCCAGCACGTGAAGTTTATACATTAGTGCATCAAATCACCAGCTTTCCTGTGGGTCTCAACGCAAAAGAAAACCAGAGCAATGCCTTTGGCGTACAGAGTAGCGCAGTCAGCAAACAGTGTAGCGCGTTGATACTTAGTTTTAGCACATCAAGGGTATATCGTAGTGCATATAGTCTGTTATGTAGCGCATTGAAGACATAAACAAAAATTGTAACCGAAAATTAAATTTTAGACTTGTTGAAGTCCACAAAATTCTCTATTTTTCTAACTAATGTGGTGGTATTTTGCAGGATTTCTGACATTTTATTGCAGGGAGGAGCTTAGTGTCTTTTTTTTTAGAACTATAAATTGTTTAAATTTTACTAGCTTGTTCAAGTTAGTTAAAATTTAAAGTCTTTTTAATTCTAGTTAAAAAAACTTGAACTCACCTTATTTGGGCTATAAAACGAACCACAAAAAAAAAAAAAACACTCTTTTCATACTTTTCCTAGGAGGGCAAAATTTTCATTTTGGGCTTTAAAAGGAACAAGTAGAATTTTCAGTTTTGCAAACAAAGGGATTTAAAATGAACTTCACCATCCTTTGGTGCATAAAAGGATTCACTTCAAATTTTTGTAAAGTAAAAGAATCACACATGTCCAGAGTCAGTTACAACTAAAAAGGGAAGATCTTCCCCTTTTAAACGATTTCTTTTGCTGACCAAAACATCAAATTTACTTTGTTGACCAAAATTCCTTTTCATAGATTAGAAAATCATTGCCCTGAAAGGATAAAATACACACCATGTTTTCGTGGAGCAACATCTCCATATAGATTTTAGCAAATCACTGAATTGAAAGGCTAAAAAGAACCAACTTGATTGCTTTATCTCGAAAGTGGAAGGAATATGCTCTCCCCTTAACTGAGTGATAAAAAATCCAGACCACTCTTACAGCTTTCTTTACTTCAAGCAATAAAACCTTTAGTAGGCCTGCCTTCCTGAGGAGTTGGAATCAACTCTTAAAGCTGTTTATGGCCGGTGTGAAGGGAATGACCTAAGTCGGGAATGACTTTGCTGCCAAGAATTCCAACCCAATTAATCAAATGTGGAAAGTGATGAAAGTCCTTTTCAACAGTTGCGCGCAGCGATTAGCCTTCCTCCAGTATCCTTGAAATACGTAAAGCCTTTGTTCTAAAGGTTGGGAAGCCTCCTGAGGGATTTTATCACTGACGGCCAAACAGGAAGCCTGATTACGACCCCTAGAAATAGAAGCTTTGAGCCGAGTCAGTAACCAGACATTTATAACATCATAGTGCAAGGGTGGGGAAGAATCTGCCCCCAAGATTACTCACCATATATCTCCTAAGATGACTAAACTGTGAAGCGATTCACTTTGAGTTAATTTCTGGCAAAAGGCAAAAAAACGGGCACCCTCTAGGGGGTGACACGGTTGTTTGAGCTGACGGAGTATCGAGACTAGTGGGCTATGATGTTATTTATGACCCTTGACTAAAGAGTCTTTCTGAAGTGTATTACTTGTATCAAAACCTATTAAAACATCAGAGATTTGAACACATCCTTGCAGAACATACACTTTTTGTTAGATTAGGCAAAATGGTTCTACTTTTTATGCTGAGTTTGCATTTATTACTTCAGAAAATCATCCATAAAACTTGAAAAATTTGCAACAAAAATTCAAAATTCACAAAAACCAAACCAAAGAAAAAAATTCAGGGTAGTTTAGCACATAAGAGCAACTTCTTAGCGCATGGAGTACCTTTGTTAGCGCATCCAACCTGCCAGTTAGCGCGTTGGTTCAAAACAGTAGCGTTTCATCTTAAGGCAAAAATAGTGTAAAATTCTTTAGCGCATCAGAAAACAGTCTAGCGCGTGGAAGCAACAGCTTAGCACGTAGAATCCAAACATTAGCGCATAAAGTCCAACAGTTAGCGCGTGACAGACCCAGGATAGTGCATAGCTTTTTTAACAGCTAGGAAAACAATTTTCACAGCCCAAAAACTTTAGCGCGTGTCTGGGTGCAGCCTAGCACGTGTGGTTATTATTTTAGCGCATAGAGGAATTTCGGTAGTGCATATAGAGTCTGTTCTAGCGCGTGATCCAAAACAGAAAAATAGAGGGCAAAACCAAATTTTTTTTGAAATTTTCAAAAACATTTTTAGAAGCATTTTTCATCAACATCATTTTTTCATCAAACCAGAGTGACAAAAACAAACCACTAAAACTATTTCTTGAGCAAAATTTGTGTCAAAACGAACATTGTCAGAATCCTAAATGAATCGCACAATAGAGGATGTCTCTCCTATCATAATCCGGAAATCTCATCATCAGTATCAACAGAATCCTTTACCATCTTACGGATTTTTATCTCAAAACACTTGTTTAAAATTTTCAAATTGTCAAATCAAGTTTCCAGATCGGGAGGCTTTTATCCATATCATTTGACACGCTTTGTCATGAAGGGACATTTAAACCTTCACTTGGATAGAGTAAGATTTGAAATTTTCAAAAACAAGAATCAACTAAATCCAAACAAATCAAAGGAAACCATTGATCACTCATGCATGACTAATCCCCTTATTCTGAGAAGAAAGAACCTCTATCGTAACATCACGTTGAAGAAACAACAACCTAGTTTTTCCAAATTCATCAAGAGAAATAAGTTTTTATACATCAATCGTCAACTATTCAAATCTCATCGGGTATTCCTTCATCACGTCAAATGGTATATCCAAAACAAATCCAGTGAATTTGACAAAGAACCTTTGAAGACAAGAGCATACTGTCAAAAGTCTGCTTTTAATCAAACCATAAACCGTAGCGGAAAAATCAATCCAGCATTCTTGCCCGACGAGTGCATCACATATAACACATCTCGACCAGAACCACCAACTCCCGAGCAACAAATCAAAGAGGATTTTGTCCCTTTCATCACTGAGAGTTTCTACTAAAATGCCTTTTACTCGCTCTCAAAGAGACAAACAAAGCGAGGCACACGCTGAGTCTAGTATGAATTGAAGATTATCAAATCCTTTTGAAGTTCCACCCGTAGAAGAACCTAAAATTACTGAAGCACTTCTTTGGGAATGTCAAGAAAACCCTTCATTCCAAAAGCTTGTAGAAAAGCTCATGGAAAATGACAAAGAAAAATATCTGCTCATGCTTACAAGCAAAGGAGTTAAACTTCTTGAAGATTTAGATCCAAACATCTTTAAAACTGGATCTCGACAATATGCATATCAAGAACAACAAAGAGAAGAAGAAACCCATAACTTTGAACAACATATACCTGAGCAACACATTCCAGAACAATGCATACCAGAGATGCATATACCTGAGCTAGAAACACCAGAACAAAATATACCATTTACTACACCTTTTCAGCTGAGAACCACTACGAGGCAAGAACTTTTCCCTCGACAAGACAATATACCTTTGGCAGCCCTTACTCAACAAATGCAAATGCAGGATATGCAACAAGGGATGACAATGTGGTACTCTTTAAACGAAATCTGTCCTTACCCATTTGACAGAAGATTGAATATGGTGCCTTTTCCTCCAAACTTAGACATTCCCAAATTTGATAAATATGATGGGAAAAGTGATCCCCGAGATCATGTTCGAGAATTTTGCACACTAAGCCTTGAATTTGCTCATAATGACACCTATTTGATAAGGTTATTCCCCAGAAGCTTGGGAGGGCAAACCATGGAATGGTTATCCAAAATTTCACCACCTGTCAGATCATTTGATGAATTGGTTAACAAATTCATAACCCACTATTCCTACAACATCCAACATGCCATAACCATGCTAGATGTTTGCAACACCAAACAAAAGAACAATGAAACATTCATGGTATTCCTTCAACGCTGGCGACGCATGGTATCACGATATCCTCGAGATATTCTCGAAAAGGAGAAAATGGAAATCTTCATCAATAACTTGAATGGCGAAATGAGTTACAGACTAAAATTTCAATGCATACCATCTTTCGCTAAATTGATTGAAAATGGCATTCAAGTAGAAGAAGCATGTGTCAAAAAGGGAACACTCAAATTCTACAAGGAAGGAACAAACTCATCAAACTACAATAATCAGAACAACACCAACCTTGACAAATCTCGATTTTGGACTCGAAACAAAAATGAAGGCAACAATGAAACACATGATCCCAAATCTAAACAACCAGTGCTTACATTATCTGGAAATCCTCAAAACACAAAAAATCTTAAAAATGCTAACACATATACACCAAACACTGATCAAGGACAACTCAACACAAACAACACCAATGATACTCAAAGCAAAAACATGAATCCAGGACCTAACAACAATTCACGCAACAACATGAACAATTTACAAAAGTGTATCTTCACACCATTGGGACAATCATTAGAATCCGCATTCAGAGAACTTTTGGCAAACAAGATTATTTCTTTGCCTCCAATCAGCAACTATGAACCCCCAATCAAACCACCTTGGTGGAATGATTCACACTATTGTGATTTCCATCGCAACAAGGGTCATAGAACAAATGAGTGCATGAGATTGAAACACATAGTATAGGACATAATTGATCGAGGTGACTTAATGGTGGATGGTCTCAAAACAAATGGTGATCATGGAGCCTTCAAAAATCCTCTCCCAAATTACAACAAAGATGGAGCATCAACTTTAGATGATACACACGGAGCTCGTATCAATCACATCTACAACAACACGATCAACCACATATCAGCTAAAGATCATCAAGTCAATGTCATCACCATTTGAGATCGGTATGATCATGAATCTATCAATGTAACAACCTGAACTCAGAAATATGTCTTGAAGGGACATACTACACCCACAACTATCACACCAAAAATCCAATATGACTTGGTTAGCCAACTACGCAAGACTCCAGCTCAGATATCTATCCTGGAATTATTGAAACTATCACCAAAGCACAAAGACATATTGGAGCAAGCGCTATTGGAAACAAATGTACCTCAAAATCTGGATACCAACAGATTTCAAGCCATGGTCGCCCATATGACAAGACCTCATAACCTCACCTTCTCAGAGCATGACAATACTTCCTTGATTCATCCGCATAATACTCCTTTCCATTTTGAAGTCATTGTTTGCAAACATCGAGTAAAAAAAGTCTTAATAAATGGAGGAGCCGGACTTAATATATGTACTTTAAAGCTTATCCGTGCATTAGGCTTCTCAGAAGAATCTATTGATCCTTGCAAGAAGATTACCATAAAAGCATATGATGATGAGGAAAGATCCTCTAAAGGAATAGTGATATTACCTATTCAAGTAGGACCAGTACAAAAGGATACTATATGTCAGGTCTTAGATATTGATCTCACTTACAATATCTTGTTAGGATGACCCTGGATACATGAAATACAAGCAGTACCTTCTACGTATCACCAGTGTGTCAAGTTTCCTTATGATGGACAAGAAATCTCCATATCAGCTGATCATAATCCATTTCAACATTGCAACGCAATGGGGGCAGCCCAAGACAGTTTGGTTCCTCATAATAATGAAAAGCAGCGATCTTCAACATTAGATCCACAAACAGCAAAGCCCAACTCCTTATGGGGAGACTTCAAGCAGAAGATGCAAATCAAAGACCAAGGCATGGGAGAATACTCTTTGGAGCCTTTATGTTTGGCCAAATTGCCAACATCACCTAGATCGCATGGCTTGCCTACTACATCAACACATCTGGCCACTCAGCCCATCACTAAATTTGATGGACCCTTCATCCAATTGGGTACTCTAGCACATGAATCAGAAGACAAAGATATTCTTAGCTAGTTATACAAAGATGAAGAAGAAGATCATAGAGCAGCCGCTCTGGACATTGTTCTACCAACACACCTATATGGAAAAGGCTACTTAATCATGAAACAAATGGGATATGGCGGTAAAGGACCTATTGGGAAATGCAAAGAAGGAGTCACTGAACCTATAGATCTTCCTTCACAACCTAGTAGAAACAAAGTGGGATTGGGTTCTAAACTCACATTCCTATTGAAACAGCCACCACACACAACTACAAAACCTCAATGGAAGGTAAAGAAGAAGTACAAAGAAGAATCCTGGCAGGAAGCACTCTTTGAATCAGCAGAAACAATCTGCAAGGCACGGGAACGTCAAGATCAGAAGTTACATTAGGGAAAGCTTCTAAGTCATAAGATGGCCCTATCTACAGTAGTAGCTCATATTCAAACACCAATGTCTCAAGAACAAATCATGTCATCTCCAGATACTGTTATTCCTCCCCGAGGAAGCACAGTCTATAAACAAATATAGAAAGTAGAAGATGGATCTGATACAGAATCAACAAAAACCATCAAAATGGTATCCATCATCAAAGATTTGTTTTCACCATACAACATACCTGTTTACAGCACAGATAGAATCTGGGATGATGCCTATGAGACAGATTCCAATGAATATGAATGGGGAACCTACTCCAATGCTACTATAAATATCCTGGACGATATCGATTCTATATCCCTTTCTCATGAAGACCATAATGCAGAAGATAGACCTCTTGAATTTGGACCGCAGAATATCTATGACGCCACAGAAAGCGAACAGGAACATTATGACCAAGTCTATGTAGAAGATAATACCATCAAAGACCTCGATGAAATCCTCAACTTCTTTAAAAACAAAAACAATCACGATGAAAACTCTGTCCTAACACTTACAGTAGTAGAGCTTGATCCACCCAACGATTCCTTACCGCTTGTCTTTCCTGACCTCATCGACTGGGATGAACCTGAAATCCATGATATACCAATTTTTCCAAATGATGAATCTATTATCCATTACCTATGTACCATAAATCTAGAAACAGGCTCTACCCGTGAACAAAATAACGATGTCTGTCAATCAGGGAGTGCCAAGTCTCTCAGTTGCAAAAATGAACTAAATAAAGGATTTGATGTTGAAAACCAGTCAATGGCAGCTCTGGATCACAAAAAAGTAAAAATAAAGGACGCATCTGAGGGTGAAAACCTTTTTAAGGCACCTAACGATGGGAGACTTGACACTCTTCCTGAGAACTTTCATGAGCGATCACCCATATTGATTGAGCCCACTTAATCAATCAACATTGGTACCACAGAAGTAGCCCGAAACATACACCTTGCAGAATCCCTGACAGAGGAAGAAAGATCAGCATTCATCATTTTTTTTAAAGAACAACAAATTAACTTTGTTTGGTCATATGCTGATATGCCTGGAGTGGATCCACAGTTAATCATGCATCACTTGTCCATCTCTACAGGAGTTAAGCCAGTCAAGCAAAAGCTACGAAAGATGAATCCACAGGTGGCACTTATGGTCAAAACTGAACTAAAGAAACTATTAGATGTCGGATTCATCCGACCCATTGACTATGCAGAATGGATTTCCAACATCGTTCCAGTATCAAAACTAGATGGTAGTATCAAAATTTGCACTAACTTCAGGGACGTCAACAAAGCTTGTCCAAAAGATGACTTAGCTCTACCAAGTATCGACATAATTGTAGATCTCACAGCAAGCCACACAATGCTCTCACTAATGGATGGTTTTTTAGGCTATAATCAAATCAAAATAGCCCCAGAAGATCAAGATAAAATAGCGTTCACCTATCCTTGGGGAACCTATTGTTGGAATGTTATGCCTTTTGGCTTAAAGAACACAGGGGCCACTTATCAAAGAGCAATGACAACAATCTTCCATGACATGATGCACACATTTATGGAAGACTATGTGGATGATTTACTAGCTAAATCCTTCGCTAGAGCTGAACATCTTGGCATCCTAACAAAGATCTTTGATCGATTGGAGAAATTCCAAGTCAGGCTCAACCCTAAGAAATGTGTCTTTGGGGTTACATCAGGCAAGTTACTAGGCTACATTGTCTCAGCTAAAGGTATTGAAGTAGATCCAGCAAAGGTACAAGCCATTATGGACATGCCACCACCAAAGAATATTAGTCAACTTAGATCTCTACAAGGACGACTTCAATCAATCAGATGATTCATCGCTCAGCTAGCAAATAAAAGTCTACCATTTAACCATTTACTACACAAAAATGTACCCTTCAAATGGGAGACCAAGTGTGCAGAATCTTTTTACCAAATCAAGCAGTACCTGATGAATCCACCAGTTCTGGTTCCACCAGTCGCAGGAAATCCTCTTATCTTATATATCTCAACAACAGATATATCACTGGGGGCACTATTGGCACAAGAAGATCAACAAGGGAAGGAACACGCCATATATTATATCAGTAGGACATTGAATGGCTATGAACTCAACTATACATTCATTGAAAAGGCTTGCCTAACAGTGGTCTTCGCATCTCAGAAGTTCCGACATTATATGCTATCACACACCATTAAGCTAGTCACAAAAATTGATCCTCTCAAATATCTACTCAGCAAGGCAGCTCTTACAGGCCGATTGGCTAAATGGGTCATGATTCTCAGTGAATTTGACATCCAATACACAGAAAGATGAGCCATCAAGGGACAAGCAATTGCAGATCAGTTGACTGAAGCACCACTCCCTGGCAAACACACCATGGAGATTGAATTTCTAGATAGGGACGTTCTTGCTCTTTCTACTAAACAATGGACCCTATACTTTGACGGATCCTATACACAACATGGTTCCGGTGCTGGCATTCTGTTCATCACTCCTGAAGGACACACTATACCAAAATCATATAGGCTCATGTTTCCATGCACAAATAATGTGGCTAAATATGAGGCACTGGTCATAGGCATCAAAATGGCCGTAGAATGGAAAATCAAAGAGTTGAAAGTCTATGGAGACTCACAACTAGTCGTCCATCAAATCAACAATGACTATCAGATAAAGGATGACAAGCTACTACCCTACAAGTGAATGGTGGATGATTTCAAACAGTATTTTGTGCACATCACCTTCGAGCAAATACCAAGATTAAACAACAAAGTAGCCGATGCAATGGCTACAATCACTTCATTACTACAAATTCCAGAACAACAGTGTCGTTACGAGTTCCTGGTAGAGCAACTATTCTCCCCCGCCTATGACCACTCTGAATCACAGGTTATCTATGCCTTGATTGGTTCAGATTCTCCATTATATGGACCAATATACAACTACCTCAAGCATAATATCTTACCAAATAACCAATCCCATAACCAAAAACATAACTTTATCCGATAAGCTACCCGTTACACCCTTACCGTTGATACTTTGTATCATCGAGGTCTAGATGGTACTCTTCTTCATTGCCTTGATCGTAATGATTCCGATATTGCTTTACACGAACTTCACGAAGGTATTTGTGGCACACATTCAAGTGGCACTAGTCTTGCTAAAAAGCTTCTATGGATGGGATACGACTGGCCTACAATGGAGAAAGACTCATATCATTTCGCCAAGAAATGTCCTAAATGCCAGATCCATGGTAATCTGATACATGCACCAGCACAGGAACTGCAGCCATTTACAACATCTTGGCCCTTTTGTCAGTGGGGACTAGACTTGGTTGGCAAAATTCATCCTTCATCTTCAAATGGACACAAGTTCATTATAACAACAATAGAATACTTTACCAAATGGATAGAAGCAGTTCCCATGACCACAGTGACTAGGAAACAAATTGCCTCTTTTATCCTAAATTATCTGATCTGCAGATATGGTATTCCAAGTTCAATCATCACAGATAATGGACGGCCCTTCAAGAATCAAGATGTCCATGAACTATGTGAAAGATTCAAAATCCAACATAGGTTTTTTACACCATATTACCCACAGGGAAATGGTCAAGCAGAAGCATCTAACAAGACAATACTGAAAATCCTAAAGAAAATAGTAAATGATGCAGGCAAAGATTGGCATGTACAACTCAATCCAGCACTTTGGGCATACAGAACCAGCATCTGCACACCTACAGGAGCAACACCATACTCATTGGTATATGGATCAGAAGCTATTTTACCCCTGGAGGTAGAAATCCCATCTCTCAAAGTCTCTTTGAAAGGCTTAATCCCAGATGAAGAGTATCGCGTTAACCGACTACAAGAGCTTGAACTATTAGATGAAAGATGTCAGCATGCTTATACTCATCTCAAAGCATATCAACAACGCATGTGCATGAGCTACAATCACAAGGTCATTCCCCACAACTTCAAGGTTGGTGACCTAGTCCTCAAAGAAAATCTAAGAAATCAGCAAGATTGAGAAAAGAAAGGGAAATTTGAACCTAACTGGTTGGGTCCCTATGTTATCATATCAGTCTATGGATCTAGTGCCTATCAGCTAACAAATTCTGAAGAAGATGTGCTCGACAAACCAACTAACAACATCCATCTAAAGAGGTACTACACTTAAGTGGTCTAGTGCATGGAAAAAGCCAAAATAAGCCAAAAAAAAAAAAAAAAAAAAATCAATCCAGAAAAAGCAAAAACATAAAGTACAAATAAAAACAAATGGTGAAAACCTGGTAAACAGGCACTCTTGTGAAATAATGGCTCCTCCATCTATATCAATACCATTTTATCCATACAAATACTATCGGCCATCGCCCAACACTTAGCAAAAATCCATTCAGGACATACTTAGCATAGTCACTATCCTGATTTGTCTATATATATCCTCTTACCACATCCCACCATGGCTTGGAAATCATTGTACATGATCATATCAAGAGGCACACTCAGCTAGGGGCATTAACTTATTCAAAATTTTTTTTGCAAACATTCAAGACATCAAGGCTATTTGCAAAACTCAACAGCTTGACATCCAACAACCAAAACTACGCTTCATTGCAACACAAAACATTTCACAAAAATACCAAGGATGGATGATTTTCTGAAGTACTAAATGTTGTATTCTTGCATAAAAATCTTGACTATTTTTGCATTTTGAACTTTTTCAAATTTGGATTTTCTTTTCCTTTTTCTCACAAAACGCTTCAAAGCTAGAGATCAAGGGGAACTTCCAATATTTTCTTAGTCTTCTGTCTAGGAGGCGATCACTTGTACTGTGTGAATACTTGCCTCAAGACGTGATACGTCTATCACTGAAGGCCTGATTCCACTTCACGCATACAAATGATCTAATCTTGTCTGTTTACACAATACGCACTCAGGTCGTCCTGGTTCAATTATACCTTGACGCTTGTGCTATCTTGCAAAATCAAATATCATGTAAATTTTTCTCAGGTCATTATGGTTCAATTATACCATTATGCTTGTATAAATTTTCAACATATCCTAAACAAATCAATTCTCAATGATGATATCTACAAAGAAAGCAAATGAATGGCTATATTGGATGGAAAATACAGAATAAGGATGCTACCAAAAACATCATTGCATATCATTTTCTAATTAGTTGCATATCATTTTACAATTAGTTGCATATCATTTTACAATTAAATGCATATCATTTTCTAATTAGTTGCATATCATTTAGATCGTTGCATATCAAATCATACATCTCATTTTCAAGATACATCTCACAACATATAAAAACATACATCCTACATCATACATTATATCATCTATTTAAAGCATTGCATCACATAAACGAAATAGCCCACATAACATGCATCCATATAAACACATCACATGATCAAAGCCAATAGTGCCGAATATATATATATCTCTCAAAATGATCCAAATGTACAAAATGTGTCAAAACACTGTGTCCAGTACAAAGAATACAATGCTCAAAAATACAACAGAGACCATGTCTCTCAAGTATGACTATCCCCTGACGGAGATGGTCTCGCTCCAGATGCACCCACCCCTGGATCCCCAGGAGGGTCCTGTCTCGGTGGCCCCGTGACACCTTGGCTCTCAAATCGCGACCCAGTATCTCGAGATCAACTAGATCTCGACTGTGTAAAACTCTATACTCGGTGATCCCCGAGTATTGTAGCCTCATAGTGCCGCCTATAATACTCTGCCTCCTGGGCTCTCAACGCCAGCTCTCTCAGGGTGTCTCTCATCGGACCACCCACAGCTGCTCTCTACATGCTCGACACCACCTCCTTCGCTCGTCCCCTCTGCTCTATCTCAGTGTCTCGCTCAGTGCTCAACTGAGAAATCTACCGCTGATAGGTCAAAATTTGTGCCTGCAGCTGCTGAACAGTCACCTGTAGGGTCTGGATCTGAGCATCCTCAATGTGACTCGAGATCCGAACCCGTAATGGTACCTATGCTGGAGGAACCCCTCCCACTCGACCTATCCTCAGTGCTGGAGGTGGGAATACATCCATCCTCCTCCTCTGAGCTAGTTGCCTAGGCTCATCATCACCCCCCACTGCAGCTAGCACCTCCCCCACTCTCCCCTCTCCACCGGCTCCGATAGCCAATCCACCTCTCCCCCTATCTATCCTCGCCTATCTCACTGATCTATCCACACCTCTATCCCCTCTCCTCCCTCTATCTCCCCGCCTCCCTCTGGCTCCTCTCCCTCGTCCTCGTCCTCCATCCTCCCCATCATCTCCGTCATCTCCCCCATCTCCCACCTCCTCATCCAAATCAAAGGCTGGCCTCATCTCCTCAGGATTAGATATCCTGGCCCCCGCCTGCGCAGCAAACAATCAAGCAAACTCATCTGTCATGCCCGCATCCTGAATCTCTGGGGCATAATCCCATATCTACCCTACTAACCCCACAAACTCCTCCATTGCCACTGCACTATCAATGGTCGGCCCCCAATCAACCACATCCTACTGCCGCCGTGCATATAGACACGCTCCCTGTGGAATACCCTGCTGGCGCCTGAATTGCCTCAAAACTCGGGTCACCACAAATCTCTCAATCACAAACAGGGTCCTCCCGATCAGATGTCTGGTCATGAAAACAAAGGGCATCTCCATCCCATCCTCAGCCCACACCTCACAACCTGTATACGGTCGCCAAGTGACCGTATCAATGTCATCAAGTACCCTCCTCCAATGCTCTAGTTTTCTTATCTTAGGCTGGACAACTAGACCCCTATATCCGTAGGCGTATGCTTCTCCTACGGGCCTGTCCCTGTCTGCTAGTGGCCTCGTTGCTGGAATATGCTCCCAGCACCATACTTGTAATAAAGTCACGCCAACTGACAAACTACCGTAACCGAGGTATCCTACCTCATCTAGACCCCTGTATAGATGGGCCAGCATAGCTGACCCCCATGAAAACCTGCGTCCCTGTATAACCATCTCCTCCAACACCAGCCCCCATCCCACCGAGAATCCCTTTGACCTGCGATCAGGACAAAGGAATCCACCAATGAACCCTGCTAGTACGGATGGCAGCGGTGCATAATCTAGGTCCAAAAACTCCTACCATGGGATCTCATAGCCACAGACTGTATCATCCTAGAATATGTAGCGCAGTGCCTCTGTCCCACCCTCCTCTGACTGCTCGTAGGGTAGTAGTGCACCTACTACAGGGATGCACAGGATCCTGTAACAGTCCTCGGGTGTGACTGTCATCTCTCCCGTGGCAAAATGGAAGGTGTTCGTATCACTATACCACCTCTCCACAAGTGCTGTCAATAGCCCCCGGTTCACAGTGAACCGAGGCATATCTAAGAGGGAAGTCAACCCACATCTCTCGATAATATCGAGATTAGCCTGCGACAACCACAGTATCAATGTCCATGGTCTGGGAAATCTCTCCCACGACTGGACCACACCCAATCGCTCCTATCAACAAGCAAAACAAATCCAATATCAGTTTCCACATCAGAACAAAGATATCAAAATCAAACTTACATCAACAACATGAAACAATTTGCTCATCTACATCAAGTTCAAAATCCTATCATTTCATATCAACTTCTAAAACAACTCAAGTTATCAAAAACCATATCAAAACTTGTAACACAACTCAAGTCTCCACAATCACATAAACTTGTAAAACACCTCAAGTTTCCCACCCATATCAGCTTGTAAAACAACTCAAGTTTCCAACCCATATTAGCTTGTAACACAAATCAGGCTTCACACATTGAACTTGAAACAGAACACGCAAATATATCATATTTTGATCAACACAACACATTGATATCTATACATAACTTGGAATATCGCAAATCAAAACAAGTTATATAGACACTCATATTGGACAAATCCATAAAATCATGACAGCATGACACAAATTTACAAATCAGCTCATCTTGCAAAATTTTTTCAGATGCGCTAAAACAGACTCCCGCTGTGCTAAAACTCCCCCACCCACTAGGCTGTTTTTCCTACGTGCTAATCTATTTACCCTATGCGCTAGATTGACTCTACGCGCTAAATCTTTTTCTCCATGCGCCACCTAGCCTACCCTATGCACTAGAATGACTCTACGTGCTAATCTACACCTCCTAGGCGCTACCCATTTGACCCTATGTGCTAGGTTAACCCTACGCGCTAAACCCCCTTACCTATGCGAATTCCTGCGACCCCTATGTGCTAGGTCTACCCTACACGCTAACCTATTGACCTGACGTGCTACCCGACGGTTGCCATGCACTATTCTACACATGCGCTAACCTATATTTCCTATGCGCTATCCTATCTATTTCGGACGCGACCCCTAATATTCGCCTAGATGCGCTACTTTAATCTTCGTATGCGCTAATCTATGCCCTAGACGCACTAAACCATTAAACCCGAACTTTGAAAATAAAAAAACAACTAAAAATGACAAAATGAAAAGTCAATAAAGGGTCAAAAATGTTGACTTATCGGTGGTCCATGCGCTGCAGGTCTCTGGTACCTCCGAACGCACTCAAAATGGTGTCTATGATACGGAATAGGCAATTTTCTCTGCAGACCAAATTCTCCTTCTCCAAAGTCAACAAAGCACAAATGAATCTAATTCAAGCCCTTTTCCCCTTTTATAAGAGGAAAATGAAATTAGGGTTAGCCAAATGGACCTGTAATATGGTCGTGGTCTCCCCTATACCATAACATTTGTAACTTATCGGGAGATGAATCAATTTGCACACATTACACATAAACAAAATCATACACATCATACGCAACTCATCAAATTAAATCAAAAAAATTTCAAAATATTAATTCATCTCTCGAGGGGGCATCACACATCAAATAAAATTCGAGGCATGACTGGCAAATCATAAGAGTGACACAAAAATTGCATTTGATCATAAATCATGATAAGGCATCATTTTCTTTGAAATAACATGTGCACACACGTCACTTCAAAGAGGGGCAAAATGTAGATGTATAAAAATGACCATATACCTAAATGAATATTTTATGTTCATTTCTCTATTTGATTAAATCCAATTTAATTAAATTATCCACATTCTTCTATTTTATTAAGTAAATTACTTAATTTATTTAAATTAAATTCACTATACCCATTTAATGAATAAATCATTTTATTCAATAAAACCCCCCTATCCACTTTTAATTAAATTCAAATTTAATTAAATAGTTATCCTAAATTGAATAAATCTAATTTATTTAATTTCTCCAAATTGCAACCAAATTGAATTAAATTACTTTATTTCAATTAAATCCTATTATCCTTCCATCCACTTGCAAAATCCCAAACCCCTTTCTAATCCCTTCTAGAATCTTCTAAACGCTTCTAATTAACCTAACCCCTCCTCTAAACTTTGTCACATTCCTAAGCAAAGGGAAGTCACTTCTCAAAACCTCAAAGTCTTTGATAACCATTAAAGGCTTCAAGTCTTCAACCACTTAATTCCTCAAAGTCTTTGATAACCATTAAAGGCTTCAAACTTTCAACCACTTAATCCCCCAAAGTCTCCAATAACAATTAATGGTTAACTCAAACCCTCCTATATGGTTAAAACATTTTTTTTGACTCAACCTTCATCCAACCCAAGGGTCTCATTTGGCCTTTAATGCTTTGACCATGATTCTCTCTTAATCATTTGCACAAAGGTTTATCCTTGGATTAACTCTTAATCCATTGGGTAAACCTAACTTAAGCTTGACCCTTACCCTCTAGATAACCACGAGGTCTTCTCAAGTATTTAATGCCTCCAACCCCTTCTCTCAACCCAACCCTATGTTGACACTTGTCACTATTTCATTGGTGCCAATTGCAAACATGGATCCCCAACTTTAAAACTCAACCCTTGATTAAACCATTCAATCTTGACCATCCATTGCCCTATTCTTGCGATAAATAGAGCTCTCATTCCTCCATTTGAATCATCCTTCAAATTTGTAGTATCACACTTATGCTCAAATACATTCAAGCTTACATATCATTTTTATGCTCATCATTTAGCCTCTCTTTTAAATCAGGAATTAGTCTAAATATGCATGTTTAGAATACTTTCTTTATCATTTAGCTCAATCATAGACTAAATATATCATGTTAGGATAGTACTCATACTAACCTTGTCATCTTATCATCTAGTTTATTGCATTTTAAAATCATGCATAGCTTACAATGCATCTCATACTAAAATCTATCAAAGCATCCCTCGTTCTTGCATTTGCCATCCCTAAACCATTTTGCTCAGTGATCTGAGAGCAAAAACATTGGTTTGAGGGACATTGTGAGATAGAGAACCATGGGACCCACCTTGGGAAGCTGAGTAATACTTTGTTACTCCATAGCTTGAATCAAGACGTCTTGTGTGTGTGTGTGGACTAGTATTTAGCAATATTTTCACATATTGAGTTTTATCAGCCCACTTTTCCCGCATATAGATACAAATCTATTTTCTGGTTTTTTATCGCTAAGTGTTGTACTGTCTTTTTTTTGTTAAATTTTTCATTACAGTTTTATAATTAAATCTTCCTTTTTGTTGTTCGTTTATTTGTTTTGAATTCACTGTGTAAATATGGATTTGTCTTGAACCTCCACCGTGGGATCCACATGGCCATTGAAGTTCTTCAGGAGGAGCCAAAAATGTACAGTAAGAGTAGAGTAGCAGTAGAAGGAAACCATGAAATGGCAATCACCATTTCTGTATACTGAGCCTAGGCGAGCTTGAAAGAAGTCCATCTAGGTTTCAGTGACCATAAAGGAGTAAGTGCAGGGGAGGACTGGTGTAGAAGTCTGATTGCAAAATCAAACAGGATGATGACTTTACAGACTGCGAGTAAGCAAGGGTAGTCCTACACCTCTGCAACTCATAGTGACAAAATCTAGGAGCATGGAGAACAAGCTTCTTTATAGGCTTGTATAGACTGTGTTAAGCAAATACTAGTAGGGAAGCACTTAGAAGTCTAGAGGGGTAGAATTGGAACCCACGAAGGGATAGAAGCAAACCGTCAAGAAATATAATTGATGGCAAACTAGGTAGTCTCGCTATCAATCCTCATCTCCTTCATAGATTGTCTCTAACTTTTCCCAAACCTCACCTGCAGTTTCCAATCCTTGAACATCAATATATTTTGAATCAAATAAAGTACTTACAATAGCTTCTAGGGATTGCATGTTATCTTGTTGTTCTCTAAGTTCATCTAGTGTCAAGGGAGTAGTGGTAGGAGCAACATATGTTATTTCAATTTGCTTCCAATACTATGCACCAAGACGTTTGATGTAGATCTTCATTATGTCCTTCCAGATCTTGTAGTTATCCTTGTTTAACTTCAGACCCTCTTTCTTCATCATCTTGAATTCCTCAAAATCTTTACGTCAAGCGGTTAGGCTTTTGACACACAAAGGATTAAAGCTCTGGTACCAATTGTTATTCCTATGAGGATCCGGTTAATACTAAGAGGGGGGATGAATCAATATTAAGACCAATTCAACTTAAACTCAAAATCAAATTTATTTTAGTTTATCTCAGATCTGAAACTATATAACAAATATCTCAACTTCTGTAATCAGATCTAATAACTTCTTTATCAGATTTGCTTAACACTTCAATCAAATCATTTACCAATACTTTCACCACCAAAGTAATCATATAAACTTGATCAATTACCAACTCATTAACCTTATCAATAAGATCAAATAATTTCTCAAACAACTTCTTATCAGTACTGGTACCTCTGATAAACTTCTGATAAAACATCATAACCAGTTTCTTAGAAATAATGCATGAAATGAAATAAAACAAGAACATCACATGAAAAAATTCCACACATGAACACCATAAGTTTTTGATGTGGAAGCCCAACTAGGGAAAAAACCATGGTGGGAGTTGGCACCCACAAATATTTGTACTCTTTCGAAGTACGTCATGTTAGGAGCTTAGCCTTGTTATAAGCTTACAATACGCCCGATTAAGAACAGACCCTTTCAGGAGTCACCCGGTTAGGGGATTTGCCTTGCAACTCGATTAGGAGCTTGATAATCTATTAGGATCAACCTCATGAGAGGATTTAACACTCTTTTGAGAGTTTCTCTGTTAGGGGACTTAAATGATTGAGGCCTGTTAGAACCTACCTCGTCAAGGGATTTAACTTGCTGCAACTGTTAGGGAACAACAGTAAGAAAATGATCTATTTTCTTGCACTTCTCTGCTTGCTTGATCAGATCCAGTTATACACAACACTCTGTAACTCTCAAGAAAATTACACACTTCACTTGGATGGCTTAACACATTCTCTAAGACCACCGACACAATAAACATCAATTGTGTCAACATAAATAGCCATCTCAACTAGGTCGGCCACAAAACCTAATTACATCATGAATTTACAATAAGATCACAAAAGATCATCATAGATCACTATCCAGATCATAACAAAAAAATTACAATGCAATATCAATCATTGATTAATCATAACTCATCGCGGAAATCAGATCTGTATCCTCAAAACACTCTCCAAAGCATTTCACTGATTTCTAAGAAAATTTTCCTTGAATTGCACTAAAAGAGCTATTAAATATTTCATGTGGGTTGTGTCGTGTTACAAAATTTAAGTAGAGTCACTATCGATCACCGTCATAACATAAATCATTACCGGTTTGATGATTTCTTCATCGGTCCTTAAACCCTACTAAAACCTTAGCAAAACTTCATCAGAAATTGAAACACACCTTCCAGTAATCATCACAAGTTCCTGTTTCAGTCACATACATCTTTCCATCATACAAGTTCACCATCCAAACTGCAAATCATCAATCATTTCCAATCGACCGATCCAATCAAAATAATTTTGCTTTACCAGGTAAAGTCCTATTTCATAGACTTAAGCTCACTACCGGTAAACCCTATCTTCTGGTAAACCAAATCACTTAGATGATAAAACAAAACATTAGGAACATCAGTTACAAGCAATGACAACACAAATAACTGATCATGTCACCTATTCATAGAATCTCAATCTCTTCATCACAAATAGACTTCTATCCTTTACCATTGTAGTCATCCAACTTCAACTGCATGACCTGACTTGCATCAGTTATGCCAAATGCCAACAATATATATATATATATATATATATATAGTTATATATAGTTATATATATGATTATCAAAATATAAAAGTGAACAAATAAGCACAATATCCCTTTATACATTATCTGCACACAAATATTGCATATATCTATGATCAATATACATAATTAATCTTTTGTTTTAAAACATTAAAAAAAATCTTTCTTTGAAATAAAGAAATATCATTTACGAACACTTATATAAATTCATTCTTGGAATTTTATCCAACACCAATTTAAGTCATGTAAATCTTGAATCTTTGCAAGATGCACATATGCATTCTAAAGTGGTGTTTGAGATTCTATCTATTCTATCGAAGTCCAAGAGATAAAACAATTCTATTTGAACCATGTTCTCGCCTTCATCCGTGTTCACCCACGTTCAGAATATTGGTCCCATTGGACCTTATACTGAGTAAATCTCTACTACGTAGCTTAATGCTACACTGGTCTAGGATTCAGATATGCTCCACTAGCACCACCCCTGGATCTTGTACCTATAAAGATAGCCAATCAAGAATATGAGATAAATCACGATGATAAGGCTTCAACAAATAAATATAAAAAACATTATGGATTCGAGATAGAGCAGGTGGTAAAGCTAATCTATAAGCAACCGGATTAATAACTTCGAGCACATGAAAGGGTCCCACATATCTCAGTGCCAACTTTGTTGATTTCCCAAATGAGATAGAGCTCTTATGAGGCTTGACCCTCAAAAAGACTTTATCTCCTACAACAAATTGTCTGAAAGTCTTATTTCTATCAGCATAGTTTTTTTGTCTACCAGCTACCTCTTTCAATCTACTCTTGATCAAATTCATCTGTTCATCCATTTCTTTGAGCAAATCAAGACCAATGATGATCCTATCTTCCATTCTATCCGAACTAATGGGTGTGCGACACTTCCATCCATAGAGTTACTCAAACGGTGACATCCCTAAAGATGCATGAAAAGACTTGTTATACACAAACTCAACCAAATGCAAATACTCCTCCTACTTGTACTATTGATCCATGTAGTACATCCATAGAAGATCCTCCACTACTTGATTGACCATTTTAGTTTGGCCATTTTTCTGAGAATGATATGTCGAACTAAAATTTAGTCTGGTTTTTAAAGCTACATTCAATGTTGTCTAAAATCTAGATGTCATCATGGTATCCCTATTTGATATAATAGTTTTTGGTACACCATGCAATCAAAATATCTTTTGCACAAATTTATTTGCAAGAATAAATGATTCGTTCTTAAGATTCCTAGGTATGAAATGTGCAACTTTTGTCAACTTATCAACAACTACTAAGATGATATCATGTTTGTTCTTTCCCATAGGTAACCCTTGGATAAAATCCATATTGATTACTTGCCACTTATACTCAGGTATGACTTGTTGAAATAAAAGTCTTGCCAGATGAACATGCTTAGCTTTCACTCTCTGACATTCCAAACATTGTTCTACATACTCAATCACCTCTTTCCTAAGTTTAGGCCAGAAATACAAAGTTCTCAATTCAACTACCATCTTAGTCACTCCAGGATGTCTTGAATAAGGTGTATTGTGCACCTCATGCAATATTAACTTCCTTAAGTCTCCACCTTCTGGAATATACATCCTCCTTTGGTTTCTCAGAATACCATCAGGTTCCAACTCATACCCATCAAAACGGTGATCTGAAAGATATACTTCTAAGGCTCGATTGACCCTTAGGTAATGCTCATCTTTAGAAAGATTCTATAACACTTGCTACCTCAAGTTTGACCTCATAGTAACCATAGCAGATAGATGTCTTCTTCTGCTGAGAGCATCTACTACCCTATTTTCCTTTCCTTTGATATATTCAATACCAAAATCATACTCTCTAAGGAATTCAAGCCACCTCCTTTGTCTTGCATTAAGGTTAGGCTGTGTAAAGAACTATTTCAATCCTATGTGGTCTATCTTCATCTCAAATGCCTTCCTTAGAAGGTAATGCCTCCACATTTGTAATGCATGAACAATAGCTAAAAGCTCTAAGTCATGTGGTGCATAGTTCAATTCATATTGCTTTAATTTTCTAGATTCAAAAGCAACCATCTTTCCTTCTTGCATTAACATTGTTCCTACACCTTCACCTGAAGCATCTGTGATCATTGTGAAGTGTCCATTTGGATCTGGTATAGGCAAGACTGGTGTTGTCGTCAACTTCTGCTTAAAGAGCTGAAATGACTCTTTGCACTTCACAGTCCATTCAATTTTTTTTCCCTTATTTTAAAGAGAAGTAATAGGTGTTTCTATCCTAGAAAATCCTTCCACATATTTCCTGTAGTATCCTACAAGACCCATAAAACTTCTAACCTCTGTAACACTCTAAGGAGTTGGCCAATCTACAATTGCCTCTATATTTGCAAGATCAACTAAAATTCCTTCTACTGATATAACATGACCTAAGTAGTGCACCTTTTCCTAAAATAAGTCACACTTCAAAAACTTACCAAAATGCTTTTGATCCCTTAGCCATTGCAAAACTATCCTTAAGTACTTCTTGTGTTCCTCTTCATTCTTGGAATAGATCAATATGTCATCAATGATATAAGCACAAAATTATCTAGATAATCTCTAAAAATGTTGTTCATAAGGTTCATGAACGTTGTTGAGGCATTGGTTAGACCAAAAGATACTACCGCGAACTCATAATGTCCATACCGAGTTCGAAATGTTATCTTAGGAATATCCTCATCCGCACTAATACATTTGGCCTAAAATTCCAATGGAGAAGGTATATTGTGAACCAATTTGATTTTTTTTTGAAAAATTGCCCACATTCATCGAAATTCCAACAATAATTCAATATCTGTTTTCGAAAGAGAAGGAATTGGCAATGAAATTTCTGCTTTTTATAAAAAGTGCCCGCGTTTGTCAAAATTCTGACAACCGCGGACATTACTTAAAAAAAAAAGAAAAAAGACCAAGACATTTCAAACATCATTTTCATGGCCTCTTCCCATTCTCACATTGTCACCCCAATAGTGTACTCCCGCCCAGAGTAAGCATACTCCAAGTTTTGGATGAGGCACGTGAACCGTTTTGACCGATTAATGCCAGCTCCAAGCATTGTCAGCTCATGGAATAGGGTTTGTGAAAATGGGAGCAATGTCGACTCATGGAATAGGGTAGGTGTAAAGCTTTGTCAACATCCCCCAGCCTGTGTGAAAATGGGAGCAATGTCAGCTCATTGAATAGGGCATGCTCCTGGGGGCTAAAGACCAATAAGCTTGATTCCCCTTCTTTCATTCATTAGTATCGGTCACCCATCTATTTTGCACCTACAGATAGTGATGTTTCTGATTCTTTGTTGGCCTCAGCATAGGTGTAAAGCTTTGTCAACATCCCCTAGCCTATGAGAAAATGGGAGCTTTGAAATGGCACACCGACTGTTTGACAGACTACCTCATAGAAATTGGAAGTTTTGGAACAAGGTATGAACATCTATCATAGGATAAATAATAGAGGAATTTTGTCACATGTTGTAGCTGCAATTGCCAGGGTACATATTTTAAAGATGTTTTATATCATAGAATCAACATTCCAATATCTATTTATTTTTGAAAATTTGGATATCGTATTCCCAACTGATGTCTATTTTCATGAAACAATTCCTTTAGGCAAGCAAAAAAAGTCTGAAAAAACTACACAAGGCTTAAACCATTATTTATAGCCCCTAGAAAATCTCTTCATTACCAAAAAAACCTATTCATACTTGAAAATATTATTCACACCTAAAACATTTTCCATGCCTAAGACATTAATCACAACATCAAATAATATTCATAGTGTAAATAAACACTATTCATGTTTAAACTATTGTTCATAGATTCATTTAACCTCAAAAATTATTCTAGAAGCTCTTGAGTCCAAATTTGTTGTTCTCTATATGAATTATGGGGTTTTAAATCTATTTAGTATGATTGTGCAATATCCCTTGTCCAATGTGTTGGCATATGGACACTCCAATGAGACATTGTGTGTGATTGAAGGTTTTGTCATTGATGGCAACCTTGCAATCCTATGGCACTAGCAAGACATTCTACCGACAAAGCATTATTCAAGCAAGACAGTGCACTGGCATCAACAAGACCACTCTACACCGACGTATACCGGCACAGAGGCCGACAAGATTTTTGATATGTAATATTTTGTTTATTATTGTAAGCTGACTTGGCAAATTGTAAAATGACTCTTGTATATAAAAGAGATCATTGTAGACATTTGTAGAAGAAGTGAGGTAACATAAAGAAAATTATGAGACAGACCTAATGTGCGAATTATAGGTCAAGGGTATATGTAAAGAGCAGAGCAAGAACCGGTACTGAATCTGGCATTGAAGATGCTATTATAAAGCAATACAGAATATTGGATTAGCATAATCCTCATTGTAAGTCAGTGTGACTTCTCACTGAGCAGTGTGCTCTAGGCAGTTGGCCTTCCTGCATGTGCAGGCCCCTATTGTAAGTAATATTCCCTTATTGGCTAGTAAGTGAATATTGTGGGTCACAAATCCCACCGAGGTTTTTCCCACACCGGGTTTTCTCGTTAAACATCTTGTGTTATGGTGTTCTTTTCATGTGAATGTTTTTGATTCTGCTTATTACATTAATTCTTGTATACCGGTACATTGTTACTTTATGTTCTGCATGTTTTATATTAAGAAAATTACATTACCGATCAGATACTGATTCACCCCCCCCTCTCAGTATCTGTGGGAACCCTAACACAGTGATGACTGAAAAATAAGGAATATTCATTGTCAAATTTGCATGTTATGCGGACTGTTGTCGCAGAAGTTTTCAGTTTGGTATAGAGGTGAACCATCACATATTTCTCATAAATGTACAACTACAATTGACTACAAGTGAAAGAATGATAGCCAAGAATGCATATACAATCAAATTATGATGATCTAACACCAAATTAGACTCAAAATCATAATGTTTAGCTTGCTGACATTATGTTAAACAATTGGCAAGAGTCCTCAGAACCTCAAATTCCTCATTGACTATCATAAATACATGTTATAGGTAGGTAATGTAAAATTACATGGACTGTCACAATAATGTATCAAAATCAGACTTCGCTAGATTATTGACATTTCGTCAAACATGTCATGTAACCTCTGAAAACATATTACAACTACAAGCCCATTCAAATTTTATTATATACCAGTTCCAATGCAATCATAGGATCTTTACATAGGCTGACTACCAAGAGATATGCTACTGATTTTCTGAAGACATTAGACAATCACTAACTGAAGCATATATCTCAAAATTACAATGAAAGAAGAGGTCTGAAGAACCTAATTAAGCTATGCCCAAGTCTGGCGATGTAAACACCAGCATTACTCATCCAAAATAAAGCCATGTTAGAGTTATGATCTTCAATACTTTCTCTTAGACAAGAGATAAAATTAAAAAACCACATGATTACTACAATAAATTTATTTTCTTATTAAAAATATAAATAATTACATTAGATATATATTCTACATAAATTAAAGAAATGATGAAAATCATTTGTGTCTTAAATAATGAGATCAACAACTAAAAATAGGAAAATAATATCCTAATTACGACTCCCTAATTAGTATAAGATACTATTTCCAATATTATACTAAGGATAAATAAAAAAAGTATAATAATTACACTAATACATATATCACTCTCATGCCTTCCTTAATTTGATATAAGGTCCCTCTATCCAAATATGAAGTCTCAAGGGAGTTGTATGTGTCAATTATTCAAGCTTCTTCTAAATCTATTCCAACCTCTTCTTCCAACACATGTCTTGATCATGGTTGAGGATCTTTAAACTTTGAAAATATGAATGAACACACTCCTCTAGACATGATTTAAATGCCACATTTAATTATAAACATGGATGCAATGGACATGATTTAGGATGTGTGCAATAAAGTGTGGAGGTTCATGAGAAATATACATTACATTTTTCTGAAGAAGATTTAGGTTTCTATCCTCCTCCTTTGTTGACATCCCCTCCCCCATTGTCTAATATATCTATGACTTTTCCAACAACTTTTAATCACAACAAGATATAATTTTGTATGATTTTCTTAAAGCCAACTTTATTACTCTCCCCTTGAAAAATTGAAGAAAAAACCATAAACAAAATTAGGACAAACCTTTTTTCAAGCATCATCAACTATTCCACTAATGAATGTCATGATTTGGAGATTAAAATTCAACAACTTATTGTAGTTCTAGTAACATTTAAATAATAGGTGACAATGAGTTATACACTCATCATATCCCTTCTAAATGACATTTATAACCGATTATGTTTTTATCTTGCTATATGACATCGGTAGCTTAATAACCTATTAGGGGCTCATTGTTATTCATGGTACTATGATTTTATGTGCAATCATACTTGGGATGCAACATAATAGCCTAGTTATTCTTGTCTATACATTTTGGAGCAAGAACAATAGTTATCAATTGTTCCTCTTTTTTAAGGATCCACTTTACCTTTGTTGATTTTTATCTTTTATAACTTGATATCCTTTCTTGCATAAAATTGCCTTCAATCCAAATTCTCTCCTTGCTTGGAGGTGTGTGTTCCTTGATTAGGACCTCTTTCTTTCTTGAAATGATATGTATTTAATGAAAAATTTCTCCTTAGTGATAGAAAGTGTGCAATCCTTCATCAAGAATACCATTTCCTAGCAATATGGAAGGTTTGTATTCTTAATCTCCTACCCATTTCTTAATTTAAAAGATGATATCTTTATTAAATATCTCCTCTATTTTTTGAGGTAGATATGTTTAGGAAAAGATATCTTCCTCCCTCTTTAAAATGATCCCTTTACACTTGTTGAAAAAATATCTCTTTTACAACTATCTCTTCCTTTCTTATAGCAATGAGGCATGTACAAGGATCTTTCTTCCTAGCTTGGAATGCATGTGTGTTTATTAAGGGTATCTTCTTGGTGTTGAAGGTGCTTATACTTGATCGCTATCTACCTTAAGATATCAACCTAGAGGTATGTTGACATCTTAAGGGGAGGCATATGAGCTCTCCTTTTTTCTCATGTTAATTCATTTATGTTATATCCTCAAACTAGAAGTGTTGTGTTACATAGCGCCCCCTAGGGCATGGTTATCATTTTTTTGAGATTCGTTACTTGGAATAGCATGGATTAATGCTAGTGTGATCATTGTTGTTATTTACACCTTTGCAAGTGTTGGTTATTATTGTTGTTTATGTTTTGTGTCACTACAACAACCATTTTGTAGTAGAGTTTTTGGATTGCCTTGCGAACAAATGGTTTTGTTTGTTAATATTCTCTATCATGGATCACCTAGCATAACACAACTTGCTAGCCAATGAAATTCATGATGTAGCATGAATCACCCAATATTACACAACTTGTTAGCTAGTAGTATTCACATTTCTTCTCTTTTCTCTTATCATATGACTAATATTAAGTGTATGCGGGAAAATCGGGTTGATAGAACTTAAAATGTGAAAAATGAAGCCTAAGGAGCCTTTCTCGCACACCCACAGGACTTCTTGGTGCAAGCTATGGAGTCATGAAGTATGGCTCAGCTTCCCAAGGTTGGTTCCATGGTTCTCTATCTCACAAGGTCCCTCAAACCAATTTCTCTGCTCTCATATCACTGAGCAAAGTGGTTTAGGGATGACAAATGCAAGAATGAGGGATGATTTGGTTGATTTTAAGATGAAATGTATCCTAAGTTATACATGATCCTATAAATGCAATAAACTAGTTTATAAGATGACAAGATTAGTAGCAAGACTATCCTAGCATGCTATTTTAGTCTATGATTAAGCTAAATGATAAGGAAAATACTCTAAACATGCATATTTAGATTAATTCCTATTTAAAAGAGAGGCTAAATGATGAGAATAAAATGAGTTATTTAAGCTTGAATAGATTTGAGTATAAGTATGCTAAAGACTTGGATGATGAAAATGGAGGAATGAGAGCTCTATTTATAGCAAAAATAGGGCAATGGATGGCTAGGATTGAAAGATTTAATCAAGGGTAGAGTTTGAAAGTTGGGAATCCATGTTTGCAATTGGCACCAATGAAATGGTGACAAATGTTAACATAAGACTGGTTGAGAGAAGGGGTTGGAGACATTAAATGCCTGAGAAGACCTCATGATTACCTTAGGGGGTAAGGGTTAAGGTTAGGTTAAGGTTAGGTTAGGGTTATCCAATGGATAAAGGTTTTATCCAAAGGATAAACTCTTGTGAAAAAGATTAAGGATAACCATGGTCAAAGTAATAAATGCTTGATGAGACCCTTGGGTTACATGGAGGTTGAGTTTAGGGAAATTCTTTAATCATGCTAGAGGGTTGAGTTAACCATTAATGGTTTGGGAGACTTTCAAAGTTAAGTGGTTGAAGCCTTTAAGGGTTTTCAAAAACTTTGAGGGTTTGAGAAGTGACTTCCCCTTGCTTAGGGATGTGACAAAGTTTAGGAGATGGGTTAGGCTAATTGGAAGTGATTAGAAGAGTCTAGAAGGGGGGTTAGGAATAGGGTTTAGGAAGCAAGTGGGAGATGTAGGATTTTGCAAGTGGATGGAGGGATAATAGGATTTAATTGAATAAAATGAATTTAATTCAATTTGGAGAAATCAAATAAATTAGATTTATTCAATTTAGGATAAACTATTTAATTAAATTTGAATTTAATTAAAAGTGGATAGAAGGGATTTAATTGAATAAAATGATTTATTCATTAAATGTTAAAAGAGGCCTAGTGAATTTAATTTAAATAAATTGAGTAATTTACTTAATTTAAATAGAGGAATGTGGGTGATTTAATCAAATCGGATTTAATTAAATAGAGAAATGAACATAAAATATTCATTTAGGAATATGGTCATTTTTATACATCTACATTTTGCCCCTCTTTGAAGTGACGTGTGTGCACATGTTAATTCAAAGAAAATGACGTGTCGTTGTGATTTATGATCAAATAAAATATTTATGTTGTTTTGAGATATGTAATGCCCCAGTTTTGATAATTAATGTTGATAATGCCCCCTCGGGAGATGAATCAAAATTTGGAAAATTTGATTTGATTTGATAATTGTGTTTGCTTTGCAAAATTTTGGCTATGTGGAATGCTTAAATTGATTCATCTCTTGATAATTGATGTGTGTGAGGGTACAAGGAAGACCACGAGAAAATTACATGCTCAATCCCCTAACCCTAATTTTATTTTACCCTATAAAAGGGGAAAAGTGCATGGTTTTGTCTCATTTGTGCTTGTTGACTTTAGAGAGAGAGACTTTTGGAGAGAAGACAAAATGCCTATTCCATATTCTACACATCGATTCAATGTGTATGGACCACCAGTAAGTCAACCTTTTTGACCCCTTTTTGATTTTTTATTTTGTCATTTTTGGTACTTTTTTTGGAATTTTTCACGCAGGTTTCACGTTTTAGCGCATCTAGGTCATCGGTCAACGCATACGAAAAAATTCCATAGTGCATAAGGTTTTAGATTTTAGGTTGCGTCTAAAAACTTAGAGTAGCGCATTGGTTTGCTAGGTTAGTGCTTAGGTTTGTTAGGTTAGCGCATAGCTATAGATTAGTGCATCAGGGTCACAGGGTAGCGCTTAGGGTTAAAAGGGTAGCGCATAGGGTGTACAAGGGGTTGCATGGGTAGGGGTAAGTAGTGCATAGGTTTGACCTAGCGCATAGGGTTAGATAGGTAGCACAAATGCGGGATAGGTTAGTGCATGGGGTGGGTTTAACACGTAGGGTAGATTAGTTGGTGCATGGAGAAAAAAGGGTAGCACGTAGAGTTAGTCTAGCGCATAGGGTAGATAGGATAGTGCGTAGGGTAGATTTTAGCGCGTAGACAAGTCTGTTTAGCGCATCGGGGAAAATTTTGTGAGATAGGATGATTCGTGAATGAGAAAAATTTATAAGATAAGGTAAAGTCTTGCCAAGATAGGTATAATTTGTTCATTTCTGTGTCTGCTGTCATGGTGTTGCTAGTTTGTCCAATATGAGTTCCGAGATAACTTGGTTTGATTTGTGATTTTTTCAGGTTATGTATAGATATTGATGTGGAATTGATATAAACTTGATTTGATATGCATTGTTTCAAGTTGATATATGTGGAGCTTGATTTGTGTTACAAGCTGATATGATTGTGGAACTTGAGTTGTTTTACAGGTTGATATGGGTTGGAAAGTTGATTTGTTTTACAAGTTGATGTGATATGGGGACTTGAGTTGTGTTACAAGTTTGATATGGTTTTTGAAAACTTGAGTTGTGTTACAAGTTGATATGGATAGATATGATGTGATTTTGATTTTGATATGTATGTTTTGATGAGGAAACTGATATTGGACTTGTTTTTCTATTTAATAGGAGTGATTGGGAGTAGTTTAGTCACGCGAGCGGTTCCCAAGACCATGGACATTGATACCATAGTTGGCACAGGCTGATCTAGACATTATTGAGAGATGTGGCCTGTCTTCCCTATTGGATATGCCTCAATTTACTGTGAACCGGGGTTTACTTACAACGCTTGCAGAGAGATGGCACAGTGACACGAACACCTTCCACTTTGCCACAGGGGAGATGATAGTGACCCCAGAGGATTGTTACCGGATCCTGCGCATACTTGTAGTAGGGGCACTACTACCTTATGAGCAGTCAGAGGAGGGCAGGATAGAGACACTTTGTCATATTTTTCACGGTGATACAGTGTGCGGCTATGAGATTCCGTGGCAGGTGTTTCTAGATTTGGACTATGCGCCTCTTCCATCAATAGTGGTAGGGTTTGTAGGTGGTTTCCTATGTCTCGACCGCAGATCGAAGGGACTTTCCGTGGGATGGGGACTGGTGCTGGAGGAGATGGTGACACAGGGCCACAGGTTTGCATGGGGATCAGCTATGTTAGCCCATTTGTATAGGGACTTGCATGAGGTAGTATACCTCGGTTACGACAGTTTGTCAGTCAGCGTTACACTTCTACAGGTATGGTGCTGGGAGCATATTCCTGCAGCCGGGCCACTAGTGAATAGAGATAGGCCTGTTGGACGTGTCTATGCATATGGATACAGGGGGTTAGTTGTCCAGTGGAAGATGGGCAAGTTAGAGCATTGGAGGAGGGTATTGGATGATATTGATGCGGTCGTATGGCGGCCATACACAGGTTGTGAGGTTTGGGCTGAGGATGGGTTGGAGATGCCATATGTCTTCATGACCCGATTTTTGATAAGGCAGACCCCTTTTGTGATTGAGAGATTTTTGGTTACGAGAGTTTTGCGGTAGTTTGGTCAGCAACAGGGGATACCATAGGGGACCTGTTTGTATGTGCGCCAGAGGTAGGACATACCAGATTGGGGTCTGACTATTGACAGTGCGACGACCGTAGAGGAGTTTGTGCAGTTAGCAGGCCAGATATGGGACTATGTCGTAGAGATTTTGGATGCTGGGATGACGGATGAGTTTGCCATATTATTTGCAGCTCATGTCATGGTGAGGATATCGGATCCAATGGAGATGCGACCCACTTTTGATGATGATAAGGATGAGGGAGGGGGAGATGGGGATGAGGGAGGAGGTGGAGGAGGTCGGGGTAGGAGAGGAGACAAAGGTAGAGATAGGGGTGATAGAGGAGTGGAGAGAGCAGTTCGATGAGCTGTGATGGGTAGAGGTAGAGGAGATTTGGCTATTGGAGTAGGGGGTGAGGGTATGGTAGGAGAGGTGATAGTAGCAGTGGAAGGGACTGATGAGGTGAGACGACCAGCCCAGAGGAGGAGGACTGATGTGCTACCTCCACCAACATCGAGGACAAGTAGAGGGATAGGGGGTACCCCTTCACAAGTGCCCCTATGAGTCTGGATTCTAACTCATCTGGAGGACGCCCAGATTAGGATCCTACAGGTGACAGTGTAGTAGCTGCAAGCATAGTTATTAGTGCAACATTGTCAGATTACACAACTGACCACTGAGCATGACATTGAGATAGAGTGGCGAGGTCAAGTAGAGGAGCTCGCAGCAAGTGTGTAGAGAGAAGCAATAGGTGGTCCGATGAGAGACGCCTTGAGAGAGCTGGCTTGGAGAGCCCAGGAGGCAGAGTACTACTATTGACATTATGAGGCCATGGTGCCTAGGGAGCACTGAGTGCAGATTTTTACGCAGTTGAGATCGAGTCGATCTCGAGAGACTGGATCGTGGTCAGAGAGCAGAGGCATGATGGGGCCACCGAGACATGATCCACCCGGAGATCCAGGGGCTAGGACTTCTGCGGTGAGACCGTCTCCTTCAGGAGATAGTCATACTTGAGAGACGTTGTCTCCATTGTATTTTTGATCATTGTATTTAGCTGAGACATGACATATTTTGTATATTGATCATGCGATGTGTTATGGATTATGCTTTCTACATGCTTTTGCTTTATTCTATGATGATGCAATGTTTAGATAGATGTATGTGATGAACATGATCCATGATGTAAATGCATGATGTTTATGAGATGTGAGATGTATCTTAAAAATGAGATGTATGATTTGATATGCAACTAATTGTAAAATGATATGCAACTAATTGTAAAAATTAGATGCAACTAATTATTTTTGAGCATCCTCATTCTGCATTTTGTCATCCTTGTATAACCACATGTTTATTTGCTTTCGATATATGTATCATCATTGAGCATTTATTGATCTTTGGATATGTTGAAAATTTATACAAGCATAATGGTATAATTGAACCATGATGACCTGAGAAAAATTTACATGATGTTTGATTTTGCAAGATAGCACAAGCGTCAAGGTATAATTGAACCAGGACGACCAGAGTGTGGATTGTGTATTAACAGACAAGATTAAACCATTTGTATGAGTAAAGTGGATTCATGTCTTCAATGATATTTATTGAATCACGTCTCGAGACAAGTATCTACACAATACAAATGATCGCCTCACACATAGAAGACTAAGAAAATATTGGAGTTCCTCGATGTTCTCTATCTTGGAAGCATTGTTGAGAAAAGTTAGAGAATCCAATAATTCAAAAAGTTAAATGCAAAAATAGTCAAGACTTTATGCAAAATGCAACAGTTGGTACTTTAGAAAATCATCCATCGTATTTCTCTTGTGAATCTTTTATCGATCGATGTTTTGATTTGGGTTTGTGTAAGTTTTTGTTTGTTGGACATGATGCTCTGAGTTTTACAAATAGTCTTGACAGTTTGAACATGTTTGTAAGTTTTGACAATTGTTGCCCCTAGCTATGTGTGCCTCTTGATGTGGATATGTACAGTGATTACCAAGCCATGGTAAAGTGTGGTGAAGGGATAGATGGATAAATCAGGATAGTGACTATGCTAAGTATGTCCTGAATGGATATGATGATAAAAATGTCGGGCGATGGCTGATAGTGTTTTAAGGATATGGATAAAATGGTATGGATATAGATAGAGGAGCAGTTCTCTCACAATAGTGCCTATTGCTAGGTTTTCACCAATTGCTTTTATTGTACCTTTTTATTTGCTTTTCCTTGATTTTTTGAATTTTTTAATTGTTTTTGACTTTTTTCGTGCATTAGACTACTCAAGTGTAGTATTTCTTCAGATGAATGCTGTTAGTTGGTTTGTCGAGCACATCTCCTTTTGAAGTTGTTAGCTGATAAGAACCTGATCCATAGACTGATATGATGACATAGGGACCTAACCAGTTAGGTTCAAATTTCCCTTTCTTTTCTCGATCTTGCTGATTTCTTGGATTTTCCTTGAGGACTACGTCACCAACTTTGAAATTTTAGGGAATTACCTTGTGATTGTAGCTTTTACACATGCGTTGCTGATATGCTTTAAGATGAGTGTAAGCATGCTGATGTCTTTCATCTAGGAGTTCAAGTTCTTGCAGTCGGTTAACTCGATAGTTTTCATCTGAGATTAAGCCTTTCAAAGATACTCTGAGAGATGGAATTTCTACCTCCAGGGGTAAAATAGCTTCTGATCCATTGACCAATGACTATGGTGTTTCTCCTATAGGTGTGTAGATGCTAGTTCTGTATGCCCAAAGTGTTGGATTGAGTTGCACATGCCAATCTTTGCCTGCATCATTCACTGTTTTCTTTAAGATTTTCAAGATTGTTTTGTTGGATGCTTTTGCCTGACCATTCCCCTGGGGGTAGTAAGGTGTAGAGAATCGATGTTGGATTTTGAATTTTTCACATAGTTCTTGTACATCTTGGTTTTTGAATGGTCGTCCATTATATGTGATGATGGAGCTTGGAATACCATATCTACAGATCAGATAATTAAGGATAAAAGAGGCAATTTGCTTCCCAGTCATTGTGGTCATGGGGACTGCTTCTATCCACTTGGTAAAGTATTCTATAGCAGTTATAATGAACTTGTGTCCATGTGAAGTCGAGTCCCCACTGACAAAAGGGCCAGGATGTTGTAAATGGCTGCAGTTCCTATGTTGGTGCATGTATCAGATTGCCATGGATCTGGCATTTAGGACACTTCTTGGTGAAGTGGTAAGAATATTTTTCCATTGTCGGCCAGTAATACACCATTCATAAAAGCTTTTTAGCAAGAGTTGTACTGCTTGAATGTGTGCCACAGATACCTTCGTGAAGTGCATGTAAAGCAAAATTAGATTCATACGATCAAGGCAACGAAGAAGAGTACCATCTAGACCTCGATGGTACAAAGTATCAATAGTAAGGGTATAACGGGCGGCTTGTCAGATAAAATTACATTTTTGGTTGCGAGATTGGTCAATGGGTAGTATATTGTTCTTTAGATAATCGTATATTGGTCCATACTAGGGGGAGTCTGAACTAGTCAATGCATAGATAACATGGGATTCAGAGTGGTCATAGGCGGGGGAGAACAGTTGCTCTACTAGAAACTCGTAACGACTCTGTTGCTCTGGAATTTGTAGTAATGAAGTGATAGTAGCCATTGCATCGGTTGCTTTGTTGTTCAACCTTGGTATCTGCTCGAAGGTGATGTGCACAAAATACTGTTTGAAGTCATCCACCATTCGTTTGTAGGGTAGTATCTTGTCATCTTTTGTCTGATAGTCGTTGTTGATTTGATTGACGATTAGTTGTGAATCTCTGGAGACCTTTAACTCTGTGATTTTCCAATCTATGGCCATTTTGATGCCTATAACCAATGCCTCATGTTCATCCACATTATTTGTGCATGGAAACATCAGTTTATATGATCTTGGTATAGTGTGTCCTTCAGGAGTGATGAATAGAATGCCAGCACCTGAACCATGTTGTGTGTAGGATCCATCAAAGTATAGGGTCCATTGCTTGGTAGAAATAGCAAGAATGTCTCTGTCCAGAAATTCAATCTCCATAGTTTGTTTTCCTGGTAGCGGTGCTTCAACTAGTTGATCTGCAATTGATTGTCCTTTGATAGCTCTTCATTCTGTGTAGTGGATATCAAATTCACTGAGAATCATGACCCATTTAGCCAATCGGCCTGTAAGAGCTGCCTTGTTGAGTAGATATTTGAGAGGATCAATTTTTGCTACTAGCTTAATTGTGTGTGCTAGCATATAATGTCAAAACTTTTGGGAAGCGAAGACTACTATTAGACAAGCCTTCTCAATAAATGTATAGTTGAGTTCATATCCATTCAATGTCCTTCTGATGTAGTATATGGCTCATTCCTTTCCTTGTTGATCTTCTTGTGCTAATAGTGCCCCCAGTGATACATCTATTGTTGAAATGTAGAGAATAAGTGGATTCTCTACTATTGGTGGTACTAGAACTAGTGGGTTCATCAGATATTGCTTGATTTGATAGAAGGATTTAGCACATTTGGCTTCCCATCTGAATGGCACATTCTTATGTAGCAAAAGATTGAATGGTAGGCTTTTGTCGGCAAGTTGAGCAATGAATCGCCTGATTGATTGAAGTTGTCCTTGTAGAGATCTGAGTTGGCTGATGTTCTTTGGTGGTGGCATCTCCATAATGGCTTGTACCTTTGCTGGATCTACTTCAATACCTTTAGCTGAGACTATGTAGCCTAGTAACTTGCCTGATGTAACCCCAAAGACACACTTCTTAGGGTTGAGCCGGACTTGGAATTTTTCCAATCGATCAAAGATCTTTTCTAAGATGCTTAGATGTTCTACTCTAGTGAAGGATTTAGCTAGTAAATCATCCACATAGTCTTCCATGAAGGTATGCATCATGTCATGGAATATTGTTGTCATGGCTCTTTGATAAGTAGCTCCTGCATTCTTTAAGCCAAAAGGCATAATATTCCAACAGTACGTTCCCCAAGGACAGGTAAATGTTGTTCTATCTTGATCTTCTAGGGCTATTTTTATTTGATTATAGCCTGAAAAACCATCCATTAGTGAGAGCATTGCATGGCCTACTGTGAGGTCTACAATTATGTCGATACTGGGCAAAGGAAAGTCATCCTTTGGATAGACTTTGTTGACATCTCTAAAATCAGTGTAGATTCTGATATTGCCATCTAGTTTTGATACTGGTACTATGTTGGAAATCCATTCTGCATAGTCGATGGGTCGAATGAATCTGACATCTAATAGTTTCTTTAGTTCAACCTTGACCATGAGTGCCACCTATGGATTCATCTTTCGTAGTTTTTGCTTGATTGGCTTAACCCCTGGAGAGATGGACAAGTGATGCATGATTAAATGTGGATCAATTTCGAGCATATCTGCGTATGACCAAGCAAAGTTAATTTGATTTTCTTTAAAAAAAATGATAAATGCTGGTCTTTCCTCCTCTGTCAAAGATTCTGCCAGGTGTATGTTTTTGGCTGCTTCTATAGTACCAATGTTGATTGATTGAGTGGGCTCAATCAATATGGGTGATCGCTCATGAAAATGTTCAAAAGAGTGTCAAGTCTCCCATCTTTAGGTGCCTTATAAAGATTTTCACCCTCAGATGTGTCCTTTATTTTTACTTTTTGGTGATCTAGAGCTGCCATTGACTGGTTTTTAGCATTGGATCTTTTATTTGGTTCATTTTTGTGACTGAGAGACTTGGCACTCCCTTGGTTGTAGACATCGTTATCATGTTCACTGGTAGAGCCTATTTTTGGGTTCATGGTACATAGGTAATGGATAATAGATTCATCGTTTGGGAAAATTGGTATATCATGTATTTCGGGTTCATCCCAGTCAATGAGGTCGGGAAAGATAAGTGGTAAGGAATCATTTGATGGATCAAGTTTTGCTACTATAAGTGTCAAGACAGAGGTTTCATCGTGATTGATTTGGGTTCTAAAGAAGTTCAGAATTCCGTCGATATTTTCGATGGTATCATCCTCTGTATAGACTTGTTCATAATGTTTCTACTTGCTTTCCTTAGTGTCATAGATATTTTGTGGTCCAAATTTAGGTAGTCTAATTTCTGCGTTATGCTCTTCTTGAGAAAGGAATATGGAACTAGTATTGTCAGCAGTATCTCTAGTAGCATTTGAGCAGTTACCCCATTCATATTCATTGGAATCAGTCTTAGAGTTATTATCCCAGATCTTTTCAGTGCTGTAAATAGGTATGTTGTATGGTGAAAATAGATCTTTGATAATTGATACCAGTTTGATAGTTTTCATTGATTCTATGTTGGATCTTGCTTCTACCTTTTGTATTTTCTCATAGACTGTTCCTCCTTGGGCAGGAATAATGATATCAAGAGGTAGTTCTACTTTTTTAGATATTGGTGCTTGAATATGAGCTATTGCTGTAGATATGGCCTTCTTGTGATTGAGGAGTTTCTCTTGATGTTTCTTTTGTTCTTTACGTTCACGGTCCTTGTGGATTGTTTCGGCTGACTCAAATAGTGCTTCCTGCTAGGATTCTTCTTTGTACTTCTTTGCTTTCCATTGAGGTTTTGGAGTTATGCGTGGTATCTTTCTTAGTAGGAAAGTGAGTTTACAGCCAAATCATGTTTTGTCTCTACTGAGCTATGAAGGAAGGTCTATTGGTTCAGTGACTCCTTCTTTGCATTTTCCAATAGGTCCTTTACCATTATATCCCATTTGTTTCATGATTAAGTAGCCCTTTCCATATAGGTGTGTTGGTAGAACTATGTCCAGAGCAACTGCTCTGTTATCTTCTTCCTCATCTTTGTATAACCAGCTAAGGATGTCCTTTTCCTCTGATTCATGTGCTAGAGTGCCGAGTTGGATGAAGGTACCATCAAATTTGGTGATGGGTTGAGTTACTTGATGTGTTGATGTTGTAGGTAATCCATGAGATTTGGGTGATGTTGGTAAGTTGGCCAAACACATGGGTTCCAAAGAGTATTCCCCCATGCCTTGTTCTCTGATTTGCATTTTCTGCTTGAAATCTCCAGGTAATGATTCGGACTTTGCCTTTTGTAGATCTGTTGTTGAGGATTTCTATTTTTCCCTATTATGGGGAACCAAAATGTCCTAGGCTGCCCCCATTGCGTTGCAACATTGAAATGGATTGTGATCAGCTAATATAGAAATTTCTTGTCCATTGTAAGGAAATTTTACACACTGGTGATACATAGAAGGCATTGCTTGCATTTCATGTATCCAGGGTTGACCTACTAAAATATTGTATGTGAGGTCTATGTCTAAGACCTAACACATAGTATCCTTTTGTACTGGTCCAACTTGAATGGGTAACATCACGGTTCCTTTAGATGACCTTTCTTCATCATCATATGCTTTTATGGTAATCTTTTTACATGGATCAATAGACTCGTCAAAGAAGCCTAATGTACAGATAAGTTTTAAGGTACAGATATTAAGTCCAGCTCCTCCATCTATCAAGACTCATTTTACTCCGTGTTTATATACTATGACTTCAATATGGAGAGGAGTGTTATGCAGATGGCTTAGTGAGATATTATCATGCTCTAAAAAAGTGAGATTAGTAGGCCCTGTCATATGAGCGACCATGGCTTGGAATTTGACAGCATCCAGATCTTGAGGCACATTCATTTCTAATAAGGCTTGTTCCAATACGTCTTTGTGTTTTGGAGAAAGTTTTAGTAACTCCAGAATAGATATTTGAGCAGGAGTTATGTGTAGTTGGCTAACTAGATCATATTGAACCTTGTGTACTATGTTTGTTGTTGACATATGTCCTTTCAAGACATATTTTTGAGCTCTGGTGGTTACGTTGACGGATTTGTGTTCATGCTGGTCCTAGATAGTGATAATGTTTACTTGATTATTTGTAGCTGATATGTGATTGATAGTGTTATTGTAGATGTGGTTAATATGAGCCCCACGTGTATCGTTCGAGGTTGAAGCTCCATCTTTTTTGTAGTTTGGAAGAGGATTTTTAAAGGCTCCATGGTCACCGTTTGTCTTGAGACCATCTATTGTTAAATCACCTCTATCAATCATGTCTTGAACAATGTTCTTCAATCTCATGCAATCATTTGTTTTATGGCCCTTGTTGCGATGAAAATCACAAAAGTGTGAGTCATTCCACCAAGGTGGTTTGATTTGTGGTTCATAGTTGTTGATGGTTGGTAATGAGATAACTTTGTTCGCCAGGAGTTCTCTGAATGCTGACTCTAGTGATTGCCCCAATGGTGTGTAGACACGCTTTTAAAAGTTGTTGGTCTTACCTCATGAATTGTTATTAGGTCCTTGATTTGTGTTAGTGTTTTGAGCATTGCTGGTGTTATTGGTGTTGTTTGTATTGGGTTGACCTTCATTGGTACTCGGTGCATAAGTATTAGTGTATGGGTTAGCACCTTTAGGATTCTTGGTAGCTTCCTGATAATGCGAGCACTGGCTGTTTAGATTTTGGATCATTTGGTTCGTTGCCTCCTTCATTGCCATTGTTTTTGTTTCTTGTCCAGAATCTAGATTTGTCTAAGTTATTGTTATTTTGGCTATTGTAGTTTGATGAACTTGTTCCTTCTTTGAAGAATTTGAGCATTCCTTTCTTGACACATGCTTCTTCTACTTGAATGCCGTTTTCAATCAGTTTAGCGAAAGATGGTATGCATTGGAGTTTGAGCCTATAACTCATCTCACTATTCAAGTTATCAATGAAAATTTCCATTTTCTCCTTTTCAGGAATATCTTGAGGATATCGTGAAACCATACGTCGCCAACGTTGAAGGAATACCATAAATGTTTCATTGTTTTTCTGTTTGGTGTTACAAACGTCTAGCATGGTGATAGCATGTTGAATATTATAGGAATATTGTGTTATGAATTTGTTGACCAATTCATCAAATGATCTGACAGGAGGTGTGATCTTGGATAACCATTCCATTGTTTGTCCTCCCAAGCTTCTTGGGAACAACCTCATCAGATAGGTGTCATTATGAGCAAATTCAAGACTCATGGTACATAATTCTCTGACATGATCACGGGGATCGCTTTTTCCATTATACTTGTCAAATTTAGGAACATTTGAGTTTGGAGGAAAAGGGATCATGTGCAATCTTTTGTTAAAGGGATAAGGACAAATTTCATTTAATGAGTACCGTATTGTTGTCCCTTGTTGCATATCTTGCATTTTTCTTTGTAACATTTGCATTTGTTGAGTAAGGGCAACCAAAGGCGCATTGTTTTGCCAAGGGAATAGTTCTTCCCTTGCATTAATTCTGGGTTGAAATGGTGTATGGAACGGTATGTTTTGCTCAGGGATGTGTTTCTTAGGGATGTTTTGCCCTGGTGTATGTTGTTCTGGTATATTTTTCTCAGGAATATCTTGTTCAGGGTCACGTGCTTCCCCTTCTCGTTGTCATTCTTGATATTCGTAATGTTGAGATCTTGTTCTAAACATGTCTGTCTCAAAGTCTTCAGGGAGTTTAACCCCTTTTCTTGTGAGCATGAGTAAGTATTTTTCCTTATCATTTTCCATGAGTCTTTCCACAAGTTTTTGGAATGAAGCACTTTCTTGGCGTTCCTGAAGAAGTTCTTCAGAAATTTTAGTATCCTCTAGATGCGGACCTTCAAAAGGATTTGATACCCTCTGATTCATACTAGATTCTGCTTGTACCTTGCTTCATTTGTTTTGTTGAGAGTAGGTAATGAGCATTTTAATAGAAACTTTCTATGACAAAGGGGACAAAATCCTCTTCGATATGTTGCTCCGAGGTTGGTGGTTCAAATCGAGGTGTGTTGTAAGTGATGCATTCGTCAGGAAAGAAGGCTGGATTGATCTTTCCTCCACGATTAATTTGTTGACTGAATGTGGACTTTTGGCAGAATGCTCTAGTCTTCAAAGGCTCCTTGTCAAACTCGTTGGATTTGTTCTGGATATAGAGTTTGATGTGGTGAAGGAATGTTCTATGAGATTTGAAGAGTTGACGATTGGTGTATAAAAATTTATTTCTTTTGACAAATTTGGAAAAACTTGGCTGTTGTTTCTTCAACGTGGTGTTATGATAAATATTCTTTCTTCTCAGAATATGGGGATTAGTCATGCATAAGTGATTCAATGGTTTCCTTTGAATTATTTTGGATTTATTTGATCTTGTTTTGAAAACTCAAGTTTTACTTTATCAAAGTGAAGGTTTAGATGCCCCCTCATGACAAAGCGTGTCAAATGATATGGATAAAGTCTCCCGATATGGAAACTTGATTTGACAACCTACGATTTTGAACAAGTGTTTTTGTGATATAATCCATGAGATAATAAAGGATGTATTCGTCACTTGTGATGATGTTTCCCGATTTTGATATGATAGATATGTTTATCGTGCGATCAGTTTTGGATTCTGGACAACTTTTGTTTTGACTTGAAATTTGCTCAAGGAATAGTTTTTAAAGCTCTGTTTTTTATACTCTTGTTTGACGAAAAATGAAGCTGATGAAACGATGCTCTCAAAAATGCTTTCTAAATTTTATAAATTTTCCACTGTTTTGCCCCCTATTTTTCTGGGTTTGATCACGCACTAAAACAGAGACCGAATGCGCTACAAAAATTTCTTGATGCGCTAGGGAAAAGACCCCATGCGCTAGGTTGCCCCCAGTTATGCACTAACTAGTTGAGACTATTAAAATTTGTTTTCTATTTTTGCTTAAAAGATCATGCACTAGTATGGGCCTTCCACGCGCTAACTGATAAACCTGATGCGCTAGAGATTGACTCCCACGGGCTAAGCTGATGCTTTGACGCGCTAGACTATTTTTTCAAACGCGCTAATTGTTTCTGACTATTTCTAAATTTTGATGAAGCGCTACTGTGAATACTTTACGCGCTAAAGATAGGCTTTGATGCGCTAAAGGATGGTTCTGAAGCACTAAGAAGCTTCTCTTACACGCTAAACTACCCTGTGTTGACTGCTTTCTATGATTTTGGTGTTTTGCCTTAGGTTTTCAATGTTGATGGATGATTTTCTGAAGTAACAAATGCAAACACAACACAAAATACATAGCCATTTTTGCCTAATCTAAACAGTAAGTGTATATTCTGCGAGGATGTGTTCAAATCCCCAATGTTTTAACAGGTTTGGTTACAATGAATACACTTCCAAAAAGACTCTTTATTCAAGGGTCATAAGTAATACCATAGCCCACTAGTCCCGATACTCCGTCAGCTCAAACAGCTGTGTCACCCCCTAGAGGGCGCTCATTTTTTTGCCTTTTGCCAGAAATTAATTCAAAGTGAATTGCTTCACAATTGAGTAGTTATCTTGGGAGATATATGGTGAGCAATCTTGGGGGTGGATTCTTCCCCACCCTTGCACTATGATATTACAAATGTCTAGTTACTGACTCGACTCAAGGTTTCTATTTCTAAGGTTCGTAATCAGGCTTCCTGTTTGGTCGTCAGTGATAAACTCCCTTAGGAGGCTTCCCAACCTTTAGAACAAAGGCTTTACGTATCTTGAGGATACTGGGGGAAGGCAAATCACTGCGCGCAACTGTTGAAAAGGACTTTTGTCACTTTCCACTTTTGATTATAGTGGGTTGGAACACTTGGCATCAAAGTTGTTTCCTACTTAGGTCGTTCCCTTCACACCGGCCATAAATGATATTTTAAATGACTGAAAGCGCAAGAGTAGTCTGGCTTTTTGATCACCCAGTTAAGGGGAGAGCATATACCTTCTACTTTCGAGACAAGGCAATCAAGTTGTTCTTTTTATCCTTTCAATTCAGTGATTTTCTAAGATCTATATGGAGATGTTGCTCCACAAAAACATGGTGATTATTTTATTTCCTCAAATCAGTGATTATCTAATCTAGGAAAAGAACCTGGTCAACAAAGCAAAACTTCGATTTGGTCAACAAAATAAAGCGATCAAAAGGGGAAGAAATTTCCTCTTTGATTGTAACTGACTTTTTGTGACTTAGTGTGATTCTTTACTTTGCCCAAATTAAAATGAATCCTTTTATGCACCAAAGGATGGTGAAGTTCCTTTTAAGCCCTTTGCAAAAATGGGAATTTGTTTTGTTCTTTTTAGAGCCCAAATTGAGAAATTTTCTCCTAGAAAAGCAAGAAAAAATTTGATTTGTTGTTCGTTTTACTTGCCCAAAATAAAAGTGAGTTCAGTTTTATTTAAACAAGAAAAGAAAGAAATTTGAATTTTGCCTAACTTAGAAAAGTTAGTAAAAATTTAAACTACTTTAATTCTAGCCTAAATAGATTCAAAACCTACAATCAAATGTTAGTAATCTGCAGAAAACCAGTCAATTAGTTAGCAAAAAGGTGAATTCCGTGGACTTCTACAAGTCTAAATTTTAATTTTTGTTACAAATTAGCTCATTGTTTTCTGTCTACGATGCACTACAGAATAGACTGTATGCGCTACAAGATGACTGTGATGCGCTACTCTATTTCTCTAATGCGTTGTTTTGTATTTCTGATGCGCTACTCTATTTTCCGGATGCGCTACTCTATTTTCCTCTCGCATTGAGACCTACAGGAAAATGTTAGTGAGGACGATACGCTAAGCTAAGGATGTCACATGATAGATGATGAACCCCAAGCGCTAAACAGAAAGTGAGATGCTCTAGACTGTTAACCAGATGCGCTAGGAAATGTTTCCCACGTGTTGATTCTTGTTTCCCGCAGACCTGCAAAAGTGGTTAAATTCAAAAACCGATTTGATATATGGGGTCGGGCCCCACGATGGGTGCTAGAAAAGTATGCGGGAAAAGCAGGTCGATAGAACTTAAAATGTGAAAAATGAAGCTTAAGGAGCCTTGCTCACACACCCACATGACTTCTTGGTGCAAGCTATGGAGTCATGAAGTATGACTCAGCTTCCCAAGGTTGGTTCCATGGTTCTCTATCTCACAAGGTCCCTCAAACCAATTTCTCTGCTCTCATATCACTGAGCAAAGTGGTTTAGGGATGACAAATGCAAGAACGAGGGATGCTTTGGTTGATTTTAAGATGAAATGCATCATAAGCTATACATGATCCTATAAATGCAATAAACTAGTTTATAAGATGACAAGATTAGTAACAAGACTATCCTAGCATGCTATTTTAGTCTATGATTAGCTAAATGATAAGGAAAATAATCTAAACATGCATATTTAGATTAATTCCTATTTAAAAGAGAGGCTAAATGATGAGCATAAAATGAGATATTTAAGCTTGCATAGATTTGAGCATAAGTGTGATGCTAAAGACTTGGATGATGAAAATGGAGGAATGAGAGCTCTATTTATAGCAAAAATGGGGCAATGGATGGCCAGGATTGAAAGATTTAATCAAGGGTTGAGTTTGAAAGTTGGGAATCCATGTTTGCAATTGGCACCAATGAAATGGTGACAAATGTTAACATAAGACTGGTTGAGAGAAGGGGTTGGATACATTAAATGCCTGAGAAGAACTCATGGTTAGCTTAGGGGGTAAGGGTTAAGGTTAGTTTAAGGTTAGGTTAGGGTTATCCAATGGATAAAGGTTTTATCCAAAGGATAAACTCTTGTGCAAAAGATTAAGGATAACCATGGTCAAAGCAATAAATGCTTGATGAGACCCTTGGGTTACATGGAGGTTGAGTTTAGGTAAATTCTTTAATCATGCTAGAGGGTTGAGTTAACCATTAATGGCTTGGGAGACTTTCAAAGTTAAGTGGTTGAAGCCTTTAAGGGTTTTCAAAGACTTTGAGGGTTTGAGAAGTGACTTCCCCTTACTTAGGGATGTGACAAAGTTTAGGAGATGGGTTAGGCTAATTGGAAGTGATTAGAAGAGTCTAGAAGGGGGGTTAGGAATAGGGTTTAGGAAGCAAGTGGGAGATGTAGGATTTTGCAAGTGGATGGAGGGATAATAGGATTTAATTGAATAAAATGAATTTAATTCAATTTGGTTGTAATTTGGGGAAATCCAATAAATTAGATTTATTCAATTTAGGATAAACTATTTAATTAAATTTGAATTTAATTAAAAGTGGATAGAAGGGATTTAATTGAATAAAATGATTTATTCATTAAATGTCAAAAGAGGCCTAGTGAATTTAATTTAAATAAATTGAGTAATTTACTTAATTTAAATACAAGAATGTGGGTGATTTAATTAAATTGGATTTAATTAAATAGAGAAATGAACATAAAATATTCATTTAGGAATATGGTAATTTTTATACGTCTATAGTAAGCATCTCCTTAGTAGACCTAGAAGTCATATCTCTTCTTCTATGACAGAGTGTTCAAGTAGAATTGTTGGGACTAGGAGATGTGAATCTGATAACTCAATGATGAACAGTGAGTACCAAACCGGTACTAAGAGGGGGGGTGAATCAGTACAGACACAAAAACTTTTCCTGAACCGGTTTGACTGCAAACAGTGCACTTGACAAACAAACACTAATACCAGTCTAAACTAGATTACTACCGGTTAAACATAATGAGATCGTGAAAGACATAAACCGGTAACACTTAGCTTTCCATACAATCTACTCCCTCATTTCCACTTCATCCTTATGCATAAACAGATAATCTATCATCAAAGATACAATAATTTACTAGAACAACATGATTCACTGCTAAACAGGAAATAACAAAACATCACATGAAAGAGGCATCACACATGACACACATATTTTTCACGTGGAAACCCAACTAGGAAAAACCGCGGTGGGGATGAATACCCACAAGCTATTTTTGAACTCTTTAGAAGTCCGCTCTGTTAAGAGCCTAGTCCGGTTAAAGACTGTTACAATAGGTTCTGTTAGGAACTGATCCTGTTAGGGATCACCCAGTTAAGGGATGGCTAGAATACCCGGTTAAGGGTTAAACCCTGTTAAAGGTTACCTTGTTAGAGGATTTTATTAACTCAATGGCTTTGAGTCACCCTATTAAAGGATTTACAACAAGCTGGTTAAAGCTACCCTATTAAGGGATTTTCCAACTATTGAAGTGATTAGAGATCAACAAGTATTACAATGATCTGGTAATAGCACTCAATGCCAATGCAGATCCGTTTTAGTTCCTTCCTCCTACACACACACTTTGTAGGTATCAATTATCTTATTTGGTCTGGCAAGAATCACGTATCTCTGCACTTAGATACACACACAATATTTTCCAACAAATTCAACATGAAACACAACATCAACCTTATAGGAAATAGATAGGTCGATAGCATAAACCCTAAACCCTAAATATTTAGGTTGAGCAATTCAGTTGGTTCAATCCTGACCATTGAACACTTTACATTTGAATACAATGGTCTTGAATAGATCTCAAGACATTCTCCATCGTTTTTTCTTCACCACTTCTTGGAGGCGATAACCCATCACGCATTCTTCACCGTTTGTAGGGACTTCACACATTCCCGAGGTAGATAGGATCAATCCCCTTCATGCAAGATCCTTCATGCACACGAGGCTGACGTGGCAACATGATCTGATCTCCATTACAATGCTAACTCTTCACACAATGCCATCGGTTGAATCACATAGGCTCAAAACACTTCAACTGGAAACCCTAAGAATAAGACTACCAATGGGTAGTCATACCATATTAAACCTTGATAGAAAACATTCCATATACCGGTTCACTTGGAAAAATGTACCGCTTCACCTTTTGCACATATACTCATTCACAACATTATACCAGTTCACTTTGCCAGTTGCTTAACTTCAATAACCCGGTTCTCTTCAACATATTACCGGTTCACTCTTCAACATATTACTGGTTCACTTTGCAACATATTGAAATCAATGACAACACAATATCATCATGTCAACATACTCTGCAGATATGCCAACAATCTCCCCCTTTGGCATTGATGGCAATATACAAAGATATCTCTCTTTCTACATCACATCTTCTCCTTAATACTGCACATATCTTCTTTGCTTCACATCTTCTCCCCCTTTGACAACAATGCCAAAGTGGAGGCACGAGCTTCCCTGTTCCACTTTGCTGCTCCCCTTGAGGAGTAGCATCCTTCAACACATCAATCCTAAAAAGATATAGCAAAGTGAGATCTGACTAATGTGGAGCACAAACCTTTAGTTTACCTCTTGAAGGGGCAGCACCCCTATTTCACCTCTCAGATAGGTAAAAGTAGCCTTTGGTAGAGGCTTGGTGAATATGTTTTCTAACTGCTCCTTACCGGAAACATGTTCCAATACCACCTCTTTGTGTTGAACCTTTTCCCTCAAGAAATGATACTTGAGTTCAAAGTGCTTGGTTCTAGCATGTAAAACCAGATTCTTGGAGATGTTAATTGCACTTGTATTGTCACAAAATATACTTACCGGTTTAGATACAGGAACTTTGAAACCATTCAATACATGCTTCATCCAAATAGTCTGGGTGCAGTTCATAAAAGCTGCAACATACTTTGCTTCTATTGTAGACTGAGAGATACAACTCTTCTTTTTACTCATCCATGAGACCAGTCTACCACTAAGAAAGAATGCATCACCAGTTGTGCTCTTCTGGTCATCCACATTACCAGCCCAATCAGCATTTGTGAACACTTTCAGGTTGAAATCATCATTGTATGGATACCATAATCCATAGTCAATAGTTCCCTTCAGATATCTAAGAATCCGCTTGACTGCTACCAAGTGGGATTCTCTTGGGCTTTTCTGAAATAGAGCGGTAATACCCACTGCATGTGCAATGTCCGGTCTGCTATGCACTACATAATGTAACTTACCAATCATTGATCGGTATTCCTTCTCATTTACCAATGCTGAGTCATCCTCTTTTGATAGTTTACAACCTGTCACCATTGGTGTACCAACCGGTTTGTTGATTTCCATGCCAAAGGTCTTCAACACCTCTTTGACATACTTGGACTCAGTAATAAAGATTCCATCTTTCATTTGTTGAATCTGCAGTCCAATGAAGAACTTAATCTCCCCTATGAGTGACATCTCAAATTCCTTCTTCATCTCATCTGCAAAGTCATGACTCATCTTGTCATCTCCACCAAAGATTATGTCATCAACAAATACTTCAAAGATCAGAATCTGATCTCCTTCTGATTTCAAGTAGATATTTCTATCTTCACTTGTTCTTTCAAATCCAATCTTCACAAGATGGGAGTGCAAGCATTCATACCATGCTCTAAGTGCCTGCTTCAGTCCATACAAGGCTTTATGTAGCCTACACACCATGTCACTATCTTCTGATAGGGCAAAACCATCTGGTTGCTCTATAGACACCTCCTCTTCAAGTATTCTATTTAGAAATGCAGTTTTTACATCCATTTGATATACCTTGAATCCTTTAAAATCTACATATGCAAGAAGCATATGAACTCCTTCCAATCTTGCTATTGGAGCAAAGGTTTCTCCATAGTCTTCTCCTTCTTCTTGGGTATATCCTTTACATACTAGTCTGGCTTTGTTCCTTACCATTGTGCCATCCTCATTCAGTTTATTTTTGAAGACCCATTTGGTTCCAATGACATTTCTATGCTCCGATCTAGGTACCAAAGACCATGTACCATTCTTTTCTATCTGATCAAGTTCCTCTTCCATTGCCTTGATCCAGTCTTCATCTTTATGTGCCTCTTTGAATGATTTAGGCTCAAATTCAGAGATCATACATGAGTTTTCTCTGACCTTTCTTCTTGTAAGAATTCCTACATCTTTGTCTCCTATGATCTGCTTTGGATCATGATTGAGTTTGACATACCTAGGTATATTCTTAACAGATTCCTCTTGCTTTTCTTCTTCATCCTCATCTTCATCAGCATCAACATCCATCGGTGTAGGAGCACAATTACTGGTACTGTGCTGATTTGCAACCAGTTCCCAAAAGGTTACTACCGATTCATCTCCTACATGCTCTCTACCAGTTTCCTCAGGTTTATCAGAGTTTTCATCAACCCTAACATTGATGCTTTCAACAATTCTTTGAGTCCTATTGTTGAAACATTTGAGAGCTTTACTCTTGGTGGAATATCCTAAGAATATTCCCTCATCATATTTTGCATCAAAATTGCTCTGATGTTCACTCCTCTTGATATAACATTTGCTACCAAACACTCTGAAGTAGCTTACTACTGGTGTCTTATTGGTCCAGTACTCATAAGGAGTCTTATCCTTTCCTTTCTTGATGAGTACCCGGTTCATTGTGTAGACTGCAGTGCTCACCGCTTCTCTCCAAAAGGTGTGAACAACCTTTCCTTGGATTAACATAGTTCTAGCCGCTTCAACCATAGTCCGGTTGTTTCTTTCTGCTAGGCAATTATGCTATGGAGTCTGGGGGGCAGACAGTTGCCTCTTGATGCCATTCTCTTCACAGTATTTGTTGAATTTACCGGAAGCAAATTCTCCTCCTTGATTGGTTCTTAAGCACTTAATCCTCTTACCACTTTCTTTTTATACAAGTGCTTTGAAGGCTTTGAACTTTCCAAAAGCTTCAGATTTGTCCTTCAAGAATGTGACCCACATCATTCTTGAGCAATCATCAGTAAGAATCATAAAATACCTATCTCCCTGCACACTCCTAGTTTTCATAGGACCACACAAATCAGTATGCACAAGATCAAGTAAATTGTCTACAGTGAAAGGTTTACCTTTGAAGGTTGAGGAAGACTTTTTCCCCAGTTGACACTCTCAGCACAAAGGATTTTCCGGTTTGCTCAGCACCGGCAATCCTCTAACTGCCTTGATCTTACTGGCCTTCACAATATTGTCAAAGTTTACATGGCAGAGTCTCCTATGCCATATCCAGTTGTCCTCAAACTTAGCCATAAGACATGTACTGACATTAGCATTTAGCTAAAATAGGTTACCTTTGGTCTGCATACGGGTAGCCATCAGTTCACCACTCTTTCCTTTGATTTTGCACACTCCATTTTTGAATTCTAGAGTGAGTCCATTATTATTCAATTGAGCAACACTCAAAAGGTTGTGCCTTAGATGTTCTACCCAATACACATTGTCAACACTGCTTCTTCCATTCAGAGAGATGGACCCTCTGCCTTTTACCATACCTGGTGCATCATTACCAAAATGAACCACACCACCATCATACTCTTCCAGAGATAGAAACTTACTCCGGTCACCAGTCATATGGTGAGAACAACCACTGTCAATAATCCACTCATTGGAATTATCAAAGTGAGAGACATGAGCCTTCTTGTCTGACACATCTTCCTTGACCGCTACAAACACAATATCTTCATTTTCTTTATCTTCTGATTCCTCATTAGTGACACCTTCATCAACTGCTACAAAATAGTTTCTCTGGTTTCCTCCTTTGAACTTCTTGAACTTTTTCGGTTTGTCCTTGCTATCACCATTAGGACAGTTTACAACAATGTGTCCTATCTGGTTACAAGAAAAGTATTTCAAAGGGAGATTACCTTTGTATTTACCGACTCCCTTAGGAAGTCTCTTGGCAAGAAGAGCTTCAAATTCCATTAGGATCTCCTCATCATCCATTTCTCTATTTTGTCTTGGTTCACCACTGGTACTAGCTTCTTTGCCTTTTCTGGATGGTGCAGCAGATGCTTTGAAGGCTGATTCAATCTTCTAAATACTCCCATCATAATTATTTAGCTCATAAGTTGTTAGCTTTGCAATGATGGTATCCAGGGATACCTTTGTCTTGTCTACAGACCTCAACTCCTGAATAGCTGCAACCCTTGTTGCATAGATCGGTAATAAGGATCTCAAAACTTTGCTAACAATAGTGGAATCTTCCATTTTACCACCTGCACTCTTGATATCTCCAACAAAAATTTTGATTCTTATTCCATATTGTTGAATGTTCTCTCCTTCAACCATCAGCATGTCTTCAAAATTTCCCCTAAGGCTTTCTTCCTTAGCTTGTTTCACATGCTCATCACCGCCATAGATATTCTCTAGGGCATCCCATACTTCTTTGGGATTCTCTTTGTTGTGAACATCAATAAACTCAATGTCAGATAAACTACTAATAAGGGCTTCCATGACTTGCCCATTCTCTTGAATCTCTCTCTTTTGGTCATCGGTGAAAGTACCAGTAGGGATAACATAAGCATTCTCAACATAGCTCCAATGTTGAGCACCCATACTTCTGATGTATATCTTCATTCTATCCTTCCATATTTTAAAGTTATCTTTATTGAACTTTGGACCTTCCCTCTTCATCATTACAATAGGATCTTTCCCTCAAGTGGTTAAGCTTATAACACAAAGGACCTAGAGGATGCTCTGATACCAATTGATAACTCAATGATGAATAGTGAGTACCAAACTAGTACTGAGAGGGGGGAGGGGGGTGAATCAGTACAAACACAAAAACTTTTTCTGAACCAGTTTGACTGCAAATAGTGCACTTGATAGACAAACACTAATACCGATCTAAACCAAATTACTACTAGTTAAACATAATGAGATTGTGAAAGACATAAACCGGCAACACTTAGCTTTCCATACAATCTACTCCCTCATTTCCACTTCATCCTTATGCATAAACAAATAATCTATCAGCAGAGATACAATAATTTACTAGAACAACATGATTCACTACTAAACATGAAATAACAAAACATCACATGAAAGAGGCATCACACATGACACACATATTTTTCACATGGAAACCCAACTGGGAAAAACCATGGTGGGGATGAATACCCACAAGTTATTTTTGAACTCTTTAGAAGTCCGCTCTATTAGGAGCCTAGTCTGGTTAAAGACTGTTACAATAGGTTCTGTTAGGAACCGATCCTATTAGGGATCACCCAGTTAAGGGATGGCTAGAATACCCGGTTAAGGGTTAAACCCTACTAAAGGTTACCTTGTTAGAGGATTTTATGAACTCAATGGCTTTGAGTCACCTTGTTAAAGGATTTATAGCAAGCTGGTTAAAGCTACCCTGTTAAGGGTTTTTCCAACTGTTGAAGTGATTAGAGATCAACATGTATTACAATGATCTGGTAATAGCACTCAATGCCAATGTAGATCCATTTTAGTTCCTTCCTTCTGCACACACACTTTGCAGGTATCAATTCTCTTATTTGGTCTAGCAAGAATCACGTATCTTTGCGCTTAGATACACACACAACATTTGCCAACAACTTCAACATGAAACACAACATCGACCTTATATGAAATAGATAGGTTGGTAGCATAAACCCTAAACCCTAAACATTTAGGTTGAGCAATTCAGTTGGTTCAATCCTAACCATTGAACACTTTGCATTTGAATACAATGGTCTTGAACAGATCTCAAGACATTCTCCATCGTTCATTCTTCACCACTTCTTGGAGGTGATAACCCATCATGCATTCTTCACCGTTTGCAAGGACTTCACACATTCCCGAGGTAGATAGGATCAATCCCCTTCATGCAAGATCCTTCACGCGCATGAGGCTGACATGGCAACACTATCTGATCTCTATTACAATGCTAACTCATCAAACAATGCCATCGGTTGAATCACATAGGCTTGAAACACTTCAATCGGAAACCTTGAGGCTGGGACTACCAACTGGTAGTCATACCATATTAAATCTTGATAGAAAACATTCCATATACCGGTTCACTTGGACAAATGTAATGCTTCACCTTTTGCACATATACCGATTCACAACATTATACCGGTTCACTTTGCTAGTTGCTTAACTTCAATAAACCAGTTCTCTTCAACATATTACTGGTTCACTCTTTAGCATATTACCAGTTCACTTTGTAGCATATTGACATCAATGACAACACAATATCATCATGTCAACATACTCTACACATATGCCAACAGGATCAACCAGATCCTCCACCTGTCAGATGTAGACAAAATGAATGCTTTTTGGATTAGGATGGTACACAAAATCTACTATCAAAAGGTTGTCAAAAATTCTTGGGACTAGGAGGTGTGAACTGGCCTAGTCTTCTTCTTTTCATGCCATCAGAATTTGAGTTTGATTGTCATTATTTACTTTGCCAAATACTTCACACGTAACTCCTAAATCAATTTCCTACACACAAAATGACAAAATAGGTTTGTTGATGGGGGCTTTCCTAGGTCAAACCTCGGGTTGTGAATTAACCTTGAAGTATAATTTTTTCCTTTTGAGGGAAAGGATAGATCTAATCTAAAAATGCCTGAAATTGAACATGATACCTTGATGAATCTTTCTTGAATCCTCACACAAGGTTTTAGGATGTGATGCAAACTGTTGATCATGAATGGTGTGCTTTAACTTGAATTATCCTTCAATGCTTAATTGCTTGTTCACTTGGAATTGAATTGATTTTATAATTAAGAGATCACTTGAATTGTAGGTAGACCCCTTCAAATGACAGGGTATGCTTCCTTTTATACCTAATCATATATAAAGTGTTTGATTTTTTGGAGCCAACTGACATGAAGCTAAATTTTTTTTCGCACACATGAGGCAAGAAATGAGGGGTCATATTTTGGGTCCCAATCACGAGTACTAGGACACCTAAGGCATCCTAGTCTTGTCAGTGAGGACTTAAAATTGAACAGAGGTTGAGGAAGGAGTTGAAAATGCAGATTTCAAGATGATGTTAGTAGAATTAAAGTGGGCACGAAGCAAAATATGCCTAGGGGATATTTAGGATGGGACATGCTAAAGTGGACATCAATGTCTCAAGATCATATGGAACTTAAGTGATTGTCTCCCTTGCATATGATTTGTTTGGGTGGTATACTTCACCATTCTACTCACAATAATTTTATTAAGTCTCAAATATAGGGCTCATAACTTATTAATGATGGAGTGAAAGTCCTTCATGAAGGACTTCTAGAAGTATTTTTGGATGAGTCTTGGTAAAGTGCAGAGAAAATACAATTGATTCTTAATGGATTTAAGGAACGTGATTTCAAATTGGAAGCCAAAGTTTTGAAGGATGTCAAAAAGAAGGTGGAAGAGAAAAGACTAGAAGTTTTGGTGATTAGATGTGCAACAACACATATCCAACTACAAGAAAGCATCATTTTTTTTTTAGAAAAGTGTAAAGGATGTAGTGGCGGCATACATGTTTTAAAAGCAATGGCCTAAATATACTAAGGATATTAAGGGTCACATGGATATTATAGAATCACAAATTGTACAACTATCCAATACTATAGACATGAAGAATGATAAAAGGATACAAAAGGCTTCAAATAGAAAACTTGTACATGCAACTAAATCCATTGACTAATCAAAAGAACAAAATTAAGAAATAGTTCGATCATCTGAGAGATGTTGTAGACTTGCAACTCACCAACATGGTGAGACTGTTTGAAGACTCTTAGAAGCTTGATTTGGTGGTGAAGGTTTCAGATAACTGTAGGGAGGCAGAGGATATTCTTTTGAATATTCAAAGTCAATACAATATTTTGACCTCTACATAAGAAGATTGGAAGACCTCTTGGTATCAACTCAAGTTCATTCGCAAGGGCATCTTTCCCTCTGCCATGCAAGCTACTTAGTTTTTGTGGGTAAGAATTTTTTTGTTTTGGTTATGGTTGTGGTGTTTGTAGGGAGACATTTACAAATTTATATCTATTTTCACTATTTTATGGTTTATGGGTTTGGAATGGTAATTTAATGTTCTTTCATATTTTTGTGTAGATACTTTATAATAGCCTATTATGGTGATTTGTTCTATTATGGATAATGTTGTGGGTCAGACGGCTTGGTTGTCGGTGCATGAAAGAATTGCATGAGTTCTATTTTTAAAAATTACATGAAACATTTTTAATTTATTTGATTCAGTGTTATTTGAAAAAAAGATTATCAATGATGTTTCCTTTCTCCAAGAATTGGATCTAGGACCTTTCCGTTAGATACTATGTAACATCCAATGACTAAATCTTTTCTTTACAAATGCTTATTTTATTTCATTATCATATGAGCATGAATTATAATTTATGTATGTGCAGAAGCAGAAGAAACAAGTTGAAGACTCGTGTGCAAGTAAATTTCATAAAAGAAAGCAAGCAGACATTATCTTGAATGACATAGAAACAAGCTGAAGACTCATGTGCAAGTAAATTTCATAAAAGAAAGCAAGCAAACATTATCTTGAATGACATAGAAACAAGCTCATCAGCTGCCTAGAAGAGAGCAATTGGAGAAAAGCAGAGGAAAGTGTTAAAGGGTGATAAATACATAGAGAGTATTCAATACAAACAAACAATGTCTGGAGTGTGTGATGTGACGTCTCTAATTTATGTCCGGAGGGACTGACTGGTTTTGGAATTCTTGGGAAACCTATTGGGCCACGCTTGGAGGAAATCAATGTGTTCATGCAAGGGCCACCTTTTTTCTATTATGAGAATGATGCTTTTGCACCGAAGGATATTTGGAAGACAATATCCAAAAATTTCTATAGTGTGGAACCAGAGTTGGTGGATTCGAAGTACTTTTCGGCTTCTAGAAGACCAAGAGGTTATGTACACATTCTCCCAATAGAAGGGCGATTTCAAGCATTACCTCTCCCCCCCATGACTATTCAGGAAGCACTTCCTCAGACAAAGGATGGCCTCCATGGGATCAAAGAAAAACATTGAGTTGCATAGACTCTAGATGATGTGGTGGTGTCCTTTGTGAAGAACTCTGCACTATAATTGAAAATTCACGAGGGACACTACAAGATAGTGAACATAAATACATTCTTGAAAAGTGCAAAGAATGGAACTTGGTTTGGGTGGGGCCAGGTTAGGTGGCTCCTCTATAGGTTGATGAGATAGAAATTATATTAGGATTTGAAAAAGATCACTCTCGTGGAACTTCATGTGCGACTGATCAATTGCGTTGTTTGGGTAATGCATTCCAAATAGATACAGTTGCATACCATTTATATGTCTTGAAAGAATTTTATCCTGATGGCATTAAATTAAAGTACTTTCTCTATTATCTGGTATTGGTGGAGCAGAGGTTGCATTGCATCGACCTAGGATACATATTTCTGCAGATACAACACAAGTTAAATGTATCCCAGGTCGATGCAAAGCAACCTCTTCTCCAAAGATAACTAGAAAATAGAGAAAGAACTTTAATTTAATGCCATCAGGATAAAATGCTTTCAAGATAGATAAATGGTATGCAACTGTATCTATTTGGAATGCATTACCCAAACAACGCAATCGATCAGTTGCACACAAAGTTCCACGGGTGTGATCTTTTTCAAATGCTATTATAATTTCTATCTCATCAACCTCTAGAGGAGCCACCTGACCTGGCCCCACCTAAACCAAGTTCCATTCTTCACACTTTTCAAGAATGTATTTCTGTTCACTATCTTGCAGTTTCCCTCATGAATTTCCAATTATAGTGCAGAGTTCTTCATGAAGGACACCACCATATCGTCTAGAGTCTATGCTTCAATTTTTTTCTTTGATCCCATGGAGGCCAATAGTCCTTTGTCTGAGGAAGTTCTTCTTGAATGGTCATGGGGGGGAGAGGTAATTCTTGAAATCACCCTTCTATTGGGAGGTTGTGTACATAACCTCTTGGTCTTCTGGAAGCTGAAAAGTACTTCGAGTCCACCAACTCTAGTTCCACACTATAGAAATTTTTGTATATTGCCTTCTAAATATCCTTCCGTGCAAAAGCATCATTCTCATAATAGAAAAAAGGTGGTCCTTGCATGAACACATTTATTTCCTTCAAGCCTGGCCCAATAGGTTTCCCAGGAACTCAAAAACCAGTTAGTCTCTCCGGACATAAATTAGAGATGTCACATCACACACTCCAGACATTGTTTGTTTGTATTGCATACTCTCTATGTATTTACAACCCTTTAACACTTTCCTCTGCTTTTTTCCAATTGCTTTCTTCTAGGCAGCTGATGAGCTTGTTTCCATGTCATTCAAGATAATGCCTGCTTGCTTTCTTTTACAAAATTTACTTGTACACGAGTCTTCAGCTTGTATCTTCTACTTCCGCACAAATATAAATTATAATTCACACTCAAATGATAATTAAATAAAATAAGCATTTGTAAAGAAAAGATTTAGTCATTGGATGTTACATATTATTTGACAGAAAGATCCTAGACAATTCTTGGAGAAAGGAAACATCATTGATAATCTTTTTTTGCAAATAACACTGAATCAAATAAATTAAAAATGTTTTATGCATATTTTAAAAGTAGAACTCGTTCAATGCTTTTATGTACCGATGACAAAGTTGTCTGATCCACAACATCTGATACTGTCAGAATTCTGACAATAACTAAAGAACCATCCGACAAGGATGTTGTATGTCAGACAGTCATTGAGGAGCAAACATAGTAGCCATCAAAATTCTGACCGCAATCCGACGACATTTTTGGCCGGAGGAGCAAATATAGCAGCCGTCAAAATAGTTCATAATGTCGTCGGACTACTGATGCAAATGGCATCATTGGGAAGACCGACGATAAGTTTTTGACGGTTACATTTGTCAGAAGTCTGATGTGGTGTCGTCAGACTTTCGACAATTAGCTGTTGGAAATTAGGCCTAAATGTACTAGTTCCTTAATCCTCACCTAGTGGTAACCTGATCGAAGATCGATCTTAGAGAATACTTTAGCACCCTTCATTTGATCAAAAAGTTCATCTATCCTTGGAAAAGGATATATGTTCTTAATGGTTACCTTGTTTAGCATCCTGTAGTCAATACATAACCTCAAGGTACCATCCTTCTTCTTCACGAAGATTACTAGTGCACCCCACGAAGATACACTAGGTCTTATGAAACATTGCCTAAGCAACTCCTGCAATTGAGCCTTAAGTTCATACAATTATGTGTTAGTCATTCTGTAAGGAGCCTTGGATTGTGGCTCGGTTCCAGGTAAGAGTTCTATAGAGAAGTCAAATTCCTTTTTTGGTGGTAACTCAATAAGATCTTCTGGAAAAACATCCAAGAACTCTTTGAGAACTGGATAATCCTTAGGGCTCTTCTTGGTATTATCCAAGTCACTTACCATGATAGCAACAATGGTACATCCCTTCCTTTGAGCTGTCTTGAGTTGCATAGATGAGATGTGTCTCGATTCAAGAGGATTTTGGGACCCATGAATTTCAGTCGGATTTCCAACATCATCTAAACAACTAACAACTTTATCCTCACAGTTTACAATAGCTTTATGTTCAGATAGCCAATTGATACCTAATATCACACCATATGATCCCAATGGTGCTACATAAAGGTTAACCTGAGTTTTGAAATTTAGAAGCTCTAATTCACTACAAAATAGACACGAATCTACCCTCTTCTCTGCTCGATTTTTTATATTGAACCATCCATACATGTGACATATAACCAGGTCTAATAGATAATATAGAAACTACTTGAGGATCAATAGAGCATTTTGTAGCTCCTATATCTATCAAAATAGAAACTGATTGACCAAAAAGCTTACCCGTCATCTAAATAGGTGAAGCCTAAAAGTCAGCCTAGCGGTTGTCTACTGTTGCATGAATCTGATGTTGTGATGCTCCTTGCTATTTTCCTCCTCTTTGAGCTATGGAACATTATGGACAATTTGAAGCATAATGATTTTCCCCATAAATGTAATATCCATCTCTAGGCCCTAGGTGTCCACCTGATTTGTTCCTGTCAAAGTTTTGTCTAGTATTGGAATTAGTGAGGTTGGTGTTATGGTTCACTTTCTTATTTCCACCCTAGTTCACTCCTCCTTTCTCATGAGTATTAGGTCCTCTTTTCAAATTTATTATCTGTCGACTGTTGTTGCCCTTCTGATGATCATTGTTTTGAAAATTCCTATTCCCAAAACCTTGTTTGGTATTCACATTCTTTTAGAAATTCGCCAGCTGCTGCAACTTTTGTTTCTGTTTAGTTGCTTTCTCAAATACTTCATCCATACCTAATGGATTATGAATATCTACTTTTTCTCCAATGTGAGTCCTCAAACCTAAGATAAAATTCTGAATACAGAATCGTTCATACATTTGGATTGCGAAACATACTTTAGGAGATTGGTGAACTTCTCCTAGTATTGAGTAACTATCATACCACCCTGTGTTAGATTATGGAACTCTATCATCTTCCTGTCAAAGAATAAGTGTGGAAGCCACCTCTTCCTAAAATATTGTAGAAATAGTTCCCTAGCAATATCTCCAGATTGTAACTTCTTCTCAGATTTCTCATTCTCCCACCATGTTGCAGCTTCTCATGTAAGCTGATAAGAAACCCATACTGCATTAGTTTCATTTGACATGTTATGGAGTTCAAAATACTTCTCCATCTCAATTACCCAAGCTTCAACACCATCACCAATGGTCTTACCATCAAACTTAGATGGGGCTATCCTTTTCATGTCTTGGGATAGCTCCCCTTCAATCCTAGCTCGATGATCAGGTTGTTCCTCAACTCTAGGAATTTCATTTCTTGGTTGCTCCTCTTGTCAAGGTTGTTCATTTAGAACCTCACCAACCCTTTGAACTTTCTATTCAATTCCATCCATCCTAGCATTCTGTTGATTCAAAAGATCAAGAATCTAATCAAGTCTTTCATTCCAGTTGCTTGATCCAGCTCTAGGAGTTCTAGAACCCATTGCAATTCAACAATTCCTGCATCAAGGATTGTTTCTTTAGCATAATGGTCAAAGGCCCTAGTGTTATAAACGTAGAGCTCTAATACCAAAACATAAAGAGGCAAATGTTCTAATTTCAATAATAAAGCGAAAACTCTTTATTCTAAAATAAATTGATCTAATTCTTTCACCACTATCCCTAGTTCAATATTGTCAGTCAAATATGATCCTTACATACACGAATTTCCATGATCGAAATAATGATTCTTATTCAATAAGGAGATTTAAATAGTATTTTACATCATAGGGTCTTCATAGTATTTCATTCATTCTATACATCATTCATAGTTACATACAATACTTAGGCTTTTCTATTGCCTTAAGTTCAAACAACAAGAAAATACAAAGTAGAGGATGACATGCGCCCATTGATCTTAAAACTAAAGCTATCTTCAATTCAATCCTTAGAATGAAGATGAGAACAAGATTTAGGTGCTTTTTACACCCAACCTTGAAGTATACACTTCCCTAGAATTCTTAATCTATTTAGAATACCTGACCCTGCATGAATTGCTTAGCAAAAGGAATTCGATAAGCAAGATGGAATCTAGAGCGTGCCTAGGATGATACATACATTTTCTATTTTCTAATTCATTTAAGAAACAAGAAAGATCATAACAAGGATATGGTAGAGAACATAGATAAATCCACCTGTTTCAATGGTCAATAAGTTAATTGACCGAGTATAATGCCATGCATAGAAAATAAACATAGTTTGGAAAAGAAA